>NC_082662.1:126113464-128513464 GCF_025265405.1 Mesoplodon densirostris | reverse complement strand
CAGGTGACATCAGAATGATCATGGGCATGAGATCCAGATAAAGGAAATTTGATTTGGGGATGTATTTTGTATCGGTTTACTAGCATATAATTATGTGGTTCACAATCCCTTGGTGCAGTTAAGCTGTTGCTACCTTTTCCCGTGTAGGAATGGTCTCTTGAAACCTTCCTACCAGCCACTGCTGCCAACTAACTCAACCTGCAAGGTGAACTCAACCTGCACGGTGTAACCTGATAGTGCAGACATGATAGGAAAGTGCCCAAAAGCACCCCATACAGGCAGTATGCGGTTAGTGGAGAGAAACAAGGTCTTCAATGCGTGGAGCTAGAAGCTGGTCTATGGAAACACCCTTTCCATTATCTGATGTATAATCGTGTATAAGCAGGAAAAGTGGTTTTCATTGATGCCTAGTCAAAAATTGAAGTTCTCTCCTATCACGAATATGTTTGTGAATGCAGCATAAACAATTATAAGTGTACCATTAATTGGTTTTCTTTTTCATGGGAATAGCAAAAACATAGAATTCATCAGAATTTCTGTGCTTATATGGCACAAACTTAACAGCAATACTGTAAACAGCAAGTCCACCAATGTATGAAGTCTCTTGTTTTGTGCACCCAACTATCAAAAAGCAAACTCGATCAACCATGCTAGAGGAAAGACAAATATCTTTCTATTCTCTTGGTAGAAAGTGATATTACAAAATTGTCATCACATGTAGAGGCCATCAAAGAAAATAAAGCCCAGAAATGCAGGGAAAAAAATATTATAGAGGTTTTTTTTTCTGGATTTGGCGATGTTGAAACCAAGCAGGACACTGCAGGGCCCTCCTGGGTACAAAAATCTTTCCATGTCCCTGGTTTCTAGTTTGTAGGAAAAAGGTTTCAGCCTCTTAGACTTTCCCTAAGTTCCAAAGCACAGATTCAAAAAGCTACTAGTTAGGGGAATGAGGAAACAAAGGAAACAAATGAAAAGCATATCCTCCTCAAGGGATATACATAACAATCTGATACACATCTCTGCATTCTACAGGAACTAAGGCCTCCACCCAGGTGGAGGATGATACTTTCAGGCTGAGCCAGGACATAGGCCCCAGACTGGTTGGAACCTGAAGGCTGATGACTGAGATTCCTGGAACCCTACCCTGTTACCCCACCAACAACCAATCAGAGGGAGGCCAAATACTCTACAGCCCTCCCCCCACATTTTGCCTATAAGAACTCTTCCCTGAAAACCATCCAGCAGTTGGGGCTTTTTTGAGCATGAGCTGCCTTTTCTGTTCTCCTTGCTTGGCCCTGCAATAAACCTTGTTCTGTTCCAAACTCCACTTTTCAGTCTCTTTGGCTTCACTGTGCCTCAGGCATATGAACTTGGGTTCAACAACAATGTTGCGGCATTTTTACAGCTTTTGAAACTTGTAAGTAGTTGCATCTCATTCTAAATAAATGTCATCTAAATGTCATCTCATTCTAAATAAATATTCACTTAAGTGCCAAATTTTATATTTGTAATTTTGTGTTCCTTGCCTTCAGAATGGCCCCATAAACAGTCTAAGCTTCAGGCCCACAAAACGTGCTCCACCCATGGCAGAAGCACCAACCTCCCAGGGATCCTACTGAAGAGAAACACTCTTCACCCTCTCCTGCATCCTTCACAGACTGACCCGAGGATGCAGGCTTCCCGAGGCTTTCCCAGCCTGCTTGGCCATGGAGAGGGGGCCACATGCTGGCACCGCCACCCCTCCAGCCCTTGGTCAGCAGCGTGGAGGCTGGATGGGTGCTCACCTCTCTCCTCTGGCTCCTAGCTTTTGAGAGTGAAGCTGAAGGAAGTGACGCCCAGGCTATTGGGTGACAAAACTGGATGTACATTTAATTTGTTATAAATAGAGACACTTTGGGGAGTGAAAGGGGCAAATTAATAATTGCCTGGACTGTCCCAGAGGAACTGACCTGGACTCAAACCCTGGCTCTGCTCCTACCAAGGATAGTCTACAGAATTCTGAAACTGATCAGGACCCTGTGGGGCTCCTAGGCACAAAAGCCTTTCTGTGTCCCCTATTTCTTGATTTCAGGAAATAGGCTTCATTCAGCCTCCATGACCTTCCCTGAGTTTCAATGGGCAGGTTCAAACAGTTGCTAATTAGGGACGGATAGTGTTGTGGAGACAAGGGAGGAACAGTCAAGAAATTACCAATGACATTTTTCACAGAACTAGAACAAAAAAACCTTAAAATGTGGATGGAGACACAAAAAAACCCCAAATAGCCAAAGCAATCTTGAGAAAGATAAATGGACCTGGAGGAATCAGACTCCCTGATGTGAAACTATACTACAAACCTATAGTCATCAAAACAGTATGGTACTGGCACAAAAATGGAAATATAGATCAATGGAACAGGATAGAAAGCCCAGAGATAAACCAACACACATATGGTCAATTAATCTATGACAAAGGAGGCAAGACTATACAATGGAGAAAAGACAGTCTTTATAAATGGTGCTGGGAAAATGGGACAGTTACATGTAAAAAATAAAATTAGAACATTCTTTAACACTATACACAAAAATAAACTAAACATGGATTAAAGACCTAAATGTAAGACCAGATACTATAAAACTCTTAGAGGAAAACACAAGCAGAACACTCTTTGGCATAAGTTGCAGCAATATCTTCTTCGATCCATCTCCTAGAGTAATGGAAACAAAACCAAAAATAAACAAATGGGACCGAATTAAACTTAAAAGCTTTTACACAGCAAAGGAAACCATAAAGGACATGAAAAGACAACCCTCAGAATGGGAGAAAATATTGGCAAAACAATGTGACCAACAAAATTAGTCTCCAAAATTTACAAACAGCTTATGCAGCTCAATATAAAAAATGCAAACAACCCAATCAGAACATGGACAGAAGACCTAAATAGACATTTCTCCAAAGAAGACATATAGATGGCCAAGAGGCACATGAAAAGATGCTCAACATCACTAATTAGTAAAGAAATGTAAATCGAAACTACAATAAGATCTCACCTCACACGAGTCAGAATGCCCAACATCAAAAAGTCTACAAACAGGGCTTCCCTGGTGGCACAGTGGTTGAGAGTCCACCTGCCGATACAGGGGATATGGGTTCATGCCCCAGTCTGGGAAGATCCCACACGCTGTGGAGTGGCTAGGCCCATGAGCCATGACTGCTGAGCCTGCCTGTCTGGAGCCTGTGCTCCGCAACGGGAGAGGCCACAACAGTGAGAGGCATGTGTACCGCAAAAAAAAAAAAAAAAAAGTCTACAAACAATAAATGCTGGAGGGGATGTGGAGAAAAGGGAACCCTCTTGCACTGTTGGTGGGAATGTAAATTGGTACAGCCACTATGGAGAACAGTATGGAGGTTCCTTAAAAAACTAAAAATAGAACTACCATATGACCCAGCATTCCTACTCCTAGGCATATACCCAGAGAAAACCATAATTCAAAAAGATACATGCACCCCAATATTCACAGCAGCACTATTTACAATAGCCAGGACATGGAAACAACCTAAATGTCCACTGACAGACATTTGGTACATATATACAATGTGTATACATATATGTACCACACCTTGTATACATATATACAAGATGTGGTACATATATACAATGGAATATTATTCAGCCATAAAAAAGAATGAAATAATGCCATTTGCAGCAACATGGATGGACTTGGAGATTATTTTACTAAGTGAAGTAAGTCAGACAGAGAAAGACAAATATCATATGATATTGCTTATATGTGGAATCTTAAAAAAATGGTCTTAATGAAATTATTTACAAAACAGAAACAGACTCACAGACTTAGAGAACAAACTTATGGTTACCAGTGGGGAAGTGTGGTTGGGAGGGATAGATTTGGAGTTTGGGATTGACATGTACACACTGCTATATTTAAAATAGATAACCAACAAGCACCTTCTATATAGCACAGGGTACTCTGCTCAATACTCTGTAATAACTGAAATAGGAAAATAATTTGAAAAAGAATAGATACATGTATATGTATAATTGATTCACTTTGCTGTACACCTGAAACTAACACAGCATTGTTAATCAACTTTGCTCCTATATAAAACAAAAATTAAAAACAACAACAACAACAACAATGCAGCCTTGGAACAGGGTCCTTGTTCCCCCCTCACGGGATATACATAACAATATCTTTGAGCTGTTTTGCAGATACTGAAACCCTCACCTGGTGGGAGAAGTTAACTCTGCTGACCACAAGCGTGTAGACCCCAGACTGGTTGGAACCACAAGGTTGATGATGCTGATGCCCACTTACTGCATCACCAACCAATCAGAAGAATATCCATGATCTGATCACACTCTCGTTGAACCATTATTATAAAACTCACTACGCCCCTCCAGGTCGGGACACACAGTGAGGACATTAGCCCACTGTGGCCCCCTTTGTCTGGCAAAGCAATAAAGCTATTCTTTTCTACTTCACCCAAAACTCTGTCTCTAAGATTTAATTTGGTGTTGGGGTACAGAGGCCAGATTCATCTTCAATTCCACACTGTGTCAAGCTGACCTCAGAAGTCACCCCTGAGAGGCCTACTGTCCTGGGAACCTGGCCTGTTGGTCCTCTGCTGCTTCCGTGCAGCAAGCAAGTCAAGGGGAACTTTCCAAGCTGTCCACAGTCCCAATTGCCCAGACACACATCCCACAGCTTTTCTTCAGGGATGCAGCTGCCTCGCAGTGGCGCTGCTCTGAAGCTATAGCGGGTTCTCCCCTTCTCTCTGGAGACAGAGGTCCTCATTTTCTAGGATGGAAGAAATCCTTCTCTCTTGGAATTCCAACTAAATTCTGAGAATCTGCTTTGTTTCACTTCTCTAAAAGTCATATGTATTCCCGTAAGGGCTTTGGTCTCTAAAACCTCAAAGCCAGAGAGAATTACAGTTGAGTTTTGCTTTCTCTCCTCCCCAGAGACTATGAGCAATTGTGGCCAAAGGGAGAAATATGATGGAAAACAAACTCTCAAAATACTGCCCTGGTCAGTAGTGCCTGGTGTATAGAAGGGGTTCAGTAAATGCTAGGCTTTTTTTCCGGGAAGTGGTACCATCATCACTAGGCCAAGTCACTGGCAATCTTTGTGTGGGCAAAAGTGAAATGAGCAAAATATCACGCAGCTTAAGGAAGAATAACATACGAATGCAAGAGTGAGCATCTGGCCAATCATTTATTAAGGGAACAGGAAGAGAGGCAGGATTACTGTAAAGACAGCAAAATATGTTTCTGCCTCAAATCTGAGGAAGAGAGCAAAGAGTGAAGTATCTGAAGGTCACAGAATACAAACTAATATAGCAGGAAAATACATCAGAGATCAGCTAGTCAACCTCCCTACTCCATTTTACAGACAATGAAAGTGAGGTGAGAATTGAAATCACTTGCCCAAAGCCAAAACTACATTAAATTTAGTTGCAGATTTCTAATTCCACTGAGTGGTTTTCTACTGCTTTTATACTATTTTGTCTCCTCATGACTGAAAATAAGGAGGATTGAAAAAGTCCGTTGGACCCGAGTTCAAATCTGACTCACACTTACTTTGTAATCTAGAGGCTCTTATTTGACTCATCCTCTGCTCTTTCTGTAAAATGGGATGAGTAATTCTTATCTATAATTCTGGGCTGTTGTGAAGATTAAATGAAGTACTAAAGGACCTAGCACAGTGTCAGCACATAATAGTTGTTCATTTTAGACTGATACAGTATTGACTCTTCATGTGTGTCTTGGCTTCCAGTTCTCCCAGTGCAACTCGTTTTGGTAAACTAAAAATCTTCATAAGAAATATCCCATTTTCTGTTTTTTAAAAAGAACACACACATGTCAAAGATTTTATTTAACTCGTTATTTAATGAGGGAACCAATAAGATTTTAAAACAAATACAAAGGAAAATGTAGAGTACAGACATCTATAGGCAAGGAGGAATGCTAATAGGTGCAAAACTTGTCACTTCTAGAGCAATCAGTTGCACCTTCACCTGACTTTACATTTCCTCTCCTCCTCCTCACCTCCTTCTCCTAATAGTAGTAGAAAGTAGTAATAATATCACTTTTAATTCTTCTTTTTTGGAAATAACTTTATTCACATATCTATTTTATATAGATACAGATAATAGATATGTTATAATTCAACTATTTAAAGTACACAATGAGTGGTTTTTAATATATTTACACAGTTGTGCAACCATTGACACAATCAATTTTAAACATTTTTGTCCCCCCAGAAGAAACTCTGTACCATTTAGCTATAACTCTCCAATCCTTCCATCCCTCCATTCCAACCATAGGCAACCCCTAGTCTACTTTTTGTCTCTCTATATTTATCTATTCTGGATATTTCACATAAATGGAATCATACAATATATGGTCTATTGTGACTGGCTACTTTCATTTAGCATAATGTTTTCAAGGTTCAATCATATTGCAGCATGTATTATTACTTCATTTCTTTTTAATGGCCAAATAATTTTCCATTGTCTGGCCCATTTTCTCTTACACTGACTACTTTTAGTGAGCTCTTTCTCTTAAGAAGTAAAATATGGAAAATTCAGAGATCTAATGGGTTAGGACATACCATTTCCCTTGAGAAGAACAGATACTTGCTACTAATGTCAGTTTCCCCATCCAAGCTACAGTCTCCAATACCCTTGGATTTTGGCTATTTTTCTGAAATTTATATTTGCTTCCAAACAGGTAGTGCAACCTGGGTAGAAGTATTTCCCACTCAGGTCTTGGCCAGTTTTCCACTGTTGGCAGGCACAGCGAACACTTCCATAAATCCCATCTCTGAAAAAACAGCATAAAACAAAGGTGTTCACAGAGACTACCAGGCAAATGCGGCAGTCTGCTTTGAAGGCCTGAGGTCTGATCTGGGGGTATGTGCTTAGAAATGTCAAAAGAAAATAAAGCTCCCCTTCCCTCTTGCCTATTCTCAGTGAGCTGTGGGTGAGTGAAGATTGCCTCCCTGGCTCCTGCTGGCCCTTTATCTGCCCTTTCACCTAGCACTGCCAGCACTTAGTGTTCTTTCAGAATGTTGGCTTCTCCTTCAAGTAAGCATCCTAGAGGACCACTTAATTCCTAGGAAATTAATGATTCTGCAGGAAATTTACATTTCTAGAAAGAAACCCACAAAAAGGGCCCATATGGCTTGAATAGAATCTCTTAGTGGGGCTTCTTGAAGCCCCTCCCTTCAAATCAAATGCATAATTCTGGTTCAAGTACAATTGAGATTAGAATTCAGCTTGCTCCTTTTTTACCTACCCATCCACCCACCCATCCATCCATCCACTCATCCATTCAACAAGAATTTATTCAACACCAGTTTGGTCAGTCTTCAAGCCTAGTGCTAGAAATAGGAGAGAAATCTGGACTGAAAACATTTTCATAAACTGTAATGAAATTATTTGTCTGTCTCCTCTGGTATACTTTGAGTCTTCATCTCCTTAAGGGAAGCATTGTATTCATTCCTAGATGATCAAATAAATATTTAAAAAATAAATGACTGAATGTATGTCAAATACCCAGCACAGTGCCTGTCTCTGCTGGTGGTGTGGTGTCTCTTCACTGGAAGCTGCAGATCTCTCCAACATGGTAACAAACCACAGAACCTGAGCTGGGCAGAGTTTTAGCACACTTATTTCTGTCAGGAGCTAAATGATAAGGACTTCAGTTCAATCATATTTCTTCACAACCATTGATTGTTTTTATCTAAAGAAGTCAATCCCAACCCTTAAAGTTTTAGCAGGTTGCTTAGTTCCAGATTGACCCCAGAGTGGGTGGCAGCAGATTTGGAGAGGTGACAGCAACATGTCCTAGTATGAGGACGCATTGGAGAGCTAAGAATCAGTGTAGGAAGGCAGGAAAGAGATGCGCATAAAAAACAATTTGAGAAAGTAATTACATGCACCAAAGTTATAGGGAAATATTCATGACTTTCTAACACAGATCAACTTTGAGAAATAATTTACATACAATTGAAAAGCACCTTTTTAAGTGTACAGTCTGATGAGTTTTGTCAAATGTATTCACCCTTTAACTACCACCATGCCAAAAACTCTCTTGTGCTTGTTTGTAGTCAATTTCCTCTTTTACCCCCACTCCTACCCATTACAAGCTCTGATCTGTTCTCTGTATTACAGATGTTTTGCTTTCTCTAGGATTTCACATAAATTGAATTATAAAGTATGTACCAGTTTGTGCAAGCTTCTTTAGCTCAACATGATTTTGAAATTGGTCTGTGATTGTTGCAGTAGTTTGTTCCTTTCTATTGTTGAACAGAATCTCATTTTATGAATGTAGTATCACTATTTACCTATTGGTGAACATTAGTATGTTTCCAGTTTCTGGCTATTACAAATATAGCTTCTGGGAGAGACCTTCAAGATGGTGGATAAGTAAGACGTGGAGATCACCTTCCCCCCAACAAATACATCAGAAATACATCTATACGTGGAACAACTCCTACAGAATACCTACTAAACACTGGCAGAAGACCTCAGATCTCCCAAAAGGCAAGAAACTCCCCACGTACCTGGGTAGGGCAAAAGAAAAAACAGAGACAAAAGAATAGGGATGGGACTTGCACCAGTGGGAGGGAGCTGTGAAGGAGGAAAGGTTTCCACACACTAGGAAGGCCCTTTGAGGGCGGAGACTGCGGGTGGCAGAGGGGGGAAGCTTCAGAGCCATGGAGGAGAGCGCAGCAACAGGTGTAAGGAGGGCAAAGGGGGGAGATTCCCACACAGAGGATCGGTGCCGACTGGCACTCACCAGCCCGAGAGGCTTGTCTCCTCACCCGCCAGGGTGGGCGGGGCTGGGAGCTGAGGCTCGGGCTTCAGTTGGATCCCAGGGAGAGGACTGGCTGCGTGAACACAGCCTGAAGGGGGCTAGTGCACCATAGCTAGCAGGGAGGGAGTCCGGGGAAAAGTCTGGAGCTGCTGAAGAGGCAAGAGACATTTTCTTCCCTCTTTGTTTCCTGGTGCATGAGGAGAGAGGATTAAGAGCGTTGCTTAAAGGAGCTCCAGAGACGGGCACGAGCCGCGGCTATCAGCGTGGACACCAGAGACGGGCATGAGACGCTAAGGCTGCTGCTGCCGCCACCAAGAAGCCTGTGTGAAAGGAAGGACAGGTCATGACCCACACCGCCCCTCCCTGGAGCCTGTGCAGCCCGCCACTGCCAGGGTCCCAGGGACGTGATCCAGGGACAACTTCCCCAGGAGAACACATGGCGCGCCTTAGGCTGGTGCAATGTCATGCTGGCCTCTGCCACCGCAGGCTCACCCCACATTCCTACAACCAAGATAACTCTACCCAGCAAGGATCTAATTATGATTTGACCGAGAAATTAAAACCTTTACATACAAGGAAAAGCTAAGAGAATTTAGCACCACCAAACCAGCTTTACAACAAGTGTTAAGGAACTTCTCTGGGCAGGATACACAAGAGAAGGAAAAGACCTACAATAACAAACCCAAAACAATTAAGGAAATGGGAATAGGAACATACATATCAATAATTACCTTAAATGTAAATGGATTAAATGCTCCAACCAAAAGAGATAGACTGGCTGAATGGATACAAAAACAAGACCCATATATATGCTGTCTACAAGAGAACCACTTCAGACATGGGACACATACAGACTGAAAGTGAGGGGATGGAAAAAGATATTCCATGCAAATGGAAATCAAAAGAAAGCTGGAGTAGCAATTCTCATATCAGACAAAATAGACTTTAAAGTAAAGGCTATTACAAAAGGCAAAGAAGGACACTACATAGTGATCAAGGGATCAATCCAAGAAGAAGATATAACAATTGTAAATATTTATGCACCCAACATAGAAGCACCTCAATACATAAGGCAAATGTTAACAGCTATAAAAGGGGAAATTGACAGTAACACAATCATAGTAGGGGACTTTAACACCCCGCTTTCACCAATGGACAGATCATCCAAAATGAAAATAAATAAGGAAACACAAGCTCTAAATGATACATTAAACAAGATGGACTTAATTGATATTTATAGGACATTCCATCCAAAAACAACAGAATAAACTTTCTTCTCAAGTGCTCATGGAACATTCTCCAGGATAGATCATATTTTGGGTCACAAATCAAGCCTTGGTAAATTTAAGAAAATTGAAATCATATCAAGTATCGTTTCCAACCACAATGCTATAAGATGAGATATCAATTACAGGAAAAAAATCTGTAAAAAAAAAAAAAAAAAACACACATGGAGGCAAAACAGTACACCACTTAATAACCAAGAGATCACTGAAGAAATCAAAAGAGGAAATCAAAAAATACCTAGAAACAAATGACAATGAAAACACAATGACCCAAAACCTATGGGATGCAGCAAAAGTAGTTCTAAGAGGGAATTTTATAGCAATACAATCCTACCTTAAGAAACATGAAACATCTCAAATAAAAAACCTAATGTTACACCTAAAGCAATTAGAGAAAGGAGAACAAAAAAACCCCAAAGTTAGCCGAAGGAAAGAAGTCATAAAGATCATATCAGAAATAAATGAAAAAGAAATGAAGGAAACAATAGCAAAGATCAATAAAACTAAAAGCTGATTCTTTCAGAAGATAACTAAAATTGATAAACCATTAGCCAGACTCATCAAGAAACAGAGGAAGAGGACTCAAATCAATAGAATTAGAAATGAAAAAGGAAAAGCAACAACTGACATTGCAGAAATACAAAGGATCATGAGGGATTACTACAAGCAACTATATGCCAATAAAATGGACAACCTAGAAGAAATGGACAAATTCTTAGAAAAGCCAGCCTTCCGAGACAGAACCAGGAAGAAACAGAAAATATAAACAGACCAATCACAAGCACTGAAATTGAGACTGTGATTAAAAATCTTCCAACAAACAAAAGTCCAGGACCAGATGGCTTCACAGGTGAATTCTATCAAACATTTAGAGAAGAGCTAACACCTATCCTTCTCAAACTACTCCAAGTATAGCAGAGGGAGGAACACTCCCAAACTCATTCTATGAGACCCCCATCACTCTGATACCAAAACCAAATAATGATTTCACAAAGAAAGAAAACTACAGGCCAATATCACTGATCAACATAGATGCAAAAATCCTCAACAAAATACTAGAAAACAGAATCCGACAGCACATTAAAAGGATCATACACCATAATGAAGTGGGGTTTACTGTAGGAATGGAATGATTCTTCAATATACGCAAATCAATGTTATACACCATATTAACAAATTGAAGGATAGAAAACATATGGCTATCTCAATAGATGCAGAAAGAGCTTTTGACAAAATTCAACACACATTTATGATAAAAACCCTGCAGAAAGTAGGCATAGAGGGAACTTTCCTTAACATAATAAAACCATATTTGACAAACTCACAGCCAACATCATCCTCAATGATGAAAAACTGAAAGCATTTCCACTAAGATCAGGAACAAGACAAAGTTGTCCACTCTCACCACTATTATTCAACATAATTTTGGAAGTTTTAGCCACAGCAATCAGAGAAGAAAAAGAAATAAAAGGAATACACATCGGAAAAGAAGTAAAGCTGTCACTGTTTGCAGATGACATAATACTATACACAGAGAATCCTAAAGACTCTACCAGAGAACTACTAGAGCTAATCAATGAATTTGGTAATGTAGCAGGATACAATATTAATGCACATAAATATTTTGCATTCCTATACACTAATGATGAAAAATCTGAAAGAGAAATTAAGGAAACACTCCCATTTACCATTGCAACAAAAAGAATAAAACAGCTAGGGATAAATCTACCTAAGGAGACAAAAGATCTGTATGCAGAAAACTATAAGACACTGATGAAACAAGTTAAAGATTATACAAACAGATGGAGAGATATACCATGTTCTTGGATTGGAAGAATCAACATTGTGAAAATGACTATACTACCTACAGCAATCTACAGATTCAATGCAATCCCTATCAAACTACAAATGGCATTTTTCACAGAACTAGAACAAAAAATTTCACAATTTGTATGGAAACACAAAAGACCCCAAATAGCCAAGGCAATTGGCTTTGAGAAAGAAAATGCTGAGAAAGAAAAATGGAGCTGGAGGAATCAGGCTCCCTGACTTCAGACTATATTACAAAGCTACAGTAATCAAGACAGTATGGTACTGGCACAGAAACAGAAATATAGATCAATGGAACAGGATAGAAAGCCCAGAGATAAACCCACGCACATATGGTCACCTTATCTTTCATAAAGGGGGCAAGAATATACAATGGAGAAAAGACAGCCTCTTCAGTAAGTGGTGCTGGAAAAACTGGACATCTCCATGTAAAAGAATGAAATTAGAACACTCCCTAACACCATACACAAAAATAAACTCAAAATGGATTAAAGACCTAAATGTAAGGCCAGAAACTATCAAACTCTTAGAGGAAGACATTGGCAGAACACTCTATGACATAAATCACAGCAAGATCCTTTATGACCCACCTCCTAGATAAATGGAAATAAAAACACAACCAAACAAATGGGACCTAATGAAACTTAAAAGCTTTTGCACAGCAAAGGAAACCATTAACAAGATGAAAAGACAACCCTCAGAATGGGAGAAAATATTTACAAATGAAGCAACTAACAAAAGATTACTCTACAAATTTACAAGCAGCTCATGCAGCTCAATATCAAAAAAACAAACAACCCAATCCAAAAATGGGCAGAAGACCTAAATAGAAATTTTTCCAAAGAAGTTATAGAGATATAAAGGATGCTCAACATCACTAATCATTAGAGAAATGAAAATCAAAAGTACAATGAGATATCACCTCACACCAGTCAGAATGGCCATCATCAAAAAATTTACAAACAATAAATGCTGGAGAGGGTGTGGAGAAAAGGGAACCCTCTTGCACTGTTGGTGGGAATGTAAATTTATACAGCCACTATGGAGAACAGCATGGAGGTTCCTTAAAAAACTAAAAAATAGAACTACCACAAGGCTCACCAATCCCACTATTGGGCACATACCCTGAGAAAACCATAATTCAAAAAGAGTCATGTACCACAATGTTCATTGCAGCTCTATTTACAATAGCCAGGACATGGAAGCAACCTAAGTGTCCATCAACAGATGAATGGTTAAAGAAGATGTGGCAGATATATACAATAGAATATTACTCAGCCATAAAAAGAAACGAAATTGAGTTTTTTGCAGTGAGGTGGATGGACCTAGAGTCTGTCATACAGAACAAAGTAAGACAGAAAGAGAAAAACAAATGCCATATGCTCACACATATATATGGAATCTAAAAAAAAAGAAAAAAAGAAAAAAAGAAAGGTCATGAAGAACCTAGGGGCAAGACGGGAATAAAACGCAGACTTGCTAGAGAATGGACTTGAGGATACAGGGAGGGGGAAGGGTAAGCTGGAACACAGTGAGAGAGTGGCATGGACATATATACACTACCAATCGTAAAATAGATTGCTAGTGCGAAGCAGCCGCATAGTACAGGGAGATCAGCTCAGTGCTTTGTGTCCACCTAGAGGGGTGGGATAGGAAGGGTGGGAGGGAGGGAGACCCAAGAGGGAAGAGATATGGGGACATATGTATAAATGATTCACTTTGTTATAAAGCAGAAACTAACACACCATTGTAAAGCAATTATATTACAATAAAGATGTTAAAAAAAAACAAAAACAACACAAAAATCCTAAATATAACTTCTGTGATCATTGTATTACAAGTGTTTTTGTGGACATGTGTCTTCATTTCCTTTGGGTAAATATGTAGCAGTGGAATGGCTGGGTCATACAGTAGGTGTATATTTAACTTTATAAAGTATTTCCAAAGTGGTTGTACCGTTTTTCTGTTACTTTTTCTCATGCTGTTTACATTATGAGATTTTCTAGGGCAATTAAGAATTCAAGGTAAATTTGTTTTTCTCTTGAAAGGAAGACTGTAGACTACAACCATGGGCACAGACTGGTAATAGAAAAACAGACATGACAAAGTTCACATATTTTTCCAAATGTTGAACATAAAAGTCTAAAAATAGCTGACAGTGTTGGCTGTGAAGGTTTCCATTTATCACTGAGGAGACACAGTAGAAAAGCAAGTGATCAAGTGGGAAATGGGTAGGGCCAGAGCTCTAGACACTTGGGAGCAAAAACTACAACGGAAAAAATCACAGAGCGACTGACTCTCTCTCTCTCTCCACACACACACACATACGTATATATAATCTAAAATTTTAATATATACATTATAAATGTACATTATACTATGTATAAATATATCTATTATATATGTATATATATATATATATATATATATATATAATTTAAAGAAAAAATTTTACACATTTCATTTCAACTTTGACAAATTTCTTTCTCAATCAGGGAAAATCCAACATCTCCCACCCTCATAGCTGGCATAGGAGATCCTCTTATAATTTATTTACAAGTGTCAGGTCATGCTCTGTTGGTCCAAAGGTTATTTCCTTTTCTCCAATTTGCTCTGCTCAGAGACAAGTATTGTAACGAATAGCTTAAGAGGCAGCTCCCTGGTCACAGGTCTGATATGGACTCACTAGATACAGCCATTCTATATTTGCAGCCCTGGATTTTGTCTCTTTAAAACAACAGTAGAGCAGAGTCAGGTCATAATTTGACATGGTTCTCCCTGAAGAACTCAACATCCAGATTTCTAGGAGACAGTTCATTATCTCTCTCAATGGATTTGTGTTCCATGTAAGGAAGACATTCTTAATATTTGGTCATTGCTTATGCTTGTTACCACTGGAGAAGTTTATTAGGATCCCCAGCTCAAGGAGTTCTACCCAGAAGCAGAGGAAGGACCCAATGACCTCTTCAGATCTGTGGTCACTGTCCTGAGACAAAGCACTGAAGAGCGGGAACAGGGCACTGGCTTGTCTGGCTGTACCAGTTGTCTGCTGCATGAGAGCCAGTGGAGGGTGGCTACAAAGAATTCGGACTTTCAAGTTAAAGAGCTCTTGATTAAATCCCAATGGGGCTGCTGAATACACTTCTTAACCTCAGGAAGCCTCAGTTCCTTTAACATATGAATAATAACAGCTTGCTTATTATAGTTTTTGTGAGGATTAAGAGAGATAATGCATGTAAGCATGTAATATACTGGCTGGCAAAAAATAATCCCTCACTCAGCACTAGTTATTTTATTTATAATAAAATAGTTTGAGTTTCAGCCTCAAACTTCAAATATGGATGAGGTGGTTGAACTACATGATGTCTAACATCTTGAGATCTAATTATACTGTGCCTCAAAATTTAAAGAACTTTCATACTTCAGTTTGTTAGACCTCATAGTAGTAGTGGCAGTAGTAGTAGTAGTAGTAGTAGTAGTAGCAGCAGCAGCAATAAAGTTATAATAGTAATAACTCTAAAAAGACCATAATCAATTAACAAATGTTTGTTGAACATTTCAGTATGTACACTGATACTAAAAAAGAATACCAAATATTCAACAAAAACCAGTTCCAGGTAGTGATATGTGCTAGACAAATTAAGTGGGGCCAGTATGGAGCTTTGCCTTATGGTCAAGATGCAGGAAAAGAAGCAAGAAGGGGAGGTATGAAGCTAACAAACCACACTTGGAAGAATGGAGGGAGTAGGGAACTTACTAAGGCTAGAAAGATGTTAAGTCTCAATTGAGAGCTGCAGAATTCAGATATTCCTTTGCTGGACTTCCATTATTCTGGTCATTCCAACAATCAAATAAAGCAAACATGGATTTCTCTAAATTGAGAGAGTGCCTGGGACTAATTTCTTCGAGAACTTGCATGCAACTTCAGCAAGAATTCAGCTGCTTAGTGGGGTCCCTCAGGGAACTGGCAGCAGAAGCACAGCACTGGAGAAGCTGCCTCATACCTTATCTAAAATCCAGTGTTAGTGATATAATGAAAGTGACTTTCAGGTGAATCAACAGACTATGGGCCTTTTGGTAGCATCTTTAGGATTTTCTATGTATGAAAATGCTACTAGAAAATGACTAGAGCTAATCAATGAATTTGGTAAGGTTGCAGGATACAAAATTAATATACAGACATCTCTTGCATTCCTATACACCAACAATGGAAGATCAGAAAGAGAAATTAAGGAAACAACCCCATTTACCATCACAACAAAAAATAAAATACCTAGGAATAAACCTACCTAAAGAGGCAAAGACCTGTACTCAGAAAACTATGACACTGATGAAAGAAATAAAAGATGACACAAACAGATGGAGACATATACCATGTTCTTGGATTGCAAGAATCAATACTGTGAAAATGACTGTATTACTCAAAGCAATCTACAGATTCAATGCAATCCCTATCAAATTACCAATGGTATTTTTCACAAAATTAGAACAAAAAATTTTACAAAGTGTATGGGAACACAAAAGACCACGAATAGCCAGAGCAATCTGGAGAAAGAAAAATGGAGCTGGAGGAATCAGGCTCCCTGACTTCAGACTATACTACAAAGCTGTAGTCATCAAAACAGTATGGTACTGGCACAAAAACAGAAATATAGTTCAATGGAACAGGATAGAAAGCCCAGAGATAAACCCACACACATACGGTCACCTAATCTATGGCAAAGGAGGCAAGACTATACAATGGAGAACAGACAGTCTCTCCTATAAACGGTGCTGAGAAAACTGGACAGCTACACGTAAAAAATAAAATTAAAACATTCTGTAACACCATACACAAAAATAAACAACATGGATTAATGACATAAATGTAAGATCAGATACTGTAAAACTCTGAAGAGGAAAACATACGCAGAACACTCTTCGACATAAATTGCAGCAAGATCTTTTATGACCTACCTCCTGGAGTAATGAAAATAAAAAAACAAAAATAAACAAATGGGATCTAATTAAACTTAAAAGCTTTTGCATAGCAAAGGAAACCATGAACAAGATGAAAAGACAACCCTCAGAATGGGAGAAAATATTTGCAAACGAAGCAACTGACAAGGGATTAATCTCCAAAATATACAAACAGCTCATGCAGATCAATACCAAAATAATAAACAACCCAATCAAACAATGGGTGGAAGGTCTAAATAGACATTTTTCCAAAGAAGACATACACATGGCCAAAAAAGACATGAAAAGATGCTCAACATCACTTATTATTAGAGAAGTGCAAATCAAAACTACAATGAGATATCACCTCACAGCAGTCAGAATGGCCATCCTCAAAAAGTCTACAAACGATAAATGCTAGAGGGGATGTGGAGAAAAGGGAACCCTCTTACACTGTTGGTGGGAATGTAACTTGGTACAGCCTCTATGGAGAACAGTATGGAGGTTCCTTAAAAAACTAAAAATAGAACTACCATACGACCCAGCAATCCCACTACTGGGCATATACCTGGAGAAAAACATAATTCAAACAGATACACACACCCCAATGTTCATAGCAGCACTATTTACAATAGCCAGGACATGGAAACAACCTAAATGTCCATCAATAGAGGAATGGATAAAGAAGATGTGGTACATATATACAGTGGAGTATTACTCAGCCATAAAATAGAACGAAATAATGCCATTTGTAGCAACGTGGATGAACCTGGAGATTATCATACTAAGTGAAGTAAGTCAGACTGAGAAAGACAAATATCATGATATTGCTTATATGCAGAATCTTAAAAAAAATGGTACTAATGAACTTACTTACAAAACAGAAGTAGACTCACAGGTGTAGAAAACAAACTTATGGTTTCCAGGGGATAAGGGGGGCAGGGACAAATTGGGAGGTTGGGGATGACATATACACCCTACTATATATAAAACAGATAATAAGAACCGACTGTATAGCACAGGGGACTGAATACTCTGTAATGGCCTATATGGGAAAAGAATCTAAAAAAAGAGCGGGTATATGTAAAAACGATTCACTTTGCTGTACACCTGAAACTAACACAACATTGTAAATCAACTATGCTCCAAAAAAAAATTTTTTTTAAAAAGAGAGAGAGACAGACTATGGGCCTAACTACACCAAACAGGGGAACCAAGGGGAAAGGGGAGGTTGGAAGTCAGACCACAGAATGTTCCCAGAAACCTGAATAAAAAGTATTTAATTAAATTATTTGTTGAGCAGTATGCACTTACTTTTAAGAAACTGTCTATTGGGAGAGAGCTATGTAAACAATCCACTGGGATGTAAGGGCGAATGTGATCCTCCCTCTGACATCATCAACTTATTTAACTAATTTTTATTTTCTGTTATCTGTTTCCCTATTCTAGAATATAAGGTCTGTGAAGGCAATCATTTACTTCTGTTCACCTACAGTAACCTCAGTGCCTATGTATGTGTTAGGCACTCAGTACACAGTTGTTGAATAAACATGATCTGGGCTATAACAAGGGGTTATGAGAACACAATGAAGAGAAGATTTTGTAGGGCAAGAAATCAGAGAAGGTTTTCTGAAGAAAAACAGGAAGGAGAACCATTTCACAGTCATAGACCACTTGGATTAGAAGGGACTTGGATATCAAGATGCTTTCATTCTGCAGATCAGAAGATATAGAAACACATTTTTAGGTAGTGAGGAATGGGTCTGGAGCCTAAGCTTCTAAGTCTAGTTTCCTTTCAAAAGTTAGGATCCTGTCAGGCAGAGACATATACGGCAAGCAAAACCAAAGACAGATGAAGGAAGCAAAACAGCACAGACATTTAAAAATACAGTATACCCAGGAAATAGAGATTATTAATTTAGAAGGAAGAAACACGTGTATATATAGTGCGGGAAGGGAAGGGGAAAAAGTAAGTATGTGGCGCAGCCCTTTGCTGTGGCCCAGTCAAGTGAGGGAAGCTTTATGAAGAGGTCGGTGGGACTCTGAAGAATGGAAGGAATGTGCATAAGCAGGAAGGAAGGGGAGGAAGAAGCAGTACACAGAATGGTGAAGAAGCTCCAGACTGTCAGGAACTCATGGTGGAGAGTCTGTACCAGGTGTACATTGACATAGAAAAAGAGCCACATTATGGAAAGCCTAAAAAGGTCAGGCCGGGAAACAGGATGCTGAATGATAACATTATTATTATTGTTAACAGGGAAATATTCAAGACTCTTGGGAACGAATGATACGATGAAAGAAAATGAGTCCAAATGGATAGTTCTTAAATTTAAGATGTATTTTAAATTCTTTTTTGTTCCCCAAATATATCACTGTCATAAAGTTTTCTGATGACTCCAGGCCAGTGAAAAATAAAGGCTGTGCATGTACCTATTACATTAGCGTATTAAGCTAAGAGAATTAAATTTGCTATAATTTGCTAAGAAAATATTTTCTTTTTTAGCCCAAAATAGTATGAAGTTTTACAGTTATCACATATTAATTAAAACTGAAGAATTTCTTCTTTTGCTAAACCTTGGAAAATGATATACAATTATTATATAAATTGATGAAGTATTAGCAATCCAGATGGTAGAAGAAATAAAATGTACAATCAACTGCATAAAGTTCCAGAAACACTTTATTTAAAAATGGAGCTGTAAATGCATAACAAAATAACATAAGTAATAAAGGTAACAAAAATAAATAAGGAGAATAATGTATTCATACAAAATAAAAATAACATAGTAAAAGGCCAAATGTTTGTAATTGAACAAAACTGTGTAAACACTTAAATGATAATGTAAGTAGAATAGATGCTAATATTTTCCTAAACAACTCCTTACCTTCTACTTCCATGTTGATATAATCAGTACTCAAACATTAAACAAAGAGGAAACAATGGTGATTACTTTGTTGTATTTTCTTCAAATGGATTGACCCTGTTTTAATGTTTCACTTATTTCTTCAAAGCAATTGTATCTTTCCATTCACGCTCTTTAAAATCATTTTTTCAGTCTTCCTTTATTAGACAGAATTGGGAATTTAGGTTTACAAGGAAAACAGTCCATTTACCCTTTTTTTTTAATTTAAAGAAAAATATGAGATCCATTATACAACAGACTTTTGTTTTTACATCTCTACAAAACAGTTTTTTTGCATCTTTAACTGGCCCAACAGTACAGGATTTTAAAAAATCCTGTAAAGTTTTGAAGTGAACAGAGCTACTTTCTTAAAAACAAATGTAGCACAGGATTATTGCTGAAATATTAAAGAGTATTTCATAAAAGTTGCAAAAGTTGCAGTTTTAACCTTTATAGACTGATGGGGTCAAGGTCTACTAATAATATTTAACTGAATTAATAAGATACACCCAAATTATAGTGTTCTGGAAACATAAAGATAAGTACTTTCTTTTTAAACTTATCCAAATGTGAACTTACTGGAAGGAGAAAAAACAAGTTTATAGAAGATACTTTTCATAAGCTTCCTGTTTAGCACAGGCCCAAAGCCTTGGTCGTTGTCGCCTTGCAGGGTCCTTATAAATGTACACGACTGAGACAGGATTTACTACTGGGTCCTACAGGGAAACACACAGAAGCAACTCATCGCTTGGGAATGAAACTATCCACTAATCTTATGACTACTGGTTCTCCAAGTTTCCTAATGCCAAAAATTTTAACTTCATGACCATTTCAAGGGAAAATGTTTTTTCAACTGTCACATATAAACTTGGTAACACAGGACCAATATACATGTTCTTAGTTTTAAAAATATACTCCACCTAAACTATCTGTCTAGTTTAATCCTTCTAATTGTTTGCCCTAAAATGAGACAAAATCTTACTTTCATTAAAAAAAAATGGTAAAAAGTGCCAAATTTATCTTTTTGAAAGTGGAGTAAAACACTGTGGGGTTAAAACAAATACAGTTATCAATATCCTATATACAAAAAAGAAAAAAAAGATGGTTAGTCCTTACTGACATACAGATATGTCCACCTACCACTCCCAGCGAATCTTAGTGCAAACGTAATAGTTCATCTCCATAAACCCCAAGAAAATTTACGCAGCAACAAAGTTATATAAATCACATATATGTTGGAAAATTTTAGAACACAAGAAGGACTGTTTTGAAAGGTCAGTTTGACTGTGGAGAGTAATATGTCATTGTATCCAATGGTAATGAATACTAATATAAATCCTATTATTTAAGAAGCAAATATAAGTGTTTAACAAATCTGTACAGATGAAGAGGAAGTCCATTTCAGGGAGCAGCTTGGCACAGGATACATGGGGGTCAGAAATGTTGGGTATTTAGTTTGCTTGTAGGTCACAGCATGGCTTAAAGAAAAAAAACAAAGATCTATGAAGGGAAAGGATGCAATTATCTAATTCAATTTGAAAATCATAAAACCACAAAATGTGAAACTGTCACAATCTGATTTTTCCTCTATGTGCATCAAATGGTTACCTAAATGGTTTGAAAGGATTACTATGACTCCACATTATAGATAAAAAATAAATAAAATTAAGAAGACAGAGATAACAAGATTGTAGTTGACCAAGCGTTCTTATTTTGTATAAATCAACACTATGCTGCTTCCAATATTCCTAGTCATTCCACAGGTAATTATTTCTAACAAGCAAGAGAAAGTCATTCATGTACTGTAACATCTTCCTCTTCCCCATCAGGGTTGAACCTACTGAAATGTGCACTGAAATCAGCCTCAGATTCGGCATTCTCAAATTCAGCTGAGACTGAAACAGCAGCAGGATGAAGAACCCTAGCTTCTGGTTGGCAAAGTGTCGGTGTCTGACCCGGGCTGCTGTGGTTATTCACAGGACTGGACTTCTGTTTTGATGGAGATGGCAAGATAGCACTGGGAAATCCCATGTTGTTCAGAGCTTCCAGAGTTCCATCTGGGTCAATCATAGCATTAATTGCTGAAAGAAAAAAAAGAAATAGAGGGAAAAAGATATAATTGTAGATACAGTTAAATCTGGATATGAATATTGCTTATGACTTTGATAATATTTCAATTACTGATGCTTATATGGGCTTAAATTTGGCTAATCCTTTGAATTCTATATTTTAAACCCCACTTTCAGGAATTCTGGGGCTGATCTATACTGTGGATTATAAAAACCTAAAAGCTTTCTATGGTCCCTTGAGTAGGCTACTTATGGGCATCTGAGCCTGCTGAAGGACTAGGATTTGGAGATATGGAATTCAGGAAAGATCTTTTTGAAATATGCTTTAATCAATATAAGAGGATGATGAAAACATTGGTTACGATTTAAAGAAACACTCCTGGCCTTATTTATTACTCAGATAATTGGAGATTGGTTGCTAAAATGCGGTTCAGAGTAACCTGAAAGTTGAGGAGGCCGAAGTAATATCAGCACACTCTGAATGCTACCACAGCATGTTGTCCTTCATCCTGGTGAGAGTGCTAGGGTATTAGCCATGTACAAGTATATATGTACCAGTGGGCCATAAAGTTCCCCTCATAGCCCAGATACTAATATCCCGTGGCAGCCCCAGCAGGCCAAATAGACCTTGCTACCTCATGGGAAGGGCCAGATAAAAACCAGCTTTCAATCCAAAAGATCCTTGCGTGGACAAGGGAAAATCTTGGACAGTGATTTTCAACTTGGCATTGGGTAGAGTGGGGAGTTGGGAGAAAGAAGCACCATAGATACAAGAATTATTTAAGAGGTCCTTTTAAAAGCATACTCCCTCCTACCAGCTAAAAATCATGTAAACAAGCCACTTTGCCTCATGGGGGTTATACTATACCCTTAGGTGTGCTGAGGCTGAAAAAAGGTTAAGAATCACTTAGTAGGACCAACATATCATGCCTCTGATAATTCAATCAACAAAGACAGTAGAATTAGCAACTAACTCTGGAATCTGCTTGTTGTACCACTGGGGACTTCTAGGTCAAGACACACATAGGCATAAATGCATAATTAAAGATCTGACATACACCAAAAACAATGTCCCTGTTGAAGTTCAGGAGGCCCCCAGTCTCTTTCTTTTTCTTCTCTACCTCCTCCTTCTGGTCCCTGTGTCCAATATGCACTCATTTCTTGTGGTTTATCCAAATGATTATTATTTATATTATAACATAAGTTCATTTGGGTTATACCATATATATAATTTAAGAATTATCAAATCAAGTAAACAATGCTAATAAGCATTTTCAG
Source organism: Mesoplodon densirostris (assembly GCF_025265405.1). Taxonomy (NCBI): domain Eukaryota; kingdom Metazoa; phylum Chordata; class Mammalia; order Artiodactyla; family Ziphiidae; genus Mesoplodon; species Mesoplodon densirostris. The sequence goes on along the minus strand of NC_082662.1, from coordinate 128,490,336 downwards.
CTGCATATACACATTTTAATATTTTATATACTTTTCATATACTATTATTTATATATAAATAATAGATACTATATATAATACTATGAATTATAACTTCTAGCCTATGTGCCTAGAATTTAACTTTATTATATTTTTAATTATTTATACTGGTTTTAATACTTTCTTTTTATGAGTAATTTGAATATGTAGAACGTTATATCTTTATCCATACATCATTACACTTAATCAAACAGTGTTCTAATACTTAATAATATTTTAGAAATACCACTTAGAATGTACTTGTCCCAAACTGCTAGCTCTTTACACTTAATCAGTAGTAAATTTACCTTGTAGCTGCTTTTCAGCTCTTTTTAGCTCCTGTAAGATAGAAGAAATCTCCTGTAGGGAAAGCAATGACAAAACTTAGCTTACTTTAATTAAAACATTTTTATTTGATTTGATAAGCAATGAACCTCACACTAATCTTATTTGGAATCCTTAATATTATTGACATGGCACCACATCTGTAGCAACAGGATATGAAATGATTCATGATATCCAGTAAACAAGATTCAAATTTTAAAATCTTTAATGTTGAAACAGATTTTTTTTCAATGAGATAATGACAGAAGATGAAAAGTTCAAGATAATAATAATAATAATAATAAGCAAAGATTCTGAAAAACTTGTATTGATCACTCTTGCAACAACTTTGTAAAAGTGCTTAAGGATTTACTTTGGAAAATGTATAAACTGCAACCTCGGTTTTAGGATGAATTCCTGAACAATAAAAATCTGTAAAAATTTTTGAGGAGGAGACAAGCAATCTATTAAGTAAATAGAAATGACTCATGTCAACTTATATTTGAGTTTGGCTCCTATTTAAAAATTGCTTATTTATAACATATAATTATTACAAGAACAAGAGTGTATAACAGTGAGAAACATAAAAGCTTCCTCCATACCCTCTGCAACTTTGAAGCAGTCAACATTTTAAACCCCCGTGAGAGAAAATTGAAGGCATAAAATTCCCCAAATTTGTGCACTTATATCTTCTTTTATAAATGTCAATCAACAGTTTAAAAATAAGCATATCATTCCCTGAAAACAAAACCTTACTTTAAAAAAATGTTTTAATATTCAAGAAAAATGATCATACCATGCTTGAGGTTTTCACAATAGGGACTTCACTTTCAGCTCTTAACTTGCTTTCTATTTCATCCCAATTCCGATCTTTGTCTTTAAATAATATTCTATAAATAAAAAAATAAGCATTTTACTTTTCATATTTTAAAAACATCACATTTTTAATGATAATACAAAAGCAATGTATCTTTTCAAAGCTAAAAAAAACCACTAAGTGTTAACACGAACTGTGAATTAAATACTGAGCCAACATTACCAATAAACTCATTTATGTGAGAGATTTGTACTAATAAAGTAACTGACTGGTTATGAATACACACATAAACCCTTTAGTACTTATTCTTTACTGAAAACCAAATATAAAACAAATGTAGATGAATAACCCCAAAACTTTGTCTAATACTTGTAATTAACCATATAACTACCTTTTATAACAAAAACACAACTTCGTTCATATAGAACATACGCAGTATAAATATAAGATGAAAACGGGTTGAATTAGGTATAAACAACTGTGTCTGTTAAGACCTCTTTAAATAGGAAAAGGCTTCATATTGATTGAGCAAAGCATGTACATTATTTCAAAGGTTGAAAGCTAGAGTACTTATGCTGCTTTTCTTTAAAAATCCTAATTCTTGTTAGTATATTTGTACATAATAACCTATTATTAACAGTTAAGACACTATCCTTTTGACAAAAACAATTGCTAATAAAGATCCTTATGTTCAAAATTAATTTCAAGTATCTTAATTTATAAAATAAAGGACCACAAAATTTTGACTTGTCTTTCAAATGTGGTATGCTTCTCTCTTCAATCTAGAAGACATGATTCGGCAGCTTTAGAGAGCTGTAAATACTAGGTACCTTTTTAGTTTCCATTTGAATTTCATCATTGGGCTTGGAAATCTAGTTTAACTGCCTTATGTAAAAACCAACACTGTACCAGAAAGTAAAGTATTATTATTAGAAGCTGATCAGTATTTAAGTAGTAAACTAAATTATATTTTTATTTGTATTTCTTCAAAGTTCAATGTGCTAGGTTCAACTTATTTAAAAACATGAAATTCATAAACATCTAATCAAGTCTGAAACATCAACAATTACAAATAACCATACTTAAAAAGGCAACAATTGTTCCAGAATCCTATATAAGAATATTCTTCTGATCTACTGTTAAAATTTCTATACCCAAAAGACTAAACATCCTTGCCAGCTATCTAAGAGCTGTTATCCTAATGACTATGATATTAAGGCATAAGAAATTATTATGTGCTCTATAAAAGAGTCCTTACAGCATTAGGATTGGTGAAAGTAAGAAAACAATGACTATTTCATGGACCAACTTAGAATTACAATGGACTCATACAATATAAAAAGTCTGTGCTTAGCCACACTGAAAATTCAGTGAATTTTGCCAGAAGGTGGTTACTGAGTATAACGCTTGGGCTTTTTCAAACTGTTAAACCACACACATTTCACCTTTGCTGAAAATGTCTTAGAATTGTCACCTGAGGTTCCTAACTCACACACACACACACACACACACAAATGTCCCCAGAGTTCTAAGCCACTGAAGGGATAAAAAACTTAAAGACAATATGTCTTTATTGATAAGTTTACCCTTACCAATTTTCACATATAGCTATGAGTTTTAAAGAAGCTTAATTTCCTAGAGAGTAATAATTAATAATCATTCATCAACAAATAGTAACAAATATTGTACATTCTAGTCACTGTATGTTTAGACAAAGACCCCTACTCTCACGGAACTTACATTCTAGCTCATTTATTTGAGCAGGCAGCTGTCTTTGCCACCTACATGTGATTTGTCTTAATTTCATTATTTTGCTTTACCCTCTGTATTTTACTATTCACAACTTCTAATCCATCTAAGTCCAATCACCCCTTTTTATTATTAAAATTTATTTTATTATTTAAAAAATATTTTTATTATTAAAATCATGTTACAAAGAAGTAAAAGGTATAATAACAATATATTTTCACTGGATCTTTCTAAATTAAAAATGTGCACATTTTCAGGTTTATAACTGATTTAGAGAAATTACATTAGTTGCAGGCTCTTCATAAATAACACCATTTTCTAATTTCTGATTTGGCTTATAAATGAGTGCATTATTTTCATTTTAATTGCACTCAGTGATTAAGTCATTAGTGCTCTAACATCATCTTAGGTGGGGTATTGTGTATGTGTTCCTTTAATGACTACATCACTCCCAAGTTTGCTGATCCCATCATCTGCCACAAGTAAGAGAGCTCTCCTTCACATGACAAACCATTCTCCTATGATTTACTAATCAAGCATATGCCCAGAGACAAATGAAGCTCTCCCTTTCCTGGCGTAAAGCCCAACTGAAATTTGTAGGAAAAAAAAAAAGTCAGCTTAATCAATTAGTTATTACACATGAATTAACAAACCTTTAGGGCCCAATCATATGCCTACTATTTAATACTAGGAGACATGCCTTGAGTTGGGCTCAAGTACTCAGTGTAGTTGAAGGTGATATATAATGTTATCATTTTGAATTTAATTCCACCAAAGGGATATCCTAAAACTAGAGCATTATGGGAGGGTTATTAACCAAAGGACTAAATTAATGAAATAAACATCAATTAACAGAAACTTATATGGGAATAAAGTCTCCAAATTCAATCACTGATTGAATGATTTTTTGACTGCACATTATTTGTCCGGCACTGTTTTGATGCCCTCACAACTGAGTGCAGAAGGCAGCCAAGTAAGCAGGTAATTACAATTCACTGGGATAAGTGTAAGAAGGGAAATATAGGATGTGATACTGTGGGAACCCGTAGGAAAGGCACTTGAGAAAATTCAGAGAAGGGTTCTTAGAGATATTGCCATGCAATTTAAGTCCTGAAGGATGGGAGAGGTGTTGGACACTCGAAAACTGGGTCTAGTTGAGAGGGCTAGGGGATGATGAGAGATGACAATGGACATACTTCATGGAGGGAATTGAGGAATAGAAAATTCAATACAACACCGTCCCTATACACAAGATTCTGGCTAGCGAAGGGGTCAGACACTGAAAAAATTATTGTGATTCAACATAAATAAATAGCAAAGGCATTAGAAAATCTAGTTTTTGACGATCTACGGCCTTTTTACATAAATTTTCTGAGTCTTGCAAGAGTACTCATTTTGTTCTCTTTACTGATGAGGAAGCTGTACCTAAAGTTTGAGGTCTCATAAAAGATGCCCTAAAATTCTGTTAATTTCAAATACTTACTATTATTTTGTGGAAGAGTAAATTTTTCTGATTATTAATAAAATTAATCTAAGTGATTACAGCTGTTAGCTCTCAATTACCAAGGGGCTGATTATTTGGGACATCTGTTCTCTTTTTGTCCCCTTCGTGCTGTCTAGCATATAGCTATAATATCTAAAAAGGAAAGAACATGCTAGTGGCAGCAGTAAGGTTCAGTACCATTGACTTCATGAGTTCCCAGAAGCTGTGGTAGCAGGCTTGCAGAAAGTGGAACAGATGGTAACAGAAGCAAGGATGTTTGAGTAATACAACAATACCTGATCTTTCTAGCTGTCTTCTCTATGGACTGTCTTATCTTCCTAGAAAACTGAAAGACGGATGACAGCAGCAGATTATCTCCCATGACCTGAAACATGAAAAGAAAAGAACAGACATTAAAATAGTACTGCTCTATTGGATAACCACCAAGAATACTAGTCACAACTCACTACATTTAGGAGCATTCAATATTTATGCTAATTTTAATAAAGATCAATGAAAAATCTAATTAGAGTAATGTGTAACTAAATTGAGAAAGAAAAGTAAATATTAACAAAGGAGTTTTTTTTGTTAAATAACTTGTCAAGTTTCCATGTTATTTTTATCATATAACTTTCATAAAACAATCCATATTACCTAATCTTCAATTACTATCATGATCCTGTCCCTCATGCTTCCTATTCAAATGATCATAAATGGGAAAATGTAAGTAATTTATTATCTTTCAGTGTCTGACCCCTTCACTAGCCAGAATCTTGTGTATAGGGACGGTGTTGTATTGAATTTTCTATTCCTCAATTCCCTCCATGAAGTATGTCCATTGTCATCTCTCATCATCCCCTAGCCCTCTCAACTAGACCCAGTTTTCGAGTGTCCAACACCTCTCCCATCCTTCAGGACTTAAACTGCATGGCAATATCTCTAAGAACCCTTCTCTGAATTTTCTCAAGTGCCTTTCCTACGGGTTCCCACAGTATCACATCCTATATTTCCCTTCTTACACTTATCCCAGTGAATTGTAATTACCTGCTTACTTGGCTGCCTTCTGCACTCAGTTGTGAGGGCATCAAAACAGTGCCGGACAAATAATGTGCAGTCAAAAAATCAATCAGTGATTGAATTTGGAGACTTTATTCCCATGTAAGATTCTGTTAATTGATGTTTATTTCATTAATTTAGTCCTTTGGTTAATAACCCTCCCATAATGCTCTAGTTTTAGGATATCCCTTTGGTGGAATTAAATTCAAAATGATAACATTATATATCACCTTCAACTACACTGAGTACTTGAGCCAAACTCAAGGCCTGTCTCCTAGTATTAAAGAGTAGGCAAATATTCACCAAATGATAGGCACACAGAGATCAAGAAAATTATAATCCTTGTTCTCCACAGTGGGAAAGATAATTTTTAAAAACTTACTCAAAATAGTAAGTTTTAATGATGGGGGTGTTAACACCCCAGTTGAACTTTATGGGCAAAACCAAGGGTTAGCAAACTTCTGTAAAGGGCCAGAGAGTGAAGACTGGGGCCATATGGTCTCTGTCACAACTATGCATCTCATTATAGCAAAAGCAGCTACATTATAGCAAAAGCAGCTGTGTCATAATAAGACTTTATTTACAAAACCAGGTGGTAGGCTGAATTCGGCCTGCATCCTGTAGTTTGCCAAGAGCTAAACCATGAAAGGCACAGCTAGTGTGGAATGCTAGAAGAAGGACTGAACTTGGGACTAGATATGGGTTCTAAAATCAGTTCCTTACATTGTCAGAACTATATCTAGACTCTGTAAAAAAAAAAACCCAGAAAATAAGATATGGCCTTGGATGTTAAGATGCTTTAAACACTGGTAGGGGAGATAACAACAACATACAGGAAATATTATTAAATATTTTTATAAAAACAATGTAAATAAGTACTAATTGTGATTCACTGCTTTACGAACTCTAATGAAAGGGAGTTCAGTGAGCGGTGGCATTAATAAGGAAAGTATCATGGAAAACCAGAACTTGAGTATGATAAGTATTTGAATTTAGTGAGGGATAAAAGGTAACTTAGGGTGTGAAAAGCAACATAAAGACAATGAAAGGCTAAATAAGCATAATGGTATTTTGTGAGCCTTGAGAAAAAAGGCCAAATAAGAGTAGAAGACATATATTAATTAGGAAGGAGTGAGAAAGGGCAGGATAGTCTAAGGTAGATTATAACATAGAAAGGATATCTCTCTTTTCTACGTCATAGAGTTCAGTATCACAATGTATTAAATTTTTTTCTGATTATCAACTATGAGATAACTATCAATCTAAATGTTTCCATTCTCTTTAAAAATATAAACTTCTATAGTTTTATTACATTTGGAGGAATTTATCTTCCTAGACCTCAGGACAAGTAAGTATGAATAAGATTAGAGAATGGGCCCTTCCCCTGAAACCAAGTACAACTTATCAACTATCAGGACAAAGAAAGTGTGTTCTAAAACCATCTAGCATATTATAATTGCAGTTATGGAACTAGCTACAGTGCTTCTCCATCAGGTAGATTATTTTCTACTCTGTACTACTGCAAACATATATATTCTTATACACTAACTTTTACCTCCAGTTCCGTATATCCAGTGATCCACAGATGTGGTCCTAGCAACAAGAGAGACACATGGAGCAAACCTGAACTCAACCTACAACTTTTAATTGTCCAGCTGAGCAGTACCACCAGTTAACCCACAGGTGTGTGATAAATAAATGCCTATTGCTTTATGCCACTGAGATTTTTGTGGTCTGTTATAAAGAAACAGCTAACTGCTATACTCTACCTCTAGGTTTTTTCCATCGCAGCTCCCTGTCTCCCTCCGCCCAAGGTAAACAATGTCCTGAATCCCATTTATCATTCCCTTGCTTTCCTTTTTATATAATTTGTTAGATCTATTTCTGTCCTAAGTATATATTTTTATTTTATTAATTTGTGACAAAACACATTATATACAATCCTTTGAGAATTACTTTTTTCATTAAATGTTTTATTGCTAAAATTCATCCACATTGTGGCATGTTGCTGTAGTTCATTTGTCTTGATTACTCCATAAATTGTTCAATTTGTGCACATACCAGTTAATACATTCAATTTTCTTCAGATATAAACACTTAGATTGTTTCCAAGTTTTGTTACTGTCCACACCGCTATTATAAATATCCTTTTGCTCTCAATGGGAAAGGGTATGCACTAGCAGCAAAACTACTAGATAATGGACTATGTTTATGCTCAACTTTAGGAAATAATGTCAAACTGTTTGCCAAAGTGACTGGACCAATTTAACCTCACTAGCAACAATAAGAAATCTTATGTATCCACATCTTCTCCAACATTTAATATTTTAAGACTTTTTTATTTGTTGCCAATTGAATGAGTATAAAATAATCTCACTGTAGTCTTGAAAAGTATTTCTCTGAACACTCATGAAGTTGAACATCTCTTCATAGGCCTTGGGTACTTTCAGTGAAATGCTGTGCATGTTATTTGCAGATTTTTCTACTGGGATGTTTTTGCCTTTTTAAATTGATTGTAGGAGTTCTGATATATTCTGTATACTAATCCCTTGTTGCCTGTATGTTTCACATAGTCCTTTAACATACTCAAATTTACCAATCTTTTATTAAAGTCAAAACTTTTTGTGGCTTTTAAGAAATCATTCCCTACTGCAATGTTGAAAGATATTTACCTACATTTTACTAAAACATTTTAAAGTTCTGCTTTTGACCTTTAGGAACTAAATTCATTTGGAGTTAATTATTTGTATTTGATGTGATGTCAGGATGAAATTCCATTCTACCCATAAGGACAAGCACTTTTTTTCCCAGCCCTATATATTGAATAATTCTCATCTTTTTCCCACCAATGGGGCATGCCTCCTCTTGCCATTTGTTAAAGTTTATGGTTTACTCACTTCATCCCTGCTCCAGGTTCTCCGCCTTGTAATTGTTAAGTGATCAGGAGGCTCTGTTGGTTGAGGTCTTGGACCACTAGACCGACAGTTGTTTCCTTCTGGTGTTTTAGAATGAACTAATGGAGGGATCTTCCGGAAGTTGAGGCTTTCATCAAAAACACGATCAACTAACTAATAGGACAAAAGCAAATCCTTATGAGCACAGAGTAATTTGGAAAAACATAGATATTGGCATTCTAGTTTTTATAATTAGAAGGCATTCCATTCTCAGGTAGTAATAGAAGCATGAAATCTTCAATAAACCAATTACTTTCTTTTTATAAGCACTTCAAAGGTGTCTGTTTTATAAAATAAATGTTCATCTACATCGATTTTATTTTCAAAATCCAAAATATGTAACTATGTTAAATTTGAGTCTTCCATGGATAAAGTTTCCCCTAAATGGAAAACACAGATGGTAAATAGAAAAAACTGAGCCATGTAGATGGACAAGGAGTTCATTTTACTCACATTGCCTTGCCCGTGTAAAATAATCTTTCTTTTTCTTTTAGTTTCCTATCTTGTTTTTTCCTTTTTTTCTCCCCAAATCCAGGTGCCAAATTTCTTCACAGATAAATAAATTGCAAATTATAATTAAGGTTACAAAAGAAAAAAGGTTTTTTTAATTCACAAAGTATTTTTTGGTCTTAGATAAACTTTTAGCAATGTTACAGAAATGACATATTCCAGTACAAATGATATACTGCCATCTACAGTGCAAATTATACACATACGGTACAAAGTAGCTCAGGTTTACTGAAGAAGGAATAAACTCTAGTACAATAATAAGAAATAAAGCCAAAAGGAAAAAGTGGAAGTCTACTCAATGAAATGTTTGAAAAAGTTTACTGGGTCTGAGTGAAGGTACAATCATGTTAGGTAAAATTTAGTTAGACAGCTGTGAAAATAATACCTTCATCATTTAAAGTGTACCAGAGGAATTGTGTATGTCTTGCCACCAAGAGGATTCTTTTGTTTTTCACCAATAAGAATGATTTTTATATACAATTACAATTGATCACTGTGGTAACAAAACTCTACACAGGTTGATGAAACATCATTTACCAAATTAGACAACACATAAAGGGGGAAAAAAACAACCAAAAAAATGACCATTAAAGAATAAGATTATAAAGGTGACAAAAAGCAACTGAAGAAAATTTTAGTAGTACAGTTTACCAGAATTAAATTTGTCAAAGAGGCTAGCCATTTTTGGCTACTATTGAGAACATTACTTTATAAAATTAAGGGAGTGGAATGAATCATCAATATTAGGGGCTGGCAATTTTTTTCTGTAAAGGGCCAGATAATAAATATTTTAGGCTTTGCAGCCATACAGCTTCTGTCCGACTACTCAGTTCTGACGTTGTAGAATAAAACAGCCAGATGATAATTAAACAAATTAGTGTGGCTTTGTCCTAATAAAACTGTAATTCATTTTTCAAAATGCCAATCTTTTGTTTGTAGCTCTGCACCAAATCAAGAGAGCCAACATGGCCAGACTACGTTATTTTTATATTATATGTTAAAGGCACCTTCTTGAGCCATGTATGTACATGGTGCCCCCTGGAGTGGGAGGGCAGGAGGCCCTGGTTTTGGAAGGGCAATAGTCTATATATGCTAACTTACATTGCAGAGTTCACAAGAGTGTTTCAAAACTGGATACACATATTTGAGTGTGTGTGTAGGTATATTTCAATTTTTGAAGAATCTTTGTGTATACATATGCATGTGTATATTCATCAACAGAATTATTTTAAGTCGTGAAAACTGTAGAATTTTTCTCTTTCTTTGCTACTAGAGATAACTCCTAGTTAAGAAGCTATGTAAAATTTACAAAAACTTTATACAACTATTTATTATTTATACATTTACCAAATTTGGGTTTGCTTTTCAGATACCGTTTATTTTCATATTTTACAAAGTGCTTATTTTAAATCATTTTATAGCTTCATGTTAATAGTAGACAAAATGTTAGCCTTTACTAGTTTTGTTATAAAAACATAAAAGAAACTTGTTAAAGCAAAGTTGGAAAAGGCAGAGCTTCATGCAAATAGGAAGGGTGGACATAACTAAAATAAACTAAGCAAAAAGCTAAAAGCAAAAGAAATAAAGAAAAGAAAGAACCTTATGCATTTCTCCATGAAGATCTCCTACCTCTTCTCTAGTGTCTATGGCAGAGCCAGGGGTGGTGGCAGCAGTGCTTACTGTGGTACTAGGGGCAGTGCCTGATGAAGTCACTGAATCTATCTCTCCTGCTACATCGTTGATTTCCCGAGCAATGAGAGCAAGATCTTGGCTGATCCTGGCAATAATTTTAGAAAAGAAGTTTAATACTTTCAAATAACAGGTCTAGAAACAATCATTTTGATAGAATCAGTTACATAAGTTGTATATTTAGTTAAAGATTTGTACTCAAAACTTAAGAATTTTTGGACATGCTATTAACTATTTGATACTCAAAGTCTTAAACTTGAATTCCAAATATTAATAAAACTAAATTGTACATCATCTACAAGTTGTCACTTTGAAAAATACATGTTAAACACCTGAAGTAGTGATATGTCTTTTAAAAATACACTGTTAATGTTAATGACTATACAGGAGTTATTAAACTTGGGGGTGGTGAACAGAATTCAAGGAGTCCATGAACTTGAATGAGAAAAGCAATTACAACTTTATTTTCACTAATCTCCTAACTGAAACTTAGCATTTCTTTCAATTATAAATACAAGCAATAAACAACAGTGGTATTAGCAATACTGCTGATTTTTGTCAGCAAAAGTAATCACATTATAGTTGCTACAAGTACCTCAAAACACTTAGTCATCACTATTTCAAAATTACTGCAGTTCATTAAACCCACAGCAATAACATTCCATTTAGTATGTTAACAGAGAACCATATATTACTATATACCTTTAAAAATATTTTGATAACTGTATTTCAATATAATTGCATTTCTTTGTCATTCTAAGTATTTTACGTTTATGCATTTAGAAACATTCTTCTGAGAAGAGCTTCCTAAGCTTCCCCAGACGGCCCAAGGGGTGTACGGTACCAAGGTGAGGAACTGTGACACAGCATGGCACTTTACACCACATACCATACTTCACAGTACACAATATGTCATTTGAGGGTCACAAGGTAGAGGTAGAGCTTGTGAGGTAGAACTTATCTGATTGTGAATAAAGACACATTTTCGGAGAAAATTACTGGCTTGCTCATGACCACACAACTTAGAAGTAGCTAAGACAGGACCAGATTCCAGGTTTAGAGCTTATTTCCATAAAGCCATTTATTTGTATTTTTAGCTACATGGATTGAAGAATTAAATAATTGTTATTGGTGATAACTGAACTAAGTTATGCATCCACTGCACATGATCTCTATTTGGCTACTTCCACAGGGAAGGTTTTGGAATGACAATATTTGTAAAGTACCTGTTTTAAGATTCCCAACTCTAAAATCCAAAGCACAAAGTAACAGTTTTTTAACTTATGCAAAATGTGAGCTTGAAAGACTTTCAAGGAATGCAGTAATTGCATAAAAACTTAACTACAGATTTAAAAAGAAAAGCTATGTTGAAGCTTATGGCCCAACAGAAGCAATCTGTGGTCAATTCCTTTTTATCTACCAATAAATATTTACTGATCTGGCCACTGTGGTAGGCCCTAAGGGCTGCAATGGTGAATAAGCAGACAGGGTCCTTGGCTTCAGAAGCTTAGAATTATATTCTCAAATAATCAAAACCAATACTTACCATTATATTATAATCAAAACCATTATAAAGAAGCTTTATATTCACCAACTCTAATTCTTACAACCACCATGTAAGAGAGGTATTAATCAGCTTGTTTTGTAGATGAGGAAAATCAGCCTCAGGAGAGGTTATGAAACTATTTTTTGGTTAAGGTCACAAACAGTAAGTGGTGTAACCAGATCTTTCTATATGTCACACTGTATCTCATATTACCATTCCACATCTAATTTTTAAAAACTTGTTAACTGTTGATATAATTCTTTTGAGAATGGGTGTAAACTGTTTCCTTAGATAAAATATTCCACTCTTGTAATTTCCTAAAATAAATGAACTAGGATGAGAAACAGAATAACCCAGTTTAATGAGATAAGAAATAGACAACTTTTACTTATCTAACCATCTATTTTATTTTTGAAGTTTTTTATGCAGACATTTGTATGATGAAGCTTCTGATATTTGTAGAAAGCAGTAATGAATTAATTAGAAAAAACACAAACAACAGCAATGTCAACATGTTATACAGTAAAAACTGTACTACAATGAACTCTTAATGTATATACCACATATACTGTTCAGTTAGTAGGCATCCAAAAAGCTTTCTTTTAATTTACAAGTATGTTGCATATATACCAGCTGTTTCTTTGCATGGCAATTCCTATCTTAAAACTGACTGAATAATATAGACCATTAACTTAATTTAGATCTGCATTGCTTAAAAATCTTAGCACCTACTAAAACCAGTATTAGGCATTCTAAAAGACATATAAAATTATCAAGAAAAAAAAGCCAAAGTTATGAATATCTTCAGAAATAACAGTTTTATGACTCAACAGAGAGTATGGATCTATTCATATGGTGGTTCAATCTAGGTTTACAAATTAATTCTCTAATACTTCTAGATTACATTTATTAGAATATTTTACAATAATGTAGTTCTTTATATCTCTTGTATCCTGTGTTCTTTCTTTGATCTCCAAGTTTATAACCCCTGTTCTTATTCTCAATCTCCACCTCTATAAATCTGCTGAAGGAGGAAATTCTAAAATGAACAGACCTTTTATCTGGAGTTTTGCTTCCATCTGCTTCCTTTGCAATACCAATAAAAACTCAAGCCTTCTATTTAGAAAAATGGATAATTTTCACATTTAATTTTATTTTATTACAAAATATGGATAGGCTAACAGTCCTTAAGGAAGGAAATATAGTTTCAGGGTTAAGTTCTATAACATCTATGCTAATTTTGTCTACCTTAGTGTCAGAACCAATAATCCAATTTCAAAACTTTTGTAGAAATGAATATGCAGTATTTGTAAAAAGGTGGGGTAATGAGGACATACTTTATGAAGTTTATGATTTTCTCAGGTGAACTATCTCAGTAATGTCCCTTTTCTTATTTAAATCAATTAAAGGTTATTTCTCACTGAAGGGTTAAAAACAGGGGAAAATATATTAATAACACACTTTGGGTATACTGGAAGTTTAAAATATTGAAAATGAGAGTCCTTGTGAAATGTATGTCCTATTAAACATGCAATATTTGCAAGTGTGACCTAATAACCATGATAGAAACAAACTATCAGACTTTACTGACTTAAATTGCCAACATTAACAGTCTTTTAGGTTTTAAATTAACTGAAATGGAAAATATCTGCTTTATCTTTTTAAGAGCATATTAAGTTTCAAAAGTTTTTATATGTAATAGAGTTTCAAAGGATATACATATAAACCATGAGCATGAGACTGCCTTTGATATTACTGGAAAAAAGGAAGTGATGAGCTACTAAAGAAGTATACTAGCTTTAGAATCCTAACATTGAAACGAATGATAACAAATCAAACCTCTTGTTACTTTAACACTGGATAAGAGATTATAACTGTAACTTGACTTAGATTTTTTTTGGCGGTATGCGGGCCTCTCACTGTTGTGGCCTCTCCCGTTGCGGAGCACAGGCTCCGGACGCGCAGGCTCAGCGGCCATGGCTCACGGGCCCAGCCGCTCCGCGGCATGTGGGATCCTCCCAGATCGGGGCACAAACCCGTGTCCCCTGCATCGGCAGGCAGACTCTCAACCACTGCTCCACCAGGGAAGCCCTACTTAGCTTTTAAGAAATAATTTAGTCTACTTTTTAAATGACAGGAGTGATTAAAATATAAAATTAGTTTTAGGAGAGACATTAAGGGTCATTCCAGAAAATCTTATGTTGAGTCTGACTTTATAATAAAGACTCAAAGAAGCTTAGCTCTCAAGAGGCATGAAGATTAACTCATATACTTGACCTAGCTAAAGACTACAGGAAAGGTTCACAAGTTTCCTACTGATAAGGAAGACCTTATTCTTCTTTTGGTGGAAACTCTCAGTTATATTTATTATATGTTGATGGCATTTTGATGCAATATTACAAAAAACCTTAATGAAAGAATTATGGCAATCCACATCTATTGTGGGCATTTAATGAAAGCATGGAGAACTGGGAGAAATAGGTAATCTGAGCCACAAAAGACTGGCTTAGGTTGGGAGAGTAATGAATTGAAATTGGAAGCTCTTTTGGGTAGCCAAAGCAATTTAATGGCTGGCCCAAATAGAGGAATAAAGTATGTAGAATCTATTTCTGGCCATCAAAAGAGGTAGGGATTTAATTATATATATTTTTAAAAAGTTACCTCCCATTTTCTTCAATGAAACTAAGTTTAAATGCGAGCTTAGCACCACAGATAAGTTATATTTACTTAAGTGTAGTCTCTAAACTTATGAATATGCTTCAAATAAACTGAGCAAGTAATGAAGAGGTAATGGTAAGATAACTTTGAAGGTCTTAGCACACTCTTGGCCATCAATAAACAGTTCCTAAATAAATGAGAAAAATTAAAGAAACAACCACCACCACACCACCCCATGCCATCTCCACCAGACACAAAGTCTGCAAGTTAAAAGAAGATGATGTGAAGTCACCTGACAGGAAAATACTGCCCTTATTCAATGAGCAAGATTTGAGATAGCCAAAGTACATGCAAAGAGGTAGTATAAGGTACCCTCAGGTCAGAGAATATGATGAAGGCATAATATCTAGGAAATGCTGAGAAACTATACAGAAACTAAAGAATAACTGTCATTTGACAGTTATTCTGGGCAGATGTTTTGTTTCTACCCTTGCTATTTGGATCTGGCCTAGCCCAACAGAACAAACAGACACAGGCTGGACCTGGACTTCAGCTATTTTGAACCAATAAAGCTTAAAACTGACTGAACAGATGTACTTTATTCCTTGATAATGTAAGTTTTATCTCTATGGTGTTTTCTCCAAAATAAAAAATACTTTAGTATTATTAAAGCTCACTTCCACACATACCCCCAAATATAGTATATCCTTTAACTGTATTGCCATTAAAAGACTTTTTTAACTAAAATATATTGCTATGCATAGATGTTTCATTACATTACTTTATAGATTATAAGGAACCCCATACCACTTAATTCTGGCCACTAAATTAACCTGACTCTTACCAAAAATAAAAAATAAAAAAAAGCTTTTAGTAATGTAGTAAAATTACAAGTATTTGGTTTTTCATCATTAAGATTACCATACATTTGTAATTTTAATTGAAAATATTATTTAGGCTTGAAAAATATAAACCATAGTTCTATTTAAAAATTTTTAAAAATGTATTTGATAGGTATTCTTATTTAAATTTCACTAATAAAAGTATTATATGTAAAAGACTTAGTAATAATAAAAGCCTTTTCCCTCTTGACATGAAGTGTCAGATGACTTTACTTTGGAGGCCATCAAATCAGGGAGTAGGACTCATTAGGTGGATGCTCTGTGATACATTTATTTAACAATCATTTCAATATTTAAAAAAAAAACAACAGACCACTTACATATCAGTGTTATTATTCTCAGGTAAAAAAGAACATTTTAAAATAATGTCTGGATTGAAAATGTGAACAAAACCTTGGTTGAGATTCTTAGGTTTCCTATTTGTATAGGGTAAGCCTAATAGAATATTTTATAAATTATAAGAATATAGCATTGATTCTGAAACTCCAATTACATCTGGAGTCATAAAGAAAACAGAAAGCTCACAATTAAGTTCTAAATATAATCATATTTGAGTATACACACACACCACACTTTCTCTGCACTCCACTTAAATATAACATTTATTGATAGCTTACTATATGTCAAGCACTAGGTCATGTACGTGCATCAGTCTGTCAACTCTCAAGTTGGCACTACTGTTATGTCCATTTTATGCATGAGATCACTAGAGCCCAGTTACTTAACTTGTCAAGGGTCATACAGACCTTGTGGGTAGAGCTGGGTTTCAATATAGAAGGCCTGATCCCAGAGTCCACGATTTTGATCATTCAGCCATACTGCATCCTTGTAATTTAGGTTATACCTCTGAGTTCAACAGTATTCTAGGTTCACTCACCATTTCCTGGCAATATCGTCTATGACCACAGCTTCAAGTATTTTGTCTTTGACTTCCAAAACGATGATTCTAGCTCTCATCAGCTTCCTATGTTGCAGAGCCATACACTTTCACATGGCTGTTCCTTAAGTACCTTAAAGTCAGTATGTCCAAAACGAAGCTTGTCTTCCTTCTTGTCTTTTGTCTTCCTTATTCTTACCAATATCCATTTGAACAACCATGGAGTCATGCTGGCAATCATCAAACGCTGTCAACTGTTACACGTCCGTATCTCCACTTGTACCCTCACTAACACTATCTTGTCTCAGGTCTTCAATATCTTGCACATTAACTTCTAGAATAGATTACTAGTTTATCTCTAGGCTCTCTTCTCTCTCAAACAATTCTACAAAATGCCCTTCAGAGTTACTTTCTTTTAATATAGATCTTAAGTTACCTTCCTTTTCAAAAATCTTAAAGTTTCAACATACATAAAATAATACGCACACTTTGTAGCTGGCATTCAAAGTCTCCTATTATTTAGCTGGCTCCATATTATCTTCAATTTGGTCATCCAATAACTATACACCTTTACATCTTATACTTGGACAAACTTCGTATTTTTTAAAACCTCTTCTGTCACTCTGCCTGTATCAACTGCACACAACACTTTTGCTTCTTTCCTCTGACTCTGAACTGAGGACATCCATGTCTAAGTCATCTTTACAGTTCACTCACGCTAAACACTACATTCTGCTCATAGGAGTTGCTTAGGAATTCTTTGTTGAGTGGACGGGGATTACACGCATATACACAATATATATAAAGAACTTACACATACAAAAACTTGATTCAAAACAAAACTGCAGAGGTGTAAAGGTGCAAGAGGATCTCACCTTTGCAAATAATACCTTCAATCAACATTAGGATAAAATATTATATTGCCTTTATGATTTAATCCTCTCCTATAACATATCTATAATGAACTGGTTGTTAAACCTTAAAATAAAATATTGTTAACTAGAACTCTCTCCTAAAAAATTTAATGTTACAGTGGAATGTGTAATAATGAATCTAAAACACTGAAATATCTTTAAGTGCATTGTGATTCAAATGAGAATGATATAATCTTCCAGTATAATTTTTAGGTTAAATGTATTATATTTGATAATCTGCAAAGGTGGCATTATAGCTTTGTTTACCCTAAAATTCATAAAGGTATAACCTAAGAAATTCCCAAGGGAAGCAAATCTGTATCTGTGTTATAATGGAGAAACTGGGACAAGCGCTATTGAAAGCACATGTATTGGGGGTACCTGGAAAAAAGTTTCCTCTTCAAATTGAAAGACTAAATATATTATATTTTGCTTATATTCTTTATATTCCAGATGGAATTTTTGTGCTTTAAGTTTAAACGAAGGTAAATAATTACTATGTACAGACTTACAAAGTGCTGGTTTAGTAATATAGCTCTAATATCTAAACAAATAGACTATGACAAAGCAGAAAACATTTTGTAATAAATTAAAATCACTATTGTGCTTTTCAAATAAAAGTATCTTTACCTATTACTCTTTAAAAAGTATTGCTCCAGGGGCTTCCCTGATGGCGCAGTGGCTGACAGTCCGCCTGCCAATGCAGGGGACACAGGTTCGTGCCCCGGGCCGGGAGGATCCCACATGCTGCGGAGCAACTGGGCCCGTGAGCCATGGCCGCTGGGCTTGTGCGTCCGGAGCCTGTGCTCTGCAACGCAACAGTGAGAGGCCCACGTACCGCAAAAAAAAAAAAAAAAGGAATTGCTCCAGCATGTGAGTTTTCTTAAGTGAAAGTGGTAGCCAATTTAAAGAAATAAAGCTATGTATTTCTCCATTCTATTTAGTATGTGATTCATAGTTATTTGAAAATAAATTTCCTCATATTAAGCAAACTTATCAGCGTCTTACGGGAACATTAAGTATCAACATTAACTTTCTTTCCTTGCATACTTCCTATCCTCCCCCCGCCTTTTTAAATTTCTTAATAAACAAAAAGAACTTTCTCTTGCTTTGAGATGTATGGCTGAAAAATATACCTTGAAAAATTAAATCCCAATAGCAAGTTTTATTAGCATAATGCTACTAAGAAACTGGAGGAAAAAGGCATGAAATCATTAGAGGTTAAACAGCCTAGCTTTAGAGTACTACTATAGATAATAAAATATACATAGACAAGGGTAATAAAATGCACATACTAACAAAATAAAACTAAGTGAAAATATAACAGACAGTTCTTTATTCACTTTCCCCTTTGTATCATAATTCTTTTCTGTTTAGGGGCAGGGAAGTGGGTTTGGCCCAGAAGAAGGTGTTTAGTGTTCTAGTTTGGGGTAGAGATCTTGAGACACAAAGCCTCCTAAGAAAAAGCAGAACACTCTAGTTCCCTCAGGTACCCCTTGAGCTCACGTGGTGAGACTTCTGCATGGGAAGGAGAAAATGATGAGACAAGAGCAAGGCCTGCTGTTGCCAGCTGTGACCACAAGAAAAAATGTAGTGTCAAGATTCTCTCACTAACAGTTTTGTGGGCCCATAATAATTCATGGGTCCCAAAGCACATATATGCCTGTACTCTAATCAGAACTGGTTTATAATGCTTCAATAATTATTGTCATTTATACGGCCAAAAAACAATGTTTAAGCAGCGTAATGAGATTAGAAGGGCATGTTCTTTAAGAACTAAAAGCAATCACAAGTGAATAGTCATTAAAGACAAAAAACCCAAAAAACCAAAAAACCTAAACATTAAACTAATGAGCCAGAAAAAAACAATTCACAGAAGTCCACAGAGTAAAGAAAACAAAAGATGAACATCATAAAATCATCATAAAAGTTTTTTTAAAAAGCATTTATGAATTATTATAAATAAATTCTTTAATAAATGTTGTCAAGTATAAAACTTGAAGATTAGGGTCTTAAACTAAAGGCAGAAATGATTTTAGCATGTACACAGTGAAAATGTTTAGGTAACATGTGGCATACTTACAAACTTAAAAAACCCTTAACTACTATAGCATTTGAGTAGAGCCTCTCTTTAATGTTCAACTACAATGTTATCAATTAAAAATCACATCCACAGCATGAATTTTACTTTTTATTATGTAACCTTAAGGTTATTATAAATACATTTATTTAACATTCAAAATAATATTTTCATTTAATTATTAAAGGATTGTACTGACTGTATCTAGTGAACTCACCAAAGTGTGAATAATAATCTGACTAACTCTAATTCTCCCCAGAGAACATTAGCAACATCTCTAACAAGTACACTATTATCTCTTTGGAAGGTAAAAGGAAAGTAATCAAAAATTTAGCTGCACAATTCTCAATTATGTAGAGCTGATACTGACTACCTTTCAAAAATTATATTAATTCATCAGTATCTCTACTAGAAATAAGAAAGGACGGTTTACCAAAATAAATTAATTCTACAATATGTAAGTAGCACTCACATTAAAAATACCATATGAAAAAAAAAAGGATAGATAGTAATACTACCAACAAAACTAAGTTCATAGTTATCTGTGGATTTCATTCCTTGGACTATTAGTACAAACCAAGTAAAAGCTAAACTTGTTATCAAGTTGAAACAATTTCAACTCTTAGAGATAACCCATTAAAACCAACCTGGCTATTTCTTCTCGATGAGCAGTCCAATCTCGGATGTAGTCTTCCTGTTCTTTTATCCGGTGTTTGAATGAAGAACTAGTAGGCATTGCTGACCCAGAGCTCTGCAATCGAGTCGTTTTCAGGGCTGGAGAAGTACGTAGACGGGTATGTTTAGGGGAATTACGGTTTGATCCAAATTCATCTTCTGAGGTGGAAGCATAATCAGTAGGAAAGCGCCTCCATCTTGAATTTACTAAATTAGTTTAATTATTAAAAAAAGAATTATTATGTTATCTTTTAAAAGAGGTAAAATAAAAATCATGATTTCAAAAACACCATGAGAGCACACACAGCACAACTTTCAATAACTGATGTACACATACCTCACAAAAGCCATAAGTCTACTACTCCTTAAAGATAGAAACACTATACTTTGGTGAATTAAAAACAATGAGGAATTAAGAACAATAGAAAGATCACATTTTCTGTAGCATGGTGAATAAACATTCAGATGAAAAATTCACTAATGACAAACAACTAAGCAAGCTCTATTCATAAATGTTTAACTCGGGTACTATTTAATTGCAAATATTTCTCATTTAAGTGACAATATGGATTTTTTTTTAATGATAGCAACAACAACAACAAAAAATAAAAATAAAGGAAAAGATTTCCTCATGCCACATGGACTTTCAACATGGAGATGGTAAAAACCCTCTTTTCCCAACATACAAATATGCATAATTCCTGCTGTGGAAATTATGCCTTATGGCAGGAAAAAAAAACATTACCTCTGTCACTCAACATCCTGTTATGCTATGATTGGAAAAAATCTTTTTACACGGTAAAAACACAACAAAGCATCTTTAGTACAACTGCTGCTTTGACACTGAACGCATATGGTGAAAGCAGACAATGGCAATAAAACCTACAAGCTATTCTCACAACCACTGACATATATGGCACAGAAGATACTGACAACAGTCACATTAAAGAAAGTGGCAATCACTTTCTTATTTAAGGTTAGTAAAGATTTAAAAAATGGTTTTGCTGACACATTTGAAAATCAGAAGACAAATTAATGCAGACAGATCACTACTACCGTTAATATAAGAATCAAACATAAAGTGTGAAGCATAAAGTGGTAAAAAACAGGGAGATAATGGCTAATTCATGGTAAACTTCAAAAGGGCAGGAATTATGCCTATTTAAGCCACTAACGTGTACCTAGCACTTAGGAGAGTGTCTGGCTAACAAATGTTTAATAAATATGTTTGAATAAATGAATTAATTCCTAGATACTGACCATTTCCTTTTCTCAAATTAGAAAAAACTAGTAAAAAGCATGAGATGTTTTTGGTGGCTCAAGTGATAAAACCTTGGCTCCTGGTATAAGTTCCAACTGCTATTAATATTAGAAGAGTTTTCTTTCTCTCTCTCTCTCTCTCTCTCTCTTTTAAAACAGAAACTGACTCTAGGCTGTGTAGGTTTGTGAAGTCTAGAATTCCTTCATACTACTCCACTAGAATTTTATGCCTTTCCTTTCTTTTCCTCCCCTAACTACATTTTTGCCTGGGGCTCTGTAAGGCTGAGTTGGCTCTCAAACAAAATTGATACACACTGCGTCCAGTACTGCTTTAAGAACAGAGAAAAAGAAATCTGTAATCAGGACTACATCATAAATCAGAGCCTACCCATTTGTCTGGATTCAAACTCCTATTTGAGAGAATGAAGATAGGCAGAACCTTCACGGCTTTCTGTAAAAGTGTATGTAAATACATATATGGAACTCCAGGTAATTAATCATAGAGTGTTTTGAAGGGAGTAATAAATATAATTTCTGATTTTAACATTATATTCATTAACATAAATATTACTTTTACCATGGTGGAAATTTACTCATTTCTAGACATTTGAAAACTCCTTAAGTTGAACTGACCCTGAGACGTGAAAACAATTTTAGGAAAAGTTAAGGAACAAGAACAAAGAAGTTTTTTTAAAAAAATAGAAATATGGCAAGGCAATTAGATATATGGCAAACAGATCTATACTTTTTAATAAAGGCATTTCATTAAATGCTAAATGCTCTTTATTTTGCTATCCTAGAATATGATTTATAAAAGGAAATTCATAAATAAAAAAACATCATTTGTTAGAGTAAAGTTCCTGATTTTTGATGTGGAAACTATATAACCACACCTAAAACTGAAAATTGGAGAGAAGACAAAACCAATAACAAAGAGTTATAATAAACTGCAGAAGATATGAAAACATAAGCAGGTATTATAGAACTCAGGTAGTTAATGTAGAGGTAATTTAGAGAGAATGGCATCAACGGCTGATAGATTTCATGAGTGGCAGAGAGCATGAAAGCAGAATGAGAAAGTGAGAACTAAGTGCTAAATGTCAGGTGACAATATATAAGTTGAGCCACATTAGAATTTAATTTTAACAGTCTAAAGTCTTGAGGTCAGAGAATCATTACATTTTGGAGAAAGGAATAAAAGAGAAACTTCTTTTTCAAATGAAATTCATAAACTTTCCACCTATTTTTATAGGTCTATCTAGAATCCAGTAAGAATACTGAAGCTTCTAATAATAACTTGTAAAGGGGGAGAGGCAATATGGGGGCCCGGTGGGAGGCACAAACTACTGGGTATAAGATGGGCTCAAGGATGTATTATTATACAACATGGGGAATATAGCCAATATTTTGTAATAACTGTAAATGAAAAGTAACCTTTAAAATTATATAAAAAATTAAAAAATAATGGAAGGAAGGAAGGGAAGGAGGGAGGGAGGAATGAAGGAAAATAAAAAGAAAAGCAACCAAAAGAACAAAGCATATTTTAAAACCTGAAAGGTAACATATTTAGGTTTGTTCTCCTGAAACTGAGAGATAAAATAAGTAGGACATAGCAGAAAAGGAAAATATGATTAATAAGTCTTCAAACAATTAAAGGTTATCTTTACCAATGGAAAGCCTATCATACACGGTGTGCTATGAAGCAAAGCTCGAGTTAATCTCTGGACAAAACTTGGCTTGTGTAACAGCAACGTGTAGAACTGAGAAGTGAAACGATGACTACTGGTGGAAAAGGGACTGGGAAAGGGAGTTTAAAGTCAGGACCTCTGACCTGTTATTTGTCGAAGAACTTCTCTCAATACCTTTGCATTCTTAATCTTTGCTTCCAAACTGTAACATCAATACATTTTATCTGAAGAAAAATCCCTATAATCTGCTAGCTACTGCAGAGCAAACTTCAAGAAACAATGTTTTTAACTTTCCCCAGTGCCTTATTTCATAGAATTTTAGAAAAAAATGACCTCAGACATTAGATAGTCCAAATTCTTGAATTTATAGATAAAAATCAGGCCCAGAAAGGTCTTGCATTGCTTAAATCAAAGTTTAAGCCAGGACTACGGACTCCCAGAGTGCAAAATTCATTCCAAGTGCTTTACAAAAAATAAATATTTTATATTTAAAAAAAAACATTTCAAGTTAGACTAATTTAAAAAAAAAGACATCCTAGACTTCTCACAGAATGACTGTTTTTGTGATATTTCTTTTACCAGTGCTGAAAAATTTTTTTAGTTTTTTCTTGAATTTCATCATGCTTAGGTAAAATCATTTAGAGAATTAAATGTAATTTTATATCATGAGGCTTATTTCATACATTTGTACTAATAAGGCATTTCAGATAAATCCTTAAATTGAAAATTTGTATTGAAGGTATCTGAAATGCCAATGTCTAAGAAGCTTCTTGGGTTGATGAAGTGCTAGACAGCACATATAATAAAATGAGAAAAAGTTTTAAGATGGGCTTAATTCATTTTGTAGCTAACCTGAAAATTATTTTAGCTACATTAGTTAAAAAGACTTATTTTAGTTATAAAATTATGCAACACTCCCTCTTGTGGAAGTAATAAACTACTACATTCACTAAGAAAACATACTATCTATGATGTATAAATAATTTAAAAAGGGAAAAAGATTTATTAGGATCATTTATCTGTGACTGTTTTGATTTCTTTTACTGTTAACCAAAATTCTGTTGACATCAAAACACATCCACATCTACAGATGTAACAAATACATTTCAGAAAACAAACGTTGCATCTTCATACTTGTATCAGAATATTTTTGTGGGAAATTAAGCCACAAACACATTTTACATGTATATTTATAAGCAAGTAGCAATAAGACCATTTGAGGGAAAAAATCCCTGACAGTGTTCTGTATTGGTCTTTGACCTAAGAAAAAATAACTCAAGCCATGCATGCCCAACTTTTAACTCCTACCATCTATAAATTTTGAGGATTAGAATAAAAGTGGGAAAGCAAACGGTCTAAAAAAATTCTAAGATGTTAACATGATTTAAAAAATTTTTAGAATGTGTACTTAAAACATAATGAAAACCAACTGCTTTACTTTGATAATTCAGGGTACTAAGTTTTAAATGTATCGTATAAAAATAAATCTGGATATTTTAATGTAACTTCATACTGAAGGATCATTGAAGAAATTTTGGTGGTATGGGGGGAAACTGAACTCCTAAAAACAAACTACATCAGAATTAAAGAAGCATAAAAGAAACCTTACTCCTAATTTTGCTAAATCCGATATTTCCATGCTTCTATTTTTATCACATATATTTCTTTGAAAAGCTTTTTTTTAACATAGGTTAAAATACAGCTTCCTCTGGAAGCTTGCACATAAGTAGAGACAATTTCTCAGAGCTAGACTGGTTGTGGTCAAAAAAGCAATAGGTTGGGAATTAAAAGCCTTGGATTCTCAACCTGTTCTTGCTATATATATCTATGTGACCAGGGCAGGTTATTCCATCTCTTGGTCTTAGTTCCCTAAACTGAATAACCCTTCGAACTATTAAATTCCATGACTCTAATTATTTAATATACTGCTAGTAAGTATGGAGAAGGCCAAGATCACACACCTCAGTTTGCCCTAGGAAATTTCATTAAGCAATTCAAGGTACTTTTTGGACATAGAAAGATGTTTATCAAGTTCTGCATTCAAAGAAGCAGAAAACAAAATATATATGGCATCTTATAGCTGTTTCTTAGACTTGCTGAAGTAATCATATTTGGTTTGCATCTCAAATAAGCCCCTCTGGTAAATACTGAGGAATAAAATCCGATCACTCATGTGTTAAGAGCTAGATAACTAGTACCAAAGGAAGAGTTACCAAGAGTTTCATGCTACTTGGTAACATACAACTTATGTCACAGCTTATGTTAAGACAGGAGAATACTTAAACATTTTTATGTACTTAAATAGACATGAGGTGAAGAAACAAGCAATGTGGCAGAAGAAATCTGGTAAGAGTACACACCATAGAATGCAGCACAAAGAACTGTGAACTGAAGAAGCAGAGCCACATGGAACAACAGATAACAACACTGGGGAAACATAAATCAAGTGAGAGTACTTTTAAAATACTTGGCAACAAACCCATGAACCACCAACCAAAGCTTGAAGTGTAGAAACAAGGAGGACAACAGTAATAAGGGAAATGTCATCTGTTCTTTTGGAATCAAGACTGTATGTTATCTATCTTCAGCTTACATCCATGATGATCATCATCACCTCACCCATAGACCAGGAGAGAGATGGAATGTGAATGGAGTGGAGGAAAGCAGCAGTGAAGAGGAGAGAGGAGGAACAAAAAATGAAAAAAATAACACTCGCAAAGTACCACTAGTTTTGGGTCTTGTAGGCTATATTGTGATAGAAGTCAAAATTAAAAAAAAAAAGATTGCACACCAACTTTCCCTTTACTCTTCACTCAAGACTTAGGGCTCACTTAGATGACTGATGAAAATGAATCTTCAAGTCTTTTAACAGCTGGTTTCCCCTCAACTGTCCTTTTCAGCCACACCCACATATGAAGCTGATTATGAAGTGATGAGACCATGTTTACAGGATACACACCAATATCTGTCTTAGTACTCTTTGATCACATATGTATTCTCACTGGCTATGGCTTTGAATATGAAGTATATAAACAGACAAATATGCCAGAAGCAGTTAATTCTGGTGGGGAGAAAGTAGCTTTTGTAATTATTACAATCAATGACAGCTAATTACTCTCATTAGTTAAATGATATAACGGCACCTTATGAGATAATGCTCATAACCAGTTAAATTTCTATAGCCCAGTTTCACCCTCGTGCTTAGTGACTGTCTCTCAAATCCATCTTCTTTCACTGCAATAAATTAAGGATCAGTTCTCACCTGCCCCGACCATAAACAGATTTAACTTAAAAAAATACAAGATGTTTCAAAATAAATAGGAAAAAAGGATAAAACCGATTATTTCATTTGGCTCTGAAAGGAGAAGTAAAGGGTATACTGCTTTTCTTCAGACTCTTAGAATTATGTGAAGATGTTTAAAAGTTAAACATGTCTTTAGAAACACAATATTAATTTTTATTAATTTCTATTGTATAAACTAGATAATAATTCCTACTCTAACTTTGACACACAAATCCAGATACCTCACCAACTAGACAATTAAAATTCCCAAATCGGTTCAATATACTTCTAATTTTGAAATCACTATTTTGTACCAGGACATTAATTGGAAGTGTGTATAACTTCTGAATTTTCCATTTACTAAGCTAAATAAAGTAATTTTTATAGGAACAAAGCCCTCTACAGCATGAGTTTTCTGATGAAAATTTTGGGAATCAACACTAATATTTAATTTTTTAAAAAAGGAGTCCCAAAACATAAAAGAAATATGCTAATATTATAAAAAGTCTGGATCCCATTTACCTGAAGGAGAGCCATGTGTTGAGGTCATACTTTTGACCTTGGAGTCAGATAGTTGAGAGATACTGTTAGCTCTAATTCTAGGAGAAAATTTATCTGAAGGTACTAATCTGGCTCCACTTCTAATGATGGCTTCTGCGGTCCGTGAAGAGGCACTGCTTCTAGAGATTGTTGCTTCAGAGTCACTGCGAGCTGATAATGAGCCAAGCCTTGTTCTACGAGGCTGAGCTAACAAATCAATCCTAGAAATGTTACGCCTTCCTGTGGGAGGTTTCGATGTCGAACTTGTTGTGGACACTTCAGAAGCCACAGATGCTTTGTCAGCATCGGCGAGTTCACTGTCTGAAGCTTCACCAAGTCGGGCTCTGCGCAAGAGGGAAGTCCTGGTGGGTCGTGGCCTTGGGAGAGTGGTTGATTTACTGGATGAACCAGGTGCTCCAGGAGAAGTCTTGGATTTAGTTACTTTACTTCCTTCCAGTTTGGAATGTGCATGCTCATCCGCTGAGGTAAGTGGAGTCCTTCCGTCAGATTTACAAGAGTAAGTTTCCTGATCAGATGACATAACATCAGAGATGGCTGAATGAGGTACACTAGAGGTTTGGTCATCATCTGTTAAATCTACTGAAGGCTGCCTTATTCTTCCACTGGACTGCACAAATTTACGACCCTCTGCCCTAGAACCTACGTCTGTGGAACGACTTTTTGTTTTCTTTTCAATTTTCTCTCTAGCACCTGAAGATGATGACTTTGTAACATCTTTGGAAGGAGAACCTGTGGAACACCTATCTTTATAGAGACTAGTGAAACTCTTTCGCTTTTGGGTTGACTTCCTTTCAGTCTCTCCAGTAACCAGGCTGATTGTACTAGCTGTGTCCACATCAGATTCAGGTGAAATGGAGTTGTCTCTGTTATAACTGGGAGTATCTGGGCCTTCATCAGTTTTATTATCTTCACGCAGTTTAGCTTCTAGAAAAGCCATTACTGCTTCTGTGTCTTTTAGAATAAGGGTTGTGTCCAAACTAGAATCAGTATCCATAGAATCACTTCTTTCTCGTATTCTGCTGGCAGTTGTTAACGCTAAAGAAGAGGATGTAGATGAAGCCTGTTTATTTATATGGGGAATAAGTTCTATGGGTATGTTGGGGCTAGGTTTTTCTATAGTGAAGCTTCCTTGCCGCACTAATGACTTGGAGGATTCCTTCTTGTCTCCTCCCTTTGAAGTCTGACTTTTCAGAATTTCCTCAGCTTTTCTTCGCTTACTCTCATTTTGTATCACTCTTTCGCCTTTGCTTATAGAAAGTCCTGGAATTTTTTCTTGAGGTTGTGACTCCTGTTTGAAAGGTTCCTCCCTACATCTATCTATCTGACCTGAAATATTTTTTGAAGAAGATAATTTAGTAGGTGTCCACTGTGCCTGTTCCTTTTGTTCTTGTTGCTGGATTTTAGCTAATGTTTGCTTTACAAAAGAAGCTTCCTTATCAGTTTCACTTTTCTCCTTTCCAGAATAAGAGCTGCCTAAGTGAAGCAGGGTTTTATTATCTCCACCACTTTTAAGAGTCTCACCATTTACTGCCCTGTTCATTTTACTCAGGACTCTCTCAGCATCCTGTTTATCTTTCTGGTATACCTGTGTAGGTGCTTCTTTCTCCTGAAGTTCCGTGTCTTGCTTTTCTCCTATCTCTGACCTCTGTGCTATAACCTTTGTTCTGGAGCTCTCAAGAGACTTTTCTTCATTTGGAAGCTGGGGAAGGGTTCGTCTCTTTCTCTCTCCCTGACTAGCCAAGGAAGTTGCTGAGCGAGTACTTCTCACTGAAAGGCCAGATTCACTGATATCTGTATCTATAAAATAAAACAACAAATAAGGAACTTACTGGGGCAAACGAGTATCATATTATCTTAGATTCTGAAGTTAAGAAATGGCTTAAGTATAAAGTAAAACTTTGAGTAAATAAGCCAATATTGTGACAGTGTAGTTTAAAAAGAAAATACAATGCCAAACTGCACAAATAGGTAGATTACTAATAGAAGAGTCAAGAAAGCAAATTGTATGAGATGAAAATCAGGGTCATCTGATCTTAAACCTACATCTGTTGCTCTCTTTTTTCCCTTAATGTGTTTTATGGCAGAGAAGTTTACTGTGTTCATTCTTGCTTTTGTGACTTGTCGCATCTGTGAAGTTTCGCTCACAAAAAATGGACTCTACGTAGGGTACATAGAATTGCAAAAATAATGACTAATAAACACTGTTTATTTGTTATACTTTGAATTACATAGTAAAGAATAATAATACACCTGTTTTTTAATAAGCATTATTATCTACTGAAATAATGACAAGTTTGGATTTCCTAAGTAAAACAGAAAATGTAGAATTTTAACAAGGTTGTCTAAAGAAAAATTCAAAGTTCATTAAAAGATTTTTAAAAATTATAACACCGGAAAAAGGTGACAGGACCTGCCATAATTTTACAAACTGAGGTATTTTTAAATTATGATCTTCTGGTATATTAAAGCCTCAAACTGAGAAGCCAATGAGAAAATATATAACTTTGATTTTTCCATGTGAGAGACTTTGAGAACACTACTTAAGGAGGACTTTCCTGACTGCTTATAAACGGAATGTATTTCTGAGAAAATGGATCTTTTTAGGGAAATATAAATTAACATATAAAGCATTTAAATCTTTTGGGGATAAGTGGGAAAAAGATAATAGATATAGCTTCTGTGGGTCTTTTCTTCCTTTTATAATTCTAAAATTTTGGCATTTAAATTTCATAGCAATACTATGGTTATAATGTAGGAAAATACCTAATAACTTACTGATGTAACTTTAATTTAGCAATTAATCATGTTATTTGGTTATGTCTTATCTCCTTCGTGCTACGTGAAGCATTAAACTGTAATAGCTATTTTATCTTTTTGTATTTTTCTAGGATTTCTCACACTGTCCTGGCTCCTAACACACTCAATGAATATTTGACGAGAACATTTTAGATTATAAGTAGATTTATCAGCCTATCTAAGAAAGTTCATTTAGAACATGAAACAGGAATGAAATAATGAAGGCCAAGTACTATTAATTTTTATTACAAGTATAAAATTTTGCTTTCCACAGCGAATAATCATTTTATAATGATTCTTTTGTAAATTTGCCTAGCCTCTCTGTCTGTTTTCTTTGTTTCCCAAACAGTAATCAGTTTATGTGAACCAAGTTGCAAATTACTCTGTCTTTCCCAAGATTTTTGGTAATATTAAAAATTACTTCTAGCTTCTATGATAAATTATATAGCTTTTCTAGTACACTGATGTGTACCTTGCTCAAGTACTTGCTGACTAATGTTTACAAAATTCCTAAACAGATTTCTGGGTGCCACAGGTCAAAGACAAAACAAATTTCTATTTCCATTGCCAATAATACAACTAAGAATACAGGTAAAAAGCCACATACAAATTCTCCTTGAGAGTTTTATTTTTAATTAAGAACGTAATTAACTGAATCTAATAACAAAATCATAAGAGGCATATAATTTTGTGTTTTTTTAAAGAAACTTTATATTTCAGTTCACAGAAATATAATAAAAAGGTAATAAAAATCATATTACATAGGTTTGCAGATGATGTATTAAGTAAATTAAATACATATTAAGTAAATTCTTTTTCATTGAACGTATGGCATAAAGTGGCATTTAAATATTTGTTGTGTTAATGAATGGGATAGTTTGGAACTGTGTTAGTCTTATTTTTAAATTTTCATTTATATATATGTTGTATATATATAAATTTGTGTGAGTATGTATCTATATGCTTCATCTACAAATTATCTCTTTATCTTCAGTTAGGGTTATATTTTAATGATATCTACATTTTTATTGAAAATAAAATCTATATACAGTATGAGCATGAGACTACGTGAATATGTTTATTTAGGTTTAATTTACATCTCACTATATAGATTTAGCTTATAGTATTTTAAAAACTGATGTATGATTCACAGAAAAAAAGAAAGAAGGAAAGAAAATACCATTCTCTAAAGCAACAGGTACAGACAACTCCATTATCCTTTCTTCTTGATCATGCCTTGTATGATTGGCAGCCAAACTAGCCCATTGTGAAACCCAACGCTTGTTTCCAGATGAAGATGTGCCTTCCTAAAGGAGAGAAATAAGAGAATGCAATGACCTAGTCTGGTCAAATCTGATTCTTGTGTTCAGAGAATTCCATTTCGTCATTAAATTCCATTTAACCTATCATACAAAGCAATATTTAAACCTCACATTGATATATTATCATGTACTAAATTTCCTTATATATAAATTGAAGATTTTCTAGGCACCTCTTTTAACTACAACATTATTCCTGTGAATGTAGTATAATTTTCTGTACTTATTAAGTATAACAATGGTACTAAAATAAACTCTTAGAGCTTAAAATTTACTGCTACTAAATAAACTCAGGCGTACTACAATAGCTTTGTGGCTACCACAGTGAAGTTAGTTCTACTCCATTCTACAGAACAGAGTTTAAAGACCTATTTCTAAGTTGTTCTCCAGCCCTCTAAATGTTTCCAAGAATCAGACTGGTTCCAGAGTCTCAAGGAGTATTAAATCTCCCAGGTCATGTCTTCAGGGATTTCAAAAACAAACCCAAAGCTTTAGGCTTCTTTCTACAACACTTTAGTACTTCCAATAGAAGCTAGAAATGACTCAATCTTTAAGGATTTTTGTATAACCAGTCTGAACCTAGACCTGCCCCTGTCTACATCTGTCTTTAAGGCAAGTACTTAGTCAACTGTGAAACAGAATTTAATTCATGATATGCTTCCACAGACTTATGGATGCATATTGGTAATTCTTAAAACTAGGTCAATCTAGGCATTTAATATGGAAGATCTAGGAGGACAGAAAAAATGTTTCCTCACTGAAAGTTTAAGCCAATGCTTAGTATTGAACCTGTAATGACAACTAAGGAATGGATAGCTCTGACCACATTTTATTCTCAATTATTCAAAGCAATATTTTATTAAAAGTGTCAAATGACCGGCTAGAAACTGATAAATATTTCATATAGACTATATACTATATGATTTCAAGAATAATAGATTAAAATAGGAAGTTGTACACATAGTGACATACATACAGTGAAGCCTAAGGGTACCAAAGCCTGCTGAATCTTTGAATTTCCTCCAAGGTTTCCTGGGGGCTGCTCACAGTTCTGAGACTGAAGGAAGTACCAGTACAAATCATGCTAGGAATACCCACAACAGGGTGGGTTTCAAAGACACACATTTATGTAGACTCATTCTGTGCAGACTGTTCTAATGGCTTGTTTAGGTGACTCCTTCAAAGGTAGGTACATACTCAGGCTATATATAAATTTACTTGGCATGGGCTGAGGGGATAGAGAGGAGAAGAGGAAGTCCTACAAGTTCACAATCACCAGCACCCTTTCTAGATTAATCAGAATACTAAAACATTGCTTCAAGTAAGTATCACTCGCTTTCAATAATTACACATCTCGTAAAACAGAAATCAAAATAAAAATTCTCTAAGATGAAGGAGGAAAAAAGAATACTAAAATACAGTAATTGTTTTGACAGTTTTCAGGAAATAGCAGGCCATAAAGGAAAAATTTTTACATTAATAAGCAAATATGTATGTGTATTTAGTTGTCTATAAAGAATACTTACATTTCACACAAATACCTCATTTATATTTTGTTTTATTTATATCTTAAGATTTTATTTTATTTATATTCAACATTTATTTACTACTTGTATATTATAAATTAACTCATTTCCTGAAAGGCAATATATGAATAAAAGAATGAGTTAAGAAATCAAGTCTCCTTGAGGTTCAAATTCTGGCTCCACAAGGTACTAGTTTTAAGACACTGACCAAATTAATTTCTACATACTTCAGTTTCATTATTTGTAAAATGGTGCGCAGAAAGCATCCAGTGAATGTTAGATCTTGTTAGCTGAATAAATTGTAATTAATTAATAATTCTCAGTCATATACTTTTTTTTAACACTTCTTTCTGACATTATCAGTGTAGAATGAAATTCTAATATTTCGGATAAGGGAATAAACATTTGTTGACTGCCTAAATCTCAGACAATTACGATGCTGGGTACTTTCTAGGCTTCATATCCTTCCTTGTAAATAGGTTTTATCAAAAATGCCATTTGTATAGATGAGAAAACTGAAGATGAGAGAGGGGAAATGACTGACTCAAAGGTATTCTGTTAAATGTGGCAGTTCTGGGATTTGCACTCAGGTCCTAGAAGCTCTACTATACTATACTGACTCCAAAACTATCTTAACCAAGCCACCCTTAATTAATTTCACATTATTCTAGTTACATCCTGGGCTGCACTACAAGGGCACTTATTTAGGTTTCTGTTATATCTATCAGACACTACCATACATATGTTCCCTGGCATGACAGATCTTTCCATTCCAAATACATGACCTCCTAGAAAGTATATGCAGTGTATATTTTTTTGTCTTATCTCAAAATGTCAATTAGATTAGTGAGCATATAGCTCATTAATTGCTTACTGAAATTTAACATTTTCACTCACTGACAAAAGCATATTAATTTAAAGTATTTTATAAGAGGATATATCAATTGTTTATAATAATATACAGTTGACCCTTGAACAAAGGTGGGGGGGTGGGGGGAATAAGGGCTCCAACCCTCTATGTAGTCAAAAATCCATGTATAACTTTGCAGTTGGCCCTCTGTGTCCATGGTCCCCAATCCATGGATTCAACCAACCATGGATCATGTACTACCATAGTATGTACCTAGTGAAAAAAAATCTGTGTGTGAGTGGAGCTGCACAGTTCAGACCTGTGTTGTTCAAGGGTCAGCTGTAATTACAAATGATAAAAATTTATATTGTGTGCAAGTAAAAAATATGAGAAAGATGTGTATACCTCTGAGCTGTGAAATCCAGGTGTACTCAGTGGTTTTCTTTCTTCCATTACTACTGCAGCAGAATTGAGAGCCCAATCTTTTACCAGATCTTTATGTTTTTCTTTGATAACAGGCCTATTATAATCTTGATTGTCATCCACTCCAAATACCTAGGAGGAGAAAATTACTCTATAAATGAAAAGTCTGAGTACCAGATTAATATGTGAGTATTATCAGTAACTTCAGAGGCAAATAATATCAGGTTAATTTCATAGGTAACTTCAATAATGAGGGAAACTTGTTTAAAGATAGGGTAACATCCAATAGGAGTAAGAGCTGGAGACGAAAACAGGGCAGTGACAGCTTATGTAAATGTAAATGTCCTTTTTAAACATTTAGCAAAATGTACTATTTGATAATAAATAAGAGATATTCAGGATATTACATTTGTTTTGTTAAAAGATGTTTATAATGTTAAGCATTACAATAATGCCAAGAGTTAGGAAAGAGTACCACAGCTTGTCTCTTTGCTGTTATTTTTGAGGAGCATGTTGGAAGCTTAAAGGTATGGCTGATTTTATCTGTTCCTTCCCTAATAGATGCTTAACATTTACATATATGAGTTAAAGTTATACATATAGTTTTCTAAGGTCCTAAGTAACAGATTTTAACGTATGATCTTTGTATAGAATATACCATAATTCTCAAACTTTATATAGACTATAACATAATTTTTAAACTTAAAGGCCTTTGTCTGAAATGCAGATTCCTGAGTCTGTGCACACAGATCAGCATTTTCAATAAGAAGGGTGCCTATGGTCAACACTTCTGAAATATTCTAAACACAGAGACCAACAATCAATCATGTGCCTTTAAGGGCAGTTACCTGAGTCTTACTCATTTATTGGCACATAATAGCCCCTGAATAGACTGGGAAAAGGTTATAACTAAATAAACTTTAACATTCTGTTTTACTATTAAGCCTACTTCGTTCCCAATGCTTATTATTTAAAGCATAGTTACTTAGGACCTTAGAAAACTGTATGTATAAATTTAACTCATATAGGTATTTATGTGGCTCTAATTATCAAAATAAAGAATAATCATGTGTTTCAATTAGCACTTTGTAGAAAGGATCTTTAGAACATAACCAAAGAGCCTTCATTTGCCACCAAAAAGGGGAAAACCCTTAGGTTAAACTATTTTCCAGAAACCTTTTTAATGATATAGTATACCTAGCTGATAAATTCTGAAGTCCACATTTAGTAAAGCAGATACCAAAGTTTCAAATTCACTAAACTTGGAAATGTTACCACTAGATGGCATTACTTAATATTTAATTCAAATATAACTATAGTTTTCAGGAATTATGATTTAATATTCTGTTGAATCACTCAATATTTTAAATTATCTTTGCTTTAAGAGCAAATTGTGTATTATTAACTTTAAATCAAATATAAATTTTAATAATATATGGAAGCACAGTGTACAGAAGGAAAAAAACAAACCTGCTTCATTTTGCTAAACAGCAGAATTAGTAAGTTTAACAAGAACAGCAATAAAACCTGCGAAGTATACCTTTCCATGTGCTCTGCCTTCAACCCCACTTATAAAGAAAGAAATTAGAACTACTAAGTTATTTGACTATCTTAAAATAAAATTTTAAAATTATTTCTAACTCAAGTCACTTAACTCTACGTTTACTGAAGTTTATTTCCTTATTTGTATAATTACTAGAAAAAAATTACAGTTCAAGTTTGGAAGTAAAAGAAAAATAACCACATGTGATTACTTGCATGTTGTATCTCTCTGGCATGTTAATTTACAAATTACCTTCAGTTAATTTCTGATTTGATGACATTTAATTCTAATAGTGGACTTCCACAACTTGATTTCCTCAAATATCTAAGCACCAGCAGTTTCAAATATATTAAATCTCTCCAAATCGCTTCTGACACTATTTTGAAATAATAACAAAAGACCCCCACACACAGAGAACTAATGTTTTTAGGGACGGGGACTGAAGTTGTACAGAAAGAGTACTCAGATGACTTTCTACAGATTCCTCTTAAAACATTAGAGATAGCTGTGCATATATATCTGTCAGAGAAGTAGCAATTTATTTTCCAAGCAAGTGATAGGGCCTGAAGTACAGCTGTATGAGCAAAGAAGCCTTCAAAGTTCATACCCGTATTTTTGATAGTGTTTTGAAAAATTAGTAATAGTTATAACTAGCTCAGCTTGAAATCCAAACTGTCATCTTCGTGTCTAGGTACAAAAAATCCACAACTTTCGTGTGAAAACAAAGACAGAAACAGCTATACTGTCTATGTACTTTGAAGCTATAATACTTTCCATATCTAAAAAAGTACATATAATCTGACATGCAATACAATGCTTAAACAGAACTTAAGAGCTCCTCAAAGCAGAGACCAAGTTTGCTAGATTTTCTCATCTTTTCATTCTAGCTTTTGTCCCTAGGTGATTCCACCCATATCCAAGGCTTCACTTAAATCACCAACTGTAGACAGCTGCTCACCTATCTGTACTTTCTCCTCCTAGATGGCTCAAGGGTATTTCAAATACAGTATACTAACCCAGGCTCATGAATCTCTTCTCTTCCCCACTCTGACCGGGGCTCAATTAAACCCCCAAACCTGATAGAGTACAAACTCAGGTGTCCCTCACTCAGCTAGGAACTTTTTTAGGCTACAAATCTAAACTGAGGAAGGGAGAGAGATCAGATATCTGTCCAACTTTTATGCTTCCACTCTAAGTAGTACCCTCCTCCCCAAGTTTGTCAGTCAGTTTTTAATTCTTCTGAAGGGCATGGGGAGGAAGAAGGAGTGGTATGGGAACAGAAAATTTCTTTTTGAACTTATATTCTCTGAGCTCTCTGGGACTGGCAGTTTAAAGATAACTTATTTATCTTAGGGGTTGGGAGTGGCTTTCATGTGCTCTCTCCTATAGTTCCCATGATCCAGGTGGATGCATCTCTATATGGGGGAGTGACCTGTGACCCTCCCCACAGCCTCTAGGTTTAGGGTAAGAAGACAGAATTATGGAATGTGTTCTCAATCTTTTCTTTTGAATATGTGTATGTGATAATCTGGCATTTCACTTTGGGATTTCACACCTATATCTCATTGACTACTTTAAACAATTTTAACAACCTATTACTGAGATAGGTACTTGTTATTTGTAGGCTACTGGGCTCACCACCATAGGGCATTTAATATATATATATATAATATAGATATAACTCAGTCCTTGCTCTCGAGGAGTTTAGTCCAAAACAGGAGCTTAGAAAAAAAAAAAAGAGAATGTCACCTGAACCATGCAGGGGTATTTTGCAGTTAAAACAATATTTCTATAAGAACCAGACAATATTTTTAGATTTTAGTTTTAAATTTAAAGAAACTAAACATTCTTCAGATGATAAAGGGCTAGTATATATAACACAAACCAAGCCTATGCAAAGTTTGCCCTTGGTTTTTCACTAGCATATTACCATTAACGACATTTTTGTTGAAAAGTTCAGACTATACTAAAAATGCCCACCGTATCTAATTCTGAAATTGGAGGTTGGGGAAGGGGGAATAATGGTATAATCAAACCAAAGAACACAGGATTAACTTTCATGGGGGTAAATATTCCACCTATTGAATACTTGTAAAGAGAGGTCAAATTACATTTGGCAACCTCAGACATAGGTGGCTTGCTTCTTGTGACAGAAAGTGGAGACAAAAGGGGTGGGGGAAGGGAGAAGACTTAGGCATAGAAATACGATAATACAAATGTAGAGTAAATTGGCAATTCCATAGCAATAGTTCTTTATTTATTACTTAAAAAATTTTCCAAATCAGTTGAAATTCAGAATTCATCTTTCCACAGAAATGAGAAACATAATAGGTTAAATATCAAGCTCTTGTACGCCTATTTTAAAATAACAACTGAAGAATGGTACTGCATTAGTATACTGATCATATCAAAGGGTCTAAGTAAAAATGCACTGAAGTTTCACCCTCAGATGATGAGAACGTCTCTTTCTTCAATGAGCAAGGACCTCCTGGGTAAGGAGAGCAGGGTCTCTACCAGTTCAAATCAATAGTAGAGGTTCTCATGGTTTATGGAAATCACTTCACATATAAATAGTTCAAGAACTATGCAGAATGCTAGCCGCTAACATCAGGGAACAAAATCAGGAAGATTTAAGAGGAGAATTTTTTTTAACTTGTAATTTTCCATGAAAATCTAATTTCATTTTAAAAATGCAAAGTCCCACAATTTCAGTGGAATAAATGGTTCTGAATGTTTAACATTGTTATTTTTGTAACATATTTTTAATCAACTTCTAAATTGAAAATTCAGACAAAATTGTTAGAAAAAAAGGAGTTCAGAATGGGGGTAGGAGAGATATTTTATAATTTATCATGGTATACAAATAAACACATGTATATGCATGCTCATGTAGCATTACCCACAATAGCCAAAAGGTAGAAACAACCCAAATGTCTCTTAATGGATGAATGGATAAATAAAGTGTGGTATATCCACACAATGGTATATTATTCAGTCATAAAAAGGAATGAAGTGTTGATGCATGCTATAGCACGGATGAACCTTGAAAAGATATGCTAAGTGAAAAGCAGCAAGTCATGAAAGGCCACATACTATGAGATTCCATTTATATGACGTGGCCAGAATAAGCTAATCCACTGATGCAGAAAGTAGATTAGTGGTTTCCAGGAGCTGGGGGACGGAGGAATCTGAAGTGACTGCTTAATAGGTATGGGATTTCTTTTTAGGGTGATGAAAATGTCCAGGAATTAGACAGTGCTGATGGTTGCATAACACCGTGAATGTACTAAAAATCAATAGACTGCACACTTTAAATGGCTAACATGGTAAATGTCATGTGAATTTTACCTCAGTTTTTTAAAAACGGCACTATCTGGACTTACCTTCTTCCTTTTCACCTGTCTGGGTAAATCTTTGTCCCCTCCCAAAATCTATCCTACATCCTTGATTCTTCCCATTCCTTAGGAGTCTTACAGCCACAATCTCTTCCCTTTCCAACACTGTTTACCATTGTTTTTCTATTAGCTCCTCCTTCTGTATACTCAAATCACACTCAGGTCTATTCTAATGCTTCTATAGTTAAAATGTCCGATTTCTCTCCTCTTTATGGCTTATTTCACTGTCATGAATTCTTTTCTTTCATCCCTAAAATCTGACTGCTCATCAATGACCATCTTACCCTTCCTTTCCTTGCCAAAAAGATTCTTAAGCACTAAGTCGTTAGGTAGGTACCACTAGAAATGCAAAGGTATCTCTAGTTTTCTACTAATCAAGGCAATTCCCCTGAAACTTATACATTTCTTCTGACACAACCATGTTTCTTAGTACAAGAAATCATGTTTCTTAGTACAAAGAGAAGCTTATAAAACATACAAGGTTTTAAATTATACATTTTAACAAGTTACTTTGAAATCAAGATATAAACTAGTTTCAGCACGTAAAATACAGGAAAACCTGTTTGTGGAGGCCTGATTGGATTTAACCAATCTACAAATTCAATGAAATAATTTAGCTAATATATAGCTAACCACATACAAATATTGATAAAAATGAAAAAAGCATGTCAAAAATTTTTCTTTCTCATTCATTCATTCAACAGATATTGAGTGTCTACTACTACTACCAGGCACTGTTCAAGGCACAAGACATACAGAAATGGTCAAGGCAAATAAGATCATTCTAGAAAGGACAGAAAGAAAATAAACTAGCTAGAGGTAAGTTCTATAAAGAAAATCAAACATGGTAGTAAGAGGGGAATGCTAGGGCTATTTTAGGTAGGGTGGTTAAAGAAAGCCTCTGAAAGTAAATTATGAGAAGGAAGTAGGCATGGAAAAACAAAACAAAACAAAACCACCACACAGGGAAGAGCTCATTAGACTAGGGCACAGTAAGTGGAAAGCCCCTTAAAAGCAGGAAAATAAATAAGATCTCATATAATAATAGAGAAAGGAAAACAGGGGTAAACCTATTAAATGTTAAGCTTTTGACTGAAAAATAGGTAAGGGTTCCCTTATGAAGCTTTGAGAATTAATATAGCAGGATAGGGTTTCCTATACCTAAGAAGAACATGGGGGTGCTAAGAAGGGGAGAGGAGCATCAATCAGAGTGACCAAAAGTAAATTCTCCTGATAGAAAATTTTTTAAAAAATTGTTCAGTGAAGAGACCGCAAGAAAGAAGATTAGTATAAGAGGAAGAAAAATCAAGCTGTCATAATTTACCTGTTAAGAACCACTATTTGCTTCGGCCCATTAACTGAGATTATTTCTGGATTGACAGGAAGTAGAAAAAAATGTTAAGTCAAAACCCCAATGCAGCCTCTGTTATCAATGTCCTCTCTTATGACTCAAGCTCTTATTTGATCTCTTATCCTTTAGTTCCCATACATCTTGATTGGGTGTTTGAGTGGACTTTGAACATGCCTCCTTCCTCTGTGTTCTAACTGGCACTCTCTACCTAGATTCTGACTCTGGTTTATCATAGTTCCCTGGCTCTGACTTGGACCTAATGTAAAATCTTGCTGTGAACTTGAGTTTGGAATATCTCCATTCCAAACTGCTTAAACCTGGATCTAGGTTCTCAGCACGGACTTCCTCTGGGCTGACGCACCACTGTAGATGTTCTTCATTCCAGGTTTCCAGTCTTCTTATAGTTCTCTTGGTTCTGGATTTTTCCCTACCACCTGCTGCCTATAGAATCAGCACTGATAGATACAAGGCCCCATGAGGGGAGCGAATATGCTAATAAGAGGTATTTGGGGAGTCAAAACTCAGGAAAGGAGAAGTATCTGGAAGAACTGGTCTATGGTATGAAATTTATGGAGAAGAGAAACACTTTTTCAAGAGAACCTCAAGCCCTCTGCAATGACCAATTTTTCTCTTTTCATTTAATATTTAGCTTTCTGTTTTCACTACAACTGTTTCTCATTTAGCTTGAAAGGCTATGAAGCAGCCCTGACAACATCCTCCTCTTCCCTCAGCAGTACTGTGGACGAAGGAGTGGGGAAAGAAACTGGTACTATGATGGGTTCTCTAGGTATCATCGGGAAGTCAAAGGAGGGAGGTCTAGGGGAGATTATCATTGCAATGGAAGATAATTACCTTTAATCCAGGCAGTTAACAGCACTTTCTTATTATAGCGCATCCCCATGTAAGCTTAGATGTAAAACTTAAGAGTTCTTTATAAATAACAGACATTTGTGTTAATATTATAAAAGGTAAATTTGGGGACAAAGCATAAAATAAGTTTATCTACTGACAAACACACAACACAAAAGTACAAACCAAAATGCTGTAATCCCATAACTTGGGGGTTGAGGTGTGGATATCTCAGCACCTTTTAACTACCTAACAGTACAACCAGGACTGAAAAAGATAATAGGATTTCAGCTTGATCACCTCTTTAAAGAGATCCTATTTTAACAGTATGCAACTTCTCCTGAGTTCAGATGGAAATATATGTTCTGCTTATCTTCTCTAGACCCAGAAATACAATGCATTTTGGGGAAGAACTGAAAAGGCATTCTAGTACTTATATTTAATATCAGTGTATCATGTAACACTGCTGCTTACTCACTTTTTGAGTAAGTGAGTTTTTGATTCCAAGATACTATTTCCTTTTGGTTTTCTCTTAGTCCTCTGTTTGATCCTCCTTTATTCACTCTTATTCCTTTGTCCACCCATACTGGTGTTGCTAAGAATTCCATATTTGCTTCTTCTCAGGCTATACATTCTTTCCAAGTGATCTCATCTATTATTTTGCATTCACATCTACTCTCTTATAATTCCAAAACTGTTATTTTAGCCCAGACCTTTATATCTTTCCTAAGATCCAGACCTTTATATCCAACTGACTACTGGATATGTCAGCAGCTTTTTAATTGTCTTCTCTTCTTCCAGCCTTTCTAATTTTCAATCCATTCTTCACACTTACAACAGTGATTTGCACATCACTGCCAGATTTTAAAGTTTTCAATGATTCACCACTGCCTTTAGCATTAAAAAATCTAAAGTTCTGAGTACGATATGTAGGGGCCTTCAAGATCTAGTCCAATCTCATCTCTCTAAAAGTAACTGTGGTCCTCTGAACAAGTCCTCTACCCTCCTGTGCTTTTGAAAAGGTTGCTCCATATTTTTGGAAAACCCTCCTTGACCATACCTGTTAAAGGATTAATTCCACATGTTTCAAAATGAGCTCAGTTGGCAATTAAATTCAATATTTATTGAGGACATTTTATATACCAGGCACTAGGTTCCTGCAGTCATGAAGTTTATATTCTTGTGTGCAGATGCACGCGCGTGTGTGTGTTATAGGGGAGTGGGGAGGCAAATAAATAAATGGGAAACTATCAACTGGTTACAAAGCTTATGATTAAAATGAAACAAGCTGCTTTGACAGTGACTAGGGGAGGTTTTCTTAGATTGGATAGCTAAAGACTTCTCTGAGGAAAAGATATTTAACCTGAGATCCCCTCATGTAAACTATTGGGTACCCTTCCTTGAACAGTTTGTTTATCAAAGCATTCATCATACCATTTTTAATTCATATGTTTTTACTTGTGTATTTCTGTCCCTCCAAATACTTAGTTATTGAGGGGAAGAACCCTGTCTTTTCAATTTCAATCTCTCTCTCCTAACACAAAGCCTGGCACATGGTTCATGTTGAATAAAGGTTGATAAAAGTATAAATTAATGAAATAAACCAGCTCTCAAATAAGGGAGTAAAAAGGGAAAGAGACCACATTTTTTCAGGACCAAACAACAATTAAATTCAGATGGACAACAGCTGATGGTCCCAACTTCCATCCCACACACCCTAACTTCAAAAGGGAGAAAATGGATGACAGAGC
This sequence comes from Mesoplodon densirostris, assembly GCF_025265405.1. Classification (NCBI taxonomy): domain Eukaryota; kingdom Metazoa; phylum Chordata; class Mammalia; order Artiodactyla; family Ziphiidae; genus Mesoplodon; species Mesoplodon densirostris. Next base: position 128,447,489 of record NC_082662.1, on the reverse strand, counting down.
TTACCCAAGCAATTTGATATGATGCTTGAATCTACTCCCATCCTCCCAAAGTCCTTCTTATGCCTTGATTCTGACTATTTTTGGTCTTTGTTTTCTTCATGCCCACAGGTTACCTCATCTTCTTCAGACATTTGTTTCCCCAGAGCCTGACTTTAGTTAGCATGAATCTAACCTCTAGCTTTAACCACAGCTAGTAGAATCTCAGCTCTTTTTCTTTGGTATTCACAAGATAATGTAGTGATTCTTGTTTTCCCCTAGACTTATGGTCTTAGCTTTGTTTTCTGGTTTATACAAACCAAGAATGACTCTGAATTACCTACTTAGTCACATCCTGACATTATTCCCTTAAATGAATCCTGCTTTAAAATCTTGGTTTCCTTTATCCATAGTGTGACCATATAATTTGTCATTGAAACTGGGGCTCTTTTTGAAAATGAAAAAAAGATGCTTATGATAATTATAGATAGCAGGTATACACCAGGTTTTGTGGTCCCTCTCTCTATCCAGCAGTTTACTTTTAAAGAGTCTCATCTGCAACAGTGACTTCTTTCTTGGCTTTCTGCTATTCTGGCCAGGCTATTCCCTCGCACTGTACCTTCCACTTGAACCTCAGATTTGGCCCTTTCAATGCTGAGGAACTTTTCAGGATTAATCAATACCTAGTGTAGAGATTCATATGTGGAAACTCCTAGTAAGGGTAATAACATAGCTAACATTTATAGACCTTTCACTGTAAGATAGGCATTGTAATAAGACTTTTATATATTTTACTGAATTCTTTTCATAACCTAGTGAAATCTCCTCCAGTTTATTAAAAAAATAAATACAGGCTTAAAGAGGTTAGTTTACTCGAGTTTACTCAATGTACTTTATCTAGTACATGTAGGGTTTGCACTTAATCTCACATCTGTCTGCCTACAAGTGTTCACGTTCTTAAATACTACAATATAACCCCCTCACTGTAAGATCTTTTAATAGAGAAAACATCAATAACTATGAATGAAGTATCCATAAACCGAACAAAGCTATAATAGGATAAAATTAATATTAATCTGAATTTTAAAACTTCTTAGCATTCTTTTTTTTCCAAAACCTATCCTTTTATTCTCTATTTGACAGTATTTTAAATAACACTATACTTGTTCTCAATAACCAGAGGAAAAATTATAAACTTTAAAATAATCTGAAAGAAATGTCATTATTGATTCCCAATGATGAAAATAATTCGAAATCACCAAGAGTCATTTTCTATTGCTACCACCGTGTTTTTAGGTTTCCTTTAATATAATCAGAAAAATCACTTTATCTGTTTCTTAGTTGCTTTATTTTGCTTATTAACAATTTTCATAACATCTATTTCCTAAATTAATGGTTCTCTAAAAGTTTGGAAGTCTGTACCCCAACAGTAAAAAATTTTGATCATGTGCTCCTCAATAAATGGATACTAGAAATTACGTACATACACTATAGAACACGCTCCTAAATAGAAATAAAAACTATGAAATTAAAAGTAAACATAGGGCTTCCCTGGTGGCACAGTGGTTAAGAATCTGCCTGCCAATGCAGGGGACCCGGGTTTGAGCCCTGGTCTGGGAAGATCCCACATGTCACGGAGCAACTAAGCCCATGCGCCACAACTACTGAGCCTGCGCTCTAGAGCCCGTGCTCCGCAACAAGAGAAGCCACAGTAATGAGAAGCCTGCGCACAACAAAGAGTAGCCCCTGCTCACCACAACTAGAGAAAGCCCGTGGGCAGCAACAAAGACCCAACGCAGCCAAAAATAAATTAATTAATTAAAAAAAAAAAAAGTAAACATAAATCCAGGGCTTCCCTGGTGGCAGAGTGGTTAAGAATCCACTTGCCAATGCAGGGGACATGGGTTCGAGCCCTGGCCCGGGAAGATCTCACATGCTGCGGAGCAACTAAGCCCACGTGCCACAACTACTGAGCCTGTGCTCTAGAGCCTGCGAGCCATAACTACTGAGCCCACGTGCAACAACTACTGAAGCCTGTGCGCCTAGAGCCCGTGCCCCACAACAGGAGAAGCCACTGCAATGAGAAGCCCGCGCACTGCAACCAAGAGTAACCCCTGCTCGCCGCTACTAGAGAAGGCCCACGTGCAGAAATGAAAACCCAATGCAGCCAAAAATAAATAAAATAAATAAATTTATATATATAAAAAAAGTAAACATAAGTCCTAATAATTTTCCTGTATCCCAAAGGGTTATTTACCTCGTCTTCTCTCTAAAAGACCACTCTGTAAACTCATCATGTGAACTAGTGCATCTCAAATGTTAATGTGCATATGAAACCTGCTTTTAAGCAGATTCTGATTCAGTATGTTTAAGATGGGCCTGAGATTTTGTATTTCTAACAAGCTCCCTAATGATGCTAATGCTGCTCACGTGCTGAGTAATAAGAACTTGAACAAGGGATTAATGTTTAGCCAAATTTATGTTTCTATCTTCCAGCGGATAAAATATACAGCTGATTCTAAAGTCAACCTTCCATTACTGGGAGCAAAACTACTCTTTAAACCATACAACAATCATTATACACATTAACCAATAACATCAAAAAACAAATCTGAAATGTAAATAATCATCATGACTAGGTATACACTTGGTTAAACTCAGAGTATCATAAACACACTGATTTTGTTTTTATACACTTTTCTATCACCACAGACAGCACTGAATAGAAAGTAAGAGAAGAAACTAAGGAAAAAGAACAAAATTGATTAAAACATATGTATTTTCATCTGCTTCCAAAATTAGTAGGCAGGAAACCTTTGTTTATTATCAGTTAATGTTCATGTTTATATTAACAGAGTCATAGCAATCTGGTTTTGATTTTTAGTTTTTAAATAAATGCAAAGTGAGAATGGCCAAAGTATAGCATTTGAAAAGTCAATCTTAAATTTACACAACTTTAAAAGGTCCAACCAGCTTATACGTACAGGACTTTACATATGAAACTCGGGCAAATTCAGAATATAAGCAGAATAAAATCAGAAAGCATTTGGGTCTTATTGTTAGTCTTGCAGTTCCCTAACAAAATCCTAAAGTTTCAAAATACTGACTACATGAAAACATTTTATACTCTCTAGTAATTTCCAATAGTAATACACCACGAGAAAACTAACATCATACCCAAATTTCAATTATTTACCTTGTCAATCATTTTTCTTGCTTCCACTTCCTCACTGTTGGGATTCTCTAACTCAATGGTATAAGTACCCTTGTCACTTTGGTCATCATCATTATCCTTTTCAGAAGCAGCAGAAGTAGCTTGATTTTTTAACATTTTATCCATCTCCTGGCTTGGTCTGTGCCCCAGACTCCCTGAACTTCTTAATAATGCAGTTTGTAGGAAGGGAATTGACACCGATGGCTCCTCTGATTTCTGTTTTAACAATTTCCCATGTGGAACACCATGCCCCCCTCGGTGGTGCGCAGAGCTAGTCTGTAAAGACAAAGAAACCACTTTGGCATCTGCTGTTGGAGATTTTGTTTTTTCAAGTTTTGTATGTGGTGCTGAATAAGTAGTTTCCTGACACAAGATTCCCGTACTGTGAGTAAAAGAATAGGACCTTCTTTTTCTGGGATTGTCTTCATCAAAGAATGCAATCATAAAAGCAGTTTGACTTACAACAGCTTGGTCTTGATGCTTTTCAGTAGCCTGGGTCTTCTGTAGCTTTTTCTGTTCTGAATGGTGGCGCCTTAAGTGTTCCTCAAGAGTTGCACGTTTGCTAGAGCGCCTGTGAGCCCCAGCATTTTCTGAGTCGCTTTGTGTACCATCATCATGTTTATTTCCTGGACACAAAAAAGAAACCACATAATAGAGAAGGAAAAAATCCCATGTAGAAAATTAGAAGCACATACAAAAGTGCTGCTTGTTTGGCCCCCTTCCCCTTTTCAATCAAAAGTCATATGTTCTTTTCAGTAACAGGCTCTGCAAACTTCCCTCAATTGCAATGCTTACATTCAAATTTTATCAACCAACAATGAGTCCTTTATAAACAACTGAATAGGATTACTTTTCTTTATCCAAATTTTAACTTTATAATGGTTCACCAATGCCTTAACAGATAAGCAATGCTATATCTCTGTGACACTCTGTATTTATAACATTAAACATTAATCCTGCCTTTAAACCTTATACTTTATTTAAGCAATCAAAAATTTATTTTTAGCATTAGAGAGAAAAAGACAGAAAAAAGTGTGATCCCACTGAAGTGCTTATCACTACATAGGAAAAGAGAATGCAAATGCCATAAAAAAAAGTGATGAAACTTAACTTTCAGTGACGTTCAAAACTTCCAAAAGTATAGCATACCTTGCCTTTTTAATATAAAAATGCAAATTTGTAGTTTCCACCATTTATTGTACAATTCTTTACAAACCTCTTTCTAGCTATGAGAATTTTCGCAATTTTGCATGTGTGCTCATTTAAACTCTGGTGGCTTCAGCGAGTTAAATAAAGCATGCTAAAAGGCCTAGCATGGAAAAGTGCAGTCTATGAAATCCTACATAAATCTACCAGACAAATGGCATGGTGCTAAATATAACTAGATAAAAATATGTCTTCTCTGTTAAACATATAGAGTCAAGTTAGAATACCGTAGTTGAATTTTGAAAACATCAGCTTCCTACCAGAGGTTTTTTTGTTACCCTTCATAGTTCTATTAGGGATTAAATGTGAAACTTTACGAAAATTACTTGATGTTTCACTGATTTAGAATTCTTATTATCTAAATAATAAGTACACTAGAAGAAATAATCAAATGACAATTATTATATTATTATAGCATGAATTTAATGGAAAGTCAAGAGCTATTCTATGCATGTTTTAGATTGAATCACAAATGAGGGCTGAATCACAAATGAGGGCTTAAATGATAGCTCTTTAGAAGAAAGCTATAAATTACTCTAGTCAACCACATGTATTCCAATACTTCCAGGACTAAATCTGAAAATCTTTCTTCAAACTAGCAACTACTGAAAATGCAATCTGAAAGGAAAAAAATGGTGTTTAATTTAATTAATGGAATTCGTGCCTTGGTAATTAAGCTAGGAATCATGGATAGACAGGTGGAATGCAGATATTTGCTAGTTCAAATACAAAACTCACTAAAAACAGGACATTGTACAACCTATTTCATGTTGCACTGGATGCACTGAAAAGGAATCCAGTTTGTGAGAGCTGTAAATAACTAAACTCCCATATTTCATGTGTAGTAAGACCAGATAACCCATATCACACACATATACAATATGAAAATGTCATCTTTACAGAATTTAGTTCTTGTAACACCATACAAACAGTTGGCACTTAGTTAGCATCAGGTCCTTTCAGTATCTTTTCTTTAAGTTTTGGGTTAAAAATTCTCTATAGATTAGCCATTTTCTTTTTTCAAAAATTATTATTCTTTTTGCATTTCTCAGTGTTATACAAGATAACACATCTGATCAGAACTGCAATTTCTGTTCTTACTTAACAAAAAAAAAAATCACTTGGAACTGTTCTTAACAAGATTCTTTCTGTTTTGTCTATTATTAATCAGTCATTAATATGTTGAAGTTTTTTCAGTATTTTTAAGGGTAGATTAGCTGTACCTAGTCAGGAGTTGTGGCCAAAAAAAAGCTGCAACTCTCCTAAAGGGTAAAATTGTATGGGTTTTGTGAACATTATTTTCTTTAACTGTCCCAAAGCGCGTGCACGTCACTCTTGCAGGAGCAAAGTTGTTTTGTTTTGCCTACTTTCAAGTTTTTGACTAAACAGTTGCTGAAAGTCTATTATTAAAGTACAGTTATAATAAAAGGGTGTAATAAGAGTTTTTTGTTTTTCATTTGTTTTCTTTTTTTTTTTTTCTGGCCACACTGAGTGGCATGCGGGATCTTAGTTCCCCCAGCAGGGATGGAACCCGTGCCCCCTGCAGTGGAAGCATGGAGTCTTAAACACTGGAACTCCAGGGAAGTCCCATAAAGGTACTTTTTAATGGTGTCTTTTAAAAGGATATTTTAGCTCATTTTTGTACATTTATTAAGGGTGGTCTAAAAAAGACGATGTCATTTCTAAATTTTCAAAGTTCACACTACTTTTTATATTAGAGGATATCAGTATTATTTTATCCAATTCATAAAAATGATCAATTTACAAATGGGTAGCTTTCATTTGTGAGCTTTAACCTATATATATCAATACAGGTATAGGTCTCAATTATATATTTGCTATTATCTAGTAGGAGTAAAGACAACAATCACATGTTAAAAGTTCATATGCCAGGTAACTGCTTATGATTATAATTAAATATAGAAATAGGCCCTGACAAAGAATTAGGTAATCACACTATCTCACTATCCTGAAATGCCTTAGAAATAAATCAGAAATAGGTATTTCTTCATTAGCTGAATAGAATCCCAAGCCATAAAGTACAGGTTAAACCAGGGTCAGTCTTGTCAATTATAGTGAAGTCATTCATTGTTTATTCAAATTACTGAGTACCTATCACATACTCAAGCCCCAGGAAAGAGATATAAGGCAAGTAATATATAATCTCTGACCTCAACAAGTGTTCTTTTAAAGCTCTTTAACTTTTTGTATAGTAACAGAATGGTCAGATTAACATGCAATCTTTTCCCTTACAGACAGCTTGTTGAATAAAATTAAGACAGAGTAACATAAAACTGTATTCAGAAAATTCTAAATTAATTAAATTAGCAAAATCAATGGAAAAAAAATGATCAGTTGATACTTCGATGTACAGGTATAAAGAAAGATTTTACTAACTTTCATCAACTATTATACTAATAAAACATATATAATAATTACTTCACAAATAAACCTTCAACTACAATTTTTATAAAAGTCTTACTAGTGAAAAAATTCTTAATTCAATTAATTCCCAATATCTCTAAACAAAAAAAAATTTTGTTTCATGACATGAGTAACCTGAGAAGAGTTTGAAACACTCTACCAACAATGTGACTATATTACCAAAGTAGAACTGTCATCCCATTATCCAATGGCTTAAAACTTTCAAAATCTACATACTGCTATTTTACAGGAAGCACATAATAGAGAAGAACAGAATTAAATATATCTTTTCCTGAAGTCAAGAAAATGATGAGAACTGCTTTCTAGGGAATTCCACTGGTGAAATGAATGAATCTTTTATTTCCATAAGAAAAAGAAACATATTTAATGGCATAAATACAAATTTACAAAACCAATCTGGTTTTGGCAAGAAAATGAAGGCAGACTGTTTTGAATGAGTAAGTTGGATGTGGGCAGTTTGGCTGGCTTTTGAGCTTTAAAATCAAATATAAACCTTCAAAAATGCAGAAGCTTTATACCATATAGTTATTTATCTAATAATAGGCTGGTAACTGTGAAGACTGAACTTTACCATAAAATAGCAAGTTCTAAATGATCAATTCACTTTACCTTTCAACCTTTTTAAGTAAACTGGAACATCACTTTTAATACTTTTGGAATCCTCTTCTGATCTTTCCCATACCATCTGAGGAGGGTTGTTCTGTGCCAGCCAGTCAGCTACTTTGTTTTCTGGTGCCATCATTCCAGTTTGAATCCCTGGCAGGTCTTGTGTTCCAGGAGAACACTTCTTTGATTTGTGGCGCTGATCAGAAGTAAATTTTGTCACATGATCTCTAATAGTTACTTTCCCTGGGGTACTGTCATCAAATTCAATGGTAAATGAAGCATGCCCTGCACCTGTTGTATGAGAACTTGGTGTGTCTTTTGTTGAGATTTCATGAGTAGTGCTCTCTGTTATTTGTGATGGTTGCTGAAATTCTTTCGTAGGGATTTCAAAATAACTTGGTTCCCTACAGAAAGGAAAAAGTACTTCTTCATTTGCAGCTGCAGATTGTTCCTCAACTTGCTTGGCATCTATGCTGCACCCTAATAAGAAAAATAAGAGAAAATTCAAAATATTTGGAAGCTTCTAGCACTTGAAGAAGTATAGTAATTGCCACTTGTATTATTCCATGGAAATCAGAAGGCAGATCATAGTCTGGATGAAAAAGAATGGCAAATGTCACAGAAGAGAAATAATTCTGATTATAAACGTAGCATTCAGTTACCAATAGGAGATGCAAGATAAGCAGCGCAGTGGCAAAAGATAGCAAAGCAGTTAAGAGATGGACCTTGCATGGCTAGGTCCATATTTTTTCCAACTTGGATCCAGAAATCATCAAAGTACAAAAGAACTGAAATCAAATGGAGATGGATATGCATGTTCAATGTACATATAGAGAGAGATAGAAAAAAATATAAACTTCCTTATCAAGTAAGGAGGATGAAATATCTGAAATATCTATGAAAACAAGTAAACTTCCAAAGGAGAACAGGTGCTCAAATGAAGAAAGAAACATGACCTCAATATGTAAGCAATGTTCTGGACATAATGATTCCACTTACCATTCTTCACCATCACATTCAGAGACATTACTTTTAGAAGGACAAAAATAATATTACCAATGTGTGATCCTTATAAGAAAATAGATACATTTTATAAAAAATAAAAGAATGACTAAAGATAAAACATGTGGTTTGCTTGTGGCATTGCAATCCAAGCAGCAGTATGAAAACAAGTAAGTTAAAAATAGACAATTCAGTTGCCAGACAATTAATTCCACAAGGAAATTCAGGTACATTTCTATACAGCAGAATACATCCAAGTGTCAAAATCCATGGAGGAAAAGCTGAACTATAAATCTCAGATCAAAAAGAGCTGGCATAAGTAAGCAACTCTGGAACACTGTTCCTCTGTTGCCTCAGGGACAAATATGAAGGTATAAAAACAAATGCATTTATATATAAAATATGTGAAGGCACATAAATGAAAATGATAACTGAACTGCTTTAGATGTGTTATCAGATACTGCAAATGCAAAAAGAATTTAAAGATTAAATTGCTCTGTTTTTCAGGAAACAAAAGAACTATTAGCAAGATGGTAAAGAGTGAATTCAAATGAAAAATATTTCCCTAAGGCTCAAAAAAGCATTCCTTTTAAAAAGAGATTGACAGAAACACCCTTTGCAGATAATTTATTAGGAAGGAAAGGCAATACGGGGGGGACGAGGTTGTTTCTAATCATTTTCTAATTAAGTGAAGTATTGGGTCTTGACACATTTTTTCAAATATCAAATATGGATGGGATTCTTCAGGTGCTATAATCAGTTTCTTAGCAATACGGTGAATATGAAACAGTCATAAAGCTGTTTGCTTTTAGGTTATAGAAGAATGGGACAGCAACATTTCTGTAGTCAAATGTGTGGCACAGGGTATTAGAAGACATCAAGTTCCACTTCCAAAAAAAAAAAAAAAAAAAGTGAAAGCAAACTACACAGACAGTAAACAGAATATATAACAAAAACAATTTTCAACATAAAAATTATCCTTTTCAAAATCTACTTTTTCTCAATACTGAAAATGAAAACAGTGTATCAAAAACACTCTACACTATCAAAGCAATAATTCTACACACTTTCTGGAGGATAAGCATATACAGGATTCTTAATAACCTAAGTCACGTTTTAAAAACTTCTTTATTACAGAGTTCATTTATCTTTTCCTTAAAGTATCCACTTGAGTGTTTACTCTGAAGGCCTGTCACTTAAAATTTCCATGAGAGTAATATGCATTAACTACTTTACATACATAAATAAACTCATTAATGTTTTTATTTTTTCAACATTGATTTATTTACTATGTATCATGTACTGTATCAGTACTATGTACTGCACTTGATCAATTTCATATAGTACAACTGGTTTACAAACCTATCCTACTGGCTCTGATGCTTGCTCAACTTTGGCAAGTGACTTCTTGCAATTTTCAGCACCTTTAGGAGAATCTACTTTACAATTAATCTCCTAACATTCACTTTTCAGCTGTATTCTATTCAGAATCAAACCTGTTAGACCTGCCTTCTGCTGACTTCTCAGCTTCCGTTCTATCCTTCTTGGATGGCCGTGTGGCTGACAGGGTCTTGGTGCTCCAGCTGGGGGTCAGATCTGAGCCTCTGAGGTGGGAGAGCCGAGTTCAGGATATCAGACCACCAGAGACGTCCTGGCCCCACATAATATCAAACGGTGACAGCTCTCCCAGAGATCTCCATCTCAATGCCAAGACTCAGCTCCATTCAATGACCAGCAAGCTCCAGTGCTGGACACTCTATGCCAAACAACTAGCAAGACAGGAACACATCCCCACCCATTAGCAGAGAGGCTGCCTAAAATCATAATAAGGTCACAGGCACTCCAAAACACACCACTGGATGCAGTCCTGCCCAACAGAACGACAAGATCCAGCTTCATCCACCAGAACACAGGCACCATTCCCCTGCACCAGGAAGCCTACACAACCCACTGAGCCAACCATACCCACTGGGGGCAGACACCAAAAACAATGGGAACTACGAACCTGCAGCCAGCGAAAAGGAGACCCCAAACACAGTAAGTTAAGCAAAATGAGAAGACAGAGAAATACGCAGCAGATGAAGGAGCAAGGTGAAAACCCACCAGACCAAACGAATGAAGAGAAAATAGGCAGTCTACCTGAAAAAGAATTCAGAGTAATGATAGTAAAGATGATCCAAAATCTTGGAAATAGGATGGAGAAAAAATAAGAAATGTTTAATAAGGACCTAGAAGAACTAAAGAGCAAACAAACAATGATGAACAACACAATAAATGAAAGTAAAAATTCTCTAGAAGGAATCAATAGCAGAATAAATGAGGCAGAAGAACAGATAAGTGACCTGGAAGACAAAATAGTGGATATAACTACCACAGAGCAGAATAAAGAAAAAAGAATGAAAAGCATTGAGGACAGTCTCAGAGACCTCTGGGACAACATTAAACACACCAACATTCGAATTACAGGGGTCCCAGAAGAAGAAGAGAAAAAGAAAGGAACTGAGAAAACATTTGAAGAGATTATAGTTGGAAACTTCCCTAATATGGGAATGGAAATAGTCAATCAAGTCCAGGAAGCACAGAGACTCCCATACAGGAGAAATCCAAGGAGAAACATGCCAAGACACATATTAATCAAACTATCAAAGATTAAATACATAGAAAAAATACTGAAAGCAGCAAGGAAAATAAAACAAATAACATAAAAGGGAATCCCCGTAAGGTTAACAGCTGATGTTTCAGCAGAAACTCTGCAAGCCAGAAGGGAGTAGCAGGACATACTTAAAGTGATGAAAGGGAAAAACCTACAACCAAGATTACTCTACCTAGCAAGGATTTCATTCAGATTCGACAGAGAAATTAAAACCTTTACAGACAAGCAAAAGCTAAGAGAATTCAGCACCACCAAACCAGCTTTACAACAAACGTTAATGGAATTTCTCTAGGCGGGAAACAAAAGAGAAGGAAAAGACCTACAATAACAAAGCAAAAACAATTAAGAAAATGGGAAAAGGAACATACATATCAACAATTACCTTAAATATATATGGATTAAATGCTCCAACCAAAAGACACGAACTGGATGAATGGATATAAAAACAAGACCCGTATATATGCTGTCTACAGAGACCCACTTCAGACCTTGGGAAACGTACAGACTGAAAGGGGGATGGAAAAAGATATTCCATGCAAATGGAAATCAAAAGAAAGCTGCAGTAGCAATTCTCGTATCAGACAAAATAGACTTTAAAATAAAGACTATTACAAGAGACAAAGAAGGACACTACATAGTGATCAAGGGACCAACCCAAGAAGAAGATATAACAATTGTAAATATTTATGCACCCAACATAGGAGCACCTCAATACACAGGCAATTGCTAACAGCCATAAAAGGAGAAATCGACAGTAACACAATCATAGTAGGGGACTTTAACACCCCACTTTCACCAATGGACAGATCAACCAAAATGAAAATAAATAAGAAAATACAAGCTTTAAATGATACATTAAACAAGATGGATTTAATTGATATTTATAGGACATTCCATCCAAAAGCAACAGAACACACTTTCTTCTCAAGTGCTCATGGAATATTCGCCATGATAGATCATATCTTGGGTCACAAATCAAGCCTTGGTAAATTTAAGAAGATGGAAATAATATCAAGTATCTTTTCTGATATGCTATGAGACTAGATATCAATTACAGGAAAAAAACTGTAAAACTCCTAACACGTGGAGGCTAAACAATACGCTATTAAACAACCAAGAGATCACTGAACAAATCAGAGAGGAAATCACAAAACACCTAGAAACAAATGATAATGAAAACATGATGACTGAAAACCTACGGGATGCAGCAAAGGCAGTTCTAAGAAGGAAGTTTATAGCAATACAATCCTACCTCACGAACAGGAAACATCTCAAATAAACAACCTAACCTTACAACTAAAGCAATCAGAGAAAGAAGAACAAAAAAACCCCAAAGTTAGCAGAAGGAAAGAAATCATAAATATCAGATCAGAAATAAATGAAAAAGAAATAAAGGAAATGAGAGCAAAGATCAATAAAACTAAAAGCTGGTTCTTTCAGAAGAGAAACAAAATTGATAAACCATTAGACAGACTCACCAAGAAAAAAAGGGAGAAGGCTCAAATCAGCAGAATTAGAAATGAAAAAGGAGAAGTAACAACTTACACTCCAGAAATACAAAGGATCATGAGCGATTACTACAAGCAACTCTATGCCAATAAAATGGACAACCTGGAAGTAATGGACAAACTCTTAGAAAAGCACAACCTTTCGAAACTGAACCAGGAAGAAATAGAAAATATAAGCAGACCAATCACAAACACTGAAATTGAAACTGTGATTCAAAATCTTCCAACAAACAAAAGCCCAGGACCAGATGGCTTCACAAGTGAATTCTATCAAACATTTACAAAAGAGCTAACACCTATCCTACTCAAACTCTTCCAAGATATACTAGAGGGAGGAACACTCCCAAACTCATTCTATGAGGGCACTGTCATCCAGATACCAAAACCAGACAAAGATGTCACAAAAAAAGAAAACTACAAGCCAATATCACTGATGAACATAGATGCAAAAATCCTCAACAAAATACTAGCAAACAGAATCCAACAGCACATTAAAAGGATCATACACCATGATCAAGTGGGGTTTATCCCAAGAATGCAAGGACTCTTCAATATATGCAAATCAATCAATGTGATACACCATATTAACAAATTGAAGCAGAAAAACCATATGATCATCTCAGCAGATGCAGGAAAAGCTTTTGACAAAATTCAACACTCTTTTATGATAAAAACTCTAAAGAAAGTGGGAATAGAGGGAATTTACCTCAACATAATAAAGTGCATATATGACAAACCCACAGCCAACATTGTTCTCAATGGTCAAAAACTGAAACCATTTCCTCTAAGATCAGGAACAAGACAAGGTTGCCCACTCTCACCACTACTATTCAACATAGTTTGGGAAGTTTTAGCCACAGCAATTAGAGAAGAAAAATAAATAAAAGGAATCCAAATCAGAAAAGAGGAAGTACAACTGTCAGTTAACAGATGACATGATACTATACATTGAGAATCCTAAAGATGCTACTAGAAAACTACTAGAGCTAATCAATGAATTTGGTAAAGTAGCAGGATACAACATTAATGCACAGAAATCGCTTGCATTCCTATACACTAATGATGAAAAATCTGAAAGAGAAATTAAGGAAACACTCCCATTTACCATTGCAACAAAAAGAATAAAATAGCTAGGAATAAACCTACCTAAGGAGACAAAAGACCTGTATGCAGAAAACTATAAGATACTGATGAAAGAAATTAAAACAGATGGAGAGATATACCGTGTACTTGGACTGAAGAAGTCAAAATTGTGAAAATGACTCTACTACCCAAAGTAATCTACAGATTCAATGTCATCCCTATGAAACTAGCAATGGCATTTTTCACAGAACTAAAATAAAAAATTTCACAATTTGTGTGGAAACACAAAAGACCCCAAAGAGCCAAAGCAATCTTGAGAAAAAGAAACAGAGCTGGAGGAATCAGGCTCCCTGAATTCAGACTATATACTACAAAGCTACAGTAATCAAGACAGTATGGTACTGGCACAAAAACAGAAATATAGATCAATGGAACAGGATAGAAAGCCCAGAGGTAAACCCACACACATATGGTCAACTTATCTTTCATAAAGGAGGCAAGAATAAACAATGGAGAAAAGACAGCCTCTTCAATAAGTGGTGCTGGGAAAACTGGACAGCTACATGTGAAAGAATGAAATTAGAATACTCCCTAACACCATACACAAAAATAAGCTCCAAATGCATTAAAGACCTACATGCAAGGCCAGACACTATCAAACTCTTAGAGGAAAACATAGGACACTCTATGACATAAATCACAGCAAGATCCTTTTTGACCCACCTCCTAGAGAAATGGAAATAAAAACAAAAACACACAAATGGGACCTAACGAAACTTAAAAACTTCTGCACTGCAAAGGAGACTGTAAACAAGACGTAAAGACAACCCTTAGAATGGGAGAAAATATTTGAAAATGAAGCAACTGACAAAGCATTATCTCCAAAATATACAAGCAGCCCACACAGCTCAATATCAAAAAAAACAAAGAACCCAATCCAAAAAAGGGCAGAAGACCTAAATAGGCATTTCTCCAAAGAAGATAGATATACAGATTGCCAACAAACACATGAAAGGATGCTCAGCGTCAGTAATCATTAGAGAAATGCAAATCAAAACCACAATGCGGTATCACCTCACACCATTCCAAATGGGCATCATCAAAAAAATCTACAAACAATAAATGCTGGAAAGGGTGTGAAGGAAAGGGAACCCTCTTACACTGTTGGTGGGAATGTAAATTGAAACAGCCACTATGGAGAACAGTATGGAGGTTCCTTAAAATACTAAAAATAGAAGTACCATATGTCCCAGCAATCCCACTACTGGGAATATACTGTGAGAAAAGCATAATTCAAAAAAAGTCATGTACCACAATGGTCACTGCAGCACTATTTACAATAGCCAGGACATGGGAGCAACCTAAGTGTCCATCTACAGATGAATGGATAAAGAAGATGTGGCACATATACAGAATGGAATATTACTCAGTCATAAAAAGAAACCAAATTATTTGTAGTGAGGTGGATGGACCTAGAATCTGTCATACAGAGTGAAGTAAGTCAGAAAGAGAAAAACAAATACCATATGCTAACATGTATATATGGAATCTAAAAAAAAAAAAAAGTTCTGAAGAACCTAGGGGCAGAACAGGAATAAAGATGCAGACTTAAGAGAATGGACTTGAGGATGCGGGGAGAAGGAAGGGTAAGCTGGGACGAAGTGAGAGAGTGGCATGGACATATATACACTACCAAATATAAAACAGACAGCTAGTGGGATGCAGCCACTTAGCACAGGGAGATCAGATTGGTGCTTTGTGACCACCTAGAGGGGTGGGAGGGACACGTAAGAGGGAGGGGATATGGGCATATAAGTATACATATAGCTGATTCACTTTGTCATACAGCAGAAACTAACACAATGTGAAGCAATTATACTCCAATAAAGATGTTAAATAAATAAGCAAACCTATCCTATCTATCTATCGTCATTCATTCATTCATTCATTCATTTTGCTCTCCACATCCTTACAGGTAACAGAGTAACCCTGAGAACAAGGGTTAGTAGTTTCCTACTACCACTACCTGAATACCCAAATAAAATGATGTGGCTGAACTATGAAGCAATAACTACAAAAAGCTGGCCCAGAGGTATAGCATTTATCATTTACTTGTTATTCACGATTCAAATGAGTATGTTTCCAATTTTCCTCCCTTGTGAAAAAAAACTTCACAGTTAATACTGACATACTTTTAATATGTTTTCACATTATAACACATTAAAAAAGCAGAGATCAACAACTGCACATAACTATGTTTAAGATTATTATTTCCTAAGTTAGTCCTACTTCAAAATTGCCTTTACTCCAAGGACTAGAAACCCTGAGACTTACACAAGTTAACACCTAATTTAACCAGAAATCGCTTATCTAACAATGTCAAGCAGCACAACAGAGTGGAAAGGCAGCATATATGATATGATTAGTGGAAAGTAGTGAGAAGATTTGAAATCAGGTAAGTCCTGTCTCTATCAGTCCTTAATTCTCATTTTCCTCATTGTTAAATGAGAAAATAATATCTACCCATAAGATTGTTGTGAAGATTCAGTGAGATAAGTTATCCAGAAAAAGTCTGGCACAAAGTAGGCACAAAAGTAAATGTTTCTCTTACTTTTCCTCCCCCAACTCTTCAACATAGCTAATTAGGGAAACAAGAAGCTAAAACCAAAAATCTAACTCTAAAATAAAAAACCCAAGACAGATATGACAACACCTATATCCTCATATTTGTGATCTTTACTACCAGGAAAGTCCTTCATTGAGAACCTTTTTTGACTATTTACTCAGATTACATGTGGCAAATCTGGAGGGGATATAAAAGCAAGGATTAAGGTCAGACATATTGCGCTAAGAAGAGTCAAGTTGTCGAGATAAGACAAAAAACAATCAAGAGCAGACACACGGCTCAAAAACACAGTAGTTCAGAACCATTCATTCAGTATATGGAGCAAACAGTCTTACATACTTCAAGTCTCCCAAAGGCATCACTGTAATGTATCATAGTTCAATCACTGATGTTCATAATGATGCTTCTGAGTCATAAAGCAAACATTTAAATTATATTCAGCCTTCTGTGCTTAAGAAGGCAATGACATGGGTAATTCATTTAATAGAAATATAGGAAATGGTTAAACTTAGAAAAAAATTTCAGTTGTAAAAGTAAAGTTCAGTCATCTGGAAAATTCATTATGTAGAGGAATTCATTTCTCTGAAGATGATAAAACCAGATCAAGTGTGGGCCTGGTATATTTTGGAATTGTACGCCCACTAGAAAAATTATTAGGGGTCTTCTAAATTAATATAGAAAAATAAAACAGCTTTCCTCTTTCCGTACACTGACGAAACATTCTGAAATTTATGAATTTAACATGCATTTCTATTCAAAACCTATTTTGCTTATACTAAAGTAAACTAAATTATATACTAAAATACTAATATTTTATTTATACCAATATTTTATTATTAATCTCAATTGCTAGATATTTAAAAGTATTTAATAACTGATTATGCTAGAATTAATTATGTTTATCAAAATCAGAAGAGCAATATCCTTAAATTCTTAAGGTATTTTATGATTGTGTGACCTTCCAGGGAAACTGATAACATACATAATTCAGAAAATATGTTCCCTTCATTCTTCTGTACTAAATTAAATGAAATATTAAGCTGTTTCAAGATGATAAAGACTATAATTATGAAGGCAAATTCTGCTTGAGATATCCATCCAACCTAGTATATTCAAGTACTTCAAATTACAAAGACTGGGAAACTCCTTTTACCAAAAAGGAACTACAACTCAAAAGTTTTCAAATTTAGTTTAATTAGATTAAAAATCAGTGTAAAAGAGCCAAAAATCTACTCTTCACAGTTGTACACACCTTTTCAAACTGTATGCAACACTTAAAGGTCTTTAATTGTAACCTAAGAAGTGTTTAAACCGTTTAAACCAAGTTAGAAGGTAGAAGAGCATACCTGATCTAAAATGAGGACAAATTCTCCTTTAATAGGACTCAAATATTCACACAATTTCAGGAGAACGTGATTGCTCTAATATTTGCTTCTAGGGTTCTTTGGGCTTTAAGGGAAATTGGTAGGAGATTCTGGATACACATGGACCCACAGAAAGGGACATAAAAAGTTACTAGGTAGTAGATTCTCTATTATCCTTTCTGGAATGTTCACCTTTCAAAATAAATACTAAGATTTTACAGTCTAAAAATTGGTAACCAAGAAGCAAATAACTTTTTGCTTTTACCAAAAAAGCATGCTTAGAGCACAAATAAACTAATCATTTATATTTCATAATCTGAAACACTAAAAAAAAACCTTAATTTCAAAATGACCAAGTGAAATAGCATTCAATACGCATTTTCAAATTTGATTCTACAATATATGCTGGCATCATAAATTATTTCAAATTAGTAAACTGTTTCTCTCACCCTATATTTTAAAAGACTACAAATGATAAATCTGAAACAATAACATCCTCATACTAATATAAGAAAGCAAATGAGACTCTCATTAAGGCTTTTAATCAGCTGAATCTGACAGAGTGCTTCAAGCTACTTAACAAAAGACGTGCATCACTTAATTCCTTCTAACTCAAAAATAATCCCAAGATTATTAGACAGCTTTTGTCATCTGGCAGAAAAGATACTCAATGAGACACGCCACACAGCTGGTAATCATTTAAGAATTTAGTTTCATTCACATGGATGAAATTACTACTGGATGTTTCACAGTTTGAAATTCATTTCATTAACTTAGGTATGAGAGATCAATTTTTTATGTCAATTTGTTTTTGGAGTGCTTGTTTTAATCTTTATACTATACGAAGTATATTCTTTTGGAGTGACTGTGTGTGTGTGTGTGTGTGTGTGTGTGTGTGTAATGACTGCTGAAATGTTAGCTGTTTGTGGTTAAGAGCATGGACTCGAGTCAGGCTACCTGGGTTCAAATCCCAGCTAAACTACTTGCTAGCAGGGTGACCTTGTGAATAAATTCACATAACCTTGCCGCCGTTTCCTTATTTATAAAATGGGGATGATAACAGTAACTACTTTTAGGTATCACTGTGAAAGGATTAAATGATTAAACATATGCAGGGCACTAAGAAGAGTGTCTTGATAAAGCAAGCACCACCGAAGTGTTAGCTGTTGTTAATAAGTCATGGTTCTGTCTCCAGGACAAAAATTACATTTACTGTATTTACATTTATTATAATTACATTGATTGTATTCTAGAAGATATGTATTTCAGACTTCAAAAGTTCTTTTGTGTGTGAGGGTGGAAGGATCTTTAATGGCCAGATAAACTCAGTATCACAATTATTTTCAGAATTTGGCAACAGTTAAATTCTGCTGTGTTTTCTTCTAAGTTAACCACCAATTATTAGCACATTTTTTTTCTCACTCTCCTCTCTCTCTCTCTCTCTCCCCCTTCCTTCCTCTCTCTCTCCCCCTCCCCTTCTCTCTCTCCCTCTCTCTCTTTCTCCTAGATGGCTCTAGTACACAGTGATAATATAATATGTGATTCCTGAAGGAACTTATAGTTTAGATGAAAAGGCGTACACACAAAATACTGAAGGAAAGTGTTACATATTAGCAATAGATATAAACAGACATACCCTTTAGAATTTTATATTACCTGATTTATGTGTATACATGTCTGTGGGAGAAGAGCAGGCAGGAATTAGTCTAATTTATGTGGAAATGCACTGGGAGAGAGCACTAAACAACTGGTAGTGGGACGCAAGGCTAAGAAAGTGGGACAAAATTAGAGAGAACTTTGACATAATACCTATTGGGCAAGCAAAAGGAAGCTACTGTAGTTTCTTAAAGAAAGGAAAAAAAAAAACGGCAGCTTAGATTTATTATACAAAATGAACTGCAGAAGGGTTGAAACTGGAAATAGTTCAGTTATGATTAATGGAAAAAAAGGGCAACAGAAGTAGGCAATATAATAGATGAGGTGAAAGGAAGGGAAGACACAAAGATTTCATATAAAGTAGACATTCTTGACTGCCTTCCAAAATCCATTTCCTATTCCTCCCTCCTACAAGAACTCCAACATTCCCAGGTATCTCTAACTCTTCCCTGATACAGCTCATGTGCCTTAGGGGGAAAACTAACCCCATATTCAGCTTCAGGATGGGTACAATTGGCTTAAGGATAATCTCATAACCCTTGCCAGGGATTGGTTCAGAAATAAGCAGGTGACCTACTCCTGAACCCATGAGAGGCCAATGAGATGACAAATGTGTTGAAAACTTTGGGGAGAGTTTCCAGGGGTTCTTCTAGAAGCGACCTTTGCTATTTCCCACTGGATGTGATCAAAGCAGCATGCACTCCAACTGCTACTGGCAAGCAGCCTATGAGTACGAGGGGAAACTCCCTCAGTATGCAGCCACTGTGAATAGAAGGGCAGAAAGTCCGAGAGAAAATAGCTAGCTGATGACACCATTGAGATGCTGCATTAACCAATCCTGAAGAGGTTCAGTTATTTATTTTAGCCAGTAGAATTCCTTCCTGTTTAGTCTCAGGTGGCATTTCTATTATTTGCATTTGAGGGTATGCTAAATAATACTAAGTTTCTGAGCTTGAACATGAAGAAAAAAACGTGTTGGCCACAGAAACAAGGAAACTGAGATGGGAATTTATTTGCAAAGTTGACAACTTTCAGTTTGGGGCACTTTAAGATCAAGTTGATAAGGCCAGCTTTCTAAGACTTGTACTCTGGTGAAATTAGAGCATATTTAAGCACCAGTGCTCTTATTCTCCAGCTAATAAAAACCTCTTATTTACCTTGTAGAATTATGGTCAAAGGTAGAAAGTTGACAGAACTTCTGATGGAATCTATCCTTAACTCAGAGTCAAAGTTGGCTTTCCATACTGCTCCCTGGTGCCTGTATTTAATTCCTCCAGTTCTAATCCTTATCTGCTATTATCACAGAAACTGGCTGTTCATCCTTCAGTGTTGATGTCCTTGTCAAGTCCTTATGTGACAGACAACTGATACCTCCATTTATTTCCTGGAAATCTTGATTTTCTGGCTTTTCACTTAGCTCATTACTCAACTCCTCCAGCAACAAAAGATTATGTTCCTTGACTATTTATCTGAGAATGTGATTCAGAATTATTTCTTCCTTCTGGCTGCTCAACAGCTAATCTTGTTGTTACCATACCCCAACAAATTGGGCATGCTGAGATTTTAAAGAAGTTTTAAACTTCATACATTTTGAACATAATAAAAAATTTTCATTTAAAAATATGATTATATGTTTGTGAATCTAATGAAAACACACAAAACTAGTTTGTATTTACTATTTTGGTCTAATTAAAACATTTAAAAAATTATTTTAAAATACTTAAAATGTCCAATTATATTACTTAACTATATATCAAGTTTTAACACCCTCATAAATAAGTTAAATAAGGAAAAATATTTTAAATAAAAGTGATTTACAAAGATATTAGAATTAATACTTTATGAGAGAATCATTCATAATAAATAAATTTAATTTAAAATGACAATGTCATTAAAACATTCATCAACTATTTTTAACATATTAAAGAATAGGGGACATCTCTTTTAAGGGTAGACAGATTTTTGCTTTGATGATAAGTTCTTCCTAAAATACCTACTTAATGTCATAGTCTGAGCTTTTTTTACCTGATGTTCCAGTTTCATGATTTTTCTCTTCAGGCTTGCCATTTGACTTGAAAGCTCTTTGTTCATCCACCTCATCATCCCCCCACCATGATGGTTGCCCATATAATGGAGTACCACGGGGCATAGCAGAAGTATCTGGAAAGAGGTGGGAAAAATCTGTCTAAAGCATATGAAACAGAAAAAAAAAAAAAAAAGCTTTTGCAGAATGCTAGAATCGCCCAGTTGATTTATTAAATGAAGAAGTACAGCTGACCCCTGAACCACATGGGGTTAAGAGCCTCAACTCTCCCTGCAGTTGAAAATCTGAGTATAACTTATCGTCAGCCTTCCAAATCCACAGTCCCCCCATATATGCAGTTCCACATTCGTAGATTCAACTGAAGTGGATCCTGTAGTATTGTAGTGTTGACTACTGAAAAAAAATCTGCATATAAGTGGACCTGCATAGTTCAAAGCAGTGTTGTTCAAGGGTCAGCTGTATAGTCTAGATAGCTGAAAAGTACTCTAAGTTGAATAACTTAGTATTTGTGAATCTCATTCAATATTGAACATGATGAAATAAATGAAATTCTGCACTGGCTATTATCTAAGTAATGTAAACTGCTATAGCCCAATAGCTTTTTGTCAAAGTGTAATTAGTTCTTTGGTATATAGAAATGGCTCATAAATCTAAATATGAAGGCCAAAACTAAATTTTGGTATAAGTGACCATTTTTTCTTTTTTTTATTTAAACCTAAGGGCATTGCACAGTAATTAAATTTAAACTAGCTGTTAACTGGACTAACAGATTTATATCTGAGCAATCTGGTAATGTCTAGCAGTTTTAAAAATATCTTTTGTATGAATGGGATTATCTATATAAAATATATTTTACAGTTCCTGGAATACTATAAATACGATAATTATGATGATGTAGGCATTATTGGACATTTCCTTTTCATTCATTTCAGTTACAATCCAGAAAAAAAAGTAGCAAACATGAAATAATAAAAATAGTATAAGGCAAATTATACGTACTTTCCTCAAATATTTAAATGTATTAAACACACCTATATACAACTGCCATATAATTATATGTTTTATAATGCTTTCTAATGAAGCACTGGCTGCATTAAAACCCACTCTGAAATTGTCATTGTTATCATTAATTATTTTTATAAGGATATGGCCAAGCTTTTGAGAACAAAGCATGCAATGTCTTCATAATCGAGTATAAATACGATATTTTGAAAGAGGTTAACTTACCTATGGCTTTTTCCTCAGATTTTAGTGCTTCTGTAGCTTTGTGCGGCACTTCTGCCGTGGTATCTGCTACCTTTGAATCTATGCTTTTGGCACATGCAGATTTCAATAATTCTGATTCTGAAGATTTTTGGGACAATTGAAGCTGAATGGTAAACTTCTCGTGCTATAAAACATTTTAAAATGGAAGTGAAATATACCTGAGTGAAATCAACCCTAGTAAATGGTAGATTTACAAAAGAAATAAGTAAAAACTTTTTACCTTTAGAGCTTCTTCAGGGACCCTCATTTCTCCTCGTACTACAGTGAAAAGATTTGTATGTAAACAGGGCTAAGGAAGAGTATCATATCAAAATTCTGATAATCAAGCTTAAAATGATCAAAGATAATATAGAAACTGTCCTATTTTCTACAGGTAGTTACAGTAGAATGACTATATTCCCTTTAAGAATTAAATGTTAAAATATGCTCACAAATATAAAAATTTTTAAAGACTAAATAAAATCTTAAAATCTAGCAAGTAATTCTAAACTTAGGTAATCATGGCCTTCAAGAAGCAAATAACTGGATGATTAACTGAAGCACAAAAGACATTTTCAGTTCTCTGGAACAATAATATGACCACAAAGAGAAAGCAGCTGGATCAAACTATATTGATAGCTAATCACAAAAATCTAAAAAGAAGTACGTCATCAGTGATTACCCAACAGTAAATCCTGAAGGAATTCAATTACTCCTTCTTCACAAGCATTGATAAAATGAAGTTCATCTTGAAAGTGCAAAAGAAATGCTATAATTAGGGTCTTAACAGCAACTACAACCACTCCTTCCCCCCATGAATTGCAATCAGGGTCATACTACATTATCAAACAACTGATTCTATACAGATTAGAACCAAAAGCTAGATATAATGAATGCTTTCATTATTATACCAAAAAGAACAATGCCTCTGTATATTAAAAAGATCTTTCACTAAACAGTAGAGGTCACATTTCTCACCATTACTTAACCCCGTAATGAAAGGACTTTTATAACCACATATTAATTCTAGTCTTCTTTACCAATTCAGAGCACCCATGACTTCAAGCGTAGAAAGCTTTAATTACCACGTGGGAGAAAAACAGACTTCCCATGCATAACAAGCAGTAAACTTGTTAACGAGTATTTGACCCATAGTTCTACTCATTAAAATAATAAAAACTCAGAATTTTTTAGAATTGTAAAGCGCTTTGGGAATATCCTGTTCAATTCCATTAACCAGCCTTCCCATTCTATAGATGAGGAACTTGAGGACTAACGGGGCAGAACCCAAGATAACAATCTAGTCAACTGAATACCAGGTCTAGGGGTTTCCTATCAGTTTACACTGCTTCCTATAACTGTGAAGTAATAAAATTTTCCTTTTTTGTTATGTACATATGCTGATACACATTTGTTGGTATATATGACAATATACAGTTCATAACTAAGTATAGCTAATAAAAAGTAAGAATCTAGTAACTTTGTTTTACCCCCAAGAAACTTACTAACAGCTGGAGAAGATTCATAGCATTCTTACATTTTCAATGTTAAACACAGTATCTTAAAAATATTGAAAGCCATTTCTATTTTTTTCAATGAGAAACAAATGATTTTAGCCTGTTGTGTTTTCTGATGCTTCTAGATTCTCCTGGGACAGCTTTTAAGGCTATTCCTCAAGGCTAGTCTGGGGTATTCTCTTTAGATTTAGACTTTTTTAAGATCAAGGAAAACTTATAAGAGGGTGTAACTCATAGGTTTACACACTTTACCTTACAAAAAAACTCCTGCGTGGGGCACCAAAGCCCTCAAAAATCCTTCTGTTTAGGTCATAAATTTACCTGAGAACTCTGGTATGACTACGAGATTTTGAGACTGCCCTAACTCCAGCTTTTCCCTCCAAAGCTACTATCTTCCTAGTGGTACGGACCCAGGTAACAGTTTCTAACTTGGTTAATTCAGAAAAATGACAATCTAAGGTACAATTACTTATGATGCCAATAAGTTACAAAACATACAATACAGTAATATTAGCTATAGTTGTATGTCAATTATATCTGGTATATCTCTTGCATTCTTTTACTTTTAACCTGTTGTCTCTACATTTGAATTAGGCAGCATATAGTTGGTCTTACTATTTCATTCCATCTACCAACTGGCCGTTCCCGTTCCTCTCCTCAGGCCACCCTATTCCCTAAGACACAACGACACTGAAATTAGGCCAATTAATAACCCTACGATAACCTCTAAATATTCAAGTGAAATGAAGAGTCACACATCTTTCACTTTAAGTTAAAAGCCAGAAATGACTGAACTTAGTGAGGAACGCACGTCAAAAGCCAAGACAGAACCAAAGCTAGGCCTCGTGTGCCAGTCAGCCAAATTGTGAATGCAGAAGGAAAGTTCTTGAGGGAAATTAAAAGTGCTACTCTAGTGACCACATGAATGATAAGAAAGCCCAATAGCCTTATTGCTAACATGGAGTAAGTATGAGTGGTCTGAAAAGAAGATCTGACCACAACATTCTCTTAGGCCAAAGTCTAATCCAGAGCAAGGCCCTAACTCTCTTCAATGAAGGCTGAGAGAGGTGAGGAAGCTACAGAAGAAAAGTGTGAAGGTAGCAGAAGTTGGTTCATGAGGTTTAAGGAAAAGAAGCTGTCTCCATAACATAAAATTGCAAAGTGAAGCAGCAAGTGCTGATGTAGAAGCTACAGCAAGTTATCCAGAAGATCTAGCTAAGAATTATAATGAAGGTGACTACAATAAACAACAGATTTTCAGTGTAGACAAAATAGTCTTCTTTGGAAGAAGACACCCTCTAGGACTTTCATAGCTAGAGAGAAGTCAATGCCTTGGCTTCAAAGCTTAAAAGGGCAGGATGACTCTCTTGTTAAGGGCTAATGCAGCTGGTGACTTTAAGTTGAAGCCAATGATTACTTACCATTCTGAAAATCCTAGGGCCCTTAAGAATTATGCTAAATCTACTCTGCCTGTGCTCTAACAGTTCAACAATAAAGCCTGGATGACAGCACACCTGTTTACAAGATGATTTAATGAATATTTTAAGCCTACTGTTTGAGACCTACTGCTCAGAAAAAGATTTCTTTCAAAATATTTCTGCACAATGACAATGCACCTGGCCACGCAAGAGCTCTGACGGAGATGTACAAGATTAATGTTGTTTTCATGCCTGCTAACAACATCTATTCTGCAGCCCATGGATCAAGGAGTTATTTCAACTTTCAAGTCTTATTGTTGAATAAATACATTTCATAAAGCTGCCATATACAGTGATTCCTCTGATGGATCTGGGAAAAGTCAATTGAAAACCTTCTGGAAAAGACTCACTATTCTAGATGCCGTTAAGAACATTCATGATTCATGGGAAGAGATTAAAATATCAACATTAACAGGAGTTTGGAAGAAGTTGATTCCAATCCCCATGGGTGACTTTGAGCGGTTCAAGACTTCAGTGGAACAAGTAACTGCAGATGTGGTGGAAACAGCAAGAAAACTAGAATTTAGAAGTGGAGCCTAAAGATGTGAGTGAATTGCTGCAATCTCATGATAAAATTTGAATGCATGAGGAGTTGCTTCCTATGAAGGAGCAAAGAAAGTGGTTTCTTTTTGTTTTTTGGCTGCACCGTTTGGCATGCGGAACTTCCCCGACCAGGGATCGAACCTGCACCTTCTGCACTGGAAGTGCAGAGTCTTAACCACTGGACCACCAGTGAAGTCCCAGAAAATGGTTTCTTGAGGTGGAAACTCCTCCTCATGAAGATGCTGTGAAGATTTTGAAATGACAACAAAGTATTCAGAATAATGCATAAACTCAGTTGATAAAGCAGCAACAGGATTTGAGAGGACTGACTCCAATTTTGAAAGATGTTCTATGTGCATAAAATGCTATGAAACAGCATTGTGTACTACAGAAAAATTGTTCTTGAAGGGAAGAGTCAATCGATGTGACAAACTTCACTGTTGTCTTATTCTAAGAAATGGCCACAGCCACCCCAACCTTCAGCCGCCACCACCCTGATCAGTCAGCAGCTGTCAACACTGAGACAAGACCCTGCACCAGTAAGAAGATCAGGACTCGCTGAAGGCTCAGACGATAGTTAACATTTTTTAACAATAAAGTATTTTTAAATTAAGGTATATATAATTTTTTTACACATAATGCTATTGCACACTTAATAGACTCCAATGTTGTTCATAAACATAACTTTCATACTCATTGGGAAACCAAAAAATTTGTGTGACTGGCTTTTTGCAATATTGCAGTGGTCTGCAACTGAAACCACAATATCTCCAAGGTATGTCTGTACTTAGGGGAATTTTTTTTTTTTGGCGGTACGTGGGCCTCTCACTGTTGTGGCCTCTCCCGTTTCAGAGCACAGGCTCCGGATGCGCAGGCTCAGCGGCCATGGCTCACGGGCCTAGCTGCTCCGCAGCATGTGGGATCTTCCCGGACCGGGGCACAAACCCGTGTCCCCTGCATCGGCAGGCGGACTCTCAACCACTGCGCCACCAGGTAAGCCCTAGGGGAAATTTTATAGCACTAAATGCCTATATTAGAAAAGAAAGAAGATCTTGAATTATCTCAGCTTTCACGTAGAAGAAATTAATAAAGACAGCAGAAATCAAAAAGAAAACAATAACAGTAGCAAAATTCGATTAAACCAAATTCAGTTAAACCAAATTTAAATGGATTTGGGGGAATATTCTTCCCATTTTCTCCACAATATCTGCTCTACCCACAGAATATGCTGTCAGTTAATGGTGACTCCATTTTTCTAATTGTTTAAATCAACTGTAGTCTTGTATTCATCCTTGACTCTTTTCTTTCTCTTAGTCTACATACAATCTAATCAAGAATATTCAAGAATATTACTGGCTCCATCTTCAACATATGTGCAGAATTCTATCATTTCTCACTACCTCTGCTTCTGTCACCCTGGTCCAAACCTCCATTATTGCTCACTTGGAACTACTGCCAACTACTGTAACAGCCTCCTAACTGGTCTCCCTCCTTTCACCGCTGCCCACTTAACCCCTTAGTCTTTGAAAGAGTAACCAGAGGATTCTTTTAAATATATAAGTCATTATCACATCACTCCTCTGATCAAACCCTCTAATGGCTCCCCATTTCACTTAAAATAAAAGCCAAAATTCTTATAGTGGCCTATTTAGAGTGATACACTCTGGCTCCCCATATTCTCCTTCTCTTCACTGGCTCCAGCCACACTGACTTCTAATTCTAAGGCTGTTCCTCAAATATGGCAAACATGTTCCTGGTTTAAGTCTTGCACTTAACTCTTCTATCTGCTTGAAGAGCAGTTTCCCCGGATAGATCCATAAGGCCAGCGTCTTTACCTGCTCCATTGCTGGCTTCTCAGTGAAGTCTTCATGAATAGCCTTTTTAAAATTATAACTTCTCACACACCAGCACTAGCTCTCTGTCTCCCATTCACACTTTTTCTCCATAGAATTTATCACCCTCTGTTATCCTTTTTGTGCGTGCTGTCAGTTCCCTCCAACTCCATTAAAGTATAAGCTCTAGGAGGACAGAGACTGTGGTCTGTTTTATTTAGTACTGTACCCCAGACTGCAGGGACTATGCCTGGCACGTAGGAGACATTTAATAAATAATTGTAAAATAAATGAACTTAGGCTTGCTTACCTGCTACATTTCTGGCCATCTGGAGATATATTAGCTCCTTCTAAAGTTTATCTTGATTACTGCAGCATTTTACTATACCTCCTGAGTTTATAGTCATTTTTTAAACTTGGATATTTCACTACTTGCTTTTCCAAATCAATTTCTCTGGTTAGAAAAAAAAAAACTTTTGGCAGATAAATTCTGTTTCTTAGTTCCAGTCTCAATTCATGGTAAAATGTTCTTTCTATTGCTGTGGCATTTTAATTAAACAGTTTTCAACTACAAGGTATAACAGTTTGTAGACTAGCTAACTATTAAACTTAAGTTTAATTATGAATAAAGCATGATAGTTACTTCAGTCTGGTATCGGAATATATTTGTTTTTAAAATTTCATCCTATCTAATAAAATTTCTGCCACTGAAACAGCCCAATGTTCATTTATACACAATCCTCAAAAATCAAAAGCAATATGCTACATATATATATATATTTTTTGCAGTACACGGGCCTCTCACTGTTGTGGCCTCTCCCGTTGCAGAGCACAGGCTCTGGACGCGCGGGCTCCACGGCATGTGGGATCCTCCCGGAACGAGGCACGAACCCGTGTCCCCTGCATCGGCAGGCGGACTCTCAACCACTGCGCCACCAGGGAAGCCCTGAGATGCTATTTTTAAATAATGAAATCAACTGAGCCTAACCTGAGGATCTGGGTAGTCGTTCTGGCTCAACACTGATTTACAGCCCTGAAAAAGTCCTTGGGAACAAAACATTTGTCCCAGGAATTTTCAACAGAAATATTGTGAGCAAGTATATAAGGAAATATTAGTTCTCTATTAAGAAATCATTATACAATCTATAAAAGATGAGTTGCTTCTCAATAGCTTCTTCTTGATTTAAAATTCAAAATAAACTTTATAGAGTTTTACTGAAACCCAAATTTCCTACTATTTTCTCATGTTTTGAAACAGCTGATGTCAAATGAATTGAGTTACTTAAATTCAAAATATACCTGTATTTACTTTTTGATGAAACTTCTGTTGGTAGAAAATAACCCATGAATCAAGGCTTTAATGCTAATTCCTAATCATTTTATGTGATACATATTTTTTAAAGGATTTAAAATATACAAATCAAAGGTATTAATGTTTAATGGTTTCATTTTTCACATGCTGCTTTGACTCTACAAGTATAAAGGTTATATGATGTGCTACAAAACTATTTTTTTCATAAATTTTAAGTTAAATCTAAAATAAAAACTAGTTATGCTCTAGGAACAATTTTAAAGTATCAGTACATTTACTTTACCTAAGTATCAGCTCTACTTAGCTGAGACATTTTCTCTACTACAGTGATAAAAGTACATCCAAGTTGCCAGTACATTTGATACATTGCTTAATATCAAAGTCCAGATACATGCAGTAAATGAAAAAATTAAAAGTGAAAAAAAAACATTCAGCATAATTGTAATATCTATATTTTAATTAAATGTAAACAAGTTCTTTTTACAAAGCTTTTTGCCTTGTATGAATAGAAATGCTTTGATTCTTCTTCATCCAATCATGCCCCTTCTCTTCACTAGTGATTCTTTACTAGGAGAACACCATCATATCCTTATTCAGTTCTTAGCATCCTATTTTCAAACAAAAGAATTTTAAATACATGCTAAATGCATAATGTACTTAGTCAGGGAGTGTGGGTCTCAGAAGACACAGGATATGGAAAAATTTGAATTGAACAGGCAACAGAAATGGAATGCATAAAATGGAGTAAAAGTGGGGACAGAAGGAAAGACAGGGTTAAATTCTTTACATTCCTCCTGGAGGCTGACCTGTGTCATTATCATTTAACCAGGAAAAAAAAAATCCCTGGGCTGGGCTACTATTACACACTCTCTGTCCTCTCCCCAGTTACATTCTTTGATACCCAAACTGCATATATAATAGCACTGCAGGGATACTTCTGCTGAAACTATAATACAGAGTGAGGAGAAAAAAAAGAGTCCATCAACTTTTCCAGGATTATTTTTAGGAACAGGCATTATAACCAAAAAAAAAAAAGTATTATTTTTAAACATGTATTTTAGTTTGGAAGGGCACAGAGACTTCCAGCATGCCTATATTATGAATTCTTATGTCTCAAGAAATGTTAATTTATACTGGAGTAAAGATTTTTGAATAAATTTAATAAATGCACGAAATCAATAAGGATATCATATCCAAATCTCAACTTATCTTCAAGTTTCAAGGTGATATAAGTCTGTTCTGGAATTCTTACATCATTCACAAAAGTCTACAAGAGAAAAAAAAAGATGTTAAGTTGATATATGAAGTATTAATTATTAAAATTTAGACAAGCAAATACTCAAACCTTATGCTTTAAAGTTATATCAAATGGTGGCTAATACAGCTTGCGTATCATCATAAAATGCGCTATGCATCTTATAGGCTAATAAATGATTTCATACTAAGCCCTTTATGACCATTACAAGTAACACACAAAGAACCAGGGTGCGGTTCCTCTGAGTCTACTATGCTGCCATGATAAATTTAGGCACCTAAAAATGACGTCAAGAAAAGCTCTGACCTGAAGCTAGAAATTGTAAAGGGTAAAATATAATATAGTTCTCAATATACCATCAGGGCCCACTGGACTCAATTTTAACTTTTCTGGACAACTGTAATTATCTGTGAGGATTGAGATTTCATCATTTTTATTCCTAGAAGTCTTCCAAGGAAACAAAAAGAAAATTTACTTAAAAAAAACTGAATAAAACTCATTCTATTTTACAATTGCCAATGAGTCCTTTGGACCCTTTTATGAATTTAAGATACATTATAGGACCCTTACATGAATCTAAGATACATTATAGATACATTATTTTTTCTGTATGTTGAAACATTGTTTCATCATCATCATCCCATAAGTATTTGAACTTATCAATTACTTCTAACTTTGTTGAAAATGACTGAAATAATAACAGAAGAATGGAATTACCTAGAACATCACTATCCAACAGAAACACTGCAAGCCACAAATGGAAGCTACACATATACTATTAAATTTTCTAGTAGGCACTTTAAAAAGGCAAAATGAAAGAGGTGACATTAATTTTGATAATATACTTTAAATTTAACCCATACATCCTAAATACTACTATTTTAACAAATAATGAATATGAAAATTAAGAAGACATTTTACCATTTTTTTTTTACCTTTTTATTTTTAGACTAGTCACATTTCAAGTGCTCAACAGACACACATGGCTAGTGGCTAGTGCAGCAAATAGCACAGAGCTAGATGGATGATACAATTGTGAAATAAATCATTACTATTGCATCAACCTTTAGGTTTCTTACTGCATGGCCCAAAATATTGCACCATCTTCCCAAGAAGATATAAAAGACATCTGGAGACACCATCTTTGTCTTTTTTTTTTTTAAGCTATCAAAGAGCACAATTGAGAATTCAGAATTTTTTATTTAACATCCATAAAGGCAAAGAGAAAAAAAAAAAAAGACAGGAAGATATTTCATAATTATAAGGTAAATACAAAAAGTAGAGCAGCAGCACTCACTCTAGACTAAAATAACAATAAAATGATAATAGCGTAAGCAAAATATCAGACTGGGAGTCTTCAGATGAAGATAATCCTAGATGAATTTTCCCTAACACAAGAATTGATTAGAGAAGAATGTTTCCAAAGTCAAAAAGAAACTAAGATCTTTTTCATCCAGTTAGCCTAAATCAATAAGAAGAATCATGCAATATTTTTTAACATGAAACTGATGATTCTGTATTTTAAAAGAAATTTTGACAGTTTTCTCTCATCTTCTAGTGT
This sequence comes from Mesoplodon densirostris, assembly GCF_025265405.1. NCBI lineage: Eukaryota > Metazoa > Chordata > Mammalia > Artiodactyla > Ziphiidae > Mesoplodon > Mesoplodon densirostris. Next base: position 128,415,363 of record NC_082662.1, on the reverse strand, counting down.
TTGTGTTTCAATACTCATTTGATTTAGTATGTAAGTGGACAAATGATCAAGGCGGGTATCTATACAAAGGTAACTAGAAGGAAAGAGATGACATAGAAATAAAATTATTGAATTGATCTTGTAACTGTTGTACTGTTTTACAATTATGGAAGAAAAAGAAAATGACTTTCCTCTTAAAATTTTAAAATGTCAAAGTCTTAAAAATAATGCATTTTGATAATGCAAGAGCAAGAAAAACTAGAAATAATGGTAAGCTAGAACTAGCTAGAGATGTCCTTGAAATCTGAAATCAATATTTATAAAATAGATATATATCCCAGAGAAGGCATGACAGCTAATGAACAGATAGTGGCATTCAAAGAACAATACCCATTTTGCATGTTATGTACCTTTCAAAACCAGGAAAATATGGAATAAAAATTTGAGTCTGTCATGCCTCATTTTTTATTAAAATTTCAAGTTGTTCTCTCATCTTTTCTTACTTGTGTAAACTATTTGTAAAAAGACTTAAGAGGTCCATTGGACACAGATGGTTAATGGTGATGACTATTTTTCCTGGCAAACTAGAAGTTAAAAGACCTAGAATTCTCTAGATTTATAAAACATAGAACAATGTTATACTTAATTGCCTGGAATGTGAACATCATATAAATACCCAATATGTTTTTCTTTGATAAGTTGAAACTTTAAAAATTACTTTACTCTTCCCTTTTAAATTTCATTTTTCCTATCTTTTATGTTATTGGATTTGAGATGGCCACGATACCTTACTTGGGAAGGTTCCCTCCGTAATGAGGAAATTTAGAAGGGTCCTGAATGTTATACAGTAAAATATATAAGGGGATTGGGTTGTTATGATCATGTTCTCAAATTCCTTTGCATAGCTAGCACTTTGTAACACGTCATAGAATACCAGTTTCTAAATCTACCAAAAACAAACAAAAAAATTAGAACTTGTAATCTTATTCCAGATATAAGGAGAGAGCAGAATACTGCTAAAACTCAAGATCACACATTAGTATGATTTATGAGTAATCCTAAATAACAAGTTTCTTACATGCTTCACAGAAAGACTGAAATGTTAATACAAAGAAAATTCAAAGGCTTCAGGCATTTATAAACTCAAATTTCAGGTTCATTTCCAAAACGAACATTCTTAGAGTGTTTTAAGACTTATATCTTGAGTTTACCAAAATATTCTATATTAATTACAAAAGAGAAAAGCTGAGGAAAATGATGGAAAAGAGAAGAATAAAATAAAATGTTAATTAACTGATGTTTGGTATGCAGAAGATAAATAATTAGGTACATGGTATAAGAGAGATGCCACAGTTCTAAACCAATTTATTTAAAACTGTCTCAACCTAAAATACCATAATTACTCAAAAGGCCTAAGATGAGCTCTAAGATTCACTCAAAGCTTATTGCTTGACTCTCTTAAATGTTAAGCACCTATTGTTTTTAACATATGTACTAGGTACTTTCAGAGATTAAGAGACACTTAATTTTAACCTGCTGGCATTTATGACAGAAATATTCCGTAAGGTCTAAAAAGGCTCAGGATATATGAGCCAGACATGAAGTTTCCACTCGCAAAATGTAAGTGAAAACACTTGGGAGCAAAAAGTCTCCTGACGGTTGAAAATTATAAAAGGAGAGAAAATTTCAAAGAGCTACAGGAAAAAATCACTTAAATAAATCAATTATGAAGCATTTTAATAAATTAGATATGGAAAGAAAAAGGTTTTGTTTCTTATGTCAACATCATTTGATCACACCTCTACCTGGTAGGTAGGACAGGTGAGGACAACGAGGCACAGGGTGCAAAGCAACAATCAAGCTCTCAGAGTTCAGAAGCAGAATTACTGGGATTCAAATTCAGCTCTCTGAACTACAAACCCCACATTCTCTGCACATCAAGGAAGCCTGGGTGCCCAAGCCAGGCCAAGCCAGCTCCCCAAACTCCCCCAACCAAACCACTAACCTCAGAGAAGCAAACCAAACCAGATAAATATCTATTTAATTTACATACAAACAAATCATATAATTGACAGTATAAAATCATATAACCACCATGTACTGCATTAATGCTCTGGGAAATGTGAATGGAGTGGCCAGCAGCACAACCACCTCAATCATGCTGCCAGTGAGAAAAGTCTCGTCTTCTTCCTCTAACCACTCCTTTCATACCTTCCTCCTTCTATGCCATACTGGTCTGATGCTGCAGGAACGTCAGTGTGAAAGGGGACACAGCATGGGCTGGAACACAAGGAGGTGAGGTGGAATGGGATGGGAGTGGTACGACAAAGGTCAATGGTGGTTATCAGAGAGGTGCAGGTACTCCAGTGCATGGAGGGGGCAGGAAGAACTGAAGGCAAACAAGGGCTCTCATAGAAAGAGAAGCTTCGAGGGGCTTGCAGGGAAATAGCCTACTATCACATCAGCTACCGAACCAGTTCCAGCTTCCCTAAGCAGAACAACCTCATTTCTGGTAGTAATAAAAGCAAGTGTGGACCTAGGTAATTTGGGAGAATATTTTAGGGTAGGGTGAAAGGACATGAGAGTGGAAGTGGTCACAGGTAGTTATTTATAAGTTGAGTTTAGTTGATAAGTGCTTTCCAAATAATTTAACTGTGTATGTATTCACTGAAAAGTATGTAGACTACAGGATGCTAAACTTGTTTTAACTGCTTTTCTTACCATAACAACAACAATAGTAACTAACACTTACTGAACTAGGTGTTTAAAACTATTAACTTATTTATAGCTTCACAACAACCTGAGAGGAGTACCATTTTACTATTTCTGTTAAAAAAACTGAGGAAAAGAAAAATTAAGTAACTTGTCCAGGGTTACCTCACTAGTAAGAATTCAAGCTGGGGTCATAACCACCTATACTGTGCCCCCTCTGAAATTACTACTTTTAACCAGATGCTCAAATTTCTAGAATTATATGAATGTTAAGAATAAATAGGCTGTGGATAATAATCTACAAGTTTTCCATGAATAAAATGCATGATAGCTGGTAGTTCACAGACTTTGGCTACCAAAGTCCATTCTGGCATATTTCTTAGGCTATCCATTTGGGTAACAGTGCATTTATCCATTTGTGTAATATTTTGAAGTTCTGTACCAGGCACATACTCACATGTATTGTCACATTTAATCTCATAACAGTACTACAGAGCAGGGATTATCATTTCACTATTTTAAAGTTGAAGACAGGTAACTAAATTTTGCATTGAGGCTTCACATTCATAACCTTCAACTCATTACATTTTCATACAACTTTGGGAACTAATATGAATATATATGAGGAAACCGAATTTCAGAGAGTTTATGTAATTTGTCCAGGGTTATAATGCTGGTAAATTACAGACTGAGATTCAAATCTAGGTCCTGATTTCAAGTTCAAAATGAAGATGTCACTCTCTGTGAGTTATTGTATTTCAGACAATTACTGAGTACAATCAAATTATAAGAAAGGTCAGCCTAGATAAACTTAGAAGTTAATATTTCACCTGATATTTTTTAAAACCAACATCAATAATTTTTATATTTGATCACAATGTTTTAAAAGACTAAAACACTGTGATGTAATTCTCACTTATTATTTTCCAAGATAAAATGTAAAGACACCTAAGAATAGCAATGTGGTCAAGACGAAACATTCTAGGCTTCAAAACAGAATATAACATTGTTAAAATATTCCACATATAAAAGTGGATTAAAATTTTTCTCTATAAAGTCTTTCATATAGAAAATTCATTCAATTCCATTCAAAAAGATTTACTGGGTTCATGCACTGTGCAGAACCTTGTGCTAGGCACTGCGGTGTACTTACCAGAAGCAAAAGGCACATGAACTGTTCAGAAGCACATAATTTAGCACAGTGAGAGATATGCACAAGCAGATTTAATACAAGGCTCATAAAGCATCCAAAACAGAGATTAAAACAGAAGTTTGTAGGTGCGGAGAAGGAAGAGAGTAACTCCTTAAATAGCACCTTGGAATCGAAATGCTTCCTGACAAGGCCCATGGTAAAACAGTTTCTACCTCATCTGCCTATCTCCTTCTACTTTAATCCATTCAACATGTAAATAAGTCAATATTCTTAAATACCTTTTCTCTGCTCCCTTCAAGAAGATGTAGAATTTGGATTTTACTTTAAAAGTAAGTACAACTTTTACACATGACAAGGCAGATGGAAGAACTACTGGGCTGCAGAAAATCTAACAAGTTATTTGGAGAAGGAGACAGTATAGTAGGAAAACTACTGTTTTGGAGGTACGGCAAGGAAAATGTGATGGAGCATGAATCTGGAAAAGTGGGTGATGCCAAATGTGAGGTATTTCAATTCAAACATGAGGAATTAAGACAGTTTTATGTGTCATGAGAAACAAATAAAGGTGTGAATAAAACTAACATAAAAACATGCCTACAAAAAAACTATCTCAGTGAATAAACATAAAAGTCCTTCAGTAGCAGGCCAATTCAGGACAAGAAAAAAAAAGTTTTACCATATTTGCCAAATTTCTGCAGATGTTTTTCCATATAATGTTTAATGTATATTTTGAAAAGAAGCAGCAGTTAGAAGAAGTTTGGATACATTTAATTTCTGTTAAAGTCATTTCAAGAAATTCAACGGCACAGATCTGAACAAAATTATATTTGCTTATGTTAGCAGAGCCATGAGAAAATTGAGAAAAAATAAGATAAATTATTCAATACTTTAGCATTCTCTTATTCTGCAGCTACTTACATTCTGCCAACGTAGAAAAATCAAATGAAGAATTAGGAAAAAATTCACTGCAATAACACAAAAATCTTCAATGTAGGAAACCAAAGAAGCAAAAATAAACACTAGTATTTAGATCATATACCACATTTGTTAAGGTAAATGGATGTGTTTCACTCCTTTTTACTCTAGTATAGAAGATCCTCCAACCATCTGGTACCAAACCACGTTTGCGTCTTTTTTTTCTAAAGTTAACCCACACCTCTCTGCCTCCCAAGAGTGCTTTTTTGCATTCTTACTGTCATGACTTTCCACTGCTTTATCACATATAAATTCAAGCCATTCAGTAAGGGCAAGCTTTCATCTTAACCTCCTTAAAGAAGTCTTTTTTTAACCACTGGATAATAACAACCAACAACCATCTGAATTCCTGTTAAGTATTTACTACCAACATCATTTCTTGGGAACATGGGCTACATTCATATTCTGCTGTATGGTCCTCAAAGTGCTATGTACCTAGTAAGCACTTAAGTAAGTGCAAACTAAAGAAAAGGAAATATAACACAAACAGGATTTTGTGTTATATATGTTTTCTTACAGTATTAAACAAAAATTCAAATAAGACAAAAAGCAAACTCTTAACTTACCCCATTTAGGCTGCCCAAATCTTTCACCAAATGTTCATCAGTAGAGGCATCATAATTGATTACAGCATGTTGCTTATCCACACTACGAGACTGAAAGAAAATTCTTTAAGTTAATAAACACAAGAAAATGCTAGAATAAATAACAAAAACAAAGACTTTTGTCTAAATACTTTATATTAATAAGATAGCAGATAAATATAGGGAAATACCAAAGTAAAAGTAGATTCAATAAGATTTAAACTGTTACTATTCAACAGAAATTTGGCATCACTTCCCAGAGGAAAGCAGCCAAAATTTTAAGACATTCTTTTCTACCAAAGTCACACGTTCTACTTTTGAGAGAATTTAATTCAGTTGACTTTGTTGAATGTATCGAACGACAATAGTTTTTTTTATAATCTGAAATTCTTATATGGAAATATGTGAATTATAATTTTATGTTTTATATACCTCACTGTAAGAAAAATTACCATATAGGATTTACATCTTTCAATACCAAAGATTAAGGGACACAATGTAGTATGTTCCTGAATAAAATTATCCTCGCTTAAAACATGGGTTCTAAAACTCATGGGAGAGGTCTAAGAGAGAAAGAGAAAGTCAAAAAAAGGAATCAGAATGGCAAACTGATTTTTGAAAACTGCTTTTAAGTCTCTTAAAGTACACACACACTCTCTTTCTCCAGAGCTTAGTGAGTTATCTGCAAATGGAAGTAGCTCAGAGATGAACTACAAGCTTTTGGAAATTTGTATCCAAAGGAAATATCACTACAGTCACAGGAAGAAATAGTCTGAGAACCACTGAACGTGAACTCAACAACCATTTACTACTGGTTTACCATGTGAACCTTGGTATACTAAAAGCAAAGGAAGCATCCAAAATGGGGAGGAGTTATAATTTTCAGTTTCCAGTCCAGCATGTAAGGAGCTTGAAAGTCATCGTTCCTATCCTCATAACAAGAAAAAAGTTAAACTAAAAATCAAAAACTTGTCTTAGTTTCATCAGAAAATTGAGGTCATAAGGTCAACTGCCACTCTGAAATCTGGAGAGACAGGCGAATACAGAGAATCATAGCTCACTGCGAGCAGTTGAAACGACTGCTGCAACCACCAACTGGTGGGAAAGCTTAAAGGTTAAATGATTAATTGATGGAAACTTGAATGTCAACTAGCTTGAAAGCAAGAACTCCTGGGGGCACAGCCTTGGCGGGAACATCATTTTTTCATGAGTTTTACCTCCAGAAGCCCCACAAGGACCTCAGGGTGAGGATTGGAGAAAAATCTTCTCATGCTTCTGGCATGGTAAGGGGGAAAGTAGTCATTTTGAAATACACCCATTCTGTTCTCCTCAGTAAGAGCCTGTCCTCAAGGAAAACTACTTTTCCAGAGCTCACCCAAATCAACCAGTGTGGGTTTTACCAGAGCCTAACTGACATGGGAGAATGGAAATACCCAACTGCAGCCTCAGCTAGCCTTCCTGTCTCACCTAAGGAGGTGAACAAAAAAAAAGCTGAGATGTACTTGTGAAGGTCAAAGACTGAGAACTAATAGTACTTCAGCATGCTTCCCCTCCTCCCAAACCTTACCATCATATCAACAGGGATTTACAAATAACTATTATTATTACCATTACAGTGGGAGTTTCAATACAATAGAAAAAACTGTAAAGCACTATATAAGAAGGAGCCTCTAGGAAAACTCAAAGACAACAGGGGAGAAAAAAACAAGGACAGTATAGGAAATATTAACCTCTGACACTTGTAGCTATAACAAACAGTAAAGACAGCCTTACTCCTAGCCACATTGAAAAATAGGAAAGGTCAGCAACTAATAAAATAATAATAAAGATATAAATCCTAGTTGAAATGATCCTTTCCAAATAAATGTTATGAAAATTAAAAAGTCCCTTACCCAATTAGCTTAAATTCTATATTGAAAAAGTTTTGGTCTTTCCTTTCAGCACACAAAACTCTATATTAAAATAACTGACATTAGGAAGAAACAATATGTGACCTAAAGCAATCTTCCAACAAAATCTAAAGATTTATCATACATACACTTTTATTCTTCTTAAAGGTTGATCTGGGGAGGGGGGTTGTTTTGTTTTTTCTGCAATCTCAATTTCTCTAGCACAAACTGCAAATCTCAGAATTAAGAGTAACTTCATGAATAGTACTATTTACCCCCACTTCTCTACAGCTTGCCTGAAAAACCATCTATTATAGCAAATTAGACTGCTGCAAAACACCTGCATTAAATCTAAAAGTTACTTAAACTTTGTTTTGGTTTTATTGTCATGTTTAAACTGTCACTCTGTTTAAATTAATGAAGTACTAAATTCAGTTATTAGGGTGATAAGAAGCAAATGAAGCACGAAAAATATGAAGCACTACAAAAATAATTTGTCCTAACTGTGGATTTATCAAGTTGAATTAGTCTAAGGAAGAAAAAAAATCTCTACATGTTGTAAGGCAAGTGAGAGTTCAAGTATATGCAACCTCTAAATAAATAGTGACTAGACTACTATAAATAATCTCTCTGTGAGGAAGAGAATACAGAGAAAGGGCAGAAGTTCTTAGAAGAGAGTGTGATGGAATTCAAGGGGAAAAAATCTAAACGAGACTTGAGGAAAAGAAATCAGAAAGGAAAGTGAAAATTACTGTTAGATATGGGGGAAAAAAAAATCAAATGGCTGCTCATAGAGTCAGGGAATGGCAGCTTTTGAGGGAAGTCTACATGGCTCAGAGATATGGAGAAAAAACAGTTTGAGGAGGAAATAATTTGAAGCGGCCAATTCCCTAAGTTTACAACTTGCTAGAAACCTGGAATATTCTGAATCTGACATGCACCCTGCCCTCAAATCGTTTATGGGGGTAGATAATACAAGAACACCTACTACTAAACGTAGAGCATACTTAAGAAAATGAGAGTCCACTGAGATGCCACTACAGCTTCGGAGATTGGGGAGTGAAGGAGTGGGCACATTATATGGAACCAGAAAAAGTATCTTTTTTCTTTGTTTAATAAAGACCTTAATAACTTTTTGAGAAGACTAGTCTTATGAACTCAAGGCAAGGGATATCATCGGTTTAGAAATCACAGGACAAGTCATTGCATTTGTGTAACTCTTCAAAAAATAACAGCCAATGAAAGCAAATAAAAGTCTGTTCTTATTTATCACATGTATTCAAGGTATCAATGTGTTTCTGTACCCATCACAGAAACTAAGCAGGAAACCAAGATTATAGAAGGTAATATGTCAAGTAAGTGGTCAAGAAAAACTGAGGGAATAAAAAAGATTTGTTATTTACATCTAACCACACAAGCATTAAACCATTTTCATTTCCAGATAAATTCACACTTCCTCTAGATTAAACTGAGCCAGGAGAAGGTGCACTGCAACTTAATTTTCACAACCCATTTGAGCTTTTCAATAAAAATTTAATAATCTCTCAGAAACATATAATTTAAACCCTGACAAAGACAGCTAACTTCATCAAATTTCTAATACTAATGGAAAAACCTTAGCTGGTCCAGGTTTAAATCACAAAGATAGTCAGTTTTGACCAGATCTCTTATTTGTTCCACCTTATGCCTTTGGTAAGAATGCAAGACTCTCTAGTCACTATCCCCTTATAGTCATTTCCCCCACAAGAGCCTATGCCTCTTCCCTCATAAGTTTTACTTTCTACAAAGACCCTCTTCCCAAGGCTTTTACACTATACTCTTGAGAATCCTCCTTACTTGAAACTCCTCTTCATTCTCAAGCTCTTAGGGTTATCTCTTACTTCCTTCCTTTAAAATCTGGCTTTCCCCCTGAGAACACTATTTCCACGACATTCCTTTAAAGTGGAGGATATCCTCCTAAATCCAATATTCTGTTGAGTTCAGAGATGCAGTCTGAACTGCAGTCCAGTCTACTATTGTGGCTTCTAGACCATTACTTTCCCCCTCTAATGAAAAAAACTTTTTACTTTTCTGAAGTTCTTGTTATCCACCTATATATAAGTATAAATAAATATATATACACACTATATATTTACACACACACACACACACACTCACCTCCCAGGTTGCTGCAATCATTTGCGGTCATTCTAACTTTTTGACTTAAATTTTGGGGTAATGGTAAATTCAAATTCCTACTTCTTCATGGTTGATTTTAAATGTCTCTGTAGATAACCCATATAAAAATCTAGCCTTCTCTACTCCCACAACCCAAATCCTTACTATATCTTGTCATACCACTCCCACTGCTAAACTTTATCATGCAAAATTGATTCCACCTATGGAATCTAAGCCATAGTATTTTTCTCTGTGACTACATTCTCCTATTCTTACAGTTTTCTCAATTACTTACAATAGTTTACTAGTATATTACCTAAGTCCTTTGACAACAGCAAGATATCTAATATTCTGACCCCTTCCTTTTCACCCAAGCAACCACATCCTATAACTCTGACTTTACTTCCTTCTCTATATAACCTAGATTCCCCCCTGGCTTCAACTATTCCCTTTATGCTCCTAATCCCCAAATCTCTACCTTCTTCATGGACTACCCTGCTCAGCTTCATATATTTATTTCCAGTTTTCTGTAATCTGAGTATCCCTCAGGAATCTCAAACTCACTATCTTATTCCCCAAAAGTACACCTCCTGAACCGCTACTTCATCTATTTCCATGCCCGAAAGGCTAGGTCTTACATTCTTTTTCTCTCCCTCGTTCATTATATATAACTAGAAAGCACAGCCTTCTATTTTCAATCTCTCTCCTGCTCTGTCTTCTTTTCTTCATTTTAAATGATACTCTCTTCCTTAGAAATTAACTGTCTCTTCCTAGATTATTATAATCATCTAACTGCTTATACCAATTCCAATCTCTAATCCTAAGCAGTAATATAGAATACTAGTTTAAAGCACAGGTGTTGGAGTCAAAAAGAACTGGTCCAGCCACTTGCCAGTTGTGGGACCTTGGTAAAATTACTAATCTTTGTATAATCATTCTACAAAAAGGTATACCTAGCTCACAGATTTTTTTTGTGAGGATTAAATGCATGAGAAGCATCTGAAAAGGCAATATCGCTCTGCTTAAACACTCCTCAATCCTCTTACTGGCTAAGGTAAGATACACCAAGTCTTTAATATAGTACACAAGGCCTGCCAAGATCTGGCCTCTTCTAATGCCCAAGTCTTAATCTCTCAAAATGTTTGCCTTCATATCTTATATACAAACTATAAGGAACTATTTTAATTTACCTAAATAGACACTGAATGCCATGCTATCTTCAATACCACGCACTCAACCACACTCTAACCTTCCAGAAACCATTTATTCATCTTCTACGATAATTCAGCTAAAGCCATCTCCTCCAGAAGTCTTTCCAGATTTCACATTCCCACATTTCCTTGCAGGCACAACTGACCAATCTCTTTTTTCTGTACCCCATACCAACTCTCATCACTGTCCTGTATCATACTATTTATACCCACTTGTTTACATACACATATCTTTCTACTAGACTCTAAGCCTTAAAGGACAGAGAGACCCTATCTGTATACACGTTGGATATGAAATGGCTATTATTTCTTTCCCACTAAAAATATGAGAGAAAAAGACACAAATACATGGATACATATGTTAAGAAAAAATTAAAAAGAGAAAGATTGCCACTGTATGTCTCATCATTTAAAAATTTTAAAAGAGGGGCTTCCCTGGTGGCGCAATGGTTAAGAATCTGCCTGCCAATGCAGGGGACACAGGTTCGAGCCCTGGTCCAGGAAGATCCCACATGCCGCAGAGCAACTAAGCCTGTGTGCCACAACTACAGAGTCTGAGCTCTAGAGCCCATGAGCCACAACTACTGAGCCCACAAGCCGCAACTACTGAAGCCCACACGCCTAGAGCCAGTGCTGTGCAACAAGAGAAGCCACTGCAATGAGGAGCCCGCACAACGCAACAAAGAGTAGCCCCCGCTCGCCACAACTAGAGAACACCCGCGCGCAGCAACGAAGACCCAACATGGCCAAAAGTAAAAAAATAATTAAAAAAAAATTTTTTTAAAGATAGTGTAGCTGAAAGGTTCTTTAAAAGTCCAGTTGCATTTTTACAGTCATAGTAATAAGCAGTGATTTATCCTTTGCTATGTGCTCCAAAGGATAGATGAAAATTACTAACCTATAATCTTCAAAACACATTCTGTTGTTAATACATCATACAAAAATTAAAATATTAAAACAGTGAGTCAAATATAATTTTATTATATTTTCTATTATGCATTAGGAAAGCTACTTAATTAGTATGATGATGATTCTCCAAATAGAGCAAAATTCATGCATTTGGTACAATTTAAAAAATTTATGAAGATAAATTAGAATTTAGATATGAACTTTTTTCAAAATGCAAATCAACTTGTATACAGAGGAATCCAATATATTGTAATAAAACACAGTGACTAATCTGAATCTTAATTTATCTTAATTTTATCTTATTTATCTTATTATCTTATTTATCTTAATTTTATCATCTGTAAAATGGAGATAATTATATCTTTAAGAAATTCTTGAGGAACAACTGAACCAACATAAATGAACACTGAGAACAAGAGAAAGTATTATTCAACTGCATGGTACTTTTAATAGTAGTAATATTGTGTATCACTCAAAACAAAGACAGTATAAACTTTACCTAATAATTATACTTTATACCTTTCATTCACGGCTCTCTAAGATTTATTTTACATAATATGTCTTATGGAGCATAGCACTATATAATCATCTTTCTATAGCAAGACAAACAAGCACAGCAAGTTCATTAATTTGCTATGGCCTTCCAAGGTAAGTGGCAGAAACAAAACTCGAATTCCAGAATCCCTTGTTTAATCACCAAATCTTTAATATCCAAGCACATTTTCTTCTCAATGACCACATTCTTTAGACTACCATTTTGGAATGAGATGAAGTAACAAAAAAAAATTCAAAACATTTTTTTTTGTCATAATTAACAAAAAAATGTAATTGTAATCAAACAGAGTGTATGACCTCATGGATCATTTGTTTCCATTTTGCAATGGGTTTTAAGCTACATTATCATCAAAGTATTATTTACAATGCCAGTAAATCTATTTGTAGTTGAAACCTTTACAGATAAGAAACTACTGAAAATTATTCAGAGGCAGAGATTCTAAAACCTAACAACTAACCAGTTGTTTCCTGTATGTTAAAAATAAAGGGTTTTAAACCATAAATACTATATTAGGTTAACAAAATTTAAAGGATCTTTTATTTACTCATTAAAAAAGCAAATAGTAATTATTTGTATTTCTAACAATTTTACTTATCACAACAACTGATCTAACCAATGTAGAACCATTTCATCTACAAAACACCTTAAAATGAAAACATAACTTCATCAACTCTACAGCTCTAAGTTTTCAAAACAAATATATTTCACTAATATTTATATACTTGTAAGTCTCCACTTCTCCATACAAGAGCTTAGTTCACTTTTCAGAAATAATATAAAAAGAATAGTAAATTTTAAATAATCCATTTATTTTACTAATATGCTATGAAAGACTAAACCATTTATTTATTTATTTTATTTTACTTTTTACGGCTTAGCCTTTCTTTTTTTTTTTAACATCTCTATTGCAGTATAATTGCTTTACAATGGTGTGTTAGCTTCTGCTTTATAACAAAGTGAATCAGTTATACATATACATATATCCCCATATCTCTTCCCTCTTGTGTCTCCCACACTCCCTATCTCACCCCTCTAGGTGGTCACAAAGCACCGAGCTGATCTCCCTGTGTTATGCAGCTGCTTCCCACTAGCTATCTATTTTACATTTGGTAGTGTATATATGTCCACACAATTCTCTCGCTTTGTCCCAGCTTACCCTTGCCCCTCCCCGTATCCTCAAGTCCATTCTCTAGTAGGTTTGCGTCTTTCTGCCTGTCTTACCCCTAGGTTCTTCGTGACCATTTTTAATTTTAGATTCCATATATATCTGTTAGCATACGGTATTTATTTTTCTCTTTCTGACTTACTTCACTCTGTATGACATACTCTAGGTCCATCCACCTCACTAAAAATAACTCAATTTCGTTTCTTTTTATGGCTGAGTAATAGTCATTGTATATATGTGCCACATCTTCTTTATCCGTTCATCTCTTGATGGCCACTTAGGTTGCTTCCATGTCCTGGCTATTGTAAATAGAGCTGCAATGCACATTGTGGTTCATGACTCTTTTTGAATTATGGTTTTCTCAGGGTATATACCCAGTAGTGGGATTGCTGAATCGTATGGAAGTTCTATATTTAGATTTTTAAGGAATCTCCATACTGTTCTGCATAGGGGCTGTATCAATTTACATTCCCACCAACAGTGCAAGAGGGTTCCCTTTTCTCCACACCCTCTCCAGCATTTACTGTTTGTAGATATTTTGAAGATGGCCATTCTGACCAGTGTGAGATGATATCTCATTGTATTTTGATTTGAATTTCTCTAATGATTAATGATGTTGAGCATTCTTTCATGTGCTTGTTGGCAATATGTATATCTTCTTTGGAGAAATGTCTATTTAGGTCTTCTGCCCATTTTTGAATTGAGCTGTTTTTTTGGTATTGAGCTGCATGAGCTGCTTGTAAATTTGGGAGATTAATCCTTTGTCAGTTGCTTCATTTGCAAATATTTTCTCCCATTCTGAGGGTTGTCTTTTCGTCTTGTTTATGGTTTCCTTTGCTGTGCAAAATCTTCTAAGTTTCATTAGGTCCCATTTGTTTATTTTTGTTTTTATTTCCATTTCTCTAGGAGGTGGGTCAAAAAGGATCTTGCTGGGATTTATGTCATAAGAGTGTTCTGCCTATGTTTTCCTCTAAGAGTTTTATAGTGTCTGGCCTTACATGTAGGTCTTTAATCCATTTTGAGTTTATTTTTGTGTATGGTGTTAGGGAGTGTTCTAATTTCATTCTTTTACATGTAGCTGTCCAGTTTTTCCAGCACCACTTATTGAAGAGGCTGTCTTTTCGCCACTGTACATTCTTGCCTCCTTTATCAAAGATAAGGTGACCATATGTGCATGGCTTTATCTCTGGGCTTTTTATCCTGTTCCATTGATCTATATTTCTGTTTTTGTGCAATACCATACTATCTTGATTACTGTAGCTTTGTAGAGGAGCCTGAAGTCAGGGAGCCTGATTCCTCTGGCTCTGTTTTTCGTTCTCAAGATTGCTTTGGCTATTCGGGGTCTTTTGTGTTTCCAAACAAATTGTGAAATTTTTTGTGCTGGTTCTGTGAAAAATGCCATTGGTAGTTTGATACGGATTGCATTGAATCTGTTGATTGCTTTGGGTAGTAGAGTCATTTTCACAATGTTGATTCTTCCAATCCAAGAACATGGTATACCTCTCCATCTATTTGTATCATCTTTAATTTCTTTCATCAGTGTCATAATTTTCTGCATACAGGTCTTTTGTCTCCTTAGGTAGGTTTATTCCTAGATATTTTATTCTTTTTGTTGCAGTGGTAAATGGGACTGTTTTCTTAATTTCACATTCAGATTTTTCATCATTAGTGTATAGGAATGCAAGAGATTTCTGTGCATTAAGTTTGTAACCTGCAACTTTACTAAATTCATTGATTAGCTCTAGTAGTTTTCTGATAGCATCTTTAGGATGCTCTATGTATAGTATCATGTCATCTGCAAAGAGTGATAGCTTTACTTCTTCTTTTCCAATTTAGATTCCCTTTATTTCTTTTTCTTCTCTGATTGCTGTGGCTAAAACTTCCAAAACTATGTTGAATAATAGTGGTGAGAGTGGGCAAGCTTTTCTTGTTCCTGATCTTAATGGAAAAGGTTTCAGTTTTTCACCATTGAGGACGATGTTGGCTGTGGGTTTGTCATATATACCCTTTATTATGTTGAGGAAAGTTCCCTCTATGCCTACTTTCTGCAGGGTTTTTATCATAATTGGGTGTTGAATTTTGTCAAAAGCTTTCTCTGCATCTATTGAGATGATCATATGGTTTTTCTCCTTCAATTTGTTAATATGATATAACACATTGATTTGTGTATATTGAACAATCCTGGCATTTCTGGGATAAACCCCATTTGGTCATGGGGTATGATCCTTTTAATGTGCTGTTGGATTCTGTTTGCTAGTATTTTGTTAAGGATTTTTGCATGTATGTTCATCAGTGATATTGGCCTGTAGTTTTCTTTCTTTGTGACATCTTTGGTTTTGGTATCAGGGTGATGGTGGCCTCGTAGAATTAGTTTGGGAGTGTTCCTCCCTCTGCTATCTTTTGGAAGAGTTTGAGAAGGATAGGTGTTAGCTCTTCTCTAAATGTTTGATAGAATTCGCCTCTGAAGCCATCTGGTCCTGAGCTTCTGTTTCTTGGAAGATTTTTAAACACAGTTTCAATTTCAGAGCTTGTGATTGATCTGCTCATATTTTCTATTTTATCCAGGTTGAGTCTTGGAAGGTTGTGCATTTCTAAGAATTTGTCCATTTCTTCCATGTTGTCCATTTTATTCGCATACAGTTGCTTGTAGTACTCTCTCTCAATCCTTTGTATTTCTGCAGTGTCAGTCATTACTTCTCCTTTTTCATTTCTAATTCTATTGATGTGAATCTTCTCCCTCTTTTTCTTGATGAGTCTGCCTAATGGTTTGTCAGTTTTGTTTATCTTCTCAAAGAACCAGCTTTTAGTTTTATTGATCTTTGCTATTGTTTCCTTCATTTCTTTTTCATTTATTTCTGATCTGATCTTTATGATTTCTTTCCTTCTGCTAACTTTGGGGTTTTTGTGTTGTTCTTTCTCTAATTGCTTTAGGTGTAAGGTTAGGTTGTTTATTTGAGATGTTTCTTGTTTCTTATGGTAGGATCGTATTGCTATAAAGTTCCCTCTTAGAACTGCTTTTGCTGCATCCCATAGGTTTTGGGTGGTCATGTTTTCATTGTCATTTGTTTCTAGTTATTTTTTGATTTCCTCTTTGATTTCTTCAGTGATCTCTTGGTTATTTAGTAGTGTGTTGTTTAGCCTCCATGTGTTTGTATTTTTTACAGATTTTTTTCCTGTAATTGATATCTAGTCTCATAGCGTTGTGGTCAGAACGGATACTTAATATGATTTCAATTCTCTTAAATTTACCAAGGCTTGATTTGTGACCCAAGATATGATCTATCCTAGAAAATGTTCCATGAGCACTTGAGAAGAAAGTGTATTCTGTTGTTTTTGGATGGAATGTCCTATAAATATCAATTAAGTCCATCTTGTTTAATGTATCATTTAAAGCTTGTGTTTCCTTATTTATTTTCATTTTGGATGATCTGTCCGTTGGTGAATGTGGGGTGTCACAGTTCCTTACTATGGTTGTGTTACTGTCAGTTTCCCCTTTTATGGCTGTTAGTATTTGCCTTATGTATTGAGGTGCTCCTATGTTGGGTGCATAAATATTTACACTTGTTATATCATCTTCTTGGATTGATCCCTTGATCTTTAGGTAGTGTTCTTCTTTGTCTCTTATAATAGTCTTTGTTTTAAAGTCTATTTTGTCTGATATGAGAATTGCTACTCCAGCTTTCTTTTGATTTCCATTTGCATGGAATATCTTTTTCCATCCCCTCAGTTTCAGTCTGTATGTGTCTCTAGGTCTGAAGTGGGTCTCTTGCAGACAGCATATATTCAGGTGTTGTTTTTGTATCCATTCAGCCAGTCTATGTCTTTTGGTTGGAGCATTTAATCCATTTACATTTAAGGTAATTATTGATATGTATGTTGCTATTAAAATTTTCTTAATTCTTTTGGGTTTGGTATTGTAGGTCTTTTCCTTCCCTTTGTTTCCTGTGTAGAGAAGTTCCTTTAGGATTTGTTGTAAAGTTGTTTTGGTGCTTCTGAATTCTCTTAGCTTTTGCTTGTCTGTAAAGGTTTTAATTTCACCATCAAATCTGAATGAGATCCTTGCTAGGTAGAGTAATCTTGGTTGTAGGTTTTTCCCCTTCATCACTTTAAATATGTCCTGCCACTCCCGTCTGGCTTGCAGAGTTTCTGCTGACACATCAGCTGTTAACCTTATGGGGATTCCCTTGTATGTTATTTGTTGTTTTTCCCTTGCTGCTTTTAACATTTTTTCTTCGTATTTAATTTTTGATGGTTTGATTAATGTGTCTTGGCGTGTTTCTCCTTGGATTTATCCTGTATAGGACTGTCTGTGCTTTCTGGACACGATTAACTCTTTCCTTTCCCGTATTAGGGAAGTTTTCAACTATAATCTCTTCAAGTATTTTCTCAGTCCCTTTCTTTTTCTCTTCTTCTGGGACCCCTATAATTCGAATGTTGGTGCGTTTAATGTTGTCCCAGAGGTCTCTGAGACCCTCCTCAGTTCTTTTCATTCCTTTTTCTTTATTCTGCTCTGCAGTAGTTATTTCCACTATTTTATCTTCAAGGTCACTTATCCATTCTTTTGCCTCAGTTATTCTGCTATTGATCCCTTTTGGAGAATTTTTAATTTCATTTATTGTGTGGTTCATTACTGTTTGTTTGCTCTTTAGTTCTTCAAGGTCCTTGTTAAACATTTCTTGTATTTTCTCCATTCTATTTCCAAGATTTTGGATCATCTTTACTATAATTATTCTGAATTCTTTTTCAGGTAGACTGCCTATTTCCTCTTCATTTGTTATATCTGGTGGGTTTTTACCTTGCTCCTTCGTTTGCTGTGTCCTTCTCTTTCTTTTCATTTTGCTTACCTTACTGTATTTGGGGTCTCCTTTTCATTGGCTGCAGGTTCATAGTTCCCGTTGTTTTTGTTGACTGCCCCCAGTGGCTAAGGTTGGTTCAGTGGGTTGTGTAAGCTTCCTGGTGGAGGGGACTAGGGCCTGTGTTCTGGTGGATGAGGCTGGATCTTGTCTTTCTGGTTGGCAGGTCCATGTCTGGTGGTGTGTTTTGGGGTGTCTGTGGCCTTATTATGATTTTAGGCAGCCTTTCTGCTAATGGGTAGGGTTGTGTTCCTGTCTTGCTAGTTGTTTGGTATAGGGTTTCCAGCACTGGAGCTTGCTGGTCTTTGAGTAGAGCTGGGTCTTGGCGTTGAGAGGGAGATCTCTGGGAGATTTTCGCTGTTTGATATTACCTGGAGCTGGGAGGTCTCTTGTGGACCAATGTCCTGAACTTGGGTCTCCCACCTCAGAGGCACAGCCCTGACACCTGGCTGGAGCACCAAGAGTCTGTCATCCACATGGCTCAGAATAAAAGGGAGAAGAAATAGAAAAAAAGAAAGAATAAGATAAAATTAAATTAAATTAAATTAAAAAGTTATTAAAATAAAAATTAAAAAAAAATTTTTTAATAAAGGAAAAGGAATGAAAGAAAGAAGGGAGCAACCAAACCAAAAAAGAAACCCACCTATGACAAGAAGCGCTAAAAACTATAGTAAAAAAAGACAGACAGAACCCTAGGACAAATGGTAAAAGCAAAGCTATACAGACAAAATCACACATAGAAGCATACACATACACACTTAGAAAAAGAGAAAAAGGGAAAAAAAATATATATATCATTGCTCCCAAAGTCCACTGCCTTAATTTTGGGATGATTCGTTGTCTATTCAGGTATTCCAGAGATGCAGGGTACATCAAGTTGACTGTGGAGAGTTAATCCGCTGCTCCTGATGCTGCTGGGAGAGATTTCCGTTTCTCTTCTTTGTTTGCACAGCTCCTGGGTTTCAGCTTTGGATTTGCCCCTCCTCTGCATGTCAGTCACCTGAGGGTGTCTGTTCTTCACTCAGACAGGATGGGGTTAAAGGAGTAGCTGACTCGGGGGCCCTGGCTCACTTAGGCCAGCGGGAGGGAGGGGTACGGAATGTTGGGAGAGCCTGTGGTGGCAGAGGCCGGCGTGATGTTGCATCAGCCTGAGGCACGCCGTGCGTTCTCCCAGGGAAGTTGTCCCTGGATCACGGGACCCTGGCAGTGGTAGGCTGCACAGGCCTCTGCGAGGGGTGGTGTGGACAGTGACCTGCGCTTGCACACAGGCTTCTTGGTGGATGCAGCAGCAGCCTTAGCGTCTCATGCCCGTCTCTGGGGTCCGTGCTGATAGCCACAGCTCGCGCCCATCTCTGGAGCTCCTTTAAGCAGCGCTCTGAATCCCCTCTCCTCGCGCATCAGGAAACAAAGAGGCATGAAAAAGTCTCTTGCCTCTTCAACAGCTCCAGACTTCTCCCGGACTCCCTCCCGGCTAGCTGTGGCGCACTAGCCCCCTTCAGGCTGTGTTCATGCCACCAACCCCAGTCCTCTCCCTGGGATCCGATGGAAGCCCGAACCTCAGCTCCCAGCCCCAACCTGTCCCGGCGGGTGAGCAGACAAGCCTCTCAGGCTGGTGAGTGCTGGTTGGCACCAATCCTCCACGTGGGACTCTCTCCACTTTGCCCTCTGCACCCCTGTTGCTGCGCTCTCCTCCGTGGCTCTGAAGCTCCCCCCCGCCCGCCACCCACAGTCTCCGCCCGTGAAGGGGCTTCCTAGTGTGTGGAAACCTTTCCTCTTTCACAGCTCCCTCCCACTGGTGCAGGTCCCATCCCTATTCTTTTGTCTCTGTTTTTTCTTTTGCCCTACCCAGGTACGTGGGGAGTTTCTTGCCTTTCGGGAGGTCTGAGGTCTTCTACCAGTGTTCAGTAGGTGTTCTGTAGGAATTGTTCCACATGTAGATGTATTTCTGATGTATTTGTGGGGAGGCAGGTGATCTCCACGTCTTACTCTTTCGCCATATTGAAGCTTCTCAACTAAACCATTTAAAAACTAAATACAATTTGCAAATACTTGTTCTTACTTCCATACAAAAGATGTGTCTTTCTGTATTAAGAAGAGTTCCATTAATTTGTAGCACTGATTCTGACTACCAGGTAACCATGAAGCCGATCAAATCATGGAACTTTTTCAGAGAATACACTGTGTCTAGGGCAGTGCTAAAAGGAGTATGCTCCTATCAGATAAAGGGCAGAAGTATCTTTAGAGGTGGAGTCTGAGGAACAGGTCAAAAGTGGTTTTTTTCTTGCCTGATCATGGAATTTCACCAACTTCATATTTTATTTTTAAAATAAAGCATAAATTTAAAAATAGTCATAAGTAGAACAGATGCCCACATCAGACTCATTGATGAATTTTAAATAAAAATGTTATTTTAATGTTTGACTTCTTATAGTGGTAATAGTGGTTTTTGTGCTTTAAAAATTATTGATTTTCTTTTAATTTCTGTTTTGATTATAATACCTGAATCAATTCAAAGATGTTTTAAAATTCTATTGCCATTGATTTTCCTCTAGATTTTTCACTGTGGTAAAATATATATAACATAATATTTGTCATTTTAACCATTTTCATTGTACAATTCAGTGGCATTAATTAAATTTACAATGTTGTGCAATCATCACCATTGTACAATATCCGATTCCAAAATTTAACACCCCAAACCATACCCCTTTCTAAAATTTTTTCATCACTCCAAACAGAAACTGTAACTGTAAAGCAATAACTCTTCAACCATCCTTCCTCTAGCCACTGGTAACCACTAATCTACTTTGTATCTCTATGAATTTGCTTGTTTTAGATATTTCATGTAAGTGGAATCATACATTTGTCATTTGTTTCTGGCTTATTTCATTTAGCAGAATGTTTTCAAGGTTCATTTCTGTTGCAGCATGTATTCAAACTTCATTTCTTTTTGTAACTGAATAATAATCCATTATATGTATTGATATATACTGCATTTTGTTTATCCCTTCATCTGTTGCTGGACACTTGGGTTGTTGTCACCTTTTGGCTACTGTGAATAACACTACAATGAACACTGACTTAAATACAAGTATCTGTTTGAGTCCTAGCTTTCAATTATTCTGGGTATAGCCTACTAGTGGAATTGCTGGGTCATATGATAATTCTGTTTAACTTCTGAGGAACCACTAAATTGTTTTCCACGGCGGCTACCCCATTTTACACATTCCCACCAGCAAATTACAAGAATTTCAATTTCTCCACACCCTTACCAACACTTATCTTCTTGTTTTTTTTTGTTTTTAACATTACTGCCATCCCAGTAGATATGAAGCAGTATTTCATTGCAGTTCTGATCTCCATTTCTTAATGACAAATGATGTTGAGTGACTTTCATGTTATTATTAGCCATTTTTATATCTTCTTTGGAGAAATGTCTACTCAAATCTTTTGACCATTTTTTAAGGGGATTGTTTGTATATCTGTTGTTGAGTTGTAGGAGTTCTTTATATACTCTGGATATTATAAGATATGTATGGTTTTGCAAATATTTTCTCCAATTCTGACAGTTGTCTTTTTCCTCTCTTGATAGTATCCTTAGATGCACAAGTTTTTAATTTTGATGAAGTCCAATTTACCTACTTTTGCTTTTGTTGCTTGTGCTATTGGTATCACATCTAAGAATCCACTGCCAAATCCAAGGTAATGACGATTTATCCCTATGATTTCTTCTAAGAGTTTTATGGCTTTAGCGCTTATATTCAGGTCACTGATCCATTTTGAGTTAATTTTTATATATGTTGTAAGGTAGGGGTCCAAATTCATTCTTTTACATGTAGAAATTCGGTTGTCCTAGCTTTATCTGTTGGAAAGACCACTCTTTCCTCTACTGAATGGGCTTGGTCTCAAAAACCTACTGTAGCAGTTTCCTTGGGCTGCCATACAAAAGTGCCATAAATTGAGTGGCTTAAAACAGTCCAAGTGTATTCTCTCAAAGTTCTGGATTCACGAAGTCCAAAATCAAGGAGTTGGCAGGGCCATGTTTCCTCCAAAACTTCCAGGGAAGAATCCTTCCTTGCCTCTTCCAGTTTCTGGTAGCCCCAGGTTTCCTTGGCTTCTGGTAGCGTAACTCTTAATCTCTGCTTCTATCTTTACATGGCTGTCTTCTCTCTGTGTCTGTCTTCTCCTCATCATATGACACTAAGTTATATTGGCTTAAGGTCCACCCTAATGACTTCATCTTAACTTGATCACATCCTCAAAGACCCTATTTCCTAATAAGATCACATTCACAAGTATGGGATATTAGGACTTTGATACATCTTTTGGGGGGGACACAATTCAAACCATAACAGCCATAGATATATGGGTTTCCTTCTGAACTCTTCATTCTGTTCCATTTGTCTGTACGTCTACCCTTATTCCAGTATTGCTAGCTTTGTAATAAATTTTGAAGTTGAGAAGTGTGAGTTGTGCAACTTTATTCTTCTTTTTCAAGGTTGTTTTGCCATTTTTAAATTTTGCCAAACTTCGCCAAACTCTTCAGAAACAAAAAATCTTTAATCTGTCTTCATTATGGGTCACATTTTCCTGCTTTTTTACAGGCCTGATAATTTTTTATTGGCTAACAAACACTGGGAATTTTACCTTTGTATTTCTGTATTCCTATAAATATTCTTAAACTTTGGTCTGGGACACAGCTAATTTACTTAAAAACAGTGTGACCCTTTTGAGTACTGTTTTTAAGATTGAGATAAGAGTAGAACTCAGACTAGGGTTAATTATTTCCCCACTACTAAGGGGTAGAGACCAATGCCCTGTGAATTGTGAGGTTTTCCAGTCTGGCTATTAGCAACAGGCACCATTCCTGACCCTGTTAGTGCGGGTACTGTTAACTCTAATTAACAGGGGACTTTTTCCCCTGCCCTTGGGTAGTCTCTTCACATATGTGTGCTGATCAATACTCAAATGCATACTCAAGGGTAATCCTCCACAGAGTTCTTTCTCTGTGTAGCTCTTTCCTCTCCGACGGTGTGTCCTGTGAATTGGAACCCATCTTGGTCTCCTTGGACTCTCAGCTTCCTCCCTCCACCTCACAAATTGTCAGACAACTTACATTTGTTACACATAATCCAGGACACAGACACCTTACCAGTCATGTCTCTTAATCTTATCTTCATGTAAGAAAAGATTTATTCTGCAAGTTCCTAAACAGCCATTCCCACATTTCCTAAGATACTGCTCTGCTGGTTGATACAAATGCCACATAGAAAGTACCTCTTCCACTCTCTAATGAATGAGTTCCCCCCAGTTTGAACCTAAGATATGTTTCAGTTACAAGGGGCCTATATCCAAATAGAATCATTACTGCCTTCTTCTCAGTTGCTAGTCTCACTATTCCATCTCACTGAGGAGCCCAGAAAAATCTCTGTACTATTCTATTTCTCTCATTGAATTTCTTTAAATAAGGTTTCATTATACATGTAACTCATATACTCATATAGCTATACAGTGGCTTTACTTTTACTGTCTCAAAACTATAAAATAAGTTCTTTAATTTTAAAGTAAAAACGTACGTAAACATATGCAAATCTGACTTTTCTGGGGACAATGTAGGGTTTCTCAGTCTCAGCACTATTGATATTTTTGGCCAAATAATTCTTTGTTGGGTGTGTTTGGTGGGGGCGGTATAAGGGGTATGAAGAAGTATGTTATATACTGTAGGATGTTTGCAACCCCCCCGGTCTCTTGACCTTTGCCTACTGAATGTCAGTAGCAAACACCTCCAACCCTCTACCATGCACAACAATCAAAATGGGGACTTCCCTGGTTGTCCAGTGGGTAACACTCTGCACTCCCAATGCAGGGGCCCAGGTTCAATCCCTGGTCAGGGAACTAGATCCCAGTGCAACTAAAGATCCTGCAACTAAGAAATCTGCATGCTGCACCTAAAGATCCTGAATGCCACAACGAAGATCCCATGTGCCGCAACTAAGACCTGGGGCAGCCTAAATAAATAAATAAATGACTAAATAAATAAATAAATATAAAAAACAAAATCAACTGTCTCTAAAAAAAAATCAAAATGTCTCCAAATACTGCCAAATATCTTTTGGGGGAGTTGGGGGGAGGCAGGATCACCCCAGTTGAGAAACAATGGGCTAACAGAACAAATCTCTCTATTCTAAGTATTTGTTTACAGTTTTCAACCAACAAAAGCGGGGAGGGCAAGGGGATAAGACTCTATTCTAGATTGTCAGGACCTATTAAAGTAACTAAATGTCAAAAACCTGGGGATCCATTTTTCTAATTACTTTGCTCAAAAACATCTTAAAAGGGCTTCCCTGGTGGCGCAGGGGTTAAGAATCCGCCTGCCAACGCAGGGGACAGGGGTTCGAGCCCTGGTCGGGGAAAATCCCAAATGCCGCGGAGCAACTAAGCCCGTGCCACAACTACTGAGCCTGCGCTTTAGAGCCTGTGAGCCACAACTACTGAAGCCCCTGCGCCTAGAGCCCGTGCTCCACAACGAGAAGCTACCACAATAAGAAGCCCGCGCACCGCAACGAAGAGCAGTCCCTGCTCACCACAACTAGAGAAAGCCTGCGCGCAGCAATGAACACCCAACACAGCCAAAAATAAATTAAATAAATAAACAAATTTAAAAATAAATAAATTAATTAAACAAATCTTCAAAGTATGTTTTAAAAGTAACTCCTTTATACATAATTCAGCAAGTGCCAACAATCTGTATGCTCAAACTACTGGAAGATATTATAATGAAAACCTCTAAAAGAAAAAGAGAGATTAATTCCAGTATCAATTAAGTACCCATGATTAAAATTCAGTTTTACTTCATGCTATACTAATTTTATGAATTATTTACAAGTCTTATTTTAAAAGTGTAGAATGTGAAACTTCTTACTTCTTAAAAACAAACTTCACTACTCAAAGCTCTCATTTTTCAAAATATAATCTCTGAGACTTAGAACTTATTTTTACATGATACAAGGGGGAGAAAATTTATTAAACTAGTAACTAGAGCTTAAAGAGGGAGGGCCAGAAAGTTCAAATGTTAAGCAGAGTTGCTCTCCAAAGGAGTAGAAAAATATTTCATGTCAGTTCCAGGTTTTGAGTAGACACATACAGAAGGCAGACACAATTACCTGCAACATGAGCTCACACTCGTCTCTTCCAACAAAAATCATTTCTCGTGGCAGCCTGTGGCGAGTGCCTCCACTGCTCACCAAAAACCAGGATGTTAAGCTCATTTTCTGCTTAGCTTCTAAGTCTTTGGCAAAGGTACGTCATCCTGCAGAGAGAGATTCAGAAAAACATACATTTAGATATTTTCAACTTTAGTATCTATTCACCAAACCCTTGGAATAGAACTGCATTCAACATTTACCCCTGACTACATAAATAAGACAGTCCACGAGTCCCAGGAAACAACATATCCACCAAATTCTCAGCAGTAAAGTAAGTCCATGGACTCCATTAAGAGTTCACTTAAAAAGGAATACATTAGGCAATTAAGTAGGTAGTCAACTAATAACATTTATCATATCTCTATAGCTTATAAAGGTCTACAATTCTCAAGTAAATGATCACATTAGTATCATGTTAACTGCAGTAAACACTAGCAATGTTATATAAATAAGTTCTCAATTATAAATGTTTTGAGAAAGACACTCAATTCAAATGAATATATTTGATATCTGATTAAGAGCTAACAATGGACACCAAAGAAATTGCTTCTTTGTCTACCAAGTGTAGACCACTTAATGCACTTTCAAAAACATGAAATTTCAATTTCTCTGTCCTAACATGTATGGTACTTTTTTTTTTAAAGTGAATGGTTTTTTTAAAAAAATTTTATTTATTTTATTTTTGGCTGCACTGGGTCTCCATTGCTGCACTCGGGCTTTTCTCTAGTTGAGGGGAGCGGGGGCTACCCCTTGCTGTGGTGCACGGGCTTTTCACTGAGGTGGCTTCTCTTGCTGCGGAGCACGGATCCTAGGCGCGTGGGCTCTAGAGCACAGGCTCAGCAGTTGTGGCGCACGGACCCAGCCACTCCACCGCATGTGGAATCCTCCCAGACCAGGGCTCGAACCCGTGTCCACTGCATTGGCAGGCGGATTCCTAACCACTGTGCCACCAGGGAAGCCCTATACTGTACTTTCTAAATATGTTTCTTCTAGAGCAGCAGCTCCTAAACTTTTTGTCCTTAAGACTCTTTTACACTCTTTTTTTTTTTTTAAAGGACCCTAAAGAACACTTTGTTTACATGGGTTAGATATATTAATATTTACCGTATTAGAAATACTGAGAAACTGGTATGTATTAATTCATTTAAAATGATCAATAAATCAATTTTACAGAAAAAATGGCTAACATTTTAATGAAGATTTACTATATTTCCAAAACAAATAATTAGTGAGAAGAATAGCACTATTAAACAATTTAAAAAATCTCTTTAAGTTCTGGCTTAATAGAAGATTTTCATATCTGCTCTGAATTCAATCTGTTGCCATATACTGTTTAACTTAAAATATTTAAAGGCCTAGCTTCATACTTATTCCCAGATAAGTAGTGGGAAATGGGAAATTTATTTTAATAGTCTTTCCAAATAACTGAAGATAGTTTTCTTTGATACTACATCAAAACTTCACAGGTGGTAATTTCCTGAAAGTTATTTATAACATGGAATCTGAAACTTTCCATACATTTTAACATGAAAATCCATCTTCTGCTTTGAAGAGATTTTGTAACACTGTGCATTGGTCATTTGAAAAACACTGGTTCCCTGAGTTACACAGATCTTCCAAGTGACGACACATTTCATTATACTATTTTAAAATATCACCTTCATTTATATCATCACCCATCTCATCTGAAGTCTTTAATTACTGGGCAGCTGTTAAGCAGCAGACTCAAGCTCCTAAAACTCTAATTTTCTCTTAGAAAATTTTGCCTAAATTTTACTGGCAAAAAAATACTGTCAATTCTTTTCCTTGACGTGACAGGTTTATACTGTCTGCTAAATACTCAGGTCTACAAAACCATAATTTTTGTCTGTCAGTCATCGTTTCAAGTAAAAATCATGTTCTATGAAACAACTGGCTAGTTCAGCTCACAACTCAAACAATTACACAAATGCTTTTTCTTGAGACAACCATGGCACTTTGGTATACAGTGTTAAGTGCTTTATGTGTAGCTCCATTTAGTCTTACAAAACACTAAAAAGATGTAATTCAAAGGTCAAGACTTAATAAACTTAATCATTTTTAACACTGCATCAAGGACATTCTTAAGTGAAACTGGCTTTTTTTCTTATCTGCAAGTGCATGCCAGTGAAGAATATGATTGCTATTAGCATAGTATGGTGCCAATGCCTTGACTAAGGAAGCAGCAGCTTTAGCCACCATTGTTTTTCCATATTATCAGTTCAAAGGTCTATACAATAAAAAAGCCAATAATGTTTTGATAGTATTATGAAAATAGTTTTGACCTCGTGACCCTTGAAATGGTTTCAAGGATTCCCACAGGCCTGTTGACTGGGCTCTAAGAATTACTAGTATCTTAGAGGATGTGACTATGTCATTAAGAGCATAAACTTAAGAGTCAGACAGACTGGTGGAGAAGTCTGACTCCTGGTTCCACCACCACTTATTTCCACATGACCTTGGGCAAGTTACTTACCCTGTGTCCCTTAGTTTCCTCTTGTGTAAAATGGGAATAAGGATAGTATCTACTCAACAGTTTTTTTCTTATTGATCAAAAGAATATTACTTGTAAATATTTTTCCCATGAAATTCCCATATACATTCTTATATGATTTAATTAGAAGCTATACTACAAAACAGTGAAACGAAACATTCTGCAATAAGAAACACATCTATATATCAAAAAAGAAACCTTTAAAATGTAGAATTTCATGTTAAGGTAAAAATCCCATATATTATGAATTTATCTACACATATATGAAACAATTGGTTTCACCAAAATAAGCAAATAATTTTCTGTAAAGTTAGAACAATTACGTCTTACTCCCTTCTCAATTTATTGAATTGATATGGTTAATTTATGTGGATTCTTAAATCTTCCATTCACCTAATTCCTTGATGCAAATGTTGTTGTTAGTCTTCCATCTGTCTACTTTCTGTCAAAATGCTTTTTAGCATTTTATATGTATGTCCTGGCCAAATCAACAGAGAATCAAAAAAATTTTACCAGAAG
Source organism: Mesoplodon densirostris (assembly GCF_025265405.1). Lineage (NCBI taxonomy): Eukaryota > Metazoa > Chordata > Mammalia > Artiodactyla > Ziphiidae > Mesoplodon > Mesoplodon densirostris. Next base: position 128,386,984 of record NC_082662.1, on the reverse strand, counting down.
AAAAAACCTTCCATCTAAATATGGTACATAATTTGCATACTGCCTTTCCAAGGAAAGACAATTTTAAAACATGACATTAATAAGTAAGTCAACAGTTATAAACTCATTTAAGGGAACTGAAGAAAAAAACTTGTCAGCATTTGTATGGGCAATGTCCATAAGACATGTTAAAGGAAATCAAATTAACCTAAATACAGTAAACGAAACACCAGAGCCAACCATGGGCAATAAGAACAGTTTCCAAACATTTTTTAAATTACAAAGTACTATGTAAGCATGATTCATATGCTACAAAAATATTTTAAGTATTTAGACAATAGCAAGCATAATTATATACCAATATGTAATATATAACTCCACAATATAAACATACAGTAATTATATAACTATATAAAATAAAATAAAGTTAAAATAATGGCTTTTTATATATTTTATTTTGACTTTCAGTGACACTTAAAAGGTAACAAATATACACATTTTCTAAAAAACAAAAATGAAACGCATAATCCTCAAGATGAAGGGTATTTATTTACTGGGGTGGGACAGTGACCATGAGTCATCTTCTAGTTTTTTCTACAATGGGAGGGAATGAGATATGATATAAACCCACTGTCTCTCAGTTCTCACATGGGACTCTATTCCCTTATCTAAGACAGCTTTCTCACTGGTCCCTTAGTTGCAATGCTCTTTTCCTCCTCACTGAGTTAATACTGACACTTGCACATGGGTAAAACTGAAAACTGAGCTTCCTTCCTCAGTGGCCAAGGCAGAAGTTTCAGCTCACCTTCCTCTAAAGGGCAGGAAAAGGGGCCTTTGGGTTTGCCGATTGGACAGAATATGCCCAAGGTCTTGACTTGGGCACTTCAGATATCCTATCTGTAAAAATGAAAAGAAAAACAAAATAACCCAAAACAACAAGAAGAGAGCACATCAAGATAAAATGAGATATAGATATGCTATCCTGTAGTATCCAGCATATTGGGAGGCACTCAATTTATGCTCATTGCCTTTTCTCCCTCTCCTCCTAATCTTTTCTGCCAAATAATACAATAATGCCATAATTTGAGACTCAAAATACATCAACCAAACAATAAACATATGTTGAATATCTTCTATGTCAATGTTCTAAAATTATTCACTTAAAGAAATAATTTAGGGTAAAAATTACGGCAATATAATATGCCTTATAGCTTACTCATAAAATTAAAAATACTATAACCTTTATTTCATACATATTTCAATTCTGAAAAGTACATTTAATGGATCACTGATTAAAATTCCTGTAACACTTTCTCAAAGCACAAATAGTTTTCAGGTCATACTGGGGATCTAAAGACTGAAGAGGATGGAGGACCACTGACCTTTGCAAAGATTATAGTCCCAGACCTTATTACAACTCAAGTACAGCCATAAACTATAACCTTTGCCCTATGACTTTGCAATTCCTCCAATTAAAGGTGGGAGTATAACTTCCCACTCCATAACTCTGGGCTCTGCCTCATGACTTGTTTTGGCCAGTGGAATGGTGTTAATAGCTGTGATTGAAGTGGAAGCTAAAATGTGCTTGGGCAATTGGGTTTGACCTCTGGTACCTCTGCCATTACCATAGAAAGAACACGCCCTAGCTAGCCCATTACTTCAAGAAGAATGAGACACATGTAGAACAGATGTGTTATCTAACACAGAACTTGAAGCAGGCCCTCAGTTATCATTCAACCCTTAGCTGAAAAATAGAATTAGTGTTGTTTTAAGCCATTGAGCGATGTGCAGTGATTTGCTTCATCACTGACTATAATGCACAAAAGGTGAGTATAATTTACTGAAATATAGTATCTTTTTAAAAGTACACTGATAGTCCAATACACTCACTTGAATATTTTCAGAAATACACAATTGAAATTTTGTTGAAATTGTTCCCTTTTTCCCAGTTTCTTCATCTCAGAATGGTAACATTTATTTGTATAATTAAACCTAAGGCTGTTATGTGTTACACAACTACAAATTGTAGATAAAGGAAGCTTATTTTAACAAGAAGTCCAACAAGGAGAGAATCCAGCTATAGAAGAAGATGCAAGATCACTTTTTCTTTGGGAAAAAGGTCAACATCTATAGTTTACTTTTTCACCATCTGGAACAGCTCAGTTTACCATAGGAGAATCCTCCAATCTCCCCCCAAAGTGGGCAAAGCACAATAATGATGCTGTGGGAGCCAAGTCAAGAAGAAATAACTGGGGGGAACCTCACCATTCCATGTGAAGAGTTTCTATGTATTTATCTCCTTGGTTAAGCATAGCACCTTATCCCACCCTTGAATGAGCTTGATGGTCACATGTTTAGAGTCTCTCTGATTTAGTATCTTCGGATAATAAACCTCTAATCTTTTGTGGGAATAGGGGTTTGGGCAATGGAGCCTACTAGTTCTTTATATGAACTTAACTGATTTTCTTGGTTTCAGTCCACCCTGCCTTCCAAGATAACTGGTATCTCACATTCCCAAGCCTTTCCAAGATTCTATGAGAATTCCTTTTTTTCTTTATTTCTTCCTCCCACAGCTCCCCCTCTTCCAAAACTTTCTCAACTTCTCTTCCCAAGTAGCCTCCTCTCATTCTCTTTGTATTAGTGAGACTGGGAAGGAACAGAGAAAACTCCAGGGGCCCTATTCAGTATACTTCTAGAAAACTGCTTCTTTTATCATATGATTTTGAAATAAAATAACATTAAAATAAACTAGTTATTCAAAATATAATAAAATATCTCAATGATCATATATTATCACAATTTTCTTTAGTGTCATAATCATTGTTTCCTTTTCTTTTTTCCAGATTGACTCAAGAACGTTAGCTACTCTTAAGAGAAGTGAATTCCCAATGATAATATCTGCTCTCCATATCTGTAGTTTGGTTACTTCATTCTAATTGCATTGATTTCAAACTTCAGGTTATATGCTATTAAAATTACAAACACCAGCTATGATTCAACAGAAGCTAAATAAAAGGGGCAAAAGTCTCCACAGTCATGCTAATCTAACTCTGGATATGCCTCCAAACAATCCCGGGACAAATGAGCATTGTATAGTTCATCAAACAACATATGATATGCTAATGTTTCCATACTCTCAGATGAAATGGCTAAAAGAATATTCTTGGTAAATTTATGAATTTGGAAAGAAGTTACAATAAGGAAAACTAATGGATCAGTTCAAACACTTATGTATTTCAAGGTACTTCTTCATAAAACCTTTGTATTAAATTCTCCTATTAAAACAGAAAAAGGCAAGCTGGATAAAATAAAAGGATCCATCTTCATGCTATCTATGAGAGAGTCTGTATATGTAAGGACACAAAGAGGTTGAAAGTAAAGGGATAAAACAAGAAATTCCATGCAAACAGGAATCAAAAGAAAGCTGAGGTGGCTATGTTAATGTCAAATAAAATAGATTTTAATTCAAAAAAGCTTACAAAAGACAAAGAAGAACATTATATATTGATAAAAGGTTCAACACAGCAAGAAGATATAAAAACTGCAAACATATACACACCTAACAATAGAACATCAAAATATATGAAGCAAAAATGGACAAAATTAAAAAGATAAGTAGACAGTAGAACAGTAACAGTGAAGACTTCAATGCCCCATTTTCAACTATGAAAAACAACCAGACAGAAGATCAATAAAGAAAGAGAAGACTTGATAACACTATGAACCAATCTGACCTAACAGATACATACAAAAGACTCCACTCAACTATAGCAGAATCACATTCTTTTCAAGTGCACAAAGAATATTCTCCATAATAGACCATAACGTTAGGCCTAAAACAAGTCTTAATGAATTTTAAAAGAAGAAAATATTACAGAACTTTTCTAGTCACAATCTAATGAAATTAGAAATCAATAACAGCAGGAAAGCTGGAAAATTCTCAATATGTAAAAACTAAACAACACGCTCTTTAACAATGAGTAGGTAAAAGAAGTAATCGTAAGAAAATTAAAAAATAAATTGAAACAAATGAAAACAACAATACAGAATAACAAAACTCATAAGATTTGCTCAAAAGCAGTCCTAATAGAGAAATTTACAGCTGTAACTACTATAAAAAAAAAAAACCAAGCAAAAACAAGATCTCAAATCAATAATCTAAATGCACACCTTAAGGAAACCAAACCCCAAAGCAACTGAAGCAAGAAAATAATAAAGATTACTGTTTCTAGTTGTGGCCTTTCTTTTTTGCTTAAAGAAGTCACTTTAACGTTCTTGTAAAGTTTGTTTGGTGGTGCTGAACTCTTTTAGTTTTTGCTTGTTTGTAAAATTTTGATCTCTCTATCAAATCTGAATGAGAACACTGACAGGTAGAGTTTTCTGGGTTGTAGATTTTTCCCTTTCATCACTTTAAATATATTATGTCACTTCCTTCTGACCTGCAGAGTTTCTGCTAAAAAATCAGCTCAGTCCCTTATGTGTAACTGTTGCTTATCCCTTGCTGCTTTTAATAATCTCTTTTTATCTTTAACTTTTGCCATTTTAATTACAATGTATCTTGGTGTGGTGCCCTTTGGGTTGATCCTGTTTGGGACTCTGTACATCCTGGACCTAGATGTCTGTTTCCTTTCCTAGGTTAGGGAAGTTTTCAGCTGTTATATCTTCAAATATGTTCTCTGCCCCTTTCTCTCTCTCTTCTCCTTCTAGGACCCCTATAATGTTAATGTTTTTACACCTGACTTTGTGCCAGTGGTCTCTTAATCTATTCTCATTTTAAATTTAAACATTTTTCTGTTGAGCTTGGGTGACTGCCACTACTCTGTCTCCCAGTTTGCTGACTGTTCCTCTGTATCATCTAACCTACTGCTGATTCCTTCTAACATATTTTTAAATTTCAGTTACATATTCTTCAGCTCTCTTTGCTCTTTACATTTTCTAACTTTTTGCTTAACACCCCACTTACATCAATGAACAGATCATTCAGACAGCAAATCAATAAGGAAACATTAACCTGAAATGACACATTAAAATGGATGGACTTAATATATATAGAACATTCCATGCAAAAGCAGCAGGATACACATTCTTTTCAAGTGCATATGGAATATTCTCCAGGATAGGTGACATGCTAGGCCACAAAATAAGTCTCAGTAAATTTAAGAAAACTGAAGTCATATCAAACATCTTTTCCACCAAAATGCTACGAGACTAGGAATCAACTATAAGAAAAAAACTACCCAAACCACAAACAGATGGAGGCTTAACAATATGTTACTAAACAACAAATAGGTCACTGAAGAAATCAAAGAAGAAACCCCAAAATACCTGTGGACAAATGAAAATGAAAACACAATGATCCAAAATCTATGGGATGTAGCCAAAGCAGTTCAAAGATGGAAGTTTATAGTGATACAAGCTTACCTCAGGAACAGGAAACAAGAAAAATCTCAAACAACCTAACATTACACCTAAAGGAACTACCAAAAGAAAAGCAATCAAAACCCAAAGTTAGATGAAGGAAAGAAATGATAAAGATCAGAGCAGAAATAAATGAAAAAAGGGGCTGAAAAACAATAAAAAAGATCCACAAAACTAAAACCTAGTTCTTTGAAAAGATAAACAAAATTGATAAACCTATAGCCAGACTCATCAAGAAAAAAGACTGCCCAAATCATAAAATCAGAAATGAAAAAGAAGTTACAACCAATGCCACAGAAACTCAAAGGATCATAAAAGGTTACTGTGAACAATATTATGTCAAAATGGACAAATTCCCATAAATGTACAATTTTCCCAATACTGAACAGGGAAGAAACAGAAAAGACTGACAGACCAATTACTAAATAAAATTGAATCAGTAATTTAAGAAAAAAAAAAAAAAAAAGCCTCCAAACAAAAGTTCAGGACCATATGGCTTCACAGGTGAATTCTAACAAACATCATTACAGAGGAAGGAACTTTTCCAAACCCATTTTATGAGGCCAGCATCACCCTGATAGCAAAACTAGACAAAGACACTACCAAAAAAAAAAAAAAAAAAAAATCACAGGCCAATATCACTGATGAACCCAGATGCAAAAATCCTAAACAAAATATTAGCAAACCAAGTCCAACAATACATTATAAAGATTATACACTGTGATCAAATGGGATTTATCCCAGGGATGCAAGGACTTTTCAATATCTGCAAATCAATCAATGTGATACCACACTAACATACTGAAGAATAAAAATCACATGATCATCTCAATAAATGCAAGAAAAGCTTTTGATAAAATTCAGCATTCATTTATGAAAGAAACTCTCCAGAAAATGTGTTAGCAGGGGAACATACCTCAACATGATAAAGGCCATATATGACAAGCCCACAGCTAACATCATACTCAATGGTGAAAAGCAGAAAGCATTTCCTTTAAGATCAGGAACAACACAAGGATTCCCACTCTTACCACTTTTTTTAAACATAGTTTTGGAAGTCCTAGCCACAACCATCAGAGAAGAAAAAGAAACATGAGGAATCCAAGTCAGAAAGGAAGGAGTAAAACTGTCACTGTTTGCAGACAACGTGATATTACACATAGAAAATCCTAAAGATGTCACCAGCAAACTACTAAAGTTCATTAATGAATCTGGTAAACTTGCAGGATACAAAATTAATATACAAAAATCTGCTGCATTTCTACATATTAATGATGAACTATCAAAAAGAAAAATTAAGAAAACAATCTGATTTCCCATTGGATCAAAAATAACAAAATACCTAGGAATAAATCTAAGGAGGTAAAAGACCTGTAACCAGAAAACTGTAAACACTGAAGAAAGAAACTGAAAATGATACAAATGAAAAGATATACCATGTTCATGGATTTTTAAGAATTTATATTGTTAAAATGTCCATAATGCCAAAAGCAAATAACTAGAACAAATAATTCTAAAATTTGTGTGGAAACACAAAAGACCCTGAATAGCCAAAAGTAATATTGAGACAGAAGAACAAAGCTGGCAGTATCACACTCCCTTATTTCAAACCATACTATAAGGCTACAGTAATCGTAACAATATGGCACTAGCCTAAAAAAAGACACATAGATCAATGGAACAGAATAGAGAGCCCAGAAATAAACCCATGCTTATATGGTCGATTAGTCTATGACAAAACAGGAAAGAATGTACAGTGAAGAAAAGACAGCCTCTTCAATAAATGGTGTTGATAAACCTGGACAGCTACATGCAAAGGAATTAAACTGGACTACTGTCTCACATCATATACAAAAATAAACTCAAAATGGATTAAAGACTTAAATGTAAGACCTGAAACCATAGAACTCCTAGAAGAAAACACAGGTAGTACACTCTTTGACATTGGTCTTAGCAATGTTTTTTTGGATATATGTCCTCAAGCAAGGGAAGCAAAACAAAAAAATAAACAGGTGTGACTACATCAAGCTAAAACATTGTTGCACTGTGAAGAAAACTATCAACAAAATGAAAAAGCATCCTACTGAATGGAAGAAGATATTTGCAAATTATGTACCTGATAAAAGGTTAATATCCAAATGATATATCTGATAAAGGGTAAATATACAAAGATCTCATGCAACTCAACATCAACAGGAACATGAAAAGATGCTGAACACTGCTAATCAACAGAGAAACGTAAAGTGAAACCACAATGAAATATCACCTCATACCTGTCAAAATGGCTACCATCAAAAAGACCACAAATAACAAATGTTGGCAAAGATGTCGAGAAAACAGAACCCCTGTACACTGTTGGTGGGAAAATCAATTGGTACAGCTACTTTGTAAAACAGTATGAAGGTTCCTCAAAAAACTCAAAATAAAACTACCATAGGATCCAACAACCCCACTCCTGGGTATGTATCAGAAGAAAACAAAAACACTAATTCAAAAAGACATATTGGGGCCTCCCTGGTGGCGCAAGTGGTTGAGAGTCCGCCTGCCGATGCAGGGGATACGGGTTCGTGCCCCGGTCTGGGAGGATCCCATATGCCGCGGAGCGGCTGGGCCCGTGAGCCGTGGCCGCTGGGCCTGCGCGTCCGGAGCCTGCGCGTCCGGAGCCTGTGCTCCGCAGCGGGGGAGGCCACAACAGTGAGAGGCCCGCATACCGCAAAAAAAAAAAAAAAAAAAAAAAAAAAAAAAAAAAAAAAAAAGACATATTGAATATACACCCCAATGTTCATAGAACCATTATTTACAATATTCAAAATATGGAAGCAACCTATGTGTCCATCCATCAAAAGATGAACGAATAAAGAAGACATGAATATATATTTATATAGAATGAAATACTACTCAGCCATAAAAAAAGAATGAAATTTTGCCATTTTCAACAACATGTATGGACCTGGAGGATATTAGGCTAAGTGAAATAAGTCAGTGAAAGACAAATACTGTGTGATATCACTTATATGTATAATCTAAAAAATAAACTAGTGAATATAACAAAGAACAAACAGATTCACAGATACAGTGAACAAAGTAGTGGTTACCAGTGAGAGAGAGGAAAGGAAAGGGGGAGGGGCAGAATACAGGTAGGGGATTAAGTGGTACAAACTATTAAGTATAATATAAATAACCCTCAAGGATATATTGTACAGCATCAGGAATATTTTATATAACTATAAATGGAGTATAATCTGTAAAAATTTTGAATCACTATGTTGTACACCTGAAGCTAATACAATACTGTAAATCAACTATACCTCAATTTAAAAAAAAAAAGGAATTAACACCAATTCTTTGCAAACTCTTCCAAAAAACTGAAGAGGGAAGACATCCTAATTCATTCTATAAGGGCAGCAATACCTGATACCAAAGGTAGACATAGAAACTACAAGAAAAGAAAACCACACTAAGATATTACTGATGTAACAATCTTCAACAAAACACTGGCAAACTGAATTCAGCAGCATATTAAAAAGGATTATATACCATGGCTTCATGTGATTTATTCCTGGAATGAAAAGATGGGTCCACATATAAAAATGAATCAAGGTAATAGAGTATAATCATAAAATGAAAGGCAAAAATGATCAGAAATTGCATTGGTTAATTATGCAGACTGATGCAGAAAAAGTATTTGACAATATTCAAAATCCTTTCATGATAAAAACACTTACTAAAGTAGGAAGAGAAGGAAAATTTTGAACATGATAAAGGCCAAATATGAAAAGCCCACAGCTAAATTCATACTCAATGGTAAGAGACTAAAACCTGTGCCCCTAAAAGCAGAAACAGGAAAAGAACACCTTCTTTCATCATTTCTATTTAACAAAGTACTGGAAGTCCTAGCCAGAGTAATTAGGTAAGAAAGAGAAATTAAAGGCATCAAAATGAAATGGAAGAAGTAAAATCACCTCTGTTCAAAGATGACATGATCTTATATGTAGAGAACTCTAAAAGGTCTACCAAAACAACAACAAAACCCACACTACCTCAGCTAATGAATGAATTCAGAGAAATTGCAGGATATAAAATTAAGTAAAAAATCAGTTGCATTTCTAGTTATTAGCAATAAACAATCTGAAAAGGAAATTAAGAAGAAAATTCCATTTATAATGGCATCAAAAAGAATAAAATACTTAGGAAAATATAACCAAGATGACCCAAGACTTATACCCTGAAAAATAAAAAACACTGCTGAGAGAATTTAAAGGAGACCTAAATAAATGTGAGGACATTCTGTACTCACAGATCTGTTAGGTGATAAGACTACGAAAGCAATCTACAAAGTCAGTGTGATCCTTATCAAAATCCCAACAGTACTGTTTGAAGAAAAAGAAAAATCCATTCTATAAGTCATATGGAATCTCATGGGACTCTGGATAGCCAAAAAAATCCTGAAAAAGAAAAGCAATGTTGAAGAACTCACATTTCCTTATTTCAAAACTTCCTACAAAGTGACAGTAATTACAACAGTATAGTGCTGCATAAAGATAGATCTATATGCTAATGGAACAGAACAGACAGCCCAGAAATAAATCTTCACCTATATGGTCTGTTGGTTTTCAACAAGGGCGCCAAGAACATTCAATGGGAAAAAGACAGCCTTTTCAACAATTAGTGCTGAAAAAATTGGATACCCACATGCAAAAAAATAAAGTTGTACTCTTACCTAATACCATATACAAAAGTTAACTCAAAATGGATCAAAGACTTAAGCATAAGAGCTAAAACTATGTAAAACTCTTAGAAGGAAAAAGCAGATAAATTGGACTTTATCAGAACTTAACATTTTTGTGCATCAAGGGACACTATGTAGAGAGTGAAATGAATGGGAGAAAATATTTGCAAATCATTTATCTGATAAGTGACTCATATCCAGAATATTATTAGGGAAATGCAAATCAGAATCACAATGAGATACCACTTTATACCTATTAGGATGGCTATTATCAAAAAATGAAAATAACAAGTGTCGGTAAGAATGTGGAGAAATTGGAACCCTGTGCATTGCTGGTGGGGATGTGTAAAGGTGTAGCTGCTATGGTTTCTCAAAAAGCTACACAGAGAATTTCCATATCATCCAGCAATTCCACTCCTTGGTACATACTCAAAACAACTAAAAAAATGTGGACTCACGCAGATACTTGTACACCAATTTTCACTGCAGCATTATTCACAGTAGCCAAAAGGTGGAAACAACCCAAGTGTCTATCAACAGATGAATAAAAAATATATATGTACATATAAGGGAATATTATTCAGTCATAAAAGGAAGTGAAGTTCTGATACACGCTACAACATGGATGAATCTTAAAACATATTATATTATGCTAAGTGAAATACGACAGATGCAAAAGGGCAAATACTGTATGATCCACTTATAAGAGGGACCTAAAACAGGCAAATTTATACAGTCAGAAAGTAGAATAGAGGTTATAAGGGGCTGAAGGGAGAGAATAAGAAGTTGTTTAATGGGCACAGAATTTCTGTTTGGGATGACGATAAAGTTCTAGAAATAGTGGTGTCAGTTACACACTGTGAATTTGATGTCACTGAGCTGTACACCTTATGGTTAAAATGGTAAATTTTATGTTATATATACTCTACCATGATTTTTAAAAAAGTGTTATTGACAAAGAAAGGCCACTCAAGTCCTCTCTCTGCCTTGATTCCACTGTTCTTAAATTGGAGACATAGTAAAACTTTATTTCGTTTAGTTTTGTATTTGGTTCTGTCTATCTTAGAACAAGGTATTTTGGACATTCAAGTTTTCCACAGAAGTGAGAATTTTTCCTTAAATCAGGGATTGGCTAACTTTGGCCTTCTGCCTACTTTGTGAATAAAGTTTTAATGAAACACAAACCTTTTGTATTACAACAGTGGAGTTGAGTAGTTCATACAGAGATCATACGGCTTGCAAAGCCTTAAATATTTACTTTCTGGCCCTTTATAGAAAGTCTGCCTTAAAGTATCAACATCAGTTTTTTTTTTTTTTTTTTTTTTTTCGGTACGCGGGCCTCTCACTGTTGTGGCCTCTCCCGTTGCGGAGCACAGGCTCTGGATGCGCAGGCTCAGCGGCCATGGCTCATGGGCCCAGTCGCTCTGCAGCATGTGGGATCTTCCCGGACCGGGGCACGAACCCGTGTCCCCTGCATCGGCAGGCGGACTCTCAACCACTGCGCCACCAGGGAAGCCCTCAACATCAGTTTTTAGTTTTACCATTTTCAATGAAAATATTTTAAAATATATTTCATATTTACCCACCTTTTACAATGCAAAATATTAACTACTGTATTTAACTCTACTAGTAGCTCATGATCATCACTATTATCAATAATTATTAAACTATGCTGTAAAAGTGATTTCATCAGAATATATAAGGAATATGGGCTATATCTGTCCTAATACTATCTGTTGATAGTTCTGCTTTTCTGAGACCCCGTACTCACATCATACATGTTTCTTCTGTCTTCTCGCTTCTCATCAGTATTTATTTTTCACTTTAAAGCCCCATTCCCTCCTGCAAGGCCTTAAAAATAACATAAGTATATTTCAACTAGGCTCAAAACGAACAACAAGAATCTGAATGAGGGCTCTTGTGAATAAACTACATGTGTTTTCATTTGAAAGATACATTTTGTCACTCCGCAAGCTTTAGTTTATTTTTGGATCTTTAGTTGTAGGCAGCAGAATTCTACAGGTGAGATGCTATTGTAAAATAGCATTGTATCTCCCTTCCAAATTAAAGATCAAATTAAATAAGGATATTGAGTTCTTTGAATTCAAAGAAAGGAACTTGATATACACAGAGTATGGAAGAATTTTATCTAAAGAGGAATTAAGAGACTAAAAGATTGGCCCCAAAACTTACTAGTATAGTTTCAGAGATTAGACCATATGGAGTATGCTTACCCATTAATCATGAACATATAATTAACATGTGCAAGGCTTAGGTTTAGATTTAACAAGCTAAATAGATTCAGGGTCCTGAGAGTTCTATACGTAATTCTGAAAAATCAAAACTCTAAATACATGTGCATGTGTTTTGGGCATGAGAGAAGGTAAGAGCTTTCATCACAAAAAGTAAAAACTCCAGGAAATCTCACTAAAGAATTACAAATATTAACGTCTATTATTGAGAAATGAATAAATTTTCTTGCTTCATTTAAAGCGATTAACAATGTAACTAAAACACAACTCAAGACTCTTCCATTTCCCATAGCATCAATTTCTAATACTGGAAAAATTTAAATCGAGAAGCCTACAATCTTAGATATGTAGACTAGACATAAAATTCTGTTGTACATTCTATGGGTTATGATGGCATGTATCTACCATTATGGTATCTTAGAGTATCTTCATTGCCCTAAAAACCCTCTATGTTTCTCCTATTCATCCCTTCCTGCACCAACCCCTGGCAACCACTGATTTTTTTTTACTGCCTCCATACTTTTCTACAACATCATATAATTGGAATAATACAGTATGTAGCCTTTTCAGATTGCTTTCTTTCACTTAGTAATATGCATTTAAGGTTCCTCTGTATCTTCTCACAGCTTGATAGCTCATTTCTTTTTAATGCTGAATAATATTCCACTCTCTGGATGTATGACAGTTTATCCATTCACCTGTGAAAGGACATCTTAGTTGCTTCCAAGTTTTGGCAGTTATTAATAAAGCTGCTATAAATATCACATCTTTTTAACCTATCATACTGAGAACCCAAAAGATATGTGACTAATTTTTAAATAAATGTATAAATTCAGGACTACTATTTCACATTTTCCCCCTACTAAATCCCTAATAGAAAATATCCTCAACACTAAAGGCTCTGCCTCTGACACCTTATATTTCTGAAAATGAAAAAAACATTAGGGATGCATTTCAGCTAAGGACTCAGAATCAAATAAGGTACAGATATGATTGATCATATGCTATAAAGGCAAATAAACATCATTTTCTATAATCTTTTACTTATAATAATAGATAGCATTTATTGACCATTTACTGTATGCCAGACGGTTCTAAGAACTTCATACACACACATGCACACAGCTTTTTAACAACGAAAATTATGTAAGTTCTAGAAAGTAGACAAACATTATATAACAGTTACACCAGAGAACTCTTGTTTTACAGAGTACTACACAATGAATTAATCTATTTTTTCTTCATTCATAAAGTATGTACTATGCACTAGTAACAGGGAAAGAGTGATAAGACAGAAAAAGTTCATAATCTCATAGAAGCAAAAATAGACAAACAAAAGCTAAGTAAATGAATAGGACAACTTCAGTGACAATGGGAAGACTGAAACATGAAAAACAAGAACAGCATGATGTAACAGTTCTAAGGTGGTGCTGTTTAGGCCGGGTGGTCCGGGAAACGTGTCTGAGAAAGTGACATATACTTAGAACATACTCAGAAATTCAACTCTGCTGTATAATTAACTTGATATGGGAGAGATAATGAAATACATTCTTGGGAAAAATTTATTCCTTTTAAAATCCCCACCCCCATTTGAGACAGTACAGTTAATCCCCAAAATTAAATCCACAGCTGTGCTTTTTTTGGATACCTACCAAGATACTTGTTCATGAGCATGTGAACAAATTCTGTACTGGGAAAACTTCTGCTTTCATATACTCTTGATTATTTTGGAACGACTGCTCCAAATTTTACCTTTATAATCTGCCACATACATTATTAATTAAATCTTGAAAAAACCAAATACATGTGGAGAAAAAGCCTAATTTACAACTTTTGCCTAAAACAGCATTAAAAGGTAAAAAATTTTTTCATTAAGGAAAATGAAGACGATATTCCAAATATCAATAGTCATACATTCTATATCTGAGTTTACTATATACTTTCAAAGGAAGACTTAGATTTGAGATTTGATGATATACTTTTCTACAAATTGTCGAGGCATTAAAAGTTTCTGCCAAAGGACAAGAATAAAGATACAGACGTAGAGAATGGACTTGAGGGCACTGGGAAGGGGAAGGGGAAGCCGGGACGAAGCGAGAGAGTAGCACTGACATATATACACTACCAAATGTAAAATAGATAGCTAGTGAGAAGCAGCTGCACAGCACAGGTAGATCAGTTCGGTGCTTTGTGACCACCTAGAGGGGTGGGATAAGGAGGGTGGGAGGGAGACGCAAGAGGGAGGGGATATGGGAATATACGTATGCATATAGCTGATTCACTTTGTTATAGAGCAGAAACTAACACAACACTGTAAAGCAATTATACTCCAATAAAGATGTTAAAAAAAGTTAATATTAAGGATGAAATTTTCCTATTTAAGGACTATTTCAGAGAAATAAGAATATGCATTTCAAAGACACAAAAGGAATTTTTTCAGTTTCTTATACAACATCACGAAGACAAGGTATTTTTAAAACACCCTTCAAAGCATAAAAAAAAATCTAAGAAGCAAACACTAAATGATTTATATGTAAATGCCTGTATAAAAAATCAGTTGATCTTCCTTTTGTTCACATAAACGTCTTTTTAAAGAAAAAAAAAGTTTCTACCAAGTTTTCTCTGCCAGTTTATGAAAAATGTAAAGGCTGACTTGTTTTCTTTTCTAGAACTGTACAACTTTGTTAAAACATAATTTTGGTGTTTTACACTAACAAATCAAGACTCAGATTCAAATATTTATCACGTACCTCCTTTGTTCCAGTAACTGTACTAGGTGCTTATACTTTCATACAAGCATGAATGAAACAAAACAAGCATGGGAGAAACATTTTTCCCTTGAAGAAAGCTGAAGTTAAATGACTTAACCAAGGTCACAAATCTAGCTGTAGTAAACAGGAGCTATCCGAATTCAAACCTGGGCTTTCAGATACCAAGTTCAGGGGTTCTTCCACAACTACTGTCACCTTTGTATTTTCCTCAAGTATGCCTTAAAATGGTGCTGGTGATGTCAATTCCTATAGATGAAGATTTGGCTAAAGAGTTTGAATATGACTGAAAAGAACGTATTTTTACCTAGTAACATGTTCTGTGACACTGTCTTTTTACACAATAAACACTGACAGGTCGTGCAAAATTCAATCTATTTTCAATCTACCTCTTAGCTTCCTGATGGGCTACCAGTAGTAGGTTCCAAGGTTTTCTCCCTGAGAAGTCCATAGACAAGGAAGAATGAATCAATCAATTTATATTAAAATCAAAGACCAAAAATCAATGATCCATCTAGAGGAATGGTACAAATTCAGTAAACTGGGGTACAGCATAGATCAGAAACCTAGAATTTGAAAGAACAGTAAACTATCTCTAAGCTCAATGCACAACTATGAATCTGAAAAACTTTGTCAGGTCAACTATTACCAGGAGCAGGAAAAGGTGCACCAAGCTGTCTCAAAGAACTGAAAACAGAACCTACAGGAGGGAGTGACAGTGGAAGAAAGCAGCTTGAGTTAAGGGTTTATAAGAGCCTGAAACCCAAATGTTTTTGATTCACCTTTCTTAGTTCACTCTATGACAACAAATAGTTTCCTATGACTGCATTAAACAGATAAAATCATGTCACACTACTAAAGACCAACCTATGGGGTAAACGCCAGCAAAAGGAAAAATATATATTAAATTAATTAGTCAGAGTCCTGTTGAGATTTCTATTAAATTTTATTTGAAGTAGTTTACTGCTTCCATTACATGTTCGAGAATCCATAAAAAAGATATAATAATCCTGCATTTCATAGATATCCATTAATTTCTTATTCATATCCCATGCAGACTTAGATCAGACACTTTCACATGATCAAATAAAAATACTCAAAATATGAAAAGCAGTAAATAATTTTTATTTCCAGTAAGTGCCTAGAGACTCAGATTCATAAATTTCATAATTATTCTTACCTGCTCTGGATATAAGCCCTTATTCTGTCCTTATTTTTAACACTGATATATTTGATAAAAATTTTGCTTTTGCTTCCTTCATTTATTTTGGATCCAACACAGAAGGTTTACTCAAACTCTAATACATTTTTAAGAAGTGATCTTGATCATTATATTTGAATTTTGTAAAATAGTAAACTTACTTTTTAGAGTATATGGTATATATACATTATCAGAGAAAGACTCAAATCTCCTAATCAGAAAGCAATTTTGTAACAGAACTCAGTACCCATATTAGTAAATTTGGATTTCCAAGGCCAAGGTAACTTTTGGATTTTGAGCATGATACCCTTAGACAGCAACTTATTTTAAAAAGTAGCGTTACTAGTTTTAATAAATGTTATTTCCTGTTAAGAAACTATAATCCAATTCTTAAGACTAGCT
Source organism: Mesoplodon densirostris (assembly GCF_025265405.1). Classification (NCBI taxonomy): domain Eukaryota; kingdom Metazoa; phylum Chordata; class Mammalia; order Artiodactyla; family Ziphiidae; genus Mesoplodon; species Mesoplodon densirostris. The sequence continues at coordinate 128,370,235 of NC_082662.1, read as the reverse complement.
CCTTTTACACGCAGCAAAGTTGGAATATAAAAATACAAGTGCCCTATTAGAATCTAAGGATATCTTACCCTTTCAGAATCTATGTCCTTAAAATTAATGAACTTTCAAATAAAGGGATTAATATATTATCATATGTTTTAAGAGCTTATTCTATTTTAAATGTAAGTTTTTGCATTTTGAAAATTTGTTTTACAAAAGAACTGTTAAGAATGTGCTTTAAAATGATTAGAAAGCATGAAAAAATGTTTAAAGCCTTGAAAAAAATAAAGTACAGACAGTATATAACTCACCTAAAAGAGCTCTCCTTCCTTCTGTTGAGTGCTAGGCTTTAAAAAAATTTTAAAGTCTTGAAAAAGAAAATAAAGTACAGAAAATAAAGTACAGACTAGTCTGCTTTTGCTAATCCACTTCCTCACCTTTCAGCCATTCTTGAATTTACCCTATCTTCTGAAGGTTTACTGAATTTTTGTCCTCTCTCTTCCTCTTAACTGCCTTACTGAATCATAATCAAAAATGACCTCATAATTGCTAAACCCAATGATCATTAACATTCCAATTACATCACCTCTCAGTATCGGTGACCATTCTTACCTTCTAGAAACATTACTTTGGTTTCTCTGACTTCTGTGGCCACTCCTCAATCTCTTTGAAAGTCTCTACTTTCTCTTTAAATCCATGTTTTTAGGAGGTTACTTCCCAATACATGTTCGTTTTAAGACTTCTTTGAAGCTACTGGACTTCAAATACAGTTTATTACATTAAGTCATGCATCTAAGTTTCAAGTCAAAACCTCTTTTATAAGATGCAGACCTTAATTACTTAGAAATCATTTTCAGTTCCAAGTCCCCACTCACCTGTCAAAATTAATCTGAAAAAAAAAATGCATCATTCCATCTTCTGAACAAAATCTGCCTTCCTCCTGTTTTCTCTATCTTGATAAATGGCAGTATCAACCACCCAGGTACTCTCTCTCACAACATCCCTTTATTTAGATAAATCACTGATGAAACGTGTACACGAAAACACATATTTTCTAATTCCTCAAAAAGACCCCTTCAGCTTGGACTGACTGGGTTGACAACATGGGAGAGTAGGGATGGGGGAAATGGGCTGTAATTGTGAAGACTAAAGAGACAGAAATTTAGAAAGTACTAGGGCACAGGAAATACACAATGTCTTGACTTAGAATGCTGAGGTTGGAGGGAAAAACTACAAATTGCACCCAAGAAAAAGAGAGAAAGGGAAGAACAAGTCAGAGATTAGAAATATTAGTGACAAAACCAGATACCTGAAAATCAGATGAAAGAAAATGGTTGTCAAGATAGCATTCTTTGATGAAATACCCATCTTATACAAACCTCATATCTTTGGGGAGCAAGGGTTATGAACTTGCAATTAACCTAAATACCATTAGCAAAAAAGGTGCCAGTTTCCATTAATGAATTATGTTCTGAATGTCACTAACAATAATTACTAGACACTGAATAGCCCAATTCTCTTTTCCCTAAGCCACCCTCCCCAAATAAATTTCTGAATTTCACTTTACCTTTCATTTAATTGCACTCTATTTGCTCCCACCTCTCCAATTTACAAATTTTAAATTCCTTATTCCATATAGTACATCTTTAACATTCTGGAATTTGTTACATGAACCACTTAAAATCTTAGGGTCTAACCGTGCTCTCTTACTACAAGCAAAGGCTCTTATTTTTCGTGAATAGCCCAACACAGAATTTTTCACATAAGTGAAGGGTAGGGGAATAGTCGAAGTGGAAGGTAGTGAGATGTAGAACTGAGAAGAAATATTTCACTCCTGGATTTGCAACTGAAGGAAATAGCAAAATTACCAGATTAGAGAAACAGTGTATGTTTCATTCAATAGCTCTTCAGCTTAATCAAAAACAAAAACCAAATTATCTACCATTCCTCTTCAAAAGCACACACACACAGATGAACATACACACAATGAATACCCCTGTCCTCCAAAAAAGGAATAGCTCGGTGTCATCAGTGTCAATTTCGTAAGCTAGCTATTTACAGAAAAATTGAGTTCAGTAATACTACTGGAATAGAAAACAGTATATTGCATTTTTAAACTATTGCTTAATATGATAATGGTTGTTGGAAAATATTTCAAAAGCACATTCAGAAAACTTAAAACTGAAACAATATCAAACGATTTAAGAACCCTTTTCTTACACACACACACACACACATGGATGTCTACAGTTTACTTGGAAATGGATCAAAATGTAAGATAGACTGATGAATAGACAATGGATTTATGACCAGATATGTGATAAAACTAACATAATATTAATGGTAGAATCAAGATGGTGGGTATATGAGTAGTCACTATGAAACTGTTTCAATTTCCCTGCCTGCTTGAGAATTTTCATTAAAAATACTAGGAAAGAGATATGGGGACATACGTATATGTATAGCTGATTCACTTTGTTATAAAGCAGAAACTAACACACCATTGTAAAGCAATTATACTCCAATAAAGATGTTAAAAAGTATACTAGGAAAAAAATCCACAAGAACAATAATAAATCACATACACACAGGCCCTGTATTTAAAAACAAAAACTTACCTCACGAATTAACTCTGGTGAAAAGAAATAAATAGTTTAAAAAGTAAAAACTCTGAGACCAATATATGTAAAATCTAAGGAAGGTACCCAAAGGTGTACTGATAAAAAAAATTTACAGCCTTAAGTGTTTTCCACTGAACTGAAAAATAAAAATAAACTTACTATCCGACAACTAGTAGAAATAAGTATTAAAGATTTTTAAAAATAATAAATTAAAAACATAATGACAAATCAAAAAGCTCATTCTTAAAAAAAAAAAAAAAAAAGTACTAAAACCCCTGGCAGATTTTTTTCTTCATTCCTCACAAATATTTAGCTTTGTAAAAGGATGTAACTGGGACTTCCCTGGTGGTCCAGTGGTTAACACTCCGTGCTTCCACTGCAGTGGGTGAGGGTTCGATCCCTGGTCCCTGATCGGGGAACTAAGATCCTGCATGCCTCATGGTGCGGCCAGAAAAAAAGGTGTAACCACAGACATGATCTTTTCAATTTACAGAATAATTATATCTACAATTTGAGGTTTCTAAATTTGAAAATCTCGAGTGAATAAACTTCTAGGCAGATAAAAATGACATAAGTGACTCAAAAACAAGTAGAAACTTGAATAGACCTGAAAACACTATTAAAAACTAAGGCCTTAAATACCTGTTTGAGAGTTCCTTTGTCATCTTTGAGATCATAAATAAATCAATAAACTCAGTTTAATCTCAATCAAAACCCCAAAAGGGGGCTTCCCTGGTGGTGCAGTGGTTGAGAGTCCGCCTGCCGATGCAGGGGACGCGGGTTCGTTCCCCGGTCCGGGAGGATCCCACATGCCGCAGAGCGGCTGGGCCCGTGAGCCGTGGCCGCTGGGCCTGCGCATCCGGAGAGGGCCGCGTACCGCAAACCAATCAACCCCAAAAGGATTTTTTCAAATGAGCGTAACAAAATAACCCTAAAACACATCTAGAAAAAAAAAAGCATACAAGGATAACTAGGTAAATTATATGACACCAGAATAGGCTAAGGAGAAAAGTACCCATTTGTAAACAGATACTATAAACCTATGTTATAATACGTGGTAATAATATAGCAGTGCAGGAATAGGCAGCAATCAAATGGAATAAAAGATCCAGAAATAAATCTATGCATATTAAGAAGACATTTCAAATTGTGATAATGAAGCGTTATGCAATACATGACAAAAGGCTATATATGTGCCTAAATATATTTTAGATAAATTAACACATTTCCATGTAAAAATTCAAATCATAAATTCTACAAGAAAAATATAGGTATGTATTCAATAAAATTTTGTGCAGTGGGATTACTTCGTAAGAAAAAGGAAAGAAGAAATTAGGCTATATACAAGTTAAAGCTTTTTGCTGGGTAAAAATAACAAACTTAAAAGGCAAATGGTAATCTAGGAAAAAGAAGTTGTTACAAGTGAATATGATGAGCTATTCACTAAAAATAAGAGCCTTTTATTTTAGAAATAAAAATAACCAATAAGCATTTTTAAAAACCCTTTCAGATGTATTACTAATAAGAGAAATTTAAATAAGGTTTTTAGTTTATCAACTGGGCAAAAATTTTAAAAAGATATGTAATACCCAGCAGTGGTGAAGCATTGAAGAAACACAATTTCATACCCCAACGAGGGAGGTGTACTTTGGCAATAGACTGAGGTGGGGAGGGGGCAGATGGAGTATTATCAGTACGTTAGAAAATTAGAAAAGGTTTTAGAACTCTACATGTTCTTTGATACAATACATTTCTTGAAATAGTGGGAAAGGAAAATACTGATTTGCACAGAAATTCAGTTAGAAATGTCCACTATAGGGTTGTTTACAATTTTAAAAAACATCCTTAATTTCTATAAATTGTAAGTAAATTATAAGCTTCGTAAAATGAAAGTTTAATCTCATGATAAAATGTTATCAGATTAAACCAAAATAGACAAGAATATGTAACAGCGGTGTCACTAGCTAGTAGGATTGTAAGAGTGTGTTCTTCCTGACTTAATGGTATTTTCTAGATATTTTGAAGTTATAGTCCTATTGCCTAAAAAAGCTTACCACAGAAAGTCCTCTATTTGCAATGTTCCTTTTTCACCAAAATAAAGATTTTATACTTACTTCTCCATCATCAAGGGCATTCATCTCCCCTACCCTCCGTTTCATGAAATCAGTTTCTAGCTGGCTGACTGGAGTTCAAGACCCCTAATCAACCCTTAAGCTTTGAATGTGAGAAATCCTTATCCAGTAAAAAGCTAGTTAAAATAGGAAAATGCTCTTTTTTGGCCTGGAAAAAAAGTAAGCTAGGCTGCTTACTTTTTTCTGACTTCATTCTCACTTAGACACAATGCTTAGAATTGAAAGATGTGCTTACGAATGGAGAAAGTTATTATTTCAAAGCCTCTTTCTGGCCTCATGTCCTTTCCTCCAACCCCAAGAGTATTGTTAAATGATGTGGAAAACTGCCTGTGGGGACAGAATGCACAAGAAGTAAAAAACTATTCCTACAGAGTCAGAATGAAAACATACTTCTATTCATCACCCAAACCAAAACATTTCTTCAAATCTAACACTATCAAGTGGTACCACACTTGGGGCACTGGGAAGGGGATCCCTACGTGCAATTATACCTTTCATGTCTTTTATGTCGATCTCATTTGTTTTACAAATAAACCTCTGAGGTAGTTGGACTACTGCCAGCTTTATTTTACAGATGAAGAAACTGAACTTCTGAAATGATGTGACATGCCCAAGATCACACAATTAATGCCTCTGAAGCAATTCCTGATAGCAAATTCTTCTCAGTGAACAGCAACCATCTCCCCTGTACAAATCTCAGTAGCAAAGAAGCCACATCAATCGACCTAAGAAACAGCAGCAATATATTTGTGAGTAAAACTTTGTTCATGGCTTTAGATTTAGTAGTTTCTGGGGGAGAATAATAATGAACATCTCGGGAATTCCCTAACAGTCCAGTGGTTAGGACTCGGCACTTGCACTGCAGTGGCCCAGGTTCAATCCATGGGTGGGGAACTAAGATCCTGCAAGCCGCATGGAGTAGCCAAAAAAAAAAAAAAAAAAAAGAACATCTTCACTGATAAATGAGAATAAAGACAGGTCTGATAATAACTTTTTCAGAGATAGTTAACAAGGAAAAAGGATATAACCTGATTTCTTAAGAAATGTTTAAGTGATTAAAGGTGGTATAGTTGACTGATCACTCCTTATCTCTAAACATACTTCTTAAAAAAAATTTTTTACTTTATATTATTTTATTTTGGCCATACCTCGCAGCTTGCGGGATCTCAGTTCCCCAACCAGGGATCAAACTTGGGCCCCATGCAGTGGAAGCGCAGAGTCCTGACCACTGGACTGCCAGGGAAGTCCCTAAACATACTTTCTTTACTTGTCTTCTGGGACACCACACTCATTACCTCACTGGCCACCTCTTTTCAATCCTTGATGGCTCCTTCTCTCTTGCTAAGCTTTCACTATTGGAGAGTATCAGGTGCAATTCTTTCTTGGACCTCTTAATCTAATTACTCTCAAACTCTCAACCTAAGCGATGTCTTCCAGTCCTAGAGCTTTAAATATGGTCTACTGGTGATGCTTAAAATTTAAATATCTTCAGTCCCAACCTCTCCTCTGAAATCTAGACTTGAGTATTCAACTGCCTACTTGATTATCTCCACTTGGACATTTAATAGACATTTCAAACCTAACATGTCCAAAACTCTTGATTTTTTAAAACCAGAACCTAATAACTCACTATCTCCACCACTACCACTCTAGTCTAAACCATTAGCACCTCAGTTTAAAGTATTCCAATTGTCTCAACTCATCTCCCTGTTCCCATTCTTTTCCCCTCCAGTCTATTATCCACAAAACAGCCAGAACCATATTTTAAAAATGTAAGCCAATTCTTTTGTCACTCCCCTTCTCAAAACACTCCAATGAACTCTCAAGGCATTTTAAACAAAGTCAACCAATACAATCTCTATCCAACCTCGTTTCCTCCTATTCTTCCTTCCTCTTGCTCACTCATCTCCAGCCAGTGGCCTCTTTGTTCTCTGAATTCATTCATCCCACTCCTGTCCAGGACCAGAGCACTCTCCAACCAGATATCTACATGGTGTGCTTCCTCACATAATATAAGTCTCTGCTAAATGACACCTTCTCAAAGAGTGGTATTCCCTAACCAGCCACTAAAATAGTAGCTCTCAATATGCCTCTTTTTTTGTATAAAGAGGCTATCTTTAGTGTAAAAGGAGGTAAGTAGGTTAAAAATATATACTGTATTTACTTAAACTGAAAACAAATTCACGGGAAGGATACATGAAAAGTTACCTATTAACTCAGCAGATAAGGTAGATGGGTGGGAGGATTTTTCACATTGTTTGTTTTTAAAATATCGTTTGATTTTTTTTGAACCATTTTAATATTATTTGAATGTCTGTTTAAAAATAAATAAAAAATAGCAGTCCACCACTCTCTATTTCTTTACTCTAATTTATTTTTACTCACAGCATCTACACTTACTTGACTTCATATCATATAATTATATAATTATCCATATCTCCACCAGACAGTAAGCTTCAACCAACTCCCTTAGTACTAGAGAATATAATGATTTTCTCCTTAACTAAAAACAAAACATTGAAATGGTTTTCATTATCTTTGTGTCACCTTTTTCCTCCAGCACACTTTATTTATATAACTTTTATTCTATTTATAAATTTGCATGGTATGTCCTTGGCTATATCCAATACATGCACAAGATGAAGACATAAGAGGGCTTGCTTGTTAAATTTGTAAATGTCAAAAAGCCAGGAAGAGAAGCTAATCCCTTGGATGACAGAATCATTATTCAAGAAGGTTTCAAGGACTTCCCTGGTGGCACAGTGGTTAAGAATCGCTTGCCAAAGCAGGGGACACAGGCTCAAGCCCTGGTCCGGGAAGATCCCACATGCCCCGGAGCAACTAAGCCCGTGCACCACAACTACTGAGCCTGCGCTCTAGAGCCCGTGCTCCGCAACAAGAGAAGCCACCGCAATGAGAAGCCCACGCACCACAATGAAGAGTAGCCCCCACTCACCACAACTAGAGAAAGCCTGTGCGCAGCAACGAAGACCCAACACAGCCAAAAATAATAAAATTTTAAAAAAGATCTCAAGTTTTAACTACACTCCAGTAGATGATAATTAAAAGGGTTAAAGGTACATATTGCTTAAAAAACATCATCTACGTGTATATACAGAATGGGAAAGATTTTAACATACAAAAGATGTGGGTTTATGTTGCCTACATCAGTGATTTCCAGACAAATTTTTCAAAAAACAAAATAGGAAACTACAAAGGTGGCCTCTCCCGTTGCGGAGCACAGGCTCCGGACGCGTAGGCCCAGCGGCCACGGCTCACAGGCCCAGCCGCTCCGCGGCACATGGGATCCTCCCGGACAGGGGCACGAACCTGCGTCCCCCGCATCGGCAGGCGGACTCTCAACCACTGCACCACCAGGGAAGCCCCAAAAGACTAACTTTTTATTGCTTATGCAAAAACACAAAAACAAAACCCGAAGACAAATATCTAAAGAAACTTACCGACTACTAACACTATCATTTCATAAAAAAAGGTTATTTTAACATTAGAAAAGTAGAAATACAGAATGTAAAAAACAAAAAATTCCTTGAATTGGATAAATATAACTTGAAAAGCCACATAACATTTTTCTCTCATTTTTTTGCTTAGAACTGGCAAGACATTACTGTTGTTAGAGTTAATGAAATTTTAGACCATAAACACAAGTGTATCGCTTGAATCAAGAAAAGGGGTAATTTCACTACACTGCATTCAGACCACAACTGCAGAACTAAAGCTGGAAACAGAATCAGGACAAAAAAGAATAGCACTGGGCTTCCCTGGTGGCGCAGTGGTTGAGAGTCCGCCTGCCAGTGCAGGGGACATGGGTTCGTGCCCCGGTCCGGGAAGATCCCACATGCGGCGGAGCGGCTGGGCCCGTGAGCCATGGCCACTGAGCCTGCGCGTCCGGAGCCTGTGCTCTGCAACGGGAGAGGCCACAGCAGTGAGAGGTCCGCGTACCACAAAAAAAAAAAAAAAAAATAGCACTGACAAAACTGATTGTATCTAGTGATAGAGATGAGGAAAGTAAAGGAAACTGTATCACATGAAATTGTAGGGGTTGTAGTATTTAATTTAGAAGAGGGAGAACTTAACAGAGACCCAATATATTGAGAAAAACCTTACTGTATCTTACTCTTAAAGACAGAACTGCAACCAACGGAAGAAGTTACACAGTAAAGCAGATACTAGCTCAGTTTAGTAAAATCTTTCTGTTACATTTTTCAAAAGTGAAATTACCATCCTATGCCCATTTTTTCATGCAAGTGTTTCTCATGGAAAAGCTGGACTCAATAAGATCTCAGGGATATTAGTAGTAAGCAGCACATTGTTTGAGATGATTTCTAAAGTCTCCTCTAATTCTAAAATTTTGTGAATTAGAAGGGAATAAATATTGCCTTTTATAACTTACTGAAAAAGATGAGTGGAAAGAATTTGGGCTTTAGTCAAAAAGACAAATGTTCAGTTATAGGCTTTACCACTTAATAATGTGTGACAGAGAGGCAAAATTATTCACTAACTCTGGACCTTAAGTATTCTGAACTTTAAATGTAAAATAATACCATACTTACACAACTGCTGCATGAATTATGCATAGACACACACAATGTCTGGCACTTAGTAAGTGCTTAATACATAGTAGATATTACTCACTTATTCAGTAAATAATATGTTCCAAAGGATAATATTTTCTATTATTTATTAGCCATTTATATACTTAAATAAGGACTTACTCTCTGCTGTCTCGTTCTTTGCTTTTCAAACCTAAGCAATGCACGCTTAGGATTCATTTCCACTTCCATGCTTCACATAATCTCTATTGGATGAAAGAAATTTTCATAACCTTGCTTTTGTTGGTTTCCTTTCTACCTTTGACACAAAAGTGGGGTTTACTTTTAATACATGTCAACTATGTCATTCATTTTGGCAAAAGAATTTATAATATACTGTTGCATAATCATTTCAACTAAACTGGACTATATATCCAGTTTAATCAAGCCTACTACCAGACAGATGTTTTCTTACTCTTTTAGATAGCCCACACTGGCTACCTCATTGGTGAGCACTTCTCTCAAGAAATATCTGAGTAAATAAAGACCCATTTCACCAAGGGTAGTTATTAGAAATCTTGGTTATTAACAAAAGTTTACGAAATAAAAATAGTCTGAGGTTTCTCCCCATTAGATGAAACCCATTCCTTACTGAAACATATCAATACTTAATGCTCCAGCCAATATTATCTACCCACCAAAATTTTTCAGATGGTATTTAATTCTTTTTTTTCTTATACTTGCAAAATAATTGACAACTATACAGATATTTTAGTTGGCAATTTAGTATCATGCTGTCTGTTAGATATTTATTAGAACAGTGTACTGCTTAACCCCCCAATGTTCATGATAAAGAAGAAAAAATATCACTACAGAATTTTGTTGAATAAAAAACATGTTGACAAGTTTAAACATATACAGTATTCAGTACTAGATGAATGATATCAGATGCAACAATAAAACTAGGGTGTTTTTTTGGGGTTTTTTTGCGGTACGCGGGACTCTCACTGTTGTGGCCTCTCCCGTTGCGGAGCACAGGCTCAGTGGCCATGGCTCACGGGCCCAGCCACTACGCGGCACGTGGGATCCTCCCGGACCGGGGCACGAATCCGTGTCCCCTGCATTGGCAGGCAGACTCTCAACCACTGAGCCACCAGGGAAGCCCAATAAAACTAGTTTTGGGGTCTTTTTTTTTGAAGTGATAAAAGGAAACAAGAAACTGATACTTGTAACAAATAAATCCCTAAGCATAGAATTGTTAAAAGCACCTTGATATTTACATTAATAGACATAACGGATGATAATTTTACAGTGTAAAGTTGGAAAATGTGCAGATGGTTATTTACTTCCATACAAAGTAATTTTAGCACACCACGAAATTTAACAGTAAAATACATTTCAAGTTTGATTTAATATAATTCCACATGGTGAATTACAGATTACTTTTTTTTTTTTTTTTTTTTTTTTTGCGGTATGCGGGCCTCTCACTGTTGTGGCCTCCCCCGTTGCGGAGCACAGGCTCCGGACGCGCAGGCTCAGCGGCCATGGCTCACGAGCCCAGCCGCTCCGCGGCATATGGGATCCTCCCAGACCGGGGCACGAACCCGTATCCCCTGCATTGGCAGGCGGACTCTCAACCACTTGCGCCACCAGGGAGGCCCCAGATTACTTTTTAAGTAAATTGAAATTTAAGAGATATACTAATTCTTTTTTAAAAGTCTACTAAAATACAACTAAAAATAGAACTACCATATGACCCAGCAATCCCATTACTGGGCATACACCCTGAGAAAACCATAATTCAAAAAGAGACATGTGGGCTTCCCTGGTGCCGCAGAGGCTGAGAATCTGCCTGCCAATGCAGGGGACACGGGTTCGAGCCCTTGCCTGGGAAGATGCCACATGCCGCGGAGCAACTGGGCCCGTGAGCCACAACTACTGAGCCTACACGTCTGGAGCCTGTGCTCCGCGACAGTGAGAGGCCCGCGCACCGCGATGAAGAGTGGCCCCGCTCGCTGCAACTAGAGAAAGCCCTCGCACAGAAACGAAGACCCGACACAGCCAAAAATAAAATAAAATAAATAAATTTAAAAAACAAACAAAAAAAGAGACATGTACCACAATGTTCACTGCAGCACTATGTACAACAGCCAGGACATGAAACCAACCTAAATGCCCATCGACAGATGAGTGGATATAGAAGATGTGGCGCATATATACAATGTAATATTACTCTGCCATAAAAAGAAATGAAATTGAGTTATTTGTAGTGAGGTGGACACCTAGAGTCTGTCATACAGAGTGAAGTAAGTCAGAAAGAGAAAACCAAATACCATATGCTAACACATATATACGGAATCTAAAAAAAAAAAAAAATGGTACTGATGAACCTAGTGGCAGGGCAGGAATGAAGATGCAGACATAGAAAATGGACTTGAGGACACAGGGGAGTGGGGGTGGGAGGGCAAAGCTGGGGCAAAGTGAGAGTAGCATCGACATGTATACACTACCAAATGTAAAATAGCCAGTGGGAAGCAGCAGCATAACGCAGGGAGATCAGATCGGTGCTTTGCAATGACCTACAGATGTGGGATAGGGAGGGTGGGAGTGAGGCTCAAGAGGGAGGGGATATGGGGGTATATGTATGCATACAGCTGATTCACTTTGTTGTATAACAGAAACTAACACAGTATTGTGAAGCAATTATACTCCAATAAAGATCTATTAAAAAAAAAAGTCTATTAAAATACAATTAAGGGATAAAAAGTATAAGACAACAAAAAAGCACTTTATGGCAAAATCAACTTAATAAAAGAGCACAAATTCAATTTTAATAAAAAAGTTCAACATGAATTATTTCCTCAAAAAGTAAGCTCTTGTTTAAGCTGAAAATAATAAAATTCATTAATTGAAGAAAACTGAACTTCATGGGTTCTTGTTATGTAGCAATTTCATTTTTCAGAGTTTATAGAGTTGATCATATTATAAAATACTACCGAATAGCAGAAAATATTATTAAAATATGGTTACTGATAAGAAGTGGGGAAAAAATTCCAACAGTTTCCATTTTTATGAAAAGCCCATATTAAGACATCTCTTCCTATATCAGTAAGTTAATTTATAAAACTATAGTTCCACTTCATTAGAATTATTACTTTCACATCAAAAGAAAAAGACTAGACTAATACAACTATGAGGTATCAATGAACTTGATTGTCACAGACAACTCAAAGAGCAGGCAGAGAAGCTTTCCATAAATTTTCACAGGGTTGGGGGACTAGGGGACACAGCTGAAAAGAGCACACTGTAGAAGAGACCTTGGTTTTATTTGACTCTGCCTTTCATTAGCAGTTTGGCTTGGACAGCCAAGTCAGTTAACTTTCCAAGTTTTAATGTCTTCCTCTTTCTCTGTCAAATGCATTTAGACTCTTCAGTTTTAAAACACCAAAATTCTACAATATCTGCAAAGTTAGGAAAAAGTAAAAGCAGCACTGGTTTTACTTTTTAAAAAACAATGGCAGAAAAATACAAAATGGTTTGTAACTTGCAATGTAGTATTTCCAGAGCTGAATTCCTAAATCATTGCAGCATACCCAGCTAGGGTTATATCAGCGAAGATCTGGATACCGTATTCATAATGTCACTCTCTCCTCTCACATCATTCCTCCACCTGCTCCTCCCCATCCGGCTTCAATCTCTCTTTTGCTTGTTTTAACGCCAGCAAACGGTTGTAAGCTTAATAATCAAATCATTTTAAAAGATATATTTTCAATCAAGTATGTTATCTTCACCACATTTCTCCCAACTGGGTGAATTTTCATTAAGAGAATAAAAATATGAATAAAAAATTCAGAAAGAGAAATGTACCAGGCCTATGTTTTATTTTGAATGCTTAAAAAACAAAACGGAAAGATGTATCCTAACCTATTCCCTTAGGAACGTGAATGCGTTACCCACTCTATGAAAAAACATTCTGCTGGTTCATTTTCCTGCTACACAAACAGCTTCGTCGTCAGGCCCTTCCTGGTCCATTCTTCATCGTGAGCTAGTAATTTTATACTGATCACCTTGGCAATGTTTGGACAGGCACTGTCCTTGTCTTCCAGGAGCTTACATTCTCCAAGTACTCCGCTAAACACTAAAAAAACAGATACTATGACTTAGGGTACAAATCCTACATCTTCCCGCCCCTTGTTAGGCAGCTGCTAATTTTTCTTTTCCTTACATAAAATGAAGGGACCCATACCAAAGCCCACATTTGAATCTCAGGACAATGAAGTCGACAGGAAGCTACTCTCTCCTCCCCCGGGTTACTACAGAGCCACAGACTGAGCGGGTGCTGTCGCCTGGCGGGGTACGTGACACCACGTCTTCCACGCCCTCCCAACGCGTCCGAAAGGCTCCTCGCCGGACCACCCCAAACCGCCCCACACACCAAAACCAACCACACAAAAAGAAACGACATTGGGAGCTGCTCCGATCGGGAAAACCCCTTCTCCAGCAGCAGCGCAGCCATTCCCTCCGCTGCTCCGCCCGCACCCCTGCAAACTGCTGGGGCGGAGGGGGCTGCACAAAGCCAGGAGAGCCAGAGACGATTCAATACGTGGACACTTGCAGGGGAAGCCGGGACGCAGCGCCCGGGGACGCAGGGTTGGGGGGCGGTGGGAAGAAGGGGCGCCCCCGCCGAGTCCCAGGTCCAGGGCGGGGGCGGTGCGCGAAGCCTCAGGGAAAAGCCCCTCGCCGCCGGCCCGCAACCCCTCCCGCCGCGGGCCGCGCCCGAGCCCCCGCTGCAAACCCGAAGAGAAGGATGTGGAAAGGCGGAGGCGAGGGCATCGGAGCGCATCACTTACCCCTCACTGCTGAGAGGGACCGGACGGGGGGGCGGGGCGCACCGCGTCCCGTGAGTCTCTCGCAAGCGTCCTCCCTCACCCTGTCGTCGTCGCCGCCGCCGCGGTCGAGCTCTCGGCCCCTCGGCGCCCTTGGGCAATAATGTTATTCCGCACACGCGCCGCACATACCGGTAACAAGGAGCGGCCGCCCAGTGCGCAGGCGCCCGGGGAGAGGAGCCCAGCCCTACCCCTGGTTGGTCCGGCCCAGTCCCGGCGAACTCCTACTGCGCAACCGCCAAGCACAGACAATGAAAAGGGGTTGTGCGGGGTGGGGGGGGTGGGGTCTCACCCACAGGCCTCTCCAGCTGCCGACTGCGCAGGCGTATACCAAAGACCAGCTTCAACAATGAAGTGGACCGGGCTTTAGCTGGGACCGCAACTGGCAAGGACTACAGTTCCCAGCCGGCAGTGCGCCAACTCCAAACTGTGGTCGGGTCGCTGGGCGTGCTAAGATTGGTAGTGTCAGCCGCCTTCACGATCTACGCTGTTAAGGAGATTCAGAGCTTCTTTTTTTGAGAATTTATTTCGCGTTGTTGGCAGATGTTGCGGCTGAAGGGTTTTGAGCTTGTTATTTGCGTTCTTGAGAAGGCTCAAGGATCAACAGCATATAAGCGAATTTAGAAGAGTAAAGGCTTTCAGTGAGCCCTTTCTGTCAGTTAGGTGGTCCAGACAGCAGAATGGGATGAAGGCAGGACTAAGCCTGGCCGGGGTACAGAAATGGGCGGAGCCTCCAAGGAGTCTCTTGGCAACCGGAACTTGCCTCCAAACCGCCAAAGCTTGAGCTTGGAGCGCGTTGCCCTCTGGGAATTGTAGTGTCATTGGGAGGGCTCTTAGGAGCTTCGACACTGTAGGCCCGGACACTGCGGACTACAACTTCCGACGTTCACCACGAGGGCCCGTGGGTGGGAAGAGGCCGAAGAGCTCAGTCCGGGATTCTGTGCTCCCCAGCGACAGCAGCAGCAGGAAGTCGGTGGGCCCCTTCCGGGGGCTGAGGCCACTTGCTCTCCGAGGGGAGAACACTGGACCCTTCCCCATACAACTCCTATCTCTGGGCCCCGAGTGTGTTCATGGCGAAGTCCCCGGAGAACTCTGCCCTGGAGGAGATTCTGGGGCAGTATCAACGGAGTCTCCGGGGTGAGTTGCTCGGAACCTCTGTGCCCTAAGCCCCTTGATAGCAGGGCCTAATGGGCGGGAGCTGACCGGGGGCGTTTCCTAACACCTTGGTTCGGCCCTAGCCAGAACGCAGAGGAAGAAGATGGATGTTGCTGTGGAAAGATTAAATAGTTGTGTTTGTTTTTACGTTTAAGCAACGTTGTTTCCCTTGATTCCCATAGTTACCTGAACCAACTGCCTGATCTTTTCTTGGGCATCTTTTTTACCCGGCGCCCGCAGAAACTCTTGGACGGCTCAATGCCAGTTTTGCCTAGTTCCCATACTTTATAATCCAGTAAATTCCTGATGCGCTCTTTTTACACATTCAAATTATGGTGTAGTGGATTGAATGTGATTTATTGGACCAGGAAAAAAACCCCACTAATAATTATTTTAATCACAACAGCTTTTATTTAGTGGTCTAGGCTATTTCATACATTAAATTACTTAAAACTTACAATCTTGTGAATGTCCCTCTTCTACACATGGGGAAATAGAGGTGCAAAGAGGTTAAGTTAGGCCAAAGCCAACACAGCTAGTTAGTGACAGAGCCAGGTATTAAATTCAGTCAGGCCCGTCTGCCTTAAAAGCCTATGTTTTTCTTTATTAATCATATTACAATTACTATTACTGAAACTTTTTAGTTAATTCAGGTTTTAATACTATAGTACCCTATGGGTAGCTGAAGAAGTGATATACTTGTAGATAGCTCTATCATCTTGAACATCATATATAACATCTAGAAACCTCATTTCTCTTATTTTAAAGTAGAAGCTATGATGTTGTCTACAGGGTTCTTGTGAGGAGCAAATAATTCATGTAAAGCAGTGATTTTCAGGCTTTTTTTTTTAAATCTTAGCCATAAGTAAGAAATGTATTTGGTATGGGACATAGACATATAGACTAAAAGAAAAGTTTCATTAAAGAATATTTATTCTACTAGATGTAATTCACCCTACTTTCTGTTCTTTTGCATTTTCTTAACCATTTAGGCTATGACCAACAGCTTAAAAAATATTTAAAGCATTTAAAACACTGACTCATTTATTTAGTGCCTATTATATGTTAGACATACCAAATGCTGGAGGTACCATAAGGAACTAGACAAAGTGACTGTCCTCAGGGAGCCTCTGGATTAATGCAGTGAAGCATGATAAACAAAATAATTACAGATTACTATGATAAAAAAGAAGGGTGAATATCAGTGCTTGGCACATAAGCACTCATTAAATGTTAGCTGCTATTTATAATTGGTACTTGTAGCAAAGTGAAGATTTTTCAAGGAGATTAGCAAATGTATCTTCTAGTGAGTCTAGACTTTGAAAGGGTTATTATTTATTGTTTGATTAGCAAATTTATCTTCTAGTGAGTCTAGACTTTGAAGGGGTTATTATTTATTGTTTCCATCTGTCAACAGTGTTACAAACTATCAACATTCTCAGTATTCAAACTGCAAGAATAAAATAATTGGTCTGAATGAATACCTTCATCAGCCTACTGATGTTTCAAGAGCTGTTAGATACAGAAATAACCACTTGTAACTTTTCATTTGAAAGCAAGAAAAATACTGTGCACAATAATACCAGTGGCATTTAATTTTTGAGGTTGATAAAAAAATCTTGTTTTCCATTATGTTTCTCCTAGTGATTCTCCTCCTTTGACCTTAATTTGAACCTTTATTTAAGTATTAGAGGCTATTTAATATTAGACTTGATGCAGTAGTTAATTTCAAACTAATGTTATAGTACTATATTTAATACCCATGTTAATGCTTTCAGTAATTATAGTGAAGAGTTTTTATTCAAAGATAATTCATTTTAAAATAAATTTAAAATTTAGTGTTATAACAATATAAAGTAGTGAAAACATTTATAATCAAGAGCAAATAAAGCAGAGACAAAAGTTAGTTTGTTTTTTATTAATTTTTAGTGATAGTTTTAACAATGAATCAAGAAATGAAACTTGAAATTTTTCATGGGTTTTCAGGACTCATTTTATGGTTTGTTAAGTAGCATTATAATTTTTAGGTTTATTTAGTTTATATAATAGCTTATGGAAGGAAACAAAACAGAACTAATATAGAAGTGAAGCATGATCAGAAGTTCTTCACTTCACACGTATAAATTACCACTCTTAGATAGGATAATTCCCTTTAACGTCAAAATGTGTCTTTCTGAATAAACACAGTATGGTGGCATTATTTTGTATACGAAATTTCATTATTTTAAGCGTTTTGTGCCTAATAACTTGAGAATTGTGTTACTATGCAGTCAGATAAAATGCAATTTAAAGTTCTTTTGTTTTGTTTTGGTTTTGTCTATCCACCATTACTTCCCCAAAATGGCTTGTCTAGTTCATGCTTAAAGAAAAGGTAATAGGTATTCTTGCTCTTTCCTCACAAGTTATTCCTCTGGTTTCTAAATAACTGTACATGTAATCATTACTAATTCTTTCAGTTGTATTTAGCAAGGAAGTGGGCATATAAAAATGCAAAATGCTTTTATAATTTTCCCATGATAGTCTCTCATTTTATATAGCTTTTCCTCATTTCTTTACTTGAAACACAATTTTTGGTACTATTGTAGTATATGAAGAATTTGAAGTTCTGATGTGTAAAGCAGAGTCAATGTTGCTTTCTTGCTTTTAAAACTTAAGAATTCTTGCCTCTCCTTGAGTTTGATGACCCTAGAGCAGCCATGGAAGTAGAGAGCCCAACTGCAGGCTCTATGCTCACCTCTTATTCTTTCCCTGACACCTTTCAGATGTAGTCACCCTCTAAGGATAACTTCTGCTTTGGATTGTCTGTGCCCCCACTGTAAGAATTGGACTGGTTGAAAGACTTCTTCAAAGTAAGAGATCTGGCAGAAAAACTAGAAAACTTCATTGCCCCACAGATCTGTAATATTATTCCTACATAGTAGATGATCTGAAAGTTTTCAGTGCGGTATAAAGTGGGCATATCCCAGGTATCCTGGGAGTCACAGAGTTTAATCTAGAACCAGAAGTGACTTGGGAGGTATTCTGGCAATATGGTTAGGTGTTCATTCACTCTTGGCATCTAAAATTCAAGACTCACAGAATTATATTGATAACTGGGCAGAATAGCAACTACCCCTCCTCTAATTTAAATTCAACACATCATAGTGCAAGGTCATGAGGTATAAAATAAACTAATTTATAGCCAAGAAAGGGTCAGGGAAACCAGAATAACAGGAACTTCAGGCTGTTTTAGATTTTGTACACTTGAATGTAGGGATATGATGTTAGAAAGAAGGAGAGAACTTGTTAGAAATTCAGTGTCCCAGCCTTAACAACTGAATCACGTTTCGTCTATTGCTGCAGTGTTAGCTATGGATACAGTTTTATACCTGTATACATGACTCACCTATTCTCCAACTTTCTGGCCACCTTTGATTGAGTGGGCATAAAGAAATGGAACAAACTTATACCGAGACAGGAATACATAATTTACTTTCTATATACATTTTATATGCTGATTCCTCCTTTTTCTTTCAACATTTTGGTGTTTTAGACTCTAGATTGAATTTGTGGAAGAGTATGATATATTCAGAGAAGAGAATGTGGAACTAGGATCCAAGTTACAACTCTTACTGTTGCTTTTCTAATAACCATCTCTTACCTTAGGCAAGTTAATAAACTGTTCTTGGATTCTTGTTTCCTCATCTGGAATATGAAGAGTTTGGACTAGGTGGAGAATTATTGCCTTTAGGAGCCAAGCAGATGGCAAAATATGTGATGGAGTCAGTGGAAGACACTAGGGAATGATGAGGCTCTGGCCAAACTGGGCATTTTATGCTTTTCCTAAAAACATTCCAGTTACTTTCTTGCTCCCTCCCTCTTTTTTCCTTCCCTGTCTCTTATTCTTTTCCCTTTGTCCTATACTGTGTGGGTCAAGCAAAACACATGAGAGCTTGGTTTGCCTTTAGGCACTACCTCAGACCCCTGGATCTGTAATGTCCCTTCTATCAACACTGGATTGGAACACATGAATGATAATGGTTCTGTTTCTGTCTTGTAAAAATGAGAGTAAGGAACTAGGTTCATAGAAAGTGACAGGTTGAATATGGGAAGAAAATATAAAATTGGGGGGGTGATCCTTTTCTTTGTAAGTTGATCTAGTTTGATAAAACTGAAGATAATATTGATGGGCCAATTGTACACAAGTAAAATATAGAGCATCTTTCTGATTCCTACAAAGTGTTTTTTTTTCATTCCACAGAAGGACTCACATCTGTGGAAAGCCAGTGTTAATCTTGCTAGTCAATGCTTTGGTCACTGAATTAACCAGAAGTGATATCATCAGGACCTTTGGCAGACTTGAGAAAACCTGTGTATAACTACTTAAGTAAAAGTTCCTCTTTTTCTCAGTTTTACTCATCAGACTTGTATTTCTTCTTCTTTTTGTTTTTGCTTTTCTTAAATGTTTTCTAAAATTTTAAAATATTCTTTGCCATATACAGTATATATTTATGCACACACACATATTCTCTACAGCTAATGTTTGCTTATGTGTTTAACTCTGAGCCTCATTGAGACCAAGACAGGCAACAACGTAATAAAAGCTCTGGAAGCATTTATTATGAAATGAGAAAATTATTTTGGTGTTTTAGTGCAGACTGAAACATATCTCTCTTTTCTAAAAATTAAAGAAATGGAACTATTGGCTATTAATAAATAAGGATTGGTAATGCAAATGAAGTTTGTAAACATTTGAGTTTACTTTTTTGCTGATAAAATTTACATATATTCATTTTTTGTTTTATATACTTATGTGGCTTTTCTCAGTAGTTTTAACATTTATGACTATTTCTTCTACCAGAATAGCAAAAAGCTAGTAGAATTCCATTTTTTCTTCCCTACTAATAATGAGGTAAAATAGGCAAAAGACAGGATTTAGCAGCCCAAAAAGGGTGTTTTACAAATAAATAGTCATCCTGAAATAATGTGGTTCAGTGGTTCAGTGGTTCAGTGTTATGAGATTGTAAGGGCATTTTCACATGTTGGACATGTTTGGACAGGAAAAAGAGATGAAGTTGTTCTCAAGCTTTTGAGGTACTGAGAATAATTATATTAACTCTTGGGATTTTTAAAAGACTTAAACTCTGATCATTTTACCAGTTTTTGCTGAGGTTTTCCACCTTTTCACTTAGTGATACTCCTTTGAGGATCAAAAGGTAGGGAAAGTAGCTTGACATGCGCTTGTGTACTTGCTAAAGCAACCTTGATTATGGGAGAGCTTCATCAAAGCCCACTGGAATATTTAAAGGAATGATCACCTAAAGTAGCTCTGAAATATGGCCTTAGAGTACAACTGTTGCTTCATGTATTAGGCCTGGAAACAAAATGAAACTAAATATGAACTTCAAGTTTTTAATTACAGTAGATATAACAACTCCAGATACCTGGATCAGAAGTGCCTCATGGTAGTGATGGCCATGGGTTGTGCACTGCCTACCACAGTGGCAGGATGGCTCGCTATCCTGACCACTTTTCATCAAGAAATACCTGTAGTTACAAGGTAGCAATGTGGGAAGTTTCTCCTTAAAACCGAACAGGGGCTATCTCGTTTTATTAATCTAAAGCAGCAATTATCAACCAGGGTGACTTTTTTTCCATCCAGGAAACATCTGGTAATGTCCAGAGGCAGTTTTGGTTGTCATAACTGGCAGGGAGGAGTCTACTGGCATCTAGTGGGTAGAGGCCAGGGACGCTGCTATACAAACACAACACATCACCTTACAGTCAAGAATTATCAGGTCCAAATTTCAATAGTGCTAAGATTGAGAACCATGATCTAGAAGTAGCAAGGCATTGCTCATAACATTTACTTTGTGAGAATCATACTTGAGAATAATTACAATTAAGGGTACAGATTGTATTTGCTGATAATTTTACCTAGGTTCTGCCAGTCTGGCTAGGATTACTTCTTTATCAGGAAAGTGACAGGTGTATAAGTCCTCTCAGTTGGTGCCAAAAAAATACCAGGTGTATCCCTCATAATGCATATAGTCAATCTTGATTTGCCAGCATCCATCCATCATTAATGATCTTCTAGACACTGCTCTCTTAAGATGTTTACATTCTTGTTCGGATTATCTTTCACTCCTGGCACCAACCATTTTCACGTTTTTCAGCTTTTAGAGTCTTATGATAGTATTTTTTTTTGAGATTTTGTAGTTTCTGCACACTACTTTTAATCTCTGTCATTATTATAATTGCCATTTACAAAGCTCTTTTTCTCTGATTTTGGATTATGCTGTTTTTATCTTGGTCATACTACCTGTCAGTTCCCTAGTAAACAGTGACAACAATCTTCTGAACTACCTGAGGCCCAGTCAAGTGTGGACAGACACATATGTCTCTTACCTTGCCATGGTTTCATTTTTCTGCTTGTCTGTCCTGGTCTAAGCGTGTTTTAAGAACTGCGGCTCGTCTCATGCATGGCCTAGGGAGGTATGGTTCATTGCATGTTTTCTGAGAGACAGCTGAGCACTTCACTGGATGTGGTTCCGCCTCCCTGTCACCAGGATAATCCTTGTTCACATCTCCCAGTACAGATGGAGAATGTAGACATCAGTAATCCACAGTACGTATATAAGTGATGATCCTTCCTAGACAGGGACATATTTGCCTTTTGTTCAAAAGCATCTTGATGAAGAGAGGCTCAGTGTTGAGCTAGGAGTTAGAGAGTAGAGCAACTGGATTACAAAAATGAATAAAACAGACTTAAATTTCTCGGCAGTCAACAGCTTAATAACCTTTTCAGTGCTCATTGTATTGATTGATATTTGGATAGTGGACCAGCAGAAGTAGTATTTACTTACATTTATGTTCATATGATCCTGTAGGACTCAGAGGTTGTATTTGTGTTTGTATTCTTTTTTTTTTTTTTTTTTTTTTTTTGCGGTACATGGGCCTCTCACTGTTGTGGCCTCTCCCGTTGCGGAGCACAGGCTCTGGACGTGCAGACTCAGCGGCCATGGCTCACGGGCCCAGCCGCTCCACGGCATGTGGGATCTTCCCAGACCAGGGCACGAACCTGTGTTCCCTGCATCGGCAGGCGGACCCTCAACCACTGCGCCACCAGGGAAGCCCTGTTTGTATTCTTAATTAA
The DNA here is from genome assembly GCF_025265405.1 of Mesoplodon densirostris. Taxonomy (NCBI): domain Eukaryota; kingdom Metazoa; phylum Chordata; class Mammalia; order Artiodactyla; family Ziphiidae; genus Mesoplodon; species Mesoplodon densirostris. The sequence continues at coordinate 128,347,777 of NC_082662.1, read as the reverse complement.
GTTTAATTTTTATTTTTCTTGTGATGAGAACGTTTGAGATTTACTCTTCAAACCTACAACACAGTATTATTAATGATAGTCACGGTGCTGCACATTATATCCCAGGACGTAGTTTAGTTTAGTTTATAACTGGAAATTTGTAGCTTTTGACCCTCTTTGTCCATCTTGCCCACACACCCAACCCCTGAATCCATATTTTTCTAATTAAAAACCCTCTTCTCTTTTCCCCTCTATCACTGTTTCTTTTCTTTTTCTTTCCTAGCATCTTTATTAGAGTATAATTGCTTTACATTGTTGTGTTAGTTTCTGCTGTATAACAAAGTGAATCAGCTATACGTATACATATATCCCCATATCCCTTCCCTCTTGCATCTCCCTCCCACAATCCCTATCCCACCCATCTAGGTGGTCACAAAGCACCTAGCTGATCTCCCTGTGCTATGTGGCTGCTTCTCACTAGCTATCTATTTTACATTTGGTAGTGTATATATGCCGCTCTCTCACTTTGTCCCAGCTTACCCTTCCCGCTCCCCATGTCAAGTCCATTCTCTATGTCTGCGTCTTTATTCCTGTCCTGCCCCTAGGTTCATCAGAACCTTTTTTTTTTTTTTAGATTCCATATATATGTGTTAGCATATGGTATTTGTTTTTCTCTTTCTGACTTACTTCACTCTGTATGACAGACTCTAGGTCCATCTACATCACTACAAATAGTTCAATTTCGTTTCTTTTTATGTCTGAGTAATATTCCATTGTATATACGTGCCACATGTTTTTTTTTTTAATGCAGCTCTGCTATATAAAACATGCCTCTTTTTTAAACATCTTTATTGGAGTATAATTGCTTTACAATGGTGTGTTAGTTTCTGCTTTATAACAAAGTGAATCAGCTATACATATACATATATCCACATATCGCCTCCCTCCCACCCTCCCAATCCCACCCCTCTAGTGGTCACAAAGCACTGAGCTGATCTCCCTGTGCTATACGGCTGCTTCCCACTAGCTATCTATTTTACGTTTGGTAGTGTATATATGTCCATGCCACTCTCTTGCTTTGTCACAGCTTACCCTTCCCCCTCCCATGTCCTCAAGTCCATTCTCTACATCTGTGTCTTTATTCCTGTCCTGCCCCTAGGTTCTTCAGAACCTTTTTTTTTTTTTTTTAGATTCCATATATATATATGTTAGCATACAGTATTGGTTTTTCTCTTTCTGACTTACTTCACTCTGTATGACAGATTTTAGGTCCATCCACCTCACTACAAATAACTCAATTTTGTTTCTTTTTGTGGCTGAGTAATATTCCATTGTATATATGTGCCACATCTTCTTTATCCATTCATCTGTTGATGGACACTTAGTTTGCTTCCACGTCCTGGCTATTGTAAATAGAGCTGCAATGAACATTGTGATACATGACTTCTTTTGAATTATGGTTTTTTCAGGGTATATGCCCAGTAGTGAGATTGCTGGGTCATATGGTAGTTCTATTTTTAGTTTTCTAAGGAACCTCCATACTGTTCTCCATACTGGCTGTATCAATTTACATTCCCAGCAACAGTGCAAAAGGGTTCCCTTTTCTCCACACCCTCTCCAGCATTTATTGTTTGTAGATTTTTTGATGATGGCCATTCTGACCCGTGTGAGGTGATACCTCATTGTAGTTTTGATTTCCATTTCTCTAATGACTAGTGATGTTGAGCATCCTTTCATGTGTTTGTTGGCAATCTGTATATCTTCTTTGGAGAAATGTCTATTTAGGTCTTCTGCCCATTTTTGGATTGGGTTGTTTTTTTGATACTGAGCTGCATGAGCTGCTTGCATATTTTGGAGATTAATCCTTTGTCAGTTGCTTCATTTACAAATCTTTTCTCCCATTCTGAGTGTTGTCTTTTTGTCTTGTTTATGCTTTCCTTTGCTGTGCAAAAGCTTTTAGGTTTCATTAGGTCCCGTTTGTTTATTTTTGTTTTTATTTCCATTTCTCTAGGAGGTGGGTCAAAAAGGATCTTGCTGTGATTTATGTCATTGAGTGTTCTGCCTATGTTTTTCTCTAAGAGTTTTATAGTGTCTGGCCTTGCATTTAGGTCTTTAATCCATTTTGAGTTTATTTTTGTATACAGTGTTAGGGAGTTTTCTAATGTCATTCTTTTACATGTAGCTGTCCAGTTTTCCCAGTGCCATTTATTGAAGAGGTTGTCTTTTTTCCATTGTATATTCTTGCCTCCTTTATCAAAAATAAGGTGACTATATGTGCGTGGGTTTATCTCTGGGCTTTCTATCCTGTTCCATTGATCTATATTTCTGTTTTTGTACCAGTACCATACTGTCTTGATTACTGTAGCTTTGTAGCATAGTCTGAAGTCAGGGAGCCTGATTCCTCCAGCTCTGTTTTTCTTTCTCAAGATTGCTCTGGCTCTTCGGGGTCTTTCATGTTTCCATACAAATTGTGAAATTTTTTGTTCTACTTCTGTGAAAAATGCCATTGGTAGTTTTATAGGACATTCCATCCAAAACAACAGAATGTACTTTCTTCTCAAGTGCTCATGGAACATTCTCCAGGATAGATCATATCTTGGGTCACAAATTAAGCCTTGGTAAATTTAAGAAAATTGAAATCATATCAAGTATCATTTCGAACCACAACACTATGAGACTAGATATCAATTACAGGAAAAAAACTGTAAAAAATACAAGCATATGGAGGCTAAACAATACGCTACTAGAAGAAATAAAAGAGGAAATCAAAACTACCTAGAAACGGATGACAATGAAAACAAAACCCAAAACGACCCAGAACCTAAGGGATGCAGCAAAAGCAATTCTACGAGGGAAGTTTATAGCAATACAATCCTACCTCAAGAAACAAGAAAAATCTCAAATAAACAACCTAACCTTATACCTAAAGCCATTAGAGAAAGAAGAACAAAAAAAACCCCAAATTAGCAGAACGTAATTAAGTTTATATTCAGCCCATAGTTGGTGCTGGAGAGAAGAAATCAGGATGTATTGTGAAATCTCTTACTGTCCTCTCAGAGAGGAGAGGAAATGAGTATTCTTTCCATCTCTCGTTTATAGACAGTTAAAGCTGTGCCCATTAAAAGTGGGACAGGAAACCATAACTGGAACCTCCTGTCTAATCTGGTTTCCTTACATGTAAGCAGCAGATAACTGCATCTGGGGAGCAGTGTTCTTAATAAGGATTATGGGGCCTTCAGTTGCAATGGCTCCAGTTGAAGAGCAGTGGGGTTTTATATGTCTTGAAAGATCTGAGTGTTGTTATTCCTCAGGATTAACTCTGTTTGTCTGTTGCAGTGTATAATTATGTTAGTATGTATATATTTGAAAAACATTTAACATGTTTTGAAATGTAGTATTGAAATGACTTTAAAATATCACTTACCTCCTTAGTTTTAGTTTTAGGACACAGTTCTTACAAATTCCTTGTTTCCATCTCTTATGCTAACAACTAAAGTCACTCGTTGGAAAAAACCCCTAACCTTGTGTAATCACTTCTCTTTGGGATGGTTGTTGAGTTCAATATATTACTATTTCACATAATACTATTTTCATAGTGCAATTTAACACATGGTCTTTGAATGTTAAAAATTCTAAAAGATTAAACAATATTAGGAAAGGGATTAAATACGCTCATAAATCTCTGCCATCATTGTAAGCTAATGAAAGAAGTCTACCTATAAGGATTTACAACTACACAATTTTTTTCAGATTTCCTTTCCTTTTCCTAATATCGCTTATTAGCTTTTAGTCAGATTAGGTATAAATAAATAATTATCCTTTGTCTTATAGATGAAGTCATTTGATGGCTCCACAGAGCACACTTATAGTGTAATTCAAACCCTCTCTTTCCTTTTAATGGATGCAGTAAGGATAAGTGCTTTATTCATAGATTTCAGTGCATTAAGTCTAACGCTGTGTGAACTAAATTGCTTATCAAGTAACACTTTGATTTTCCTTTTTAACAAGTCTCTTTAGAAAATACTGAGTTATTGAAAAACTATTGCTGCTTCTCATTTTACTAAAACCAGGAATGCATCTTATCTGGACTTTTTTAAACTCATGAGGAGTAAAAGGAGACCAGGCTTGGTTAGTTATCAATTCCAAATTCCAGTCAGAGAAAGGTCTGCGTGGAAACAGGATTGATGTGGAGAAAATTGTAGTGGTAAATTCCCTGGGTCTCTTGTGTAGTTAGTAGTAGAATTTCACTGTTGAACCCTGACCTAAAAAAACTGTTTTCTTTAGTTTAATCAAGGTAGAAAATGAGTTGCTGTAAGCAAAGAACCTATATTAGAGATTTTGTAAGATAGAGAATATTTTTTTCTATTAAGTTAGTTTTTTAAGTTATTTTTTTCTGGTTTCAAACTTAAATTAATGAGCTTGGAGGAAGTATAATCTATGTTTCAAGGTCCTGTAGAATATATGTTTATAAATATATTTCCATCCATGACTGGTAATGAAAAGATAGCTGTTTTATAGCTTTTTTAGGGTTCCCACGTAGGTAGTAAGGAATAGGAGCTTTTTCTCCTGAGTACACAAGACGAAATAGATATAATTGTCAAGGAAGGGCCTTGGTCAGAAGAAAGAGAGAACTTCATTGGCATCATTGTTATGTGTTGCTCTGAATTAGGGAAAGTTTTTACTTAGAAAAAAATCTCTGAAAATCTTAAGAATTATTTAGATAGAATCCATTTGAAATAGATAATAGCTATACATGAACTTGCATGGGAATTCATCTTTTTCTAACATAAATTTCTATGTTAGATATATGTAAATATTTGGTAAATTTATGAATTAAAAATAACTTTCAAATACAGATGTCAAAATTTGAAAATGATGAGTGAAATCTGGGTTTCAGTTCTAATGTACAAGGAACATTTTTTTGTTATAGTTAATGTTTTCTAGATTGGAACTGGAGAATTTAATCATAAGAGATTAGCAGAAATAACAAGTTTAAACCTGAGGAAGTAACTGGACTTTAATTAATGAAATTACCAATTGATTGCCTTGTTCTCCAGTTGTCATACATGTAAAATATCCATAAAATGGGGTAGAATTATTAGTAATGTCATCACCAGTATCATTAGTATATTATTATAGTATAGTATTAACATATGGTACAGTATAATATTACTATATTAGTATAGTTCTGTTATTAATGTAAGACTTTGATCCTTTGCTGAAGATTTTTTTGGGTAAATATTTCACTGAATAATTATTTCAGTTCATCTATTGCTACTTAACAAGACACTAAAGCTTGATGGCAGAAAGCAACAACTAAAAGCATTTGTAGTATCTCTCACAGATCTGTGGGTTAATTGGACTCAAGCTGGGCAGTTTTCGGGTCTCTTTCATGCCATTGTAGGTAGATGGCCTCTGGCGCTGCAGTCATCAGGAGACTCCACCGGGCTGTTAGTGGGGCTGGGCTTCTCTCGTTCTCCCTGTGGTGGTCTGAGGGGCTTTCCTTTCCACATGGCCTCTTCACAATCTCTCCAGCAAGGTAGCCAGACTTCCTACTTTGTTTGGCTTGGAGTTTACAAAAACCAGAGTTCCGAGAGGTTAGAAGCAGAAGCTACCAGATATTTTAAAGATGTGACTGGTCTGGCGTGGTGTGCCTTCCATTGCATTCTCTTGGTTAGTGCAGGTTACAGGCCCACTGAGTTTCAACCTGGGAGAGGACAGGGATGTGAGGCTGGGTTCTTTGGGGGCTATTTTTAGAGATGAACTACTAGAATAATATACCTTAAAATACTTCATTTTGACTATTTATGTTAAGTATGTGCTAGTGAGTTTAAGCTTCAATTCTAGGCGTAGTCAGGTACACTAACCAAGAATTTCTACATAAGCTGTAGTCAGCCAGCAGTACGTAAGTACGACTGTAGTACAGAGGCTGCCGCTATAAGCATGTCAGCTGTTCAAATCTTGATCAAAACTAGGCCAGGTAGTCATATGTCTGTTGCTGCTAGAGGGACATCTGGCCCACAGGGACAAGGAGGCCTCCTTGGGCAGGAACTTGGTGTGGTGGTGTCCCTTTTGCCAGTTTTGCCCACCCACCCCTCTCCAGAAGGGGTAGGGGAGTCTTAGGCATTGAGGGGTTAGGATAGTGCTTTCCCTGTGAGGCTATTGTTTGGAGGATTGGAGGGGGGAGAAGCTCTCCCATTCAGTCCTCCTCAGCAGTAGAGCTATATATAGTGAATATCAATCAATCACTGAGGTGTCAGGGACCTTAGAGATCATCAAGTCTAACTTCTAACCCATGAACTTAATCTCTCACTTCCTCTGGCATGTTCCTCAGCAAGCTAGAAACAAAACTATGCTTTTTTCCCCATGAAGTATGAGAAATGATTGCTTTTCCTTTAGAAATTGTCTTCTTGAGTCAGCGTACCTTTGGTCGCCCAGATTTCACTGGCCCTGATTTTCATCATGTTGTTACAGATCGTGCCAACAGAAGCATTCACCAATTGAAATGTGCCCTGAGAGAAGGTGATGTCACTATTGGAGAAGATGTAATGGATCCTTCTTTTAGTACCAGTGTAGGAAATGAGGATTCTGGGAATGCCTGGCGTGAACTGCAACACAGCCATGCTGGTGAGTGTGAATGTCAGTCCTGACCTGAATGACACACAGTGAATTCTTTAAACTCCATACAGTAATGACTCCAATCTATCCTTTACTGCTAGGATTTTAGTCGAGAAACACAAATCAGCTAATCTAATTCCCTTGCTTATTTTTTTTTTTATTTTGACTTCTCAATGCCTATAGGATGTTGTAGCAGTATTTCCTTAAGATGAATCCAAGCTGCCTCTCCAGCCTTATTTTTCTGTTTTCCTTTCAACTGTCTATCTTTCAAGCCATGTTCTAATCATACCAACCTATAGCCATGCTTCTATGCTTTGCATGAGCCACACATTCTAACTGGATTTTTTTCTCACCCTTTTCTGCTTGGTAATCTCCTGTATATCCTTCACGGTATTGTCTTCTCTGTGAAAACAATTATGTGCTTCCTCTTCATAGCACTATGCATAGCTTAGGTCTACCTAGAGCTTATTATATTGTTGTATATCTGTTAGTTATATCCCTCTTGCTCACAAGCAAGGTTCTTAGCTCTTAAGTGGTAGAGGTTTTCTTGTTTGTCTTTGTGTCCCCAGTCAGTAGCACATTTTGTGGTGCATAATACATATTTAAACAATATTTGTCAGATTGATGGATGGATAGATGGGTGATAATAAACCATGGATCTAAAATAAGGTGAATAAACCCATCACTTTTGCTCCATAGTTAATCAACTCAAAGCTTTGCTATGCCAACAAGCAACTAAGGAAAGTGAGATATCTCCAAGAAGACAAAAATTGTCCCCTTTGGTAAGTATCAGCTTTTGCAACCTGACAAAAGCATTATTTTTCTAACTATGTTTTAATTTTACTGTGTCATTTTAGTAGTACATATTGTAAACAGATACTGAGCAGGGCCTGCTAATAGTGTAAAACATTAAAAGAAATTATTTTCCCTCTGATTATTTTGGCTGAAGAAGAGAGACTTACATGGCAGAGAGAATTCTGATTTTTTAATTTATTATTCACTTGAAAAATGTGAGTGAGGAAATAGTTTGGAGAATTTACTTTGCAACTGTTAGCAAATATAAAAAAGAAACAATATATGGAAAAGATTAACCATTGCTTTTTTAGAGGGGCATATCTATATTTTATTATTTTTAGAATTTACTGTTTAATTCTAGCAGTCCTTTGTTTTACTCTTTTATGTAATCTTATTCTAAATTTTAAAATATATGGTTATAAATTTGTGTGATACAAGAAGCTGTACTCTGCTTCTTCTGAAGCTGTTTTCTCTTGCTGTTGCTTTGACGGAGTGTATTATTTCTGACTGAAGCAATGTGATATAAAGCCTGAGGTAGGTGGGAGGGCAGGGTAGGTGTGAGGGAGAGTGGGTGTGAGGGAAGGGTACTGTGAAGGAAGGGTACTGTGAGGGAAAGGGTATATGTGAGGGAAGGATTTGGCCAGGTTTAAATGGTCAAAATAATAATCTAGGCTTTAGGTCTATCTAGGGTCTATTATGTACTCTCTCACAGGGTTTTTGTAATAATAAGATAAGATCATATATTTAAAATTCTTTAGAAACCTATGAAGTATGACACAAATATAAAATGTCATAGCAACAATAACTACCTTGCATTTTTTTTTTTTTTTTCTTTTTACGGTATGCGGGCCTCTCACTGTTGTGGCCTCTCCCGTTGCGGAGCACAGGCTCCGGATGCGCAGGCCCAGCGGCCACGGCTCACGGGCCCAGCCGCTCCGCGGCATATGGGATCCTCCCAGACCGGGGCACGAACCCGTATCCCCTGCATCGGCAGGCGGACTCTTAACCACTGCGCCACCAGGGAGGCCCCTACCTTGCATTTTCAATGTCCGTGACAGTTGGATACTAAGGCTACATGCTGGAAACTTGGAGACATGTCAGTTTCCTTTACTCACAGATGAAATGTCATAAGAGTACCCTTCAATTAACACTTCATTCCAGCCTGACACATACTTTCATGTTTAATTCCCACTTTAGAGAAATGTACTACGTACTCCTATTCAATATTTATAGGTATAAATTATAATTTAAAAAAATATTTCATCATTCAGTGAATTTATTACTGTTGACTCCTAGTTTCTAGAATGCTCTTAAGCACACATGGGTGGAGTACTTTTAAGTCTAGTAGATTAAGGTGCTATATCTGTTGAATGCTCAGACATGCTTAGTAGCATTTTAAAGATAAAATTGAGCAGTGATATTACAAAACTTATTGACTTCAAATAGGCAAGAAAACTCTCAACAAAATCATCAGTTGTATATACCAATATGCAGGTCTATTTATATTGGAGCTATGTGAAAGAATGGAAATTAGACTCTAAATGTATATGACCTACATGTGATGATTATAAGCCATAACCATGGTAAGTAGCTTTTGAAGATTTTACCCTTTAGAATGCAGTTTCATAGCCAATATGACATATGAGAAATATGTGGCTGTATTGATAGTGAAACTGAGGCAGTGTTGAGATAGAAAATGTCTAAACATTATTACCTGTTATTTTAAAATGTGGACATCCAGATTATAATAAACCCTTCAAAGTATATACAAGTTATTTCATATGGAGATTTTCCACATGACATAAGCTTGTTTTTAATTTTCACATTGACTATCCCCTATATACACATAATAATAATTCATATTTGTCTATGTACCGAACCCCTTTCTATTAATATTAATTATTATAATTAGTTACTTTCTACTTAACACAGATAATTCATTTAATTAAAGTCTCTTTGGTTTTTAAATTTATTAAATATTCCCAGAAGGAAAGCTCTACTGAATTATTTTGCCATGGGAGCTGGTACTTCATCATTTATAGGAATTTCTGCTGGATTGAAAAACAAAATGATTGTGTGTCTCATCTCAAGCATTCCTCTGGGTTCATCTAACTGGTTGAACCTCATTTTCCCTTTCCTCTCTTCCTCTTTTCTTTAAATAATATCATCGTATGATGTATGATTTATAAACCATTTTATAATCATTTTAGGATAAGCTAAGATGTACATTAAAAAATCAATTCCAGGACTGCTGCAGAAGTAAAGAGAATTAACACTTTTTATGATGTCTCTTCATTGAGTCCTCAGTGCAGTGTATCTCAGTTTATGTATGTATCTGCTTCGGCACTCTAGTCTTAGAGGCTCCAGAACAGCAGTCTCGAATTGTCTTGAGTACTAGGGTCAAAAATCAAAAATCAGGTTTTGCTAACGTACTCCTTAGTAGATAGAATTTTACCTTACTGACACACATTTGGCACATTTGTCTAAAGAATCCCTCCTTCAGGCAGCTTGTTCTGCAATTTTAGCTAGCAGTCCTCTTCTATGGTGGTTTCTTGAAGAGCTGTCCCTTTATCTCAGAATTACTGAGTAGGATATCACATTTTCAGATGGCTCAAATAGGCAGTTCATTCCAGCCAATTATACTACTCCAGCATTTTTCCATTTGCCATATGCTTTTTACAACCACTTTCACTGTCCATCTTTAAAAAATGATATTCATATCCCTGATTCTTATCTATTTGTAGAATTTATAGAATAAAGAAATAAATACTATTAGCCACATTGTGATCTAGTCTATGTTTTTAAATTATTTTTTATACAGCAGATTGTTATTAGTTATCTATTTTATATCTATTCGTATATATATGACTGTCCCAATTTCCCAATTCATCCCCGCCTTTCCCCCCATTGGTGTCCATAAGTTTGTTCTCTACATCTGTGTCTCTATTTCTGCCTTTCAAACTGGTTCATCTGTACCATTTTTCTATATTCCACATATATGTGTTAATATACGATATGTGTTTTTCTCTTTCTGACTTACTTCACTCTGTATGACAGTCTCTAGGTTCATCCACGTCTTTACAAATGACCCAATTTCATTCCATTATATGGCTAATATTCCATTGTATATACGTACCACATCTTCTTTATCCATTTGTCTGTCGATGGGCATTTAGGTTGCTTCCATGACCTGGCTATTGTAAATAGTGCTACAATGAACAGTGGGGTGTGTTTGTCTTTTTGAATTATGGTTTTCTCTGTGTATAGTCCCAGTAGTGGGATTGCGGGGTCATATGGTAATTCTATTTTTAGTTTTTTAAGGAACCTCCTTACTGTTCTCCATAGTGGCTGTATCAATTTCCATTCCCACCAACAGTGCAAGAGGATTCCCTTTTCTCCACCCTCTCCAGCATTTGTTGTTTGTAGACTTTCTGATGATGCCCATTCTAACCGGTGTGACGTGATACCTCATTGTAGTTTTGATATGCATTTCTCTAATAATTAGTGATGTTGAGCAGCTTTTCATGTGCCTCTTGGCATTCAGTATATCTTCTTTGAAGAAATGTCTATTTAGGTCTTCAGACCATATTTTGATTGGGTTGTTCGTTTTTGTAATATTGAACTGCATGACCTGTTTTTATATTTTGGTGATTAATCCTTTGTCCATTGATTTGTTTGCAAATATTTTCTGCCATTCTGAGGGTTGTCTATTCATCTTGTTTATAGTTTCCTTTGCTGCACAAAAGCTTTTAAGTTTCATTAGGTCCCATTTGTTTATTTTTGTTTTTATTTCCATTACTTTAGGAGGTGGGTCAAAAAAGATCTTCCTGTGATTTATGTCAAAGAGTGTTCTTCCTATGATTTCCTCTAAGACTTTTATAGTGTCTGGTCTTACATTTAGGTGTTTAATCTATTTTGAGTTTATTTTTGTGTATCGTGTTAGGGAGTGTTCTAATTTCATTCTTTTACATGTAGCTGTCCAGTTTTCCCAGTGCCATTTATTGAAGAGGCTGTCTTTTCTCCATTGTATATCCTTGCCTCCTTTTTCAGAGATTAGGTGACCATAGGTGCATGGGTTTCTCTCTGGGCTTTCAATCCTGTTCCATTGATCTATATTTCTGTTTTTGTGCCAGTACCATATTGTCTTGATTACTGTAGCTTTGTAGTGTAGTCTGAAGTCAGGGAGTCTGACTCCTCCAGCTACGTTTTTTTCCCCTCAAGATTGCTTTGGCTATTTGGGGTCTTTTGTGTCTCCATACAAATTTTAAGATTTTTTTGTTCTAGTTCTGTAAAAAATTGCCACTGCTAATTTGATAAGGATTGTATTGACTCTGTAGATTGCTTTAGGTAGTATAGTCATTGTCACAATGTTGATTCTTCCAATCCAAGAACATGGTATATCTCTCCATCTGTTTGTATCATCTTTAATTTCTTTCATCAGTGTCTTATAGTTTTCTGCATACAGGTCTTTTGTCTCCTTAGGTAGGTTTATTCCTAGGTATTTTATTCTTTTTGTTGCAATGGTGACTGTGATTGTTTCCTTAATTTCCCTTTCTGATCTTTTGTTGTTAGTGTGTAGAAATGCAAGAGATTGGTGCATTAATTTTGTACCCTGCAACTTTACCAAATTCACTGATTAGCTCTAATAGTTTTCTGGTGGTATTTGTAGGATTATCTATGTACAATATCATGTTATCTGCAAACACTGACAGTTTTACTTCTTCTTTTCCAATTTGTATTCCTGTTGTTTCTATTTTTCTCTGATTGCCATGGCTAGGAGTTCCAAAGCTATCTTGAATAATAGTGGCGAGAGTGAACATCCTTGTCTTGTTCCTGATCTTAGAGGAAATTCTTTCAGTTTTTCACCATCGAGAATGATGTTTGCTGTGGGTTTGTCGTATATGGCCTTTATTATGTTGAGGTGGGTTCCCTCTATGCCCATTTTCTGGAGAGTTTTTATCAAAATGGGTGTTGAATTTTGTCTTAAGCTTTTTCTGCATCTATTGAGATGATCATATGGTTTTTATTCTTCAGTTTGTTAATATGGTGTATCACATTGATTTGCATATATTGAGGAATCCTTGCATCCATGGGATAAATCCCACTTGATCACCGTGTATGATCCTTTTAATGTGTTGTTGGATTCTGTTTGCTAGTATTTTGTTGAAGATTTTTGCATCTATGTTCATCAGTGATATTGGTCTGTAATTTTCTTTTTTTGTAGTATCTTTGTCTGGTTTTGGTATCAGAGTGATGGTGGCCTTGTAGAATGAGTTTGGGAGTTTTCCTTCCTCTGCAATTTTCTGGGAGAGTTTGAGAAGGATGGGTGTTAGCTCTTCTCTAAATGTATGATAGTATTTACCTGTGAAGCCATCTGGTCCTGGACGTTTGTTTGTTGGAAATTTTTATTCACAGTTTAAATTTCATTACTTGTGATTGGTCTATTCATATTTTCCGTTTCTTCCTGGTTCAGTCTCAGAAGTTTGTGCTTTTCTAAGAATTTGTCCATTTCTTCCAGGTTGTCCATTTTATTAGCATACTTTTGCTTGCACTAGTCTCTGATGATGCTTTGTATTTCTGCAGTGTCTGTTGTAACTTCTCCTTTTTCGTTTCTAATTTTATTGATTTGAGTCTTCTCCCTCTTTTTCTTGATGAGTCTGGCTAAAGGTTTATCAATTTTGTTTATCTTCTCAAAGAACCAGCTCTTAGTCTTATTGATCTTTGCTATTGTTTTCTTTGTTTCTATTTCATTTATTTGTGCTCTGATCTTTATGATTTCTTTCCTTCTACTAACTTTCGGTTTTGTTTGTTCTTCTTTCTCTAGTTCCATTAGGTGTAAGGTTTGATTGTTTATTTGAGATTTTTCTTGTTTCCTGAGGTAGGATTGTATTGCTATAAACTTCCCTCTTAGAACTGCTTTCGCTGGATCCCATCTGTTTTGGATCATCGTGTTTTCATTGTCATGTATCTGTAGGTGTTTTTTAACTTCCTTTTTGATTTCTTCAGTGATCTCTTGGTTATTTAGTAACATATGGTTTAGCCTCCATATGTTTGTGTTTTTAATGTTTTTTTCCCTGTAATTTATTTCTAATCTCATAGTGTTGTGGTAGGAAAAGATGCTTGATATGATTTCAGTTTTCTTAAATTTACAAGGCTTGATTTGTGACCCAAGGTGTGATCTATCCTGGACAATATTCCATATGCACTTGAGAAGAAAGTGTATACTGTTGTTTTTGGATGGAATGTCCTATGAATATCAATTAAATCTAACTGGTCTATTATGTCATTTAAAGCTTGTGTTTCCTTATTAATTTTTTGTCTGGATGATTTGTCCATTGGTGTATGTGTGATGTTAAAGTCCCCCAATATTAGTGTGTTACTGTCATTTATCTCTTTTATAGCTCTTAGCCTTTGCTTATGTATTGAGGTGCTTCTCTGTTGGGTGCATATATATTTATAATTGCTATATCTTCTTGGATTGATCCCTTGATCATTATGTAGTGTCCTTTCTTGTCTCTTGTAGCATTCTTCATTTTAAAGTCTTTTGATCTAAGTGTTGCTACTCCAGCTTTCTTTTGATTTCTATTTTCATGGAATATCTTTTCCCATCCCCTCACTTTCAGTCTCTATGTGTCCCTAGGTCTGAAGTGCATCTCTTGTAGACAGCATATATACAGAGTCTTGGTTTTGTATCCATTCAACCAATCTGTGTGTTTTGGTTGGAGCATTTAATCCACTCACATTTAAGGTAATTATTGATATATATGTTCCTATTACCATTTTTTAATAGGTCCTTTTCTTCTCTTATGTTTCCCTCTTAGAGAAGTTCCTTTAGCATTTGTTGTAGAGCTGATCTGGTGGTGCTGAATTTTCTTAGCTTTTGCTTGTCTGTAAAGCTTTTGATTTCTCTGTCAAATCTGAGTGAGATCCTTGCCAGGTAGAGTAATCTTGGTTGTAGTTTCTTCCCTTTAATCACTTTAAGTATATCTTGCCTCTCCTTTCTGGCTTGTAGAGTTTCTGTTGAGAAATCAGCTGTTAACCTTATGGGAGTTCCCTTGTATGGTTTTTTTTCTTTCTTTTTTTTTTTTTTTTTGGCTGCATTGGGTCTTCATTGCTGCACGCCGTCTTTCTCTAGTTGCGGTCAGTGGGGGCTACTCTTCATTGTGCACGGGCTTCTCCTTGTGGTGGCTTCTCCTCTTGTCATGTGGGCTCTAGTCATGTGGGCTTCAGTAGTTGTAGCATGAGGGCTCAGTAGTTGTGTGTTGGGGGCTCTAGAGTGCAGGCTCAGTAGTTGTGGCACATGGGCTTAGCTGCTCCACAGCATGTTGGATCTGCCCAGACCAGGGCTTGAACCCATGTCCCCAGAATTGGCAGGCAGATTCTTAACCACTGTGCCACCAGGGAAGCTCCCCTTGTATGTTATTTGTCATTTTTCCCTTTTTGCTTTTAATAATTTTTCTTTGTCTTTAATTTTTCTCAGTTTGATTACTATGTGTCTCAGTGTGTTTCTCCTTTGGTTTATCCTGCCTGGGACTCTCTGTGCTTGCAGCACCTGGGTGTTTCGTTTTCCATATTAGGGAAGTTTTCCACTATAATCTCTTCGTATATTTTCTCGGGTCCTTTCTCTCTCTCTTCTCCTCTGGATCCCCTATAATGCGAATGTTGGTGCATTTAATGTTGTCCCAGAGGTCTGTTAGGCTGTCTTCATTTCTTTTTATTCTTTTTTCTTTACTCTGTTCAACAGCAGTGAATTCCATCATTGTCTTCCAGGTCACTTATCTGTTCTTCTGTCTCAGTTATCCTTCTATTGATTCCTTCTAGTGTGTTTTTCATTTCAGTTATTGTATTGTTCATCTCTGTTTTTTGTTGTTTAATTCTTCTAGATGTTTGTCCTTTAATTCTTATAGGTCTTCGTTAAACATTTCTTGCATCTTCTTGATCTTTGCCTCCATTCTTTTTCTGATGTCCTGGATCGCCTTCACTATGATTATTCTGAATTCTTTCTTTGGAAGGTTGCCTATTTCCACTTCATTTAGTTGTTTTTCTGGGGTTTTATCTTGTTCCTTCATCTGGTACATAGTCCTCTGCCTTTTCATTTTGTCTGTCTTTGAATGTGGTTTTCATTCCATAGGCTGTAGGATTGTAGTTCTTCTTGCTTCTGCTGTCTGCCCTCTGGTGGATGAGTCTATCTAAGAGGCTTGTGCAGGCTTCCTGATGGGAGGGACTGGTGGTAGGTAGAACTGGGTGTTTCTCTGGTGGGCAGAGCTCAGTAAAACTTTAATCCGCTTGTCTGCTGATGGGTGGGGCTGAGTTCCCTCCCTGTTGGTTGTTTGGCCTGAGGCAACCCAGCAGTGGGGGCTACAGGCTCTTTGGTGGGGCTAATGGCAGACTCCCGGGAGGGCTCACGCCAAGGAGTACCTTCCAGAACTTTTGCTGCCAGTGTCCTTGTCCCTTCAGTGAGCCACAGCTACCGCCCGCCTCTGCAGGAGACCCTCCAACACTAGCAGGTAGGTCTGGTTCAGTCTCCTGTGGGGTCACTGCTCCTTCTCCCTGGGTCCTGATGCACACACTACTTTGTGTGTGCCCTCCAAGAGTGTATTCTCTGTTTCCCCCAGTCCTGTCAAAGTCCTGCACTCAAATCCTGCTAGCCTTGAACGTCTGGATCTCTGGGAATTCCTCCTCCCGTTGCTGGAACCCCAGGTTGGGAAGCCTGACGTGGGGCTCAGAACCTTCACTCCAGTGGATGGACTTCTGTGGTATAAGTGTTCTCTAGTTTGTGAGTCACCCACCCAGAAGTTATGGGATTTGATTTTATCGTGATTGCACCCCTCCTACAATCTCATTGAGGCTTCTCCTTTGTCTTTGGATGTGGGGTATCTTTTTTGGTGAGTTCCAGTGTCTTCTTGTTGATGATTTTTCAGCAGTTAGTTGTGATTCCGGTGCTCTTGCAAGAGGGAGTGAGAGCACATCCTTCTACTCTGCCATCTTGAAGCAATCTCCCTAGTCTATGTTTATACTATGTTTATATGACATCAGTGCTAAATTGAGTATGGAGATGGTATTAACTGATTCTTTGCTAAATCCAAACATCCTTCATTTGTTTTTGGTTTTGCCTTAGAAGTCATCAGAATATGAGGAAACTGATATGACTGCTATACACAATTTTGTTCCCATCATCAGTGACCAGTCTCAATACATTCATCATTTAGAGGCAGAAGTCAAGTTCTGTAAGGTAAGTTTCTCATTAAAAATTTAAGCCAACCTAAATTAAAGTTGATATTAATAATGCCTTGTATGAAAATTTGCTATTATTAGTCACGTTTATAGCAATGCATTTACAGTTGCCATCTTTATATGAGTGAAAAGACTGATGTGTAATAGGAGCTTCTCAGTCTTAGGAATGATACTCCTGACTATGCCATTTCTGAATATTTAATTTCCCAGTAGTCTATAACTATGTCTAATATTTTGATAATATTCTCTCATGTTTCAGAAATTTTCCTTTCCACCCTGTTTACTTTAGCCCAGCTTATGGCAAATGCTTTGGAATAGTAATACCAATCATTCTCCCATACTTATCAACCTATTGAAATTGTTGTGCAGCAAGTAGGGATTCTAAGCAGTAGATTAGATCTACCCCATGTCAGTATAAAGGTTCTTACCTTGACTTTGAATATGTATAGCTCATTGGGGTACTGATACTTATGATCAAGAAACCAGATGTGTCACCTATGGCATGTAACTAGATGTTACATGTTGCATGACTGTATGAACTGTATGAACTTTAGTAATGTCATTAATGCCATTGGAGCCTTTCTGCCTTCCCAAAGTATGTTAATGTTTTAGTTTTTTGGGTTTTTTTTAATATCAGTGCATCAGATCATGTGATATTTTTATAGGAGTTACTGATATCTTTTTTATCAGTATTATATGTATTATATTTTCAACGTTTGGCTACTCTTCCAAGGTGTAAGTCTGATAGGTAACTTAAGAAACCTTTAAACATTTAATGTCTTGAGTTTTCAAGGGAGTTTCCTGATCTTAGCATGTCATTTTCTCTTTGTTCTTGAGGATACAACCATTATTATACAAGTATTCTTGGATTACCAGAAAAGCTGAAATAATATCCTAGGACTCAGTCCATTAATAAGCTTCTGTTAATTCCTAAAATGCTGTGGGTAAAACTTAAGAGATATTGTAGGGGAAATAAAAGTTTAGCTCTGCCCTTTTAGTGTCTTTGGTTGGACCTTAAAATTAAATTGACATAAGACAGATTAACAGGATGAAAGGATACCCATTTATTTAATGCAGGATTTATGTGACATGGGAACCTTCATAAGGAAGTGAAGACCCGAAGAAGTGGTGAAACCTAAATGTTTTTATACTTGGTTGAACAAAGAGAGGCAGCTGTGGAAGTGTAACTAAAATATGTGGGGAGGTAAAGAAGATGAGTTCTTCTAACAAGGTCTGTTTGTACAGATTTCTCTCAGCCTCTACTTCTTGTCTCTGGTGATAAGAATGTTTTTTTCTTCCTGGTGTAGGGAGAGCATCTTTCACGTGAGAGTTTTATTCCTGCTTTCAGGAAGAAAAGGGGAGGTCAGAGCACTCTTTTGTACCTGCTGTTTTTCACATGCCCTTAGCTCAAGATAATTCTTCCAAAGTGACATATTAGGGGATGGCAGATTCTGCCACTCTGCAATATACATCATAATAAACTTACCATCTAGTTGAGAGCACTGTTAACCTATGAGGACAACAGCAGCCCTTTAGAAGATATAGTGTAGCCATTTATTTTGTGGTATAAACTATAATTATAATGAGAGAAGAAGGTTACTAAAAGCTAGTGTCTTTGGAGATGTTTTTATGGGAGAGAATAATCTTAAGGCGTAGGATCATTAGATCAGCAGAAGGGAGATGAACAAATTTCAAAGAGAAAACAGCAACAATGAAAGAATATATTCAGGATGAATATGATTTATTTATGGGGGACATGAGACATCTATTTCTAAATTCTTACAATGGAGGACATCTCTTAGAAATAATTAAAATAATGCTGAACTGATAAAATGGAAGATTAAAAAATCCTTGAAAGTCAGACAGAGTATAAATATGATGCATTTTAACAAGTGAGTAAGATAATGAAAGTAATGTTTAAGGGCCTAGAAATCTTATTAGTTTGATTAATTAATAGACTTTATTTTTTAGATCAGTTTTAGGTTAACAGAAAAGTTGAATGGAAAGTACATAGTGTTCCCAGGTACTCCCATGTACTTCATAGCTCCACAGCAGTTTCCCCTGTTATTTACATCATGCATCAGTGTAGTACAATTGTTTGTTACAATTGATGAGCCACTATTATTACATTATTATTTACTAAATTCCTCAGTTTACATTAGTGTTCACTCTTTGTGTTTTATATTCTATAAGTTTTAAAAAACGTATAATGACATATACCCACCATTACAGTAGCATGCAGAATAATTTCACTGCCTTAAATATCATCTGCACTGTGCTATTTATCCCTTCCTACCTGCTAAACCCCTGGCAACCACTGATCTTTTTACTGTCTCCATAGTTTGGCCTTTTCCAGAATGTCATATAGTTGGAATCATACAGTTTTGTAGCCTTTTCAGATTGGCTTCATTGAGTTCATAATATACATTTAAGTTTCCTTCATGTCTTTTCATGGCTTGATAGCTCATTTCTTTTTATCACTGAGTAATATTCCATTGTATGGATATAACATAGTTTGTTTATCCATTCACCCATTGAAGGAAATCTCGCTTGCTTCCAAGTTTTGGCAACTATGAATAAAGCTACTGTAAACATTTGTGTAGAGGTTTTGTGTGGACATAAATTTTTTACTCATTTGGGTAAATACCACAAAGCACAATTGCTGGATTGCCTCGTAACAGTATGTTTAGTCTTTTTTTTTTTTTTGCGGTACGCAGGCCTCTCACTGTTGTGACCTCTCTGGTTGTGGAGCACAGGCTCCAGATGCGCAGGCTCAGCGGCCATGGCTCACGGGCCCAGCCGCTCCGCGGCATGTAGGATCCTCCCGGACCGGGGCACGAATCCGTGTCCCCTGCATCGGCAGGCAGACTCTCAACCACTGCGCCACCAGGGAAGCCCTGTTTAGTCTTATAAGAAACTGCCACACTGTCTTCCACAGTGGCTGTGCCATTTGTTTTCCTGCCAGCAAAGAATAAGAGTTCCTGATGTTCCACATCATTGCCAGGATTTGGTGTTGTCAGTGTTTTGATTTCTAGTGTGTTAAAGATATGTTTTAATTTCAATTCCCTGATGACATACAGTGTTGAATATTTTTTTCATATGCTTATTTTCCATTTATATACTTTCTTTGATGAGGTATCTATTCAGGTCTTTTTTTTTTTTTTTTTTTTTTTTTTTTTTTTTTGCTGTACGTGGGCCTCTCACTGCTGTGGCCTCTCCCGTTGCGGAGCACAGGCTCCGGACACACCGGCTCCGCGGCCATGGCTCGCGGGCCCAGCTGCTCCGCGGCATGTGGGATCTTCCGGGATCGGGGCACGAACCCGTGTCCCCTGCATCGGCAGGCGGACTCTCAACCACTGCGCCACCAGGGAAGCCCTATTCAGGTCTTTTGCCCATTTTTTTAATGGTGTTGTTCATTTTCTTATTGTTGAGTTTCAAAAGTTCTTTATGTGCTTTGGGTACCAGTCATTTATCACATATGTCTTTTGCAATTCTTTTCTCTCAATTTTGGCTTGTCTTTTGATTTTCTTAACAGCGTCATAGAGCAGAAGTTTTTAATTTTAATCAAGTTCAACTTATCAATTTTTTAATCAATTTTTTTCCGTGGAATTGTGCTTTTGGTATTATATCTAAAAATATTGTGAAACCCAAGGTCACTAATATTTTCTCTTATTCTTCTTCTAGCTGTTTGATTATTTTGTGTTTTACATTTAGATCTGTGCTCCATTTTGAGTTAATATTTGTGAAGGTATAAGATCTGTGTCTAGATTTATTTAAATTTTTTTTCCATATAGATATCCATCTGTTTCAGCATCATTTTTTGTAAAGACTATCTATATTGAATTACCCTTATTCCACGTTAAAGATCAGTTAACTGTACTTGTGTAAGTCTATTTCTGGGCTCACCATTCTGCTTCATTGATCTATTGGTCAGTTCTTTCACAAATACCATACTGTCTTTTAAAAAAAAATTTAAATTTTTCATTTATTTATTTTTGGCTGCATTGGGTCTTCTTTGCTGCGCATGGGCTTTCTCTAGTTGCAGCAAGCAGGGGTTACTCTTCATTGAGGTGTGCGGGCTTCTCATTGCAGTGGCTTCTCTTGTTGCAGAGCACGGGCTCTAGGCATGCAGGCTTCAGTAGTTGTAGCACACAGGCTCAGTAGTTGTGGCTCACGAGCTCTAGAGTGCAGGCTCAGTAGTTGTGGCGCACTGGCTTAGTTGCTCTGTGGCATGTGGCATCTTCCCAGACCAGGGCTCGAACCCATGTCCCCTTCATTGGCGGGTGGATTCTTAACCACTGCGCCACCAGGGAAGTCCTACACTGCCTTGATTATTGGAGCTTTCGAGTAAGTCTTGAGGTCTAGTAGTGTCAATCTTCCAATTTTGTTCTTTTCCTTCAATATCATGTTGGCTTTTCTGGGTCTTTTGCCTCTTTATATAAACTCTAAGATCAGTTTGTAAATATCTACAAAGTAACATGCTGGAATTTTGATTGAGATTGTATTGAAATCTATCAAGTTAGGAGGAGGTGATATTTTGACAATATTGAATCTTCCTCTCCACGTACATGGAATATCTCTCCATTTATTTAGATATTCCTTGATGTCTTCATCAGAGTTTTGCAGTTTTATTCTTATAGATCTTATACATATTTTGTGTAGTTTATACCTGAGTATTTCATTTTTTCAGTGTTAATGTAAATGGTATTGTGTTTTTAATTTCAAATACCAATTACTCATTACTGATATGTAAGAAAACAATTGACTTTTGTATATTAATGTTGTAATCTGCAACCTTGCTATAATCACTTATTTTAGCAGTTTTTTTTGATTCTTTGAGGTTTTCTTCATAGACAATAATGTCATCTGTGACAAATACAGCTGTCTTTTTAAAAATTTTCTTCTTGTATAGCTTTTATTTTCTTTTCTTGCCTTATTGTATTAGCTAGGACTTCTAATATGATGTTAAATAAGAATGATGAGAGGTGACATCATTGTCTTATTCTTGATCTTGGTAGGAAGCCATCTATTGTCTCACCGTGAAGTACAATGTTAGCTATGAGTTATTTGTAGATGTTCTTTATTAAACTGAAGATGTATTTCCTTTATTCCTAGTTCACTGAGGTTTTTATCTTGAATGCCTCCTGGATTTTGTTACTTGCTTTTTTTGCATCTATTAATATGATCCTATGATTTTTTTTCTAACTTGTTGAATTATGTTATTTGATTTTGAAATATTGAGCCAGACTTGCATAGGTAGATTAAATTCAATTTGGTCCTGTTGTAATTATTTTGATATATTGTGGGATTTGATTCACTAATATTTTGATGAGAATTTTTGCATCTGTATTCATGAAATATTTTGGTCTGTAGTTTTTCATTCCTATAGTGTCTTCACCCGGTTTGCGTAGTAGGTTAATGCTGACTTCGTAGAATAAGTTAGGAAGTATTTCCTCTGGTATTTTATAGAAGATATTTTACAGAATTGGTCTCATTTGTTCCTTAAATGTTTAACAGAATTCACCAGTGAACCAATGTTGGGCCTGGTGCTTTCTGTTTTGAAAGATTATTAATTATTTATTCAATTTCTTTAATAGATGTAGGCCTATTCAGGTTAACTGTTTCTCCTTTTGTGATTTGGTAGATTGTGTCTTTCAAGGGGTTGGTTCATTTTCTCCAGGTTATGAAATTATGGATATACAGTTGTTCATAATATTCCTTTATTATCCTTTTAATGTCCATAGGATCTGTAGTGGTATCATTTCTGATATCAGTAATCTGTGTCTTCTCTCTTTTTTTCTTAGTTAGCCTGGCTAGAGTCTAATCAATTTCATTGATCATTTCAATGACCAAGCTTTTGGCTTTGTTGCTTTTCTCTGTTGATTTCCTGTTTTTAATTTCATTTATCTCTACCCTAATTATTTTTATCTTTTCTTCTGCTTACTGTGGATTTAATTTGGTTTTTTTTGTTGTTGTTTGTTCATTTTAGTTTCCTGAGAGTATTGATTTGAAATCTTTATTCTTTTCTAATATTTTTCCCTGATTTAGTTGCATCGCACAAATTTCGATTTGTATTTTCATTTTTGTTAAGTTCAAAATATCTTCAGTTTATTTCTTGAGATTTTGTCCTTGACCCGTATATATTTAGAAAGTGTTGTTTAACCACCACATATATTGGGAGTGTTCCAGCTATCTTTCTGTTATTGATTTCTAGTTTAAGTCCATTATAGTCTGATAACATACTTTTTGTGATTTGTATTCTTTTTAATTTGTTAACATATGGTTTTAGGCCACAGAATATGGTATGTCTTGGTGAATGTTCTGTGTTAGCTTGAGAAGAATGTGTATTTTGTTGTTGTTGTATGCAGTAGTATATAAATGTCAATTAGATCCAGTTGATTAATGGTGCCATTCAGTTCAACTATGTCCATACTGATATTTTGCCAGTCTGCCAGATCTGTCAATTACTGATAGAGGGATATTGAAATCTCCAACTGAAATAGTAGATACATCTGTTTCTCCTTACAGTTCTATCAGTTTTTGCCTTATGCATTTTGATGCTCTGTTGTTAGGCACACACACATTAGGATTATTATGACTTCTTAGAAAATTGACCTGTTTATCAATATGTCATGCCTCTTTATTATCCCTGATATTTTTTTCCTTAGTATGAAGTCTGCTTTGTCTGAAATTAATACAGCTACTCCAGCTTTCTTTTGATTTATGTTAGCATAGTATGTCTTTCTCCATCCCTTTACTTTTAAAGTATCTGTGTCTTTAGGTTTAAAGTAGGCATCTTGTAGACAACATGTACTTGGGTCTTATTTTTTCTGACAGTCTGTCTTTTCATTGGTATAGTCAGATCATGGATGTTTAATGTGATTATTGATATAGTTAGATATCTATCATACCTACCATATTTGTTACTGTTTTCTATTCATTGCCCTTGTTCTTTATTTCTTTTTTTTGTCCTCCACTTGTTTTGTCTGCCATCTCTGGTTTTGAGTGACCATGTTATATGATTGCATTTTCTCCTCTCTTAGCATATCAATTGAACTTCTTTTTTTTTTAACTTTTATAAGTGGTTGTCCTTGAGTTTGCAGTTACATTTACCACTAATCTAAGCCTACTTTCAATGAGCACTTCAGGGGTTGGGAAAGTTCCTTATAACAGGGTGACCAGTTCCTCCCTCCTGACCCTTATGCATTGCTGTCATTCATTTCAATTATCCATAAGCTATGATCACTACATACACTATTGCTAATATGATACTGAACAAACTGTTACCTGTTAGATCAATTAACATTAAGAAAAATAAAAGATTTTACTTTATCTTCATATATGCCTTCTCAAATGCTCTTTCTTTCTTTATGTAGATCTGAGTTTATAACCTAAATAAATTTCCTACTTTCTGAAGAGCTTCTTGTAACATTCCTTGCAAGGCAGGTCTACCAGAGACAAATTTCCTAATTTTTGGTTATCTGAGAAAGTCTTTATTTTTCCCTCACTTTTGAAGGTTGGTATCACTGAATGCAGAATTCTAGGTTGGTGGTGTTTTTATCTTTCAAAACTTTAAATATTCCATTGCATTCTATCCATGCTTGCATAGTTTCTGAAGAGTAGCTGATATAATTCTCATCATTGCTTCTTGATAGGTAAGGGTATTTTTTTCTCTGACTTCTTTAAAGAATTTCTCTTTGTCTTTGATTTTCTGCAGTTTGAATATGCTATTCCTGGGTGTGCATTTTTTAGTTTTATCTTGCTCAGTGTTCTCTGAGCTTCTTGGATCTGTGGTTTGGTGCTTATAATTAATTTGGGGAAATTCTCAGTAATTATTGCTTCACATATTTCTTTTCCTTTTATTATTATTCCACAATTCTTGGATATTCTCTTCTGTCTTTTTCATTCTTTTTCTTCTTTGCATTTCAATTTGAGAAGTTTCTGTTGACAGTTCTTCAAGCTCACTGATTCTTTCCTTTGTTGTGTCCAGCCTAGGGACTTCCTTGGTGGTCCAGTGATTAAGACTTTGTGCTTCCACTGCAGGGGGTGCAAGTTCGATCCCTGGTTGGGGAACTAAGATCCTTCATGCCACGTGGCATGACCAAAAAAATAGGGGAAAAAAAAAAAAGTTGTGTCCAGTCTATTAATGAGCCCATCAAAGTCAATCTTCATTTCTACTACAATGTTTTTGATTTCCAGCATTTTGATCTTTTTCTTAGTTTCCATTACCCATCTGTTCTTTCATGTAGACAACTTTTTCCATTTGACCCTTTAGCATGTTAATCATAATTACTTTAAGCTCTCCATCTGATAATTCCAACATCTCTGCTATATCCAAGTCTGGTTCTATGCTTGCTTAGTCTCTTGCATCTGTGTTTTAAGTCTTTTAGTATGCCTTCTAATTTTTTGTTGAATACTGGACATGATGTACTGAGTAAAAGGAACTGGGGGAAATATGCATTTAATGTGAGGTTTTTTGTTTGTTGTAGGAGTTAGACTGTGTTTACTGTTTGCTGTTAGTATAAGTGTCAGAGGCTAAAATTTCCTCTAGTGTCCTGGTTTTTGTCTCCGCTGTTGTCTCTGGGCTTCCCTCGAGAATTCTTCTTTTTTTTTTTTTTTTTTTTTTTTTGCGGTATGCGGGCCTCTCACTGTTGTGGCCTCCCCCGTTGCGGAGCACAGGCTCCGGACGCGCAGGCTCAGCGGCCATGGCTCACGGGCCCAGCCGCTCCGCGGCATATGGGATCCTCCCAGACCGGGGCACGAACCCGTATCCCCTGCATCGGCAGGCGGACTCTCAACCACTTGCGCCACCAGGGAGGCCCGAGAATTCTTCTTAAATACATTCTGAGATGTGCAGTTATTTTAGTGTATTCACTTGTTATGATATAAGAGCCCTTTTGATGTGGTGGTAGGGTATGGGAGTATGGGGAGCATTTTGTAGTCCTATGATTAATTCTCAGTCTTTTAGTGACCCTGTGCCCCTTGGCTATGTCCTTCACAAGTGTTTCTCAGTCTCCCCCTCCCCTTAAGTGAGATGGCAAGGCTAAGAAGCTGGAGTTGTTTTTTTTCCCTTCCCCCAGTTCACTTTGGTTCTGAAAAAATAAAATGTTTTTTAGGCTCTGGTAAGATAGTTTCTCTTGAGGCAGGCCTGTTTAAAAAGAACAGAATGCTTTTTGGTTACTTTTCTTCTCCTACTGGAGGAAGCAGGAGGGAAGTTTTCACTAGTCTTTGCTGTAAGAACCTGGTAGTGTCCTATAAAAGTGTAGGAGACACCTTCTCCCCAGAGACTGGGTTCTCCTGGAGTTTTTAATTCAAACTGGTCTACACTAAGCTTCCAGCATTTCATCAATTACTTTATTGATATATTTTTCTACCCTGGCACTGGTCCCCCCAGAAATTTCTGCTCTGGTAGGTTGTGGTTCTCAGGAGTGCCTGTCTGTCTGTCCATTTTGAGGGATAATAGTTTTCCCTGTGACCTTAATTCTCTGATGGATCTAAGAAGAGTCGTTGATTTTTTAGTTTGTTCAGCTTTTTTTCTTATTGTGAAGATGGCAGTGATGTCTTCCAAGCTGCTTATATGGCAGACCAACAACTGGAAGTATGCAGTGTTTGTTTAAGTACAGTTTTCAATTACAGCTTTGATTTTTTTTCTGAATAAAATAATTGAATGGAATTTTCATATATTGTGCAATAGTTTTTTACACAACCAGTGTAATAAAAAATGATTGCACAATTATACTGGTAATGAAGATTAAGTTAAGTATTGTACCATCAATATATCAATATTTTTCACATTTTTTCAGGGTGAGATGCAACTTGATAGCTTTTCTAATTGCTATATACTGGTAATTCTTTATATTATGCCCTGCACGGCCAAGGAAACACTCTTTAAGAACTCTCCACCAAACTATTTCACTCATAATTTCCTTCCATCTGGCTAGCAGTTCATAGATATTCATTGTAACTTTCCTTGCCTTTCTATCTCAGTGTCCTCTATTATCTGTGTAGTCCTCTGTCAATTTTCAACAAGTTATTGGCATTTGAGCAAGAATAATAATATATCTTACCTTATTTTTCAGCAGTCTACCTCATTCTTAAAAGTCTTTTAGATAAACCCTTTAATTAAAGCATTTCTGTAAGCCTGCAAAAAATTGTCAGAAACCACACAGTCCTGTGATATGGCCATTAGCAGGTCCTCTACTATCTTCCCCCAGCCTTCTCTTTGTTAGCTAATGCTTGAGTTTCTTTCCTTGTCTAGATGTAATTATAATATTTCTGAAAATGGATAGACAGCATCAGTCTTCCATGCTTTATATCATATTGGATCATCTAGTAATCAACAAAAAAAAGCACTACTTCAAACTGCTTAATGTATGCAGTCCACAAGTGGCATTTCTTAAAATAAAAGAAAAAAATGCTTAATGTATTTGGTATTTGTTTCTGTTTTTTATAGGAGGAACTCTCTGGAATGAAAAATAGGGTACAAGTAATTGTGCTTGAAAATGAAAGGCTCCAACAAGAGCTGAAATCTCAAAGGCAAGAGGAAGCAATGAGGGAACAAACACTTCTGGATGCATCTGTAAGCATTTATTTAAACGATTAAACTAAAATACATAGTTTGAATGTTGCCTCCTACCCTTTCCCCCTGCCTTCTTAACTGCTTAGATTTTTTTTCTGGCAGTTTGGCAGAAGTGCTATGCTGGCATTCACTTGGGGCCTCAAAAATTAAAATTCACTATTTTAATTTATTGGTGGAATGAATCCTTAAATGAAATGATGTAGTGATGCCTAATATCCACTCTGGTTTCCTTTCTGAGCATACCATTTATGTTTTTTCCATATGGAAAGAGCAGGTCTGAAAGCAAGAAGTATGTAATATAGGAAGGACTTGGTAAAATCCAGCAACTATTCAGAACTGTAGCTTAGATTTCTGTTGTATTTCTCTAAATTTTCTTTGAACTTTGAGTTCCAATAAGTCTAGTTAGCATGGTGTAGCGGGAAGAACACTGACCTGAGGGTCCAAGATTCAAAATGTTAATCTTCCCATTGTCCCTAACAAGCTGGGTGTTGAACAAGTAATTTTATGGGACTTTCAAGCATGAAACCTCATGAGTCCTCTGTTTATTTATTGGCATTTGAGAAATTCACCAATATTAGCAGTTCTTAATCTTTAATGTGAATGGCACTCACTTGGGATATTTGCTGACAGTGCAGATCCTGGGCTTCATTCTCTGAGAGTCTGATTCAGTTGGTCTGGGCTAAGTCTTTGAGTTAAAAATATGAATTATTAG
This sequence comes from Mesoplodon densirostris, assembly GCF_025265405.1. Taxonomy (NCBI): domain Eukaryota; kingdom Metazoa; phylum Chordata; class Mammalia; order Artiodactyla; family Ziphiidae; genus Mesoplodon; species Mesoplodon densirostris. The sequence continues at coordinate 128,319,860 of NC_082662.1, read as the reverse complement.
CAAGCTGCCTAAGTGAGTCTAGTATCAGTGGACCACATTTTGAGGAACAGAGAATTAGATGATCTCTATAATTCTGTGACATAAAACTTTTATTATGATATTTAAATAATGTTTAAGCTTAATATCTCTTTATGAATTGTCAGAGATACTTCTGCCTTAAAAATGTTTTTTACTCTTTTGCTATAGGATGTAGTTAATCACAGCTTATATTATTATATTATTAATATTAGTATTTAAAAATTTCATCTTAGTTTCTTATTATTTTCGTGTCAATTTGAAAATGATATAGCCACATAGAAAGTACTTAGAAGTAAGTTCATTTTTAAAATAAGTATATTCTTTTGCTTTTCCTCCAAATATGCAGCGAACAGTGACTCAGTTATTCATAGTCTTCAATATTTATACAATGGAAAGAAGTGGAAGATGGGGAAGTGAAATAAGAAAGGAAATTAGGCAGAGAAGTGAATCAGAGGGCAAGAGAAGTGAGTAATGCAAAAGGGGAAGGAAATGATGGTAAACGCTCACATGCTTTGCCATGTGAACAAAGGAAACTTGCTAAAGAAAACTACAGATATACAGACTATAGAAAGCATAAAGTTGTAGAGAGGTTTTTGTTTAAACGTTCACATGAGCTAAAACATAGTGCTAATATTGAAACGGTTGTTGCAGATGTGTCAGGTGACCTTGATATCTATTTTAATGTTAGTCTTCTGTGTTATTTTGTTGTTACAGAATTGTTACCCCCCACTTTTTACTTGTGTAGGTGAATTGAGGCATTTCAGCAACCTATGCATGGTGTTGTATTGAGAGTTTTGAGGTAAATGAAACTATTTAGAATATCTTGAATATAAACAGATCAAGAGATATTATCTTCTTTTTTTTCTGCACTCTTTTTAATGAGCCTATTACCATGTTGATAGTAAATCTTGCCAAAGCTGTTGGCAGATTTGAATATATATTTTCAAAGTTTCTTAATGCTTTCTTTGGAAAAACAATTGAAATAGTTATATAGTAATAATTAGTATTTATTGATGACTACATGGCTATGATATGACAGGTACTGTATCAAGTACTTTCTTTACATTATATTATTTCAATTTTATGATAGCCACACAAGGCAGGTGTTGTTATGTCTATTTTCAGGTGATTAAATTAAGGTACACAGCAGTTAAGTAACCAAAGTAACTGGTCTAATGTCACAAAGCTGGGACTCAAACAAAGGACTATCTGACTCCACAAATCCATCTACCTGGCCTCGAATTATACTGCCTTTCTGCCTAGATTAGGTATAGCTTGTCAATATTGAACCAAACCATCTTCGTTTGCCATGGACTGGGTCTTGGATGGCAGCCTACATGACTTTTAGCTTTTAGCCTAGTTTATGACCTAGCAGTTGAAGAAGAAAGCAGATTATTTCTAAAAAACTAAAACCATTCAAAGAGTACTTCATTTCTATCTTCATTTTTCATCATTTTTCCTTCTTAAGGGGCTTTTCTTGAGAGTTCAAAAAATTATATTAAAATATGCCTTTTATTAGAAATTTTGGCATGTGTGGTCAGTCAAAGATCTAGCAGATTTTTTTTTAAGTAGAAAATTTCTGAGCCATTTCTTTCCATGTCTCTTCTCATCCCCATCCATTCCAACCCCTCCCCTCAGTTAAGAAATCAAAGGTTTTCAGTGATCTTCAGGGATGTAAATGTAATTTGATTTTTGAAATCTTGGTCAAATATCATTGGAGTTTTTGTTTGTTTGTTTTGTTTTTTGCGTTACGCGGGTCTCTCATTGCTGCGGCCTCTCCCGTTGCGGAGCACAGGCTCCGGATGCGCAGGCTCAGCGGCTATGGCTCACGGGCCCAGCCGCTCCGCGGCACGTGGGATCCTCCCGGACCGGGGCACGAACCCACACCCACTGCACCGGCAGGCGGGCTCCCAACCACTGCGCCACCAGGGAAGCCCCATTCGAGGTTTTTAAAAGCTATCTGTGAAAGAACAAAGTGTCAATTAGATTAGCACTTCTTTCCAAAGAATAACAATATTTTATATAGTAAGTCAGTGATCTATAGTCTACATACTGTCTCCAGTTTCTCCATAGGAAATTAGTACCAGCCTCCTTCATTTCTCTGCAAGACTATTTTGAATGCAATCACATCTTGGGTGATTTTTTCCCTACCTACAGAATCAAGTTCAAGCTTATTAGCATTGCATGCTTTACTTTTCAGACCCTTATTTAACTCTCTAGCTTCTTCCTTTTTTTGTTTTTTAATTTTTTTGTTGAAGTATAGTTGATTTACAATGCTGTGCCAATCTCTGCTGTACACAAAGTGACTCAGTTATACACATGACAGACATTCTTTTTTTATATTCTTTTTCATTATGGTTTATCACAGGCTATTGAATATAGTTCCCTGTGCTATATGTTAGGACCTTGTTATTTATCTATTCTAAATGTAATAGTTTGCATATACCAACCCCAGAGTCCCAGTCCATCCCTCTCCCTCCCTCCTCCCCCTTGGTAACCACAAGTCTGTTCTCTATGTCTGTGAGTCTGTTTCTGTTTTGTAGATAGCTTCACTTGTGCCATATTATTGATTCCACATATAAGTGATATCATATGGTATTTGTCTTTCTCCTTCTGACTTACTTTACTTAGTATGATAGTCTCTAGTTGCATCCATGTTGCTGCAAATGGCATTATTTCATTCTTTTTTATGGCTGAGTAGTATTCCATTGTATATATGTACAACATCTTCTTTATCCATTCATCTGTCGATGGACATTTAGGTTGTTTCCATATTTCGGCTGTTGTGAACAGTTAGAGCTTCATCTTCTGACATTCATTGCCTTGTGCTTCAATCTTTAGTAATGCTGAATTGCCTAAAGGTCTCTGGCAGGCACCAAGCTGTTTCACGCCTCTGTGAGTTTTCTCATGATGTTCTCTCTTCTTGGCATGCCCTTCCCATCTAGCTTACTCTTTTTCACCCTTCAGATATCATACCAGTGTCAAAACTTCTCCAGAAAACTTTTCTTGACTCTCCAGTTGCTCTTAGTATCCCTTTTCTGTTCTGGCATAGTCCCCCATGCACACCTCTGGCCTAGCACTTGCCTTGTTAAATTGAAATTATCTGCTTGGGTGTTTCTCTTCTTCATTAGCCTGTAAACTCCTTGAGAATAATATTGGTCTTGCTCATTTTTATCCCCCTCCCCAAGCTTTTAGCACAGTGCCTGAACATAGTAGGTACTACACAGAAGTTTCCACTAAACTGAACTTCCCAAAGAATATGGAATAGAATCTCAGAATACTACTTTGGAGGAATGCAGTTTACTACATTCTAACATATGACACTGCAGTATAGTTCTGTGTTTGGGGACATGTCCTCATTAATACTACTGTGTCCCTTGGCCCTTAGCAGGAGTTCAATAATTACTTGTTGAATAAATTAATATAAGTATTTTAGTTCTTGGTTCACACATAAATCACCCAGTTCTTTGGGCTGCTTATTTCATTGAATGTTGAAAGAATGCCGAAGTTCTCAAGCTGACAGTGGGTTCACCAAATTCAGTCTGTAGGCATGTTTTGTTTGTTTGAAAAACTGACTCAATATTTAACACTGTTTCAGTTGAAGAGCCAGATATCTGCCTCATCTTTTTAAAAATCAAAAGATTTTTTGGTAATGTGAGTTGGTATTCACACATGGCAGCAATTGACTGAAACTGAGTAGTGACTACTTCCTTTGGTTGCTCTGTCATGGTCCCTACCATTACTTTCTGAATCCTTGACGTTCAGGCTGCATGTCAGTTCTGTTTATCACCATGCACTGTTTTTCTTATTGAAGAGAAATAATTTTCTGAAAAGGCAGAAGAGCATAGTGGTTTAGGACTCTGGAGCTAGAATGCCAGGATTCAGATCCTAGCTCTGCCACTTATTAGCTACTTTCTACCTCCGTGACTTTTAGCAGTTACTCTGTGTGACTCAGTTTCCCCATCTATAAAATGGAGATAACAGTGAAACTTCTCTCATAGGATTGTTGTAATGATTAAACGTGTTAATATATGTGGAAGACATAAAACAGTGTCTGGCATGTAGAAAACATAAACATCATATGTATTATTATTATTATTAGTCATGCCTTTATGAAATGTGGAAAATGAAAAACAAACCAAGAGAGGTTTATGTGTTTCAAGAGTATATGTCTTCAAAGAAGTAAGAGATAAGTTCACTTGTTCAATATACTGATATCCAGCCCTCTTTGCTCATTTACGTTATTGCCTGTACCTGTAGGAATGTGACTTTATAACACTTGTTTGGAATATGACCCTAATAGCTTGAAAATGTAAAATAATTCTTGATTTGTATTTAGGAGCATCTGCTCTTTTTCTTATTCCTTTCATCACAGATAATAATCAGTATTCCATTTGTAAAGTATGTATATTGATTTAAAGTTAAAGGCTGAATGCAAGTACTTTCACATTTTATTTTAGGGAAATATACAGAATTCTTGGATTACAACAGGTGAAGATTCTAGGGTGGATGAAGCTGCCAAGAGATCATTTTCCCATGGCAATGCAGATATTATCAAAGCTGCATCTGCTAGTGAGGCTGAAAAATGGAAACTAGAACTGGTGAGTATTTGGGTACTTTTCTCTTAGGCATCTACTTTTTTGGGTACTTTTTTATTGTGGTAAATATATATAACACAAAATTTGCTATTTTAACCATTTAAAAATTTAAGTGTATAATTTATTTACACTAAGTACATTCACAGTGTTGTGCAACATCAACACTATTCATTTCCAGAACTTTTTCATCATCCCAAACAAAAACTCTACCCTTTAAACAATAACTCCCATTCGCTTCTCCCTGCAACCCTTGGTAACCTCTTCTACTTTCTGTCTTTGAGTTTGCCTATTCTAGGTACTTCATGTTAAGTGGAATCAAATAATATTTCTCCTTTCATCTGGCTTGTCTCAGTTAGCATAGAGTTTTCAAGTTTCATCCATGTTGTAACATGTATCGTAATTTCATTCCTTTTTTTAAAAAAAAAATTAATTATTTATTTATTTCTGGCTGTGTTGGGTCTTTATTTCTGCGTGAGGGCTTTCTCTAGTTGCGGTGAGTAGGGGCCACTCTTCATCGCGGTGTGCGGGCCCCTCACTGTCACGGCCTCTCTTGTTACGGAGCACAAGCTCCAGATGCGCAGACTCAGTAGTTGTGGCTCACGGGCCCAGTCGCTCCGCGGCATGTGGGATCCTCCCAGACCAGGGCCCGAACCTGTGTCCCCTGTATTGGCAGGCAGATTCTCAACCACTGCACCACCAGGGAAGCCCCCTCATTTCTTTTTAAGGGTGAATAGTATTCCATTGTACATATATACCACACTTTGTTTATCTATTCATTTGTTAATGGATTTGGGAGGGTTTCAACCTATTGGCTATTGTGAATAAGGCTGCTATGAACATTGATGCACAAGTATCTGTTTGAGGCCCTACTTTCAAGGCATTTGGGTATATACTCAGAAATGGAATTGTTGGATCATTTGGTAATTCTTCATTCTTTTTTCTTTCTGCTTCTCAGACTCAATAATTTCAATTTTCCTATCTTCAGATTTACTGATTCTTTGTTCTGCTGCCCATATCTTCCCTAAAATCTCTCTTTTTTTTTTTTTTTTTTTTTGCGGTACGCGGGCCTCCCACTGCTGTGGCCTCTCCCGTTGCGGAGCACAGGCTCCGGACGCGCAGGCTCAGCGGCCATGGCTCACAGGCCCAGCCGCTCCGCGGCATGTGGGATCCTCCCGGACCGGGGCACGAACCCGCGTCCCCTGCATCGGCAGGCGGACTCTCCACCACTGCGCCACCAGGGAAGCCCCCCTAAAATCTCTTTAGGGAATTTTTCATTTTAGTTTTAGTTGTTTTCATCTCCAGAATTAGTTTGGTTCCCTTTTACAATTTGTTTTCCTGACTTCCTTTAGTTCTTTGTCCATGTTTTCTCTTAGCATTTTGAACATATTTAAGACAGTTGTTTTAAAGTTTTGGTCTAGTAAGTCTGATGTCTATAGTTTCATTAGCATGGTTCCTGTAAATTTATTCTATTTCACTGAGTGAGCCATGTTTTCTTCTTTCTTTGTATGCCTGGTGATTTTTTTTGTTGTTGAAAATTGAGCATTGAAATGTTATACTGTGGAAATCAGATACCCCATTTTTTTTAAGGTTTGCTGTCTTTTTTATTGTTGAAGGCTGTAGTAGTCCTTTTGTTTTAAGAGTTTTCCAAACTATTTCTGTAGGAACTATCCCTTGTCATGTGTGATCATTGAGGTCTCTGTTTCATTAGCTCATGGTCAGCTGATGTTTGACAGATTTCTTTGCCAGGAGCTGAAACAAACAACAACAAGAAAAACACCAAAAAGTCCCCCCAAAATAGAAAAACCAACTCTCCAAGTCTTTGCAGTTTGGCTGTGCTGGTCTTCACCATTCAGCTAGGCTTGCTCTGAGTCTAGAGATCAGCCTGAGTGAAAGCTTCAGGTCTTCTTAGGACTTTTCTGAGCATGCATTTTCCCTGGGCATGTTTGTGGCTTTCTAAACTCCCCCTATACACAGATGCTTTTGAATGTCCTAATTTCCCAAAGAGTCTAAAATAATTCTATTTTAAGATCAAATGATACTTTTAAATCCTCTGATCTGGGTAAAAACAACACCAAGAATGGAATGTTCTAGGGAATATAGAGGGAATCAGTTCTGCTGTCATTATCATCTACAGGTGTTGTTATAGTTTTCTAAAGGCTCTTTCTGGCCCAAATCTCCCTGTTCTTTCTCATTCCCTAATTCAAGCTTTATTCTACTATTTAGGAAAGAGTTCCTTTCTTTAAAAAAAAAATCTGAAAGACTAAATTATATGTTTTTTTCCAGCTGAATAAACTATAATATCTACTTAATACCCATAGGATTAAGACCAATCTCACAAGCCATCTACAATTTGCTTCAAACTACATTTCCAGACTCACTTCTCACTCTACTGTCACACTCACAAGTATTGGCTATAAGCATGCAGACCACTCACTACTTGCTACTTCATAAACATATTTCCCAATTCCATTTCTCTTTGAAGAATTGACTTTGGTTTATGCAATCATCCCTACCTAAAATATTTCCTTCTTATCCTCTACATATTGAAATGTTTCCAGCCTGCCAAACTTAGTTCAAATGTCCCCTCCCACTCTACCTTCCCTGATTACATGCTTCCATTCCTCCTTTTCCCACATTAGAATTATTTTCCCTCTTATGCCTTCTCTTAGTGTTCTATTTATAAGTATTATAGGTTCACTTTTTTTATCCTGTGTGTGTCAAAGGTCACATCTGTGTGCATTTGTGTGCTTTATGTTCCAAATCTTTCTCACTTTTTTCAAGTATTTCACTCTTACACTTACCTCCTCTTGTTCTTGTATCTTTTATCCCTCTTGACTGGGTTATTTTCAGCCAAATATGTGCTTTACTAGCTCCCATCTTAAAGCAAACAAACACAAAATATGTTCTCTTCGTCCTACATTTCCTTTGAACTATCACCCAGTTGCTCCCCTTCATACCAACGTCTTTCCAAACAGTTGTCTATACTCATGCCTCTGTTCTTCACCTCCCATTCTCTCTTCAACATACTTTATTTGAGCTTCTCCCCACCTAGATTCCCCTAAACTGTTTCTTTCCAAGGTCATTAATAACCTCCATATATCAGTCCTCATCTTCCTGAACCTTGGAGCAGCATTCTGTAATATGTACATTAGTTGATCATACCATCCTTTGATTTTTCTAATGAAACAATTTAACATAAATTCAGAGAAGTATGCAAAACAAAAATGTACAGCTTAATGATATATCTCCAAATGAACAAGCATATAATTTTCACCTGTAAGATGTCTAACATTACCATGTCCCAGAAGCCCTGTTCATACCCACTCCCAGTCACTGCCCCTTCATTCTCTTAAAGCTAATCACTATCTTGACTTTTATGAAAATTGATCCCTAAGCATGATCCCCAAACACCCGAATTGATTTCTGCCTGGCTTTTAAAACATTACATAAATTGAATCACATAGTACATATTATTTTTTGTCTAGCCTTTTTTGTTCAACATTATATATGATAGATTCATACATGTAATTGCATGTGTAAGAAGTTTGTTTATTTTCATTGATGGGTCTACTGTATGACTATAACACAATCTATGTATCCATTCTATTGTTGAAAGACATTGGTATTTTTTCAGTTTGGGGCTATTGTGAATATTGCTGCTATGAACATTCTTTTATATGTCTATTGGTGTGCATTGTACACATTTACATTGGGTATGTACCTTGGTGTGGCACTGTTGGTCGTAGTGTATATATATGTTCGATTTGAGAGATAGGGCAAACTTTTCCAAGGTTGTTTTTACCAGTTTACACTTCTGTCAGCAGCATATGAGTGATACCATTGCTCTGTATCCTTGCCAACACTTGATATTCTGTTTTTCTGATGGGCTTGTAGTGCTATCTCATTGTGATTTTCATTTTCATTTCTCTGATTACTCATGTGATTGAACATCTTCTCATATATTTATTGGCCATTTGATGTGCTCTTTTGTGAGATGCCTGTTCTAATATCCTACTTACTGTTTTGAATTATCTGACAATGTTTTTTTTTAAGTTCTTAATATATTATGGATACAAGCCCTTTTTTGGTTATATCTGTTAAAACCTATTTTCCTACTCTTATGGCTTGCCTTGGAACTCTCTTGAGAGTTTTCGTTTTCTCTTTCTTGATTAGAATTTCTTAATTTTAATGTGGTCCAATTTATCAGTGTTTTCCCTTTATTTTTTTAGTGCCTTTTGTGTCCTATATAAAAAGCGTTTCCCTACACCCAAGGTCATGAAGATATTCTCCTATATTATCTTTCAGAAACTTTATAATCTTGCTTTTTACATTTAGAACTACAGTGTACATGGAATTTATTTTTGTATCTGATGTGAAGTGTAGGGGGTTACTTCTTCCATAGGGTTATTTATATATCGCAGCACCACTGTTGAAAAGACAATCATTCGCCTGCCACATTTGTTATAAATCAGGTGTGTGTATATGTGTGAGTCTGTTTCTGGGCTTTGTGTTTTATTTCCTTGGTGTCTGTGCTACTACTTCTTTGTGCTACTACTATCCTGTCTTGATTCTTATAACCCCGCATCTGGTAGACCAAGTCTTCCAACATTGTTCTTTTACCTGAAGAATGTCCTGACTGTTTCTTGCCTTTTGCATTTCCAAGTACATTTTAGAATTAATTTGTCAAGTTTCAAAAAGCCATTAAGTGGTTTTGATTGAGATTACATTTAAGGTATAGGTCATTTGCTGGGGGGAGGAATTGATACCTTTACAGTAATATATTGTGAAATATTAAAATCACGTATCACTCTATTTAGGTCATCTTTAATTTTTGTCAATAATCTTTTATAATTTCTGAGCAAAGGTCTTACATATCTTTCTTTAGAATTAATTTCGAGACTAGTTATGATATTATCATAAACAATATACATATTTAAAATTTTTCATTTTCTAACTCCTCAATGCTGGTATAGAGAAAAGCACGTGGTTTTTTGTATTTTGACTGATTCCTACTTTCTTTTGAAAGTAGTGTAAGCAGGGTATTTTTTCCCTATCCTTTTACTTTTAACATAGTTGTATTTTCATATTTAATATGGGTTTCTTGTGAACAGCATATAGTTGAGTTTTGCTTTTTTTTATCCAATCTGACAATATCTGTCCTTTAAATGTGATTATTTATATACTTGGGTTTAAATCCACTATCTCGCTGTGTCTTTTTTCTCCCATCTACTATTTCTTCACCTTTTTTTTTTTCTGCCTTCTTTTGAATTAGTTGAACATTTTAATGGTTCTATTTACCTCCTTTTCTCAGTCTGGAAAAATCTTTAGCATCAGCTTTCACCTGGTTGCTCAATTCAGCAACCCAGGGTATTTTTAATGTCTTTTTCTCCCCCACATCTATTCAATCATAAAATTCTGTCAACTTTACATGACATGATAGAAATCCTAGAAGGGAACATAGGCAAATCATTCTCTGACATAAATCATAGCAATATTTTCTTAGATCAGTCTCCCAAGGCAAAATAAATGAAAGCAAAAATAAACAAGTGGGACCTAAAAGCTTTTGCACAGCAAAGGAGACCAGCAACAAAACCTATGGAAAAGGAGAAAATATCTACAAATGATGTGACCAACAAGGGGTTAATATCCAAAAATACAAACAGCTCATATAACTCAATATCAAAAAAACAAACAACCCAATAAAAAAATGGGCAGAAGACCTAAATAGACATTTTTCCAAAGAAGACATACAGATAACCAACAGGCACATGAAAAGAGATTGTTAGAGAAATACAAATCAAAACCACCATGAGTTATCACCTCACACTGGTCAGAATAGCCATCATCAAAAAGTCTACAAATAATAAATGCTGGAGAGAGTATGGAGAGAAGGGAACCCTCATACACTGTTGGAGGGAATGTAAACTGGTGCAGCCACTATGGGAAACAGGATGGAGCTTCCTTAAAAAACTCAAAATAGAGCTACCATATGATCCAGCAGTCCCACTCCTGGGTATTTATCTGAAAAAAATGAAACCTCATATTTGAGAAGACACATGCACCCCAATGTTCATAGCAGCACTATTTACAATAGCCAAGACGTGGAAACAACTCAAGTGCCCATCAACAGACAATTGGCTTAAGAAGATATGTTTATATATATATACATATATGTAAAATGGAATATTACTCTGCCATAAAAAGAATGAAACACTGCATTTGCAGCAACATGGATGGGCCTAGAGAATATTATACTCAGTGAAGTAAGTCAGACAGACAAATACAAACACTATATGATATCACTTATATGTGAAATCTAAAAAATAATACAAATGAATCTATATACAAAACAGAAATAGAATCACAGACATAGAAAACAAACTTATGGTTACTGAGGGAGGGAAGGAGAACCAAATTAGGAGTATGGGATTAACAGATGCAAACTCCTATGCATAAAATAAATAGGCAAGAGGATTTACTGTATAGCGCAGGGAATTATATTCAATATCTCATAATAACCTATAATGAAATGTAATCTGAAAAAAATGTATATGATTAAATCACTTGGCTGTGGACCTGAAACATATACAATATTGTAAGTCAACTATACTTTAATAAAAAAATAAATAAAACTTAACACTAGGACTTCCCCGGTGGCACAATGGTTAAGAATCTGCCTGCCAATGCACAGGACATGGGTTCGAGCCCTGTTTGGGGAAGGTCCCATATGCCGCAGAGCAACTAAGCCCGTGCACCACAATTACTGAACCTGCACTCTAGAGCCTGTGAGCCATAACTACTGAGCCCGCGTGCCTAGAGCCCATGCTCCGCAACAAGAGAAGCCACCGCAATGAGAAGCCTGTGCACCTCAATGAAGAGTAGCCCCTGCTCACCACAACTAGAGAAAGCCCACGCACAGCAATGAAGACCCAATGCAGCCAAAAACAAATAAATAAAATAAATAAATTTATAGAAAAATAAATAAATAAAATTTAACACTAAATTAAGAGAAAAAAATTCTGTCAATTTTACTTTTATATACTGCTTTGTACTAAATCTTTTCTATCTTTGTTGCTTGATTTCTCTTATTCATGCACTTATCTCTCACCTATTGATGTTTATTTGCAATGTCTTCATTTGTGATGATCCCCTTTTTCCACCCTTCAGAGTAATTTAAGATTCAATACTGATAAAAGATTTCAATGTCCATCTAATACATCAACTACATAGAGACTTTTATTTAGTTGTATAGACTAAATAAAAGTCTTCATATTTTTATTCTTCTCACTGACCACCTTACCTAATCAGCCCATCTCTATCTACTCTTCCACCTAGCAGTCTACATTCTAGTGATACTGATTGGCCAAATATATAGCATGCCTTCTCCAGCTTCTGTGCCTTTTGCTCTATTGGAAATCATCCTTCAAGTCTTTGCATCTCCTCCAATGAAGGCTTCTGTACTCTTCAGCTGAATTACAAGTTCCTGCCTTTCTGATTTCATTTTACCTTCTGTATTTTCATTAGAGTAAATTATAAATAGTTGTAATTGTTCATCTGTCTTTCTGTTCCTTCTTAAAGCTTCTGGAGGTTAGTGGTGTCTTCGTCTTAGAAACCCAATAAATATATGTTGAATTAAAGAAAAACTGGATATCAGCAGAGGCTTGTAGATTGTATATCACTTTGGTCTGTCATCCTGTGATTTATAGCATCCTTTTTATCATTCATCCAGAACATATTTTTTGGTATGTCAGCTATGCAGCAGTCGCAGTGGGAGATTCCAGGAAGATTTGATCCTTGTCCTCATGGACCTAACAGGTTATAATTGGTTTTGCCTAGAGTCACACTTTTTTTTTTTTTTTTTAACACAGTGAATCAGAGAGGTACTCTCCTGCTTTTTATTTATTTATTATTATTTTTTTATATTTATTTTTGGCTGTGTTGGGTCTTCGTTTCTGTGCGAGGGCTTTCTCTAGTTGTGGCAAGCGGGGGCCACTCTTCATCGCTGTGCGCGGGCCTCTCACTATCGCGGCCTCTCTTGGTGCGGAGCACAGGCTCCAGACACGCAGGCTCAGTAGCAGGCTCACGGGCCCAGTTGCTCCGCAGCATGTGGGATCCTCCCGGACCAAGGCTCGAACCCATGTCCCCTGCACTGGCAGGTGGACTCTCAACCACTGCGCCACCAGGGAAGCCCCGAGTCACACTTTTTTAAAAATAGGAACTGATGTATGCAATTTTGAAAAAAAAATTTTTGTTAGTAATCACCATTTTATGACTCAGTAGTTCTTTGCAGGCTTCCCGCTCAAAAAAAATAGAGTATTTGGGGTGGACTAGGGAAAGTGATTCCAGAGGGGACTCAATGATCTTCCTCTTGGGTAAAAAGAAAAAATGAATTTAATATTAATAATTAAAATTTGCTTATAAAACACAGGAAATGGAGAAATATACATTTTTTTTTCTTTTCTAAAGGAGAGACTAAAACTTACTTATGAAGAAAAGAGTAAAATCCTGGAATCTCAATTGATGTTTTTGAGGTAAAGTATTGATCATCCATTTAAAGTTATTGGCAAAACCATAATGATCTTAAAAATATGTTTGAATGTTTGCTGAAATGCCAGTTTTAGTCAATATAGGAATTACTTGATGCTATTTTATATGCAATATATAAAATTTGCTAAGGATGGTAAAGGATAAGGGGATTTGTGAAGTCCTTTTTCAAATCCCATTTCAAAGAACTGTGAGCTAAATTATAAATTTTATCCCTTTATCAGTTGTAAAATATTTGTATTTTCCCATAGAAAAAAGAATCAGAAGCTGCTCTTATAGAACTTGTTTTTAAAATAAAATAGTGTAAATAAAGCACTTTAATTTTCAAATTACAAGCAAGTATTTTTTTCCTCTGTAGGTAGTCTTCGTCTAATTTTTAAATTGCAACAATAATATAATAGTTTGAGAATTTGTATGCATGGTGAATTTGAGTATATATGAATTTTCATGTACTTTTTGATATGTTTTCAAAAATCCCAATAAAACCTGTATATTATAGATTAACCATTAGTACTTTGTTATATATTATGAGTTGGAAAAGATAGGAATTAATTTTTTTTAAATTAAAGGTTAATTGAAATAGTGGTAATGAAATATTTCCAAATGAAATAACCTTTAAAATATTTTTATAATTTTATTTTGATAAGTCTAATTTGAAATAATATTTAACATCTTCCAGGCTGTACATTGTCTAGAGGCAGAACTAGAGTAATACTAAGAACCAGAATTCATGGCTTTTGTTGCAAATGTTATTGTTCATTTATTTTAATATACCCTTATGCTTTTCACGCCTCATAAGGTTGAGGATTTCTCTAGAGATCTTTACTAGACCTTTCATGAAGAAACCTAAACTTTTAAAAGGTGGTCTAATTTTTGGTTTCTTTATTTGCTATATGTTGATTTCTATTGTGTTTTGGTTCTTCAGGGTTTTTTTTTTTTTTTTTGCGGTATGCGGGCCTCTCACTGTTGTGGCCTCTCCCGTTGCGGAGCACAGGCTCCGGACGCGCAGGCCCAGCAGCCATGGCTCACGGGCCCAGCCGCTCCACGGCATGTGGGATCTTCCCGGACTGGGGCACAAACCCGTGTCCCCTGCATTGGCAGGCGGACTCTCAACCACTGCACCACCAGGGAAGCCCCGGTTCTTCAGTTTTTAAAGTGATATATTTCTAGGTCATTATATTTATGGGAATGTGACTTATTTTGTCTCATTAACAATTCAACTATGCAATCTTTAATTACATTAAAACGTCACTTTGCAATGGACCAGACTTTGTTTCCTGCATCCTTCTATTTCTTCATTTTCTTTTAGTGTAATGTAAGATTATTTAAAGAAGCATTTTCTTAAAGAAAGAAATAAAATCACTACTCTTATAAACTGGTTTTATGTTACCTATTTGTTTTTAATTTTCTTTTTGCCATTTCATGTAACTGAATCTACTTGAGTGTTTTGAATTTGAACCTGACAGAAATAGTAATGGAGACTCTTTGACTTTGGAATGTACTTCTAAAGTTCTTTTTAAGGCTTTGAAAGTCAGACTTTTTCTACATGATACGTAGAAAGAAAACTTACTATGTTGTAGATATCATCTTGGGAATATGACATAAACAGCTCCTTTTTTTCTGTTTCAGAGAGTCATTAGATTAGCTTTTTTTAACCCTTAGATTTCCTGTAGATCTTTTCCACCTCTCCCAGGCTGTCTCAAAGCCCCCTAAATCCCAAGAGTCGAGGTAGTATGTGACAACCAGGTGTCTTGATTATTGGCTTCTCCTTTGTGACAGTGAACAAATTAGGATAGCTATAAATCTCTGAATTTAATAGAAACAGCAGAGAATAGTCTGAGCCAGAGGTAAAATGCCTGCCTTCAGCAGTCTAAGAATTTAAGAACAACTTTTTCCTTTTTAAGTTAGGAAGTTTTTAAAAAATACAGCATGAAAGGGATGTGTATGCAAGGAAGCTCAGTTACCCAAGTTGACTTTACCAAAGCTTTTTTGGGGAGGGGGAGGAAAATACAACCCATATACTGGTCTTTTAATCCTTGACAAGTCAACTTGGAGAAAAACCTCATCCAAGAGCTATCCCATTAAAACAAACAAACAAAGAACACACATACACAGTTCCTCAGCCTTTTCTTTACCAAGTTGCATATTTCCAGCTAATAGCTGCTACTTATGAAATCTTATGTCTGGCAAGTTCTATCTAACTTCTTTCTGTAGCCCACTCTCTTTTGAAGCAATTCTTTGTAGATTAGATAGTTTTTTTTGAATTTAATTTAATTTATTTTTTTATACAGCAGATTCTTATTAGTTATTCATTTTATACATATTAGTGTATATATGTCAATCCCAATTTCTCAATTCATCCCACCACCATCACTGCTCCCCCACCCACTGCTTTCCCCCCTTGGTGTCCATACGTTTGTTCTCTACATCTGTGTCTCTATGGATAATTTTCTTTTTTTTTTTTTTACTGAAGAAAAATGAACAGTAATAAATTACTCATGCATAAAATCCATTTTCTTTATGTGATCTTTTAAGGTTGTCTTTACAAATTTTAAGGGGTTAACATTTGAAATGGGATCGGGTATTTCCCTCAATTCAAGGATATCGTGTTATGTTGCTCCACCCCTTTATTAAGAGAAACTATTTAGGATTTGTGTTTGGAGTTTTATCTTTTTGCATGGAGATAGGATCCTGTGAAAAGAAAGCCAGTATCAGAGGCAGACTAATCTGTTAAAATCTTAAAACAAATTGAAATTTAATATTTTCAAGGCTCATTTTATTCAGAGTGTCAATTAGGATAATCACACCTACATTTTAGGGCTGTGGTAAGAAATAACAAGGTACTGTATGTAAAGCACCTAATAAGGTAAGCACCAGTAAATGATAGTAGTTATCAGTATGATGATACATTTAGAAGTAGTATACTTTTATCTGGCCATTTGCTGGAGCTTTTTTCCCTTCTTTTTAGGAAAGACCTAGTTGAATATCAGAAAAATTGTGAAGATCTTAAAGAGCGACTAAAGCATAAGGAGTCTCTTCTTGCTGCTAATATTTCTAACCATGTTGGTGGTCTTTGTTTGAAATGTGCTCAGCATGAAGCTGTTCTTTCCCAAACCCACAATAATGTTCACATGCAGACCATTGAAAGACTGTCTAAGTAAGTATGTTTCTATATGTGGAGTCTTTGGCAACATGGAAACTCATGTCTTTAAATGGGCACAGTAGTTTTTTATCCCCATGCTAAATCGCATGTTAAGCTTCAAATAAAATGGATTTTAAAAGGTCCCTTCATTGTAGCTTTCTTAAAGACAGAATATGTGGGTTCTGCCAACTGTGTATAGCCATGTCATTTTGGACAAATAATTTTATCTTCCTTGGTTTCAGTCTCATCTGAAATGAGAGAATTTAAATAGATAACCTTTATAATTCTGTTCATTTCTATAACTCTATAATTGCAAATCCAGCACTATTCATAACAAAACTGAGTTTGAGAGGAATTCTTTCGATTTTGCCTTATTTTGGATATCCCTGCTGTAGTATAGGTAAAGTGAGTTTTTATCAAGTTTTTATCATGTGACTGTTATGAAGAATATTATGAGTACACTGGAAGAAGGGCCCACTATATCCCATTATTAATATTTGAGGATCGACTAAGGACAAATTACAAATGAGCTTTTATGGAGTCAAAGTTTTCATCTAGGCTGAAATACTACAATTTTCTGTGTACATCTTTTTTGTTTTGTTTTCAGTATTCCAGAGGAAGCCCTTTCCTATGAAAATTATATTCTGTAGAAGTTGAGAATTATTATTTAATATACCATCCAGGGCCTCCCTGGTGGCGCAAGTGGTTGAGAGTCCGCCTGCCGATGCAGGGGATACGGGTTCGTGCCCCGGTCTGGGAGGATCCCATATGCCGCGGAGCGGCTGGGCCCGTGAGCCATGGCCGCTGAGCCTGCGCGTCCGGAGCCTGTGCTCCGCAACGGGGGAGGCCACAACAGTGAGAGGCCCGCATACTGCAAAATAAATAAATAAATAAATAAATAATATACCATCCAATGATGATTTATAGAGGGTGTTCTCTCTCACATGCCTTCTACTTTTCTCTATGCTCAAGGTCACCTCTCTCTGTCTGTTTGGGTTCATTTAAATAGTTCAAACATCACTTCCTCTTAGAAGTATTCTCTCACCAGCCTCACCCCATTTTGTCCTCAATTGATTTGGGCTCCTTCCTCCTGTAATTTTATAATATATTGTGTATACTTGCAGACAGCAACTGTGTTTGTTTATTTCTGTATCCCTGGCTTCTAGCAGAGTACCTGGCCTACAGGCATTTTGGCATTTATTGCTTAACATCAGAGATTGTCTGATTGGAACTGGTGTTGGGAGTCGAAAGACTTGGTCAATAAAGTTGGTTTTGAACTTTGGACAAATGACTTTACTTCCCTAAGTTTGGAGTCTTCTTTTGTTTGAGGGAATAATACCTACCTCTTGGGATATTATAGAGGCAGCTTAGCCTTGTGACTAGAGCACTAGCTTTTGAGTCAATCTGCCTGGGTCCATACTTTGGTTCTACTGATAACTTACTATGTAACCTCACAAAAATTACTTAATTTCTCATGCCTCAATTCCCCCATTTGAAAATGGAGATAAAAGTACCTAATAGTGTTATTTTTGAGGGGACATTGAAAGAATACCTATATAGTGCTTAAAACAGTTTCTGCCATATTGTAAATGCTCTATAAATATTAAAACCCTTCCGTACCTCGCATACTTTAGAAGCAGTCAAATTGTCTGGTAGCCATGGTTTCTACATATGACTAACCTATTGTCTGTTGTATAAAAACTGCATTTCTCCAGTGGTAGTTTTCATGATCTACAGTGGTAGTCCTGCTTTTTCTTAAATATTATATTAATTCTTAAATATATTATTAACTTACTCATATATATTTAACATAATGACAATTTATTAAGTATGTTAAATATATTTTCAGATACAAGTAACGTGTAGTAAACATTTCTTATATGCCAAGGACTGTGCCAGGAAATTTAAAAACAATCTCTTTTAATCTTAGTAAAAGCATTGGTGAAGTAAATACATTACCCTCATTTTACAACTAAGGAAACTGAGGCTCAGAGAAGTTAAAAATTTGCTTGTTGGGCTTCCCTGGTGGCGCAGTGGTTGAGAGTCCGCCTGCCGATGCAGGGGACACAGGTTCGTGCCCCAGTCTGGGAACATCCCACATGCCGCAGAGCGGCTAGGCCCATGAGCCATAGCCACTGAGCCTGTGCGTCCAGAGCCTGTGCTCCGCAACAGGAGAGGCCACAACAGTGAGAGACCTGCGTACCGAAAAAAAAAAAAAAATTGCTTGTTTATATTTGAAAAAAATAATGGAATCATACTTCACAAAAGTAAATTCAAGGTGGTTTAAAGACCTAGATATGCTTCTAGACTACAAAAGTATTAGAAGAAAATATAGAAAAATATCTTAATGGCCTTGGGCTAATTAAAGTTCTGAGCATGATGAGGAAAGTGAGAGTCATGAAGGAAAAAAAAAAGATAAACTCGACTCCATTAAAACAAAACATTCTTGTGATACAATATTGCAAACTAAAAAGATGGGAAAATATTTACATTTTATATAGCAAAAATTTTGGTACAATGTATAAATAATTTCCTTTGAAAGAAACAGAAAAGAAAAACTGCCCAGTTGCAAAGTGGATATAGATTAGGAACTGGTAAGCAATAAAAGAGGAAGATAATACATGAGGAAGTATTCATTCTTTTTTTTAATTGAAGTGTAATACTATGTCATAGTACATAAATACATAGTCACAATATTATGTTAGTTCCAGGTGTACAGCATAGTGGTTTGATAATTCTATACATTTGCAAAATGATCACCACAATAAGTCTAGTAATATCTGTCACCATGTGAAATTATTACGATATTATTAACTATATTCCCCATGCTGTACATTTCCTCCTTTTGACTTATTTATTTTGTAACTAGAAGTTTGTAGTGCTTAATCTCACCTGTTTTACTCATCCTTCCAAACCCCTCCTCTCTGGAAACTCCCTGTTTGTTCTCTGTATCTATGAGTCTGTTTCTATCCTGTTATGTTTGTTCCTTTGTTTTGTTTTGTTTTGTCTTGTTTTTCAGGTTCCACACATAAGTGAAATCATATGGTATTTGTCCTTTCTCTGTGTGACTTATTTTAGTTAGCATAATACCCTCTAAGCCCATCCATATTATTGCAGATGGCAAGATTTTATTCCTTTGTATGGCTGAGTAATATTTCATTGTTTATGTATGTGTATATACACACATACATCACATACTCTTTAATCCATTCATCTGTTGATGGACATGTACGTTTCTTCTATATCATGGCTATTGGAAATAAGGCTGCAATGAGCATAGGGGTGCATACATCCTTTTGAATTTCTGTTTTTGTTTTCCTCTGAAAAATACCCAGAGGTGAAATTGCTGGATCCTATAGTAGTTCTACTTTTAATTTTTTGAGGAACTTCCATACTGTTTTACCTAATGGCTTACTAATTTACATTTCCAACAACAGTGCTCTAGAGTTGCCTTTTCTCCACATCTTTGCCAACACTTGTTATTTGTTGTCATTTTGATGATAACCATTCTGACAGGTATGAAGTGCTATCTAATTGTGCATTTTCCTGATGATTAGTGTTGCTGAGCATCTTATCATGTGGCTGTTGGCCATCTATTTGAATTCTTTGGAACAATGTCTATTCAGGTCCTCTGCCCAGTTTTTAATCAGGTTATTTTTTTATGTTGAGTTGCATGAGTTCTTTGGATATTTACCCCTTATCAGATATATTGTTTGGATATTAACCCCTTATCAGATACATAGTTTACCAATATCTTCTCCCATTCAGTAGGCTGCCTTTTCATTTTGTTGATAGTTTCCTTCACTGTGTAAAAGCATTTTAGTTTAATGTAGTCACACTTGTTTATTTTTGTTTTGTTTCCCTTGTGAGATGTATCAAAAAATATTGCTAAGACCAATGTCAAAGAGCATACTGGCTATGTTTTCTTCTAGGAGTTTTATAGTTGCAGGTCTTACATTTAATTCTTTAATCCATTTTCAGTTTATTTGTGTTTATGGTGTGAAAAAGCAGTCCAGTTTGACTCTTTTGCATGTAGCTGTCAAGGTTTACTAACACCATTCATTGAAGAGGCTGTCTTTTCCCCATTGTATGTTCTTGGCTACTTTGTCATAGATTAACTGACCACGTAAGCATGGGTTTATTTCTGGGCTCTCTATTCTGTTCCATTGGTCTATGTGTCCATTTTTGTGCCAGTACCATATTGTTTTGATTACTGTAGCTTTGTAGTATGGTTTGAAATCAGGGAGTGTGATACCTTCATCTCTATTCTTCTTTCTCAACATTGTTTTGTCTATTCAGGGTCTTTTGTGTTTCCAAACATATTTTAGAATTATTTTCTCTGGTTCTGTGAAAAATGCCATTGGCATCTTGATAGGGATTGCATTGAATCTGTAGATTACCTTGGGTACTATGGACATTTTAACAATATTAATTCTTTCAATCCATGAACAAGGGATATCTTTCCATTTTTTCTGCCATCTTCAGTTTCTTTCATTAGTGTTTTATAGCTGTCCAATTATAGGTCTTTTACCTCCTTAGTTAGATTTATTTCTAGGTATTTTATTCTTTTTAATGCGATGGGAAACTGGATTGTTTTCTTAATTGCTCTTTCTGATAGTTTATTGTTAATGTATAGAAATTCAGCAGATTTCTGTATATTAATTTTGTATCCTAGAACTTTACTGAATTCATTGATGACTATTATTTTTTTGGTGGCATCTTGGGGATTTTTTACATATAGTATCACATGACCTGCAAACAATGACAGTTTTACTTCTTCCTTTCCAATTTGGATTCCTTTTATTTCTTGTCTGATTGCTGTGGCTAGGACTTCCAATACTATGTTGAATAAAAGTGGTGAGAGTCAAAATTAAATAAGTTGACTGTGTAGAATAAGTGGAGCTGCAAGTATCATCTCACACCAGTCAGAATGGCCATCTTCAAAAAATCTACAAACAATAAATGCTGGAGAGGGTGTGGATAAAAGGGAACCTTCATACACTGCTGGTGGGAATGTAAATTGATACAGCCACTATGGAGAACAGTATGGAGGTTCCTTAAAAAACTAAAAATAGAACTACCATATGACCTAGCAATCCCACTACTGGGCATATACACTGAGAAAACCATAATTCAAAAAGAGTCATGTACCACAATATTCATTGCAGCTCTACTTACAATAGCCAGGACTTGGAAGCAACGTAAGTGTCTATTGACAGATGAATGGATAAAGAAGATGTGGCACATGTATGCAATAGAATATTACTCAGCCATAAAAAGAAATGAAATTGAGTTATTTGTAGTGAGGTGGATGGACCTAGAGTCTGTCATACAGAGTGAAGTAAGTCAGAAAGAGAAAAACAAATACTGTATGCTAACACATATATATGGAATCTAAGAAAAAAAAAAGTCATGAAGAACCTTGAGGCAAGACGAGAATAAAGACACAGGCCTACTAGAGAATGGACTTGAAGATATGGGGAGGGGGAAGGGTAAGCTGGGACAAAGTGAGAGAGTGGCATGGACATATATACACTACCGAACGTAAAATAGCTAGCTAGTGGGAAGCAGCCGCATAGCACAGGGAGATCAGCTTGGTGCTTTGTGACCACATAGAGGGGTGGGATAGGGAGGGTGGGAGGGAGGGAGACACAAGAGGGAAGAGATATGGGAACATAAGTATATGTATAACTGATTCATTTTGTTATAAAGCAGAAACTAACACACCATTTGTAAAGCAATTATACTTCAGTAAAGATGTTAAAAAAAATATTACTCGGCCATAAAAAGAAACGAAATTGAGTTATTTGTAGTGAGGTGGATGCACCTAGAGTGTGTCATACAGAGTGAAGTAAGTCAGAAAGAGAAAAACAAATACTGTATGCTAACACATATATATGGAATCTAAGAAAAAAATAAGGTCATGAACCTAGGGGCAAGGCGGGAATAAAGACGCAGACCTACTAGAGAGTGGACTTGAGGGCATGGGGAGCAGGAAGGGTAAGCTGGGACAAAGTGAGAGAGTGGCATGGACATATATACATTACCAACTGTAAAATAGATAGCTCGTGGGAAGCAGTCACATAGCACAGGGAGATCAGCTCAGTGCTTTGTGACCAGCTGGGAGGGTGGGAGGGAGGGAGATGCAAGAGGGAAGAGATATGGGGATATATGTATATGTATAACTGATTCACTTTGTTATAAAGCAGAAACCAACACACCATTGTAAAGCAATTATACTCCAATAAAAATGTTAAAAAAAAAACCAAAACCAACGCAGCCAAAATAAATAAATAAATAAATTTATTTATTTAAAAAAAAAAAAAAGAAGTAAGGGTGCCTGTTAAGCACCGATTGGCTGGGGCTTGAAATGATTGCTTAGTTACAAGGAGGGATCTTGAGACCATCAGGTTGCAGGTGGCAGCTGCCAGCAGATACTGTTTTGAGAATAGGTGGTGGTGTCCTTGAGTCTGATACTGTGATAGGGAAGAACAAATCTGACTCCATATAAAATCTGTTCCTTTTATTTTAACCTTTGTATTCTATGGCTTTTGCTTCAAGTTAATAATGTTGCCTATAGCCTAAAGTATACAGGATAGCGCATTCTCAAGGTTCTGACCTTTAAGAGTATAACACTTTTCCATTCATATAAAGATAAAAAGTTGAAGAACAGAGAGTAACATTTGTTTTGTTGGAGGTTTACAGGAACATTGTGACCTAACCTTCATGGATGAAGGATTCCTGCACCAAGAAGTTTGCAACAACCAAACTCACCCCTCCCTCAGCTTGCCCTTAAAAATATTTTGCTGAAACCGTTCAGGGAGTTAGGGTTTTTTGGGGGATCAGTCCCCCATTTTCCTTGCATGGCCCTGCAATAAACCTTTCTCTGCTCCCCCTGCCCCCCTGCCAAAAAATAGTGGTGAGAGTGGGAATCCTTGTCTTATTCCTGATCTTAGAGGAAATGCTTTCTGCTTTTCACTGTTGATTGTGATGTTAGTTGTGGGCTTATCATATATGGCCCTTATTATGTTGAGGTATATTCCCTCTAAACGTTTTTTTTCTGGAGAGGTTTTATTATAAATGAATGTTGAATTTTGTCAGAAAGCTTTTTCTGCATCTACTGAGATGATCATATGGTTTTTATTCTTCAGTTTGTTAATGTGGTGTATCACACTGATTGATTTGCAGATATTGAAAAATCCTTTCATTCCTAGGATAAATCCCATTTGATCATGGTGTATGATCCTTTTAATGTATTGTTGGATTTGGTTTGCTAGTATTTTGCTGAGGGTATTTAATTTCCATCTAGGTTCTTCAGTCTGGTTTTGGTGTCAGGGTGATGCTGGCCTCATAAAATGGGCTTGGAAGAGTTCCTTCCTCTGCAGTTTTTTTGGAATAGTTTGAGAAGGATAGGTATTAACTCTTCTCTGAACATATGGTAGAATTCACCTGTGAAGCCACCTGGTCCTGGACTTTGGTTTGTTGGGAGATTTTTTAAATTACTAATTCAATTTCATTATGAGTAATTGGTCTATTCATATGTTCTATTTCTTTCTGGTTCAGTATTGGGAGATTGTACATTTCTGGGAATTTGCCCATTTCTTCTGGGTTGTTCATTTTATTGGCATAATATTGTTCATAATAATTTATTATAATTCTTTGGGTTTCTGTGGTGTTGGTTGTAACTTCTCATTCATCTTTTCTATTGTTGTTTTAGTCTCTATTTTGTTTATTTCTACTCTGATCTTCATGATTTCTATCCTTTAGCTAACTTTGGCTTTTGTTCTTCTTTTTCTGCTACCTTTAGGTATAAGGTTAGGTTATTTATTTGAGATTTTTCTTGTTTTCTGAAGTACGTTTGTATCTATAAAATTCCCTCTTAGAACTGCTTTTGCTGCATCCCATAGACTTTGGATCATTTTCCTTTATCTACAGATATTTTTTATTTCTTCTTTGATATCTTCAGTGGCCCATTGGTTGTTTTTAGCATATTGTTTATACTCCATGTATTTGTGTTTTTTTTTTTTTTTTTTTTTTTCTTTTTGCGGTATGCGGGCCTCTCACTGTTGTGGCCTCTCCCGTTGCGGAGCACAGGCTCCGGATGCGCAGGCCCAGCGGCCATGGCTCACGGGCCCAGCCGCTCCGCGGCATATGGGATCCTCCCAGACCGGGGCACGAACCCGTATCCCCTGCATCGGCAGGCGGACTCTCAACCACTGCGCCACCAGGGAGGCCCTATTTGTGTTTTTTGTAGGTTTTTTTTCCTCATAGGTGATTTCAAGGTCAGAAAAGATGCTTGATATGATTTCAATTTTTTTTTAATTTACTGAGGCTTGTTTCATGTCCTAGCATGTGATCTGTCCTGGAGAATGGAAAGAATGTATAATCTGCTGGTTTTGGATGAAATGTTCCACATATATCTATTAAGTTATTTGGTCTAATGTATCATATAAGGACAGTGTTCCCTTATTGATTTTTCTGTTTGGATGATCTGTCCATTGATTTAAGTGGGATATTAAGGTCCACTTCTATTATTGTGTCAGTAACTCCCTTTATGGTTGTTAATATTTGCTTTATGTATTTAGGTGCTCCTATGTTGGGTGCATATATAGTTATACTTGTTATATCATCTTCTTGGATCAATCCCTTGATCGTTATATAATGTCCTTCTTTGTCTCTTGTTACACTCTTTGTTTTGAAGTCTATTTTGTCTGATAAAAGTATTGTGCTCCCAGCTTTGTTTTGATTTTCATTTGCATGGATTATCTTCTTCCATCCTCTCACTTTCAATCTGTGTGTGTCTTTAGATCTGAAGTGAGTTTCTTGTAAGCAGCATATATACAGGTGTTGTTTCTGTATCCATTCAGCCACTCTGTGTCTTTAGATTGGAGGCTTTAGTCCATTTACATTTAAAATAATTAGTGATAACTCTGTATTCATTGCCATTTTGTTAATTGTTTTGGGGTTATTCTTGAAGTTCTTTTCTGTCCCTTCTTCTCTGCTATTTTCCTTTTTCATTTTATGACTATTTTTAGTTTCTTGTTTGTACTTCTTTCTCATGTGTGTGTGTGTGTCTACTACTCTGTCTTCCAGTTTGCTGATATTTCCTATGTATTATCTAACCTACTATTGATTCCTTCTAGTGTATTTTTAAATTTCAGTTATATATTCTTCAGCTCTGTTTGATTCTTTTTGTATTTTCTAAGTTTTTGTTAAACATCTTCCTGTGTTCATCCACTTTCCTCCCAAATTCATTGTGCATGTTTATGATCATTACCTTGAACTCTTTATTAGAGACTGCTTATCTCCACTTCACCTAGTTCTTCTTTGCAACTGTTATCTTATTTTTTTTTTTTTTTTTTTTTTTTTTTTTTTTTTTTTTTTGCGGTATGCGGGCCTCTCACTGTTGTGGCCTCCCCCGTTGCGGAGCACAGGCTCCGGACGCGCAGGCTCCGGACGCGCAGGCTCAGCGGCCATGGCTCACGGGCCCAGCCGCTCCGCGGCATATGGGATCCTCCCAGACCGGGGCACGAACCCGTATCCCCTGCATCGGCAGGCGGACTCTCAACCACTTGCGCCACCAGGGAGGCCCTGTTATCTTATTTTAAAAGGTATTCATTCTGTTATTATTCAAGGAAATACCATTTTAAAAATGCCAACTATCAAATTGGTGAACATTTTAAAAAGGTCTCAAGAACGATGAGGCTATGAATAAGTGTGTATTTTCATACCCTGCTGGTGGAACTATAAATTGACACTACTTTGAAGGGTAATTTAGCACTATTCATTAATATTTAAATTATGTATTACACATTTCAAAATCTACCATAGAGAATGTATGTATGTGCATAATGGGGCATTTGTAGGAACTCTTTTTGCAGCATTATTTGTGATGGTATCATGATATTTTGATTTAATAAGAAATATGTATTTTGGTCTTCATCTCCTGTTCCTTGCATAGAGCTCCTAAAACTCTTATATTTTTCTAAGTGGTAAAAGTAATAGGTACATATTTTGTACTAATATTTGGGTTTTGTCCCCTGCTTCTGAAATAGGTTGTTATTCTTAAGAAGCCCATTTCATCCACTCCTCTGAGTTTATGTTAAGTAGATGACTTTTGGAAACCCACTAAGGATGGGAGTGCTGGTTGCCACAGAAACCATCCATATGATTAGAAGATTGGAATTTTCTGTCTCTACTCCCCAACCTTTAGGAAGGGGAAGGGCTGGAGATGGAGTCCAGTCACAAATGGCAGTGATTTAATCAAGCATGCCTATGGAACTTCTATAAAAACCCTAAACAATGGAGCTTAGGGAGCTTCTGGATTGGTCAAAACATTGAGGTGGTAGAGGGTGACACTCCCAGACAGGGCATGGAAGGTCCACACCCCTTCCCGCATACCTTGCCCTAGGCATCTCTTCTGTTTATCTGTTCATGAGTTGGGTCTTTTATGATAAAGGGGAAATAGTAAGGAAAACACTTTCCTCAGTTCTGTGAACTGTTCTAGCAAAGTATTTAATCCTAGAAGGGGTCATGGGAGCCCATGATTTCTGGCCAGTTGGTCAGAGATACAAGATACCTGGGACTTGCAGTTGGCACCTAAAGTGGAGGACAGTTTTGTGGGACTGAGCCTTAACCTGTGGGGTCTGCACCAACTCCAGGCAGATAGTGTCAGAATTGAGTTAGTGTCCACTGAGAATTAAGAGAAGTGCTGTATGTGGAAAACCTACACATGTGGTATCAGAAGTGTTGTGAATACAGAAACTGGGTGTAGGAGAAAACAAGAGGTTTTTCTTTTAGATGTGAACAACCTAAATATCCTTCAAAGAAGAATAACTAAACTGCAGTTGAGATAACTATGAAATTTTATGCACAGCCAAAAAAAATGATTGAAGTAGATCTATATGTACTAATGTGGGACTAAGCTCCAAAATATGTTGTTGAAGGAAAAAAATAAAACCAGATGAGAAAGACATACCTGGTATGAAACTGTTTGTATTCTTTCAGAGGTCCATTCACAACCTTATTATATATTTTCTCCAGGTTCATACATATGCATAGAAAAAGATATGAAAGAATAAACACACAATATTTAACAGTGATTACCACTGGAGAAGTAGAAGAAGGCATTGAAATGGAAAGTATGTGTTAAATAGGTCTCTAACCATATTGGTAATTAATTATAAGGAGAAAGTAATGAAAATTAATTTTTAAATGGAAAAAGCATATTCAAAGTCATGCAGATAAAGAGGATAGTCTAAGATAAACTAAGTCTGACAAAACCAATCAACAAATAAAAAACTTTTTTCCCCCTATTATATTGCATTTCATATTATCCTTTTAGGTCATGAGAAAAATATTTTGAAAGGAAGCTACAGTGTTTACATTGATTCCAAGTCTGGCAGTCATTTAGAAATTAGATTCTTGCTCAGTTATATATTTCTTTGTCTCTATCCTAAATTTCAGCTCTTAGCCTCTTAAAATAAATGTTAACCTTCTCAGTTCGGTTTTCTGCTTTTGTCAGCATGTCATTGGCTCATGTTCTACCTTAATAACAGTATACTATGGAAGGTTTCTGCTTTTATTATAAATGAAAATCTTTGTCTATATGACCTAAGCTGGTGTTCAGTTTCTTTCAGTTTACTAATGCAGAATGCTGAATACTGAGTGTATGCTGACTTTGAAGAGTGACCAAAACTTTTTACATTTGGATTTCTAGTTTGAAACATAATTAGAAGCCTGAACCCTCAAAGAACTGTATCATAGTATTTCCTGCATGACTCTAATATGGATTTTTAAAAAGTTATATCCCAAATATGATAAATCAAAAGAGTTTCCTGGTCTCTATTCAAAATGTAGTATTGTAACACTAGTTTTAAGCTACGTTGTTGATTTTTTAGCATGTAATTTATTGACTCTGTGACATAACATTGGGCAGCTGAAAAGGAGAGGATCAGGCACAACTTGGAGACCAGACAACCCATATGTTTGTGGTGTTTTGTTAGGGCACTTGGGACTTTTTGGAGAGAATACTTAACGGCTGCTGAGTACATTGGATATAATTTAAAAGTTGGTTTGAAGTCCTTATAGTATTTTTTAATTTCTGCCTTCCACTCAGACCTCATTATGTCATGAAGTAGGTAAGAGCAATAATAACTGCTCTTTCTTTCTTAATGATCAAAATACTTTCAAATGGGAATCACGGTGGAACTGCTTTATATTAAATTCCTTTCTGTAGCTCATAGTGCCTTGGAGGAGCTTCAATGTACTTTTCAGACAGGAGAAATGATTACTACTGTACTATCCTGGGACTTCAGTCCAGCTTGTGACTTGGGGCTGTTTGATTGGCAATCTTCTGTATAGCTGGCTTTGAAAGACTATGAATAGGAACTTCCCAGAAATGAGGAAGAAGGAAATGTTTTAGTTAGCCCTCTAGACTTTCTTTTTAAAAACAGTGATAATACTTATTAACAATGCTTAATAAAGCTTAAAACTGCTAGCAACTGTGGAATAACTTAAGAATTAAAGGCACTTCTTAGGCACTCCATATTTCAAGATGAAGCTCATGTATATATCAGCCCAACTCTCTCTTTTCCTTATTTTAAACATTGGCCAAGATTATTCAGGGACTTTCTCCTTTTTGCTCTGATTGTTACACTAGGCTCCTTAAATACTACATGCTCGTTAGTTCATCCCAGAACTGACACCCATGCTTCTTACCTCATCTTCTGTCTCAGCTGCTCTTTCATCTGGATCATGATGGCATGTTACAGAGTTAATGCTGTATTGCTTGTTTTGTTTGAAAAACTCCTTGATCATATTCATCAAAATATTCCCATGGTATTTTTAAGCAGTTAAAGAACTTTTGCCTTGGAAGATGGTAGCTTGGAGAACTGCCCTCTCATTCTCACATCATGTAAATTTGTAAAATTTCCCATTGTGAGAGGCTCACTCAGGCCTGGCATTGGGCTGGCCATGTAGACTTTTATATGGATTTATTTAATCCATAAGATTGGATCCTTACTATTTTACATGCCAACGCATTTTGGCATTCAGTTCAATTCTATCCCCAAGAAATAGCTTAGCCTAGGGTACTTCTGAAAATTGCTAAGGAAGGGATCTAGGGATCTAGGCAAGTGTCAAAACCCGTGGGATAAGATTTTGTAAAATGATGAACATTATATGTGTAACCAGGGCACTTGAGTGATTCAACAGTACTACCCATTGAAAGAAGAAATATGTTCATAAGTAGGTGAAAGTTTTTAATTCATAGAGAAGGGTGAAAAAGAGGATTGTGAAGGAAGATGAAAAGGAAAGGACATATGTTTGTTCTATTAGAGAGGAGACTCGGCAGTGTAAACAAAATCTCAGTAGTCCCTTCTTACCATGGTTACTTCTACTTTGAAGTACAATCCCCACCTTCCCTACTTTATTACTTTTTTCTCCTTTTCTGCCCCCCACCTTTTAAATTTTTAAAGTATTTCCTTTTTTTGGGGCTTCCCTCTCCAGCCCTCAGTGTGCCAGTCCTCTCCATAATTGGTTATTATCCCACATGGATGCAGTCCTGCCATGAACGCTCACAGCTTTTCTGGCTGCTCTGCCTGCCCCTCACCAAGTGAGGACAGAGGGTCTTTCTCTGGGGTGTGCTTGAATATGTGCTGAGCTGGCCTGCCCTGGCTCTTCTTCTAATACATATTAATGCTTTTTTTTCCTGACGTATGAATACACGATCATTTGATCATTTGTTGTTTTCAATATTCTTTTTGTGCTGACAGAGAAAGAGATGACTTAATGTCTGCACTAGTTTCCGTGAGGAGCAGCTTGACAGAGGTGCAGCAAAGAGAAGTCAGTGCTTATGAGCAGGTGAAACAAGCTGTGCAAATGACTGAGGAGGCCAACTTTGAGAAAACCAAGGCAAGTCTAATAAAATTAAAACAAAGGCATGCCATAATTGCCTTTTTTTTCTTTTCTGAGTATTTGTTTGGTTATTCTCCATAACTAAACCCTTTTTTCCAAACACACAAAGTGAATACCAGTTTGTT
Source organism: Mesoplodon densirostris (assembly GCF_025265405.1). Lineage (NCBI taxonomy): Eukaryota > Metazoa > Chordata > Mammalia > Artiodactyla > Ziphiidae > Mesoplodon > Mesoplodon densirostris. Next base: position 128,289,516 of record NC_082662.1, on the reverse strand, counting down.
AATGTTGACTTTCTAAATTAAACAAATTTGCTCTTTGGAGAATTCTTATTCCCCTGCAAATTCTCTTGCTGTATCACTATTGAAAGAATAGTATTATGATGTGATACAGTACTGTGAGAGACTTGTATGCTTAATCTTTTTATTTGCTGATAACTTTTAATGCGAAGTTAAACTATTAGCACCCATAGTCACCCATTTGTGTATGCTCATGTATGTGAAGACAGATGTTTTTCCTCTATACCTGGGAAAGTTTGAGAACATCCAGATATGCCACAATAATAATATATGTGTACTTAATAGCATCTTTAGCTATGAGTCTGTATCCATTGTGTGCTTAAGTCAAACACATTTAATGATAATGATAATGACAGTAATAGTTAACACTTAGTGATCAGGCAGTGTTCTAAGCACTTTGAATAGTAGGAGGTTACTGATGATTCATTGCTGTGTTTGGGGGCCACACCTTAAACCATTAAAGTTGCTATGTATTTTCCCTAAACACACTAGCCACGCTTCAAGTACTTAGTAGCCACATGTAGCTAGTGATTACTGTATTGGTCAGTGCAGATATAGAACATTTCCATTATCACAAAAAATGCTTTAGATAGCATTGGTCTAAGCCATATAGTAGCATCACTATTTTATTAAACTATTGGACTAATCAACTTTATATTAAGCTGCTCCTCAGTCATTGCCTTACCCATTTATCTCTATCCAGGTCGTCTTTAACTCTTCCTAGACCATTTGACCCTCATAATGCCCCTATGCCTTTTGAAACTTATATTCATTCTGACCAAATGCCCTAACGTATTTTGTTTCCTCAAACACTCTTACTTCTTCATTTGGAGACTGACTCTAGCTGTCCCTTGCTGATGTTATGACCCTCAAAACCTCCAGGGAAGCCCTTTGCTGTTCATTTCATCTCATGTGGCTGTGATGGAGGGGTCAGCATTCATATCACCCCATACTGCTGTTTCCAGGCCTTTGCTTTCGTACCTACTCCTAACTCCTCTTTGAAATTAGTTTACCACTTCTCTTTGAAATCATCGTTGATTCTTCTCTCCCTAATTTTTTTTTTTTTTTCTTTTTGCTGTATGCGGGCCTCTCACTGCTGTGGCCTCTCCCGTTGCGGAGCACAGGCTCCGGATGCGCAGGCCCAGCGGCCATGGCTCACGGGCCCAGCCGCTCCGCGGCATATGGGATCCTCCCAGACCGGGGCACGAACCCGTATCCCCTGCATCGGCAGGCGGACTCTTAACCACTGCGCCACCAGGGAGGCCCCTCCCTAATTTTAATCAATATAAACTCTCAATCTAGAAGACACTGTTTGACATTTTTTTTTAAAGAAAATCATCCATCACTTGGGTTTATAAAATAGTTGTAAGATCTTTGACACTTTTTAAGAGCTTTAGCCTCTGACACTTTTCCCCCTTGTCACGTCCTTTCAGGCTGCTATAACAAAGACACCTTAGACAGGGTGGCTTAAACAACAAACACTTATTTCTCACAGTTCTGGGAAGTCCAAGATCAAGGCACCAGTAGATTCGGTGTTTGGTGAGAGCTCACTTTCTGGTTCATAAACAGCTGACTTCTCACTGTGTCTTCACATGGTGGAAGGGGCAAGGGAACTCTTTGAAGTCTGTTTTATAAGGGCACTAATCCCATTCATGAGGGCTCCACCTTCATGACCTAATCACCTCCCATAGGGCCCACCATCTAATTCCATCATATTGGGGGTTAGATTTCTACATGTGACTTTTGGAGAGGCACACACATTCAGTCCATAGCACCCTCTACTTTATTTCTTTTCATCATTCTGAAAGGTTTCCACATCCATACTGTTAACATATGCAACATCTTAGTCCCAACACACTTTGCTTTCCTTAACTCTAACATTTTCTCTGTTCTTCTGTAACTCCCACATGAACTGAAGGGTCCACGAGATCTCAAACTCTAAAAGTGATCTCTCTGACCAGAGCCTTTTCTCTTCCTCCCTATCTCAGTTAAATCTACTCAGTGTCCTCATAACTGCCTCCAGTTCTTCTACCTCCTCTCATATCTCATTTTATCTATTATCTTCAGGCTGTTCCTCTTCCCTTTCCATTTAGATGTGAATTTTATGATCTCAAACTAACTTCATTATATTCACTTCATCAAAACAGCTGTGTTGTATACCCACTGAATGGCACTTTTGTCCACTGTCATGCCCTGATTGGGAACTGGATGTCATCCTCTCCTTTGGCTTCCAACCAATCACTAAATAGGAGTTTTAATCCCTGAAGTTTGCTTGAATTCTTTCCTCACTGTCACCTTTCTTGTTCAGGATACCATCATCTCTGGATTCATGAATTATAACAGCCCTTGTCTCTTTTCCTTCACTCCATTCCCTACAATGCAGCTAGAAGTGATCTTTCTTCAAAGCAGATTTGATCATGTGACTCTCTGACTTAAAATCCATCAGTGATTTCCCACTGCCTTCAGGGTAATCTCCAAACTACTTCACATGCTTATGAGGTCTGTCCTAATGTGCTTCCTTTCGACCTTTAGTGTCACTTTTTACTCTCCCCCAACAAACTCAGCCCCTGTCAGCTTGGAAAGGCAGTAGAATTTAGAGGTTGGTCATGGTCTTAGTAGAGTTAGCGAGACCTAGATTCAACTTCCAGCTCCACCATTCACCAGCTGTGTGACCTTGGGCAAGTTATTTAATTCTCTGTGCCTCAGTTTTTCTTCATCTGTGAAATGGAAATAATATCTGACACATAGGATTTTAATGAGGACTGTATTTTAAAATTTATATCTGTTATCTTATAGAAACTCTAAGTAGTTGTGGTGATGGTGATGGCTATTAATCCCTGTGTTTATGCCATGCTTTTTCTAGCCTCTGGGTCTCTGTACATGCCATGCAAATTCTTCTCCACACCATTGCTTGGATATTTTTTCATCCTTCATGCCACTGTCTCTAGAAAATCTCTGATCTCCCATGTCTAGATTTGATGTACCTCTTATGTACTTTAAAAACAGGGTTTCTCAACCTTGGCATGATTGACATTTTGATGTACATAATTCTTTGTTTTAGAGATTGTCCTCCACGTTATAGGATATTTAGCAGCACCTCTGGCCTCTACCCACTAGATTCCAGTAGCACATCCCTCTCCCCCAAGTTCTGATAACCAAAGATACCTCCAGACACTGCCAAATGACCCCGAGGGGGGTGGTGCACAATTGCCCCCAGTTGAGAACTACTCATTACAGCATTTATCAAAATGTATTATTATTGGTTATTTGTCTGTATCTTTCATTAAACTTTAAACTCTCTGGCAGGAAGTAACTTGTCCATCTTGTCACTATTAAACCCCTAGTATCTTACATAGTGTTTGGTAAGTAATAGGTACTCAGTAAATATCCGCTAAGGGAATTGCAGTGCGCTCTCAGTAACACTCTAGAATTCTGTTATTCTTACCTTTCCAATTTAACTACTTTACCAGTGCCACGTGAAAGTTAAGCCAAATCATACATGTTTTTTCCTATCATTTTCAGCCTATCGAGTGTTACTGAGGGAAGCCATGTAAGAAAGCAACAGAATGAATTCCACAGGAGAGTAATACCAGTCACGTTCAGTGTATAAGTACTGTTTAGCAATTCTTTTCTTTGCAGTTGACTACCACATAATACTTTTCTAAATTTTATTTTATTTTATATTTTTTAACATCTTTATTGGAGTATAATTGCTTTACATTGGTGTGTTAGTTTCTGCTTTATAACAAAGTGAATCAGCTATACATATACATATATCCCCCCATATCTCCTCCCTCTTGGGCCTCCCTCCGACCCTCTCTCTCCCACCCCGCTAGGTGGTCACAAAGAATTGAGCTGATATCCCTGTTCTATGCAACTGCTTCCCACTAGCTAGCTATTTTACGTTTGGTAGTATATATAACTCCATACCACTCTCTCACTTCGTCCCAGCTTACCCTTCCCCCTCCCAGTGTCCTCAATCCATTCTCTATGTCTGTGTCTTTATTCCTCTCCTGCCCCTAGGTTCTTCAGAACCTTTTTTTTTTTTTTTTTTTTTTTTTAGATTCTATATATATGTGTTAGCATACAGTATTTGTTTTTCTCTTTCTGACTTACTTCACACTGTATGACAGACTCTCCGGCCATCCACCTCACCACAAATAACTCAATTTTGTTTCTTTTTATGGCTGAGTAATATTCCATTGTATATACGTGCCACATCTTCTTTATCCATTAATCTGTCACTGGACACTAGATTGCTTCCATGTCCTGACTATTGTAAATAGAGCTGCAATGAACATTGTGGTATGTGACTCTTTTTGAATTATGGTTTTCTTAGGGTATATGCCCAGTAGTGGGATTGCTGAGTCATATGGTAATTCTATTTTTAGTTTTTTAAGGAATCTTCATACAGTTCTCCATACTGGCTGTATCAATTTACATTCCCACCAACAGTGCAAGAGGGTTCCCTTTTCTCCACACCCTCTCCAGCATTTATTGTTTGTAAATTTTTTGATGATGGCCATTCTGACCCGTGTGAGGTGATACCTCATTGTAGTTTTGATTTCCACTTCTCTAATGATTAGTGATGTTGAACATCCTTTCATGTGTTTGTTGGCTATCTGTATATCTTCTTTGGAAAAATGCCTATTTAAGTCTTCTGCCCATTTTTGGATTGGGTTGTTTGTTTTTTTGATATTGAGTTGTATGAGCTGCTTGTAAATTTTGGAGATGAATCCTTTGTCAGTTGCTTCATTTGCAAATATTTTCTCTCATTCTCAGGGTTGTCTTTTCGTCTTCTTTATGGTTTCCTCTGCTGTGCAAACGCTTTTAAGTTTCATTAGGTCCCATTTGTGTATTTTTATTTTTATTTCCATTACTCTAGGAGGTGGGTCAAAAAGAATCTTGCTGGGATTTATGTCATAGAGTGTTCTGCCTATGTTTTCCTCTGAGAGTTTGATGATGTCTGGCCTTACATTTAGGTCTTTAATCCATTTTGAGCTTATTTTTGTGTATAGTGTTAGGGAGTGTTCTAATTTCATTCTTTTACATGTACCTGTCCAGTTTTCCCAGCACCACTTATTGAAGAAGCTGTCTTTTCTCCATTGTTCATTCTTGCCTCCTTTATCAAAAATAAGGTGACCATATGTGCGTGGGTTTATCTCTGGGCTTTCTATCCTGTTCCATTGATCTGTATTTCTGTTTGTGCCAGTACCTTACTGTCTTGATTACTGTAGCTTTGTAGTATAGTCTGAAGTCAGCCTGATTTGTTTTTTCTTTCTCCGTTTTTCTTTCTCAAGATTGCTTTGGCTATTCAGGGTCTTTCGTGTTTCCATACAAATTGTGAAATTTTTTGTTCTACTTCTGTGAAAAATGCCATTGGTAATTTGATAGGGATTGCACTGAATCTGTAGATTGCTTTGGGTAGTATAGTCATTTTGACAATGTTGATTCTTCCAATTCAAGAACATGGTATATCTCAAGAACATGGTATATCTCTCCATGTGTTTGTATCATCTTTAATTTCTTTTATCAGTATCTTATAGTTTTCTGCATACAGGTCTTTTGTCTCCTTAAGTAGGTTTATTCCTAGCTATTTTATTCTTTTTGTTGCAGTGGTAAATGGGAGTGTTTCCTTAATTTCTCTTTCAGATTTTTCATCATTAGTGTATAGGAATGCCAGAGATTTCTGTGCATTAATTTTGTAACCTGCCGCCTTACCAAATTCATTGATTAGCTCTAGTAGTTTTCTGGTGGCATCTTTAGGATTCTCTATGTATAGTATCATGTCATCTGCAAGCAGTGACAGCTTTACTTCTTCTTTTCCGATTTGGATTCCTTTTATTTCTTTTTCGTCTCTGATTGCTGTGGCTAAAACTTGCCAAGCTATGTTTAATAACGGTGGTGAGAGTGGACAACCTTGTCTTGTTCCTGATCTTAGTGGAAATTGTTTCAGTTTTTCACCATTGAGAATGATGTTGGCTGTGGGTTTGTCATATATGGCGTTTATTATGTTGAGGTAAGTTCCCTCTATGCCTACTTTCTGGAGGGTTTTTATCATAAATGGGTGTTGAATTTTGTCAAAAGCTTTTTCTGCATCTATTGAGATGTTCATATGGTTTTTCTCCTTCAATTTCTTCATATCACATTGATTGATTTGCATATATTGAAGAATCCTTGTGTTCCTGAGATAAACCTCACTTGATCATGGTGTATGATCCTTTAAATGTGCTGTTGAATTCTGTTTGCTAGTATTTTGTTGAGGATCTATGTTCATCAGTGATATTGCCCTGTAGTTGCCTTTCTTTGTAACATGTTTGTCTGGTTTGGGTATCAGGGTGATGGTGGCTTTGTAGAATGAGTTTGGGAGTGTTCCTCCCTCTGCTATATTTTGGAATAGTTTGGGAAGGGTAGGTGTTAGCTGTTCTCTAAATGTATGGTAGATTCGCCTGTGAAGCCATCTGGTCCTGGGCTTTTGTTTGTTGGAAGGTTTTTTTTTTATTTTTTATGCAGTATGTGGACCTCTCACTGTTGTGACCTCTCCCTTTGTGGAACACAGGCTCTGGACACGCAGGCTCAGAGGACATGGCTCACAGAGCCTAGCTGCTCCACAGCATGTGGGATCTTCCAGGACTGGGGCACGAACCTGTGCCCCCTGCATCGGCAGGTGGACTATCAACCACTGCACCACCAGGGAAGCCCTGTTGAAAGATTTTTAATCCCAGTCTCAATTTCAGTGCTTGTGATTGGTTTGTTTATATTTTCTATTTCTTCCTGGTTCAGTCTCAGAAATTTGTGCTTTTCTAAGAATTTGTCCATTTCTTCCAGGTTGTCCATTTTATTGGCATATAGTTGATTGTAGTAATCTCTCATGATCCTTTGCTTTTCTGCAGTGTCAGTTGTTACTTCTCCTTTTTCATGTCTAATTCTATTGATTTGAGTCTTTTCCCTTTTTTCTTGATGAGTCTGGCTAATGGTTTATCAATTTTGTGTATCTTCTCAAAGAAACAGCTTTTAGTTTTATTGATCTGTGCTATCGTTTCCTTCATTTCTTTTTCATTTATTTCTGATCTGATCTTTATGATTTCTTTCCTTCTGCTAACTTTGGGGGTTTTTTGTTGTTCTTTCTCTAATTGCTTTAGGTGTAAGGTTATGTTGTTTATTTGAGATGTTTCTTGTTTCTTGAGGTAGGATTTTATTGCTATAAACGTCCGTCTTAGAACTGCTTTTGCTGCATCCCATAGGTTTTAGGTCATCATGTTTTCATTGTCATTTGTTTCTAGGTATTTTTTGATTTCCTCTTTGATTTCTTAACTGATCTGTTGGTTATTTAGTAGTGTATTGTTTAGCCTCCATGTGTTTGTATTTTTTTTACAGTTTTTCTTTCCTGTAATTGATATCTGCTCTCATAGCATTTTGGTCAGAAGAGATAGTTGATGATTTCAGTTTTCTTAAATTTACCAAGGCTTGATTTGTGACTCAAGGTGTGATCGATCCTGGGGAATGTTCCATGAGCACTTGAGAAGAAAGTGTATTCTGTTGTTTTTGGATGGAATGTCCATAAATATCAATTACGTCCATCTTGTTTAGTGTATCATTTGAAATTTGTGTTTCCTTATTTATTTTCATTTTGGATGATCTGTCCATTGGTGAAAGTGGGGTGTTAAAGTCCCCTACTATGACTGTGTTACCGTCAATTTCCACTTTTATGGCTGTTAGGATTTGCCTTATGTATTGATATGCTCCTCTGTTGGTTGCATAAATATTTTCAATTGTTTTATCTTCTTCTTGGATTGATTCCTTGATCATTATGTAGTGTCCTTCTTTGTCTCTTGTAATAGTCTTTATTTTAAAGTCTATTTTGTCTGATATGAGAATTGCTACTGCAGCTTTCTTTTGGTTTCCATTTGCATGGAATATCTTTTTCCATCCCCTCACTTTCAGTCTGTATGTGTCCCTAGGTCTGAAGTGGGTCTCTTGTAGACAGCATATATATGGGTATTGTTTTTGTATCCATTCAGCCATTCTGTGTCTTTTGGCTGAAGCATTTAATCCATTTACATTTAAGGTAATTATCAATATGTATGTTCCTATTATCATTTTCATAATTCTTCTGGGTTTGTTAGTGTAGGTCTTTTCCTTCTCTTGTGTTTCCTGCCTACAGAAGTTTCTTTAGGATTTGTTGTAAAACTGGTTTGGTGGTGCTGAATTCTCTTAGCTTTTGCTTGTCTGTAAAGATTTTAATTTCTCCATCAAATCTGAATGAGATCCTTGCTGGGTAGACTAATCTTGGTTGTAGGTTTTTCCCTTTCATCACTTTAAATATGTCCTGCCACTCCCTTCTGGCTTGCAGAGTTTCTGCTGAAAGATCAGCTGTTAACCATATTGGGATTCCCTTGTATATTATTTGTTGTTTATCTCTTGCTGCTTTTAATATTTTTTCTTTGTATTTAATTTTTGATAGTTTGATTAATATGTGTCTTGGTGTATTTCTCCTTGGATTTATCCTGTATGGGACTCTCTCAGCTTCCTGGATTTGATTGACTATTTCCTTTCCCATATTAGGGAAGTTTTCAACTATAATCTCTTTAAATATTTTCTCAGTCCCTTTCTTTTTCTCTTCTTTTTCTGGGACCCTTATAATTCGAATCTTGGTGCATTTAATGTTGTCCCAGAAGTCTCTAGGAGTGTCCTCAATTCTTCTCATTTTTTTTTCTTTATTCTGCTCTGCAGTAATTATTTCCACTATTTTATCTTCCAGGTCACTTATCCGTTCCTCTGCCTCAGTTATTCTGCTATTGATTCCTTTTAGAGAATTTTTCATTTCATGTATTTTGTTGTTCATCATTGTGTCTTTGTTCTTTAGTTCTTCTAGGCCCTTGTTAAACGTTTCTTTTATTTCCTCCATTCTATTGCCAAGATTTTGGATCATCTTTACTATCATTACTTTGAATTCTTTTTCAGGTAGACTGCCTATTTTCTTTTCATTTGTTTGTTCTGGTGGGTTTTTACCTTTCTCCTTCATCTGCTGTGTGTTTCTCTGTCTTCTCATTTTGCTTAACTTACTGTGTTTGGGGTCTCGTTTTTGCAGATTTCAGGTTCGTAGTTCCTGCTGTTTTTGGTGTCTACCCTCAGTGGCTAAGGTTGGTTCAGTGGATTGTGTAGGCTTCGTGGTGGAGGGGACTTTGCCTGTGTTCTGGTGGATGAGTCTGGATCTTGTCTTTCTGGTGGGCAGTACCATGTCCACTGGTGTATTTTGGGGTGTCTGTGGCCTTATTATGATATTAGGCAGCCTGTCTGCTAATGAGTGTGGTTGTGTTCCTGTCTTGCTTGTTGTTTGACATTGGGTTTCCAGCACCGTAGCTTGCTGATCATTGAGTGGAGCTAGGTCTTAGCGTTGAGATGGAGATCTCTGGGAGAGCTTTCACTGTTTGATATTACATGGAGCCGGGAGGTCTCTGGTGGACCAATGTCCTGAACTCGGCTCTCCCACCTCAGAGGCACAGCCCTGACACCCAGCTGGAGCACCAAGACCCTGTCAGCCACATGGCTCAGAAGAAAAGAAAGGAAAGAAAGAAAGAAAGAAAGAAAAAAGTAAAATAAAATAATTTTATTAAAATAAAAAATTATTAAAAATTTAAAAAATTAAAAAGTAATAAAAAAGAAAGAAAGTAAGACGAGAGCAACCAAACCTAAAAACAAATCCACCAATAACAAGCACTAAAAACTATACAAAAAAACAAAGAAAAAAAACGGATAGATAGAACCCTAGGACAAATGGTAAAAGCAAAGCTCTACAGACAAAATCACAGAAAGAAGCATATACATACACAGTCACAAAAAGAGAAAAGGGAAAAACGTGTATATATATATATATATATATATATATATATATATATATATATATATAAAGGAGGAAGAAAGCAACTGAATCAATAAACAAATATACCAATGATAATAAACTCTAAATACTAAACTAAGATAAACATAAAACCAGAAAAAAATGAGATACAGAAAACAAACCCCAAGTCTACAGTTGCTCCCAAAGTCCACCATGTCAATTCTGGGATGATTCATTGCCTATTCAGGTATTCCACAGATGCAGGGTACATCAAGTTGATTGTGGAGATTTAATCTGCTGCTCCTGAGGCTTCTGGGAAAGATTTCCCTTTCTCTTCTTTGGTCGCACAGCTCCTGGGGTTCAGCTTTGGCTTTGGCCCCGCTTTTGTGTGTAGGTCGCCTGAGGGCATCTTTTGGGAAGTCTGATATTTTGTGCCAGCATTCAATATGTGTTCTGTAGGAGTTGTTACACATGTGGATGTATTTCTGATGTATTTGTGGGGAGGAAGGTGATCTCCACGTCTTACTCCTCCACCTTCTTGAAGGTCTCCCTGCCACATGTACTTTAGACTAGACAGGAATGCCACTTTGTTCACTTTCCCAACTCCACTCTTAGCACCTCACTCTCAATAGCTGACCTATTTTACTGGGATCACAACCAACTGACAAGAGCCTCATCAACACTTTCTCATCCCTCAAATGTGTCTTCTCATTTTTTTCTTTCTTATCTGGTCCTCTTACTTCCCTAGATGAATCTCTCTAAGTTCTTGATATCTCCTACTTCCAGGGTTTCAGGGACATTGAGATGTTTGTTATCACATCTTTCTTGTATCTTCCATCCTTCATTCTCCATTGTTTTTACCTTTGTAGCTTTCCATTCACTTCTGAACACATTGCAGTCAGTCTTTTAACAAATTGTAGTCTGATTTCATGCTACTGAATTGGTCACATTATGATCACCAGTCACTTCCTGATTACTAAACCCAGTGAATTCATCTCAGTCCTCATTTGACCCAACTCCAGGAAGACATTAATTGTACTAGCATAACATATCATCATTTCCCCTTGATTAATCTGATGTTTCACTCTGTGGGTCCTCTTTGCATTGCTCTTGTCTACTCTTCCACATGTCTTTTAACTTGTTTTCCACAAGCCTAGAATGCAGACATTCCTCAGTCAGTTCCTAGCCGTCCAGCCATGTTGTCCTAATTTCCAGGACTTTGTGTCTCCCCCTCACTTGACCACCCCCACATTGTGCCTTTAGCTCTAAGAACTCCTCTGTGCCCCAGACCTACATTTCTTGCTTCTACTAGACCTCTTATATGGATGATATGCCATTAGCATCTGAAACTCTACACCACCAAATTGTAAATTCTCTCCTCCTTACTGTCTATCACTCCTTTTCCTTCTACAATTTTCTGTATTATCTTTTCTCAGATAATGGTATTATCATCGTACAAACAGCCCTGGCTTGGAACCTTTAAAATATCTTGGGTCCTCCCCATTCCTCACTGTCAACATCCAATCAGTTATCAAACTCGCACCATATCTTCAAAAACCCCTACTAAGTTATGCCCGCGGCTTCCATACCTATACTCCTGCTCTGGTTCAAGTCTTCACATACTCTTATGCAGCCTATTGCAATAGCCTTCTAATTGGTCTCCCTCAGGTCTCTTTCAATTCCAGTATATCTTTCACATTGCTGCCAAAGTTTTCCTAAACTGTAAATCTCTCTGTTCAGGCAGCTGTCTTCTTGCAGTAGAATAAAAGACAAATCCTTAGCATGACCTTCCAGATCTTTCACTATATGGTCCCACTCTAACTTTTCTAGCCTTATCTTTCACTACAAGTTTTCATATAACCTATGCTGTTTCTATAACATGACCTACAATTGACTATTTCCATGAATTTGCTCATGCTGTACTTTTCTGCACTGTATCCATCTGTGAAGTATCTATTCATTCTATGAGGGGCAACTCTGATGGCAGTCTTCCCAGAAGTTTTCCCCAGCACCTTCTTGTTTGAATTAATCTCTTCCTTCTCTGTATTCCTAGTGAGCTGTGTATAATTTTTGTGGCTGTTTACATAGCCCTCTTCACCAAAAGACCTTAAAAACCAGGTCTGTGACATCTATCATTGTATTCTTCGCATGGCCATTTACATATTAATTGTACAATAAATGTTGTTGAACTGAAGTAAAGTTAATTATTAGCTTTAAATATGAGTATGAATTTTTGTAATTAGTGCTTTTAAAATCCTAATGGTTAAGAACTAGAAAGGCTGTTGTGTATTGTAAATCTGTTTTTCACTGAGTTAGTAATAATTCAAGGATTGATTTCTAAGCAGTTTACAAAATGCAGTGCAAGTCTGGTAGTTTTTATCTCTAAGGTATGTTAAAACATATTAGGGGAGAAAATATTTGCAAGCGAAGCAACTGACAAAGGATTAATCTCCGAAATATACAAGCAGCTCATGCAGTCAATATCAGAAAAACAACCCAATCCAAAAATGAGCAGAAGACATAAATAGACATTTCTCCAAAGAAGATATACAGATTGTCAACAAACACATGAAAAGATGCTCGACATCACTAATCATTAGAGAAATGCAAATCAAAACCAAAATGAGGACTTCCCTGGTGGCGCAGTGGTTGAGAGTCTGCCTGCTGATGCAGGGGACACGGGTTCGCACCCCTGTCCGGGAGGATCCCACATGCTGCGGAGCGGCTGGGCCCATGAACCATGGCTGCTGAGCCTGCACGTCGGGAGCCTGTGCTCCGCAACGGGAGAGGCCACGGCAGTGAGAGGCCTGCATACTGCAACAAAACAAAACAAAACAAAACAAAACAAAAGACACAATGAGGTATCATCTCACACTGGTCAGAATGTCCATCATCAAAAAATCTACAAACAATAAATGCTGGAGAGGGTGTGGAGAAAAGAGAACCCTCCTGCACTGTTGGTGGGAATGTAAATTGATACAGCCACTATGGAGAACAGTTTAGAGGTTCCTTAAAAAACTAAAAATACAACTACCATATGACCCAGCAATCCCACTACTGGACACATACCCTGAGAAAACCATAATTCAAAAAGAGACAAGGGGCTTCCCTCGTGGTGCAGTGGTTGGGAGTGCACCTGCCAATGCAGGGGATGCGGATTTGTGCCCCGGTCCGGGAGGATCCCACATGCCGCAGAGCGGCTGGGCCTGTGAGCCATGGCCGTTGAGCCTGCGCGTCCGGAGCTTGTGCTCCGCAACAGGAGGGGCCATGGCAGTGAGAGGCCCACATACCGCAAAAAAAAAAAAAAAAAGAGAGACATGTACCACCATGTTCATTGCCGCACTATTTACGATAGTCAGGGCATGGAAGCAACCTAAATGTCCATCGACAGATGAATGGATAAAGAAGATGTGGCAGATACATACAGTGGAATATTACTCAGAAGTAAAAAGAAACAAAATTGAGTTATTTGTAGTGACGTGGATGGACCTACAGTCTGTCATAAAGAGTGAAGTAAGTCAGAAAGAGAAAAACAAATACCATATTCTAACGTGTATATATGGAATCTAGAAGAATGGTACTGATGAACCTAATAGCAGGACAGGAATAAAGACACAGATGTAGAGAATGGACTTGAGGATGCCACGGGGGAAGGGGAAGCTGGGACAAAGTGAAAGAGTAGCGTTGACATATATACACTACCAGATGTAAAATGGATAGCTAGTGGGAAGCTGCTGCATAGCACAAGGAGATCAGCTCGGTGCTTTGTGACGACCTAGATGGGTAGGAGAGGGAGGGTGGGAGGGAGGCTCAAGAGGGAGGGGATATCGGGATATATGTATACATATAGCTGATTCACTTTGTTGTACAGCAGAAACTAATACAACATTGTAGCAATTATACTCCAATAAAGATGTATAAAAAAAAGTATTAGGAATTTTGCTTTCTGAGGTTAAAAAGTGAAACAGCATACATATTTTAATTTTAAAACCAACTACTTTATTACTGAGTTATGAAATGGTTACTTTCTTCTTATAGTTCTTTAACATTTGTTGCCATCTAGTGTTCTATTTTGCATATTGCATGCTAAATAAATAGAAGCAATTACATTATATTACATTAATATTGTATTATATCATGTCATATCATATTCAGTCCTCCCTCTTTATTGATGGGGGATTGGTTCCAGGACAGAAATCTGTGACTGGTTGAAACCTTGGATGCAGAAACTGTGAATACAGAACCTGCAGATAAGGAGGACAGTCTATATGTACTTTTACAGTGCAATGAAAACACCTGAGAATTTTATTAGAAAATGAATCTATAACATGAGAAAATTATAATGCCATGCATGGATTCAGTTGTGTAACTTCTTTGGATCAAATCCCTATTCTGCCACTTTCTAGGTCTGTGCTCTTGGGCAAGTTACTTAATGTCTCACAGCCTCAGTTTCATCAACAGAGTGATAAAAGCCACTTAAAATTCAGTGAGAGAGTTAAATAAATTAATCCATGTAAGCCATTTAAGAAAGTATATGGCACACAGTAAGTGATCAATAAATGTTTTTGTTTTTCTTTGAAATTTTTGAGTCATTACAACTGGGAATAATTTTAAAAGGGAGAAAAAATTAACCTGGGAATAAATGAAGGTAGAAAAGTAGAGGTTTTTGCAGTGATGTTTGGTAAAGCTGCAAGATAAAAAGGTTAACTAGGCCTTAGACCTGCCTGCCTCTATTGGAAGGGAAATTGTCAGCTTTGGCATGATGTTCCCCTGAGCATATCTATAATGAGATAATCCTCTAAAGAGATTTTTTTTTTTTTTTTTTTGCGGTATGCGGGCCTCTCACTGCTGTGGCCGCTCCCGTTTCGGAGCAGAGGCTCCGGATGCGCAGGCTCAGCGGCCGTGGCTCACGGGGCCCAGCCGCTCCGCAGCATGTGGGATCCTCCTGGACTGGGGCACGAACCCGTTTCCCCTGCATCGGCAGGCGGACTCTCAACCACTGCGCCACCAGGGAAGCCCTAAAGAAATATTTTTAAAAAAATACCAACCCAGAAGGTTGAATAAATGTCCCCCCAAACTTTTTTTTCCTTTTTAAGTATTCAAATTATTGTTTTCCTTAGGCGGCAGCGGAATCAGAAAGGCAAGAATTAGAAAACCGAAGTAAAAGGAAAATCAGAAAAGCCTTGAGCATTTGATTGCAAGCACAAATGTAGAATATAATGTTTCTTGATATGTACACTATCTTCTACAAGACAAAAACAAATTATAAATATCTTGAAAATGGGAGATAGGGATAGACTGACTGATAGGTTCCTAGTAAGGACGAGCTTATAAATTAATAATGAGTAGTTTGCATTATTTGTAAATTAAATGCCTAAAACATGTTGAAAATCATTTTTATGTTGTGGGCTATATTTCATAAAAATGAAAGCATTTTCATAAATTTTTAAGTTTATGTTCATAAGTATGGACTCTACTATTCCTCATAATTCTTTAATCCTATAATCATGAATTCCTTGATCACAAGGATATCTAGGAACCTAACACTAGCACTTGGGAAGGACTTTTATATTTCCTAAAAGAGTTTCCCTATTTTAAGAATTGAGTTGACTAGGTACAAATTTATTTTGGAAAATGTTTTGACTCCATTAAGATAGTAGTGCATACTTTTTGGTTTAATAAAACTAGGACTGGGAATATCAAGTCCAATAAATTATGTTTTGAAAAATGTGTTACTGTGGCCAACAAAGAATGACCACAAATAAATTTCCCAGAAGAGAAAAGACCCTTTGAAGACTGAGTCTACTGGAGGGTGAGGGTTGTGTAAATCCCCAACTCCCTAAGACCTACAGCCATTTCCACCAAGAAAGGGATTGTGCTCAGGGAAAGGAAGGAGCCACGACCTTGGGAACTACTAGGAGAAATGGCAGCCGCAGATCCCAGACTAACTTGGTCTCCTGTGAAGATCCATCAGTTAATTGGGTTGGCCAAACATCTTACAGAAAAACCCAAACGAACTTTTTGGTCAGTAGTCCTTGAGGATTCAGTTATATGCCTTTACTGAATGATTATATGGAGTATAATCAGGGAGTACTGAGTCATCTGGGATTCTGAAAACTAGGAGAGTGAGTCTTAGAATTAAAAGACAAAGCTTTAATGGAAAGAATGTATAAATATTTATTTGGTAAACCCAAATCTTGTATATGAGGATCATTGTAAGATTAAATGACTTTTCTAATTCCAAATGTTATGTAATATTTTCTTCATTGTGACCAGACATATATATTAAAATCAAAATAAATAAAAGCAAAAGCTATTTTATATGGAATCATTGGCTACAAACTGAGAGTGATCAATATCCAGTTTTTAACCTAATATTTTTATTCAGTGTTTCGTTACTGCTTTCATACTCACCATCACCTCTCAGTGGTGGCTACTCCTCATAGAATGCCATCCATGAAACCAAGGCTTCAGCAGCGGTTTTGTTTAAGTGATTTACAACTTCTCACTTGTGCTTTTTGTTTATATCATCTTAGCATTAGGCCTCTTACCTGTCAGGATCACTTACTGTTCCTTGTTCTTGAATTGATTGAATTCTTTGAATTGACTCTTTAGTTGCTCTTCATGTTAACCTGATCTTCAGCAGTTCCTTCCACTGTTCGTATACCTAATAAGGTTGATTCCTGAGTTTTTATTCAATGAAAAACCTTCTGATTAAATATATTAGTTTATAGTCCATAATCATTTTAGTCTTTCATGATATTCATATATCAGTGAACATTATGAACATTTTTATTAGGTTCATAAAAATATTTTACACAAGAGCAATTGTGTTCTGAAGTGCAAAAATCTCTAATTCATAGTATTTCAAGCTCCAAGGGTTTAAATTATTGAAAAATGATGCTTTTCCATTTCTTTTAAAATCTAATGTAAAATTTTATTTTCCAGACATTTTCAACTAGAATTGGACTTGGGACTAACTCCCTAGGAGAATCTTTTTTTCAGGCATTTTATTCGCTTATCAGTAAATCCGGGACAGTTGCATTTTATCTTCATTTTTTATGCCTAGGAGTGTGGAACATTTCCAGAAGAGTTTGAAAGAAATTAGGGTTTAATGCTCTCATGATAAAAAGAAGAAAATTCACATATCCTAAATATTTATTGTCTATATTTATTATAGCTTTCACCAGAGGGAAGCATAGCAATGCATAGAGCTTACAGTGCTTACTGAGACTGCTTTCATCTCCATTAACAACAACTGTGACTATCAAATTATAATTACATAGTATATAAGTCATATGAGACTTGAGTTTCTCTCAATTCAGGGGAACACATAGAGGTTGAGTGAGGAGGATATGATAAGGAGCCACTGGGATGAGACTAAGACACCATAGTATGACTCAGATTCTCTATGTCAAGCACCTTAATTTTATTTTTTTCTTGAGATTTTGAATTTAGTTTATTATTGTATAATAAACTGTGTTATGTATAATATATGTGTTATGCATGTATGTATAATATATGTGTTATGCATAACGATATTGTAAATATAGCCAAAAGGAAGTTAGAGAGAATTTACTTCTGGAAATTCAGAGTGGGAAATTTAAACTAAAGGACAATTATCGACTTTTAAATTGCCAGAAATGAAATATAACACTTCTCATTTTACAAAACTAGGTGGTAAATGCTATTTCGAGTCTTTCCTTATCTAAACTTGATTATTACCTAATTTTTACTTTAGTTATGTGTGTAAGGAGAGTGAACCAAATCTTATCTTACTTCTATTTAAGAAAACTCAGTTATTATATAATGTTAAACAATAAATGCCTGTATTAATGATAAATACATCTCATCTTAAAATTTTGATCTGTTTATCATTTAAAGTACAAATAATTTTTAACCATGTCCAGATGAAAAATAAGTTAAATTAGATACTTATATATTTCTTGTAGTATAAACATGATATATAATTGAAAATACTAGAACACTTGTTTTTTCTGATCCCCTTTTATAAAATTCAGACTCCTCTGTGGCCCTTATCAAGGTTTGTTACCTGAATTTTCTTAGTTGATTAGTTAATATAGCCTTAATTGTGCAAACTGAAATATGTGAATAAATACATTTGAATACATATAACATTTGAATACATGTAACATATGAATCAGTAAGTGGTGTTGACAAACAAATATAAAAATATTCTTTACTTTGACTTTACAGTGAGTTGTAACTATTTTAAATAAAATCAAAGCTTAATTGTCTCATTTCCCTCTTATTTCTTCTAAATTCTAAGGTCCCATTTCACTCTGTCTTATTCTGGCAGGCTTTAATCCAGTGTGAACAGTTGAAGAATGAACTGGAGAGGCAGACAGAGCGACTTGAGAAAGAACTCGCATCTCAGCAAGAAAAAAGAGCCTTTGAGAAAGAGATGATGAAAAGAGAAATAACAAAAGAAAGAGAGGACATGGGCTTAAAGGTATTTAAAGGGTTCAATTTGTTATCCACATTGCAGAAGAAATGTTTGTGGTGATGTAATTGATGAGTCTACAGGCTGCAATTCTTGAATGATCTTTATTTAAAAAATGTTTTTAATATCTTTATTGAAGTATAATTGCTTTACAATGTTGTGTTAGTTTCTGTTGTACAACAAAGTGAATCAGCTATAAGTATACATATATCCCCATATCACCTCCCTCTTGAGCCTCCCTCGAATGATCTTACATGTTTAAACCATTTAAGTAGCCAAGTTGCTTATAACTTAGAGTTCATAAAAATTTTCTATTCTTCAATGTGTTTCTCAATAAAAGTTATATTCTCTGACCTTTCCAAAGAAAATAATCAATTAGATTTCATGATAGGAAAATGTGAAATTTACTCTAATCCTGCCATTCTGTTTGATTCCCTTTCTGTTTGTCAGAGGAGAGCAGGTGCTCTGCAGATACCCAGATTTTATTTCAAGTTTGGTTAAATCAAGGAGAGATGACTCCCCCATTTCATCCCCCACTCCTAAATTAGCCTTTAAGAAGGTAAAACACTTGTAAGAAACCAAGTAACCAAAAAAAAAAAAAAGTGATGATATACTCTGTACAAAATACATGAAGGTACGGTATAGAGTACCATGAGAATGTGTAACAGGCAAATATAACTTAGTCTAGGCAGTCATGGAAGACTTTCCTAAGAAAGAGGTTTTGCAAATGAGGCTCAAAAGAGTTGAGTAGGAGTGGTCAGGTGAAGAGTTGAGGGGAAGAGTTTCAGACCCAGGAAAACAACACTCCCAAGGCTCTGAAGCTAGAAAGCATCATACTTTCTAGGAATTTAGAGAGGGCTCAGGTGACTGGAGCATAGGAAGTAAGGGCCAGAGTAGTGGAAGATGAGTTTGGAGAAGTATGCAAGACCAAATCATGAATGGTCTTAAAGTCCATGTCAAAGGTTTTAAATGTTATCCAAAAGTGAAGGGAAGCCATTGAATGGCAGTAAACTGGGCAGTGTCATGATCCCATTTATATTTGAGAAAAATCATCTGTCAATAGATTTGAAGGAGGACCAGAATAAACCCCTGGAGATCAGGTGGGAGGTAATTATAGTAGTCTAGGTGGGAAGTGTTGGTATCTAAGACACATTTTTCAAGGACTATTTCAGATCACTTTATTCCCCTCAAATTCTCTACCATACCACCTCTCCCCTCATTCTCGGCAGAGAGCCTTACTTCCCTAACAAAGAAAGTTGACAGCCATTAGATGGTAATCACCTTATTTATCACCCCCCCACCTCTGCCTAAAGTAAAATTTCACCTGTACTGCAGCCGTGTCAGAATGGGAGTGGCTTAATCCTAATCCTTTCCTCTTGCTCTGAATCCCATCCTCTTCCACCACCTCAGGGACCTATTTCCATTAGTTCTCCACTCTCTTCTGAATCTTCAACCTTTGTCCTTCACTATAGCCTTTTCCTTATCACCAGGAAAATAGTCTCAAATTTCTCTCACCTGTTGAAAGAAACAATCTTTCTTCTAATCCAGTCATTCTCAATCTTGGCTACACAGAAGTTCCAAAACTCTCATTGCCCAATCTGCATCCCAAACAAATTATGGGGGAATATCTGAGGGTAGGATCTAGGGGTCAGTATTTTAAAAAATTGTCCAGGTGATTCCAATGTGTGGCCAAGGCTGGAAGCCACCTTAGTAGTTCCATATCCCTCCTTACTCTTCCCCTTAATAATCAAGTTTCTTGAAAGATTTGTCCATACATGTTATCTTCATTTTCTTACTGCTCATTCACTCTTCAGCGCACTACATTTCAGCTTCTGTGCCCATAGCCAATGAAATTACCATTGCTGTGTTCACTAGAGACCTCCTTGTGCTATTTTTAGTGAATATTTTTTCGTTCTTATTCTCCTTAAAAGGTTCTGTTTCTTTGATTTCTCTGAATCATATTCTTGATTTGGGAGAATGATGATGTGTGCCTTTTAGGTTACTCTGAGTTTAAGCTGCCTTTGAGATAATGAAGGAGACACATCCAGAAAGCACCTTGATAGGAGGTTCTAGAGTTTAGCAGAGAGCTTTAGATTTAGGTGTGTTTAGCACTACTGTGGCTTTAATTTCATGTATATGCTGTTGATTCCTAAATCTTTAGGTCTCTAGTGAGCTTCCAAACCAGCTGCACTTCCCATCTTCCCTCTCATAGTAGAACCACTCTTCATTCATCCATTTGCCCAACTCAGAAATCTTGCTGTCATCCTTGTTTCCTCCTTCTCCCTCACCCTTTACGTCAAGTCATCAAGTTCTAGAGTTTCAGGCCCTTACTGATTTTACATTGCCCTGTCTCTCCATCCCACTGCTCTCCATATCTCACCCTTGGGTGATTCCTACAGCCCCAAGTGGTAGAAGCCCCTTGCTTCTAGCCTCACCTCCTTATCTGTTCTCTTACCCAAAGATCCAAGGATGATCTTTCTAAAATGAACACGTCAGTATGTCAGTCTCTTGCTTTAAAATCCTTCTTGTCTCTCTATAACCCCTTGGATAAAATTTAGGATCTTTTACTATAGCATAAAGATTGTACATTTTTTCCCTCTCTTTGGTTCTCCAGTCTCATCTCCCTTCTCTTTTCTTCCTTGTATTACCACCATACTGATCTACTTGCACTTCCTCAAATGTGCACACATGCCAGTCTGCCATACTATTTTTTCATTTCAGGATTTTTCAGGGCTTTGCCCCTCCCCACACCCCCCACCTCACCCCCATTGCCTAGAGGAATCTTCCTCTGGCCTTTCTGACTGATCCTTCAGAGTTCTCGATACCACCTCTTCTCACAGTCTCCCAGTGATAAATTTTTGGGAGCCCCTCCTATGGGCTTCTATAACTCAATTTATTGCAAAGTCTTATTGAATTATCTCCCCTAATTTACTATGATTCCCTTGCATATATGGTTTGTTAACATCCTTATTGCCTTATTGCCACATTCCTCCCACATAAAATGTGTTCAGTATATATTTATTGAATGAATACAAGGGGAATAAAAAAGGGAAGGAAGAAGTCCCCATGCCATTGGAAAGGCATGACTAAAATACTGAGAGTTCAGAGGATCAGAACAGATTTCTGTCTGCAAGAGATCACGGAACACTTGGTAGAGAAGGTGGCATTTTAACTGAGCTTCAAAAAAACAGGCAGGATTTAGAAATGCAGAGTGTGAGGCAGATGTACCAACATGAGTAAGGTATGGAGGGAGGTAAAGTTGCAAGCTGAGCTTTGAGAGAGAGAGAATGAATGGCGTCAAGAGCAAAGATCAGCTACCCTTCATGCCTAGGAGACTTTTTTTCTGGGTTGTTTAGTGGAAACTTTTGCCTTGCTGAGTAGTTCTACTATGTAAAAATATGTTGATGAGAATTCCTGATAAGAAGAAATAAAGGAAGTCTGAACTGTGCCAGGGAATATTCCAGGTGCTTTTTGTATAACTTTCTTAAACTGGTAATTTTTCATGAATGAAAATGGCAACAGAAATACAATGCATTTCTTTTTTTTTATTTATTCATTTATTTATTTTTGGCTGCATTGGGTCTTCATTGCTGCACGTGGGCTTTCTCTACTTGTGGCGAGCGGGGGCTACTCTTTGTTGCGGTGCGTGGGCTTCTCACTGGCACTTCTCAAGTGCCTTCTCTTGTTGCAGAGCACAGGCTCTAGGCACGTGGGCTTCAGTAGTTGTGGCACAGGGGCTCAGTAGTTGTGGCTCGCGGGCTCTAGAGTGCCCGTGGCATGTGGGATATTCCCCCACCAGGGATTGAACCCATGTCCCCTGCACTGGCAGGCGGATTCTTAACCACTGTGCCACCAGGGAAGTCCTACAATGCATTTCTGAGTCTGAGTCCTTTTTTTCTTTTTGCCTCCATTAAGCCTTATTTGACATTTAATCTGAAGATCCTGCCCTAAATAAAGATGTATGAATAAAGAGCTGGAAGTGATCCTAGCACTGAAGCAAGTACTCTCACAGAAAGTGGCAGAAAGAAGCTCTGAAGTAAAAGGATTTAGTGTTGAATCCAATTTGACCTTTATGTGACCTTGAACAATTCATTTAACCTCTCCAAATTTCAGAGTAGTAGATCCTTGGTTGATCTACTCAAGGAATTGATAGGATTAAATGAGAGAATGTTTTGAAAGTACCTAATATAATACCTGGCTTAGGTTAGACCATTTAACAAATTTTAGCTTGTGGCTATTATTCTTACTCTAGTGAAAGAGAGAATTAACTCTATTGGGTAGATTTCTTGGACCTTTGTGTTAGTAAAAGCAGACAAATTTTAATATAAAGTCCAGCTTTACTTTTTTTTTTTTTTTTTTTTTTTCTTTTTGCGGTATGCGGGCCTCTCACTGTTGTGGCCTCTCCCGTTGCGGAGCACAGGCTCCGGATGCGCAGGCCCAGCGGCCATGGCTCACGGGCCCAGCCGCTCCGCGGCATATGGGATCCTCCCAGACCGGGGCACGAACCCGTATCCCCTGCATCGGCAGGCGGACTCTCAACCACTGCGCCACCAGGGAGGCCCCAGCTTTACTTTTTATTTATTAGCTTGAATGAACTTGGGAACATTACTTTTCATTTTTTCAACTGAAAGTTAATCCAATACATTCCTTTCCAAAGGGAATTAAAAGAGAAAATTATCACACTGCCTAGCACAGGAAGTTAATTTAATAGGGAGTCTGAACAATTAATCATAACGTAAGTTCTCATGGTTAGTGCTGGAGCAGGTGTCTCTGCTTTCCTAGTGGTAGGAATGCTCGTGAGACTTGTAGATTTTCTTTCCTTCTTTTTATTATTTTTCTTCTTTCCTTTCTTCTTACTGCTTAAAAATTTCATTCGTGTGGGAAGCTCTAGGAGAGCAGATGCCTTCTACCTAGACAGATTTTGAATCATTCCCCCATGAACAGTACTTGCTGTGAGTTTGCCTGTTGGCATCAGTAATAGTCTTTGGTTGCACTACACCACTAAGTTAGTTCGTTCAATCAGTCCTTCATCTATTTATTGAATGCACCCTGTGGTTTGTGAATTTTCTCAGTTGGTTCCCTTGAAAATAGCCCATTGCTAGAATCCTTAATTCTTGTACCTTTTTAATGAGGAATGCCACTTTATACCACGTTCAGTACACTAGGGACTGCTTTAGTGTAGAGATTTCTATCAAGCTCTCCCATCCTGGGTGTCCTTGTCTCTTGCTTGCCCCTGTCAAAGTTTAAAGGACTTATGTGATGTCAACACCCTGGACATCCAGCAGTGTTGCAGCTGTCTGTGTTACTTCTGCCCCTGCAACAGATGTGGATGGAGAAGCTCCTGCAGTGTAGTGTTGACTTCCAGATGGTGGGCATGGAGAAAAAGAAGGTGTGACAACAGGAGGGGAGGCCTTGAGAAGTGGGTGACAGAAGGGAGCAGACAGGTAGTGGGCAGAGGAATGAAGTGATGGGTGGCAGAGGGAAGGAATCATATGAAAGGTGTATGATTT
Organism: Mesoplodon densirostris; assembly: GCF_025265405.1. Classification (NCBI taxonomy): domain Eukaryota; kingdom Metazoa; phylum Chordata; class Mammalia; order Artiodactyla; family Ziphiidae; genus Mesoplodon; species Mesoplodon densirostris. The sequence continues at coordinate 128,265,686 of NC_082662.1, read as the reverse complement.
GTTACATGCTATAGAAACTGACTCAGAATTTACCATTAGCAAAATAAATTTCTGCCCATTTACTTCAAAAAAACCACACAATATTAATATGTTTACCATAGATCCACATAAATAAGTAATATATGGTTTTTAGTAGCTGGTAATTAAAGTTTGTTATTGTTGTATGGTTCCAGAAAAGCTATAATTACATATTCATAATATGCTTACTCATGAACTTGAATTTTTAAATTAAGAAAATTCAATTAATATTTTTGATTTGTTACATTTAACCTCTTTTGACCTTTAATTTTTGTTTCAGATTGTAATCTGCATAAGGATAGTTTGTAGCTTGGTATTAGTAAAAGTAATTTTATGTGCAAATTAGATTTGTAGCCAATCTCTTGATGAAAGAAGGACATGTAAACAGCCATAAGTTAAATGTACAATTCTCCACAATCCCCAGGAATGTTAATTAATACATCTACCGTCTAAATTAGAAAATAGCTACTAGGGCTCATTATTTTCAAGTTGTCAATTTTAATTAGTTGACAAAGGTAATCTTGATTTTTATTACAAAATTTTAGTTATTGATTTCAGTTGTAAAACTGAATTCACACCCATGTTAGTGTACAATGACAGGTTTTAAATATTATTTCAAATTTGTCATCAGTTTGTATTTTACCTGATTAAAAACTGATAGCTATCCCATATGTTTTGATCTGGGGCAAGGTAGCATTTCTTCATCACTTTAAAACTACTAATACAAATGAGAAATTAATAGCCTAGAAAAGTTTGACCTACTGGAGCAGAGTAAAATGTAATTGCAAACCAAAAACTATAAAGATTAAATCTAAGGTCTAGAAAACATGTCTGACCCTGGGAAGAAAAACTAAGAACCTGATATCCATATAGTCCCTCAGAAAAGCCATTTATTCTAATGATTCATTCATTCATCAAACATTAAACATATACCTCTTGAGAAAAATGCTCTTGAGGAACATCTAGTCTAATGAGGAAACAGACAACTAAAAACAGTGTGATGTGTTAAGTACTGTGCATGTAAATAATTTTAGTTGAGAAATAATATATCAAGAAAATTTGAAATATATTTTAACATGGAGGATAAATTCAGCACCTTTATTTTGTGTCTACCATAGTACAAAATTACTAAAATACTTCGTGTTTTTTAAAATACTATTTTATATTCTTATTGAATTTTTCAGATATTGGGCACATCTTTATAAGGTGGTAAAGGACATAAAACTTTGGTATTCTTACAGGGTTAGTATAGCATATGGAAGTTTCTTAATAAATATCTGCTGATTGATTCTATTTTTAATATTTAAAAAGCATGGTGACTATAGTTAACAATACTGTACTGTGTATTTGAAAGTTGCTAGGAGAGCAAATCTTAAAAGTTCTCACCACCAGAAAAAAAAGAAAATTACGTGAGGTGATAGTCAAGGGTGATGAATTGAGAATGCAGAGCAATGGAGATACCCAATCCACAGAGAAATGACTTACAGAGAGAGCCCAGTGGCCATGCTGAGACTCTACTAATTCAAGATATTTAAAATATTTTTGTCAAATGACATTATCATTTAGGACTTTTATTTCCTCGTACAGACGTTGACCCTATCTGAGAGTATTGCCCAACTGGAGACTCAGGTGGAAAAGATTACAAGAGAGAAAATTTCGGCTGTTAATCAACTAGAGGAAGTTCAAAACCAGCTTGCTTCCCGGGAAATGGATGTCACAAAGGTACAAAGAGAGATTTTAGTTGACTAATTACTTAAATATTTTAGTTGAAAATTTTTTCGTAGTGTAAAAAGCTCAAAAAGAAGTCTGGAGTATAAAAAATTTTGTTATTTCAAGATAATAAAGGTCCACATAATGGTCATTCAGCAAACATTTACTTATTATCAGCAGGCCCTTTTCTGGGTGCTGCAAATACAAAGATGAATTAGACACAAATAACGTCCTCAAAGAGCTTAAGGATTAAGTTGCTGAGACACACTTGTAAATAAACAAGTTTTATTACTTTAATTATTGAATATCTGATAAAACTTGTACATCTGAATTAGTCAACTAGGAGTAATTTTTTTTTTTTTTTTTTTTTTTTCCTTTTTGCGTTATGTGGGCCTCTCACTGTTGTGGCCTCTCCCGCTGCGGAGCACAGGCTCCGGATGTGCAGGCCCAGCGGCCATGGCTCACGGGCCCAGCCGCTCCGCGGCATATGGGATCCTCCCAGACCGGGGCACGAACCCGTATCCCCTGCATCGGCAGGCGGACTCTCAACCACTGCGCCACCAGGGAGGCCCAGGAGTAATTTTTTGCATAAATTTGATCTTCACAATAATACTAAAAGACATGTATTTATTTATAACATGAAAAGTGTGCTTAACATAATTCTCCATCTCTCATTCCTTTCAGACCTGTTCTCTAAAATCACGATTCTAATACTACAACTTCTTATTCTGTTGGTCCTTAAATTTATACTTTACACTGTGGTATCACCGTGTCTGCACTATGGGCATCACAAACTTGTGAACCAAGAACTAAAATGCTTAATGGTCTTAACTGGCTAAGGTACATGTTTAAGAAACACTAGAAGTCTGTGTAGATTTCAGTAATCATTGCTTTAAAACTAAGTAACAAAATATGGACATGCATGATGTAATAAATTAAATCAATTTATTTTTCATCAATACATACACAGATAATTTTATTAAAATGCATACCCATTTCATACTGCATTTTACTTCTCAACATATTTTCCTAAATTTGGACACATTTGTAATGCCATTATTGTTTTATAACTCAGTAATTTAAATTAACTTTAATATATATTAGGAAAGGAAGCCTATTTTTTCTCTTTTTTCCTTGAATTTATATAGTTCTTCATTTGCTTTCTAAAATTTAAGCTAGCTAATGTAGAAGCTTAAAATATCCTATTTGCCAACATAATTGATGTTTGTGTGGAGGTAGGGGTAGAAGTAAGGGAACTGGTGCAGAGAGATGGAAATGGTTAACCTGGATTGATAGGTGAAAGCTATGATGAGGATTTTCAGTTCATTATAAAGGACAACTTTCTGTTGAAATATGATACAGTAAAGAATGATTACTTGTCTTTAGAACTGTCCAAAAGGACTCGAGCATCAGAGGAGTGCCTTAAGACTGCTTCCAACCCTGGGATAATATAATTCTAGTTAAATTTAATTTATTCATTTATTTTAGATGAAATTTAAGTGTTACAGATAAACTTAGCAAATGCATTTTAAACTGAAATTAGTGAGGCAAGGAAACTTTAAAAATAAAATTAAGGGGTACAGTCATTTTAAACAGGACCTAATGCTTAGATATTTATTATGTATAGTAATTTTGTACTGGTGTTGGGTTTTAAACACCATGGTTGTATAACTGTTATGTTCTGGTATTATAATTGGGGTCTTTAAATTTTATTCCTATATGTAAATCAAATAGATTGGAATAGTGAAGAAAGTCAGTTAAGGCTCCTCTAATTTTTTTCTGTAATTCTTAATTTTTAAATTTTATTTAGCTTTAGTAACTTTTTGTGAATTACTAATATTTTTGAAAGGGGAAGGATCAACTCTTACATATTTGAATTTCAGATACAATTTGTAGTAATTTTATTCTTTTTTAGCTTTTTGAGGGTCACTGGGGAGAAGCTTAACTGACTTTTTTTTCTGTATTGTCACTATAATTTTTGAACACAGATTCGTTTATTTTTAACGTATTTTTTATTTGAACATAGGAAATACATATAGGTTTTATAAGATTCTAATACTTCAATAATGATGAAACTAATTTCTAAAATTCTAATGATCATTTTTGGAGAACTACCAAAATTGTGAGGTCTCAAACAGGTATAGCCATTAGATGATACATGATTTTTAAAAATTTGTATTTGTAACTTAGAAGCTGACTTAGCAGATGTGTGTATTACTTGATCTCTCTACAAGTTCTCAGTTATCTCAAAAGTTCATAACTTCTTTATTTAGATTTATCTGCTAATTGTATTTTCCAAATGTATATATCTGTCTGTAGATGCCCTGGATTGAAAAAAAAAGATTATATAAAGAATGATACACAATTTTAAGATACTGAGTGTGTTTATTATTTAACAATATGTTAAAGTCATTTCACTTACATGTATATTTTCCTTTTATGTTGAATGCCATAGCTATTTTAAAAGCAGAGTGGGCTTAGTCGCAGTCTATGACTTTTAACTTTCTTAATTTAAATATATAGTATTGTGCATGGTAAGATTGACATAATCTGCAAAGCCTACGGTAAATACCGGCTGGGTAATACTCTACTCCTAAATATTGATAATATAGTCTATTAGCAGAGAGAAAAATACCTTTATAAATTTCCTTAAATAAAAGTCTAACTGATAAAGAGTTTAAAGGAAAGTTTTTAATATAGAGTATCTATATAACCATGACAATTTGAATGAATAATGACATAGCTTAATATTTTAATTAATAATTTTACCTAGTTAAAAGCAAGATGATAGTGCATTTTAGATGATAATATGCAATTGAAACTATTATTTTACATGAAAAATCTTGTATATATCACTTAAATTCCCTGGTTATGCATTTCTTTATCTGTCATGTGAAATTGTAAGACTCAATAACATCTGATATTGCCTCCACATCTTAACAGAATATATTGAATATGCTAATAGAAAATGCCATTCTTAGAAAAGTTCTATTGTATTTTATTTATATGACCTCTAGGGGGCACCAAAAGATCTAATTGCAGGCCTTGCCTGGTAAATTCCAGCAGCTATTGATCTAGTTTTTATAATCTAACAGGTGTGTGGAGAAATGCGCTATCAATTGAATAAAACCAAAATGGAGAAGGATGAGGCAGAAAAGGAGCACAGAGAGTACAGAACAAAAACTAAAAGGGATCTTGAAATTAAAGATCAGGTAAGATTTGATAGAAGCGTAACTGCAGCAATTAAAGACATAACTAATGTTTTTTTCTGAAATGTTTGTGGTTTTAGTCCTAAGTCATTCATTTCTATTATATTGTTTCTAACTAATGGAGTGATCCAATTTATACTGTTAAAAGAATTTCATCTACAGTTGCCTAAAATTATCACCTTTCACATGAAATTGTGAGAATACAACTGCATGCATATGAAATTACAATCTGACAGGTCATAAATATACATTTGGATATGTGTATCTATTACTTACAAAAGTAAAAGAAAATGTTCTAATGTTCATTTTGAACCTAAAATATATGTACATAAAGTTCTTTAAAGATGCCAACTTGCATCCAATTTTAAGTGAAAAAGTTTAAAATTTGTGAGATGAGATGAGTTGATATGTAAATATGTCAATCAAATTGATCGTTGGCAGAGTGAAACCAGTTTTAACTAAGATAACCATGAATACGTTTGCTCAGGAAACCTAAATACAGTAAAATTGGAAATGTTAGGAAAAAAACTGCTCCTTACTTCAATTTCAGTTTGAACAGATGTTTTACATTATATCTTTGTTGAGATCATGTAGATACTTCAATTTTAATTGACAACATGGATAAAGTTTTTAGAGAGGCAGTTCTAATAGGCTGACTTTTGATTTTCTAATTTTGTTATAGTACAAAACATTGAACACTTTCATTCTTTTTATTCAGTGAAAGCAGGTTGAGAAATCTATTCAATTAAAATAAGACTGAGTCCTCAGTGTCATTATTTTAAAGAAATCACTATGGTTTAAAAGTGGGTAGTCCTAAATAAATTTTTTTGAAATATATTTCTAGTTCAACACTTTTTACTGTATTTTCCAACATATCTCCCTTTCAACCCAATCAGCTCTTCTATGCAAATGATGCAAAGACAATTGGGAAAAGTATTGAAAATGAAAGTGATAATGAAATTTAGTACAAAAAGTTTTTCAAGTTGTAACTGAAATCCCTGGCATTAAATTAAAATCTAAATAACCAAAATCAAATTATGCTTTTGTATCACTATATTCAAAGTGTTCTAACGAGTTTTAAATTTTCAGAAGAATTTTCCTTGTTAACATGTACAAATAATGAAACTGTTGATATTTCATTCCATCCAGTTGGGGGCGTGCCTGATAGTGGAATTAAAAATCCTTTCTATCAGGAACTGAAGATCTAGGATTACTAACCAACACAGAACTTTCCTTTTATGATATATTATACAACTTTTTAAAAAAGGTATCATATTGGCATGCTCACTAGCATTATTATATACCTTTTCTGTTATTCTGTAGCATCTGCCAGCATAACATTTTGGACTAACTGGAAAAATACAGTAAGGAAGAGTCTCTGAGTTATTTAAAAATTACATTTTAATATTCTAGAGAGAGAACACTATAGGAATAATAAGGTTATAATATCCCTTGTAAATGAATAATGTGTGTAGAAGTATTTGTAATATTTGTCTTTTAGTGCTATATCTCATTTTAATTAATCACTAATGAGGTGGAGGCTAAAGTTGCAGGATTATAAAAGGAGCAGTTTTCATTTGTAAATATTTCCTGCTAAATAGTGAAACATTGACAGTTTTTATAATGATTTTAGTATTATTTTTAGATAGAGATGTGCCTTTTGAGGACGTCAGAGATGTGATGTGCTTATTACTATTTTTTCTTGGACATAATTTGAGGAAATCTTATAGGTACTCCTTGTAACTATTTTGTATTGAATAGACAGTTTAAAAAAAAAAGAAAGTAGTGGCGTCTCATTCCATTGATGATCTGGAGTAGCAAAGCAGCAATTGTTCTTTGGTCTTTCAGCCATGACCTGACCTTCTGTCTTTATGACTGAAGAGCTACTTTGCTTGGCTACCATCTGCACTCAAGAGAGAAATTTACATTTAACTTTTAAAAGCTGGGCATGTTGAGTGTTTATCTGAAGTACCTATAAAGTGTATTTTACTTTTAAAGTGTTACATATCGTGCAATTCAGAATAACAAGAAGGCTATCTCTATGTTTACAAAAAAGGGGGTTCCTTGTAATATAGTCATTTTATTTATATTTTTGTTAATCTGGCTTCTTACATTTTTAAAGTAGATGGGAATCTGTCAGATTGGAATGTGGTGAGAACAAGAGCTTTTTGATGTATACAAAATAGGGCAAATGGTTGACCACCCAAATCATTTTCCTTGTGACCCAAGCCTTGACTCTGGCATAATTAGAAGGAAAGGTTAGGAGAGTAACAATGGCAATCTCTTCCTCCCATTTTCTCCTTTTCTTTTTTTTTTATTGTGTTAGGAACTGATGGGCAGATTATCCTTCCCATCAACTCCTTTGTATCTCTTCAGTTTAGAGAGCTCCTGTCAGCCTCAGAGGATGCTTCTCGCACTAAAAAAAAAAAAAAAAAGACATTTGGTATGAAGGAGAATGAAAAATCTGTGCCCTGATTTTTATCAGAAACTTTTTGTAGACAACAGTTATACACACACGTGCACTCCATTATGGAAATTTAAAGACATATATGAAGATAAAGAGACTATTATAATGAATTCCCACATCTCCATCACCTAGGCTCGTCATTTTGCCAATCCTATTCCATCTACCTCACAATTTTTTCTCTCCTTCATCTTCACCGTCATTGTCATCTTCATCTTCTTTGTCATCCTTTTCTTCTCCATCTTCTCTTCCTCTTCCTCTTCTGTCTTCCCTCTCTTCTGCTTTTACTGAAGTATGTAAAGCAGATCTCAGACATTGTGTTATTACCCAGAAATGCTTCAGTGTGCATCTACAAAGGATTTTTTTCACAATCACTGTCATCATCATACCTAAAAATATTAATAATTCTTTAATATCCTATAATGCCCAACCCATATTCAAATACCATCTCTACAGTGTTTGTTTTACAGTTAGTTTATTCAAATCAGGGAAACCTGTGTTTTTGTATGTTAGAATGTTATGGTATTACCTTCTTTAATAGGAAATAAAGGGAAATCTTAGAAACATTTCAATTTTCTTTGTTGTTATCAATAAATTTCATGCATAATGTTTTGATTGTGCTTTATATTTATAAGGTACCTCCTCACCATTCTAAGGAAATGAGTTAATCCTGTAGCAAACTGTCTGAAGGAAATGGCTACCTTGCAGCAACCCCAATCATCATATTCTGAAAGGAGCCCCTTAGTCTGAAATCCAAAATACATAATTAATTTCAGAGCCTTACATTTAAGATTTAGGAAGGCTGCAGGAAACCTGTTATTACCCTGATGGTATGAAGGTTAGCTGACTCTGAAATGAGTGATGCATAAGTGGAATTTTCTTTATTAGCTTCCATTTTGGTAGATGAGTCTCAGAAGATGATTCTTTACAGCCCCTAATCTTTGATCAGGGCCTAGTACCAAATGAAAACACAAGGCCCTTTGTTCAAAAAGCAGGAAAAAAGTGATGTTAAAGGTACTGAATTACAAAACGTTTTCCTTTCTCCTGCAGGCAGCCTCTCCTCTCTCTCTCTCTCTCCCTCTCCCCTTCTCCCTCTTCCTCCCTCCCTCTGAATGTCATGGTGTTTTTATTTGCTATTTAATGTTGTACTCCCTCCAGCACAGGGATATTCATGTTGGGGGGAATGCAGACCCCCATAGGTGCCCCATGACTGGGTGTACAGATGAATCCATGGTTTCTAGGTTCTCCATGTCACTAGCCACAGAACCTATACACCATGCCCCGGTGGGGAGGGGAGAGAGTCAGTCTTCTCCCAAGGTGGTCAGCTGGGCAGGCCTCTAGAGACTGCAGCCTCCACACAGGGAGACACTTGGTAGAGGGGTCAGGGTGGGAAGAGGCTCCACGCTGGGTCCGTTGACTGTGCTGTAGTGCTGCCAGGAGGGAGGAGGGATAGTCAACTCTGTGTCCTACCCTCAGGCGATAGGGGTGTACACACTCAACCCAACCTTTCCCAGGCTCACATCCAGGCTCCCGCCAGAGGTAAAGGATAACGGCAGAACGAATGCCTCCCCCTAACACTGCCATGACCTGGTCCCACCCAACATGGAGAGCAGCAAGGTCCCAAGGCAGGGGCCAGGAAGAGGAAGCTGGAAGGTAACAAGTGTCCAAGAAGTGCCCCAGGGCTGCCATGAGTCAGTGGAGAGACAAGACCACAGATGTGAGTGGGGCTTCCATTGTACCATCAGACTTCACCTATAAAACACAAATTCTAATATAAAATCATTAAGAATCTTAAGACATTGACCACAGAGCATTAAACTGCAAGTTCAGGGCCCTTCTAAACACAGGGCCCTGTATGAGCACACTGATCACATGCCCATGAAGCCACCATGGCTATGGGGATAGGCAGATAGAGATTTGATGCACTAATGCACACATATATACTCCTACTTACATATGCAGATATGAGTGCATGTTTAACATGCGCAGGTGTCCTGTATCTGTAAAAGAAGCCTGGCCAGCTACAGAGTATGGGCCAAATCTGACCTGCAGTCTGTTTTTACAAATAAAGTTGTAGTAGAGCTCAGCGACACTCAGTTGTTGATGTATTGTCTATGGCTTCTTTCCTGCTACAAAGGCAGAGTTGAGAAGTTGTGGCAGAGACCCCATAGCCCACCATGACTGAAATACTATCTGAGCCTTTAGAGAAAAAGCTTGCCAACCCCTGCCCTGAGTATAAAGATAAAACTTTGTTTCCCCTGCCCTGCTAGAGTGTGGAGTTTTGAGATTGAAGACTTATCAATCTTAAATTATAACTTAATGGTTTTAGAGTGTTTTGAAATACAGACAACGTGCCTGATCCCTGGTCTCTTAATCATCTAATGGCATCAGCAGGTGAGTATATGATTGGTTATAGTCTTATTATCTTATTATTAGTGGCACATGGCTTAAAAACTGGCTTGGATGAGAATACACATATACATAAATAAATTGTTTTATATTACAACATTTTTAGGTTGGTTCAATTTCTTTCAGAGATAAAAAGACTTTCTTATCAGTATTGTGTAAGTTATAACTTTGGAGTTGTGGCTAATACTGAGTAGGAAATGTTGAAGTTCAAAATTACCTGAAGGGGGTAATCAAAGCAAATATTTAAGGCTAGAGCACATATACAAAAGAAATAGATCAGAAAATTTTGGCTAGAAAATGAGCACAAAAAAAGGTTTGAGTGTTGCTCGTACGTACAGCAGTATGACTCCACAGTTTAATGCTGACATTAAAAAATGTGTACTGTATCAACACAGGAGTTATTTCCTAAGTTCAGTTGAATGAATTACATTGTTGGGGGTAGTACTGCTATTTTGTATGGCTTTGTGTAAATATGAGAGGAAGCCCAACACGTCCTAAAGGTTAAGTCCTACGTAAGGCCAGAGAAATAAAAGTAATAAAGAAAACTTGAAGAATTGTACCTTTCTACTTAGAGAAGACTAAAGCATTGCTTCACTATCTTTAAGGACTTGACAGATAATTTCAAGGAGAAAGTTAAACACCTGTTCTCAATCTTTAGTATGGAAAGAATAAGAACAAAGAGATTTAATCACAGCAACTGGAAATCACAGCAGCCTGAAATAACTTTCTGACAGTAAGAAGATTGAAATAGATTGCTACAACAGGCCATGGAACTTTCTTCCCTGAAATTTTTAGTTTTAAACGGTAGCAGTAATATGCTTTACCTAAAGACCCAACTAATGGACCTCTGAGGTCCATTGTCTTTTATTTGATTCTGGAAACATCCTAGGAGTATTTCACTGTATGTGTTAAACTGGCTAGTAGTGATATTTGTCTTTTCTACTCGTAATTTAGCAACTACAGATTAAAGAAAAATCCCATTCGTCTCTGTTCTCTCTTATGTATCTGTAATGCTGTATACTCTCCTCAGAAGGCTTTTGGGGAATATATTGAGATAATGGATGGCTTCTGAGAGCTAGACTTCAGAAACTATCCAACTACCACCTGCAGTCTCACTTCTATCTCTAAAAAATGACTGGGATTGGGCCACTTGGGCATGCCGTTAGTACATGTAATCACTTGGTCCTGGTGATGACAGAGTTGCTCTCCAGTGTTCTTCACACCGTCTTTCAGTGCTGGAGGCTTAGCACATTCGTTTCCCTGCTCCTCACTCAGACCACAGCCATTCGAGAGGGCTTGGCCTGCCCAGACCAGAGCGCTAGGCACTGTGGGGTGATAACTAGAAGACCAAGGTCCTGCCCTTAGGGGGTTTATATTCTAGTTTAAGAGACAGAGTACACATTTGAACATGCGTTAAAAATACTTGCAAAGTAGCATATCGACAAGTGCAAATTAATGTAGTGTGAACTTCATGCTGGCTACAGCCCATAAGACAGAGAATCTGGTTCCATGTGTGTGATGCAATAAAGCTTTTTATTTTTTTTTAAATAGCATCTTCCCTAAGTATGCCCTAAAGCATTGTTCATCATACTTAGATAAATTTGTGTTCTTATCACAAGCTAACCAAGAATTCTGAGAAAATTCTTCACCCTGGCATATGTCTAATAAATCAGCTTCTTTTGTTCTTGTGCTGTGTGATGCTTGAATGGAACAAATAGGATTACGTAAATACTTTAAAATATCTCCATTTTTTAAAATGTTATCAACTTATTATTTTTCTAAAACACCATATAAAGTTAATTTCTCCGTTTAAGATTATAATTATGTTTGTGAGGTCAGAAAAATAGCAGTAAAAAATTGAGTTTGATTTTTTTGAACAAAGAAACAGTTCCAAATCAATCCAGTGAAAAATACCAAGTTGCAGATCCTTGGGGCATTTAGCATTAGTAACTTTAATAATGATTTGGGCCATGGTTTTAGGTGGCAGTATATGTATATCTCATTCATAAAACCACTATGGAAATTCATATGTTCAAAAAAGTCATTTGATTTTCCAGCGAAGATGATAATGCTATTCACCATAATAATATATTTTTTTAAAAAATCAAATATGCACAGAAACAATATATATGAAAGTAGCAATATAGGGCTATTTAGAGATAAGGGCACAAATAAGAAACAAAACAAGCCCTTTTAGAAATAATACGCCTTATGGGATAAATATTTAGAAATAAATGTGTGCCTTTGGATAGGAATATAAAACTGTAAAGTGAAGTCAAGAAATATTTGTGTGTTTTAAGGAAGTCATAAGATTCATCAACTATTGGTCCTAAAGAAATACAGTTTTTGCCGTGTTTCAATTTCAGTGGATGATTCATATTTTGGTCCTTAAAAAATTTGTGCATGCTTATTTTGACCTTAAAAGTTGACCCAGCCATCTAACCTTACAGGTTATCTTCTCTGATTACCAAGTCTGCAATTCTGGTGACTACCAGGTGGCAGCAGTTCTTTGAATATGTTTCCATGCAGGCCGGCAAACTGAGTGGTATTGACATAGGACAGCTACAGATGCTTTTTTTTTTATAGTCCATAAATATTAGTACCAATATCCAGTATATTACTAATTACTACATATGTATACATTTAAAAAATATTTATTGTATAAACATAGACACATTCACAGAAGCCAATAATTCCACCACCCAACAGAGCAAATTGTTTTCATTTTCTGTTTTACCTTCTACTTTTTGTCCATATGCATATATAATATTTTCAAGTAGTAAGCATAGCCTAGATGTAATTTTGGTTTTTACTTTTTCCACTTAACAATATCTTAAGCATGTGTTGCTGCCTTCTCTTCATAGATCACTTTAATATGGCCATTTACATGTACTTTCAAAGGAAAGTGATAAGTCATATTTTGAAGAGAACAGATACTGTTATAAATTTAGAATCCTTTTGCCCTAAACTTCACTCGTTTTTTTTTTAACTCAATAACCATATATTGCGTGCACTGTGCTGGCCTAGAATGAACCTTCTGTTCTTAAAAAAGGGAGTATATAAGACAGGTTTGCAAATAAATATATGTCAAAGAACATAATAACTATCATTAGCAAACTACCGAAGGGTATGATGATTTAGGAGAAGGAGAGAGGGCAAACTTGAAGGATGGTAAGGATGTTGCCCACCATAGATGGGAGACGAAGGCATTTAGGTTGGAAAATGGCAGCTTGAGCAAAGGAATGGGGATAGGCATGCAGGGGAAGGAGGAGATGTTCAAGGAATGCATGTGTCTTTTGATTCCATAGCATACTTGTATCACTGACCTCAGTATCTCAAGTGCCACGTCTCTGTTATAAAAGATTGCCCATAGAAAAAAGTCTTCTATAAGGTTCAGAATCCCAAGCAATTGCCTACTTATAACATGCTGCATGTCCTACAGTCAGGCACAGAAGTCATATTATATTTTGGGAATATTTGCATAAGTTTTTCATTTCCTTTGTAGTGTTTTCTATGTAATGAGACAATTTTAAGATTTTCAACATCATTTTCAGATGACATACAAAAAATGTCATCTTATTAACAGTGTCAGAATCAAGTAGGATTAGTTTTCTAGAAATAAAAGAATTGACAGTTACTTTAACGATTTGTAGAAGATTTCCACATGACTAATAATGGAAGGTGAAACACAGAGTGTACAGGGTAATATTTTACCTGTGGACTGTGAGTCCAAAGACTTGATTTGACTTTTCAGCTAACTTCCTGAGCTAACCTCTCAGAGCCTCATTTTCTTTCCCAGTGAAATGAGAAGCTTGGATAAGTGAAAGCTAAGTTTTTCTTTATGTCTAAATGCCTATGTTTTCAGAAACATAGGAAATATTTCTCTGTTCTTAATTATAAATTAAGTATTAATAAAATCAATAAAATTACATGGAGTCTCAAGTGTCATTCCAAATTTCCCATTCACTCTGATTTTATAAAAATGACACTTCTGTTATGATAAGAATGAAATTTTACTGTCATCAATTTTAGGTTTTATTCTTTTCATTATGATGAATAGTAGAACAATAAAACATCTAGCCTTTTAAACAGTTGAATTTAATTACAAGATAGATACCATTTAATCTGCAATAAGGATTAAAGTCCTAGTCTGAATTAAGAATGAAGGTCTATTGGAAGGATTTCAGTCAACAGCAAACTGCCCAAGATAGTATTTTGGAAGAGCAGTCACTTTTCAGGAAGCCTGCAGAATTAAATACCCTCAGTCAGAGTTTCGTATCTGTGTGAACCCATGACCCCTGGGAATATATTGGTAACTCCTTTGGAGAAAAATGGCATTAATAGTTAATGCTTTCACTTTCAGTTTTTCCTTGGTGCTCTCATAAATCCAGCCATGGAATGAAATGCTGTGGCAATTCTGGATCTAGATGACCTAGAATATGATCATATTTTTTTGTATTTTGATTTTTTAATCATCAGAATGAGAACAAGTTTTTAATTCTCTTAGAGATTTCACATATCCCTGGCATGTTCCCCTGACCTTCATTGGAGTACAGTGTGAGAGGCTGCCCTAGACATAGATTCTAGATATAACTGCAGGCTGCTCATGACTATTAATAAATTGCAAGATGTTTAGATTTTCATGCTACTATTCTTAAGAGATGGTCAAGGTAATTTAACCCTTCTCGGTGTTAACATCTGTATTTAAGTGGATCACTTACACTAACATTTAGATTTTAGGGGAAAGACAAGAAAACAGCAGTGTCCTTATTTCTGACCTGCTTTCTGACTTCCCTGAGAATTTTTGGCATTCCCTGTGGAGAATAGAGAATTCTTTTCTGTATAGAATCTCTCTGCTTACAACTGAAGTTCTGATATTCATTCATATTCATCCTCTCTCTCTTTCTCTCTTCTTCCCCTCCACCCCCTGTCACTGCCGCACCCCCCCCACCCCAGCCATGGTAATAAAACATGCAAGTAATAGCATTGGCCTGGCTTCAGAAGTCATGAGTCAACTGTGGTTGAAAGTCCCCCGTAAAGTACAAGGGAATGCTCGTGTCTTAGAGAGAGTGGCAGCCAAGGAAAAGGGGGAGGTAAAAACTTTTAGGGAAATCTTAAGAAGATGGAGGAGAAAGAATTATTGAATTCTTTGACATGAAAGATTGTCCCATCATTGCAAGTACTACCTTTTCTTTTGGGTCCTTCTTTCACTTGCTCAGAATTATCTGCATAGAAATCTGAACTCACTCATTTAAAAAAATTTATTGAAACATAGTTGATTTACAATGTGTTAGTTTCAGGTGTGCAGCAAAGTGATTCAGTTATATATATATATATAACTACATATATAGTTATATATAGATTCTTTCCCATTATAGGTTATTACAAGATATGCTGTACAGTAGGTCATTGTTGGTTATCTGTACATGTAGTCGTAGATACATTTTAATCCCAAACTCCTAATTTATCCCTCCCCTGCTTTCCCCTTTGGTAACCATAAATTTGTTTTCTATGTCTGTGAGTCTGTTTCTGTTTTGTAAATAAGTTGATTTGTATCATTTTTTTAGATTCCATATATAAACGATATCATATGATAGTTGTCTTTCTCCGTCTTACTTCACTTAATATGATAATCTCATACTGAGAGGTAATTGTCATATCCTAATTTGAATTAGAAACTTTAGAGTGTCATTTTCAACTTGTCTCTACACTTAAGTTTATCATAGAAAAATAGGGCTGGGTCAGCGATTCTTCCCTAAGTAATTGAAAGTCCACTGTGTGTACAGTGATTGAAGCTGTTTAACGGTTTATATATCAAGAGCCAGATGTTTTGGTCTAAAAGGGGATTTAGGCAAATGGATGAATCAAATATCTATTTATATATTTAAAAATCTAAGGACAAATATCTTTGTGTGTGTGTACATATACAGATATATGTATGTATGTGTATATATATATATATAGATATAGATATATGGCACATATATCTCACTAATACATAATATAAGAAGTGTGACTTACTGATAAGCAAGCTTTTCTTTTTCTTTTTTTTTTTTTTTGCGGTATGCAGGCCCCTTACCGTTGTGGCCTCTCCCGTTGCATAGCACAGGCTCCGGACGCGCAGGCTCAGCGGCCATGGCTCACGGGACCAGCCACTCTGTGGCATGTGGGATCCTCCCGAACCAGGGCACGAACCTGCGTCCCCTGCATCGGCAGGCGGACTTTCAACCACTGCACCACCAGGGAAGCCCAAGCAGGCTTTTCTTGAGCAGAGCCTGAAATCTCTAAATGCTGAATTTAGGATACCTTTGACTTACTTCATCAGCCAGGAGAGAACAAAGGACTCTTGAGTTGTTCCAGTTATAAAAACAAGAAAAGGAGAGTAGAGGAAAAGGAAAAAAAACAAAGTAGGAAGAGAAAATGAGAAAGATTTTAGAAGGCATTCTAAAGACATTTACACTAAGAACAACTGGGCTTTCACCTCTATTTACTCTGCTTCACATTCAACTATAACTTAGAAGGGGCCAACATGACCACAGATCCATCATTATATTCTATCCGTATTTTCAGGAGGGATCCACAATCATGGATTTTTTAAAACTGTAATTGCTATAGCTACTTTTCGCCACCCCCGTTTCCCCCAACCATTGCTGGTTGTTAAGAGTAACTTAATATAGCTTGGCATTTTTCAGGAGATGTTTTCTAACCACATAGCAATAAAATTCATGAAGGTAATTTTTATCTTTAGACTCCCTTGTTTCAGTGGCTTCATACGAAGGATCAAAGGGAGGACATCAGATAGTAAAGGGCAGTAGCTTGGTGGGTACTGACAGCCAAAAAGACTTTAATGACTTAGTTTGGCCCCTTCATTTCATAAATGATTAGACTGTGAGTAAGCTGAGAGTTAATACCTCATTTTAATGCATTCATTTGTCTAACTAAAAGCTACTGGTAACCTGTTAGGTGTCACTAACAAATAGGTACTGGGGTTGCATTGAAAAATAAAATATATGTATTGCTCATACAACTCTTATAGTCTGGTGATAAAGTTGAGTGTGATAAGATGAAGGCTCAGTGGAACTGTAGCTTTGTTTGGTGGGAGAGAATTCAAAGTGATTTTACACAACAGTCAATCAGTTTTCAACATGGAAAATAAGAAAATTCAATGGGTGAAAAATAGTTTTTCAACAAATGGTGCTGGGAAAACTAGATATCCACGTGTAAAAGAATGAAGTTGGGCCCCTACCTTATATTATATATAAAAATTAATTCAAAGTAGATAGAAAGACCTGACTGTAAGAGCTAAGCTTACAAAACTCTTAGAAGAAGACATAGGCATAAATCTTTGTGAACTTGAACTAGGCAATGGTTTTCTTGGATATGACACCAAAAGCATAAGCAACCATAGAAAAAAATAGATAAATTGGATATCATCAAAATTAAAAACTTCTGTGCTTCAAAGGACATCATCAAGAAAGTGGAAAGAAGCCCCACAGAATGGAAGAAAATTTTTACAAATTACCTATCTGATAAGAGACTTGTTACTAGGATGTATAAAGCAGGCTTACAGTTTAATAATAAAAAGGTAAACCATTTCCAAAGCAGGCAAAGAATCTTCATAGATATTTTTCCAAAGAAGATATACAAATGGCAAATAAGCACATGAAAAGATGCTCATCATCATTAGCTATCACAGAAATGCAAATCAAACCGAAAATGAGATACTACTTCACACCTGCTAGGATGGCTATAATCAAAAAGATAGATAATAACAAGTGTTGACGAGGATGTGGAGAAATTGGAGCCTCACACTGCTGGCAGGATTATAAACTATGCAGCTGCTTTGGAAAATAGTCTGACAGTTTCTCAAAAGTTACCCCGCAATTCTACTACTAGGTCTATACCCACGAGAAATGAAACATGTCCACACAAAAACATGTTGATGAGGTACATCCCTGGTTGCTCAGTGGTTAAGAATCCACCTGCCAATGCAGGGGACATGGGTTCAAGCCCTGGTCCGGGAAGATCCCACATGCCGTGGAGCAACTAAGCCCACGTGCCACAACTACTGAGCCTGCGCTCTAGAGCCCGCGAGCCACAACCAGTGAGCCCGTGTGCCACTACTACTGAAAACTGCGTGCCTAGATCCTGTGCTTTGCAACAAGAGAAGTCACCGCAATGAGAAGCCCACACACTGCAACGAAGAGTATTCCCTCCTCGGCGCAACTAGAGAAAGCCCGCAGGCAGCAACGAAGACCCAATGCAGCCAAAAATAAATGAATAGATTTATTTTTAAAAAAATGTTCATGAGTGTTCATATCAGCATTATTCATAATAGCCCAAAACTGGCAACAACCCAAATGTTTATCAACTAATAAATGGATAAATAAAATGTGATTATCTATATCTATGTCTATACAGCTATATGTTGGCAATAAAAAAGAATGAGGTACTGATACATTCTACAACATGGCTGAACCTTGAAAACATTATGCTAAGTGAAAGAAGCTTGTCACAAAAGACAACATATTGTATAATTTATATGAAATGTCCAGAATAGGCAAATCTATAGAGACAGAAAGATTAGTAGATGCTTGGGCTAAGTGGGTTGGGGGCAAATGGGGAGTACTGCTAATGGGTATGGAGTTTCTTTTGGGGTGTTAAAATGTTCTAAAATTGATCAAGGTGGTGGTTGCACAACTCTGAATATACTAAAACACATTCAATTATATACTTTAATGGGAGAGTTGTATGTGAATTATGTCAATAAAGCTGTTATTTAAAAAAAGATTCTACCATAAAATTCATATTTCAACCTAGTCTGGAGGGGAACAGAGAGAGTGGGAAGGGAAAGCCATTCAGGCAAAAGGGACAGAATATGCAAAGACACTGTTCCATATACACCTGGAGGGCAAAAGGAGGCATAAGAGATGAGGATAGAAACACTGAGCCCCAGAAAACTATTATTTGCCAGAAGTGTCTGTAAACTACTATGAAGTCAGAGTCCATATATTATTCATCAGTGTATCCCTGGTATCCAGCTCAGAGAAGGCCTACCGTAAGTTTTATCTGATAGTTCAATGAATGAGTAAATGAATGCCTAAGTGAACTAAAGAATGAACTTTAAATAATTAGTAATAGTACCTAAACTAGATGACAGATCCTCTAACTCCTAGTTTACCTTTGTTGTGCTATATCAAGCAGAAAGTTTTTTTAAAGTTTTTATTTTTATACAATTCAAAAGGTTACTTTCCATTTACAGCTATTACAGAATATTGGCTTTATTCCCCATGTTGTACAATACGTCCTTGAGCCTGTCTTACATTCAGTAGTGTGTACCTCCCACCCCCCGCACCCCTACATTGCCCCCGCACTGGTAACCACTAGTTAATTCTCTATATCTGTGAGTCTGCTTCTTTTATGTTATATTCACTAGTTTGTTGTATTTTTTAGATTCCACATATAAGTAATATCATGCAGTATTTGTCTTTCTCTGTCTGACTTATTTTACTTAGCATAACGCCTCCATGTCCATCAGATTTCATTCTTTTTTATTCCATTGTGTGAATATGTGTGTATATATATATATATATATATATATATATACACACATATATATATATACACACACATATACACACAATGTATATGTGTATATATATGTATATATATATATATATATATATATACATACATATATATACCACATCTTCTTTATCCATTCATCTGTTAATGGACACTTAGGTTGTTTCCATGTCTTAGCAATTATAAATAATGCTGCTATGAACATTGGGGTGCATGTACCTTTTCAAATTGGTGTTTTTGTTTCTTTCAGATACATACCCAGGAGTGGAATTGTTGGGTCATATGGTAGTTTTAGTTTTAACTTTTTGAGAAACTTCCATATTGTTTTCCACACTGGCTGCACCAATTTATATGCCCATCAGCAGTGTACAAAGGTTCCCTTTTCTCCACATCCTTGTCAATATTTCTTATTTGTAGACTTTTCATTTATAGCCATTCTTACTGGTATGAGGTGTTATCTCATTGTAGTTTTGATTTGCATTTCCCTGATAATTAGTGATGTTGAGCATCTTTTCATGTGCCTCTTGGCCATCTGCATTTCCTCTTTGGAAAAATGTCTATTCAGTTTTTCTGCCCATTTTTTAATTAGGCTGTTTTTTTTATGTTGAGTTGTATGAGCTGTTTATATGTGTTGGATATTAATCCTATATTGGTTATATCATTTGCAAATATTTTCTCCCATT
This sequence comes from Mesoplodon densirostris, assembly GCF_025265405.1. Taxonomy (NCBI): domain Eukaryota; kingdom Metazoa; phylum Chordata; class Mammalia; order Artiodactyla; family Ziphiidae; genus Mesoplodon; species Mesoplodon densirostris. The sequence goes on along the minus strand of NC_082662.1, from coordinate 128,245,608 downwards.
CAGTAGCTTGTCTTTTCATTTTGTCAATGGTTTCTTTTGCTGTGCAAAAGCTTTTAAGTTTAATTAGGTCCCATTTGTTTATTTTTGCTTTTATTTCCTTTACTTTAGGAAAAGGAAAAAAAATCCAAAAAAATATTGCTGCGATGTATGTCAAAGAGTGTTCTACCTAGAAAGTTTTAAAATCAGGATGAAAATAACTTCTTTTATAAAGATATTTATATTTCAGCAATTATATTTGTTTAAAGTGTTTGATCAGTCTTTTTATATGCTGCCATTCTGGTAAGTGTATAATGATATCTCATTGTGGCTTTAATTTGCATTTTGCTAATGATTAATGATATTAAACATCTTTTCAGATGCTTGCTTGCCATCCCTATATCTTCTTCCGCTATATCCACTGCTATACTCTCGCTCAAGGTACTATCATTTTCACCAGTGTTATCACAGTAATGTCCTAATTGGCTTCCTTTTTTCTGTGCTTCAACCCATTTTAGTCCCTTCACAGACAGCAAGGACAAATCTTGTCCCTCTTCTGATTGCAACCACCAGTGGTTCCCTACCTTAGTCATGGTAAAAGCCAAAGTCCCCACAATTGATCTACAAGATACTGCACAGTCTGGCCCTCCTGTTACCTCTCTGCCCCTCATCTCCTACTTTTCTCCTACATCACTCTGCTCTAGCCACATTGGCTTCCTTGGGTTCCTTGCGGTTCCTCAAACACATCAGATACAATCCCACTTCAGGGCCTTTGTCCTTGCTATTCCCTTTGCCTGGAACACTGTTCCCCATGATAGCCTTATGGATCACTAGCTTAATGCCTTCAAGTAATTGCTTTAATATTTCCTCTGTGAGCCCATCCCTGACCACCTTATTTTAAATTGTACACCACTCCCCAAGTACTCTCTTTCCCCTTTCTGCTTTATTTTACTCCATATCTTGCTCACTTATTGTGTTTGTTGTCTGTTTTTTCCTTGCCACGATATTAGCTTCATGAAGTCATGTCCCCCCTCAGGCCATACACAACATATTAGCAAAGGCAAATGTGAATTGAATCACGTTGTTCTTCCATTTAACAGCTTGGAGTGTCTTCCCATGTGCATTTAGAAATATAAATCCAAACTCTTTTCCATAGCTTACCAGGCCCTGTATAGTCTGATCACCAATTGTCTTAACATCTACTCTTCCTATCTACTTTTCTTTTCTGCATTCACTTGAGCCTCATGGTTTTCCTTTAGCTTCTCAAAGATGCCAAGGCCTTTGGACAAACATCTGCCTTATATGTTCTTTTTCTGTCTTCCTGTGCTTAACCACCTCTTTCTCTTTCTTTGGTTTCTGCTTAAATGTCTTCACTTCTCTAACTATTAATGTATATCCCCTTGCACTGCTCCATTATTCTCTCATAGTACCTTGTTTCCTTCATGGAACTTATTATAATGTTTTATTATTTTTTTTACTTAAAAAAATCTGTCTTTTTCATTGGAATGTAAGTTTGAGGTCAGAGACTCTTACTTGTCATATCCACTTTTGTGTTCCAGTGCTTCAGTGCCTAGCATACAATTAGAGTCCCAGGAACTGGATAGGTGGGTGGTTAGGTAGCAGGAAGTTCAAAACCTGAAAGTAGATTGCCTAAAGTCAAATTCTCACCTTAATATCTACTACCGGTGAACTTGGTCAAATTACTTAATATAGCCAAGCCTCAGTTTTCTTATCTGTAAAATGAGGATAGATAAAATTACCACTTTATAGTGTTTTGTAAAAACCTTGAGGTAATCTCTTAGCCCAGTGCATGACATTAATAAGTGATCTATAAATATTAATAATTATTATTTTTACGAATGCTGTTATGATTATTATCCACATTCTATATCCTCATTTCTCTCTCCTGTGTTCTATTTTATCTAGTTGCTTTAAAGAGTCATGAAGATAACTAAATATGATATTTTTGGTATGACCTCAGCAGTACATAGAAGTGGAGCTGTCATCTAAGCTTATATTAATCTAGCTTCAGAGCCAGTTATCATTTGGGTTATGTGTTTATCAAAACTCTTAGTGAGCTTAAATTCAGTTAAAACCTCTAATGGCATAAGTCTACTGCCCTACAGTTGGGCAGTAAATACAGATATTTGCATTTGTCTCTCTGAAACTTGATCATTTTAGTTTGGACCTATGGTGTCAGCTTGTCTGAACCTTTTTGGACTCTGTTTTTAACATTTCACCATAATAAATTTGTCCTCTCAGGTTTTTGTCACAGGCAAATTTGATCATCGTATCATTGGGGTCCTCATTAAAGTCAGTGGATTAAACAGTATAACATGAAAGGCAGGGCAGAGCCCTGCAACCTGTTGCTAAAGACTTCCTTATAGCTTGGTATTTTCCATTCTGCCTTACGTATGATTTTTTTTAACTGATGTGTTTGTTTTCCTGTTTAAGATTCAGACCATTTACCTTCTTCAAAATATTTCTAGTCAAATCAAAAAATATTTACTTTTGTACCTACTATGTACAGTTAGTGTGCTTAGGTACCACTGAGCCATGTGACAGAAGATTATAGTGGTGGCAAATGGTGAAAAATTAGGCATGGGTGGCTAAGAAATCAAAGTGCCTTTGTAAATATGGAGTGGATTAATAGTTGGCAGGATTTAAACCTGTGCTGGGAAACTCCCAAAGGAAGGGGAATGGGCCTGCCTGGAATTTTAGTTTCTTCATCTAAATAATCTGGATAAATGGACTAAATTGGAAATTTAAGGAATTAGAGTCTACAAAATCATTTTTTTGAGATTTCTTCTATTGATTCTGTTGACCTACTCTCATTTTAAAAGTGTTTTGTCCATATACATATATCAAATCATTATGTTGTACACCTGAAAGTAATACAATGTTTATGTGGCAATTATATCGCAATACAAAAAAAGTGTTCTGTCCTAATCATTACCCTATATTTATCTGTTTTATACCTATTTCATTTTCCTCTATGAAAATGAGTGAAAGCAAGAATTATGTGTTTTGTAATTATCACAGCATATAAATTCAGTACTGCATATGAAAGTGTTTTCTAAGCTATGAAAAGCTGTATACATATATAGAACTTTTATGATTGGATAGATGGTCAATAAATTGAATAGATGGATTTACTCCTTTGTATGTGGATGCTATTAATTTGAAAGAATCATACTCCAAATTAACTAAAGCATCTACTTTACATTGAAGCCTTCTTGCCAAAATTAGTTAGAAGATATAGGTGGTTTTAGAGTTAAAGCTTAGTACAATGAATTGCTTAAGTTCCCCAAATAGTATTTTACAGAAATATTTACATAATCCACAGCTAAAGTGAATTTTCTAAAATCTCTCCATAAGGTGAGATTACGTACGCCCTGTCTCAGTACAGAAGGATTTTTTTTCAATCAGTTGTGTCTCTAAAAATAAACCTAGTTTTCTTGTTATTTTAACAACAAAATTATTTGCTGTTTCCTCTTCACATAAGAACATCTCATTAATTTTGGTGAAAATCCTCCAACAAGATAAGATTAAATTGTCCAGTTTTCCAGTGGAAGAGGATCCATTTTGTGTCACGAGCAGAGTAGAAGCAAAGAGGTGAGTTGAAGACAGATTTGCTGTTTCAGTGGTCAGAATATTTTGAATCCAAGTATAAACGTTCAGGGAAGAGCCTGTAGGTCTGAATGCTCTAGGAATGCTTTCAGTAATGTTCCACTTCTCTTACTCTTTAGAGTTTTAGAGCCAGAGCATTGATATGATGTTCTCTGTAATCAGGTACACCAAGGAGTAATAGAAACTGGGTAGGTAGAAAGAGAGGTGACCTCACAGAGGTCCAGTGTATTTGTATGGGAAAGAACAGGAGCTGTGTTCCATCATCTGTACTGTTAAGCGTCCAGACTCCTTGGATAGAGGTTTCCTTTTCTCAGTCATGTGGAATTGATTTAGTAAAAAATTAAAATATGATTTCCTATAAAATAAAATCATTCCATTTTAAGTAGGGAGATCTTGAATAGGTTTGAGCTTTTCTTGGTTTGAGAGAACAGAAATATTTTGTACTAAACAGTAATGTTGATAAAAATAAAATCCAATAAATATATTTTCCCTAAATTAACAAATGATGTATATTGTCTTATGAAACTAGCTTTTTAAAAAGGGGGTCTGAGTCTTAAACTTGTTCTGATTGTCAGAGATTGACAGAATTTAACTAATAAGAGAATACATAGAGAAAAAAGGAAAACTTCTTGTTGAATAACAGTTGTCAGAGAAGAAACAGATGATATGTTTTCTTTATTGCATTAAAAAATTAATTATTGCCAATAGAAGCTTGTTTGTGCTCATAACTGAGTTAGCTTTGTGGTTTGGCATTATTCCATGTTTGAAGGGAACTAGGTATGGGCGAAGAGCATGAAGCCTGGGTTCGAGCCCAGTTTAGTGGGCCTCAGTGGGTCATTCAATCTCACTGGAGGCCAGTGCTCTCATCTGTAAAAGGAGGGGATAGATAAAGATGATAACTGAGGTGTCTTCTAATTTTAACTGTGTCCTTCTTTAAAGGCCTGTGCTTTTATTAAACAAAATCTTGATGTAAACAGGGGAGTTAAACTCCCAAATGTTTCAGGGTCCTTTTGGTTGGAACACATTTTTGTAGAAGAAATATAGCCAGCACAATATTTTTTTTTTATGTAATAGAAAATTTTAATTTTAATGAAGTCCAGTTTATCAATTATTATTATTATTATTATTATTTTAATTTAATTTTTTTTATTTTTTTATTTTTTATTAGTTTCTGCTTTATAACAAAGTGAATCAGTCATACATATACATCTGTTCCCACATCCCTTCCCTCATGCATCTCCCTCCCTCCCACCCTCCCCATTCCACCCCTCTAGGCGGTCACAAAGCACCGAGCTGATCTCCCTGTGCTCTGCGGCTGCTTCCCACTATCTATCTACCTTACGTTTGGTAGTGTATATATGTCCATGCCTCTCTTTCGCTTTGTCACAGCTTACCCTTCCCCCTCCCCATATCCTCAAGTCCATTCTCAAGTAGGTCTGTGTCTTTATTCCCGTTTTATCACTAGGTTCTTCATGACATTTTTTTTCTTATATTCCATATATATGTGTTAGCATACGGTATTTGTCTTTCTCTTTCTGACTTACTTCACTCTGTATGACAGACTCTAGGTCTATCCACCTCATTACAAATAGCTCAGTTTCGTTTCTTTTTATGGCTGAGTAATATTCCATTGTATATATGTGCCACATCTTCTTTATCCATTCATCCGATGATGGACACTTAGGTTGTTTCCAGCTCCGGGCTATTGTGAATAGAGCTGCAATGAACATTTTGGTACATGTCTCTTTTTGAATTATGGTGTTCTCAGGGTATATGCCTAGTAGTGGGATTGCTGGGTCATATGCTAGTTCTATTTTTAGTTTTTTAAGGAACCTCCATACTGTTCTCCATAGTGGCTGTACCAATTCACATTCCCACCAGCAGTGCAAGAGGGTTCCCTTTTCTCCACACCCTCTCCAGCATTTATTGTTTCTAGATTTCTTGATGATGGCCATTCTGACTGGTGTGAGATGATATCTCATTGTAGTTTTGATTTGCATTTCTCTAATGATTAATGATGTTGAGCATTCTTTCATGTGTTTGTTGGCTGTCTGTATATCTTCTTTGGAGAAATGCCTATTTAAGTCTTCTGCCCATTTTTGGATTGGGTTGTTTGTTTTTTTGTTATTGAGCTGCATGAGCTGCTTATAAATTTTGGAGATTAATCCTTTGTCAGTTGCTTCATTTGCAAATATTTTCTCCCATTCTGAGGGTTGTCTTTTGGTCTTGTTTATGGTTTCCTTTGCTGTGCAAAAGCTTTTAAGTTTCATTAGGTCCCATGTGTTTATTTTTGTCTTTATTTCCATTTCTCTAGGAGGTGGGTCCAAAAGGATCTTGCTGTGATTTATGTCATAGAGTGTTCTGCCTATGTTTTCCTCTAGGAGTTTGATAGTGTCTGGCCTTACATTTAGGTCTTTAATCCATTTTGAGCTAATTTTTGTGTATGGTGTTAGGGAGTGATCTAATCTCATACTTTTACATGTCCCTGTCCAGTTTTCCCAGCACCACTTATTGAAGCGACTGTCCTTTCTCCACTGTACATTCCTGCCTCCTTTATCAAAGATAAGGTGACCATATGTCCGTGGGTTTATCTCTGGGCTTTCTATCCTGTTCCATTGATCTATCTTTCTGTTTTTGTGCCAGTACCATACTGTCTTGATTACTGTAGCTTTGTAGTATAGTCTGAAGTCAGGGAGCCTGATTCCTCCAGCTCCGTTTTTCATTCTCAAGATTGCTTTGGCTATTCGGGGTCTTTTGTTTTTCCATACAAATTGTGAAATTTTTTGTTCTAGTTCTGTGAAAAATGCCATTGGTAGTTTGATAGGTATTGCATTGAATCTGTAGATTGCTCTGGGTAGTAGAGTCATTTTCACAATGTTGATTCTTCCAATCCAAGAACATGGTACATCTCTCCATCTATTTGTATCATCTTTAATTTCTTTCATCAGTGTCTTATAATTTTCTACATACAGGTCTTTTGTCTCCTTAGGTAGGTTTATTCCTAGATATCTTATTCTTTTTGTTGCAATGGTAAATGGGAGTGTTTCCTTGATTTCACTTTCAGATTTTTCATCATTAGTATATAGGAATGCCAGAGATTTCTGTGCATTAATTTTGTATCCTGCAACTTTACCAAATTCATTGATTAGCTCAAGTAGTTTTCTGGTAGCATCTTTAGGATTCTCTATGTATAGTATCATGTCATCTGCAAACAGTGACAGCTTTACTTCTTCTTTTCCCATTTGGATTCCTTTTATTTCCTTTTCTTCTCTGATTGCTGTGGCTAAAACTTCCAAAACTATGTTGAATAAGAGTGGTGAGAGTGGGCAACCTTGTCTTGTTCCTGATCTTAGTGGAAATGGTTTCAGTTTTTCACCATTGAGGACGATGCTGGCTGTGGGTTTGTCATATACGGCCTTTATTATGTTGAGGAAAGTTCCCTCTATGCCTACTTTCTGCAGGGTTTTTATCATAAATGGGTGTTGAATTTTGTCAAAAGCTTTCTCTGCATCTATTGAGATGATCATATGGTTTTTCTCCTTCAGTTTGTTAATATGGTGTATCACATTGATTGATTTGCGTATATTGAAGAATCCTTGCATTCCTGGAATAAACCCCACTTGATCATGGTGTATGATCCTTTTAATGTGCTGTTGGATTCTGTTTGCTAGTATTTTGTTGAGGATTTTTGCATCTATGTTCATCAGTGATATTGGCCTGTAGTTTTCTTTCTTTGTGACATCCTTGCCTGGTTTTGGTATCAAGGTGATGGTGGCCTCGTAGAATGAGTTCGGGAGTGTTCCTCCCTCTGCTATATTTTGGAAGAGTTTGAGAAGGATAGGTGTTAGCTCTTCTCTAAATGCTTGATAGAATTCGCCTGTGAAGCCATCTGGTCCTGGGCTTTTGTTTGTTGGAAGATTTTTAATCACAGTTTCAATTTCAGTGCTTGTGATTGGTCTGTTCATATTTTCTATTTCTTCCTGATTCAGTCTTGGCAGGTTGTGCATTTCTAAGAATTTGTCCATTTCTTCCAGGTTGTCCATTTTATTGGCATAGAGTTGCTTATAGTAATCTCTCATGATCTTTTGTATTTCTGCAGTGTCAGTTGTTACTTCTCCTTTTTCATTTCTAATTCTATTGATTTGAGTCTTCTCCCTTTTTTTCTTGATGAGTCTGGCTAATGGTTTATCAATTTTGTTTATCTTCTCAAAGAACCAGCTTTTAGTTTTATTGATCTTTGCTATCGTTTCCTTCATTTCTTTTTCATTTATTTCTGATCTGATTTTTATGATTTCTTTCCTTCTGCTAACTTTGGGATGTTTTTGTTCTTCTTTCTCTAATTGCTTTAGGTGCAAGGTTAGGTTGTTTATTCGAGATATTTCCTGTTTCTTAAGGTGGGATTGTATTGCCATAAACTTCCCTCTTAGAACTGCTTTTGCTGCATCCCATAAGTTTTGGGTCGTCGTGTCTCCATTGTCATTTGTTTCTAGGTATTTTTTAATTTCCTCTTTGATTTCTTCAGTGATCACTTCGTTATTAAGTAGTGTATTGTTTAGCCTCCATGTGTTTGTATGTTTTACAGCTCTTTTCCTGTAATTGATATCTAGTCTCATAGCATTGTGGTCGGAAAAGATACTTGATACAATTTCAATTTTCTTAAATTTACCAAGGCTTGATTTGTGACCCAAGATATGATCTATCCTGGAGAATGTTCCATGAGCACTTGAGAAAAATGTGTATTCTGTTGTTTTTGGATGGAATGTCCTATAAATATCAATTAAGTCCATCTTGTTTAATGTATCATTTAAAGCTTGTGTTTCCTTATTTATTTTCATTTTGGATGACCTGTCCATTGGTGAAAGTGGGGTGTTAAAGTCCCCTACTATGATTGTGTTACTGTCGATTTCTCCTTTTATGGCTGTTAGTATTTCCCTTATGTATTGAGGTGCTCCTATGTTGGGTGCATAAATATTTACAATTGTTATATCTTCTTCTTGGATTGATCCCTTGATCATTATGTAGTGTCCTTCTTTGTCTCTTCTAGTAGTCTTTATTTTAAAGTCTATTTTGTCTGATATGAGAATTGCTACTCCAGCTTTCTTTTGGTTTCCATTTGCATGGAATATCTTTTTCCATCCCCTTACTTTCAGTCTGTATGTGTCTCTAGGTCTGAAGTGGGTCTCTTGTAGACAGCATATTTATGGGTCTTGTTTTTGTATCCATTCAGCCAGTCTGTGTCTTTTGGTGGGAGCATTTAGTCCATTTACATTTAAGGTAATTATTGATATGTATGTTCCTATTCCCATTTTCTTAATTGTTTTGGGTTCGTTATTGTAGTTCTTTTCCTTCTGTTGTGTTTCTTGCCTAGAGAATTTCCTTTAGCATTTGTTGTAAAGCTGGTTTGGTGGTGCTGAACTCTCTCAGCTTTTGCTTGTCTGTAAAGGTTTTAATTTCTCCATCAAATCTGAATGAGATCCTTGCTGGGTAGAGTAATCTTGGTTGCAGGTTTTTCTCCTTCATCACTTTAAGTATGTCCTGCCACTCCCTTCTGGCTTGTAGAGTTTCTGCTGAGAGATCAGCTGTTATCCTGATGGGGATTCCCTTGTGTGTTATTTGTTGTTTTTGCCTTGCTGCTTTTAATATGATTTCTTTGTGTTTAATTTTTGACAGTTTGATTAATATGTGTCTTGATGTATTTCTCCTTGGATTTATTCTGTATGGGACTCTCTGTGCCTCCTGGACTTGATTAACTATTTCCTTTCCCATATTAGGGAAGTTTTCAACTATAATCTCTTCAAATATTTTCTCAGTCCCTTTCTTTTTCTCTTCTTCTTCTGGAACCCCTATAATTCGAATGTTGGTGCGTTTAATGTTGTCCCAGAGGTCTCTGAGACTGTCCTCTGTTCTTTTCATTCTTTTTTCTTTATTTTGCTGTGCAGCAGTTATTTCCACTATTTTATCTTCCACCTCACTTATCCGTTCTTCTGCCTCAGTTATTCTGCTATTGATCCCATCTAGAGTATTTTTTATTTCATTTATTGTGTTTTTAATCGATGCTTGATTCGTCTTTAGTTCTTCTAGGTCCTTGTTAACTGTTTCTTGCATTTTGTCTATTCTATTTCCAAGATTTTGGATCATCTTTACCATCATTATTCTGAATTCTTTTTCAGATAGACTGCCTATTACCTCTTCATTTGTTAGGTCTGGTGGGTTTTTATCTTGCTCCTTCTCCTGTTGTGTGTTTTTCTGTCTTCTCATTTTGCTTATGTTACTGTGTTTGGGGTCTCCTTTTTGCAGGCTGCAGGTTCGTAGTTCCCGTTGTTTTTGGTGTCTGTCCCCAGTGGCTAAGTTTGGTTTAGTGGGTTGTGTAGGCTTCTTGGTGGAGGGGACTACTGCCTGTGTTCTGGTGGATGAGGCTGGATCTTGTCTTTCTGGTGGGCAGGTCCACGTCTGGTGGTGTGTTTTGGGGTGTTTGCGGACTTTTTATGATTTGAGGCAGCCTCTCTGCTAATGGGTGGCGTTGTGTTCCTGTCTTGCTAGTTGTTTGGCATAGGGTGTCCAGCACTGTAGCTTGCTGGTCGTTGAGTGAAGCTGGGTGCTGGTGTTGAGATGGAGATCTCTGGAAGATTTTCGCCGTTTGATATTATGTGGAGCTGGGAGGTCTCTTGTGGACCAGTGTCCTGAAGTTCGCTCTCCCACCTCAGAGGCACAGCACTGACTCCTGGCTCCTCAATTTGGGATGATTTGGTGTCTATTCATGTATTCCACAGATGCAGGGTACATGAAGTTGATTGTGGAGCTTTAATCCGCTGCTTCTGAGGCTGCTGGGAGAGGTTTCCCTTTCTCTTCTTTGTTCTCACAGCTCCTGGGTCTCAGCTTTGGATTTGGCCCCGCCTCTGCGTGTAGGTCGCCGGAGGGCGTCTGTTCTTCGCTCAGACAGGACAGGGTTAAAGGAACAGCCTCTTCTGGGACTCTGGCTCACTCAGGCCGGGCGAGAGGGAGGGGCACGGAGTGCGGGGCGAGCCTGCAGCGGCAGAGGTCGGCGTGACGTTGCACCAGCCCGAGGCGCGCCGTGCGTTCTCCCAGGGAAGCCGCCCCTGGATCCCAGGACCCCTGCAGTGGCAGGCTGCACAGGCTCCCGGAAGGGCGGTGTGGACAGTGACCTGCGCTCGCACACAGGCTTCTTGGCGGCGGCAGCAGCAGCCCCAGCGTCCCACGCCCGTCTCTGGGCTCCGCGCTTTCAGCCGCGACTCGCGCCCGTCTCTGGAGCTCCTTTACGCGGCGCTCTTAATCCCCTCTCCTCGCGCACCAGGAAACCAAGAGGGAAGAAAAAGTCTCCTGCCTCTTCGGCAGCTCCAGAGTTTTCCCGGACTCCCTCCCGGCTAGCTGTGGCACATTAGCCCCCTTCAGGCTGAGTTCTCGCCGCCAGCCCCAGTCCTCTCCCTGCGGTCTGACCGAAGCCCGAGCCTCAGCTCCAGCGCCGCCCGCCCCAGTGGGGGAGCAGCCAAGCCTCTCGGGCTGGTGAGTGCCGCTCGGCACCGCTCCTCTGTGCGGGAATCTCTCTGCTTTGCCCTACCCAGGTATGTGGGGAGTTTCTTGCCTTTTGGGAGGTCTGGGGTCTTCTGCCAGCGTTCAGTAGGTGTTCTGTAGGAGTTGTTCCACGTGTAGCTGTATTTCTGGTGTATCTGTGGGGAGGAAGGTGATTTCCGCGTCTTACTCTTCCGCCATCTTACCCGGAAGTCTCCTTACTTGTGCCAGCACAATATTTAAGGAAGAGAAATTTTATTTGATAAATTAAAAATGTACACTGGGGCTTCCCTGGTGTTGCAGTGGTTGAGAGTCCGCCTGCCAATGCAGGGGACACGGGTTCATGCCCCGGTATGGGAAGATCCCACATGCAGCGGAGCGGCTGGGCCCGTGATCCATGGCCGCTGAGCCTGTGCATCCAGAGCCTGTGCTCCGCCACGGGAGAGGCCACAACAGTGAGAGGCCTGCGAACCGCTAAAAAAAAAAAAAATGTACACTGAAGTCTTGAAAGTTAGGTGCAAAACAGCCCAAAACCTATCTTGTATTTTCCCTTCAGGAATCAGAATATTTAACCAACATTTTTCTGAAAACTCCTATAAAAGCAACATTGAGTATAAGAGTTTTAATTTGTTCTAGTTGCAAAATAATAAAAATGTGTACAGCATCTGAGACAAAATAGTTATGCCAGCATTCCCTGTTTTTCTAGGTAAGAATAAATGAGCTAATTTATTTTTACACAATTTTTAATGGCTGATAAAATAACTGAAAAATCATGCTTATTATTGGAATAGGAACAGCTTTATTTAATAGGTTTTTTTTTGGAAATTGTGATTTTTGTAGTTGTCAGTACTTTTATATCTACTCTAAAAACTTTTTGGCTTTGAAAAGTATACTTGAATATTATATTGGTATTCCTGTAACGATAGTATCTGAAAAAATACTACATTAAAAAAAATACTACATTTAAAGCATTAAAGGAAAATATAGGAAATTATTGAAATTCCACATTGCACTGAACTTTATGCTGCAATTCATGTAAAGTAATAGTCTCAATTTTGAAAAAAACGATTTAATTTGGGATTATAAATAATATCCTTAATGTCTTTTAAATATTTTTAATCTTATAATGAGAACCTGACATCATTGTAAATACATTTAGTAATAAAAAGATATTTTATAAACCATAAATACATAACAAACTTCACATATTTAAATTTACTTATAATGTTTCTGGTGGCAAAATCAGATATAAGTTTAGAATTAGCAGTATTTTCAGTTCACTTAAATTTATTTATCTTTATAGATAGATAAATATAATAAATAAATACAAAGATATAAGGATATCTTACTTGAAAATGCCTTTCATTCTCTTGTTTATTAAAATTGTTTTAGTGTGGTTTTATATTTACTCTTATTTTTTATTTGTGTTTAGTCACATTTCTACACATAAAGAATGCTGCAATATCAAGAACACTGTAATTAGTAGTGGACAATATGACCAGTTATTGTAATCATATATTCTAATGTATTTTTTTTTAACATCTTTATTGGAGTATAATTGCTTTACAATGGTGTGTTAATTTCTGCTATATAACAAAGTGAATCAGCTATACATGTACATATATCCCCATATCCCCTCCCTCTTGCGTCTCCCTCCCATCCTCCCTATCCCACCCCTCTAGGTGTTCACAAAGCACCGAGATGATCTCCCTGTGCTATGCAGCTGCTTCCCACTAACTATCTGTTTTACATTTGGTAGTGTATATATGTCCATGTCACTCTCTCACTTCGTCCCAGCTTACCCTTCCCCCTCCCCATGTCCTCAAATCCATTCTCTATGTCTGCATCTTTATACCTGTTCTGCTCCTAGGTTCTTCAGAACCTTTTTTTTTTTTATTCCATATGTATGTGTTAGCGTACGGTATTTGTTTTTCACTTTCTGACTTACTTCATTCTGTATGACAGTCTCTAGGTTCATCCACCTCACTACAAATAACTCAATTTCATTTCTTTTTATGGCTGAGTAATATTCCATTGTATATATGTGCCACACCTTCTTTATCCATTCATCTGTTGTTGGACCCTTAGGTTGCTTCCATGTCCTGGCTATTGTAAATAGAGCTGCTTCTAATGTATTCTAATGTATTTTAAATTGAATTATTCTATTGGAAAATATTCACAGCTTTAATATACAGAGCTATAAGGAACAAAATTATACCCAAAATGTAGTAATATAATCTTAAAATTATGGGTAGACTTCATTAACATGAATCCTGGAGCCTTAATATTAATGCTTATAAGACATTTTCTGCTATAAATTTTTATAAGAACTAGACAAGAGTATGGCAGTAATTTCTGTTATTTACCATAGCCCAGATGATTATAAATTTGAGGAGGAAATGATATAACAGTTTAGATGTATCACTGAGTTTGCCTTTTAATCAAAATGATAGGAAATTAGTTTATATTTTAATAGTTATAAAGGACAAGAAAGAGAGTGAGATGAAGAGTAGACAGATTGGATATATATTTGTAATTGGCCACCTGGATTACCTATATAATCCAGGTTATATATATAATATATAATATACATACTATACGATGTCTGGCACATAGTAGGTACATAGGTACTCAAAAATATTTATTCTATTGAACTGAGGGGTTGGGAAGGAATTGTTTAAGGGGGAATAAAGTAACAGTTTGTTTTTCTAAATTGGAATTATTTTATTTTATTTTTACTTTGGTTGGTTTTCTCAATTGGTAATAAAACTATTTTTCAAATGGTGATAAAAGTCAACTAACTGTATTGAACATTTGAGCTTGCAGTAACTATTTGTAGATTTTTTTCTTTAGTAATTTTTTTATCTTCCAGTTTTTATACTTATTAGATTGTTCCTCTTTCATCAGAGAGAAAAGCATATCAAATAAATTTTTTGGTCTTTGAAAACACCAATCTTTTTATATAAAGATGTCCCATCAGAAAAGAGAACTTCCTGCTTTTAATACAGTTCACTTTGAGAGGAACAACTCCAGGTTTATTTTTCTTTTGAATGTACTTATTGTAGCTAGCAAAATACTTTTGAAGTGTCTTCAAAAGGATTGGGTTAGAGTTAGGTCTAACATTTTTTAACATGAATTACTACTATTAAAAAATTGTGTTAATTTGTTAGGAAATGCACGTCAAAGACTCCTTTGCATTGGTGACTCTTATCTCAGAAACAGTGGGGTTATCTTCCCTGACCACCCTCTCCTGCCCCTCAGCCAAAGGACCATGGCCCCAGTTCTCAGGAAAGAATGGAAGGAGTCATAGTTTATTCTTGGCTTTTTTTTTTTTTTTTTTTACTAATGTCTTATTTATCTTATAACTGGAAGTTTTTACCTTTTGACCACCCTCACCCATTTTATCCACCCCCTCACTCCCCAACTCTGGCAACAACCAGTCTTTTCTCTGTGTCTATGAGTTTGTTTTTTTTCAGATTCCACATATAAGTGAGATCATACAGTATTTGTCTCTCTCTGTCTTACTTATTTTACTTAGGATAATGCCCTCAGGTCCATCCATATTGTCACAAATGGCAGGATTTCCTTTTTTATGGCTGCATAATGTTCCATTGTGTGTGTGTGTGTGTGTGTGTGTGTGTGTGGTGTGTGTGTACCACATTTTCTTTATCCATTTATCTGTCAATGGATTCTTAGGTTGTTTCTGTGTCTTGGCTGTTGTAAACAATGCTTCAATGAACATGAGGGTGCAGATATCTTTTCAAGATAGTAATTTCATTACCTTTAGATAAATATCCAGATGAGAAATTGCTCAATTGTTTGGTAGTTCTATTTTTAATCTTTTGAGGACTCTCCATACCATTTTCCATAGTGGTTGCACCAATTTACATTCCCATAAAGTCAGTTTTATATTTTAACATTTTAAATGTAAAATGGTTTCTCCTTTTATTAAATTGGAATGTTACATTGGTGACATAAGTTTCCTTCTAGAAAATAAGAAGCCAAACAGTTATTTTTTGAGCCTTTCTTTGTTTTAAAAGTTATAACATGGGTGGTTACAGCATATTAAAGGATTTCCTCCATAAGTACACAGAAATTTAGACCTGCATTAGTCTTTTTAGTTATATTCTCTCCACAAAAAACATTACAAGACTGTTTAAATGTCCCCATGCAACATTTTAAGATATGTGCAGTAGAATAGATGCCATAGGATTACCATCTTTGTAAAACAAGAAACTGCCAAAGATCTAACGTGTTTTGAGTTTATTAACTCCACTAACACAGCTCATGGTACTGCTGTGAATAAAACACAGAAATATTCTCTTGGATGATAATTCAGTTAGGTGGGTTTGTAAGCAATCAAGCAACCATTCCTAGGAAGTTTTTACTTACAGATGCATTAAACTTTGTAGTTGTCCAGTAGTCAGGTATTACTGATTCAGTCAACTTGCAACTGGGAGTGGGGGGAGGGTAGGAGACAGTGTTCAGAAGCTGGTTTCAAGTCTTTGAAGTTACAGCAGACCCTTGATGTTTCTAGGGACAAATCCCAAGGTCTTCACTAATGACAGCAAAAGCAATTAATTCCTCCTGTTAAATATAGTAAAGTACAACTGACCCATTCAACCTCTAGAATGTTTATAAATAAAGAACTAAAATTATCTATGAGCCCATTGAAATAAATTCTACTGCTAAAATAAACTCAGCATATTTCACTCCAGTGTCATGACATTTCAGGAGTGGGTTATGCTCTAAATTTAATTGGAAAAGTAAAGGTCAAAATTACTTTCTAAAATCTTTTAAATCACTCATAATTTACATAGTCTACATGGATTTGTATGTATTGATTTTTTATGTGTTGAGCCATATATTCCTACTACATTGGAGACATTCATACTGTTTCTCAAAAACTTTTTTTTTTTTTTTTTTTTTTTTTTTGGCTGCACCAGTAGGTCTTGCGGGATCTTAGTTCCCTGACCAGGGATTGAACCTGGGCCCTCAGTAGTGAGAGTGCGGCCTCCTAACCACTGGACCACCAGGGAATTCCCTCAAAAACTTTAATTCATATCATTTTACTTTTATGTTTGGGACAGATTACTGTTTATTCAGACAGGGACCAGATATAAACAAGTTAGCTTGTGTTTGAGAGCTCATGTATATGAAATATATATTTGTTATAGGAATTATACTTAGTGTGGTGGGATGCTCATACTGTGAGAGGTACACATGCACTTTGACTGATGAAGGGCTCAATAGATTCATGTCTCACTCTTCATATTCATTCCAAGATGTCCACTTACTGAGTTGAATGGTATTCAGAGTCACTTACACTTCTTCCATTTCTTTCTTGCTGTTAGACATTGAAACTCCATCATATATTCCTGTTGCAGTAATGTTAACTCTCAGCCATCTGATTCTGTGATCATAATGAGTGAAGACAAGGATGAAATGTACCACACAGCAGGGCAATGTGAGATTGCATCCACTGAGGGCCCTTGACATCAAACTATAGAACAGAAACAGGGGAGCTTCCAGGTAGAAGATGATGAATTCAACCTGGGTAGGTGGCAGGTATACCTCTGAAGTGGTAGATTCTTTCTTATCATCATGATAGATGGCTATCATTTTTAGTGCATCTCTTGATACATTTTCTGGCATTGAACCAATGCAGAATTTATTCTCAGACCATTTTAACTCCACATCATTGATAGATGCTGACCATGTGGTATGGTCAGCAATTAGCAGATTTATATAAATTTAAAGAATCTTCCATCTTCCTTTATAAATTGAAGAATCTTCCATTTACTTCAACTTTGTGTTATTTAACTTCACTTCTTTTTACCCACAGTGTGGGGTCTTTTTATCCATTTTGATCTGTGACCTGCAACTAGCTCTTAGTCATGTTCATAGCAACCTAACAACTTTTTTGCAATGCATCATTTCAAAAATTTATCACCTCTTTTTTATGGCTTTCCAGCAGTTACATCTTATTTCAGATTTTACCTCATCCAGAATCATCTTAATTCTCTGTATTTCCAACAATACCTAAACTCTTAACATCAGCAGACATAAAAGGCCAAGATCTCTCTCTCCATGGTGTTTACAGTGTGAATGTGTAAGCATATGATGATTTGAATGTTGTTAATACTGCACCGTTTTAGAACACTGAAAGAACATAGTAGAATTGGGGACAAAAAAAAACCTCAGTTTTTTTTTTTATATAAATTTATTTAATTAATTAATTTATTTTTGGCTGCATTAGGCCTTCATTGCTGCACGTGGGCTTTCTCTAGTTATGGCAAGCAGGGGCTACTCTTCATTGTGGTGTGTGGGCTTCTCATTGTGGTGGCTTCTCTTGTTGTGGAGCATGGGTTCTAGGTGCACGGGCTTCAGTAGTTGTGGTGCGCAGGCGCAGTAGTTGTGGCTCGCGGGCTCTAGAGTGCAGGTTCAATAGTTGTGGTGCACAGGCTTAGTTGCTACGTGGCATGTGGGATCTTCCTGGACCAGGGCTCGAACCCGTGTCCCCTGCATTGGCAGGCGGATTCTTAACCACTGCACAACCAGGGAAGTCCAACACCTCAGTATTTTAAAGAAAAAAAAATTATAGACTTTATGAGTGGCCTGATATTTTGTCTGTGATGAGAGGGCAAAGCAAGCCCTTTATCTACTCCTAGCAAGCATAAAGCATTTATTAAACCAGCCCAAAAAAGTAGTGCTATCACCTCAGCTCTTTTTTTTTTATTAGTTTCTGCTTTATAACAAAGTGAATCAGTTATACATATACATCTGTTCCCATATCCCTTCCCTCTTGCGTCTCCCTCCCTCCCACCCTCCCTATCCCACCCCTCCAGGCTGTCACAAAGCACCATCAGCTCTTTTTTGTATACTGACCACAGAGCTGCAATGATTCTTATTTTTGCCCATGAACTTTCTGGCATCACAGAACAGCAATGTGAGCTTGGTTTAACCAAAAAGGCTGCTGTATTGTCACAGTGTAACAGAATCAGCTTTGTATCAGGTGTCTTAAATTCTTCTCTTCTTTAGATACATACTTTTAGAAAGGCACTTCTTTTTCTGCCAGAGACCCATGTCATCTGTTTTGAAAACTTGTTTTGAAAGCTACTGTAGCTCTAAGGAAGTGCTTCTGAGTATGCGATCAGTTGATGCCACTTCTCTTATCATTAAGGAAAGAAAAAAAAAAACTTTTATTAAAATCATTTAAAGAATATTTGCTTAGAGTAAGAATTGATTTAGTAACCAAAAACTGAAAAGTTTCACTGAAATGTTACATACTGTACTGGGGAGGCTAAAAGGTCAAGCGCCAGGTTGACTTTCATGCTGTGTAGAATCTTTGTGATGTAAACTTTGGGACCTGAGGCTAAGCACATCCAAACTCCAGTTCCTCGAGGCTACCCCTAAAGTCTCATGGGGAAACGCTTCTTCAAAGTGAATCTTGGCCAGCGCTTTGCAAATTGAGAGCCCTGTGTTTGCTAGTGTGATGTTTGATCCCAGCCATCTGAATTAATCTTCTCCCAGTGTCTGTCTGTGTCTTCTACCCATGCCAAATTGCAGGCCAAGAGGTTTTAGAAAGCACATCGTGTCATTTTTTTCTTCATCTTCTGTTACATCCAGAAGGTTTGTGTAGGGAGACAATATACTGTATAGTGAAAAGATTATAGGACTTGAAATCAGACTAATCCCATTTTGAGTCTCATCTCTGCCACCATATAATTTTGTATAAGTCACTAAATGTCTGTGTCTGTTTTCTCATCTGTAAAACAAGAATAGGATATCTACTTTTACAAGATTGTCATGAACACAAAATGAGATTAAAAATACAAAATTTAAAAGTACAGAATGCTAATACAGCACCTGACACGTGGTAAGCACTCAAAAATGATAGCTGGTATCAGTGTTACTGTTAGGCCTGAAGTAAAAACATATTAAATCAATGTTGTGTGCCCTCAACAATGATACCCATGATAACAGCAACCTTCTGTTACCGAACTCAAGTTTGGCTGCTTGCCACTCAAAAGCCAATAATCGAGGGGCAAGTCTCGATAGAAAGGAAAGGTGCTTCATTCAGAAAAGGTAGCGATCTGGGGAGAAGGTGGACTTGTGTCTAGAGACCAACTCTGAAGATTCTGCTCAGCCATGTCAATATTTAAAGGGAAAAAGGGGAAGCAATCGTAATCATTAAGGCAGGAGGTCAGATTCTTCATCATCTTTCCATTGCATGCAGACCTGCTGACTTCGTCTGATCTTCCTTGGGATGCTGTCTTGCTCATGTGGTCCACTTGCAGTTGGAGGCTCTCTTGCCCACATGGTCCAACTGCACCTGTGGGGTCCACCTGCAAATTTACTAAAGGGAAGCTGGGGGTAGAGAGTCAATCATTCTTTAACTACTTAATTCTTCATTCTTACTCCTTCTAATCCGGGAAAGGAATCAATAGATTAGGCAAGGCATTGTGTACATTCAGTAAAGCAGAAATCAGGAACTAGATTAAATGTTGCCTGGTAATCTTGTCTTTATTATCAAGACTGGAGGAAAACAGGAATGAACAAACAGAAAAGGGGCAAAGGAGCTGCTTACACTTCTACATCTACTACAGTAAAGAGGACAGCCATTTTGTCCATTTCTAAAATGACTTTCTTACTACTAATAATATCTTTGTATTTACCTAGGCTGGTTCTCCAAGAGTCTGGTTTGGAGAGTGAGTCTTAGAAATAAATTTGACTATATCCTAGACCAGTGTTATCAAGTAGAATTTTCTGTGATGATGAGATATTTTACACCTGCACTGTCTGATATGGCAGCCATGATCCATATGTGGCTGTTGAGCACTTTTGTGATTAATGCAACTGAGCAACTACATTCTCTATTTTAATTAAATTAAATTTAAATAGCCACAGGTAGCTAGTGTATCTCCAGACAAAAGCTTATTAATGATTTGATAAAATCATTCTTAATATCCAGGAGTTAATAAAAGTATCAGGGGGTGAATACTCAATTTCTAATGAGTACATATTTTTTACCCACACAGAACTTGATAGAAACTATTGTTTATCTCCCAAGCGATAGATGGTTATGTTTTATTTTTCAATATCATATGCCACTTTACTTTTCTAAATATATTCTATGAATTCATCCATTGGGTTCTGAGTGATAAATTCATATTGTCAAATTTTCTCAGCTTCAAAACCACAGGTTCTTCTTTCTCACTATGCAAGGAAGGGTTCCAGTCTTCCTACTGTTCTTTAGTATTTTTTTCTTTTCTCCTCATTTTCTTCTTATGTATACAAATAAATTACCCTGTATTAATGATTAGTAAATGATTTTTAAGTCACATAATGTTTAATAGCAGGGATAAATCACTACAATTGATTAAAATAGTTCCTATATGCTACCTTTTCTTTCCAAGTAAGGTTATCCTTCAGGATTAAGATGACATAAAATTTTTTAAATGGGTTTTGCATTCATTTCTTAAGACTTTTTTTCTCAGGAAATCAGGAGAAGTATATAATAGAACTTCTCTTAATGAAATTTTTTATTTCATTCTATTTAATTTATATAAAATATATAGTTTTTCTTTTACTCTGCAAATGATACTATCAAGAGAATGAAAGACAAATCGCAGACTGGAGAAAAAAATTGCAAAATACATTTCTGATAAAATCCAAAACACTAAGAACATCAAATGCTAGCCAGATTGTAGAGCAATAGGAACTCTGACCCACTAGTGGTGGGAATGCAAAATCGTACAACCACTTAAGAAAACAGTTTAGCAATTTCTTATAGAGCTAAACATAGTGTTACCATACAAACTGGGAACTGTAGTCCTAGGTATTCATCCAAATAAGTTGTAAACTTATGTCCACACAAACACCTATATACAGATCGTTTACAGCAGATTTATTTATTATAGCCTTAAAATTGGAAGCTACCAAGATGTAGGTAAATAGTTAAGCAAACTATATTACATCCATACAATAAAATATTATTCAGAGATAAAAAGAAATGAGCTATCAAGATACAAAAAGACACAGAGAAAACTTAAATGTGTATTGCCAAATGAAAGAAGACAGTCTGAAAAGACTGTGTTACAGTATGATTCCAACTATATGACATTCTGGAAAAAGGCAAAACTATAGAGACAGTAAAAGACCAGTGGTTGCCAGCGGGTTAAGGGAAAGGAAGAAGGGTTGAAGCACAGATGATTTGTAGGGCACTGAAACTATCCTATATAATGCTGTAATGATGGATACATGGCAGTATGCATTTGTCAAAAGTCAAAGAAATACAAAAAGTGAAACTTCATAGAAACTATGGGCTTTAGTTAATAATAATGTATCAATATTGCTTCATCAATTATAATAAAGGGGCTTCCCTGGTGGCGCAGTGGTTGAGAGTCCGCCTGCCGATGCAGGGGACACGGGTTCGTGCCCCCTTCCGGGAGGATCCCACATGCCGCGGAGTGGCTGGGCCCGTGAGCTATGGCCGCTGAGCCTGCACGTCCGGAGCCTGTGCCCCGCAACGGGAGAGACCACAACAGTGAGAGGCCCGCGTACCACAAAAAAAAAAAAAAAAAAAAAAAAAAAAATTATAATAAAGGTATCACACTAAAGCAAAATGTTACTAATGGGAAACTTTATGTGGGAGGGAGAGATGGATTTATGGGAAATTTCTGAACTTTCTGCTCAATTGTTTTGTAAACCTGAAACTTCTCAAAAAAATAAATTCTATTTAAAAAGATGTAAAAAAGTGTATATATATAGTTTATAATCAGAAATATACCCTACTTTTATTTTATATTTTTAAATTAATTTTTATTGGGGTATAGTTGATTTACGATGTTGTTAGTTTCTGCTGTACAGCAAAGTGAATCAGTTATACCTATACATATATCCAGTTAGATTCTTTTCCCATACAAGACATTACAGTGTACTGAGTAGAGTACTCTGTGCTCTACAGTAGGTTCTTATTAGTTACCTATTTTATATATAGTAGTGTATATACGTCAATCCCAATCTCCCAATTTATCCCTCCCCCCTTCCACCTTGGTAACCATTAGTTTGTTTTCTATATCTGTGACTCTATTTCTTTTTTTTTAAATTTTTATTAGAGTATAGTTGATTTACAATGTTGTGTTAGTTTCAGGTGTACAGCAAAGTGAATCAGTTATATGTATACATATATCCACTC
This sequence comes from Mesoplodon densirostris, assembly GCF_025265405.1. Lineage (NCBI taxonomy): Eukaryota > Metazoa > Chordata > Mammalia > Artiodactyla > Ziphiidae > Mesoplodon > Mesoplodon densirostris. The sequence goes on along the minus strand of NC_082662.1, from coordinate 128,223,275 downwards.
TTTTTTAGATTCTTTTCCCATATAGGACATTACAGAGTGTTGAGTAGAGTTTCCTGGGCTCTACAGTAGGTCCTTATTAGTTTTCTATTTTATATATAGTAGTGTGTAGATGTCAATCCCAGTCTCCCAATTTGTCCCTCCCCTGCTTAACCCCTGGTAAGCATAAGTTTGTTTTCTACATCTGTAACTCTTTCTGTTTTGTAGATAAGTTCACTTGTACCCTTTTTTTAGATTCCACATATAAGCGATATCATATGATATTTGTCTGTCTGACTTACTTCATTCAGTATGACAGTCTCTAGGACCATCCATGTCACTACAGATGGCGTTATTTCATTCTTTTTTATGGCTGAGTAATATTTCATTGTATATATATACTGCATCTTCATTATCCATTCCTCTGTCGATGGACATTTAGGTTGCTTCCATGTCCTGGCTATTGTAAATAGTGCTGCAGTGAACATTAGGGTGCATGTATCCTTTTGAATTTACAGTTTTCTCTGGATATATGCCCAGGAATGGGATTGCTAGATCACTTGGTAGCTCTATTTTTATTTTTTTAAGGAACCTCTATACTGTTCTCCATAGTGGCTGTACCAATTTACATTCCCACCAACAGTGCATGAGGGTTCCCTTTTCTCCAGACCCTCTCCAGCATTTATTGTTTGTAGATTTTTTGATGATGGCTATTCTGACCAGTGTGAGGTAATACCTCATTGTAGTTTTGATTTGCATTTCTCTAATAATTTGTGATCTTGAGCATCTTTTCATGTGCTTTTTGGCCAACTGTATGTCTTCTTTCGAGAAATGTCTATTTAGATCTTCCGCCCATATTTTGATTGGGTTGTTTGTCTTTATTATTATTATTATTATTATTGATATTGAGCTGCATGAGCTGTTTGCATATTTTGGAGATTAATCTCTTGTCAGTCAGTCACTTCATTTGCAAATATTTCCTCCCATTCTGTGGGCTGTCTTTTCATTTTGTTTATGGTTTCCTTTGCTGTGCAAAAGCTTTTAAGTTTAATTAGGTCCCATTGCTTTATTTTTGTTTTTATTTTCATTACTCTTGGAGGTGGATCAAAAAAGATCTTTCTGCGATTTATATCAGAGTGTTCTGCCTATGATTTCCTCTAAGAGTTTTATAGTATCCAGTCTTACATTTAGGTCTTTAATTCATTTTGAGTTTATTTTTGTGTGTGGTGCTAGGTAGTGTTCTAATTTCATTCTTTTACATGTAGTTGTCAAGTTTTATCAGCACCACGTATTGAAGAGACTGTCTTTTCTCCATTGTATATTCTTGCCTCCTTTGTCATAGATTAGGTGACCATAGGTGTGTGAGTTTATCTCTGGGCTTTCTGTCCTGTTCCCTTGATCTATATTTCTGTTTTTGTGCCAGTACCATACTGTTTTGATGACTGTAGCTTTGTAGTATAGTCTGAAGTCAGGGATCCTGATTCCTCCAGTTCCATTTTTCTTTCTCAAGATTGCTTTGGCTATTCAGGGTCTTTTGTGTTTCCATACAAATTGTAATTTTTTTGGTTCTACTTTTGTGAAAAATGCTATTGGTAATTTGATAGGGATTGCATTGAATCTGTAGATTACTTTGGGTAGTACAGTCATTTTGACAATGTTGATTCTCCCAATCCAAGAACATGGTATAGCTCTCCGTCTGTTTGTGTCATCTTTGATTTTGTTCATCAGTATCTTATAGTTTTCTGAGTCTTTTGACTCCTTAAGTAGGTTTATTCCTAGCTATTTTATTCTTTTTGATGTGATGGTAAATGGGATTGTTTCCTTAATTTCTCTTTCTGATCTTTCATTGTTAAGTGTATAGAAATGCAAGAGATTTCTGTGTATTCATTTTGTATCCTGCAACCTTACCAAATTCATTGACAAGCTGTAGTAGTTTTCTGGTAGCATCTTTAGCATTTTCTATGTATAGTATGTCATCTGCAAACACTGACAGTTTTACTTCTTCTTTTCCAATTGGGATTCCTTTTATTTCTTTTTCTTCACTGATTGCCATGGCTAGGACTTCCAAAACTATGTTGAAGAAAGTGGTGAGAGTGGATATCCTTGTCTTGTTCCTGATCTTAGAGGAAATGCTTTCAGTTTTTCATCATTGAGAATGATATTTGCTGTGGGTTTGTCGTATATGGCCTTTATTATGTCTAAGGAGGTTTCCTCTATGCTCACTTTCTGGAGAATTTTTATCATAAACATGTGAATTTTGTCAAAAGCTTTTTCTGCATCTATTGAGATGGTCATATGGTTTTTATTCTTCAGTTTGTTAATGTGGTGTATTACATTGCTTTATTTACATATATTGAAGAATCCTTGCATCCCTGGGATAAATCCCACTTGATCATGGTGTATGATCCTTTTAATGTGTTGTTGGATTTGGTTTGCTAGTATTTTATTGAGGATGTTTACGTCTATGTGCAGCAGTGGTATTGGCCTGTAATTTTCTTTTGTGATATCTTGTCTAGTTTTCATATCAGGGTGATGGTAGCCTTGTAGAATGAGCTTGGGAGTGTTCATTCCTCTGCAATTTTTTGGAATAGTTTGGGAAGGATAAGTGTTAACTTTTCTCTAAATGTTTGACAGAATTTGCCTGTGAAGCCACCTAGTTCTGGACTTTTGTTCGTTGGAAGTTTTTTATCACAGTTTCAATTTTAGTAGTTGTGATTAGTCTGTTCATATTTTCTATTTCTTCCTTGTTCAGTCTTGGAAGGTTGTACCCTTCTATGAATTTGTCCATTTCTTCTAGGTTGTCCATTTTATTGGCGTATAGTAGCTTTTTTGTTGTGAGGATTATTTTTAGTATACATATCTGCCACCTCTTTCCTCAGTGTATGCTGGCCATTATCCCCTTTACAGGAGGTATGACTGATGTTGTGGTGACCAGAGCTTGCACTGGATATTGAGCAGGGCCTCCCCTTTGCTCTGTGGTTGTCACTGCCCTGTCAGACATGGGGTCTGCTCCCTAGTTGTTGGACTAGAGGCCCCCAGATCTGTTTCTTAGCTGTGTTTCTGATCTGCGGTGTGAGGTAGGCAGGTTTGGAGCACTCTCACTGGGAGGGAAGCCACTAAGTATTCCTTCTCTGGACCTGTTCACCTGTGGCTATGCTCTGTTGTGTCGCCTTTCACCCATTGTGTGATCTCTCAGATTGCACTGTTGTTGACACTGCTCTCGGCCCCTCCTTAACTGTGGGTATGCCGGCAGTTGGCCCTGATGTCTCTCAGATGTTGTTTTCACCAGGCCACCAGCGTAGATCCACTGAAGTCAGGTCCCAGGACTGCAGTAATCATAAATCTGGACCCGCTGTGGATGCTATGGGAGCAGCTCACACTCTGGCCTGGCCCAACCCCCATGTGTTTGTGCCCACAAAATTTACAGCTGCTAAAGCTAGACCCGTCATGGCTGCAGGAGCACTGGATGTCCGTTCAGATGTTCTGTAGGCACTGAGTTTACAAAACCAGTGGGGGCGGTGTCAATTCATGGTTTGTGCAACGGGGAGGAGAGATTTCAGCTTTTCTTCCTTAGTTGCACGGCCCCTGGGGCTTGGCTGTGGTTCCAGCCCCATAGAAGTCTGCTCCCAGGACTGTCCTGGAGCACATGAGTCTGCCCCAGCGAGGAGGGGCAACAGAGGCGGCAGTGGCCAGCGTCATGAGAGTGCCTGCTGTGGTGGGGACAGGGAGCGGAGGAGAAGGCTGCAGCCTCTTGGGTCGGGGGAGCTCTGGTGGGGACGGATGCGTGGGGGAGCCTGTGGCCACGTGCGCAAGAGAGATGACCTCAGGGGGGACAGGGTGCTTCGTGTCGCAGGTAACCGTGGGTGGGAGCCCTTCCTAGTGCCCAGGGAGACAGGGGGCGGTGCGTGGGGAGAGAGGCTGCAATGGCGGCCCCGCCCCTTGCGTGTCACTCAACAATGGTGCTTAGCTTCTATGGCCGTCAGGGTTTCCTCCGCAAGCATTCCAGTTGCGGATTGCCTCACTCCTGTTCCCTCAGTCTGTCTCCTACAGCAGTCCTCTTCCTGGGTTTGCTTTGCAAACCCCACATTCCAGCTTCCAGGCCCTGTCTGCACCAGCGGACACACATCTCAGGCTGGGGTACAGACCATCTGTGTAGGTCTCACTCTGTCCTGCCTGCCACTGACCAGTTGCTGTGCTCTCCTCTAATAGCCCCCGATGCTCCCCTTCTGTCCCAACTGATCTCCCCGCCAGTGAGGGGGCTCCCCCAGATGCAAGAACCTCTCCTCTCCTTCAGCACCCCCTCCCCCCCAGGGAGCTGTCCCTCTTCCTCTCCTCTTCTTTTTCCCTTCTGTTTTCTTTTGTCCTACCCAGTTACACAGGGGTCTTTCTTATCCTTTTAGGTGTCTGAGGTCCTCTGCTACTGTTCAGCCAGTGCTGTGTGAAAACTGTCCCACTTTTTTTTTTTTTTTTTTTTTTTGAGGTGCGGGCCTCTCACTGTTGTGGCCTCTCCCGTTGCGGAGCACAGGCTCCGGATGCGCAGGCTCAGCGGCCATGACTCACGGGCCCAGCCGCTCCGCGGCATGTGGGATCTTCCCGGACCGGGGCACGAACTTGCGTCTCGTGCATCGGCAGGCGGACTCTCAACCACTGCGCCACCAGGGAAGCCCTGTTCCACTTCCTGATGCATCTGTGGGGAGAGGTGAACTCCATGTCCTCCTACTCCTCCACCATCTTGGCTCCTTCCCTACTTTTTAAATTGTAGGATCATGAAATTGGTTTTATGGGGTGAAACCAAAAGTTTTTTTTTTTAAATGTGGAATAAAATAAGAAGGAATAGGAAATGTCTGAGTGCTTCACATATAATGAGGATTAATATTGTTTTATGAAATGATAGTTACATTTATACATATATGTGGGAGAGTGTGCATGTTTCTAAATTGTGATGTAAAATGGATTTGTTACTATGGATCTTGGTTAAAAAGGGAAGAAAAGAAAAAGATTAAAAGCTATTGTCTAATTTATGGTATGGTATGGAGGAGCAATGTCAGTACATCTGGTTCGACTTAGATTTACTTCTTTGGACAATCATTCAATGTTTTTGACCCTCAGTTTCTTATTTGGATAAACAAGGATACATGCCCTATATGCTTCGTGCAGTTGTTTCAAAAATGAAATAAATTCTAAGATGATATACAGTTGTAGCACTCCTTGTTCCTTTAGAGTGGTTTGTCAATTATTTTATATTGAAGAAATTCATGGCTTACAATAGCAATCATTTATGCTCATGTTCATCAGTCTTCAGGTCAGCTGGAATATGATTGATCTGTTGTGCTGCATTTGACTGGGTGTCTCTGTTTCAGGTTGTGGATTGTGGGTTGTCTTAGCTATGGTTTGGGTTTGGTTCTGATCCACATGTGTTTATTGTGTGGTCCAGGCAAAAGGGGCATCATCTATCCAGGGCATGCTTTTCTCATGGAAAATCACCAGTATATAAAAACAAAGTCAAACCACATAAACATATTTAAGACTTCTGCTTTCATTATAGACATGAAAATTCCATTGGCCAAGTGAAATCACATGGCTAAGCCCAAAGTCACTGGGGAGAGATAGCGTATTCCAATCCCAGTGGAAGGGTGATAGAAGTGAATATTTGCTGAAGAATAATCTAAACTATTACATTACCCAAAAATCATTTAATCCAAACTTTTCTTAAGTACTTCATTCTCAAATATGAAAAGACAGCCAAGTATCACTATGTATTTGAAGAAAGCCTCTTATATAATAGAGTGTCTAAAACACATAAATAGCAAAAAAGGAAACTGAGGCAATATTAGCAGAGGCGAACATTTAAAATACTTTAATATTTTAATGGAGACATACAATATTGTATTAATAAGATAAAAATAGCATGCTACATAAAAACAATGAAAAAAAGAAATAGCTCATGGAAATGAAAACTGTGCTAAATTTTTTTTTTCTTAAATTCAACAGAATTTTTGGAACATGAACTCAAGGGACTATCTCAGAAGTTAGAATCAGAAAACAAATAGAGAAAATATATAAGAAAATAGATGATCAATTCAACAGAGCCAAAAACCAATGTCCAGGAGTTCCAGGAAGAGGAATTATTAAAATATATAGCATCAAAATATTTTAAAATAATAGTACAAGAAAATAGTTTTAAACTAAAGAAAACAAACCTCCAGATTGAAAAGGGCCTACTGAAAATCCAGCACAATGCATGAAAAAAGGCCCATCCCAAAGTCTAACATTGTAAAATTTCAAAATTCCAGGGAAAAAAAATTATTATAAAAGCTTTCAGAAACAAAAAGCAAATCATAGACCAAGTATTAGGAATCAGAATGGCATAGGGCTTTTAAATTGTAATATTACAATCTTGAAGACTGGAGTAATCCCTTAAAAATCCTGAATGAAAATTAATTTCAGCATAGATATTCATACCTAGCCAAATTATCAAGTGTATGCATAGAATAACAGCATTTTCAGGCATACAGATACTTTTTGAAAATGTATTATTCCTGTAACCTTTCTTGTGAAAGTTACCTGGAGAATGTACTTCAACCAAAAAAGGGAGTAAACTGTAAAACAGGATGACTTAAAACCCAGAAAATAGGAAACTGTAATAGGAGCATGGGTAAGGCTTAACCCAAGACAGAGATCAACCAGGCCAGACATAAGTCACCAAGAAGGATATATCTAGGAAAATAATTTAACAGAACTGATGAGTTATCTGATATGTTTCATTATTTGAAAAAATTTTATTGATGAGTATTTGAGTGACCTGTTTGAACATTTGGGGGAAAATGTTACTTACCTAGAAAAATAACTATTAAAAAGCAAGCAATTAATTCTACATAAATAATAAAATGTTTTACAAGAAAATTAATTTAAGCAGAATAATGCTTGTCTCAATAGTGAATAATATTTCTATAATCATTATAATGTGAATGAACTACTGACTAATGATTTAACCAAAATTGTTATATGGGAGGATGAGGTAGGTATATTGGGTAGTATAAGAGAGCTAAATCACTACCTTTTTTAATATAGGAAGTCAGTAGATGATGTCTAATGTAGCAAAATCAAGGGATAGCATTATAAGTCTGTTACTTAAAAGTATGAAGATAAATATCAGAGGTGGATACTGTGTGCCATTGAGGATTAGGCTTGGAGATGGGTGTACTCTCTGACTTAAATTAGGCACATTACTTTGATAAGAAAATCTAATAAATAATTATAATAAAGTTTACCATGATTAATAAGAAAATTTGGTACATTACAGATTATAAATGAACAGTAATGAGTCTCCCTTTCTCCACATCCCATCCTTGGTACTATTCTCCTGAGGTAGCCACTTTTAACAGTTTCTACTTTTAGTTATTCCTGTGGTTACATTCATGACTTGAAGTGTACCTCTTGGTACAGTGTAAAGCTATCTGGACTTGTCTTTGCCTGGTTAGCCAAAAGATGGCCATATCAAACTGCATTGTACATTGCAGGTTAATAGTGTACTTTGAGAGTAGTGTACAATTGGCCTACGACTGTTGTTGGTCTTTAATCCCTGAGCCACTACCTACAGCCAAGGAAGCAGCCTTGACCTAGTTGGGTGAGGCAAAGGGTTACCCTGCCAGTGGGAGTATGGCATTTCTGGCAAGAGATTCCTCTTCTAACTGTTGGAGTTGGTGCCATGGCAGATTTTCCTGACTCAGGGAGTAAGTGTTGAGCCCTGGTCCAGCTGGTTAGATTATTTGTTGATTTTGATTATCTGCACCAATAAGCTGTTTCTCTGGCACAGATAATCAGAAGCAGGCAGTAATTTTCCATCTTCCTAGCAAAAATGCTTTTTGCATTTTGAAATTATAATAAAGTTTTATTCAGTTTTCTCCAAAACAGGACTTTATCTGGAAATTTTATTGAACTAAATCAAGAACTCTTTAGTCCTCAGTGATAACTATATATCCTTAGGCAGGTCTTTTTCTTCTACTTATATTTTTGCTCTTCTTGAAAGACAGAGAAAAATCAGTAGTAATGATACTAGCTGTCTTTTTTTCAGCTCTTACTATATGCTAGGCACTCTGCTAAGTACTCATCATCTCATTTTATCTTCACAGTAGTTTTAGGAGCTTGCTAGAGTTATCACTCCCATTTTAGACTGAAGAAACTGGTAAGAGTTGTGTCACTTGTCCAAGGTCACAGAGCTGGAAAGTGCCAGAGCTGTGTCTGAAACCCTGATTTGTGTTGACTCTTGGGCCCATGTTCTTTATCTCTGTGTTTGACTGACTTTCAGTGTGGCCTCTGACTTTTTTTTTTTTTTTTTTTTTTTTTTTCTTTTTGCGGTATGCGGGCCTCTCACTGCTGTGGCCTCTCCCGCCGCGGAGCACAGGCTCCGGATGCGCAGGCCCAGCGGCCACGGCTCACGGGCCCAGCCGCTCCGCGGCATATGGGATCCTCCCAGACCGGGGCACGAACCCGTATCCCCTGCATCGGCAGGCGGACTCTCAACCACTGCGCCACCAGGGAGGCCCTGGCCTCTGACTTTTTATTACATGAGATTAAGAAAGCAGCTGCTTTATACTTAAAACCTAATTACCAATGTAAGGTTACATACGTTGTTGTTGTTGGAAAGTACTTATAAAACTTGTTGCACATTTTCTTTTTTATTTTAATTAATTAAATTTATTTTATTTTTGGCTGCATTGGATCTTCGTTGCTGTGAGCGGGCTTTCTATAATTGCAGAGAGCGGGGGCTACTCTTCGTTGTGGTGTGCGGGCTTCTCATTGCGGTGGCTTCTCTTGTTGCGGAGCACGGGCTCTAGACGCTCTGGCTTCAGTAGTTGTGGCACGCGGGCTCAGTAGTTGTGGCTTGTGGGCTCTAGAGCGCAGGCTCAGGAGTTGTGGCACACAGGCTTAGTTGCTCCACGGCATGTGGTATCCCCCAGGACCAGGGCTCGAACCTGTGTCCACTACATTCTCAGGCGGACTCCTAACCACTGCACCACCAGGGAAGTCCTTGCACCTTTTCTTTTGAAGAAAGTTTGGAATTTTATACATTTTCTATTTCTGTCATTTTTTTTGTATCCTCTCAATTCAAAATTCTTTGTTGTCTCCTGATAGCTCTCCTTTTATTGATATTTACATATACTCATCATGTTCTCTTTATACTTCTGTTTTAAGTGTCCCTGCTTCTCATGTTTGGAGTATTGCACCTGTCTTTGTGTGGTCTCCCTACTGCCAGTCTCTACTATCTTAATGATCATACACATTGATCCAGTTTTTTGAAGCTCTGCTCTCATATTGCATACCTGTTTAAACCATTTTCCCCTCATTCTCTATAAGAAAAATACAGCTTTATACATCTAGAATTCAAGATGTTTCATAATTGGTCTAATCTATCATTCCATGAGTTTATGTGGCCTTACCTTCTTTCCCACTTTTCTTGCCCATGCTAGTGTATCCCTAATCTGGCCTGCTGAAGCACAGATTTTCTCTGAATCTCATTTGTTGTTTTTTATATGCTTTGTATTTTGATAGTCTTTTTGTGTGTTTATGTCTCATTTACTCAACTGAATTGTTAAGTCCTGAGTGTAGAGATGGAAACTCTCTGAGTCCACCATAATATTTAGTATAGATTCTTGCATATAGCACTGTGTAAAAAAATAATGAATGAATTTTTGAAATTTTAAAATTAATGTATAATTCCAATTCTATATTTCTTTGCTTTTTTGTTAATTTCATAAATGTTAGACAAAATTTAGGAGACTTTTATATTTTTCCATCTCTTTAATTATGTTTAGTTATGAATGGAAATATATTGATATAACTTTAATGGTTAAAAATATTTTAAACAAACCAGTTTCACTTAGTATCCTAATCTGAAAGATATAGAAAATCTACTCTGAATGAAAGCAATATACTCATTATTACTTAGGATTTTTTAAAATAAATAACTTATAGTAAGTTGTTTTATTATATTGTTGGTAATGTACAGTTTTGATGGGGATAAACTGAATATTTGTAGTGTAATAAATGTAGAAAAATAAATTATTTAGTTTATCCTGCCTGATATATTAAATATAATTGTAGATTGTTCAGAATATTGAGTAATGACATGAGGAAATTAGAATGTACTTAAATACCCAGTTTAAAACTCTACTTAGACATGGTTTTGTTTTCCAAGAGTGGATTGCATTTTTGTGTATTAAAATTGCTTCTTGCTTTCTGCTGAATTTGAAAACGTTTCAACCCTTTACTTTCCCCTTTTTTGTTTTAGTAGTCTTGTTTTAGTAGTCTGAATATTTATCTCTTCTATTTTCTTTTTATTTAAATTATGGAGGTTCCATAATAAATAAATACTTGTACTTTAATGTATAAATTATTTAAACTATGTTCTATGTAACATATTTTTGCTTTGAAATATTTGAGTTTCAGTAAAAAAACGATAATTTCATACTGAGACCAAAGAATAAACTATCATAAATTTTCATATGTTTTAGATGTTTATTAATCTTAGAGTGCTTTTGTTGCCTTTGTAAAATGCAATTATAATGCAATATTATTTTAGCTCAGAAATGTCATACATTCAAAACGCTTGAAGGTTCTCATGCTTTATTTTTTCCTAAATTATTTTTTTCCAAATAATATTGTGCATCATAATGATGCCTTCTTTTACACCTCACGTTTTTCTTAAAGATATCTTAAATTATTTTACGATCTAGTTTGGTTTTCAAAACATCCAAATGAAACCATAAATGTATCTTTTAAAAAAAAGACTCTCATATTTGATGTAAATCACTGCACATGTCTGATCTAATCTCACAAACAGAAATGTTGTATTTTAAAAATAGTGACTTTTTAAGTTCGTATTATTTTTTAAAGGGACTGAGCCTTAGATTCAAAGTGCAGATTATCCATTTTGACTATTATCATTTAATCATTTCATTTTTAAAATTAGACTGAATCTTACAATCTGAAAAATCCTCACTAATGTGCAGTTTGGGCTGTGTTAATTCCCTTTGTCATAAAATGGAAGCTAGCCTAAATTTTCTAATAATTTTTCATCACATTAAAATTCATGGCAAAAATAAAAATGAGATAATTTTGAATTCAAGTGCATATATTTTATAGGATGCTTTTTCCCTCTTCTCTCTACCTAAGGAAATAGAGAAATTGAGTTTAGAACTGAGTGAAAGCAAGCAGCACTTGGAACAGGAGCAGCAGAAGGCAACCCGGGCCAGAGAGGAGTGCCTGAAACTGACAGAACTGCTGGGCAAATCTGAGCACCAACTGCACCTCACCAGGTACTGCCTAATCCCATTATGCACCATAGCACCAATTTCATTCCACTGATTTTTGCCACAGGCTTCCAAACAGTTGTTAGAGTTAAGTCTTAGTCATTCAATTAACACACAGTTTTTAGGCATATTAAGAAAAGTGGAGACGTGGTAAGCAAAACACCCAGACATGTGAATGATAAGTGTGGCAGGGAATTACTGATATATTACAAAACCTTTCATCTACAATGCTCAAATATTTAGGTGGTTCTCTAACAATATAAGCAAAATGACATATTTCTTCTACCACTACACTACCTCTCACGTTAATTCTGTGTCTAATAAAAATGTTGAACTGAAGTATCTGAGGAATATATTTAGGAAAATAATCAAATACTGTCAGTGGTGAAAGAGACAAAGTAAAAGACATTCTAAGATGCAAACTGAGATGGAACTGATACAAAATAAGCAACCTGAGTCCTAAGGAGGTGTAAAATTTAGAGATGAAATTGATTAGCACTGTTCATGTTTAAACCATTACTATAACCATGCTTACACTATCATGATTTCAAATTACATTGCTTCCATCATGAGATATTGTGATGTGATCATCATTGTCATAAAACTTTAGTAAACATGTAGCTCAGCCCTAAATTACAGTAAGACATTTTTGGTAGTAAACATTGGGCAATTTGCTATATTGAAAACACACACACACATACATAAATATACACAGAGAAAAATTTAAACTGAAATTGTAGGTAAGTCACATTACCATATAAATGGGTTCCTTTTCCCTTTGAGTTTTAGTACAGTTTTTCAGTTTTCAGATCAAGGCTTTGGGTTTGTTCAATTCTTAGAGTTTTCCAGTTTTTAGAGAGAACTTTGTCTAAATACACATGTAAGTTTATAAAATTTGGTTTATTCATAAATTAGAAAAACACTGGTCTTCTAATCATAGTAATATGTTGAATTTAAACTATGAAAGGGGACTGATCCCTTTTACATTAAATATGACAATGTAATTCTGAGCACGGTATGATAACAGATGGAGAAAAGCACCACTTGGACAGCCTGCATTTGGAGAAAAAAAATATTCTAGAGGTTGGTGAACCTCCCAAAGTTTTGGGTTAGTGTTAAGATGCCTCTAGTTCTGTTAAAATCAAACTTGGTTAAAAACATTTTGTTATGATAATATTCCAAATGGTTTGCCAACTTCCTTTTTAAACAATGAAAGAAAAAGAGAAGAAAGAAGGAGAAAGAGAGAAAGGAAAAAATGAAAGAAAGAAAACAAATCATTTATACATGTGTGATATCTGGAAAAATCCCAAGAGATGAAACACTTTTATGAGAAAAAATTTCTTAATATTACAGAACAGTAACCATTCTTTTAATGCCCATTTAGAGTATTGTCATTGTAGAACTGAGAATGTAATGTTAACATAGTTCCTATGTTATTTAATCTTAGAAGTTTTGGAATTTAGCTTGATCATGATAGTTAACCGTTCTTCTTCTCTGTCAGACTTCTATTGAGAACCAACCATTTGTGTGCTAAGTACCACTAACCCACAGAAATAAGACAGCTTTTAATGTCTTAGTGTGGCTGAGCTTCAATAAATAAATATTAATGCTGGTTTTGTCCCCTTTGCCATTCTGTCTTATTCAGAGAGTTAATTTCTGAAGTCAAAGTCCATAGAGAGCTTTCCTGTGCAGTATCAATTTGTACTGTCTGACAAGATCCATTTCTTGCAAGTAAAGCATATTAAGATGCAGCAACTGCTGAAAATGGACTGGTGGTAACTAATTCCTTTGTTCTTAAGAAAAACGGTTTTGCTTGGTTCCATAGAAAGCTTTGTCTATTGAGCTTTATTTACAACACGTCTACCAAAATTTAACTTAGTCTTATAGAAAATAAAACTTAATTACCTATTTTCTAAATGTAGTACTCTTTTGTAAGCATTTTACACTTAGTCTATATTGATGTTTTGTAAAATCCACATTCATAAATTTAAAGATGACAGTAAAAAATGGAAGGAACTGTGTATATCTCTCTTTTGCACTGAAAATGTGACTTGGTTGTTGGGCTAAATATTTCTGATATATAATTTGGGGTTTTTTAGAGTTTGCTTCCCCTCACCATTCTTTATTGATTCATATACTCAAGTGTATGACTGGGAAACTTCACGTCTTTCTTTTCCAGTGTAAACCAGCTGAAACAAATAAATCCCACACAGGTAGTGCTTCATTTAGTCTTAATTTAAATATTTTGAGAGGCATATTCTAAACAAAGTTTAAAATTAAATATGAAAAAGATGATATAAAGTAATGATAAAATAAGGATTCAAATCTTCTAGGGCAAAGACAATTAAAACTGGGGTAGAAATCCACAGGCAAATCTGAAAGAAAAATAACCTGTCACTTTTTTGGAATTTCCCTTTATTGTCTAATTGGACTTAAAAATGGAAAATAGAAATTTGTTTATGGAAGGACCCAATTAGTAAATATAACATTCACTTATTTAACAAGTATTTATTGAGCACCTACTAACTTTTAAGTACATTGGATGGCCCTGGACATAGAGAGAAAAAAAAAACCTCAGTTCCTACCCTTAGGTTGTTCACACGCTACTAAGGAGCCAAATCTATATATGCAATTATAATAGAGTGTGATAACAGTGTAATTAGAGAAGTGAAGATTGCCGCAGGAGCACATACAAAGGAGAACTGGCTCATTCTACATTGCTGCTGAAGGTGATAGGGAAAGCTTTCTGAGTTCATGAATAGGAGTCCTCAAAGTGGAGAAAGGTGGGGTGAATACCCCAGGTAGAGGGAACAATATATGCAAAGACATAAAGATGGGAGGGAATATAAACTCTACAGTCACATTAGGTGTTTGGCAAGAGACAAACCTGGAAAGGGGAGAAGAAAGAGAGGAAGGGTCTTGTGGGCCATATTCTGGAGTTACCCTTGATGTACTTTAATCAGGGCTGCCAACATGATCAACTTTTTGGGTTGGGATCCTAACTCAGACAGCTGTGTAGAGAGTGAACTTGGAGAGTTGTTGTAGGAGACAAGAAGGCCAGTTAGAACAGAGGTGGAAGCTACAGCCCATAGGCCAAATCTGGCACATTTTTTTATGGTCCATGAGCTATCGATGTTTTCTATATTTTTAAAGGGTTGGGGGGAAAAAGAAAAACAATGTTTTATGACACATAAAAATTATACATGCATAAGTAAAATTTTATTGGACACAGCCATGATTATCCTTTATGTATTATGTGTAGCACTGCCATGGCAGAATTGAGTATGGTCCTCAAAGCCTAAAATAGTTATTATCTGGCCCTTTATAGAAAACGTTTACAGTTCCTCAGTTGCGAGGCTGTTTAACTCAAGTAAGAAGTCAAGAGAGCTTGAACTATGATAGGATCCAATGTGTATTTAAAGAAGGTAATTGAAAGGCACTGTGAAAACAGATTGGTTGTAGAAGAGATGATTGGCAGATACTCCAATTAGAATATAAGTACAGTAGTAGTCCTCAGCTGTGACTGAGCCAGTAAAATGGAAAGGAAATAGTATCTTCAAGAGGCATTTAAGGTAGTGATAAGAGAGGCTAGAATTAAAGGTGATTCCAAAGTTTCTAGTCTGTGTTAACTGGATGATCCATCAATTCAACTAGGGAATGTAGAAGGAGTAGCAGAGGGAAGAATATGTTTTATTTCAGAACTCCGATGGAGATGTCCAGTGTAGATCTAGCATGAGGAGAAAGATCAGGACTAGAGGTTTAGATCTGGGTACTTTTACATAAAGATATTGTAGCCGAAGGAGTGGGTGAAAGCATGTAGAGAGGACCATGTTTTCAAGTACTGTGGAAGAATAGCTAAGGAGACTGAAATGGGACCTTCAGTGTATAAGAAAAGAATAAAGAGTGATTCAAAGTATGCTTTTGGTGAAGTAACAATTAAAACCACACACTTTACTAAGGGTGTGGGGGGGCGGTTGGTAGGTATCCTAGGGTTAAGGAAACTGAGTTATAGTATCTTCTCACAGGCATTCACTACCTTTGCAACTTTTGACAAGTTACTTAATTCTTTGAACCCACATAACTTACCTATAAAATTAGGTTAGACGAGATCATCAAGTTTCCTTCCAGCTCTGATAGTCAGTGATTCTAACAATGATTTAAGACAATGCATTATTAAATTCCTGTTTCTGGACATTGGGTATTTAAATTGCTTGGAGTATCCTGTGTTTAAAATGTTTCCTTAGTTTGAAGCTCAAAGAGATTTCATAGAAATGTCCTTCCTACCCACCATTTACATTCATCATAATTTAGGCTCTGCCAGCTTCTCATAAGGGTTATGAAAATACTCTCCTAACATCCTTCCAATCTCTTGTGCCAACCACTGCTAAGTGCATATCCATAAGCACTGTCTTGACTCTGTTACCTGCTCTCAAAACCTTCATTGGTGCCATGCTATTGTAGAAGGTCCAGACCACTCAGCATTTAAGGTTGCCTGACAGGCTCCCAACCTTCTGGTTTTATTTCATTGCTACCAGTTTCATCCTCTCACATGCTGATTTCCAACATGTGATTTAAGCAGATGCAGCCCTCCTTCAATTTTTGGACTTTTCTCCCCTTTTACTGTTCTCTACACCCGGAATACCCCTTTGAGCTTCTCTAGCCCTATTGTAATCTTACCTTCTTTTCCAGGTCTCCCTGAAATCCTGATTTTTCCACTGTAGTCCTCCCTGATGACCCATGCCAGAGGGAGCACGTTTCCCTCTGATTCATCCTTCCTACTTAGAGCTGAAGGCACTTCCTACTACTGAACAAATTCCTCAAAACAGGAAAAATGAAAATCTGAAAAAAATAAATTCATACTCTGAAGTTTTTATGTACCTGCTAGTCTTCCCTTCTATAATGCATTATTCCTCAAGTGGGAGGAGAGGCCTTATTAATATTACATTTTTCAGAGCACCTACCTCAGCCCTTTGCAAAGAGTTGGAGCTCAATAAGTCATTATTATAGGAATGGTTAATATATTGCAAGTTTACGACTATTTGTTCAAAGCCCAGTATTGATATATAAATAAACAAATATATACATATATATGTATTATCAGGTATATCAGGGTAAAAAATAAGACATGGAGTTAAGATTGAAAATTTTTGTTGGGAATTTTTCTTGTACATATTATACTATGTTATGATTTTGTAATATTTTTTCATTTTTAACTTAGTATGCACATACTTGTTTAAGCATAGCCGAATCAAATGATAACCATTCTAACAATTCAAGTAGGGTTGGTAAAGTGTAGTATGCCTCTCCCCTAAATATGCTCACTTGAAAACCTCAGACACACACACACACACACATACACACACACAAAGATTTTTAAACTAGAGGTCTCTGTAATGAAAAGATAGCCTCTCTGACAGTGTTTGAAACCAGTGCCTAATAAACATGATCATTAAGCATACATAGCCCAGTATACATGTAAACAAAAGCAAGACTACTCCCTTGCCAGTTATGTCTTTGCTAGTAGTAGTCAAACAACTTCTTTCTTTTCAATAACAAACTTCGAAGTACATTTAAAGATATCTGTTCATGTATTTGCTCACTCTGCATGGAACGTTTGCTGTTACAAGACACTGTGCTAGGGATGATGGGAGATATAAATATAAAGTAGCTTCATATGCTGCCCTTCAGAAGCTTATAGGCTAGTGGGGAAGAAAAAAAATACACAAAGAGTTGGTAAGATAAATGATAAGATCCAGAAGGGAGATTCCAGATAAAGTATTACAGGGACAGAGGGACAGGTAATTTCTTAGTGATCCTTGGTAGCATTTGGATATAGGAAAATGGAAATGAAGGAAGTTTCATGGGAAATTCCAGAGGGAAAAATGGCATTTGGGAGGTACACATGCATACATAAGAGTAAGTTAAATACATACAAGTATCAGTCTCTGAGGTTAAGAATATATTCATCTTAGGATCTGCTTGGTACCATGCCACATGAAGTAGCTTTTAAAAAAATAATAATAGAGGTAGGAGCTAAAGGCAAGGGGCCATCATTTACTGAACCTCTACTGTGCTCTGGGAACTGAGCTGAGTGCTTTTCATTTATCCCTCCCAATAGCCCTGTAAGATGCAGACTACTATTTCCTTGTTTTACAGCTGATGTAACTAGGCACAAAGAAACCAAACGATTCATCTAAAGTCACACAGCTGGTATGTATTTGAAACCCAGCAATTTGCTTGCAAAGCCTATACAGTTATCCATCAGGCTGTAGTTCTATGTGAATTAGTAGGAAAATGGATTAATGCGATTGTTTCTAAAAGACAACCAAGAAAATCTGTAACGTAAATTTATAATAGAGATTAGTGTTAGCTGCTCCCTTATACACTGATATAAATACCTGTCAGTGAACTGTAGTCTGGGCTATGCTTTTCCTAAGAAACAGTGTCCTTTGGCTCATCATTTGCCTTAGTCATTTAACACATTGTAATACAACTATCATTCTCCTTTACTTCACTCCTTTTTTACCCAAGAGGAGAGAGAGGCTTTTATTAAAAAGTGGAAATTCCTTCACATATTTGTTTTTGACATGTCCCAACATCTTTAAAAAGCTATAGAATTTAAATCCCTCTCACAAGACTACCATTTACATACATGTGGGCAGATTACTTTATGATATTACATATTAGGCTCCAGCTTATATCAGCAGGGCTACCTTTAAAATGTGTATTTCCCCTTTTACATAAATAACGTTTTTAATGATATGTACTTCAAAGCACTTCTTACAGCAGGAATCTAAGAGAGGTCCATAAAATAGGTATTATGCTATGACCGACTTTTGTGATCTAGATGGGACAATTTGACCTTATGACCTCGAGAGATAGCAACTTGAGCTATAGTGTTCGTATCTTTTTGAAAGTGAGAAAGAGTATAAGAGAGAAGTCACCAGGTTATCCGATTATGATGGGTGCTTTACTTGGGGAGAGGTGATTAAGGCTTCCATTCCAGAGCCTTTAGCTTCCACCTAATAACTATTGGTAAGTGCATTCTTAGTGGTTTGACCTCTCAGATTACCAGTATGAGTCAGGACTCTTTGGTTGAGGTAATAGAAACCCCAAAAGGGGGAGTTATTAGTTTGATAACCAGACCATGTAAAACCCAGGTGCGACTGGGGCCTCAGGGTTTCTTGGACCAGGGACTCCAGGTGGCACCATCGTGCAGTTATTTTCTGTCAATCGCAGGGCTCGACTTCTGTCTGAATGTTGGCTCATTCTTTCAGGTTCTTCCACAGCATGGAGCCAC
Source organism: Mesoplodon densirostris (assembly GCF_025265405.1). Taxonomy (NCBI): domain Eukaryota; kingdom Metazoa; phylum Chordata; class Mammalia; order Artiodactyla; family Ziphiidae; genus Mesoplodon; species Mesoplodon densirostris. The sequence goes on along the minus strand of NC_082662.1, from coordinate 128,204,687 downwards.
ATCCTTCAATCTGAACTAAACATAAAGGAGATGCCCTTGATTTCAAACTGTAAGAATGTGATGTCCTGGCTCCTCCACTTCCAATTCAGAACCTTCAGTTCAAATTTCAAAGCTGACTCATGTGCACACACACCCTTTTGGGTGCTGTAGCTGGCAGCCTTGGCAGAACCTCAAGAGTAAGGGAAGAGAGTTGTACTAAGCAAGGGGAGGTGCTCTTACTAGGGGAAGGTTGTCAGGATCCTGAGTAAATAAAACAGCAGATGTCCCTTCTATTGTCTTTTCAACAATCCCTGCTTTTTTCCTTTGGTTAAGGGATGGTTGGAAGTGGAAAGAGAAAGAGGAGTACATCTCTGTCATGTTGGTTTGAGAGAGATTCTCTATTGTCAACATAAATCCAAGGAGGCATGATCAGTTCTCCACAGGGATGCTTTGTGGTTTTATTTAAAGAACTCTTAGAATATAAAAAGAGAGATATAAAGGATGCATAGGTGAATGTTTAGCACATGCCAAGCACTGTGCCTTGTTTTCCTATAACAGTGCTATATAGTAAGTGTGGTCCATGGTGGGCTGTAGGTTACTACTCTGTGGCAAGATAGATCCAAAGGTGAAAGTGTTTGGAAACGTTTTTATCATTTTAAATTGCTGCGATATCCAAGTACGTGGTCAGTGTGCTCTTTTTTTTTTTTGTATCTTTAAATTAAAAAAGCATTTCTAATAATTCTTTTTTTTTGCATTTTACAAAGCTAATGCTTTGTAAAAGATTAGATATTTTACACAAGAAGCTTGAGACACCCTGCTTTCTCAGTCAGAACAACCAGCCCAACAAGCCGAGTCTTGGAAGGGTGAGACAAGGAGTCACACAGGGGGAAGAAGGAGGCAGACTTTGAACTGGGTCCATCACACTCTAGAACCTGTGATCCGGATTCGTGTTCACAAAGAAGCATAAAAACATTATTCAAAGCTAACTAGAAATACTTTGGGGATTGTAAATTCTCAGTTCATGGGCCAGGAAGCAGGCCTTTTTCATCTCTGTGTCTCCAGCACCAAGTTCGTCAGCAGGCTGTTTGACAAGATCTCTGTAAATGCTGGATAAACGTGCCTTTCATCTTTGTTGTTAGTGAAAAATTCAGAAGGAACTGCACTCTTCTTCAGGTGACAACTAGCTTAGGTCAAAAGAACAAGCTTTCAATATCTCTTCGTTTGAAGGGGATGGTATAACATTGACATGTATTCTTGCTATTCCATAGTGAACTGTATCTTTTTTTCCCAAATTATTGAGGAATTTTTAGCCTTAAGTTTCCATTTAAAAGTTAAGTTCATTTTTTTTCTTATACTCCTTTCATGAATAAATTAAGCAGAGAACGTGTCAAAAATAATTTTAAATGGATATATGTGCAACCAACATCTTCAAGTCTTGAAATAGACAGCCTGGGTACTGTTTTAAATTGCGTCCTCTTTTCCTTCCCCCACCCAGTATCAGAGGGAACAGGCTGTCAGAGAGCCAGGAAAGACAAGGGATTTCAGTTTGCTCTGGTGGACACCACGTTGCCCAAGCCCACTCAGCTCCACCTGTTTGATGGGCTAAGAACCCTGGTCTCAGTGTGGCCCGGGACAGGGGAGGTTAGAGTCAGAGGCTGCCAGGGAATGTGTCTCTGAAGGTTCTGCTTAGCGTTCCCTGGCTTGCTTCTCTCAGTCTGTGAAGCCCGAATGTGTGTGCAATGAAAATCCATGCTGGGATGTACTCTTCTCCCTGCCGCACAGGCCCACAGCCTGGAGCATGGTGGTGGTGGCTGCCAATTCATTTTCTGAAGAAGCCCAGAGGAAACTGAGAAGGCATTGTCCACACCACTTGCCTGATTCAAAACAATGAACATCAAGTTCAATGAAAATAGGAGAAAAAAAAGCAAGAGCAGAATTGTTATCCTAGTAGCCCTAAGTCTGAATAATTTTCTGCAGGAAAGCTCTGCTCTCTAATACTAATTTAAGGTAAAAGAAGTATAAAAGATCATCAACTTAGTATTAGGCGTTACTCACTTGTAATTTAATGTCTCCCTGATACCCACAAGTAGATCGTAGAGTGATTCATTGGTTGGTAAATCCTGGAATCAAAGCTCATTTTAAGGATACTGAGAAAAGAGGAGGCTTGGACAGTGCCCACCTCGGCCATGTCTCATGGAGGACCAGGGCCCAATTCAAGTAAACAAACTTTTATTAAGCTACTACTTTATTAGATTGGCCAAGCAGAGGAGACGGTTCCCTGAACTCAGGAACTCAGAGTGGGTACAAGAGAGGTCAGAAAATGTTTGGAAGCAGCCTGTAAAGCCGATGACCAGCTGAGCAAAGACTGCTTCACCTTGGGTCTGTGTGGCCTCTCCCCAGCAAGCACAGGTCACCTGTGGGAGGGTTGAGCATCCCCTGCCCTGACCAAGTGATGGGGAGGGTGGGGCACAGGGAGAGTGTCAAAGGAATTCCTGCAGGGAGGGTACCAGTGTCTTTGTAACTTATCCCTCTGACACCTATGTGTGACTACCTCCAAGAAGCCTATTATTGAGCAAGGGATTTACCAAAAGAATGCACCCTGTGTTGAGGGAGTAGTTATAAATATAACTGTACCCACAAAAGAATTATATAAAATAAAGTAACAAGTCACTATGGGAATATATGCAAGAGATAGATGTAGGCAGTGTTCAAGATGGGGCCTTAAAAGTGGGTTTTAGCAGTGTTCAAGATTTTCTGATCTTCCAATAGCAGATCTGAAGTGTGGTTCACCTGGCTGTGCATAGTTCTGTTTACGATTATCTTCTGTCGCCTTGGGAAAAATCTCCTACTGTACTTTATTTCCTGCAGATCCTTACTGTGATTTTATGAGGATATATGTGAGTATGAAAATCATTTAAACTCATTCAGGTTTCTGTAAATCTGAGGTGCTGCTCATCTATTCAGGGACTCCTATGCTATTAATAATGAATTCATGTAAAATTAATTATCAGTCACAGTGTGTTGCTCAATCTAGAAAATGTTAGGGCAGTGATCAAATTACTCAAGTCCTTTTTTGCAAGGTGGTGGTGGTGACAAATTAGGGACACAAAGAGAGTATATTGTTAAATATATGACTTCCTATTTTCTAAATCTTAAGTAGTCCTCTTTGTCTTTAGAGGAAAAACCGTCTTGCCATTCCTGATATTAACTGTTTGTTAAACAAGATCTAACGGAAGCAGCTCCACAACTAGGGGCTCTTTAAGCTCTGCTTTGTTGCACTGATGGCAATTCTCTATTCTTAGCCTATTTCTGAAATAAGGCATTTATTCGCAATCATTCGCAAGTGAATTAATCATCAATGTTTGGGTTGAAGAAAGCTGATAATTATATTAAGGAATAATAAAATTAATCTACAGTGAAAATAGAGCCCATGTCAGAACTCTAGATGTACCCAAACTCAGATCCTGCACTCAGACTAATTTCCACAAAGAATTATCTGTTAAAAGTGGAAGAAAGAATGACAGCATGAGACAACTCATGTAACTAATAAACTTTAAAAATGCTGTTTCATATGTTTGCTTTTCATTAAATTCAGGAATGGTTCCGACTATGTTGTTGTGATTCAGTCAACATTTATTCCTATCTGTTTTTCATATACAAAGGCTTAGGGATGCCAGCAAATAAACTGTTAACGGAGAATTAACTTCTTTGGCATGCTTTCATACTTATCTTCCAAATTAAAGAAAATGAAATGGGCAGAAACAGAGTGTAGATTACCTCCTTTTTGTCAAAAATGGTGGGAATTTGAAAATTAATAATAAAAAAGGGAACAGATGCAGTAACATGCCAGAGGGAGATTAATGTGGAGAGTAAAATCTGTGAGCAACAAAACTGAAGCAAACTGAATCAGTGGGAGGTGGTTGTACAATCAAAATCAGGATAAAAGAGAAATTACAAACAACCCTGCACTTGTCAAAGTAGTAGTAATGAAATCCTGACTCTGCCAGCAGTGAGAACCTGTGTTAGCACTTTGGGGTAAGGATGGTAGCCGGGTGCCAGGTAGGAGGGCAGTGTTAGGTTGCTGGGCAGCAGCCATCTTGTGTAGAACAGATGGCACCGAAAGCTGGCAGGGGAGGGGCTCCTTAGCAGAACTAATCAGACAGTAACAGATAGGGCAGCTGGGAAGACTGACCACAGAGAGGGAGTCTGCGGGGTAGCCGAGTGCCATGATGTTTGCAGTGGTGTGCCCATTGGTCTGAGATAAGACCTTGCAATGTCTTTCCCATCTAAGGAAGAACTGAAACTTTTGTTCAAAAAGAAAAATCGAGTTGAATTGCTTCACAGTTGGGGGTGGGGTGGGCATCAGGGTAGAGACTGAGAAAGGAAGAATTGTCTATCTCGGAATTGTCGTGTGAGTTTTCAATCCCAGTTTTCATGGAACTTTGGTTTTTGCAGTTTGTACGTTTCTGCCGTCCTAATGTGTATAGTGTGGCACATGGAATGATCACTTTATATATTTTATGCATCAAAGAGTTTGCAGTATCAAAGCTATAGTTAAAATTAGCGAAGACTTTTTGATATGATTTCTACCACGTCTTTCACAAATGAAAACCAAAAGCAACCATACGATACATGCATTTGTGCTTAATAATGTCTCATAACCTGATTTAAGCCATGCTTGATTCAGAGCCACTTGCCCTTCTTTTTTCCCCCGTGTAACTGGATTGAACATCAAAATGTAAGCATAATTCAGAACATAAAACCTTAAAACAAAAATCAAATTAAGTCATTCTGAAAGAAATGGAAGAGAAAACTGACTTACTAAATTTAATAACTTATTAAGGAGTCATGTTTTTTTAAATATAGAAGTGGGACATTCATGCTAAAACTATTACTTTAACAAAGAAATCCAGATCGCCTACATCTGTTTTTGAACTAGTATATTTCTTTTTTCGCAGAAGGTTTGTAGCTTGGCTCAATTTATTCATTTAGAAGGGGGAAGGGAAACATTACCAGGATTTGAAATAGGTGGTATAACATAGCCATATGCTATTTATGCAGCAGTTTCTGCAATAAATCTAATTTGGTGCTGTCAAAAAATTAGACTTATTTGATATAGCAGCACATTAGTAAATGATTGTGGCAGATTTAAAGTTGTCATTTAGTCTCTTCTTACTCTTTAACAGAATCTTGCAAATCCGTTTTTCCCCCTTGATCAACTCTATGAAAATGTCTCAGTTCTTTGTCCTGCAGTCCTGCAAATATTTCCACATCTGAAAGAAGGTCTTGCCTTAAGGTAATTGAGGAAGGGGGTGGAAGAATGAATATCCTCTGGTATTAAAAGACTTCATGAATATATAGGCAGAAAAATCAATAAACCAGAGGAAAATAATAGTATTTTCATCATTTTCAGTTCTTAGAAAAGCAGAACTATTAGTCTCATTCAGAATGTAGATAAATTAAGGTCAGTTCTTTATTAAGGAGTTTAAATATTTTACCTTCCATCCTACATCCCTATGCTGTTTTAGGAAAACTGATGTTAAAGAATGTGAACGACATCAGCTCTTGGTCTTTACCTGGCAGTGCCCTTAGAAACGGCTTTCCTGTTCTCTAGTGCAACCGGGCAACATTGCTTCAATGCCTCTTTATTTTTTCTGTAAAATTTGTGTTTCCCGTGTTGGTAGCAAACTATCTAAAACTTTTTCCTAGTGTTTTCTATTTAAAAGATAAAATAAGCATGTTATACATTAAGCAAATTAACATTAACAGTAGTCTTTGAATTCCTTAAATTAGCTCATTTGTAAAAGTAATCATAGTATTATTTCCCTGTTCTTTTTCTTACGTATTTATGGAGGGGAAAAGTGTGTGTGTGTGTGTGTGTGTGTGTGCACATTCATGCATCTGTGTGACTATCAGTGATGTTAAACTGAGTGGTTTTTATTTATGTTCTTATTATAAAAATTTCCAAAACAAGCCTACTAGTGCGTTTTGCAAACGCAATTTGCTAAAAATGAAGAGTTCCTTTACGGTAATTTAAGCAGCCTCTATTAAACTAGCATTTTGCTAATACTTCTCTCTTTTATATAGCAAATCAGACCGTAGAAGTGATCAAATTAGCAGTATTCTTTCCATGCTATTCAGAAGCAGGGATCCAGGTAACCAAACTACAGCCAAAGCACAGATTACACTAAAGGGAAAAAATACCCGGAACAGTGTTAACAAACTTGCTGGGTAAATTAGATATTATTTTTGAATTTTTTTCCACATAAAATAGAGTTATTTAGAAATTACGTTTTAGGAGGATGAAAGAGAAAGCACCTCTTAGAATTCATATTTTGTGTTCAAAATCCATATATTAAATTATATTATATATATTACCTAAGAGTGCTTTATAGGATATAGAGTATTTTGGAGATTAGTAATAAAATTGAAATTAGAGCTAAAAAAGAATGTCTTTGTACTTGGATTTTAAGCTATCGTTTTTTGGTTTTTGTTTTTACTTTTATATTTAGTATTATAATAATTTTCTTAAAACGCATCTGAAAAATTTCTCTGACAAAGTCTTTTTTAATAAATTACATTTAATCAGTCCAAGCCTAAGATTCAAATTTTAAATTGTGTGTTTTTAGACTCTTTTTTATTAATAAAACCTGCTTTCAATTATGTGGCAGTGAAAAAATATTTAATTATCTTTTCTAAAAATAATATAGAAAAGTTTACAGACTTGATTAATTTTACTTCATAAAAACACATGCAGTAAGATTAACTCTTGGGGTCATTCTTCCAAATTATAAAAGCAACATTGTGAACAAAGTGCCTTTTAGCTTTACATTTGTAACAGTGCTTTGTTTAAAATATATTTTCTCCTAAAAATTGATATTCCTTTTTCTTATAAGAAATTTGAGTCAAGTCATTTCTTTGCCTTTTTCCTAAAGAATATAGTTGTCTAAAATAGTGGTGAATAATTCAACATAAAGTAATTTCATGTTCAATTTATGAAGGTAGGGTAAGTACTTGATAGCTGTAGATGACACAGAATAAATTTAATTGAGAGAATCATTTTCACCTAATTCCTATGAGTTTATTTCTGTCACAAAACTGGCCTATTGATACAACTGCATTTCTTTAGATAGATAATGTGTTTGTTTGGCAACATATATCTGAGTATTATTTAAGCAGAATTGTTTATTTTTTAAATGATGGAATTTAAAATATACATGAATTGATTTGTATATCATGGGTTAAGGTTTTCAAAGCAGTAGTGGAGCTGTGTGTTAATATATAGCTTATAATTGAAATGGTACATGTTTGTACATTTTAAGCATTTCAGTGTAAAATTTCTTAATTGGAATACTCTTTCCCTTGGCTAATTCATTAGTGAAAATATTTATTCCTCAAGTTAATGCTATATAGTATGAAGCAATTTTTACATAGTGTAAACTTGTTTATGATATTCTGATTTCACTTTAAAACTTTTATTTTGCTTCCTATACATATAGTTCATACTTGATATAATAAGAAGTGCAGACACACATGAAGGGAATACATATCAGCTGTCTGGTTTTACAAATGATCATTAAAACACTATGTCTTACTACTTTGACTCCAAATTATTGTCTTCCCGAACCCAAAAGTAATTTTCACAAGTACATTACACAGCAGAACTTCATCTTCTGCTGGTTAGCGGTAGAGGATTTAAATCCATACCGACAGTTCATTTGACAATGACCTTGAGGGGCTTTGCTTCTTGAAGAAGAAAGCAGAAGCTTGCGGTAAACAAAGTTCACTTCTGACAGATGGATTGAATGACAGAAAGGTTGCGAGTGCCAGAATAGCCCTGGCAGAGGAGGAAATGTTCAGTGGAATCCAACAGGAGAGGAGGTGTGAACAGGTGCAGGGTTGCTGACGGAAGGGGAACCAGATGGAAGGAGCCAGAGCCAGTTTATTTAAAGGAAAAGGCAGAAAACATTGAAAGGCTGTGCGATCAGTGGCTAAAAGTGTTCATAGAGGAAGGTAAAAATTCACAAAGCAAAACTGCACAGTGGGGTAGCTAACACTTAGCATAATGGTAGTAATTTGTGAGTTTAGTTTGGAAGTTGCAATTGAAATACATTCATCTTGGCTCTTGACACCATCAAGCATAGATATTTGAAAGTTGTTTATTTTTTTTAAGTTTCTAAGCTTTTTTTATCCATCCATTAATTTAATTTTTTCCAGCCAGAAGCTCCGTTATGATAATACTAAAATTGTGTCGTCAGCTAGGAAAAGAAAAAAAATTAAAGTGAAGATTAACATTCCATTCAAATTTATCTGGTGATGCCTCAGTTTTGTTCACATATGGGAAGCAAATGCACGCACTGTTGGGTGACATCTGTAATATCTAAGAAATTTGCAATGTTAAAATAGATGCCGTTGGTTGCTTTTGTTGTTTTAAGTCTCTGTTCATTTTTTGAAGTCCAGTTTGATTGTTTCAGTTGGAATAATGTTCTCTGAAATATATGTTTACCCGCCATGATCTTCAGGTTAATTTCTGTTGCTGAGATTGCCCTGATTTTCACTGACTTTCAGTGACCTGCCTTTAGGCAGACACCTGCAAATTAAGTATCATTTACAATAGGAACAGTTTACAGCGGGGCTAAGAAGGAGGACTTTTAAAAAAAATTTCTTAGACCTATGAAAATGAAACCTTCTCTCTGCAAACTAAAGACATCTTGCTAATCATCTCTCTGGTCACATCATGCATGCCATTTATGTGGGCCCTTGTCTTCCACTCTTGTCCATGAAAAGTTCCTGTTAACTTACTGATAAAAAGATGCCAATAGAGGAGGAGCTGTTATAAAGCAATCACTAGGAAAAACAATGAAAATGCACAATTATTTTGGGATTTTAAAGATCTAATAATTTATTCACAAGAGTTTCTGCATTCTCCTCACAAAGATTAAATACTCAGAGTAAATTCAATGAGCACTGTATTCACATTCCCCATCTCAGAGCAGCCTAGATCAAATAGATTACATTTGATTAGGGCAGCGTACTTTGGGACGTTCTGATTTTAGAGAAAATGTCTGTGATCCATGGCATGCTTTTGTCTGTAAAGAGAACTGAAATTTAATTAGTAGTTATAGAAGATGTTTATTTACGTTTATATTGTTTGTAGAGATCAACACTTTTGGTCACTTTAAAGACTGGATGAGGCTACATACAACTATACATTTGAAGGGAAAATAGTTATGTCTTCTAATAAAAGGAAATTGATAACCTGATTTTAAAAAATCAGCTCTAAATATGCTTTTTTTCCCCCAACTCATCAAGAAGTTTTCATCTAATAGATATTCTTATTAATCTAAAATTTTACATAAAATTGATTAGAACATACTTGCTTTCACTGTAATATACTGATTTTGCCATCTCTTCTATCATAGTTACTAAACACCTTTTTATAGTAATGTTAATAGCATGGTGCTGCTGTATAAAATAATACCATGAAACTCACTTGAATTATGGGATTCAAATTGAAAGGTAGTGAACAGAAACTGCAACAATTAGTGTCATCATCTGATACTCATACTGCAAATTAAATTGCAAGCTCTTTATAGGTAAAACTAATAGCTTTCCAGAAATATGTAAACTTAGTTGTACCCAGCATAGTGTCTTACATCATAGGGGTCTTGAATTTTTTTTGAATGAAGGGATAAGGGTTGATTGCTGTTAAAGAGGCATTTATTCAACATTTATTGAGTACATGTTCTATTCCAGCCGTAGAGGGAACATTTAGGCACTGTAAAATTTTTAAATGAAGATAACATGATTCTTCTTTATAGTTATCCTACAACCTAGTGGACAAGAATTATGTAACTACGTACTTTGTGTGTGTGTGTGTGTGTGTGTGTGTGTGTGTGTGTGTAAAATCTAGAAAACAGTGTATTTAGATTTATAAACTGTCCTGAACTGAAGATATCTTAAATGAATGAATTAATGAAACTCCCATGTAGACCAATACTCATTATAATATGTGAGAACTGAGATGCAGAGAAGTTCAGTGATGTGCCCAAGGTCAATAGTCATTTAGTGGAAGTTAACCTAGAATCTCCATCTCCTTGCTCCTGGTCTAGTGCTTTTCCCTGCATTTCACATACTACTCCTTTGTATTCATTGATAATATGACTAATCTGAATAAACACATTAAAATCTTTCTGTAGAAATCTCACACAACCTGTTGCTGAAAGGGAAAATAATTTTCCTTTTGGACTCGGGCACATGGTTATTGGTTCTTGAAACAAAAAAGCAAAGAGGTTTAGCTTACAAACAAAAATTACTGCTTCTTGGAACACTCCTCCTGGGGGTGGTGGTAAAGATAGCTCCCTGATCACACTGCTTACTCCATGATGAGCACATTACTCACATGAACTCAATCTCCATGCAACCCTTCCAGGTGGATGCTGCCATGAGCCCCATTTTACAGATAAGAAAACCGAGGTGTCTGCAGATTAATACCTTGGCCAAGGTCACAGCACCACCAAGTGGTGGAGTTGGGATTCAAGCCTAGGCAGTTAGGCTCCAGAATAAGGTTTTATCCATTGTACTATCTGCCTCTGATGGTGGTGGGTGGTGTGAAAATATTCCTTTTGGAAAGTTGAATTATATAGGGTTCTTGACAGTAGGGCTTCTCAGAGGTTTTAATATGCTAACACACAGTATGACTTTCTTTAGAAGGAAATTTAGTTTTCAGTATTTCAGTCAAATTTATATGACTTAGGGAAACTTTTCTGTTAAATCTCCACATATCTCCCAGGAATCAGGTTTTGGGGAATACATAAAATTAAATTATTTAAATTATTTTGTGGTAGGACAACTGAGAATTATCACGTGGAAATTATTTGTTTTCTTATCTCATCTGTGCCTCTGGAACTTCAGTCTCTGCCCCCACCTCCCATTTTACTTTCATTCACAAAGAGAGCAGGGAGGTAAGTAACTTTCACTTTAGATGTAATCAGTGCTCTGAAATGGAAGTGAGAGGGGGAACATCTTTGACTGTTACTTGAACAATTAGCTGTGCCAGAGTGACATTACAGCAAGTTCTTCCATATCCGCTGTTCCAACTTTGCCTTTATATGTTAACAGTTCTGGAAAATAAATTTGACAATTAGATAACTTGATGCCAGTCAGCTAATTAAATTTATGTACCTTTCAAAGCTTGATTCTTAGAATAAGATTTTATAGAATAAAACATTATGGGTACTTTTGGGTATAAATTATTTTAAACAATCTTCTGCTAAGGATTATTGGCACAGATTTAAAGTATGGGACCCTAAGTCAAACTCTACAGTAGATTTCATTCTCCTTCCATTCTTGGCATACTGATATTCCTCCCTTCTGTGTGTATCCTTTACTGTATTCTGAAGAAATGCAGCAACTCATGGGCAGTAAGCTCTAGAGATTAAGAAGTTTAGCACTCATAATGTGTTAATGTTTCTATAAATACACTTGGAGGTGCCCATAACTTATAAATATTTCAAATGAGATTTTCTATAAAGAATGACTTTGTAATGATAATGATGACTGGAATTGTGATTCTCATGAGGGCTTACTATGTGTGGTCCTGGCTTTCCCACTCATTCTCCTTTCCGGATCCTTGAATTATATTTCTCTCAACAAATAAATTCCACCAATGTTTCTAGAGGTTTGAAACCATTCAGCAGCTTATTTGTATTTCATGAAATGGAGATAATGTTTTGCAATAAGTAAAAACTACAAAGGCAACAGATTAACTCACCAGGCAGTAGGATAATTTATTAAAAACTGGTTGACAGACTGATTGACTAACTAATACTCTTGATAGACTTTGAAACTGTTAGCTTCTTACTAGAAACAAAGAATGAATGATATGAGGATGATTGCTGAAGATTCAGGACAGAAATCTGTGGGAGGGTGGATCATAGAGAATCTGCTATTTCCCATTTAACAATTATAGACTATTAAATGATAAATATTTTCCAACTATATGCACATTAACTTATTAGGAGCCTACAATCCATGTATATAACTGTTCATTTTTCTATAATTTGCCAGCTTGGCTGTATGGAATAATTTTTAATATGCTTTATAATTTAATTTTAAATATGAATATGTATTTTGGGAGTTGCTTCAAACCAAATCTGATTTACAAAAAAAAAAAAAAGCTTGTATTGCTTACATTTGTATAATATGGTGACTACTTCAGCTTTAGCTTTTCTTAGTTTTCTATTAGAATTCTTTGTTTCTCCTTTTCAAGTAATGGTGACTGGCTGATGCAAATGAGAAGTTTATCAAGATAAGAAAATGTTATTTTAATAGTTTTGGCTTTTTATAAGAATTATGAGATTTTATATCTTCGTGAGACATTTAGAGTTAGCAGTGTTTGGCAACATAGTTATTTTGATTTATGGAACATCAGGATTAAAAATGATGCTCTGCTTTAGGGAAGGAGAAAAGGAGTTATGCTCAAATCAGCACTGTCCAGTAGAAATATGAGAGCCACGAAATGCAAACCACATATTCAATTTAAAATTTCCAGATAACCATATTTAAAAAGAAACAAGTGAAATTAATTTTAACAACATAGTATACTTAACCCAATATATAGAAAATAGTATCTTTTCAACATGTAATCGATACAAATTAATTAGATATATTTTACTTTTTTTTTTCTAATTCTTCACAGCACTCCAGACTTGAGGCATGTCTCTCTTCAAACTAGCCACATTTCAAGTACTCAGTAGCCACATGTGGCCAGTGGCTGCCACTGTAGCCCTAGATCTTTTGTTCCTCAGTTTTCCTGGCTTTCCCACATTGCCCACTGTAGATGCAGTCATAAACCCTAAAGTCTATTTCTACAATAATTGGAATCATTCTGTACAAATAAGAAAATCATGTCAGCTTTTTAATTTAAAGCTCGTAGCCAGGACTAACTTTGGTTAATTTTTTTCTGAGGAACTGTCACTTTGAGGGGAGGTGGAGGATAGAGAAAGCAGCTGAAGAGTTAGCTGTACCAGCAGCAAATTACAGTAAGTTCTTCCATATCTTACTGTCCCATCTTTACCTTTACATGTTAAGAGCTATGGAAAGTAAATTTGACAAATAATTAGATGCCAGTCCATTAGTTGAATTTAGGCACCTTTCAAATGATGATCTGGGCTGGACATTGCTGGTTGCTTTATGTAGACTATCTCACATATTCTAATAATATCATTTTATTAAATGATAAAATAAGCTTTAGGCTGAAGTTCCACTCTGGTGTCATGCAACTAGTACATAGTGAAGCCAGGGTTCAAATCTGGACTGTGTGTGTCCAAAGCCCAAGCTCACATCCACCGTGCAATACCACCTCCCCCTATGTAGGTTTTATCAGTAAACTGAGGAAATTTTTTATTCTTTCCTCAAGGTGTTTTGCCTTTGAGGTAATTATATTGATTGTTACAGTTTGAGTAGTCATCTTTTAAGAAAAATAATGATAATAATAATGGCACTAATTGATATTTTTGAACACTTACAATGTGTCAGTACTATACTAAGTGTATTTTACATACAATATCATGCTAGTCTTATAAGGAGAGGTACTGTTACTAACCCCATTTCACATTCGAGAAAACAGTGATAGGGTAAGTAACTCACTTAGGGTACACAGCTAGTAAGTGGAGGTATGGAGACTCTGATGCCCAGTCTGCCTGACACCAAAGTATGCACACTTAATCCCTACCTCCTTGTGTACAAAGAATGACCAACCCAGCCCTGCTGGCAGTGAAGTTTATGTACTAAGGGATAAAGGCCCAAAGTACGACATTATTTTGAGACATATTTTAGGATTTTAGTTGCTCATGTTCCTTTTCTTAGGGCACAAATTCTGCTGGTTTGGGTAAGCTCAAGACACGCTGCCTCCCAGAAATGAATTTGAATATAAATAGATTTAGAATAAAGGTAAAAGCAGGTTCTCAGGAATAGAAAGGACAGTTCTGCAACTATAAAAATGATGAGGATGATGGCTTAGAAATGGCTTGAGGAAGAAGAAAATCCAACAAACACTTTAAGTTCCTGAAGCAGAGGAAACAGTTAAGGATGTAGATAAAAATAGTTGCAAGCAAGTGTTAACAAGCCAAATAGAAATAACGTTAAATCATGAAATGACTAAAAGGAAAAATGTTTTGATGAGGAAAATGACCTAATTACTGTGACAAGAACAATGATTTTCTTATTTTGAAGAGTGAGAATTATACTGGAGTAAGAATCTGAAAACTTGGCCTGGGGTCAGTTTTTTTCTTCCATAAGCGTAGTATTTTTCAGCCCCAGAGGTTTGTGCAACAATGGAGAGGTTATAGAGATCTTAATCAAGCTTTAAAAATGAACTGTGTTTTTGTTATCAAGCCAAGGTCAGTCAGCAGATCACAATCCTAATATCTTTGTACAAACATACTGAGTGGTTGACCAAAGGCCATCACTTTAGAACAATGAAAACCCTGCTGTCTTTCTTACAGAACTTCCCTACTTCCTCAGACGTAGACTTCTGGTAAATTCAGCCATTTGACACATAGCCATAAACTGAGATATAAATTTAAAAGTACTTTTAAGAAGCAAATAACTATCACAAAGCCCTTGCACTTTTCTGTGTAGGATCAGTGGAACTATCCTAAACATCAGTTTTATATATTTAAAAAATTTTGAAACATAACAAAACAAAAAACATGGCAGCAAATCATAGCAAACCAATCAATAAAAAAAAATTGTAAGAAGCAGATTAGTGCTTCTGTATGCTTTCTGTTTTGTTAGAGTAGCACCTGAGACTTTCCATGCAACAAATCGTATGGAGTGTCTGCTGTTTCCAGTCACTATGGTAGATACCTGAAGATAAAACAATGAGCAGTGACTCCTAGGAGCTTCCTAGCAAAGGGAATGCAGCTGCAAGCAGACATTATGAACCTTGATTATGAAGAGTTTGTTATATTTGGTGTAGTTTGCTTAAGGAAGCAGAGATGTAATATATTTTAGGTATTTCTACTGCAAATGATCAGATTTGTATGGGTCTAATACCTGGAAAATTCTCTCTCGTGGAACGGCTCATCTCCCAACATTCCAGATAAAAGAAGCATTACTCTGTTATGCTTGAGAAATGAGACATTATGACATGTATTTCATAATTGTAACTCTTGCTATTATAGCTTATTTCTGAATAAATTTAATAGCCACAAAGTAATCAACATGTTCCCCATTTAAAAAGGATCCTAGAAATTAATTCCAAAACATTTTAATAATAGAATATAAACTCTTTCAGTCAGTTGTACTGCAATTTGACAGTGATGCAGATCCATTGAGAGGTTACAGAAATGCCATTATAATATATATTGATCCTACTGATGTCTAATTTGAAGTTACTCATCAGAAGGATTAATTACTTATTGGGAATATGTAGATAAACTGATATTTTTCAGAGAGGAAAGGCAAGAGTGGACCAATGTGATTAGTTTACACAGAAAAGTCAGAGATGGAAATATGAATATTTTGACAATATGAAGATGCAAAGGCAAAATCATGATCTAATTTATTTCATGCAAAAGCATGCTTGTTCTTATTCTTTAGTCGTTAGAATTGGGCCCATGGTATTGTAAAATAGAACATAGGAGGGCCTAATATTCTCCCAGGAACTTTTATCAAGACAAGCACTTAATGCATCTGAGCCCTCTGAGCTACTTAAGAAATTTCAAGGCTGAAAATCCTGAAATGTGCATTTGATGGCTATTCAGTCTCAGTATCTACCTATGATATCTACTATATCTAAGAAACAATTACCAAAATTGCTCTTGCTATTGCTGTAGTAATAAGTGCTCTCCCTGCTTCTAATGTTGTCCCTTCCCCATCTGTTCCCCACACTGCAGCCAGAGTGATCTTTCTAAAGCTCGAGTGTGATCACAACACTCCCCTGCTTAAAACCCTACATTGGCTCCCTATTTCCCTGAGGATGAAGTCCTTAAAAATAGCTTCATGTTCTGGCTCCTGCCTACATCTCCAGTCTCATCTTTCTTCAGTCTCCCCTCCACCAACTGCTCGCTTCTACCCCACAACACATATATTCCACCCTCCACTCGTGCCAAAACTGTTTGCAGTTTTCCAAAGGCACCTGATTCTCTCTCTTCCCTGGGCCTTTGCACCAGTTGTCCACTTCACTTGTAACGATATTCCCCTCTTTCTTTATATGGCTAATTACTACTCATTTTAAGCCTCTAATATTTTAAGCTTCCTGAAATCCTCCCTCACTGTGCCTAGCTACTCCCCAACTCCTGTCCTATCCACTGTAGGATAGCAGGAATTTAGCTCCATTTTATTATTTACCTTACTATTTTAGTCGTTCTTCCTTGTCTATTTTCTTCACTAGACCGTGAACTCTTCAAGGGGATGGTCATGGTCTGTATCTTGTATACTGATGCATCCCCACACTTCTGTGCCTGGCACAAATTGGTGTTTAAGTATTTGTTGAATTGGATGAGCAATAGAATTTTACTAAACTCATGTAAGGCAATGCCGTGGAATAGAAAGGACACCAAACTTACTAGTAGCTGTGCGGTTTTGAGCAAATCTCTTCATTCTCTGAGCTTGAGATACTTCATCTGACAAACAAGGATATCTGCTCCATCTCCCTGCCTTACAGAACTATTATGAAGAATAAAGAGGTCAATGCATCTGACTGTGCTTTGTAAAATAGAAAGCACAGACACTGGAAGATGATGAGGTGGTAAAAGCCTGTGGGTTTTGTCTTAAGTAAATGTGAGTTATTCAGGAGGTGTAATAGAAGCTGGCAATATAGAGTCTAGCACACCTCCTTGGCCTTGAAGGTTAGAGTTTTCAAATTATTTTGGAGATACTGTAAGAGAACATTTTGGGAGGGAAAATATTTTTAGGAAAGTTTCTGTGAATTATTTCCTTTCTTTTGTGTTTATTCCTTTGAAAGAAGTTGACCTCCTTCTTTTCTGCTTCCTTTCCTAGAAGTGACTCATTCTCTGATCTGATAACTCACCTTCCAACATTGTACTTAAAATTCTGATATACTTTGCGGGAAGAAAATAGAAATAATTTCCTCTAGGAAATATGTATAATGCCATGAAGTTTTTTGCATACTTGAGGAAGTAGGGATCACTGAATCCTAGCCCTCTTGTATTTTCCTTTCCCTATTTGTTCCATCCCTGTATTTCTACATTTGCTCAAATATGAGAACATAGTCCTTGTTAATAGTAAACAAGTACAGGATTTTGGTTCTTCTCAAACATGGAAGATATCATTCTTTCTACTAATTTTACTTTGTTTTTATTTTGTTGTTATTATCAATAACAATAATAGAACTAAATTAAATTATTGGCCAAAATAGGGATTATTTTATCCCATTCTCTTCTTCTAATCAGTAGGTAGGAGGATCCTTAAACCTGTAAGGATACTTAGTATTTTCTGTCCCTTAACAGTTGTTCATTCATTCATTCACTCGTTCATTCATTCATCAAATACTTGTTGACTGCACAACTATATTCCACGCACCATTCCAGGCTCTTGGAATAAATTAGTGAGCAAAACAAAGGTCTCTATTCTTCAGGCACTTACATTCCAATTAAGATGTGCACGTCTTATCTTTCCTGGGAGTCTGTGATAAACTTGAGGCAGGAGATGTATTTATGTGCCTTTTAATGTTTTTGCAAAAGTCAATATATTTCTTTAAGGAGGATACAACTAATTGATGGTGTCATTGTAGGAGGAAGTGTTCCAATAACATTTGGGACAAATGAGAAAGGAGAAGGAGGACTAGCTTGGGATTGGCTATCAAGATATATAATATGGGTAGTAAATGACACACACACACAGATAATTGAAATAAGACTCTTGTCATCCTTTATCTCATTTATCTGAGTCCCTGACAGAGTAAGATATTGAAGCATAGAGATTCATACTATGGACTTTAGATTCAGGTAGGCCTGAATTTCCTGGCTATGTCCCTTAATAACTGGGGGACTTTGAACAAATTGTACACCCTCTCTAGACCTCAGTTTCCTCATTTATAAAGTGAGGATAATAAGAGAACCTACCTCTTAGGGTTGTTTGAGATTAAATAAAAGAATACATGTAAAGAGCTTAGCTTATGCTAAATGTTAGTAAATAATAAGTTACTAAAATTATTAACTCTTAAAGTAGGCTTTTTTCCTGCCCTATTTTCAGGAAGAACCCCTGGATTAAAAGAATTAAGTTACTTGTTCATGATCACATAGGTAATCAGGAGGTAGATACTATACTTGGATCCTCTAGCTCTGTGAGTTTTCTACTGTACCCCATTGCCTCTTTTTTATTTTTATTTTTTAATTTATTATTATTATTATTTTGGCTGCATTGGGTCTTCGTTGCTGTGTGTGGGCTTTCTCTAGTTGCGGCAAGCGAGGGCTACTCTTCGTTGCAGTGTGCAGGCTTCTCATTGCAATGGCTTCTCTTGTTGTGGAGCACAGGCTCTAGGCATGCGGGCTTCAGTAGTTGCAGCACGTGGACTCAGTAGTTGTGGTGCATGGGCTTCAGTAGTTGTGGCACACGGGCTCAGTAGTTGTGGCACACAGGCTTAGTTGCTCTGCGGCATGTGGCATCTTCCCGGACCAGGGATCGAACCATGTCCCCAGCATTGGCAGGCAGATTCTTAACCACTGTGCCACCAGGGAAGTCCCTCCATTGCCTCTTAAAATGTGGTTTTCCCAGAACACAAAGAGAATCAAGTGAAAAATGGTGTGTATGCTTTTTAAAAAAAAAAAGCATTAATAGATAGACACTGCTACATATAAAATAGATAAAAACAAGGATTTACTGTATAGCACAGGGAACTATATTCAATATTTTGTAACAACCTATAATGGAAAAGAATCTGAATCACTTGGCTGTACACCTGAACTAACACAATATTGTAAATCAACTATAGTTCAATTTTTAAAAAAGCAAAAACTATAAGGAAATATTTAATTCTAGTTACTCATAGATTTGATTTCCATAGTAGATTAGCAACTTAGAAAGCACTTCTGTGTGTACCAAGTTTGAGAAAATGAGTATGTTAAAGAATGGATTCCAAGTTTCTCACTGTTGAGGAATAATGTTACACTTAGGGAAAGAGGGAAGACTAAGTTCTATCTATGTTATTGGATTGGAAATAGAGACATCAATTTGAATGTGTATGTATATATTCACATAAAGACGTATAGACAAATATTCATATTTATATTTATATATTCATATGTATATTCATATACTGGCTCTGTCTACTAAGGTGACCTAGAAGCCAAGACTTGTCAGTAGCAATAAGTACCACCTAGTGACAGATCTTGATTTCTAAATACCATTCTCCACCAAAAGGCACAAGAGCTCCTTGAGCAAATGCTGATTCCAAGACTGGTAAAGGACAGTACAAGATGAAACTGGAACATCTTGTAGGAATAGGAAGCCAAGAACTGCCCAAGAATAATAGATAATATCATATTATTAAAATAGGACCTGGTAGAAGTATTTATAATGAAAATTGGTAAACACTGCAAATGAGGGATACCCCCCAAATCAATTATTAAACATTTTCCAGCATACCAATAACATCAACCAAGTGATCAAAGATAATATCACCATTATTGGGACAAGTGTACATCATGTATCTTAACTCACAATAGCACCCGGCACCTCCCTGCTGCTTCTCTCTGTAATTCCATCAAGAATGGCTCTCAGCTAGTAAGTATGTTATAAATGGTCTCATACATTTTGTTACACCAATATGCCACTGTCACAAAGCTCTCTCTATTTTACTTTAAAACGGAAACACCTTTTAACCAAAGGGTTGTATGTCTAATACTAGAACTTCAGTCACTAGTAAAAAGGTGAATAGAAACATGGCAGACAGGATTGGTGCCTCAAGTCACTGGCAACACCACGTCCTTGTCCTCAGGTTAGACTTGAGGCTTTCATCATTTCATCATTTCCGAGCCACACTCACTGGTGAATTTTAGGATCTTCCTTTAATGTAGTAGTAAAATTTTAATTGTACTTTAAAAAAATCTAATTAATCATCTTTGCTCTGTGACATGGATTTTTCTAAATAGCAAGATTTAAAATAATAAATGATATGGAAAAGTTGAGGATTAAAAATGTAAAGTTAGGGCTTCCCTGGTGGCGCAGTGGTTGAGAATCTGCCTGCCAATGCAGGGGACACGGGTTCGAGCCCTGGTCTGGGAAGATCCCACATGCCGTGGAGCAACTAAGCCCGTGAGCCACAATTACTGAGCCTGCGCGTCTGGAGCCTGTGCTCCACAACAAGAGAGGCCGCGATGGTGAGAGGCCCGCGCACCGCGATGAAGAGTGGACCCCGCTTGCCACAACTAGAGAAAGCCCTCGCACAGAACCGAAGACACAACACAGCCATAAATAAATAAAAATTTAAAAAAAAATACACTAGAACTCAAATTGAAAGCAAATCACATTAAAAAAAATGTAAAGTTAATTCTTCAATCCCATTTTTTAAGTGGGATGGTAAATGACATTTTAGAAAATATAATCAACCAGAATTATAATTGGAAAAAAGGAGAGACTAAACCTCAATGTATGCTTAGTCTGTGTTTGAGGCCTACCCAGTACTTGTTCCCTCCTTTTAACTCTCAATTGTTATCAAGTAAACATCAACATGGCCCACACGCCCATGTGTTGCCACAGGTGATGTGGATAACTTGGAGAAAAAGATGGATGTTCCTATTCTAATACCTTTGCTCCTTTTTAAAGTCAGCTCTACTGAGGTAAATTTAAATATAATAAAAATCACCAATTTTAAGTTTGCAATTAAATGTGTTTTGACAAATGTACATAGTTACAGAACCATCATAACCATGATATAGAACATTTCTATCAACCCCAAAGTTCCCTCATGCCCATCCCCTACCTCCAGGTCCTGGAAACATTGACCAGTCACTCTATAGTTTACTTTTCTAGAATCTCATGTAAATGAAATCATGAAATATGTCTTTGGTACCTGGCTTCATTAAGCATACTGTCTTTGAGATTCACCTAGGTGTCATATGTAACAATAGCTTTTTATTACTATTTTATTACTACTATTGCTAGTATTCCATTGTAAGGCTATACCACGATTTGTTTATCTATTTAGCAGTTAATGGACATTTAGGTTGTTTCCAGGTTTTAGCTATTATGAATACATCTTTCAGCCTTATTTTAATAACAACCAAGAAATTCTTCTTTACTGCCATTGCTTTTATTCCAATTTGTAAAATATGGTAACTATAAGTTTGGTTAAGTGAGATCATCAATATTTTGAGTAAGAACTGAATGAAACCATTTGGGGAAGCCTGGCCCAGCTATCTTTCACAAGGCTCTCACACCCAGCTGGAACTGACTTCTTATTTTTCTATGCTTTAGTAGTTTTATTCCCTAGTACCTTTCTTGTGGTATATTTCACCTTTTACCTTCTATTTTGGCCATTTTTAATTCCCTATTGGGACAAAGACTATGCCATATTTATGTATCTTTGTTTGACCTGTGCCTAACAGAGTGTCTTTCAGAGTTATGTTAAATATTAAATGAATTGGTTTGGATTCTTCTCCGATCACTTCCTTGGATAACTAAGTGATTTTTATTAACTCTTTCAACCCATTATTGCATTACCTGTAGAGTGTTATAAAATAAGTTCCTAAATCAAAATATTTCAAATCCCACCTCTGCCTTTACAGCATTTACAGTAACCTTTGAGCAGATTTCTAATTCTTTATGACCCTCCTTTTTTTTTTCCAACTATAATGTGAGAGGATTTGATTAAACAAATTTGAGATTCCTTCTCCCTTTTAAAATGTTAAGGTTTTATAAAAAACCTGCTAAGTCAGAAAGAACCTGCAAGGTGAGAGGGCAACATAGAAGGAAAGGGGTATATAAAGAAGGTAGGAAAACAAAAATATGCCATGTTTTTATGCAATTGAAAAGAAAATGTGTAGTTTCTTAAACAGAGTAAAAGTTGGGCAAGGATTCAAGAAACAAAAGTTGTTGTGTAACAACATTTGTTGGTAGAGAATTCTTTTAAATTGTTTTATAAGGAGAACTACAATAATACAGTAGTTCTTTTCTCTAGTAAATTTAGATCAGTAATTAGGTTCCTCATTCTGAAAATTACTGATGAGACTGGCAGCCCCTTTGTGTAAGTGAACTATAAGCCCCAGTTTACAAAGGGTAGTCCCAGTTATGACTGTTTGTCTTGGTATAATTACTTATTATTAATGATTAATAATGCCCGTTTTCACTCTCAAATGGGTATTGGTTTTGAACAATGCATTTTTTCATCACCCGATTACTGGGGATCTCAGAATCCTAGGTCTCCCGACCTATATCCCCTGCTCTAGCTAGGGTTCTCTGTCTTGGGGATGGTTACTCAGTGAAAGAAGCCACAGTGCTCTCTTCAGGCTAACCCCTTCAGTGGCAGCATCTCCACCTGGCAACACCATTAGAGCCGTTCTCTTCCATACACTCTTCTCTCTTTTTTTTCACGTCTGGAAAGTTTTTGCCTCCTCATATAAGACTTGAGCAGATTCTGCAGCTTCACTTAAAGACTGCAGCCTTCTTTCCCCTATGGCAAGTATATAAGAACATCCGTTCATTAAGCATTCACTGCCCGCTTCCTGTGTGCCATGTACTGAGCTGGGCTCATTGTATAGAGAGACAAAGACGGCAAAAAGGGACAGACAAGTAAACCAATAACCAAAGTGTGATAAATGCTATCTTCGTAGGATGCATACATACACAACATATACTGATGTCACTGTAGAAAGAACAGTTAATTTAGGAGAGAGGGGAAAGAGAGGAGGGGAATTTTGAGCAGGTCCTAAAGGAGCAGTATACATTGAGCAGCGGTGACGGGTTGGTGGGAGGCAGAGAGGGGTGAGGTGGGCGGGGGAAAAAAACGTCCCAGCAAAACACAGAGACATGTGCAGCTTTCCGTGGCCAGAAAATACGTGGTATGACTGAGGAGGCAAAAAGTGGCCTCGACGCACTATCCATGTATTGCAGCATACCAATTTGGAACTGAGTGTGAGGCAAGACCTTGGAGCAAGTCCACAGGGTGTTGTTACTAGAAGTACCAGAAGGGACCTTATTTCACATTTAGCGTGGCCCCCTGATGATCCATTTGATTGAGGTGTGGGTGTATTTTCATTCTGGAATTTTGTACTACAACATTACCACATGCCTTGACTGATTTCAATACACACTTTCCTTATGTTGCTTTATGATGAGAAGCCAGTGATTTAAAGTTCCACAGCAGCACATAGACTAGTAGTGATAGCTTTATGGAATTGTTTATTTTTAGTTTGGCAAGACAAGACAGTAAATATCTCAATTAGTAAACTAAAGCAGCATGGATGAGAAATGCCCACAAGAAGATTAGGAGTTAGAAATAACTAAGCCAATTAATTGAAGGAAACTTTTATATCACTTACCCATATTTAGAGAATAAAGAACCAACCAACCTAATGTGTGTATGTGTGAGTGTGTGTTTGTGTGTATGTGTGTGTGCTCACACACAGTGTCATTATCCACAGTGGTGCCAGTAATGAGGTCCTTTGCATTCTTCAGGTTCTAATTGTT
The DNA here is from genome assembly GCF_025265405.1 of Mesoplodon densirostris. Classification (NCBI taxonomy): domain Eukaryota; kingdom Metazoa; phylum Chordata; class Mammalia; order Artiodactyla; family Ziphiidae; genus Mesoplodon; species Mesoplodon densirostris. The sequence continues at coordinate 128,181,053 of NC_082662.1, read as the reverse complement.
TAGGAAGTTTCTCTCTTTAGGAGCCACTGTGATTGGATATTGACCCATCCACTGGTCAATATCTAGTCACAGTGGGGTGAGATACATCATCTTTGACTACAGAAGCTTCTCATCCTGCAGTTTCTTTCAGTGTGACCCAAAAGGGATCTTATTATGAAGTGCTGGGAGAAGTTTTTTATTTTCATATTCATATTTATATTCACATTACATGGCCTAATGTGTGAAAATGTTTAATGAAAACATGCATGTGGTACTGCAGAATCATTTACTTGCCTCCAGATAGAATCTCCTACATTATATTTGAGATTCCGTTTTAAGTCTGGGAGGAAAAGCAGAGGTGATCTACAAAACTTAGTTTCAAGAATTTAAGTTTTGGGTGTATTGAGTCATGCTGTGCCTGTAACTTCAGGATCTTTAGGAAATATTGACCATTCAAAAGAAAAAAGATGGGCTTCCCTGGTGGCTCAGTGGTTGAGAGTCCGCCTTTCGTGCCCCAGTCCGGGAAGATCCCACATGCCGTAGAGCGGCTGGGCCCCATGAGCCATGGCCGCTGAGCCTGCGCGTCTGGAGCCTGTGCTCCACAACGGGAGAGGCCACAACAGAGAGAGGCCCGCGTACCGCGAAAAAAAAGATTAGTTGGCGGTACGTAACACTGAGAATGTTATAGAGAACGGTGTTTGTGTTTTAAAGTTATAAAATAGCATTATTCAGTTGTCATGATTTTTTGATTTTTAAAGTTGCTTACTTTAGTCCATTTAGATGTATGGCAAGTATTTAACATTGTATGAAAGATCCTTTGGAGTTTCTGCCTAAAGTAAGGGGGAGTCTGTAGAAAGACTGTTGTCTACTTATGCTTAACAATTTACTACGTATCAGCTCTCTGTGGTCTGTAGGGGAAATGATGGGGATTAGTGCATCTGTAGTTTAAATTTCTGTGTCTCCTCTCTGCCTTGTAGACTGGAAAAAGATAGCATTCAGCAGAGCTTTAGCAACGATGCAAAGGCCCAAGCCCTTCAGGCCCAGCAAAGAGAGCAGGAGCTGACACAGAAGATACAGCAAATGGAGGCCCAGCATGACAAAACTGGTAGGTGGTAGGGAAAGATTAGAGCCTGGGCACTTGCTCACAAGCCAGGCCCACGCCTTACTGTGAAATGACATCAGGAACACCTGTAACCTTTGGCTGGCCGAAGGGAGCAGATGCTAACTACACCGGAGATTCCGAATTACATATTAGTTAGCGTTTAAAAGAGAAAATGGAAAGTATTGCCCACTGTCTGTTGATTTCAGAGTGCTGCTCTCACATCTGTTGCACCATCTGGATTATGAGTTTATTTACCTGTGTTCAAGAAACGTAAAGCTGAGAGAGACCACAACAAAGTAGAAAAACAAAGGGCTTGTTTTTGGCTGGGTTTTCAGGCACACATGTTATATAAAGAAAATAGCATCAGAAGCTCTGCGGGAAATGCTCTGAGCTTACAGTTAGAGCCTCCTGAATAGCATTGAACAGTTCCCACAGTACACACATTATAGCTACTCTAAAAGCCTAATGAGTTTGCTTCAGCATCCAAACTGGAGAAAAGCTTTAGCCATTAATCGGTTCTTAATTCACTGTCGCAGCTGGATGTAATTCAGTGGCTCCAAATTGATATGTTCCTTTATTTAATCTTTGCAGCTTCGAACATTTTTAGCATTTGTATGATTTCCCCACCTCCCCCAACCCAGTCTAGAGTGATGTTTAATCCTTTGCATTCTTCAAGTTCTCACAACTGCTGTTAAAATTCACTAATACAAGGCATTGACCACAGCTGGCAGCTTGGCTAAAAATTGCCATCTTTCATCACATTGGCACTATTCTGCAGACTGAGTTGGCCAGTAACTCTTTACCTTTAATTTGAAAGTAAAATGCACTTTGAAAATAGGCAGTTTGATTTGTTCAGTCGGAGCATTATGTAGTTCCTTTCACTTTTGAGTTGTGTGTTCACAGACAGTGTTAGTCAAAACAAGACAGTGTCAGTCATTATAATTCCACACCACATACACCAAGCTGATTGTACTATTAAAACAAAAGTTTAATTGATCCTGTTTCTTCCAGAAAAATGTTGCTTAATTTTTAGTGCCTTGATTTATTTTGCTTTGTATGCTATATGCTTTTTTGTCAGTCATTGTCTAAAACTGAAAAGAAAGGGCCTGTTAAACCTTTCACCTAAAGATAATTTTCATGTGATTTAATGTATACTATATTTGATGACATGGTAATAAATGGTTGCTTATCCTGTAAGTGAAAAATTGCTAATGTAAAATTCATTAAATAATCTGTTTGCTAATAAAGAGGCAAATGTCATATTGATCCACATAATTCACTCCATCACTTTCAGTAGAGATTTTCTTCTCACAGTGTTTGGCCAGAAGAAATGAAAATTCACCAGGCTTGGTAGTTGTTTTTCCACTAAAAACAAAAGAAGAAGATTACAGAATGAATTATTGTTTGCCTCCACTATTATCAGGATCCCGGTGATCAAGGAGTCTTAGGCAGTATCTCTGAGTGCTAGATAAGAGTATTGACTGAGCCACCATGAGAATACTTCCTTTTGTTTTGCACAAAAATACATACTCTCTTTAGTTTCTTTGATCAGATCTTCATTGAAGCTCACACTAATAGATGAGGAAAATTATTTATTTCCAGTAAAATAAGGAAAGTTATGTATTTTTCTTTTATGATTAGAGAAGTATATGCAAGATGGGAGTAGTGAAATATGTGAGCAGATATGAAATATAAAGCATGAGTTACAGCGTAGAAAGAGTTCCTCAATTATTTTAGTTTTGAATTATCTGGTTGTGATCAATTTGACACTCTGTTTAGAGTAAAATTATCAAAATAAAAATATATTGCATATTACAAAGATATAAGCATCTATGGCTCCACTTGAGGTATTTGACAATTTATTAACATGTTAAAAATTACACAAAGCTGATATGATCAGATATGTTTCTGGTGTGTAATTATTAGGGAAATAAATGTCTCACAAGATTTAGTGTCTTGCCAGATGAGCATTCCTTTGACCTAGGACCGTAAAAGTGATCTAGAGTCTTATAGGAAAAGTGTGGTTGTCTTAGCACGTTTACCACTATACATGTGGAAGCACTGCAGAGCTACAACCATAAACATCTTATGTTGCTGGGGGGGGGGGTTATTGTTATTTCTAGAAAATGAACAGTATTCATTGCTGACCTCCCAGAATTCATTTCTGACAAAGTTAAAGGAAGAGTGCTGCACATTAGCCAAGAAACTGGAACAAATCTCTCAGAAAAGCAGGTAGGTAATATAATACTTTCAGAGCACTGTTTATATGAATACTGTCATTTTTTTCTTAAAAGACAGCATTTCCACTATTTTATAGTCTAATGTCAAAATTAGATATGTATTGACATATTTCCTGTAAAAAACATTTTCTCTCTATGAAAATTTTCTTAATTATCCATACAGACACCTTGATGTTTTTTCATAATTAGGTATACATACTATAATTTTACTTTTTTAATGTTCAGAATTGAAAACTATGAAATTTCAGAGCACAAAGGTCAAGATGGCATCCTTTTAATAAAGGATGCAGATAAATCAAGCAGTTCTAAAGTCATATTTTAACACAGCTAACATATTTTAGTCTATTATCATAGTTCTCCATGAACACATAAAAGCTATCTTTAAGGCAAATGATAATGGATAAAATATGAATGTATAAAAATAAAAGTAGATGATACTTTGAAATAAACCAAAACCATCTTTTCTTTCTCCTAAAATTGTTTTATTTTAATAAAATAGCCATCATTGATTTTGTAGGTACATGCTCTTTTATAAATCCACTGATTGGGTTCTTAGTGAATTTTTTTCTGTACATTTTCTAATCATATTATCTCAATAAATGAATTATTTATATTCTAAATTCTAAGAAGCCTGAGTTCTCATCTTAGCTCTGACAGTAGCTGTGTAATCTTGGACAAATTTATTTGACCTGCTTGAACTGTGGTTTCCTCTTGTAAATGAATGATGTTGAACAGAATCAATTTGACTTGAACTCAAAAGAAATCATTCATTTAACTAGCTAGGTATAAAATGTCGCATTACAGTATAACCTAATGGGAAAATAATCTGTGAATCTTCTCTTGCATACTTTTCTGAAACTCACTTAGATCATCAAAGAACAAGGAATAGGGCTCAGCAAACCAACTACTGACTTAGGTTTATTATTCAGAAAGAATTTCTAGGAGGGTCAGAGCAAGTCTGATCACTCTGAGCCCTATCTTGGGTTCCTGCATCAATAAGCTGGCTTACGTTATGGAATCCCCATCCCTTAATTTTTTTGAAAATCGGGGGGCTTATGAATCCAATTCTTTCTGCTCACAGGAAGGCAGAAGCTCCTATAACCACCCAGAATGTGCTCTGAACATGCACCTTCTTAGTGAATACTAATTAAGTATCTTGTTTGGGATGGGAAAAGGCTTAGGGTACCAAAATACCCAGTATTTTCAGGAAATTTGACAAGGAAACCCAAATAATTTTGCCATGGAAGAGACCCTCATAATATATCAACAGGAGGTATTCCTAACTAGAAATATTTGATTTACCTCAGATACCAACAAACTAGATTAATAATTTAAGAAAAAATTATTTTGAATTGGGTCTTAAAAGATTGTGTTATCTTAAGAGTGCTTTGGGATTGATTATTGATTAATTATCTTGCTGTCTAAGGAGACATAATTGAGGAATTGGAAGTGTATAAAAGAGAAAGAGAAGCTATATGCTTGCTATATATTATTTAATTCTCACAACAGCTTGAGACATGAATTATTATCTTCTTTTACAGAGGAGGAAACCAATACTCAAAGTGTTTAAATAGCTAGTAAGTAGGAGCACTAGAATTCTAACTTAGACATTTCTGGTTCCAAAGCCTATGATCTTTCTTACAATAAGTATAATTATTTTATATCTACTACTAAAGAAAATCCAGGCCAAAGTAGTTACAATGGGAAAGTTTAGGAAAGAAAAATTAATCTTTATATTTCCATGGAGAAGTAAGCATACTTCGCATGTGAGTGTTAACCTGTGAGCCTGGGTTAACCTGTGCCATGCGCCCTGAGGCCTTCTTTCCCCTGCTCTAGGTCTATCAATTTACCCTGTACTAGTCTAGTGAACTTGAACCTCAGCCTCTCTTCTCTTCAACTCCTCTCACTTCTGATTCTAGCTCCTGACTGCTACTTTGTAAATTGAATGTGTTCCGTTACGTCTGATACACAGCTGGCACCTGATACATATTTACTGAATGAATGAATGAAACAAATAAGCCCGGGGCTACTACCCCCTGTATCCTGATCTGACTCTGATTCCAGACCATTCCTTTGTTGATGACAGGCAGTGTGCAGTAAAAAACACTTTGGAATTCAGAAGGAACAAGGTTTGAATCTTGCTCTGGCACTTAGCTTCATAACCTTGCATACATCGCTTAATTTCTCCAAACCTCGGCTTCTCCATCTGTAAAAACCTTTTAAAAACTATGTTGCAGGATTATGATGGGAATTAGAAATTTAGAGAGATGTATATAGGTACACACATATATGTAACACCTAACACCATGCTTGACCCATAGAAGAATACAGTAGGTGCTATTGCTGTCATTGATAGTATCATTTTAAGGGTCTTGACTGGCAATTAGGATATCACTTCACCTAGCTATTATTGTCTTTGCTACCGTCCGAGTGCCATAATTCTCTGACAGACATAAAGTCTATACCACAATGGAAAATCTTTTTGAAGGCAATGCAGGATCAGGAAAATGTGGATTTGGTTGCGTTTCAGCTCCTGCTCTGGTACCTTGTCTTGTAAGTCTGAAGAGTTAAAATACGTATCTACTGTAACTTTATAAGTTGATCCAAAACTAAAACCTAGCAAATAATAAAGACTAGATAAGTTGTAACTTATTACTGTTAAAACTTTTAAGTGCCCCTAAAATTTACAAAATGTGCATTTTGTGTGTCTCGCAAGAAATTAGCATTATAACTAGGATACATTGTGATTTGGTGGTGTGGGGGCAGGTTGTTCATTTCTTTACTCTTCTCATTTCACTCTGGCTTCCTACATGAAAGACACTGCATTTTGATATTACCTTTGCTTTGAAAACACCTATAAAACTTGAAGGACTCAGAGTATTTCTTTTAAAGTAAAGCTATACATTTATTAAGCCTTGTAGAAGCCCTCCAGGAGTGAGCCTCTGCATACCCTCTACTAAACTTTTAGGATAAATAATTCCCCCTGTGCTTTAAAGTGAGGAAATCTTGAAGTTTTTTTGAGCTTTCTAAACTGTTGTCATTGTGAAAGCACAGTCTCCAAAATAATTATTTAGACCATATGGTAATTTTAATCCAGGTTTTCCTCAGAGTACTGTAGTAAAATTTTTCCTGAAAGTAAGTGTATTTATTTCATGTTGACTAACAGTTTAAACATTTTTTTTGTCTAAGAGTTTCATGTTATTCAAAATCCCATACTAAATAAATGGATTCATACCATTTAAAATACGCTTTTTTTTTTTTTTTAACTCACAGATCTAGTCCTCTGACTAGAGCCCCTGAAGAATCACTGGGAAAGCTGACAATCCGGGAGCACCAATCCCAGACACTCTTACTCTCTATCCCATCCTCATGCTAGGCTGCTTTATGAAAGTGTTTAGAAATGGTTCCTCCGTGTGTGTGTCCTGTTATATATGTTTCTTCCCAAGTAGATGTAAGTCGCATTATGGCTGTGCCTATGGCTTCTGCTGTCTGCAAGCCCTCCACAGTGAAGAGCCGGTACTTCCTGCACAGTATGCCTTCCACACTGCTCGGGTGGTGTCTGTAACCCCAGGGTTTGTGAATGGCACATCCCATTTTAAAACTAAAAGTGAACTGCCAATTCCATGCATTTTATACAGTTTGTTTTTGAGCATCAGACAAGACAAGTAATTCCATTTTGCTTTTAATTGGCACTAGGCAGACATTCTGGCTGATTTTAGATGAAACTCACATAAACTTCAGCTCCCTTTTGTCTTTATTCCCCAGGACTCTGAGAGCTTATTACAGTGGTAGGGTTGTTTCTGAAGTTGGTAAATGGAGATATTTAAATATCTTTGGTGCAACTGTGATTTTTCTTTATCAAAGTGAAGGAGGTGTTCCCTCTCCCCAGACACTTAGATGAATCAGCAGTAAAATGTTTGCAGTGCAGTTTGCAGTGCAATCTAAAACATGGCCTGGGGAGAGCTCAGAGAGGTTGGGTACCGGCTAGGAAGGGAGCCTCTGCCAGCTGCAGAATGGAGATCCAGCATGTGCTAGGTTTTCACCTCTCAACACTTCTGCCCCAGTGAAAAGAAAAGGATATAGAGCATAGAACTGGGGTCTGCATGGTTTTGCTTCTCTTCCTTTTCTATCATTGTCACTTTCTGGGTTGCTAGGTTCGTGGATTGATGTCTAACCCTACCCATTGTGTATTTGTGATTTGCGTTTTGTAATTAAGAGGAACAATGGGAGTCCATTGGGTCTCGTTATATATAATGGTTGGTTTAATTTGTTTCATTTCTATCTTGTTAATTGTAAATTGATCATTAAGATTTGAATTCTAATCTGTCACCAGGGTTGTGGGTATTGAGGCTAGAGCAATGATCCTGGTTTTAATCACTGATGATGAGAAACAAATTTTATAATTTTGGTACATATTGCAGTTCATATATTTTAACACTGTATTTTATGGTGTTATAAATATTGTTAAATGACTTTTAGTGTAGTTTTACTGTGTGGACTATAATGTATAAATTATATTACTGTTTTGGCAACAGTAGGTATCCAACTGTGTGAGTTTAATTGAAGTAAAGAACACATACCCGGTTGAACTATTTTTTTTCCCTGGCATGTTTAGATGATGTTAGTTTGGGATGCTACAAAAATTATATTCTACAAGAAGAAACTGATATTGTCCTCTGCTAATTATTACTGAAAGTTGAATGAGACTCTAAAAGAGTAAAAAATTAAGGGGATATGTTTTTCCTTAAAAAGCAATTATCACTGTAATCCTGATTATCATAGTAAAATATTATACTTCATGAAAATGTAATTACACAGTATAACTGGTATATAAAAATGCAGTGAGAAGTTCATGCTTCTGTAAAGGCAGAAATTACCTAAATTTTCTATGAAAATTGATTAGAATCAATTTTCTTTTTATATAACACTAGGATAATCATGCCACAAATGTAATCTCAAGCTAACATAGAAGCTCGTAAATTTACTCTTTGAACTTTTCAAACTGCTAGCTCTTTCAATATATCATGGACTCTAGACAGATAAAAATGATGTCCATGTACATATACCAAATTTTTATTGAACATTGGAAGTTGGTAGGCAAATTACTATTATAAACAAAGAAAAGCATACACATAAAATATGCAAAGCAGAAAAGTACTGTAGCAATAAAATACCTGATAGTAATATGTACTTTACAATTAACATTTATATTTTTGAAATTCTGTATATAAGATATCCTCAATATAGGGCATTTGGTTATAAATGCAAAGAAGAATTAAGGAAAAAAATTTCCTGTAACATTACCATCCAGCTAACTATCGTTAACTTTTGACATGTTTACTTTCAGTCATTTTCCATGTATAGGTAAATGTGTATGTTACCATGCATTTATATTGTGAGTGATACACATATGTGTGTGTGTATATATATATATATATATACAGTTTTATATCCTGCTCTTTTTACTTAATATTATCTAATGAACACTTTTCTACATCAGTAAATACTCAGAAAACATAATTTTAGTTGAATCATTTATGAATAATAATTCATCAGAATTTTAAACTCTTTTTAAATGTAATGAATAATATAATAATAATTTTATACATAAATCTGAATTTTTTCATGATTTTCTTAGTTGAGATGTCTAAAAGGGGATTGCTGGTCCAAAGACTGTGAACCCTGTTAAGGCTGTTAATGTGTATGACTTTGCTCAAGTACTGCACTAAATTCTGCTCAGTATATACGTGTACAAAGCAGTTTGTGACAAAAAGAAGTGAGAGGTTTTTCAAAAAAGGAGTGAGTGGCCATGTTGCACAGTGGGTGGGACAACCCCTTTAGAGTTGGACAGACCAGTGTTTGTGTCTGGGCTTGGGTAATCACCATTTAGGTGACCTTAGGCGAATTATTAAACCTCATATTTACCTCCCAGAGAAAAGGGAATAAACACTTACATTGTAGAATTAATTGAGATCATAATGTAAAGGATGAATTCCACTACCTAGTGTAGTGTGTGTAGTGTAGGCATACAGTAAATGTTTTATTAGGCATTTCTTTGAATAATAGGGAAATTGAATGTTTTATAAATGTTTGTTGATCATTTATGTTTCTTCCTCTGTGAGTATTTTTCATATCCCTTGTACTTTTTTAATTGGAATTTTGATGAAGAGTGGGGATAGCAGTTTATTATATAATGCTTCTAATCTTCATTTGTCTCATTTTTTACGTTCCCCTTTTTTTAATATTGAATAATTTGTTCCCAGTTCTTTGTTTCTCAAGAATTTTTTCAAAATCAAGGTGACTTTATTTTTTGTTTTAAATATTACAATATATGTCCATTGTAAAAATTCAGAAAATACAGAAAAGGAAAAAAAATATTTTATATTTCTAATCTGGACACCAAGAGATAATCAATATTAATATGTGGTATACATGTCAAAATATTTTTTATTTTATAAAATAGAACTACCTTATGCTGATTTTTAATATTTTCCTTTTTTACCAATATGTCATATTTTAGGTCAATATATAACACCAATAAATAGCCATATTATCAGAATAGCATCTTGATATTTCTTTTTTTAAGTAATGTAACTAATCATCTGTTGATACATTTCTGGGTTAAGTTTTCATATATTGGGTTGCAGAGCAAGGTTGTTTCTAGAAACAGTGCTACAAGGAACATGCTCATGAAAACATATGATTTTGTTGTATGTAAAATCTTTATATTGTTATATTGTAAAATCTATGTTTCCTTCGTGACTTTTAAAAAGTGACTTGTTTTTCTGGGAAAGTACCTGAGAACAGATAAATAATCTTATGCATTTTTTCTAATCCGGTTTAAGGATATGTTTGGTCCTTTTGGAATTTTAGTGCATATTGTGATAGGAAATACTAATCGTGGAAGAATACTAAATTAAAAATTTCATATAACTGCTCCTAAATTCTTTTATATTGTATGTGATTTTGAAAGGATAGACATAGTCATTATTAACTTATTTAGACTATTTCAAATATAAGTAAATTCTTATTAGAAGAAGTAAATATAGATTGAGTGCTTAATCTGAGCTTGAAAATGAGATAATCCATGCCCTTGTGTGGAATCTGGAATCTAGCAAGAAAGATGAGGCACAGAGCACAATTCACAGGAATAAATTATAAGCTAATGTATGCATAAAAGCTAGAGGTGGTTTCAAAAAATGTGCTGACATACTGAGAACTGCAAGTATTAATCAGAGCAAGCTTTCTTCGAGATGAGACTTGAACCAAGGTGAAAACAAAATGAGGAATGAGGTGAACTAAAAGGGAGCGATCGCTTCATGCCCTGTGAAGCAGCTTAGTCCTTGAGATAAATTCCCTTAGAAAATCCAAATCTTTTCCAGGAAAAAAAAAAAAATGGCTCTGTCACCTAATGGAGGAATCCTTTCTTTGGAGGGAAATAATTTTACATCAAGCATCTCACATAAACCTCAAGAAACAAACCAATTGTTAACTATTCGTATTTTAATGTGCAAGACTTCTAAGCTTTCAGTTCTAACCTATGAGGCAGTAGAGTATGAGGAGATGGTGGAGTAAGGAGTAATGTTTAATTAAATCAAGGAAAAAGTACAAATTTTCTTGGACAGATGTCTCTCTTAGCTTCAAATGTTGAGCCTTGAAATGGCCATCCAAGACACTGAAGAAGTAACGTTATTTCCTGACAAACACCAATCATCACCAAAGTAGGTAGATATCTGTAATCCCAAATGAAATAATGTGAAAGCAGAAAGAAAATTGGGGGACTGGTACCTCACTTAGCAAATGAAGGAAGGTGAGTCTTAAATGTCTGCAGACAGGGATACTTGTATGTGAAGCAAGCTGATCTGCTCTCAGAATCCCAGAAAGACTTAGAAGGCAGGAGTGGAATATAGGACTGAAGCCAAAGTTGACAGTTCTACCCCCACCCCATGAAGCCAGGTGACTATCCCTCCTCCACCCAGAAAACTAGGAGCTTCCCCTCTGAAGAGATTAAACCAGCAGGCACTGGTGAAAATAGCTGCACTGAAATTAGAATAGAGGAATTAATTAAAAGTCTACATTCTGAAAGGTGAGTACACCACCCTTCTATTTCCAACCAGCTCCTAGACCACTGATGGTTAGGGTTGTACACAACAAGCAGGAAAATGGAGAATCCTTCTTTTGAGAAACTGAATGGCCACAGGGGAAAGAATTACGGATACTGATAATATTGGGAATCTCCCATCAGAAAAGATGGCTTGCCACTCAATCATTCTACACTAAAGCCCACTTGTTTAGGGAAAATAAATGTACACAAATGCTTGTGTAATCATATGATTAGACAACAAGGACCAATATTCATGTAGCTGTTATGACATAAAACGGATACTGATTTAACTACAAACTGAAATATTAATAATTACATTGACAAGCTGGAGGTGGAGTCAGGGGGCAGAGAACCACCATTTTTTTTTTTTTTTTTTGCGGTACGCGAGCCTCTCACTGTTGTGGCCTCTCCCGTTGCGGAGCACAGGCTCCGGACGTGCAGGCTCAGCGGCCATGGCTCACAGGCCCAGCTGCTCCGCGGCATGTGGGATCCTCCCGGACCGGGGCATGAACCCGCATCCCCTGCATCGGCAGGCGGACTCTCAACCACTGCGCCACCAGGGAAGCCCCACCATTTTTAAAAACTGTATGATTTTAATCATGTACCATTAAATTAGCTATGTTAATTAAAAGAAACAACTCTCTGTCAGAAATTAGGCCTGGGGTTGTTCCTGTAACAGCATGGTAGCTGGCCTGTAATAAATACTCACTAAACATTTGGTAAATTAATAGCTGTCTTTTTAAAAACGGGATTTGATTATTATCATTTTTGTCTTGTTCCTTGAAAAAACTCTCTCTGTTGAAGTTGTTATTCCTTTGTCTACCAGTTGAGTTCCTGCAGTGTGTATATCCTTCTACTAGACATTCTGTAATTTCTGAAATATTTTATTTTACATAAAATAATTTTTATTGACACTGTTATGTTTAAGTACAGAGTTCAAGAAAATGATAAGGTTATACAATACAAACATGCTCTGGTAATAAGAACCTTTAACATCTGTCACTTCTCTGTTTACACCTCTCTAGATCTGAAATAGCTCAGCTCAGTCAAGAAAAAAGGTATACATATGACAAACTGGAAAAGTTACAGAGAAGAAATGATGAATTGGAGGAACAGTGTGTCCAGCATGGGAGACTACATGAGATAATGAAGCAAAGGTAATAAAGACTTAATAATCAACTGATGTGCCACATATTGGATGTGTTTGGTTCAAAAACAGAATGGGAATTGCTGTGGAATAAATAGAATTCATGGTTACTATGGTACTCAAGGAACATGCTTAAAATCTAATATTTCTATATATTTATGCTTTCTCAATTGAGGTTGTTCTTATAATACACAGAGAGGAGAACACATTCCCTCTTTACTATTCTCTAAAGACACAGAAGTATTGAGTATTGAGTATTTCTTTTCTTACATCTGTATATTGTTTTAGAGTTCACAAAATTCACCTCACTCATGTTTTCTTACCTTTGTAGGAAAACCCTCTACCTTTAAGGTGCAAGCTGGTAATGTAATATGCAGGAATTTCAAAACTTCTCTTCTAGAAATTAGGTTTTGTATGTATTTTTGTAAGATAAAACATGTAAGGCCTAAGAAGGTTAAATATATTGCTAGAGTCAGAATTTGACTCCAGACCCTTTGGTTCTTCCTAGTGGTGTACTTTGAGCAAGTTACTTAACCTCTCTGAGCATCAGTTTCTTCATCTATATATTGGAGCTAACAATAGCCACTTTGCAGTTTGATATAAAGATCAAATATAATATATGTAAAGCACCTGGCTCATAATAGCCACCTACTAAATGGAATCAATATTTACTCTCTTTTTCTAGATGGAGAAGCTCAAGCTGAGAGATACTAATGTATTTGCTCAAAGTGCCATATTGAGTAAGTTGGTAGGGTTCAAACTTGAATCATGATCTTTTGATTCCAAATTCCTTTCCTTTTTTGTGCAGTATTTTTTTGTGTGTGAAAAACACAGTCCCTTATTGTTTACTATAAATGTGTCATTCCTAATTTCTATACAGTGTTGAATTACCCAGGAAAAAAAAATCTCAGCAATCACATACATAACAGCAGTTAACCTTCCAGGCGAGACAGTTTTCTTGGCATCCATCTCCCCATTTCTATCCCATCCCCAGACACCCCAGGCCTACTCTGTTTCAAAATCAATTGTTCATATAACTGAGGGGAAAAGAAAATATTTAGATACTCCTTTTATCATTATTTTTAAGTTAAAGTAAACATAGAGTCCCTCGGCAGGGGGAGGAGGAATGTTTATAAATTTAATCACTTTCTCTATTGAAGAGAAGAAAGGTACTCAGAAAATGACATCAAAATATTAAAATATGAGTATATTTATAAAGTATTAATCATTCATTTATTTTCTAAGCCAGAGATCAGCAAACTATTTCTTTAAAGGGCCAGAGAGTAAAATATTTTAGGCTTCCTGGGCCATGAGTAGTCTCTGTCACGTAGTCTTTGTTTTGTTTTTGCTTTTTTTGACAACCCTTTAAAAAGACAAAAACCATTCTTAGCTAGAAGGCCAAAAAAATGAGTGAAAAGATTTGGACCTTGGGCTATAATTTGTTCCTGTACTATGCAACCAACTCATCTTTCTAATATTTCTTTTCTTACATCTGTATATTGTTTTAGAGTTCACAAAATTCACCTCACTCATGTTTTCTTACCTGAAACAAACCTGGGAAGTAGTTGTTATTATCATCTTCCTTTCCAGGTGGAGAACTAAGGCTCAGAAAGATAAAGTTGCCAACTGAAGGTCAGATAATAAATTAATTGTTCATTCATTCAACAAATATTTATGGATTGCTACCATGTGTCATGTTTTCCACCACATGCTGGGAATAAAATAGCAAAGTAAATATAATTCCTAGTCTAATGGAGTTTACAGCCTAATAGGGAAGATGGATACTGACAAGAGAATTTCACAAATATCTAATTAATTGCAGTAATGATTAGTTACATGAAAGCGAAATATACTTTGTGGTATAAACACATTTAATAAGGTGATTTACCCTGATCAGAAAAAGTTTCAATGAAAAAAATGGCACTTGAAATGAATCTGTGAGTGGCAATATAGGGATTATTAGTCCTAGGGCAGGAGCTAGCAAATTAAACCCCAGCCCAAGCCCATTTTGTATGGCTCAGAACATATTCATGCTCATTTTTTTACATGTTATCTGTGGCTCCTTTCACCCTACAATGTCAGAGTTGAGCAGGTGAGTCAGAGACTGACCTATTGGCTCATAAAGCCTAAAATATTTACTATCTCGCCCTCTCCTAAAAAAGTTTGCCAGCTCCTCTTCTAGAGAAAAGAAAACTCTTTTCTTTTTCAAAACTCTTTGAAGGTCCTGAGGTAGGACTTTTAAAGAAGGAAAGAAACTGTGTTTAACATAAAGAATAATGGAAAAAATAGCATGTGATGAGGTTGGAGAGGCAGGTGAGGGCTGGATAAAGACAAGGCCTTTAAGTTTCTATTGTAGACCTTTCATTTTATCCTTTTACTAAAAGGAAGATATTAAAAGATTTTTTTAAAAACAAAGGAGAATTATGTGATCAAATTTGCATTTTAAAAAGAGCATTCAAGCTCCAGAGTAGATAATGGATTGGAGCAGAGCCACGGTGTTTACACAAGACCAGTTAGGGAGCTACTAGAGCAGTTAGTCAAGTGGTGATGATGGCTTAGGTTGAACTGATAATAATGATGCTAGAAATAAACAGATTGGTGAAGTATATAGGAGGTGAAATCAACAGCACTTAATGACTGATTGGCTATGTTGGGTAGAGAAGAGTGCATATCCATATTTCTGACATGAGCAATACATACATAGTGGTAGTACTTAGTGAGAATAGTAAATACACAAAATAAGCAGGTTTGTGGTCAAGATGGCCTGGGTTTGGGATAAGACCAAGTGTTAGGTTTTGACCCTGTTGAATTTAATGTTCAAGAGCATTGTACAAATGGGTATCTTGAATAAGCATGGGGACACAAGGGGCTAAGCTCAGGAGTGAGGACTGGGCTGGAGATAGAAATCCCCACTGGCTTACAGAGGATATTAGAAACCTTGGGAGTAAATGTGGTCACCTAGATAAATAAAGTGAGAAGGAAGATGGGCTTACTGAATCCTAAAGAACATCCAAAGTTTTAAAGGTAAGGTAACCTGAGAAATAAGTAGAAACTGAAAAGGCTTGTTATCATGCTTGCCGACAGATGGAAATACTTCAGGAAAGAGGAGGTGATCTACCAGATGCTGCTGAGTGATTAAATAAGATTGAAAACTATCCATTGGACTTAGTGACATGGACAGCACTGGTTATGTTAACAAAAATATTTGTACTGGAAGAGTGGGTACAGAAATCATATAATATGGATTGAAAACTTAGTGTGAGTTGAAAAATTGAAATAGCAAATTTAAACCACTTTTTCATAAGATTTGGGTGCACAGAAAAGAGGGAAGCAAGAGAAAGCAAGAGACAGACCAACCAACTGGTGGTGGGTAGATGTATTGGGAGGGGCATTTTGGAAAAGAGAATTTTTTGAGTTGCAGTAGATGTGAATTTATTAAATTCTGATTGTCAAGATTATTAAAGTTATAAAGTCAGGAAAGTTACATTTTCCAGCTGGTAGTTTGGAACCCCTGGTGTCCACAAAGGCAGACCAGGGAATTCAGGCTAAAGATAGCAATGGTATTTCTTTCTAGTTATATTTTAAAATAAGTATTGATTCATATATTTCTCCCTAGAAAGTAGAACCACGTGAGAACTCCACAGTGTATACAGAGGGAGCAAGCCCTAGAGCTAGTGGAAATGGGCTGAACGCACTCATGTGTTCTCATGTGATTTAGTATTATGTCACCAACCCCCAGAAATCCTGGTTGTTTTTTTGGTTATACACTTTCACATTTTAAAAAATTTCTTATGATAGTGTATTGTTTAAATTATATACATAAAAACCATTGAATGGGGACTTCCCTGGTGGCACAGTGGTTAAGAATCCTCCTGTCAATGCAGGAGACACGGGTTCGATCCCTGGTCCGGGAAGATCCCACATGCTGTGGAGCAACTAAGCCCGTGCGCTACAACTACTGAGCCTGCACTCTAGAGCTCATGAGCACTGAGCCCGTGTACCACAACTACTGAAGCCCGTGTGCCTAGAGCCCGTGCTCAACAACAAGAGAAGCCCACGCACCACAATGAAGAGTAGCCCCGGCTCGCTGCAACTAGAGGAAAGCCCACGAACAGCAACGAAGACCCAACACAGCCAAAAGAAAAAAAAAAAAAATAATAATAATAATAAATAAATAATTTTAAAAAACATTGAATGAAGCTGCTGATTGAAATGTAACAAACTAATTATTAGTTTAGAATTGGTAATTCTTTTATAAACTACCTCACAATGATCTTTACCAAATCTGTAAGCTGTATTTTTCTAATAGAAATTTTATTCCTTGAAAACTAGGGTTAAAAATAAGAAGTAAAGTATTGATTTTTATCTAATTCAACATTAAATTTTGGAGGACTGTTCATTATTTTCCGAGAAGTGCTTGAAAAAATGTAATATTGGCAAATAGAATCCAACAGCATTTAAAAAGAACTACACACCACAGTCAAGTAGGATTTATTCTAAGTATGCAAGGCTGATTCATTATTTGAAAATTAAATGTAATCTATCACATCAATAAGCTAAAAAAGAAAAATCACATGATCACATTAATAGATGCAGAAAAAGCTTTTGACAAAATCCAAACACATTCATGATTTTAAAAAACTCTCAGTAAACTAGAAATAGAGGGAAACTTTCTCAACTTGATAAAGAATATCTTTAAAAAAATCTACAGCTAACATTATACTTAATGGTGAGAAACTCAAAGCTTTCCCCATTGATCAGGTATAAGTCAAGGTTATTCCCTTTTACCCATCCTTTTCAACATCATACTGGAAGTAATGCAATAAGACAAGAAAAGGAAATAAAAGGTCTAAAGACTGGGAGGGAAGAGAAAAAAAAACTTGATTGCAAGATGACATGATCATCTATGTAGAAAATCTGAAAGAATTGATGAAAAATTCTTGGAACTAAAAAGTAATTATGGCAAGGTTGCAAGGTACAAGGTTAATATCTGAAAGTTATTTGCTTTCCTATATAAAAGCAATGAACAAGTGGAATTGAAATTAAAAACAAAATACCACTTACATTGGCCCCCCTAAAATGAAAAATTTGGGTATAAATCTAACAAATATGTACAAGATCTAGATGACGAAAACTATAAAACTCTGATGAATGAAATTAAAGAAGAACTAATAAATAGATATTCAGGTTAATGGATAAGAAGACTCAGTGTCAAAGGAGGTCAAGATGGTGGAGGAGTAGGAGGATGTGGAGTTCACCTCTCCCCACATATGCATCAAGAATACATCTACAGGGCTTCCCTGGTGGCACAGTGGTTGAGAGTCCGCCTGCTGATGCAGGGGACACGGGTTCATGACCCGGTCTGGGAAGATCCCACATGCCATGGAGCAGCTGGGCCCGTGAGCCATGGCCGCTGAGCCTGCGCGTCAGGAGCCTGTGCTCCACAATGGGAGAGGCCACAGCAGTGAGAGGCCTGCGTACTGCAAAAAAAAAAAAAAGAGAAAAGAATACATATACAAATGGAACAAGTCTCACAGAGCACTGGCTGAACACTGGCAGAGGACTTTGGACACCAAAAAGGACAAGAAAGATCCACCATAACCAGGTAGGACGAAAGAAAGAAGGGGGAAAGAAGAGGAGAGGAAGCAGGACGTGAACGGCAGCCCTGGGGTGGAGCTTGAGGAGAGGAGAGGTTCCTGCATCTGGAGAAGCCCCCTCACTGGTGGGGAGATCAGTTGGGACAGAAGGGGAGCTTCGGGGCTATCAGAAGAGAGTGCAGCAACTGTTCTGTGGCAGGCAAGACAGAGTGAGACCTACACAGACGGTTCGTGCCCCAGCCCTGTGTGCCCCAGCCCTAGATGTTTCCCTGGTGAGGATGGGGGCTGCATGCTGAAATGTGGGGTTTGGAGAGCAAACCTGGGTAGAGGACTGCTGTTGGCTATAAGGAGACAGCCTGAGGGGACAGGAACGAGGACATTGCAACAAGGAATGCCTGTGGAGGAAACCCAGACAGCCATAGAAGCAAAGCACCATTGTTAAGTGATGTGTAAGGGGCAGAGCTGCCATTGCAGGCTCTCTCCCCATGTGCCACCCCTGCCTCCCTGGGCACTAGGAAGGGTCCCTGCTGGGGCCAGCCCTCTTGAGCCAGCAACCGGGTGCAAGGAGGGGCCCCTGCCAGGGCTAGCCTCTTGTGCAGGGGGCCGGGCACTAGGAGGGGCCCCCACCAGGGCCGGTTCTATCATGCTGGCAGCCAGGCACTAGGGGGACCTCTCTGGGGCCTGCTCTCTCCTGCCTGTGGCTGGGTGCTAGGAGGCCCCCCTCCCTCCAAGGGCCAGCTCTCTTGTGCCTGCGATGGCTGGCTCCCTCACATGCCTTGTCACCACCGGGGCCAGCTTCCCCACATGCCTCATCAACACTAGGGCTGGCTTGCCCACGCCTGTGGCTGGGTATTAGGAAGAGCCCCCACTGGGGCCGACTCTCTTGTGCCTGCAGCCGCCAGCTCCCCCTCATGCCTGTTGCTGCCAGGGCTCCTGTGACCCCAGCCGCCATGCTGCTGCCACAACCCCTTCTTGCCAGGGTGGACTCCTGTGCTCCAGGGCAGCCTTGACAGCAGACCCCTATGGGTGGCCCACAAGCAGAGGTGGGGCTGAAACCACAACTGAGCCCTAGGGGCCATGCAACTAAGAAAGAAAAGCTGAAACCTCTCCACACAGCTGTGCAAACCATGAATTGACAATGCTGTGGCTGGCTTTGTAAACTCAGTGCCTACAGAACATCTGAAAGAACAGCCAGTGCTCCTGCAACCAAGATGGGCCTAGCTTTCGCAGCTGTAGATTTTGTCGGCACATACACATGGGGGTTGGGCCAGACTAGAGTCAGAGCTGCCACCATAGCACCCATAGTGGGTCCAATCCATGATTACTACAATCCTGGGACCTGACTTCAGTGATCTATGCTGGTGGCCTGGTGAAAACAACGTCTGAGAGACACCAGGGCCAACTGCTGGCATACCCACAGTTAAGGTGGGGCCTAGAGCAGTGCCAGCAACAGTGTAAGAGAGCTCGCACAACAGGTGAAAAGTGACATAACAGAGCACAGCCACAGGTGAACAGGTCCAGAGGAGGAATACTCAGAGGCTTCCCTCCCAGTGGGAGTACTCCAATCCTGCCTACCTCACACTGCAGATCAGAAACACAGCTAAGAAACAGATCTGAGGGCCTCTACTCCAACAACTAGGGAGCAGACCCCATGTCTGACAGGGCAGTGACAACCACAGAGCAAAGGGGAGGCCCTGCTCAATATCCAGTGCTGGCTCTGTTCACCACAACATCAGTCACACCTCCTGTAAAGGGGATAATGGCCAGCATACACTGAGGAAGAGGTGGCAAACATCTATACTAAAAACAACCCTGCACCAAAAAATATTAAACCCATGCAGGCTACATAGGGACATTCCCACATAAAATAGCCCTCCAAGACAGTCTGAGGGTCTGGAATTGGGTAAAAGAACCCCCAGACCATTTAGCCATGAAGGCCAGCAGGGCTTGAGTGCAGGAACTCCATAGGGCTGGGAGAAACAGAGACTAAACCCTTGGATGGCACACACAAGGTCTCACATGCACTGGGACCCAGCACAAAGCAGTACCTCAATAGCAACCTGGGCTACACCTACCTAGGGATCTTAGAGGGTGTCCTGGGGAGGTGAAGGTCGACTATCGCTCACCACGAGGGCAAGAACACTGGTAGCAGAAGCCCCAGGGAATATTGATTGGAGTGAGATCTTCCGGAGGTCCATATTTTGGCACCAAGACCCAGCCCCACCCAACAACCTGTGGCTCCAAAGCTGGAAAACCTCAGGCCAAACAACCACTAAGATAGGAATACAGCCTCACCCATCAGAAGACAGGCTGCCTAAAGTCGTACTGAGCCCACATCCACCTCAAAACACACCCCTTGACATGGCCCTGCCCATCAGAGGGACAAGACCCAGCTGCACCCAGGAGAGGGCAGGCACCAGTCCCTTCCACCAGGAAGGCTGCACAAGCCCCTGGACCAAACTCACCCACCAGGGAGCAGACACCAGAAGCAAGAGAACTACAATCCTGCAGCCTGTGGAAAGGACACCACAAACACAGAAAGTTAGACAAAATGAGATGACAGAGAAATATGTTACAAAAGAAGGAACAAGATAACAACCCACAAGAACAACTAAATGAAGAGGAGATAGGCAATCTACCTGAAAAAGAATTCAGAGTAATGATAGTAACGATGATCCAAAATCTTGGAAAAAGAGTGGAGGGATAGATCAAGAAGATACAAGAAATGTTTAACAAGGAGCCTAGAAGATTTAAAGTTCAAACAAACAGATGAACAATACAATAACAAATGAAAAATGCAATAGAAGGAATCAATAGCAGAATAACTGAGGCAGAAGAATGAATAAGTGAGGTGGAAGACATAGTGGTGGAAATGACTGCCACAGAACAGAATAAAGAAAAAGGAATGAAAAGAAATGAGGACAGTCTCAGAGATCTCCGGGATAATAATAAGCACACCAAAGTTCTCATTATAGGGGTACCAGAAGGAGAAGAGAAAGAGAAAGAACCTGAGAAAATAATTGAAGATATTTTAGCCAGAAACTTCCCTAACATGAGAAAGGAAACACTCACTAAGTCCAGGAAGCACAGAGAATCCCACACTGGATGAACCCAAGGAGGAACATGCCAAGACACATATTAATCAAACTGGCAAAAATTAAAGACAAAGAAAAACTGTTAAAAGCAACAAGGGAAAAGCAACAAATAACATATGATGGAAACCTGATTATTATTATCAGCTGATTTTTCAGCAGAAACTCTGCAGGCCAGAAAGAGAGTGGCATGATATATTTCAAGTGATGAAAGGGAAAAACCTACAACCAAGAATACTCTACCCAGCAAGGCTCTCATTCATATTCGACAGAGAAAACCAAAGCTTTACAGACAAGCAAAAGCTAAGAGAATTCAGCACCATGAAATCAGCTTTACAACAAATGCTAAAGGAACTTTCATAGGCGGGAAAGAGACTAGCAAATTAAAACAACCTTGTACATATATAGACTGCTAAATTAAAACCTCATGGGAATAGCAAACCCAAAAACTACAATAGATACACAAACAAGAAAGAAAAAGCAACCCAAACACAACAGTAAGGATGATCATCAAACCACAAGAGAAGGCAACAAAAGAGTAAGGGAAGAAAAAATAAAACCCAAAACAGTTAAGAAAATGGCAGTAGGAATATACATATTGATAATTACCTTAAATGCAAATGGATTAAATGCTCCATCCAAAAGACATAGACCGGCTGAATGGATATGCTGTCTACAGAGACCGACTTCAGACCTAGGGACACATACAGACTGAAAGTGAGGGGATGGAAAAAGATATTCCATGCAAGTGGAAATCAAAAGAAAGCTGAAGTAGCAATACTCATATCAGACAAAATAGACTTTAAAATAAAGACTGTTGTAAGAGATAAGGAAGGACACTACATAATGTTCAAGGGATCAATCCAAGAAGATATAAAAATTGTAAATTATATGCACCAAACGTAGGAGCACCTCAATTTATAAACCAAATGCTAACATCCATCAAAGGGGAAATTGACAATAACACAATAATAGTGGGGGATTTTAACACCCCACTTACACCAATGGACAGATCATCCAGACAGAAAATTAATAAGGAAACATAAGCCTTAAATGGCACATTAGACCAGATAGACTTAACTGATATCTATAGGACATTCCATCCAAAAGCAGCAGAATACACTTTCTTCTCAAGTACACATGGAACATTCTCTAGGATAGATCACATCTTGGGCCCAAAATCAAGCCTCTGTAAATTTAAGAAAATTGAAATCATATCAAGCATCTTTTCAAACTACAGACTATGAGATTAGAAATCAATTACAGGAAAAAAACTGTAAAAAACACAAACACATGGAGACTAAACAATGTTACTAAATAACCAAAGGATCACTGAAGGAATCAAAGAGGAAATCAAAAAAAATACCTAGAGACAAATGACAATAAAAACACCGCAATCCAAAACCTATGGGATGCAGCGAAAGCAGTTCTAAAAGGGAAGTTTACAGCAATACAATCTTACCTCAGGAAACAAGAAAAATCTCAAGTAAATAACCTAACCTTACACCTAAAGCAACTAGAGATAGAAAAGCAAACAAAACCTAAAGTTAGTAGAAGGAAAGAAATCATAAAGATCACAGCAGAAATAAATGAAATAGAGGTGAAGAAAACAATAGCAAAGATGGATGAAATTAAAAGTTGGTTCTTTGAGAAGATAAACAAAATTGATAAAGCTTTAGCCAGACTAATAAAGAAAAAAAGGGAGAGGACTCAAATCAATAAAATTAGAAATGAAAAAGGATCAGTTACAATGGACACAACAGAAATACAAAGGATCATAAGAGACTACTACAAGCAACTATATGCCAATAAAATGGACAACCAAGAAGAAATGGACAAATTCCTAGAAAGGTATAACCTTCCAAGACTGAACAAGGAAGAAATAGAAAATACAAACAGAGCAATCACATGTACTGAAATTGAAACTGATTAAAAATCTTCCAACAAACAAAAGTCCAGATGGCTTCACAGGTGAATTCTGTCAAACATTTAGAGAAGAGTTAACACCTATCCTTCTCAAACTCTTCCCAAAAATTGCAGAGGGAGGAACACTCCCAAGCTCATTCTACAAGGCCACCATAACCATGATACCAAAACCAGACAAAAATATCACAAAAAAGAAAATTACAGGCCAATATCATTGATAAATATAGATATAAAAATCCTCAACATAATACTAGCAAACCGAATCCAACAACACATTAAAAGGATCATACACCATGATCAAGTGAAATTTATCCCAGGGATGCAAGGATTTTTCAATATCTGCAAATCAATCAATGTGATACACCACATTAACAAACTGAGGAATAAAAACCATATGATCATCTCAATAGATGCAGAAAAAGCTTGTGACAAAATTCAACACCCATTTGTGATAAAAACTCTACAGAAGTTTTTATCATAGGGCATAGAGGGAACCTACTTCAACATAATAAAGGCCATATACAACAAACCCACAGCAAACATCATTCTCGATGGTGAAAAATTGAAAGCATTCCTCTAAGATCAGGAAGAAGACAAGGATGTCCACTCTAGCCATTTTCATTCAACATAGTTTTGGAAGCCCTAGCCATGGCAATCAGAGAAGAAAAAGAGATAAAAGGAATTCAAATTGGAAAAGAAGTAAAACTGTCACTGTTTGCAGATGACATGATACATAGAAAATCCTAAATATGCTACTAGAAAACTATTAGAGCCCATCAGTGAATTTGGTAAATTTGCAGGATACAAAATAAATACACAAATCTCTTGCATTCGTATACACTAACAATGAAAGATAAGAAAGAGAAATTAAGGAAACACTCCCATTTACCATCACATCAAGAAGAATAAAATACCTAAGAATAAACCTACCTAAGAAGGCAAAAGACCTGTACTCAGAAAACTATAAGATACTGATGAAAGAAATCAAAGATGACACAAACAGATGGAGAGCCATACCTTGTTCTTGGATTGGAAGAATCAATATTGTCAAAATGACTATACTACCCAAAATAATCTACAGATTCAATGCAATCCCTATCAAATTACCAATAGCATTTTTCACAATCAGAACAGAAAATGTTACAACTTGTATGGAAACACAAAAGACCCCGTATAGCCAAGGCAATCTTGAGAAAGAAAAACAGAGCTGGAGAAATCAGATTCCCTGACTTCAGACTATACTACAAAGTTACAGTAATCAAAACAGTATTGTACTGGCACAAAAAAACAGAAATATAGATCAATGGAAAAGGATAGAAAGTCTAGAGATAAACCCACATGCCTATGGTCACCTAATCTATGACAAAGGAGGTGAGAATATACAATGGAGAAAAAACAGTCTCTTCAATATGTGGTGCTGGGAAAATTGGACAGCGACCTGTAAAGAATGAAATTAAAATGCTACCTAACACCGTACACAAAAAAAAAACTCAAAATGGATTAAAGATCTAAATGTAGGACTGGATTCTATAAAACTCTTAGAGGAAAACATAGGCAGAACACTCTCTGACATAAATCACAGCAAGAACTTTTTTGATCCACCTCCTAGAGTAATGGAAATAAAAACAAAAATAAACAAATGGGACCTAATTAAACTTAAAAGCTTTTGCACAGCAAAAGAAACCATAAACAAAACAAAAAGACAACCCACAGAATGGGAGAAAATATTTGCAAATGAAGCAACCGACAAGGGATTAATCTACAAAATATACAAACAGCTTCTGCAGCTCTATATGAAAAAAACAAACAACCCAACCCCCAAATTGGGGAGAAGATATAAATAGGCATTTCTCCAAAGAAGACATACAGATGGCCAAGAGGCACATGAAAAGATGCTCAGCATCACTAATTATTAGAGAAATGCAAATCAAAACTACACTGAGGTATCAGCTCGCACCAGTTAGAAAGACCATCATCAAAAAATCTACAAATAATAAATGCTGGAGAGGGTGTGGAGAAAAGGGAACCTTCCTATACTCTTGGTGGGAATGTAAATTGATACAGCCACTATGGAGAAAAGTATGGAGATTCATTTAAAAACTAAAAATAGAGCTACCATATGATGCACCAATCCCGCTCCTGGGCATATATCCAGTGAAAACCATAATTAAAAAGGATACATGCACCCTAATGTTCATTGCAGCACTATTTACAACAGCCAGGATATGGAAGCAGCCTAAATGTCCATTGATGGAGGAATGGATAAAGAATATGTTGTACATATATACAATGGAATATTACTCAGCCATAAAAAATGAAATAATGCCATTTGCAGTGACATGGATGGACCTAGAACTTGTCATACTGAGTGAAGTAAGTCAGACAGAGAAAGACAGATATCATATGATATCACTTACATGTGGAATCTAAAGAAATGGTACAAATGAACTTATCTACAAAACAGAAATAAAGTCACAGATATAGGAAACAAACTCGTGGTTACCACAGGAGAAAGTGGGGAGAGGGATAAATTGGGAGATTGGGATTGACATTTACACACTACTATATATAAAATAGGTAACTAATAAGAACCTACTGAATAGCACAGGGAACTCTCTTCAATACTCTGTAATGACCTATGTGGGAATAGGATCTAAAAAAGAGTGGAGGAAAAAGAAAAAGAAAAAAAAAGAAGACTCAATACCATCAAGATATCAGTTCTTCCCAACCTGATCTGTATATTAATACAAGTGCAATCAAAATCCCAGCAAGGTATTTTGTGGATGCGGACAAACTGCTTCTAAAGTTTCTGTATGGGGGGGGGGGCAAAAGACCCAAAATAGCCAAAACAATTTTAATATATTGAAGAACAACGTTGGAGGACTGGATATTACCTGACTTCCAACTTACTATAAACCTACAGCAATTAAGACAGTGTAGTATTTAAGAAAGAACAAACAAATATATCTATGAAACAGAATAGAGAGCCCAGAAATAGACCCACATAAACATAGTCAACCAACCTTTGACAAAGTGGCAAAGGCAGTACAGTGGCGCAAAGACAGTCCTTTCAAAATATAATGCTGGAACAACTGGACATCCACATAGAGAAAAATGAATGTAGACACAGATCTTACACCTTACATG
The DNA here is from genome assembly GCF_025265405.1 of Mesoplodon densirostris. Taxonomy (NCBI): domain Eukaryota; kingdom Metazoa; phylum Chordata; class Mammalia; order Artiodactyla; family Ziphiidae; genus Mesoplodon; species Mesoplodon densirostris. The sequence continues at coordinate 128,154,719 of NC_082662.1, read as the reverse complement.
AGATTAACTCAATATGGATCACAGACCTAAATATAAAACGCAAAATTGTAAAACTCCTAGAAGATAACCTTGATGAACTTGGGAATGGTGATGACCTTTTAGATATATCAAAAGCATGATGCATGAAAGAAATAATTGGTAAGATGGACTTCATTAAAATTCACAACTTCTACTTTGAGAAAGACAATGTCAAGAGAATTAGAAGACAAGCCACATACTAAGAGAAGATATTTGCAAAAGACATATCTGATAAAGGACTGTTACCCAAAATATACAAAGAACACTTAAAGTTCAAGAACAAGAAAACAAACAACCCAATTAAAAAATGGACCAAAGACCTTGACAGATACCAAAGAAGAGATACAGATGGCAAATAAGCATATGAAAAATCCTCCATGTCATATGTCATCAGGGAAATGCAAGTTAAAATGGCAATGAGATACCACTACCCACCTATTTGAATGGCAAAAATCTGTAACACTGACACCACCAAATGCTGATAAGTCTTTGTAGCAAAAGGAACTTGAATTCATTGCTGGTAGGAATGCAAAATGGTACAGTCACTTTGGAAGACAGTTTGTCAGTTTCTTGTAAAACCAAACATACAATCCAGCAGTGGTGCTCCTTGGTATTTACCGAAGGGAGTTTAAAAGTTATGTCCACCACAAAACCTGCACATGGATGTCTACAGCAACTTTATTCATAATTGCCAAGACTTGGAAGAAACCAAGATGCCCTTCAGTAGGTGAATGGATAAATAAAGTGTGGTACATCCAGACAATGGAATATTCTTCAGCACTAAAAGGAAATGAGCTATCAGGTCATGGAAAGACCTGGAGGAAACTCAAATGCATGTTACTAAGTGAAAGAAGCAAATCTGAAAAAAATATATACTGTATGATTTCCAACTATGTGATATTCTCAAAAAGGCAAAAATATGGATACAAGAAAAAGATCAGTGGTTGCCAGGGGTTAGGGGTTGGGTGAATAGGTGGAGCACAGAGGTTTTTTGTAGGGCAGTGAAACTTCTCTGTATGATACTATAAATGGATACATGTCATTATGCATTTGTCCAAACCCATGGAATGTACAACACCAAGAGTGAACCCTAATGTAAACTGTGGACTTTGGATGATTATGATGTGCCAGTGTAGGTTCATCAGTTGTAACAAATGTACCACTCTAGTGGAGGATGTTGCTTAATGGGGGAGGCTATGAACGTGTGGGAAATGTGTATGAGAAGTGTCCGTATCATCCCCTCAGTTTCTCTCTGAATCTTTAATTACTCTAAAAAATAGTCAATAACAAAATGAGGAATCTATAAAAGTAACAGTGGAATTTTACATTAAAAAGTAAGAATTCAAAAAAATATCATGAAGCTCTTTTATATGTTTTTGTTCTATACATGGACTTAATTTCAAATATGCATTTTAGAACACATTTTTTAAAAACGTTATTGGCCAGTTTTGCCTTTTTTCTTACATAATTAATTCAGTAAGAATTTAATTTATGAAATAAATAGCTGTCTTTTGTTACATAGGAAAATTACATTTATTTAGTTTTTTATTTGGAAGTAATTTTAGACTTATAAAAAGATGCAAAAATAATTGAGAGTGCCTATATACCCTTCATCCAGTTGCCAACATTGTCAGCCTCTTACAAAACCACAATACAGTTATCTGACCCAGAAAATTAGTATTGATGCAATACTAGAAACTAATCTCTAGATCCTATGGGGATTTCACCAGTTTTTCCCCTAATATTCTAATTCTGGTCTAAGATCCTATGCTGCATTTAGTTCTCATGTCTCTTTAGTGGTCTTTAGACCCTTAATAATTTCCCTTGAGTGGAGAAACCTGATTTGTGACAGTTCCTCAGTATTTCTCCATTATCCACAAACTTGACACTTAAAAAAATTTTTTTTTTCTATTTCTTTTTTTTTTTTTGGCCACGCCATGCGTCTTGTGGGATCCTAGTTCCCTGATCAGGGATCGAACCGGGGCCCTTGGCAGTGAAAGCATGGAGTCCCAACCACTGGACCTCCAGGGAATTCCCAGAGTTGACAGTTTTGATGAGAACCGCTCGATTTTTTACATAATGGTCCTCAGTGTGGGTTTGTCTGATGTTTCCTCATGATTAGATTGAGGCTGTATATTTGGGGCAGGAATCCCAAGTGTCCTTCTTGGTGCATTGTGTTGAGGGGTACATGCTGTCAATTTGTCCTGTCACTGGCGGTGTGTACTTGGACCACTAGGTCACGGTGGGATCTGCCAGGTCTCTCTGCTCAAGAGAAATTATTAAGTGTCTTATGGAGAGGTACTTAGAGACTTTGCAAATACTCATCATATTTTTTAATAGACTTCGTTTTTTAGAGTAGTTTTAGGTTCAAGAACTTTTAAAATGAATTTTATATTATAATCCTTAAATATATACTTATTTCAAATAAAATGTTTTTACTTAAAATTCCCCTCTTAATCATATTACGTAAAATAATGAAATAATTTAATTTCTAAGGGGTTTCGTAAAACTGTGTATTTCTGTGAAGGGGACTTTTAGAATCAAAATAAATCTGGAGAAGCTGAGGTAGACACAGAGGCAATGTTATGTGTCCTGAGAGTAGAAGAGGGTTGGGACACCAAGCATTGAGCAGGAATTAATCTTGGACTGGAAAGAGTTACTTCATACATTGCTACAGCTGTGGTTGAAAAGAGCATATGAGCTGATGAATGCAGGTTTGTGGATATGGTGCTGGTAAAGTAAGCTGAGGCCTCAATTTGTTTGTTCTATATTTATTAGGCGACTATTTTGTACCAGTCGCTGTACTCGGCCAGGGGATACAAAAATAAGAAGTGTCTTCACCTCTGCCTCATTCCCATGGTTGCAAGCTCCCTCTCTATTTGGACTGGTCAAGGCACTTTGAGCTCAGCGTCCAGAGCAGCTGTGACACCACCTGCCATCTCGGGGGAGGTGCCTTCTGGCTGCTCTGTGCATCCTGAAACCCCAGAGGCAAAAAGGAAGGATGTCCTGGGGGACCAGCCACCCTTGGCAGCCTGGGTAGGAGTTGGTTGCCTGGAGGATTTTTTGTTGTTGTTGTTGTTTTATCTCCTATTCTCTCTGTTTTGCACAAACCAAAAGTCTGTTGATAAACTTTCCCTATTCCTGAGGAAATTTCTTGAGTTGATCATTCCTCATTAAGAAGGGTAATCAAAATATAGACCAAAGCTCCCTGGGTACTGATGGCCAAAAAACTGACCCCAAATTATAGGTCATTTCTGCAGTTCTTATGGGCAGTTTTTAAATCTATTACGTGAATGTTGTAAAAGCACTGAAATTTGGGTTTTATAAGCCAAAACAACTTACTGAGAATGCTAGTGCAGTATTTCACTGGCCTCCACACCTTGCAGAACTCCTGTGATATTGCACAAGCGCCAGTAGTTTAACTTCTGATGATTTGGGGGAAGGACATTTAGTTCATATTGCATTATTAGTGTTGCACTGAGGTCATCTTGGTCTTCAAATGCTGATATTATTAGTTTTAACTATAAAATGCTCTCCCTTTAGCTTCACGGTAATTAATTTCATTTGTTGTGAGTTGTTTTGCTGACCTCCTATAGTGCAATACCACATATTTACATCAGCAGTGTATTATTTTCTCAATAACTATGTTTCAAGTCCTGTATGAATTGTAATTCAGAAGTGAATCATCCAGCATCTCTTTTGCTAAAGCAAATATATGTATAATCCTCACCTCCTATCTGTCCATCACCACCACCAGTTTTCTTTAGAGAGGTACTCCTTTGATGATGAGCTGCTTGGGAACCTGTGTTTCTAAATAACTGACAACATACTCTTAAAAGTTAATTAGTGGGCTTCCCTGGTGGCGCAGTGGTTGAGAGTCCGCCTGCCGATGCAGGGGACACGGGGTCGTGCCCCGGTCCAGGAAGATCCCACATGCCACGGAGCGGCTAAGCCCATGAGCCATGGCCGCTGAGCCTGTGCGTCCGGAGCCTGTGCTCCGCAACGGGAGAGGCCACAACAGTGAGAGACCCGCGTACTGCAAAAAAAAAAAAAAAAAAAAAAAAAAAAAGTAAATAGCATAATTGCTGTGTTATTTTAAATTTATATGCCATTATTTTCTAATATCAAATTGTAGGAACTGGTATATAATCCATATATACTAGGAAAGAAGCTCATTTCCACTCTATTTTGAAATGTTTCTTGGTTATCAGTAGCTTTCATTTTGCTGGACCCATGGATTAGGTAGGCTGCCTCCCCTAAGGGGTCTAAAGACAAACAATCTGAGAGTACTGTGTAGAGGAAAAGAGGAAGCTACAAAAAACAGAAACAGCTTAGAAAACTTGACCCTTTCCCCCAAAATTGTACCAAATATATAAGTCAGTTGGAGTCAGTAAGCAATTTTTTAAAAACTCCAATTATTCTACGTATTATTGGCAAATCCCTAAGAGGACTGGAAGGCATTTTCAATTACATTTTATTGGGAAGACCTGAAATCAGATGGCTTTCCCCCCTCCCAGTAACAGAGGAAGTTCTAGCTTTAGGAGTTAGATTTTGATCTAAGAGTGAATAAGTTATGTAGCTGGAACAAGGCAGACAGTATCATAACTGATAACATGGGAGAAAATTAAATGGGAAATATACCCAACAAAAGAGAATGAGGAAAATGTCAGACATTTTAATATAATTCACACTTATTCCTAGAATAGGCCCAATACCCAGGAAAAGGAAAAAGTCTCCCTTTTCACTTCTTCATCAGATATTTATTGAGTGCTTATTATATATAGCACTGATGTGCTTGGGTAAATCACTGGACAAGCAGACAGCCCTGCCCTTATGGAGCTTACATTCTTTAAACAGCCTTCAGGTTCTGGTTCTATGCTTTTAAGACCTAAAACTGAAAGTAGAGAGACAGTATTGTTGACCTAAAGCAATAAAACAGCCAGTTATTTTACCAGCAAAATAGGTTAATTCGGGAACAGAAAAGAATTGCAATTCAGGACATCTAATCTGTGGCGATCCACAGGCAAGTCCAAATGACAAAGGAGAGGAATGTGCTTTTCTAGAGAAGGACCTGGGCAGGCCTGTTATTAAACAAAGAGTTCACTGGAGGCAACTGGGAATTCAAAGTGTGGCTTTTCATTGGCTGAGTTGTGACAGCCTCTAATTGATTGGGCTGTTGCCTGGCAAGGAGGTTTTTTTTTTTCCTTCCTCTTCCTGGGTAGTAAAGTAGTAACCTTCTACCTGTTGGAGATACAAAGTATGTCTTTTCTTCATGGGTCTGTGATTAACATGGAGTGGTAGGGCCTGAGAGTTACCCTGCTGGCCTCCCAACTCCATTTTTTTTTTTAACATCTTTATTGGAGTATAATTGCTTTACAATATTGTGTCAGTTTCTGCTGTATAACAAAGTGAATCAACTATATGTATACATGTATCCACATATCCCCTCCCTCTTGTGTCTCCTTACCTCCTCTAGGTGGTCACAAAGCACCGAGCTGATCTCCCTGTGCTATGCAGCTGCCTCCCACTAGCCATCTGTTTTACATTTGGTAGTATATATAAGTCCATGCCACTCTCTCACGTCGTCCCAGATTACGCTTCCCCCCTCCCGGTGTCCTCAAGTCCATTCTCTACATCCGCATCTTTATTCCTGTCCTGCCCCTAGGTTCATCAGAACCTTTTTTGTTTGTTTGTTTGTTTTGGATTACATATATATGTGTTAGTATACGGTATTTCTTTTTCTCTTTCTGACTTACTTCACTCTGTGTGACAGACTCTAGGTCCATCCACCTCATTACAAATAACTCAATTTCGTTTCCTTTTATGTCTAATATTCCATTGTATATATGTGCCACATTTTCTTTATCCATTTATCTGTCAGTAGACATTTAGGTTGCTTCCATGTCCTGGCTATTGTAAATAGTGCTGCAGTGAACATTGTGGTACATGTTTCTTTTTGAATTATGGTTTTCTCAGGATATATGCCCAGTGGTGAGATTGCTGGATCATATGGTAGTTCTGTATTTAGTTTTTTAAGGAACCTCCATACTGTTCTCCATAGTGGCTGTATCGATATACATTCCCACCAACAGTGCAAGAGGGTTCCCTTTTCTCCACACCCTCTCCAGCATTTATTGTTTGTAGATTTTTTAATGATGGCCATTCTGACCAGTGTGAGGTGATACCTCATTGTAGTTTTGATTTGCATTAGTCTAATGATTAGTGATGCTGAGCATCCTTTCATGTGTTCGTTGGCAATCTGTATATCTTCTTTGGAGAAATGTCTGTTTAAGTCTTCTGCCCATTTTTGGATTGGGTTGTTTGTTTTCAGCAGAAACTCTGCAAGCCAAAAGGGAGCGGCAGGGCATATTTAAAGTGTTCAAAGTGAAAAACCTACAACCAAGATTACTCTATGCAGCAAGGATCTCATTCAGATTCGACGGAGAAATTAAAACCTTTACAGACAAGCAAAAGTTAAGAGAATTCAGCACCACCAAACCAGCTTTATGACAAATGCGAAAGGAACTTCTCTAGGCAGGAAACACAAGAGAAGGAAAAGACCTGCAAAAACAAACCCAAAACAATTAAGAAAATGGTAATAGGAACATACATATCTATAATTACCTTACATGTAAATGGACTAAATGCTCCAACCAAAAGACATACACTGGCTGAATGGATACAAAAACAAGACCCCCTGGGCTTCCTGGTGGTGCAGTGGTTGAGAATCTGCCTGCTAATGCAGGGGACATGGGTTCGAGCCCTGGTCTGGGAAGATCCCACATGCCGTGGAGCAACTAGGCCTGTGAGCCACAACTACTGAGCCTGCGCGTCTGGAGCCTGTGCTCTGCAACAAGAGAGGCCACGATAGTGAGAGGCCTGCACACCGCGATGAAGAGTGGCCCCTGCTTTCCACAACTAGAGAAAGCCCTCGCACAGGAACGAAGACTCAACACAGCAAAAAAAAAAAAAAAACAAGACCCCTATATATGCTGTCTACAAGAGACCCACTTCAGACCTAGGGATACATACAGACTGAAAGTGAGGGGATGGAAAAAGATACTCCATGCAAATGGAAATCAAAAGAAAGCTGGAGTAGCAATTCTCATATCAGACAAAATAGACTTTATTTATTTATTTATTTATTTATTTGCGGTATGCGGGCCTCTCACTGTTGTGGCCTCCCCCGCTGCGGAGCACAGGCTCCGGACGCGCAGGCTCCGGACGCGCAGGCTCAGCGGCCATGGCTCACGGGCCCAGCCGCTCCGCGGCATATGGGATCCTCCCAGACGGGGGCACGAACCCGTATCCCCTGCATCGGCAGGCGGACTCTCAACCACTTGCGCCACCAGGGAGGCCCAAAAATAGACTTTAAAATAAAGACTATTACAAGAGACAAAGAAGCATACTACATAATGATCAAGGGATCAATCCAAGAAGAAGATATTAACAATTGTAAATATTTATGCACCCAACGTAGGAGCACTTCAATACGTAAGGCATATGCTAACAGCCATAAAATGGGAAATCAACAGTAACACAATAATAGTAGGGGACTTCAACACCCCACTTTCACCAATGGACAGATCATCCAAAATGAAATAAATAAGGAAACACATGCTTTAAATATCAAAAAACCAACACCATTTTATCTTTTTTTCTTTTTTTTTTTTCCATACGCAGGCCTCTCACTGTTGTGGCCTCTCCCGTTGCGGAGCACAGGCTCTGGGCGCGCAGGCTCAGCGGCCATGGCTCACGGGCCTAGCCGCTCCGTGGCATGTGGGATCTTCCCAGGCCGGGGCACGAACCCGTGTCCCCTGTATCGGCAGGCGGACTCTCAACAACTACGCCACCAGGGAAGCCCCCCAACACCATTTTAAATGAGATTTCTTTTTACCAATTTTCACAGTATGTATAGTAGTTAAGAGCATGCACCCTAGAAGGAGGCTCTCTTCCTAGATGTCAGGTCAAGAGCAAATTCCCTAAATGATAAATTTCATCTTCCTTATTTCCTCAGTTTCTCACTTTCATTATCTGAAAAATGCTACCTTATAAGGTTGTGATAATGGCCTAAAATTACCCTTGAAAACTCTTTAAAACAGTGTCTGGTGCAGACTTAGTCTGCAACAAATGTTTCACACTATTATTTATTCAGCATCCTTCATTCAACATACTTACCAACCCCTTAACGTATACTAGGTTCTGTTCTAGATTTTGGACATGCAACAGGAACTTGAGAGGCTAACATTCTAGAAGGTAGTTTATTTATATTTTGGGTTAAATAGGCTCTGTGAACTAGTCCGTGAAACAAAATACCATGTTTACATAATGTTATTTCTAAGGGTAAATGCCTTCTGAGTTTTCAACAAGTGATTTACGGAACAACATTTTGGACAATACTTGGGATATGCCTATGATATTCTAAGTGTTTGTGAGTATATGAATGTATGTGTGTGTGTGTTTGTATGTGTGAAAGTAATATGAGCCCCAAATAAAATTTCAAGAGGGATACATTTACCTAGTTGTTTTAAAAATCATATTTTCAGCATAATTGGGAGTGAGGAGCACTCTTTTTAAATCCCCAATTTTACCTATTTTAGGTTCTGACTTTAGAAACAGAAAAAATAAAAAAAGGCTATCAGATTTTAATTTCTATTCCTGGGAGGGAAATTTTTATAACATTTAAACATTAGAAAAGAAAAAACTCTATGAACATAAAGTACTAGGAAATAGCTAATGCCTTTTTGGAGACAAATATTCTATAAAACCATCTATAATGAGCCAGTTTTAATATTTTTATAATGTTTATTATTTTTATTTTTCCTCAATTAAGTCTGGATTTTTAAAAATATTCAATTAAAAATAGGTGCTAGACACATGTTAGAAATGTACGAAGAACCACAAGAAGTTATGAGCATTGAACATCACTCTTTGGACAGAGCTTTTGCTAAAAAGACAGAGCAGGTAAATTTCTGTTCTTATATTAGAAAAAAAAATGTATTTCCATGCTTAAGATCCCTAAACATTTCTTCCATACATCCAATGTAAGTCCAAAAAGTAATTATCTCTACCCTTAAGGAGCTCTCATTTCTGCTCAGGAGCACACAGTAAGCACAGGGGTATAATCTGATATGATGAGAGTGAATCAGGATGCTCTGGGGCATACCAAACTGACAACCGACCTGGGTTTAGAGACCCAGTGTACAATTCCTTAGAGAAATAATACCTGAGAAGTAGAAGTACCCTTAACCGAGAAAAAGGAATAGATGTTTGAAGGTCCTGGGAGTCAAGGAGGACATGGTCTCTTCAAGAACTTTACTGTGGCTTTAAAATATAAAGGGAGATTGACAGTAGATGAGGCAGAGGTAGTATGCAGGAGTTAGATCTTCCCATTCGCTTTGTTTCTCTCCTCCTTCTGGGATTCCAGTTATACATTAGTTAGATCATTTGATGTTGTCCCATAGCTCTTAGATGTACTGTTCTAGTCTCTTCTCTCCCCACACTACCCCCTGTGCCCCCCACCTTAACTCCTTTCTATCTTCTTTGTAGTTAGCTTGGATAATTTCTATTGGCCAATCTCAAATTTAATGATTTTCCCTCCCTGTGTTGAATTCAGTCTGTTGATAGGCCCATCAAAGAAATTCTTTATTGTTGATGCTGGGTTTTTTTTTTTTAACGGTTGTTTTTTATTTCTGGTTTTTCCATTTGCCTCTCCTTGTGGTTTATGATGGGCATGGGGTTGGGCATGGGGATGGGATTTCCTGCTGCCTCTTCAGGGTCAGATGCAGTTGCGTGCTGGAGCTGATTATTAAATTTTTATAAATGTGTGAGTCATTTAACATCATCTTGATAGTTTTATATTGGCCACAGTAGAAGTATTTACTTCACAGAAATGGGCAGACGCTACAATTCAGAACTTCCTTTTCCCCAGAGAGCTGGATTTCAAAGTCTACCATCACAGCAATGATGGATTTTGCTTTGACCTATTCCTCAGTGAAAGTTTACCTATTCCTAGGGCCGCGTGAAAGAGGGTTGCACCCCTCCCAGGGGAAGATAGCTTTTGCATCTAACGTTTCCCCAGAGGCACTGAACCTTTTCCTGGGAAGATTTCTTGCCCCTTCCCCAGAAGCTTGAGGCTTTTGCTTCATATGAAAAAATAGAGTCTACTCTGTGAGCAGGGTTTTTGCTTGTGCCCTTCCCGGTTGGGGTGCACGTCTCCTCTCCTGCTCCCAGTCTTTCTTGTGAGCATCCAGTGGAAGGAAACCAGTGGAAAAGTGCTTAAGAATGAGTGCAAACTCTTCTTGTCCTCTCGTGTCTGGGGGTCCCAGGAATTCTAGACTATCGCACTAGCCTACACTCTAAGAACTGATCAGAATATTGCCTGCTTTCCTCTTCCCTCCTTTTTTTTTGCCGTACGCTGGCCTCTCACTGTTGTGGCCTCTCCCGTGGTGGAGCACAGGCTCCGGACGCGCAGGCCCAGTGGCCATGGCTAACGGGCCCAGCCGCTCCACGGCATGTGGGAATCTTCCCGGACCAGGTCACGGACCCGCATCCCCTGCATCGGCAGGCGGACTCCCAACCACTGCGCCACCAGGGAAGCCCTCTTCCCTCCTTTTATAGTGGCCACTTCTCTTTTCCATGCTCTGCTAAAGATAAAAGAATTCAAGTGTTTCTGCCTCTCCTCAGAGGGACACTCTGCCTTTTGGAATTTAGTTCACCTGGTTATCTTCCAACCTCAGCTCTCTGGCTCATGAATAATTATGGCTTTGTTGATTATCTGACTCTTCTTCTCATTGTTAGGGTGAGAGTAATGTTTTTGTGGCTTCCTACATATTAAGAGGAGGTGGGACTCTCAGAAGTTAGATCTGGAAGAGTCTTTCTCTTGAATCATGTAAAAATGTTTGAAATTTATTCTTCACTGTGAGAAGGGAGTCTTTGAAGGATCTTAAGCGGATAGGGGAGTGGGGGGTGGCATTTCTGTGATGTTAGCCTTTTAAACATCATGATATTTATCTCCTACTTGGAGAGCCAGGGGGCCCCCTGATAGCTTTCTGCTTATTTCCCATCTGTAGTCTGTTTCTGATTTCTGAGTTTATTGACTTTTCACCAGTCATTTTGCTTACATTATCAGACTACTTACATTTCCATGACTAATTATGTCTTTTTATGTCTATTTTTAGATATATTAATTAACTGGGTAATTTCAATGATGACTTTGCCACTTCTGCTGTCCTAGAACTTGAACAAGGGTTACATGCTAATGTTTATTTTAGCTGCAACCCAGGGCAGTGAGAGTGAGGGAAAGGAAGGCGAGGCATAGAATAATGGAAAATAACGTAAGGCAATGTGTTACCATACTGGCAACTGCTTCATGATAAGCCACAGAGTCACAGCCACACAGGCTATTTCTGGACAGGCTGTACAGAGAAACTGCCTCCAGATAGCTCACTGGAGGGAGGAAAGGAGAGGGACTTTATCTGCCCCACTTCCATCTCATGTCTCCCATGGGTCCAAAATTTTCCTCATGGGAGATAATTCCCCTGCACTTCATATTACATTTACCAGTCCTTTTAGCAGTTGCTTCAGAAGCCAAATCCTAAATTCTAGAATTTGGCATGTCATTGGACTCCAAGTGGCAGGAGGAACCCAAGACTTGAGTTGCATGCAGTGAACCTCAGGTTGCAGAGCAAAGAGGGTTCCATGAAATCAGTGATCTCAATAGCAGTGGCAAGGGATTGAGGGCCCAGGAAAGGATGGCACCGAGAGAATCTGGTACACCTGTCATGGATACTAACATTAAATAATGTCAACCTCAAGGCCAACCCTTGAGAAAACTTTCATTATGTGCATCTCCTATCCTCTCTACTGCTTCGCTTCTCTTCCCTTCCAGAGCCATCAATTACCATTCACTGGTTACAAGCATTCCTGCAACCATGTCTTGGTTAAATATCTCTCATTTTCTTTTCTTCATTCTCCTCATGGAAACTCTACCTTGGCTTCTGCGCTCCAAGCAAGCCTGGGTGCTGCACTCTCATTGGATGCGTAAGAGGCCCCCTCAGTGCAAGCTGCCTGACATACAAACCAGAGGCAGCTACTCTATTCTCTCCAGGATCTTGGAGCAACTAGTATTTATTTCTACTTTTTCACGTTCTTTCACTTTCTCCATTTGTGTTGTAAGCTTATTGCATGCAGGCGTCATGTCTTCTGTGGAAACACAGCAAATTATAAGAATCCTGGATAAGGAGCAAAAGCTCAGAGTTTGTGGGCCAACCATGTCACCTGCCAACATATGATCTTGGCCAAGCCAAATAAACTCAGGCTCAATTTCCTCATCCATAAAATAGGGATTGAATACTATGCAGATTAGTAATGAGTATCAAATCAGATCATACGTGTGAAAATGTTTGAAAAGCATAAGCACTAAGTATGGTATTATAATCAACTGTCTTGTAGTCATAGTATTATGGAATCACAGTATTTGTTAGGTAGATGGGACTTCGTGATCTCTAACACACACTGCAGTTTTGTGATTAAAGAATCTGCAGCAGAGAGGCATTGAATAATTTAAGCATCGGATCAATTCTATTGAGATAATATTCTTGTCTCCTATTTTTTAGAGGGGGAAACTGAGACTCCAAGAGTTTATGTGACTTACCCACAGTCACTTAGCTAATATGTCCCATCGCCAGTCTAGAAATGCAAGGTTGTCTAATGCTGGAGCCCGTGCTTTCATCAGTATGCTGCCATACCTCTCTGAGTTTCCCCAGGAAGCCAGCATCTGAGCTGGTCCTGGACTCCATTCCAGGTCTCCAGAGTCGCAGGCCACAAAGCCCCGCAGCAGATTTTCCCACTCTAACTTGTGAGTGACAGTGTGGTATCTAAGAGTCAAAGTCTCTGCTAGCAGCTTTTCAGGCTAATGTGCCTTAGAAATCTCCCCAGGTTATTATAGCAAGACTAAATGAGATTTTAAAAAGATTTTTAAATTACCAATAGAACATGTGGTGGATAGTGGTTAAAAACATGCAGTTTCTTGGGCTTCCCTGGTGGCGCAGTGGTTGAGAGTCCGCCTGCCGATGCAGGGGACACAGGTTTTCGCCCCAGTCCAGGAAGATCCCACATGCCGCGGAGCGGCTGGGCCCGTGAGACATGGCCGCTGAGCCTGCACGTCCAGAGCCCATGCACCACAACGGGGGAGGCCATGACAGTGAGAGGCCCGCGTACCACAAAAAAAAAAAAAAAGAAATGCAGTTTCTGGAGCTTCCTGCCTGGATTCTAAGCCCACGCCCACCACTAAACAGGCTGTGGATGTTGGGCAAGTCACCTCACTTCTTGGTGACTCAGTTTCCTCACGTGTAAAAGGAGGGAAAACAGTTCCCATTGCCTAGGGCTGTTCTGAGACTGAAATGAGCTTGGAATCTGCTTGGCACATAGGAAACAATATATACTTTTGTTAAATGTAAGTTCTTGGATTTTATTTTGCAATTCAAACTTAATAGTATATACTCATTAAATAACAAAACAAAACAAAATAGAAACACAAAATAGCAGGTCTTCCTTTAAAACTAAATAATCTCCATAGTGGCTGTATCAATTTACATTCCCACCAACACTGCAAGAGTGTTGTTCCCTTTTCTCTACACCCTCTCCAGCATTTATTGTTTCTAGATTTTTTGATGATGGCCATTCTGACTGGTGTGAGATGATATCTCATTGTAGTTTTGACTTGCATTTCTCTAATGATTAATGATGTTGAGCATTTTTTCATGTATTTTTTGGCAATCTGTATATCTTCTTTGGAGAAGTGTCTATTTAGGGCTTCTGCTCATTTTTGGATTGGGTTGTTTGTTTTTTTGTTATTGAGCTGCATGAGCTGCTTGTAAATTTTGGAGATTAATCCTTTGTCAGTTGCTTCATTTGCAAATATTTTCTCCCATTCTGAGGGTTGTCTTTTGGTCTTATTTATGGTTTCCTTTGCTGTGCAAAAGCTTTTATGTTTCATTAGGCCCCATTTGTTTATTTTTGTTTTTATTTCCATTTCTCTAGGAGGTGAGTCAAAAAGGAAAACAGTATGGAGGTTCTTTAAAAAACTACAAATAGAACTACCATACGACCCAGCAATCCCACTACTGGGCATATACCCTGAGCAAACCATAATTCAAAAAGAGTCATGTACCAATATGTTCATTGCAGCTCTATTTACAATAGCCAGGACATGGAAGCAACCTAAGTGTCCATCAACAGATGAATGGATAAAGAAGATGTGGCACATATATACAATGGAATATTACTCAGCCATAAAAAGAAATGAAATTGAGTTATTTGTAGTGAGGTGGGTGGACCTAGAGTCTGTCATACAGAGTGAAGTAAGTCAGAAAGAGAAAAACAAATACCGTATGCTAACACATATATATGGAATCTAAGAAAAAAAAAAGTTAATGAAGAACCTAAGGGTAAGACAGGAATAAAGACACAGACCTACTAGAGAATGGACTTGAGGATATGGGGAGGGGAAAGGGTAAGCTGTGACAAAGTGAGAGAGTGGCATGGACATATATACATTACCAAACGTAAAATAGATAGCTAGTGGGAAGCAGCCACATAGCACAGGGAGATCAGCTCGGTGCTTTGTGACCACCTAGAGGGGTGGGATAGGGAGGGTGGGAGGGAGGGAGACGCAAGAGGGAAGAGATATGGGAACACATGTATATGTATAACTGATTCAGTGTTATAAAGCAGAAACTAACACACCATTGTAAAGCAATTATACTCCAATAAAGATGTTTAAAAAAAAAAACTAACTGAATAATCTCCACTGATAGATAGGACCGCAAAAAATCTCACTTTTCTCCCAGAAAATACTCAGTTTTAGGCTGCTTTTGTGGAGTTTTGTTCCAAGGCAGACCTTTTTCACCTGACTTGGGAGGGGCAGTCCCAACAGAGAGCCCATTACCTATGGGCTGAAAACCCAGCCCTGGCCTTCAGGGTACTTGGAGTTGGGGCTGTGTATGCAGCCCTGTAGGCAGTATTCTTTTTTATGCTCTTTTATCTCTTCCATGTTGCACAAAAGACATCTAGAATCAACCAAACATAATGAATTAACTCCTTTGTGGGATTCCATGTTGTTTTTGACATGTCTTTGGTCATTTTGAACAAAGTAACTTCTGAGGTGATTACATAAGGAGAGTAATGCCTTTAGTCCTTTTTAAAGTGTTTTCCTTTGTTTAGTTAAACATTTCATGAATTGGGTTGCGGGGAGCAATTTCATACATTGTTTTTGCCATGATGGGAATTTAACAGATTAGAGAAAATTCGGTTTTATAGTATCTTGATGATAGAGTGATATTTTCTGGGTTTTTGTTTTCTATAAGTCAATTGGTTTTAAAAATGGCTATTATATTGTGTGTGTGTGTGCGTGTGTGTGTGTGTGTGTGTGTGTGTGTGAGAGAGAACAGGGGCAGTACCGTTTTCTCCTTATCACCTATGGAAAATAATGCAGCCATTTAAAGAGCAGATATTTTAAAGGCGTTTTGCAGAAATATAGAAAAGCCACATTAACGTGGCTTTTGAGTCAGTCTTTTCCCCTTAATGCAAATTTTAATATTTATATGCTAGGCAAATGTCATTAAAAGAAAGGAGACATCCATCTAGCTGATGCATTACTGACTCTGGCTGCTAAGTGAAGCTTAACCAGTCCCCTACAAATGTGGGGATGTGGGATAGATGAGTATTGAGATGCCAAACGTGCAGTTCATGCTGAGTTGTTTTCTAACCAGCCAGTGCCGCTTATCTGCTATTTCTTTATCTTCTTCTTTGTCTGATACTCCCCCTCACTTTTACATTACTCTTCCTCTATTTTTTCATGCTTCTGTTGCTTTGCTTCGACTTTTTATTTCTAGATACCCACCTGTGGCCAGATTTCACACTCTTATGCAGTGAAATGGTGTGCCTTGGGTGTGGCATTTTGTTAGAATTCACACTGTTAGGAGGTATTATCCAAAATCTGAGACGTACTAATTATGAATTTTAATCAAATATCTAGTTGGCAGGAAACTCTGGGTTCTTAAAAAAAAGTTATAGGACACATAGATATTGAACTATCTTAACACTGAGGTGTTTTTTTTTTTTGTTTGTTTGTTTGTTTGTTTGTTTTTTGCGGTACGCAGGCCTCTCACTGTTGTGGCTTCTCCCGTTGCGGAGCACAGGCTCCGGATGCGCAGGCTCAGCGGCCATGGCTCACGGGCCCAGCCGCTCCGCGGCATGTGGGATCTTCCCGGACCAGGGCACGAACCCGTGTCCCCTGCATCATCAGGCAGACTCTCAACAACTGGGCCACCAGGGAAGCCCCTGAGGTGGTTTTATACAAGCCAGATAACATGTAGGAAGAAATCAGTAAAAATTGTAGTTGCTCATAATTTTTGGCCCTTTCTGAATTTTGTTATAGAAAGAAATGCCTTATATTCAGCTTGATTCTTTAACGTCATAGAAATTCATTCAGGAAAGTTTGATGAATAGGAGAAGAAATCTTTATTCACTGGCTCAAAATTTATACTCTGTACCTAACATCTTCATGTATGTCTAGATTAATACTGCCAGTTTTCTATTGCAAAAAGAGTCTCAAGACTGAAATGATTAAAACCTTGTATTTTCAATTCCTAAAATATCTCAAATAGATAGCAGTTAAAGTAAATTCATGATGATTTATAGCTGAGGTATAAATTTGGCTGTGTAGTAAATTGTTCATCATATTATACGCAGGGGTGATTTTTATACCTATCAACAGTGCTTCTTGAGGCTTGGGGTGTGAGTAAAAGATCTTATAAGGCTGGCAATTTCCAGCAGATGTGTATCTATACCTCCAGCATCACTGATTATAATTTAACTATAAAAATGTTGCACTATCTGGGTAGCAAAATGGGTGAGGTCTGCTATTACCTGCGATTGTAAGTGTGAAGGATATTTGTTTGACTTCACAGACACTGGATTTGTAAAAGGAGAAATGTCAGGCAGTGACTATGTGGTGTGCTGCTGCGATGTGTCTGCAGCCAGCTTCCTGGGGTGGCCTTCCCTCAGACGTCCAAGGCTTACATTCAAGTGTGTTTTAAACCCTCCTGCGCTGTTGGTGAGAATGTAAATTGATACAACCACTATGGAAAACAGTATGGAGTTTCCTTAAAAAACTAAAAATAGAACTACCATATGACCCAGCAATCCCACTACTGGGCATATACCCTGAGAAAACCATAATTCAAAAAGAGACATGCATCACAATGTTCATTGCAGCACTATTTATGATAGCCAGGACATGGAACCAACCTGAAAGCCCATCGACAGATGAATGGATAAAGAAGATGTGGCACATATATACAATGGAATATTACTCAGCCATAAAAAGAAACGAAATTGAGTTATTTGTAGTGAGGTGGATGGACCTAGAGTCTGTCATACAGAGTGAAGTAAGTCAGAAAGAGAAACACAAATACTGTATGCTAACACGTATATATGGAATCTTAAAAAAAAAAAAAAAGGTACTGATGAATGTAGTTTCAGGGCAGGAATAAACAGATAGACACAGAAAATGGACTTGAGGTCATGGGGTGGGAGGGCGAAGCTGGGGCGAAGGGAGAGTAGCATTGACATACATACACTACCGAATGTAAAATAGTTGGCTGGTGGGAAGCAGCAGCATAGCACAGGGAGATCGGCTAGGTGCTTTGCAATGACCTAGAGGGGTGGGATAGGGAGGATGGGAGGGAGGCTTAAGAGGGAGGGGATATGGGGACATGTGTGTGCATATGGCTGATTCGCTTTGTTGTGCAACAGAAACTAACAGTATTGTGGAGTAATTATGCTCCAATAAAGAGCTATTTAAAAAATATATGTATATATACATGTATATTTACTGTGCTAAAAAAAAAAAAGTGTGTCTTAATTCCTGGTGACACAGTACTGCTAGATTCTCTGTTGGTTCTACCTTCAGTTTAAAGCCTTGATTTTCATGGATAGCCTAATCTGTAGAAAGAAAGAACATTAAAAAAAATTTTTTTTAGAGCATAGCCATAAAAGCCCTTTCTACTAATAGTGGATCTTTTTTTTCAAAGAGAGAAACCAAATTACAGCCTCACTGTCACAGCATCTTCCAATACTGACAATCAAAAGCTGATCTCTTCTTCATGGGGAATAGCTTACTAACTCCTCTGGGCTGCCACTTTAGGATGAATTCTCGAGACCAGGCAGTCCCTTCTGATTTGTAGAGACGTCTGGCTGTGCACCTCCACAGTTAGAGCTGTTAGAGTTTTTGCTGATTTGCTTGGCACATGTCCATTAAAATTAGTCCATTAAAATTCAGATGCTTTCCCAATAATTGAGACAATCAATTTACATTAAACAAGACACAATTATAATTTCATGTGCAATTTAAATTCTATAGAAAATAGTCTGTGTGCAATAAAGAGGAACACTTATTTTGATGCAAAGAGATGTTTTTATAGTCTGCATAAACAAATCATTCATATTTTCAAAATAGTTCCCTCATTATCTTTGGTGTTGAGGAATTCTATTGTGTTTTATTTTGATGTAGGGACAAGTGTGTGTGTCTAAATCTGCATGTTTAGTAGGCACTGTGACTTTCTCTCAATGGCATTGAAATGGAAAGGGTTGAGCTTGATAGGTACTTGCTTGAGATATGACATGGACTCACTCTCATAAAAAGAACAAACAAAGAGGATGCATGTTGAGTGAGTCTGTTGCCTTTGTGCCAGCAGTAGTGAAATGGGCATCATGCATATACTTTTACCTTTGTGCAATAGACCAGGTAAGGTACCTATTGCTCTGCCAGGGATTGTGTGCTAGTTCCTAAGAAAATCATTCAAAGGAATTTGGGAAGGATGCATAGGATGGGGGAGGAAGTTGCCATGGATGTGTGTGCCTTTGTGCTGAAGAGTTCCTGGGAAAGCTTCAAACCCCCAGCAAGTAGGCTCACAAGGCAGCCAGACTCCATGAACATGCCTGAATCCTCTACAACTCTCATTTGTAAGCTCTTAATAAGATTGGTATTGTCCGTCAGGAAATCTAGAACACTGGGGAAATATTATTAGGAAGAATATAGTAAAAGTAATGACAAGATAGAAAACAAATCCTGTCAGAGCCCGAGAATATATTTGGCTTCTGCTTGCTGTGTCTGTCTGTTTCTATAAATGGTCCAGAATAGAAACCGGATGTTTAAAATCTCTCTCCCTTTCACATGCTCTCCTCCCGCTCCTGTCTTCCTTCCTCTTCAGTATTAGTAGACTTACTATTTTTATTATTTTTTATTTATGTTCCTATTTTCAATATTTACCATTTGTGTGGATAACACGTTAATTTTTAATAAAATATTTTATACTCTTAGAATAGCTGAATCATAAAAGAAAACTTGAAATTGATATAGACTCCAAGGGAGCATATAAACTGAGTATTACAGTTTCTTTTCCCACTCACAAATAGCAAATGGTTATTTTAAAAGATGATGTATACTTAGATTTAAATCTCTTATCTTTGTATATGAGTCTTAATTTGTATTATTTTTGTGGCACAAAAAGTGATTCAGGCATCATTCTGTGAAAGAAATACCAAGACAATATGTTAGGCAGTACTCTCTAGCAATTTTCTTTTTATCTAGAAACACATTTTTGACAAGACTCACTGCTGTTAAAGAAATTCAGTTGGGCTCTGAACTGAGTCTTGAGCTTAATTTTTCATTTTAGTTCTGTTGCAGAACTAATGAGTTTAAAGAAGGCAGCATTTGTTTCTTTCAGTAGTTTATTTTTTCCAGTCAGTAATTGTAGTTTTGTATTTGTAACATTAAAATTAAAATAAAATAAAATAAACCTGGGAATTATTTAAACAAGTTTATATTACATGCTATTTCCAGAACTATAGCTTTGTAATCCACTTTGGAAATATAAATTAATAAAGATAGTTTCTTCCAAAGGCTTTTTATTGTAGAGAGCATGGACATTTGAAGTGTAACATCTTAGAGACTTTTTTTCCCATTCTCAAATTATAAGGATATCAGTTATCAATTTTATGTTGGCAACTTAGATCTTATTTGAATCATTATGTGTGTGAGTGTATATATATGTGTGTGTGTGTGTGTGTGTGTGTATAACTTTGTATTTTCTTTTTTGTAATTAAAATTTCTAAAAAAGTTTTCTAAATAATGTTACTTTTCTCAAGTAAATTTACTTACTCTTGACATTAACAATGAATTTATATATTTTTTCTGAATATTTATATTTTATATTCCAAATAAAAATTAAGAGATGCTTTAAAGAACTCTGTCTTATATAAGCTGAATTGCATAGAATGGCATTTTAAAGAATCAGGAGAGACCTGAAAGATTATCTAGTCCAACTCCTTCTCTTATCATCTACCTCTCATCCTCCATCCCTACACACAACATGGACACTTCATAGATGAGGAAAAAAGTGGCCCAAAGAGATAAGGTGACTTCTAAGACTACAGTTCAGGTAATCACTAGAATCTGTGTTTTCTGACTTCTGCTTTAGTGTTTTCTGCTGTACCCCCTCAGTAATTTACATGTTCCCAGAAGTAGGGAGGTGGGTTGGTACTAATAATGAAAAGGAAAATACTAAGTGCAGATAAATAGATGTTTAGCAAAAACTGGCTCATCCAGTAAGCTTGAGACTGGAAGTAGGATGGTTAATTGAAAGGTCAGGAAATCATAGCAAGTGATAGTATGTTTAGGCCAAGACATTTTCTTCGTGTGGATTACCTGATTTGGAGTGCCATATCATCTTTCCTGGATAAACCATGCCAAAATTGCCTCTTTTGATGCACCCAATTATGATTTCGCTAAAACAACTGAGGACATAAAGACACTTGGGAAGCAACCTCCATGCAGAATTTGAGACTTTAATGACCCTCTTGCTCTCCCACCACATCTTTTACATTTATTTCACGCACACCTAATTTGATGGACTTTTTAACTCAGCTTTGTTGATTCTTTCTAAATCATTCTACTCTGTTTTCATAGAATCAGCAAACTCTTTTTTTTAATAACCGTATTTCTGAGTTCACTAAACATTAAGTTATGCTTATGTTAGCAGCATAAACAGACTTGGGAAGAAACACAACTGACTTTGGGAAGTATAACACAACTGGTGAGAGCAGAAGTGTCCAGTTGTACTATAGGGTAACAGCCAATGGCCATGAGTATTGCATGCGCCCTAGACATCATTCAATACATTTAATAGAGAGGAACGGAGAGTGTTGGTTCATTAGGTGATTGGGGTAAGTGGCCTTCCATTCAGAGAGTTTCTCCTATACTTTGGAAGGAGCTACTAGAGTCAGACAAGTAAAGGTATACAATGAACAAGTTTTACAAGAAGAATCTTCATTGCATTCTCCATACACAGTTTTCCCCTTTGTACCAGAGAGGAGGCAACCAACCAGGAGGCAGAAGAAAGTGAACTTTCTTTGTTCCCTTTGTGCTTTCTCTTCCCCTGGGTCTTAGGCTCGCCTTAACCCACCCAGAAGATGGGCCAATGGAACATTCTTATAACAAACAAACTTTCCACAGCTGCTTGGCAGTAAAAGCAGTGGCCACTGTTCAGCCTAGAGAATCACCCCTCATGTACAGATTTTCAAGTGACCTGCTACTCAGTTGGGGATTCTTGGGGATGCAGCCCTGCTTTCTTTAGGGAGCTGCTCTACTCTTTGCATAAAGTCCTGGAAGAATTGCTCTCCTAGGAGGTTGCACAGCTGAAAATACAAGTGATTTCAAAATGGGTTTTGATAAACTCTTGGATTAAGAACCCATGTCTGGTTTTTAAAGGGTACTGTGAATGCATTAAGTCTCATTCCTCAATAATGCATGAACAAATCAACAAGTAATTAACAACTATCCTCTCTCTAAAGTGGGTTATGAATATAATCCTTCTACTTCTCCTTTTATTATTTTCTTGGTTTGAGCATCCATTCCATTTTCCTTTCTTAATTAAGTCATGGTATTTATCAAGATGATGATTATAGCACATAGCCACTTCACAAAACAAACACACAAACATGCTATATAACTGCCTCTTCACTCCCTTGCTACATTTGTTGTGGCCCAAAGGGCTGGGGCAGCATTTTTCAATGTGTGTTCTATGGACAATGTGTCCTATAAAATGGTCTTTGAAAAAAGGAATGCAGGATGTTTTAGTTTGGGACATATTGCAAAGACTATCTCTCTCTGAAAAGTCAAAATGCACATTAGAATATTAAAAGTCTTGATAAGTCTGAGAAATTATTAATCATTTTTAAATTTAAGTTGGCTTAAAATAATAATATAAATTAAAATACTTGTAAAAATTTAAAACTTCACAAATGAGGATGTGGCATGAAGACCTATAAACTGCTCTGTAGGGCTGTTTTTGGAGACCTGTCATTAATCTAAGGGTGGAAATAACCCTCTGTGGCACTTCATGGAGGACCTGCATAGTTTTTCATGGCTCTTTGATCATCTTTCGCCCCTTACTCCTCTTATTACAAACATGGTTTTCCACTTTTTCCTTTTATACTCTAATGTGTGGCGTGAATACCAAGTCCACGCTTTCTAACCCATAGGCAGGAAGAGCGGCTCATGGCTGTTGTGTACAGCTGCACTGCCAAACAATGGGAGTCTGCTATTTACAGGTGAAAGTTGAGGTGTGATTATTCCAGGTTACTGAGACTATATCAAGGAATGGATCTGGAGAGGAATAGTTCCCGGAAGTCTTGATTATCTCTATTACAATGATGAGCAAGGAGAGTAACAGCTATTTTTTTCTCAGTTCATGGACTCTCAAAAGGGATTGTTCTTTGTTGCTATGTTTTTCCTTCTTCTTGGGGATCAGGAATCATTTCTGAATGCTATATACAGAAAGAGGATTTTGTGTTCATCCAATTATTAATCTGTTCATTAACTGTTTTACATACACTCTAGATATTTACTGAGTGCCAGCAGGGACTTGTGCTAAGCTTAGGGATTAAAAAGATGCATAAGTCTTGCTCTTGTCTTTGAGAATTCATAGTCCAGATGCTCTTGCCTGTGCTTCCCAAAGCCTAAAATAACTTTCCCTTCTCTACCCAGAGATCTCTTCTTTCTTGAGATTCAGGTCAGCTGTCATCTCTTCAGTGAAGCCTTCCTTAACCCCACTCTCTGTATTACTCAACACTTCGTTCAAACAGCATTTTGATCAAGCGCACAGGACATGATAATTATTCTTTGAATGTCTGACTCATTAGAAGGAGTTCCTTAAGAACAGGAACCATATCCTAGTTATCATTGTTTCTCTCGTACATAGCCAAGGGCCAGGCACTTAGAAGTCACTCACTAAATGAATTTGCAGTCATTTTTGTCTTCTAACTCATCTTTTTCAGTCTCCCAAAACTGTAGAAGGGAAAAAAATAATGAGACAAAAGCAGAGTTTGATGTGTATACACAACTTAAAAATAATTTATAACCTCTTATCTACATCCCCACATTTGGAAAAACTGCTCAATACATGTGCATCTAATTACTGTCATTAAGTAATATAAATCTAAATTTTTATTGCATAATGATGTACAACCAGAGAGCACTCAGTAAATATTAATCACAATTATTAAATATGCTTTGATCTCATTAACACTGGAATGGCTCCCTCACACTATTTAGGCCATTTAACTACTCATTGTGTTATTAGTTGGTCCTTATTTTGCAAGGTTTGTAGGTCACATTTAATGGAGCTGCTTGTTAAGGTTGTTAGCAGTTATATAAGTGACTTTGACTTTATAAATTTTATGACAGTAATTTGGAATGAGTTAGGCATTTTCCAAGCGTTTGGTTTCCACAATGGCCTGATAGATTACAGAATGATTGTTAAGATGCAACTATGTGAGAGTTTTTTTTTAATCAGCTAAATTTTACATCTCACATAATGCTAGTAATTTCTGTATCACAGATGAAGGAGATAATGTAGAATTGAGGCTGGGAAACATTTTTCTTCTTTTACAGGGCCAGGCAGAAGAGCCCTTAGAAACTGATCCTTGGAAGGAAATGATCATTTCTGGTTCAAACCAAATATACTTAACTTCTATATCTGTCCCACATTTAAATAATCATTTTTGTGACCTATATCTGGAAGTGCTCCAGTTTTTCCACATGGCTCTTAGAACATAGTGTTAGTGTTGCATTTCACATTTCTTATTTTGAATTATGCCACTGTGTTCACCTGCAGGGTTAGCTCCTGCTAGGCCTGGCTGGGTCATAGAGTCCTGGACTCCTTTTGGCTTTTTGCCTAGAACAGGGAAGCCTAAATGACTGTAAATGAGGCAGCCCAGACAGCCTCCTTTCCCTCAAGTCCATATTCCCATCTTAGTGTCCTAGATCTCCCCCTCTTCACTATGGAGACTAAATGACTAAAGGAAAGGCTGAAAAATACATTTGGGCCTGATCTCTAGATATCTCATATGAGAACTGCTTTCAGGGAAGGATATGGGGGGTGGGTAGGGGTGGGACTAATAGAAAGTTTGAGCTCTCCCTAGAGGTCAACATTCCTTAATTCTAGACAGTTAGTCACTCCCTCTTATTTCTATAGTAAATGTTTCTATTTTCTAGCACTTTGAGCACTGTATTCATGGCGTTTTATGTCCTTCTCCCTTGTTAGATTGTGAAGTCTTCAGTGTGAACCATGAGTTATCAATCTCTGAAGTCCCAGTGTATAAAACTATGTTGAATTAATGAGTAATTATCTAGGAACTGATTTTGTTTTAATTTAAAAGCTGTTAGTTAATGGTTAGGATTAATGTGTGCTGATTCCATATGTGTCCTCATTTCTTTCCACCAATCCATTAGGATTTGAACTCACCTGGCTTTATTAGCTCTTTCAACCTTTTAAAGCTACAGAATGGTATGGCCCATCCAAAACAAAAACAAAAAAAACAAACACAAACAAAATTGATTGAATACCTTTTGATGATGGCCATTCTGACTGGTGTGAGGTGATACCTCATTGTAGTTTTGATTTGCATTTCCCTAATGATTAGTGATGTTGAGCATCCTTTCATGTGTTTGTTGGCAGACACAAATGTAGAGAATGGACTTGAGGACATGGGGAGGGGGAAGGGTAAGCTGGGACGAAGTGAGAGAGTGGCATAGACATATATACACTACCAAATGTAAAAGAGATAGCTAGTGGGTAGCAGCTGCATCACACGGGGAGATCAACTCGGTGCTTTGTGACCACCTAGAGGGGTGGGATAGGGAGGATGGGAGGGAGACGCAAGAGGGAGGGGATATGAGGATATATGTATACATATAGCTGATTCACTTTGTTATACAGCAGAAACTAACACAACGTTGTAAAGCAATTATACTCCAATAAAGATGTTTAAAAAATAGTGATTGAATACCTGTTACATGCTAGGAACTGCAGGTCATGGAGATATAGAAGATAAATTAAGCAGTTAGGAACTGCAGGTCTTGGAGATTTAGAAGATAAATTAAGCAATCACTGACCTCTTGCTCTCTGGAGAAGGAGGTGTAAATCCTTCACTCTAGCCCCGCATACCTCATGTGGTAAAGAGATAGGCATGTAGCAGCATAGGATTACTGAAGAGAGGCACAAATTCAGCCCGAGAGATGTTGGGGAACTTTTTGGAGGTAGGGAGGCCAAAACTTAAGTTTATAGGATGTACAAGGCTACATGCCAGGCAGAGAGGAAAACTGGAGGAAAGCTCTGGAGAGAGAGGTGCTATCTTGTGGTGTAAGAACTACAAACAGGTCAGTGTCGGTAGAGGGGTGGGGAAGGCAGAAAGCAGGAATGAATTGGAGATCCGTGCCAGGGATCTGGCTTTTTATCCTAAAGGTATTGGGGAGCCAATGAAGAATTTTATGCAGGTCACAACAGCAGATTGGCATTTCAAGTAACTCACTCTGGTGGCTGCATAAAAGATGGATTTGGGGGAGCTAGGCAGGGAAACTAGATAGGAGATAATTAAAGCCTGAAATACAGATGAAGAAGAGGCGATAGATTAGAGAAATATTTAGGGGGTAAAATTGGCTAGCAGTTGATAGGATATGAGAAATGAGGAAAAGGGAGGAATCAAGTAATTTTTTCCCCCTGTTAGTAGCTGTTTCTCTGGTCTAAATCCCAGTGACATTTTTGATATCTCTGGGAATGAATCTTCAGAATGCCTTAAAAGCAAATGATTTTAAAATGACATTTGTTGGTCATGTCTTCGTTTGGCTTAAATATTCCCTAAAGCAAGTCTACATTTTTTTTCATATTTACATATCCCTTATTTCTGTGACCGTTCAAACTAGATTTATAGTTTTTACAATAAATATTTTAAATCCCAAGAAATGGGCTCAAGAATTACATCAGAAGATAGATGGTAGCTGACTTACAAGCTCCTGACATTCCCAGTGTTTAGCCTTCCTTCACCTCCCAGCCATGCTGATCTCTCCTCCCTGCAGCACACTTATCATATATACTGTCCTTGGTGCAAGGTACAAGAGTCCTAGCAGGACAGAAATCTAAATAGATAATAAAATACAGTATAATAAGTATAATGATACCTCTCTTTGGCCAGTCTGCAGCACACTTATCATATATACTGTCCTTGGTGCAAGGTACAAGAGTCCTAGCAGGACAGAAATCTAAATAGATAATAAAATACAGTATAATAAGTATAATGATACCTCTCTTTGGCCAGTCCTACTAATTATGACTCCAAGCAGTAGTATTATTTCTAAGAGAAGAACATTAAAAATAATCAAATCAAAATATTAAATCAAATAATCAAAATATCCAACATCAGGAGATTAGTTACATAAACAATATGTAAATTCCCTACAATGGAATTATAAAATGTCAATAAAACCATTTATTGGAAGAAAAGTGTTTATTGACATTGCACATGTTCAAAATATATCTCCAAGGGCAAATAGGATATAAGTAGTATATATTATATGATATGATTCTATTTTTTGCAAAAAAAAATAGGTATGCACCCAAAATATCATGTCTTCTTCACACTCTAGATTTTGTATCTCACACACGTGAACTCAAATTTTGCCCTATGTCAACTTGTATGTAGAACTCCACATCTCCTAGAGTTCCCCAAAGGCTTCATATGTACAAAAGCACTGCTGAGCAGCATGGACTTTACTAAGGATATTGTAATTAAGAAAATGGAGAACACTAACACCATACATCTCTTAGAAACAATGTAATGATCTCCACTGATACTTAGTTCTCTCCTTCAAAGTCCTTTCTAGGCTATATATCTACATATCTACTCTGGTACTTTTTTCCTTGCTCCTGCTTCCCCCCTCCCCCATAACTTTCAAATTATTTGCTTTCTCCTGTTCTGGGGACCATAAATTCCTTACCCCTCTATTATGCAGCATAATCCAACTCTGCCCCAGCTCTTGCCTCAAATGCATATACATTCAAACTAACCTGGATGTTGAGTAAAAAGTAAATTTAACATTGCCACCTTGTACACACACACACACACGCGCGCACACACACACACAGCACACAAGAGGATATAATAAATTAACCGTCTCTAAGCAGTGGGATTATTGGTGTATTTTCTTCCTTCACATATTCCAATAATTGCTACGTTTTCTGCATTGAGCATGTGTTACTTTTGTAAAAGGAAATGTAAACAGTAAAAATAAATAAATAAATAAAGTCTCAGTTCATGTTTTGCCTCTTTTAGGAAACCTTTCCTGACTAAAC
Source organism: Mesoplodon densirostris (assembly GCF_025265405.1). Lineage (NCBI taxonomy): Eukaryota > Metazoa > Chordata > Mammalia > Artiodactyla > Ziphiidae > Mesoplodon > Mesoplodon densirostris. The sequence goes on along the minus strand of NC_082662.1, from coordinate 128,126,946 downwards.
CCTTCCAAAGAGAGTTAGATCCCTGTCTGTTTTTCCATTTTGCCTTATTGATTGCTCTTGCCCTGCACTTACACTATTGCTTTGTTTTTATCATGTTTTCCTCTGAGTTCTCAGACCTTTTCTCTTCTGCTGGTTTATCAATGTTATAGATCGCTTCTCTTTTCTTAAACTGAACTCCAGAGATGGGCTACGAATCTCCAGAAAATGTATGCAAAATTTAATGTCTATTCATTTCTTTTATGGGAAGCAGATCCAGGTAGTTTTTGGGTGCCCCCATTGTAGCAGGCAAGGTTCTAGAGCTGGTCTTTAATCAGAATCTCAAAACAATGAAGAACTCCTGACCCACTGTTCTCTATACTTACCCTGTTTATTCTCCTTGTTTAGAATGTGTCATGAGGCCAGGACTTGTCTATCGTGTTCATCACCAATTTCCTACTGCCTAGAACAGTGCTAGAATATAGTAGGCACTCAAAAAGTGTAACATTTTGAATGATTAGGCATTATGAGGCAGAAAAGACATTTATTTTATTATCCCCAGTTTTCAGAATTGATTAAATATGATGTTACTTGAGGAAGCAGGAAGTAATCAAAAGCAACCTGAGGGGCTTCCCTGGTGGCGCAGTGGTTGGGAGTCCACCTGCCGATGCAGGGGACACAGGTTCGTGCCCCGGTCCGGGAAGATCCCACATGCCGCGTAGTGGCTGGGCCCATGAGCCATGGCCACTGAGCCTGCGCATCCGGAGCCTGTGCTCCGCAACAGGAGAGGCCACAACAGTGAGAAGCCCGCGTACCAAAAGAAAAAAAAGGCATTCTGAGACTGATAATTCAGACTGATGTTTATGCTGTCTTGTCACACAATTGGCCTTGAAGCAGGGTTGGATTTGGCACCTGAGTGAGCATCTGTCTCTTTGTCTCTCAGGCTGGACTTGGTAGTCACTTAAGCTGTTTCTGACTCTAAATTTCGTTCTTGGCTGGCTCGAGGCCCCAGCCCAAGTCAGCAGGTCTCCTGACTCTCAGGTTTGAGAATGTGCAGCATTCTTGAGTTTGACCTTCCCTTGGCTTCACTTAATCTAGTTCATTTTGTTTTTGAAGGTAATTTGTTCCATGGAAACCAGACAGGGTGCTGTTTAAATAGTAGGCTGTTGTCTCAGTGTAACATATTGGCCCACTGAGATCTACAAAAGTGTGAATCACAAACCCGCCTCTGTACTTTTCTGATATAGTATGAATGTTTTGGATGTAAAAAAATCCTGTTAAGAATGATCAGGTTATCTCATTTTGCCATCAGTCGTATTTTGTAATGTTCAGTTGGTACAATAACTGCTATTCCTGGCTGAGTAGATTCTCTCAACTACTGCAAAATATTTTTAAAATCAGGTAATTCAGTATCTAATCCAAATTGTATTTGGTTTATTTTCTTCAGACTGTATATATGACTGGGACTGTGTATTTAAAGTTCAGCTTTGTGTGTGGTATTCCTGTGATAATTTCAGTACCTAAAATAAGATGCTTACAAGAACCAACCTGAGACCAATACTGTACAGCAGTTTAGCAGCAAATTTCTACTCTGGGTATTTAACAATAATTGGGATCTTTCTACTGCCTTTACATAAACTCAGATTAGTAGTAAAATCTAAGTACCAGCCCATTTGGCAAACTCTTACCCTTCAAGCAGTCACAAATTTGCTTCTGATTGTGCTTTTCATTCGCACCTAGCTCAGATTTTTGCCTGATGCTTTTTTAAATCCTCTAATTTACATACTGTGGTAAATTTAAAATGAGAACAGATGAATGCTGCTAAACTTTTCTATTTCACTGATGAATATGGTATTTTGCTTCAACTATCTAGCTGTTATATATTCAGTGACCTTTAAAACATGAAATAGATACTTTTTTTGTATATACTGTGCAAGATGGATCCATTAGTATTGTCTTCCCTTTGAGACAGAGTCTGAGACACAGAGGCCAACCAGAGCATCTGGGAACTAATTGTAACAGGGCTAAAATTCATAGTTTCCTGTTCACGGTTCACATGAAGTCATCTGGGCAGAGAAGCTTCTTTCACATTTGGTTTTCTTGGAGCTGTGGGAGGGCGATGCAGCCACTCTGCACGTATTTCTTCTTGCCCTTCAGTCCCAGTGCACCACAGTCTGTGTTACTGTACCCTTTTGGGCATGTTAGAGCATATATTTTAAGTGTACGTAAGAAAAGAAGTAGTGTTTTCTGAATGACTAATATGGGTTTGGCCTCAGCTAAGCTAATATTTTATCTCATTTTTATTATTGATAATAATAATCTTGTTCTCCAAAGGAGCAAAATAAGTCTTATAGCAGTATCAAAACAAAAAACAAAAAAACAGAGCCTTACAGAAGCTGAAGTGGTAAAAACAGATTTTATTGAGGCACTATTGCAATAGGGGGAGAGAGAGCTTAGTACAGAACTTGGCTCAATTTCAAATACAACATGGAGGAAGGAGTGTGAGGGCTCATAGTCAAAGGAGCAGGACTGGGGGGCAGGTGGGAGTGTGGAATCAACTGGTAGATAGAAAATTACTAAGAAGAAACTTCAGAGATAAGGGAGGACTCTGGCTAAACATATCTAACAGGATCCTTCCTGAAGGCAGGCCAAGATGATCAGACCCGTGGGGAATGGTGAAGGTTAAGGAATTGTGATCAGATATTTAGGCTGATCAGCTTTCAAGGGTAGGGGATTCTCTTTAAACTGACAATATTCTTGCTAAAACTGGGCAAGGCAGGCCTGACAAGGGCAGACACTGAAGCCCAAGGTCAAAGCCTGGTTGAAAAGAGGGCTTAGAGGAACCTGACTAAAGATTGGTCAAGGAAAGAATCTTTGTCAAGTGTGTAATTATTAAAAAGCTGAGATTTCTAAAACCCATGCTTTTCCAGTAACCTGCACTGTCTTCCTGATTATGTAGACCGTGTTCCCCGCTGGATGGTGAGCTGCTTGAGAGAAGTGTTCTTTTTTTTAACTGAAGAATAGTTGATTTACAATGTTGTGTTAGTTTCAGGTATACAACAAAGTGATTCATTTATACATTTTTTTTCAGATTCTTTTCCCTTATAGATTATTACAAAGTACTGAGGTTAGTTCCCTGTGCTGTACAGTAGGTCCTTGTTGGTTATCTATTTTATATATAGTAGTGTGTTTATGTTAATCCCAAACTCCTAATATATCGTTCCCCCCCTTTTCCCCTTTGGTAACCATAAGTTTGTTTTCTATGTCTGTGGATCTATTTCTGTTTTGTAAATAACTTCATTTGTATCGTTTATTTTTTTAGATTCCACATATAAGCGATATCACATGATATTTGTCTTTGGCTTACTTCACTTAGTGTGATAATCTCTAGGTCCATCCATGTTGCTGCAAATGGCATTATTTCATTCTTTTTTATGGCTGAGTAATATTCCATTGTATAAATATACCACATCTTCTTTATCCATTCCTCTGTCGATGGACATTTAGGTTGCTTCTGTGTCCTGGCTATTGTAAATAGTGCTGCAGTGAACATTGGGGTGCATGTATCTTTTCAAATTATGATTTCCTCCAGATATATGCCCAGGAGTGGGATTGCTGGGTCATATGGTAGCTCTATTTTTAGTGTTTTAAGGAACCCGCCGTACTGTTCTCCATAGTAGTTGTACCAATTTATCTTCCTACCAACAGTGTAGGAGGGTTCCTTTTTCTCCACACCCTCTCCAGCTTTTATTATTTGTAGACTTTTTTTTTTTTTTTTTTTTTTGCGGTATGCGGGCCTCTCACTGTTGTGGCCTCCCCCGTTGCGGAGCACAGGCTCCGGACGCGCAGGCTCCGGACGCGCAGGCTCAGCGGCCATGGCTCACGGGCCCAGCCGCTCCGCGGCATATGGGATCCTCCCAGACTGGGGCACGAACCCGTATCCCCTGCATCGGCAGGCGGACTCTCAACCACTTGCGCCACCAGGGAGGCCCTGTAGACTTTTTGATGATGGCCATTCTGACCTGTGTGAGATGATACCTCACTGTAGTTTTTATTTGCATTCGAGAGAAGTGTTCTTTATTTGTTTTTCCATCTTGCATAGTGAGCAACATAGCACTTTCTACTGGATGGGCCATTTGTCTGGTCAGGATTTCAATAAACAAGACAAGTGTACCATCCACCATGCTGGACATCTAGGTTGGTCAGAGAAAACTTGCTAGAGGATGTGGAGATAAATGCTTGGTCAGTGAATAGAATCCACCACATAACTTTGTAACAATGTTTATTTTAGATTCAATAACCAAAATAAATATTAATTTTAAAGTTATGTACACTACTTAGAATTAAAATGCCGTAATTCCTCAGACAAGAAAAATCTGGGGCACATTTTAAAAGTACAACAATTTTTTTAAAGGGAATCTGTCTATTTCAGAATGAAGGAATGAAAAGTTTTAAAAATTATAACAGAAAATTCCTAGGGAATTTTGAAGTTTTATTTTACCCTAACATGAAAAAGTAGTCCAATGATTAACACTTTACTTCTATCTATCTTGATCACATTCAGTTGTGCAAAGAGACTGGAGACTCTGAAATTTAATAAATGACCCTAATTCAAAATGTCTCACCCCAAATTCAGCTTGATAGAAAGCCAAGCTATTGTCATTATATCTCACTTTAGGCAAACCTGATATATTAAATCCAATTTTACAAAATTGATTACTTAAGTGGACATTCTTCCCTTAACATAACCCACTGTAGTAAGTTCTCCTTGTAATGTTTTTAAATGTGGTTCAGTTTATTAGACCCCTCTGTTTGTGCCCATATCAAGGGCAGAGTATATTTGATAATGTTACCTAACAAACCAGCAGTTTCAAATTTGTCACCATACTTGGTTGGGCACTGTCCTGGGCGCCGAGAAAACAAAAAATGGGTCAGAATGGTCTCTGCACTCAAGGCATGCGTGTTCCAGGCGCAAGGACCAGTAGAGTGGGCTAATGGCTGTGCCAGCGTCCGGGGGGCCTCAGAACGCGGCTCCCTTCTTTGGTCTTCATCATTCTAGTTTTCTTTCTCCTCCAACTGCTTATCCACTGCATGAGCCAGGAGCTCACAGAGTTTATCTGGATAGAAAACGCTTCTCCTCAGCTTCCTCTCCTTGGTTTGGTTCACTGAAAGGGAAAGCCTGATGTAATTAGGTCAGAAGAGTGGTCATGTTCTGCTTTCATCCTTAATGCTGCCCTGGCCAGTGGGGAAATTCTCTTATTAACTCTGTGGCTGGCCTGGGTCACGCAGGTGACCCAAGGCCACTGAGCCATTCACGTTATTCAAAGTTAAGAGATGCGAGGCATTTCAGGGAATTAGTTTAACGAACCTGCAGAAATAGTCAGATGACAAATTTGGGATTATAGTGGCAAAATAAAATTCATCTTAAAAAATGGATGCCTCCACATGTAATGAAACTAGAATGGGAGAATCTACTTAGAAAAAGCAATAAAAGAAATTCACATGAGCTGTCAGCTGTGTCTATACTTCATTTCATGCAAATGCCTAAGGAAAACCAGTCTTATAGCTTTTATTTTTACACTAATGTGCGTAGGTCAAAATGGATCATTCCCAGCATTTTAAAAAAATGGAGGGGAAGCAGTTTACTTGTTTGTTTTTGCTGGGGGTGGGGTGGGGGGAGGTTGTTTCTTTTTTTTCTTTTTATTTTGGGAGGCAATCTTCCATCTTTATCCCCTCTTTTTTATAGTGCTTTTCCTGGACCTTTTATTCTGATCTTATTTAACTCTCTCTTGTAGAATTGGGCTGGAAGAGCTAGAGTTCAGTTTCAAGGTCTTTTGGTAGATGCTATATTTTTAATAAATATTAAATATACTCATCATGCTGTATTTTAAAGAACATTTGTTTTTTAAGGGTCTTTGTGTATTCATCTGGGGGAAAAAAATCAACGAAATCTGCTTTATTGAAATTTCATATTCTAGGGGAGCAGATTGTCTCAGAATATACAGTGGTGAACTTCCAAAAAGGAAAATGGGTGGAGGAATCATAGGTATTTACCATACATGTTAGAAAACATTAATGCTTTGTAAGTAACAAATGGACCTTCTATCTTTTTTTTTTTTTTTTGCCAGATACATCCTTCTTTGTAAAAATTAGCTTATTGATTATTTCATAATTTTTCTTTCTGGAAAGAATCTTATAAATATTTAAATTCAGTGTGTGTCTATTGTGTTGATCCTGAACACTGAAGACATTAAAGAAATTTCATTTTCAGTGTCACATCAACAGTGAAAATCATCACAAAGCTAAAAATAATTTATTTAAATGTCCACATTATTTAATAGTTGGTTTTGGATACGAGACATAGTTCTTTCCTTTTAAATTGATCATTTATAGTTGATAATTTTAAATGTAATATAGGAGCTCTATAGAAAATATAGGGAGGGCTTCCCTGGTGGCGCAGTGGTTGAGAGTCCGCCTGCCGATGCAGGGGACGCGGGTTCATGCCCCAGTCCGGGAAGATCCCACATGCCGCGGAGCGGCTGGGCCTGTGAGCCTTGGCCACTGAGCCTGCGCGTCTGGAGCCTGTGCTCCACAACAGGAAAGGCCACAACAGTGAGAGGCCCGCCTACCGCAAAAAAAAAAAAAAAAAAAAAAGTGTCTAAGATCAAGCTCAGAGATAGACAAGTTTGTGTGTTTGAGCTGGTGTTTGAATATGCTGCAAAGGCAAATCAAATAAATTTAGATTAAAAAAAAGAAAATATAGGGAAAGACTCCACCGTTTAGGTAAAAATGTATTTGCTTTGATTGGCCTATCAGTATTCATATTTGCAACAGTTTCCCGTTGTTGACTGGCATCGCTACATGGAGAAATAGCGTTTCAAATACAGTGAATTTATTTCTTAACTTTCTGCAGGTAGCAGTCCTTGTGCAAACCTGACATTTGTAATGTTGATGTCAAAGTACAATATGTCAGGCCAGTTTTTCATTAGTTTTATAAAGCTTTTGTCCTTAACACATTTCAGTCACTCAAAATTGATTCTTAAAAGAGAGATATTGTCTCTGTGTTTATATAATTCCAACAGCAAGTGTCCCTTATGAATTTCAGCTGGCACTCTCCAACCCTCTGTTAAGTGGTTATCAAGGGTGGTTATTGTCATTTACAATATGAGGAGACCAAGAGACAGCGATTTTATTGACTTAACACTGTGAGACAGCATTGGTGCTAGACTGTTGTTATATGTTTTCTTCTCTTTTGGGCTGCAGTACACAAGGTATCTCTCTCTGTCAGAAATATAATTGTCAAGTATCATGGTATGGATAGAGAGCACCCTGTAGGAACCTTCAGAATCCATCCCAAAATGAACGATCAGGACACACAAGACAAAGTTCTATTTGGTCTTGACTTTTGTGTGGGTCTGAGCAAGTTACTAATTTTAGGACCATGCTCCTTATGAAGAAGTCTGAGTATTCAACAAGGACAATCTTAAGAACATGGCTTATATAAAAGAAATTCATCCACACCTTTAGCTTCCCTGGCCCAGGGCCATGTGTCTGCTCTCATTTTGTGCTTTCAAGGCTTCTTGATTCCTGGCCCTCTCCTTGATTCCCCAGTTTCCACAATTTGATAGCCATTGAACACTGTATTAAACCACCTGCTATGATGTACAAATTTCCTGAACCTCTTACAGTAATGATAATTATTATACAGTATATAATTACACAACAGATAATAAATATATAATATTTGTCAAAATCATTATCATTATCATTGCAGCAGCTAATGTACATAGTCTTTACTATACACCAGCCATTGTTCTTATTCTAAGCACTTACCTTCATTAACATGCTTAACTCTTATAACAACCCTGTGAGGCAAATGCTAGCTTTGTCTCCATTTTAGCAAGGAGGAAACTGAGGCATAATGAGGTTAAGTAACTTGCTCAAGGTCACCCAGCTACTACATGACAGAGGCTGAACTTGATCCCAGGCAGTGTTGCTCCCAAGTCTATGAAGAAGGGATGCTGATGCAAAGAATCTTAGGAATACTTTAGCTCCCATAATAGCAATTTAAAAAAAAATTCCTCCTGTACTTCCAACAAGATTTGCTATTGTTTTATGTTCCCATTCTCTGTGCTATCTGAGCTGCTTTCCTGCCATTAAACTGCTACTGTTGTCCTACAAGGAGCACCTTGATCAGTTTCTGAATTGAGTCCCAACATACATGTCTTAAGCTGTTGCATACATATCTTAAGCATGAGTATCCTTTGTCTATATGGGAAAATCTTATGTTCTGATACATGGAAGAAAATGTGGTAGAGAGAGTAAAATATTAACAGTTTCAAATATATTTATGTTACCTTAAATTTCAGGCAGATTGATGAATAGTGAGAAGAAAAAGTGAAGCAATAATTTGAAATAAGATGATGGCAGAAAGGGCAATTCAGTAAAATATTTTCTTTCTGTAACGTCATTCCTAGTTATTGACACTTTACCCTGCCGTTACACTAGGTGCTCTACAACAGCCCTCCAAGGTTTACCCCAATTCACAGATAAGGAAACTGAGGCTCGGAAGAAGGAAATGTGACCCCAGTTGCATAGTCCATGAGAGGTGAAGCTAGAAATTAAACAGGTTTGCCTGACTCCAGAGCCTGTGCTCTCCCCACAACACCTCACAGTCTTTCTGCTGCTAAATGGACCCAGCAAATCAGTGGCTGTCAGGGGGGTTGTCAAGATGTAGTCAGGTAGAGGCCTGAGGAGTGTTGCCAGAAGCAAAAGTCACTGAAAACGTAGAGGAGCTTTACCATAAGCTTACAGTGGGGCAGGGATGGGGGAGATAGTTGCACACTGAAGGAAATAAAATATATAACCTTTTGAAAGAACGGGAATGGAAAGTGATGGTAAAATACTTAGGAAGTTATTAAGTTTCTAAGCAGTTAACATGCTTTTGAGTATGTTAATGCTTTTTAATTTATTGCCATTCAGTGGTGATGTGGTAATTCCAGACTTTTTCGGAAACCTTTGTGCCACCAAACATCAGTCACACCCTGGTTTGTTGTATATATGTTGTATTGTGTTTGTTCCTTTTTAAGGCTTTCTCTGCTTTTTCCCTCTCTGTTACCATGGCAATAATAATGTTATTGATCTGGGTGGAACATGATGTTATTTACCATTGTGGCATAAATTAGATTTGTTTAAAAATAACTATTTAATAGAGCAGTTTATCAGGGGTTAATAAAGTGCATACATTATATATAATTTGGGTAGCCACCCAATATAGAGTCCTCTACTTAAGGTAATTAATACAGGGGTACAATTTTCTCACAGGATGCATGGTTTATTATTTTAAACACAAAGTTTGTGCAGTGAACACTACTTATATAGGAGGATCTATAGGATTTGCAGTAGCACATTTGTTAGTTTTCCCTGAGGCTGCAGGAGAGAATGGGATTGGTGCCAGCAAGAATGGTCACTCTGAGCAAGCCTAACTCGCCAAGTAATTGATCACCCCCTCAACAGTGTGAAAACTGGAAATTTCCTATTCTTAGAAAAGTTGAAGCATCTTAGTCTTGAAGAATATCTAAGTGGGCATTTAAAAATAGACAAAGATGATTCAGAAAATAAGTAGCCCAAGCTGTCCATTTAAAGGTCCAGTTGATTGCCACAAAGTGTAAATGATGCACATTCATCATTAAAAAATAGGTGAAAAGGGTAGAAGTGGGAGCTTATTTAACTTTCTTTCAGTAATGTCATGGTCACACAAATAAGCTCCCAACTGCCAGTCTCCATGGATAGCTTTTCCCCCTTTTTCCTATTTGTGTGCACTCCCACCAGCAAATTCTCATGCTTGCTGCATTTCTCAGGGGGTTGAAGTCAGTGGCCCTTTAGTTTGTATCTCCCAGCACACTTGAGGGAAACCACGATTCCCAGCAAGGCACTGCCTGTTATATCTTACTGCTTAATTACTCTACCTATTTAATGCCACTTAGAACATTGTCAGCTGTTGAGAAAGGTAATTATCACTAGTCAAATGAAAAACACTTTTTTGGCTGCCTTACGGATACACATTTTACTGGTACCTTGATACATAATGAAGCCTGATAGCAAAACTTTTGCTTGTCTCTTCTTCAAGCCACAGCTGTTTCCCTGCTAAATTCATCCCATCTGTCTTCCCTTCCGTAAAGCTGTAGGCAGTATAGCATAAGTACAGAAGCAGTTCAGTGCTATTTTGGATAAACATAGCTGAAATTTGAATCTTTGCCATTTGCGATGCACACATTTTGTTTTACTGCTGTAAAGAGAGCTGTCAAAATACAACTACATGGATAATTTACTAAAATACAGTCAAATATAAGGGTGATCAAAGAGAAAGTATGTTGGGTCAGTCTGACTGTTCCAGTATGTGCTCTGTAAGGTGTCCCTGACCTCGTTGTGAGCCCATGAATTCTGTTTGGGGAGAGCAGCCTCTAAAGTCTTTGTTGCAATCTGCAGAATGGCTTTCAGGAGTTACCCGTTCCTTATAACTGTCTGGGGCATGACTTGCAGTCTTTGAGAAGCTTTAGAAGTCCACTTTCTTAGTCTCCAAAAAAGTTTGCATTAGTGGGAAACATTTTCTATTTCTGGCACATCCAGTCAGATTTGCGCTACATTACCATTCTACTTTGTTTTGAAATTTATCACATCGAAGCCTTTGTTACCAGCTAGAGTGTCTATTCATTTCCATCCCCTTACTTATTTCTGCGTTATTGATGCATATAAATGCACTGTTGTACATTTTTAAAATCAGTAATACACAGTGCTTTAGAATCAATGGAGAAGTTTTCTTGAATGAATTCCTATTCTGAATTCTAAGACCACTCACTCACACCTGGACCATTCCCTTCACACGTATTTAACTGCTTTCTTTCTCCCATGTGCACAGGTCTTTTCCAGGCCCAAATGGGCTGTGACCTCTTTGAGGGGAGGGGCCAGTATCACATATTTTGGTAGCCACTGTGACCAGAACTCATAACACGTATTTGGACTTCTTGCTTTAATAACATTTTTTGGATTCCACACTGTGGAAGATCATTTGAGACTTAAGGCCCAAGATGAGAAGCAGCACATCACTTCCAGCTGACTGCCCTTATATTCCCAATATCATGGCGTGGTTCTTTGCCTTGTTGGACCACCTGATGACTCAGCCAGCTAATCAGGAGTGTCCCTGTGGCTTTTTAGCCCCAAGACCATCCTGGCTCAAACACTTACTGTAATGCCTATACAGCATAGTCCAATTACAGGATGAACTTATAGGCAGATTTTTATTTTGGGAGGAAAAATAATATACATAACAAAAAAGTTATCTACAGTAATGTTACTCATTAAACTCACCTTTTTTTTTTTTTTTTTTTTTTTTTTTTGCAGTACGCGGACCTCTCACTGTTGTGGCCTCTCCCGTTGCGGAGCACAGGCTCCGGATGTGCAAGCTCAGTGGCCATGGCTCACGGGCCCAGCTGCTCAGCGGCATGTGGGATCTTCCCGGACTGGGGCACGAACCCATGTCCCCTGCATCGGCAGGTGGACTCTCAACCACTGCACCACCAGGGCATCCCTATACTCACCATTTAATGAGTGTTGTGCATTTTCCAGCAATCCATCAACACTTTCTCCCCATCTTTATGATAATTCTAGAACCTGTGCTTTTGACTCCATTTGTGTGTGTCATCTGTGAGAGGGAGGACAACGTGACGAGTCTGTCAAATGGGCATATGCCTGCACAGGCTACTGAATGTGATGGCTCCTGCAACTGATGTGAGCTCCCAGTGTTCCTATGGCAGCCAGCAGATGTAGGGAGCTACTGTCCAGAGAGAAGTCTGGAAATAACCCTCTAGTCAGACCTCGTGAAGAAAGTTGGGTTGCTGTGGTCAGGCCCTCTTGACCCTAGGTGGCTAACATGGTTTAATGAAATGATGTTCATAGGCGGAACGAAAGTGGCTATCAAGAGCTAACATGGGGCTTCCCTGGTGGCGCAGTGGTTGACAGTCCGCCTGCCAATGCAGGGGACACAGGTTCGTGCCCCAGTCCGGGAAGATCCCACATGCCGCGGAGCGGCTAGGCCTGTGAGCCATGGCTGCTGAGCCTGTGCGTCTGGAGCCTGTGCTCCACAACGGGAGAGACCACAACAGTGAGAGGCCCGCATACCGCAAAAAAAAAAAAAAAAAAAAAAAAAGAGCTAACATGGCCCTGATTGACACTTGATCCCCAGAGTAATATTTATTTCTGGAAATTCCAACTGAAAACATGTGGTGGTATTGGTACTTTAAATTTTTTTTCTGAATGTTGTACACTTAGGCTCTTCGGTTATTTATGCTAATTGTTTACCGGGAGCTTACATACTTGTTCCCATCTTCTGGGGTAGGCTACTTGCTATGTTGTAAACTTTAACCTTTGCATCTGCCTCTGTTTATTTTCATGGGAGGTCACAACTTAGTGATTCTGTCTAGTATTCAAGGAAATGACTATAAGTGCTGCATGGATTCATCTAGCTAGAATTTGATTTGAAAGGCACAAAGACTTATGACTCGTTGTCTGAGACTATACTTAATATTTCATTGTGCAAGTAAGCTTGCATCTACTTAGTTAACTGGGATGCCAGGGAATTACTCAAAAAAAAAAATCCAATTAACACACATGATTCAACATATTTACACACACTGAACTATTTCAATCCAGGAATGCTGGAATAAAGACAAAATAATACTGTGTATTTACATAACACCATTAACACCTTTCATTAGGAAAATCACAAGCCTTTGCTAACTTAGTAAGCTGCACAACACCCGGTGAGGTATGTAGGAAGTAAGGTAGAACAATAAACAAGAAGTAGATGAAGGGAGAAAGGCAATATCACTCTATCACTTGCATAGAGTGATAAAGATTCCTATTGGGCACCCCTGGCATTCAAGGTCAGGTCACCCCATCCTAAGGGAACATAGATTGAAAGTACCTGTAAATATCACAGGCGATAATGGATTTTAGTGTGCTTCTTTATGCTGTTGTTTTTGTTGTCTTTCCAGTCTAGACTGAAGTCTGTATTTTACTTGAATTGAATTGGCTGGAATGATGAACTGAAAAGATTTAGAGTTATATCTACACTGGACTGTGACAGTGACTCCCATTCAGGTCACTTGATTCATTGTTTAACTTTTCCTGGGCCCAACTAAATAAGATTTCCTTTTTTTTTTTCCTTAACTAGTGTGTGACTGTCCATTCTCTGGAAATGCCTAGAGGCAGCCAGAAGCATGCTAGTCAGTGGGAGAGGCAGTGGTGAGCCTGGTTTCTTCTGGGAGGGTCAGGGTAGATGGTAACAAACCCGAGCCCAAGCCTGCTCAGTGGCTGCCACGCCCTTCACCTCCATTCTAGGCCTGGCCCAGCACAGAGGCACAGAGAACACCCCAGGACTTCTATGGAGTGCCTGGGGCAGGCCTGGAGCTCGGGGCAGTGGCGTGCCCAAAGAACCAATGTGAACAACAAGAATATCAACAGACCATAGGAATAGTGAAATTTGCATTTAGATTTTAAAATAGCACATATTAACATCTCTGAATGAATTTTGGATTTAATATTCTGTTGGATTTCCATAAAGTTTGGTGCTGGAACTTAGTACTCATTAGGTTATGCTACACAGTAGATTTAATCACCTGATCCTTTGAGAAAAAAAAGAACTTTTTCTCTCTAAGTCTTTCTCACAGTAAAGTCTTTATTTCGGCTTAACCTTTCAGATTTTTGGATAATTTAGGTGTCACAGATACCCTTGATAGGATAGCTTTCAGACACTGTAATTTAAGTGTCTCTGAAATGTAATAAATAGAGCTTTGTCTGGGTTTTAGAAATAATATTTTCTTCCCAAACATCTGTTCATTTGTATTAACAATTTTCTCTGTCTCTAGAAAGGCAGTGTTTCTTTTTATGTATATAATCTCATCACCCTTTTCATCACATAAGCTGTGTCCAGTCAGTTGTTGTGGTATTATTTTTAATATCCCTGTGTAACATGGGCAGGTGACAAACCTGACCTCAGGGGCTTCCAGAAGGGAAGATACCACTCGTTTTGCTCTACATTAGTCCAGGTCAGACAATCGTTTTGTGTCTTAGTGGAGCTGGCTAATTTCACTGTCCTTTCAATTCATCTGAGACTGTTTTGGAAAAGGCATTTAAACACCAAATGCAGTATGAACAAGTCTTTGTCCCTGTCTTTAACTAGCAAAGCAAAGGATCCTTGGTTTTTCATTTTGGAGGCCCCAATTAGCACCCAGTGGCAACAACTTATGAAGCTATGATGAAGATGGTGATGACTAACTATGAGCTCTGGCCATGGTAGTTACCAAAATATACTAGATACTGGCCTCTCCCCTCAAAGAGGTCACAACCGACTTCAGCCTAGAAAAGACTTCTGCACATGGGAAAAAGAAAGCAGTAAACATGTGAGAGAATATAATATACATATATCCACCCTTTGACATAGATAGGTGGGACAGTTGTTGTTTAAATTATGTTTTGCTTTGAAGAAACTCAGGGTCAAAGAGGCTAAATGACACCAAATTCCCATGGCTGGAAGGCTAGGTAGGCATCATATCCTTTCCTACATAATGTCTCTGAGAGTCATTGTAGGGAAGGGTAGTTAAGACTGTGCATCCTGAACCCAGATGGCTTAGCTTCTGTGCTGTGTGATTTGGGGCAAGGTACTTAATATGAGCCTATTAAATCATGAGAATTGGTTAAGAGAACTGAACAAGTTAGTACACAGAAATGTTCAGAACAGTGCCTGACACATAGTAAATTGCTCAGCAAACACGAGCTATGTGAGTTGCTAAAGTGCCCAGCACACAGAACAAGGTGTAATAGGAAATCAGAGCTTGTGTTGTACTCCAGGAGGTGTAAGTTATATAGGTCCTATTCAGAGTGTATAAGCTAGCTCAGGAAGTCACACTCACTTATGATAAGGGAAGTCCATCCTACCCATACCATTAGCAAAGTTAGAATAAAATAGTATTTTTGTTCTCATGCTACAACGCAGGACTACTGCAGCCTGTGAAATTAGTGAAAGACATATCATTTAAAATGTCTGCCTCTGGGGCACCTAGTCTCACTCTCGTGGGACAGTTAATATGTAGGTCTCCATTCTTGGTAGATATGAGCGCTGCCTCATAGTGATGCATTCCAGAGTACTCTTGAGAAGCCTTTGAGATTTATATCCTTTAAGTCTGAAACCCGTGGGGCACCTTGCACTTACAGAGCACTAAATTCCAAGTAACACATTTCCATTCACAATCCATGTGCTGGGACCCTCCCTCCACATTGACTAAAGATGTGATCAAAGATTTATGAATTTGGAAACACTGAAGTGATATCAAAGGCTCCTGCTTGTTTATTTTGTTTGTTTGTTTGAAATCCTGTTCCACTTTGAACTGGGTTGAAGTCAGCAGTGAAATTAGGAGCCTGGAAGCTCTGGTAATAGAGGAGAGAACCAATGGGGAAACTTGACTTACAGAAGTCAGTCCAGGTCCAATCAGATAAAGGGGACGCAGGGAGGGAGAGAGCAGAGAGGTCAAGAAGAGCCTACCTGAGATGACTGCCCCCTCGTGCCACTGCACCAGAAACAAGGAGAGAGTTCACAAGAGCATCTCCATGGCCTTATTTGGAGAAGGTTGTCTGGTAAAGCACATATGTGAACCATAAATCCAGATTTTAGTTGCACCAGCTCCCATTTCTTCATGTCAGCATATGGTCAGCAACCTCTGAATGTTCTAGTACCCCTAGCATATAATTTTGATTTGGAAGCCTTCTACTGACAGTTAATTTTTATTGAAAGACTATTATCTTGATAAAAAAATTTTCTGACAGTTTCAGTGATATTAGTTTCCAAATATATAATGACAGCTTTGTTGGTGTGTGTTTATGTGTGTGATGCATTCACATGCATATGTCATGTCCTGCCATCTTATAAAAGAACCCCGCTTTACTGTTTCACTGTGCCGTAGGGGAGCACCCAGCACTCAGGCTCTGTGTGAGTGTGCATTGTTTATGACACTTGAACCATGAGCCCTACAGAATTCTTTAGCATACATAGAAATCTGGTAAGGGCAAGGATTTTTATGCTAGGAAATTTCGTTGTCACATGTACAGTAGCTTTAGATAAGTCCCAAAGGACAATGTGGTACAGACAAAAGGGCCCTGGATTTTAAACAGAGAAATCTGGCTTTTAGTTCTGTCTGCAATATTTTACAGCTATTGTTAGTATCGTGGGTTTAGAAGACAGACCTGGGATTGTTTTCCAGCTCCGCCACTTACTAACTATGTGAATTTAGGTGAGATATTGGCAGCATCTCTTAGCCTCAGTTTCTTGTCTATAAAATGAGAATTATAAGAGTACCAGTAATACCTTCTTCAAAGTGTTGCTATTACAATTGGAAATGGCTAGAAAAGCACTTATCACAGTAACTGCATGTAGAAATAATAATATTATAATAATATTATTTTATTATTATATTATTAATAATAATAGCTCATGTTATTTATTGCTTTAGTTATTTAATTTTTGAATCTCAACTATCTCATTCATTAGATTCGATTCATTAGATAGATTCATAACATTCATTACATTAGATTCATTAGATTCATTAGATAGAAGAAAAACTTCTTACATTCCAGGGCTGTTTTCAGAGTTGAATGAGCTAATGTATGTGAAAGCACTTTCTATATGCTCCGAAGCCCTCAATTGAAAATAATAATAATAATAATGATTGTATTTTCATTTATTGAGAATCTACAAAGTCCCAGGCACTTTACATGTTATCTCTAATTCTCACAACAATCCTGTGAGGTAGGTAGTATCATTTTGCATTAGAAATGAAACAGGCTTAGAAGCATTTGCCTCGGATCATGCTCAGATTTCAACATACATCTTTTTTTTAAAATTTAAACTCATCATTCTACATAGCCACATCTCAGTGATAATAACAGAATTGTTAATGATGGTTTGTTGTTCCTGTTGATAATAGAATCAGGCTCATATCTGCTCTGAGCTGTTGATTCATCATAGATTAGTATAGCATAGACTGCAGGTGTTTTATTAAAACATATGATTTTGATGAAATGCACTTAATATACACTCATTCACAAACCTACACGTGTATCCACTAAGCCCTAGGCTATGAAGGAACATGTCAGCAAGTCCTAGGTGATGGCAGTGTGGTTGAAATGCATGTACTGGCCCCAAGGTGAATTGTTTAAAGGGCATACTTTTTGAATGGATAAATTCTGATATTTTTATTATAATGTTCAATGTTTTTTTTAGTCACGTCTCATGTTTTTACATTTCAGTTACATGAATCTGTATTCATGTTAAAAGTACAAGTAAATGGAATTTACTATTTGATGCCCCTGCCTGAATACTAATTATAACTGGTGTATTGCTCACCAGCTAATAGTGACCTGCTTAGACTGGCATACTTGACCCTGGGCATATCCACTAGGTAATGCTTGTGTGTATAAACATAGCTGCACACCTGGGGCCTCCTGGACTGTAAGTGAGGTAGGCATGGCCTTTTGAGTTTGGCAGTTCCTAGCTGCATAACTTTGCCAAAGTTCTGGGATCTTTTGTTTCTTTTTTGTAATCCTTTCTAAGCCTCAGTCTCCTTATCTGTTAAATTGTAATAATAATACCTATCCCTTAGAGTTTCTAGGCGGGTAAAGGGATATTTCGTGCTCAGCAATCAAAAGATGTGGTTTCCCCTACTCTTCTTTGACTTAAAAAAAGTACTTTTGCAACAATGGAATATCTGCTTTGCTTTTTTGCTGCCATATATTTCTACAGACTTGGTAAACCATGTATGGTCAACCAACATATGGTTCAGACAAATTTACAAGAAGATCTGAAACTTAGCTTTTCTCCTGTAACTGAGATGGTGCCATTAGTGGGGCTGTCTCATCTGCAGAGTGCCCTCTGCCCGGTGTGGTGGGAACGTCCCAGCTACCCGGTGCAGCCAAGGCTACAATAATGGCCCCTCACCCTCACTTTTCAGGGTTTGCTCCTGAAGCCAGCATCCTGGCCTTGATCACTCACATATGTCTACCAGGTTTAACTTTTAGTTTAAAAGAAACCCATAATTTTCACCTGTGTCTTTTTGATTCCTAGCTTGATAGAATATCTTAGAATGTTTTGCTAATGTCCCCTCCCCCCGCCCAACTGCTCTAAGTTGCAAATGGCCAGATTTCAGTCATCAGGAGAGTAGAAAATGTATTATTTTTTTGCAGCCTGTCTTACTGGGGGCCAGATTCCAAGGAGGCAGCCCGTGTGCTCACAGGCCAGGAGAGCCAGGATTTCAACAGTGTCAACAATCTTTGCTCATCACACCAAAAAAGCAGCGTGTCGGTGCCGATGCATTAGCATACAGCCGCGTGTGCTTGCTAACAAAGCAGGCTCTGGGTATCTGCTAGTTTCTCAGCTTGTCTGTCTTCCTTGACCGAAAAGAAGAGGAGAAAGCACTTCAGGCAAGGGTGCTGTCCCTCTCCTTCGGCAAGAAAGCATTTCAAGAATTCCCAGAGGGAGAGCTTTGAACCCGTTTTCCTTTGGAGAAAGGAGATCATCCATCCTTTGTTTTTCCAATCTTGATTTAAATCATTGACAAGCAAATAAATCTGCCATGTTGTCTAGTAAAAAATGATCCAGCCCTGAATAATCCCAGTCATCCCCATAATAGTTTTATTTAGTTAGAATCTGTAAAAAGAAATAACAATATAGGCAGAGGTACACACGCATGACCTCCTCTTGGTCTGTCTCTCTATCTTTCTTTTGTTGGGGGGATGGAGGGAAGAAGAAACGCACAAGCAGATGTGCTGCTAGATCTACAGGCTTCTGCCAACCATATGGCATCTTAAAGAAAGATGGTTAGAGCGTCTGGATTAGCAAAGAGTCGGGATGGGAAGCCATGTGTCGTGTTGGTACAGGCAGTTGTTTGAGCTTTCTCTAAATGGCTTCAGGAGATTGTGTAATGGAACAAATGGTCCTGCGAGCCCAGGAACAGCCTTGCCGCTGCTGGAGAGGCAATTGGCCCTCGGGCGTGTACTGCTTCCCTATTTTCCCCCCCGTATTGTGTGTTCTTCTTTTAATGTTCTCTAAACTCTGAGAACTGACTCAGAACTTTTCAACTTATAATTACACTCGTGAGTTCTCCCTGCCTCTGTGTCCACTTGAACTCTCCTCTCGCTGTCTGCTCTGGTGATTAACGATGCTCCGGTCCTGCTCAGCACAGTGTCCTCTCCTGCCACCCTCCGCAGGGGTCCAGGCTCTGCACACCAGCCTCCAGTGCTGCCTGACAAAGGGTTTTCTGGGGAGGTTGCCCAGCTACTGCGGGGGCAGGGGGCGGGGGCGGGGGGGAATGTCCTTCACCATCAGAATTTACAGAAACCCCCGAAGATGGAAAATCTTTCATTTCTTGGTCAGTCAGCTGGGAGTTTTATGTGGTCCCAGGTGTTGAGCACACAAGAGTTGTGTCCCTTCACTGTTTTGGACCTCCTGTGAGACTTGAAAAAAATGTATACTAATTCCATACTGTGAACTCTCTGGAATCTGAGGTCACACATGCCATTTATCCAGCAATTTGAGACCGTTAGGATTCTGTTCTCTAATACAAATGTAAATAAAAGTGTAAGAATTGATACACTGATGGTGGCAGCACATTGGCAGTATTTCAGCTGCGGTCAAGTCGTCTGCCCATTCTTGTTCTGAGAGGCTGAGGCAGAAGAAGCCACGAGACCTCCCAGTGAGAGCAGGTCTTTCGAGTTTGTTCTCTTAACCAAGCTTTTTGGACATTTCAGCTACGTTTTCGGGCAAACAGATCTTATTTTATTCTCACTTCAGGGCCATTGCACATATAATGAAATACCTTTAGCTGCTAGAAAAGTTAGGCCCACCTCCTCAGTTGGATAGATAACTAACTCTGAGGCTCTAGGTGTACCATAAATCGTGGTTAATGGAAAGTGAAATGAATAGTTGATCCAGTCAAAGAACTGACCAAATCATCAAACCAGTTTGAATGAAGTAGTCAAGTCAGTGGCGGTCGCTGGTCAGCGCCTGGTTTGTGCTGTGTGAGTGGCCACCTCCCTTCTCAGAGGCCGTGAGCCCAGCTACCAGGTCCCAGACAATGGAATCAAGTAAGAAATGCAACATCCAGGTTAAAAATGAGTTGGCTGTGGTAAACTGTAGCAAGTGGGAGGCTACCCTGTCTACTACAACTTCTATCAAAGGTATTCTGAGCAAGGAAAATACATTCTAATTTATTTTGCTTTGTGATGATGCAGTCTTCCCTCCAAAGAGAAATGAAGCCTAGAGCTTCTGTGCTGCAGGAGGAGAAAAGGACACAGTGTCCTGACATCTGAATGTGTCTTCAGACTGTCATTATGTTTATGTACTTGTGGCTGAGGCAAATGATTTTTACTGTCTTAAGGTCATCAGAGAATAATTTGAAGATTGTTACCGACTTTTTTCTGAATAACTACTTTCTACAAGGACAATAACATTACCCAGAAATTTCAGATAAAGTGCTCTTTCATTTCTTGTGAATTCTTTGTATTTATATTGAAAAATTATTCCTATCTCATACACATAGGTTAAAAACACGTTCCTTTCTTTCTTTCTTTCTTTCTTTTTCAGAGCTCATTTCATACTGAACATGCTAAGTGTTAGGCTATTCTTACTTTGTCGTCTGAATTTAGGATCAAGGGCAGGGGGATTGTCTGTGGAAAGCATAATTTTGATTATCTACCAGTTGGAAGAAATTACCACTTCAATCCCTTTTACCATCCAAGTGTACATGGTCCCAAATTTGTCAGCATTAGAACTTCTTGAAACAATGCAATTAAACTGCAACATATTTCCTAACATTCTTAATTAAGACAGTAACTGAAAAATGTAGATTAACAGAAGTTACTGTTTTTATCAACATATTTTCTTTCTTTCCCTCCACCATCACATCCCCACTCCCCCCACTCTTTTTTTGCTTTAAATGTCTGATGTCAGTTTTGTCCACATGTACATTATGCACATGGCACCAAAGAAACAAAGTGAAAAATTCTCTTTTAATTCTGAGCTGCTCGCCCAGCGCCACATGCACTGTCTGTTACATGTCGCTTCATACGAGGTTCATGCTGGGAGTTTCTTTTTAAAGGCAAAGTGTTTCTGAAGGAAAGAGTTCAGGTTGGGCAGATTGTGTTAGAAAAATCTCACTGTCTCCGAGTGGAATTAATATACTGATTATTCTGCGCAAGCTGAAACTGGCAGCATGTGCAAAGTTCAAGAGTGTCTGGGAATTGAAATATGGAGGAGAATTCCGGAGAGTGAGCAGAGACAAAGAATTGGAAGTAGGGTTTAGAAGTGTAACTAATGGTAACTTTGTAAGAACGGAGAGGGAATTCAAGCATGAACAACTGTGTCATAAAGCAGTACTCAAGATATTTTTATGGAATCAGGAAGTCCTGTTTTCTATGGCACATTTTAGGATTGATCATAAAAGTCAGTTTAGTTATTGGGCGAGATTGGAGGGGGAAAATAAAGACATGTCATACCCAGCACCCTTTTAATTTTCATTTCTTTGAGTTCTTAAGATATTCGCCAGTTTCAATTAAGTCACGTGAGAAGCTTAATCACTAACATAGATATTAAAACGGGTTGTAGTATTTCTTCAGCCTCTCTATTAGCAAAATTTTTTTCCTGTTTAATTAAAATTGGAGTCCTCCATGATCAACAAACAATGCTTAATTTTTTGTTGTTGTTCACAAATAAGGAATTAAAAGGTAAGAAAAGGAAACACAATCACGCAGCACTTTCCCATCACAAGGAAACCAAACTTTTTTCGCACTGCTTCTCAGGGGAAAGAAATTGGGACGTGAGCTTGGAGTTAATGAAGCTTTCATCCATCTCCTTCCTTCAACTGCCATCTCAGCTTAATCCTCTCCTTCTGCCGCAGTCCAGAGGCCCCGCGAGCCCCCGCGGAGCCTCCGGAGCCAGATGCCGGGCACCAGCCCCCCCGCCCGCGGCCCGCCCGCCGGAGCCTGCGGCCCCCACCATCTCGGGGCCGGGCCGAGCCGCGAGGAGGACGCCACGCGGGGCCGGGCGGGGCCCGCGGCGGCGGCGGCGGCGGCGGCGGTGGCGGCGGGAGCTGAAGCGCGAGGCCGCCCTGCCAGCCGCGGGCGCCCGGAGGGGGCCGAGCGCAGGTGTGGGCGCTAGAGGCGCACGTGGAGCCCCGCCGACGCTTCAACCCGCAGAGGCACAATCGCCCAGCGCTGGGTGGGGGCCGGGCTGGCGGCTCCCGGACGCGCAGTGGCCCGGGAGTGCTTTGCTTGGTGGGCTCTTTGGACAAGCGGGCCCCCGGAAAAGGCACAGCCGCTCCTGACGCCGCCGTCTACGGAATCTCACTAAAACTATTAAGATGAATCCTTTCAGTGGCGGCATGTAGGATGCGGGGAGGGGGGGACCTACCTTCTGCTTGGCAGTTGCTCTTTTCTAAAGCAGGAAATTATCTCTGGGGGTGACTTAGGATACAGGGTCCTCCCATGGCTCTGTGGGGTCAGGGGTTGGGAAGATGTCAGCATCCTGCCTGTACACCTCTTAAAAGGGTGGGGTGCAACATGAGAGGGGCGGCGCTGCAGGGTAAGGCTGCCCTGACCACCACCCCTCATCCCCCAGCACACACCCCTGCGGCCTCATCCCATATGGTAACTGGCTATCGGGGCAGTTGTTTCTACTGCCCTTAACCTTGCCTCTCCCATCACAACCACTAAGGAACGACCATATACAGATTAAATGCTGGATGGATGATTTAGCGCGTCCGGGGCTTTTTCTTCTTAAAATCTGGGCACTACTGCCTGTAGGGATTCCTAGTCTACACAGCGGGTGCTCACCAGGAATGAGGGTCAGGACTGGCTGTAGGGATTCCTAGTCTACACAGCGGGTGCTCACCAGGAATGAGGGTCAGGACTGGGAACGGAGTCCTGTGCTGTGAGGGACTCAGGTACGACACTGAACCCACTGCCAGGGGCCTGCAACGTGCTGCCTCTTGTCACCCAGTGCAGCCCCCCGGAGGCCTCGTTTTCCCTTTCTCTTCTGCCATTCTTTTTTTTTTTTTTTTTTGGCAGTACGCGGGCCTCTCACTGTTGTGGCCTCTCCCGTTGCGGAGCACAGGCTGCGGACGCGCAGGCTCAGCGGCCATGGCTCACGGGCCCAGCCACTCCGCGGCATGTGGGATCTTCCCAGACCGGGGCACGAACCCGTGTCCCCTGCATCGGCAGGCGGACTCTCAACCACTGCGCCACCAGGGAAGCCCTCTTCTGCCTTTCTTATACAGAGCCCTGACCCTCTCTGAGACCATTCCATGGTGATACTCCCAACCCTCTGAGTTGAATCCTGTCTCCCTTGCTATCTCAAGGACTGCATATTTTGTGCACATAGATGACTTCTGCTTGGAGCACCTAAAAGTTGATTGATGACAAAGAGATGGTGCTAGACATTTTTATTCCAAAGCAATCTTGGTGTTTGTTCTCTTTGCCACCTTCCTCAAGGCCACAGTAGTTTCCTGGGCTACACGGGGCGTTTTGTTTACTTGTGGTACTTTAGAAAAATAGAGTAAGGAGTGTTGGAAGCCTGGACTGGTTCTCTTGCCACTTCTTAAAACTCAGAATTTCGCAGCCCAAACATTAAACAACCGATTTAGCTGCTTCCTTCTCCCCCATGGTCGCACGTAAATGGGCAGGATCGGACTCCTCTGCTGTTTGAGCCCAGTAGCAACCAAATGAGCCCTCTGGCAGGCCTGATCACTCTGATCTTCCATGGACCTTCTCGCTGGAAGAGTTATGCATTCATATTATACCGACACTCATCACTGTGTGGAGGATCCCCTTTTACTAAATGATTTATTACTCTTAGCAGAATTCCTTTGGCTGCAGATTTTATTTCTGAGTCACTCTGTTCAGCTCAATTGGTTGCCTTCAGTTACCCTGGCAACCAGCAGATGGGGTTCTTTGACAAGGGTCAGCGGGGAGGCTGCCTCAGTATAGATGGAAGAGAAGCTAAATAAAAAAGCTTTCAGCATTGACAGTTCTATAGTGGATGACCAGGAGTAGTTATCAAATTACTTTTATTAAAAGCTAATTAAATGTGTGCCAGTAAGTGCGCCGTGGTGACTGAGTCTGGTTCCTTAGCTGCCGCCGTGGGCTCACTCTCACTTCGTCACACCTCTGTGACCAGTATGACTACCTCAAGGATGGGGCTGGTCTAACATGAAGAAACTAGCGGGAACCTCACTGCAGTGTGGAACCTGACACACTCCAGGACCGCTCGAGGAGGGTTTTAGCCTCTGGGGGCACCCGGAGGACTGCCTGAGAACAGACTCTTCCTGAAAACGCCACACTGTGCAACTTTTTATAAGTATGAAAATATTTCCAAATAACTAATTTTTGTTGTTGTTTTTGTTGTTGTTGTACGCGGGCCTCTCACTGTTGTGGCCTTTCCTGTCGCGGAGCACAGGCTCCGGACCCACAGGCTCAGCGGCCATGGCTCACGGGCCCAGCTGCTCCGCGGCATGCGGGATCCTCCCGGACCGGGGCACGAACCCGCATCCCCTGCATTGGCAGGCGGACTCTCACAACCACTGCACCACCAGGGAAGCCCCAAATAACTAATTTTTGAAAAGAGAGTGCTCGAGCTTAGGTTTAGGCCGGGTGTGGCAGGAGAGGTGATGTGGGTTTTTCTTCTAGAACATCTAAGTGGCCTGGATGCTACTCTGCAAAGATTATGATTTTCAACAGTTTTCATTCCTCTGTCCTGTTTTTCTTTGCACACTGGAGCTGTGCTCACCATGACTCTGCTCTTGTTTTACAAAGAACTGGTTAAGGGTATCTGAGGCTTAAGGCAAATGGTCTCCTACGTCCTTCAGAGTCTAAGATTCTTGCCATGTCAGCTCCTGTCCCCGCTGTTTCGTGATGCAGATCCTTTATTCATGCCCAGCCCTCCAAGGGAATTACAAGCTCAGCCAGGTCAGATAGCACATGCTCTTTTAAGACTGCAAGGTAGCTACGCAGCAGATGTTCCTAAATGACCTGAGGGGAAACTGTGCCTCTTTTCCAGAGTCAGCTGTGTTTTAAGCAGTTGTTGGTCCAGCAGAGAGCCAGGGACCTTGTCAGGGACTCCAGGGTGCCACCGCCGGGGCCCTCCCTTGCCTCAGGCTCGCCCAGAGTCCTGTGGCGCCTGAGCCGCCGCCAGAGAGTTTTCCAAGCTGGTTTTGGAGCTTCTGGCCTCTGGTTCCTGCACCCTTCATGCCAACGCCAGTCTGTGGTTCCCAGACCAAGGAGTCCTCAAACTGGTCGGTGACAAGGTAAGAACAGAGATTGAAAGTGCTTAGAAACTTTTATAGCAATTAGGCAGTGTAACAGCATTTTTATAGTACTTCACAAAACTATCAGTCTGCAACAGAGTGGAAGTTAAAAAAGGACAATAGGGGCTTCCCTGGTGGCGCAGTGGTTGAGAGTCCACCTGCCGAGGCAGGGGACACGGGTTCATGCCCCGGTCCGGGAGGATCCCACATGCCACGGAGCGGCTGGGCCCGTGAGCCATGGCCGCTGAGCCTGCGCGTCCGCAGCCTGTGCTCCGCAACGGGAGAGGCCACAACAGTGAGAGGCCCGCGTACCGCAAAAAAAAAAAAAAAAAGAACAATAATAAAATCCAAACTGGTGCTCTTCACGGAGGCAGGTAGAAAAGCACTGAGCTAGGGATTGCCTCCTTCTTCCCCAGCCTTTTTGGGGAAATGGGTCAGCCATTTCCCAGTACGTTACCCAGTGTGTCACCTTTCTCAAGGTCCTTATTTTTTAGTATGGAATAGAAGTCAGGGCCTTTAAAAAAAAAGGATTTTGAAATGCTGCAGAGGACTGATCTGGAGTCAAGAGACATGGGTTTCAGTCCTAGATTTACTCTAGACAGTCTGTGGGTCCTTGTACAGATCACTTGTACTCTCTGGGGCACAGATTCACCATAATGGGCAGGACTGAATGACCCCTAAGTTGCCTCTAACATGTCTAACAGGACCTGACCCTTTTGAAGAGAAGAGCAGGGGTCTTTTCCCTGGTGCTGCCCTAAGCCGCCGCCCCCTGCTGTACTCCACAGGCAGCCAAGGCTCATTGGAAATTTGAGAGAATGAAAAATTAAAGGGGCAGTACAGGAATGTAAATTGTCTTTATTGGAAATGTAAACTCTCCCCAGAATTTCAGGACCCTTAGAATGAATTCCTCCATTGAAATCATTATTGAAAAGGGTAGATTTGGGCAAAGGATATTTAAACAGCAAACCAGCTAGTGAAACTGCCTTAATTTTCTAAGTGAGGATAACTGGCTAGAATGTGTTCCAGATTTCCGAGCACATGGCTTATTCTAGCTGATCTGTATGGCCACGTTAATGAGACGGAATTTCATAAAATGTGGCAGCAATTTTTAAGCATTGGAACAAAGTGTACAACTTTAATATGGCTTATTCACCAAATTAATTACCTAGAGCAGTAGTAATTAGGGTAATTGGGTTTTCAAAACTTCGACTTGGGCAACCTAGGTGTACTGTTTTGACTAGATAGCTGGCGGTGTTTGAGGATAGGGACATAGTACAATTCTATAAAGTCAGTATTGCAGAAGTTTGGAGTTCAAAGAGAACTTAGTCATCTTCTAGTTCAGGGGCTGGCAAACTTTGTTTTCTAAAGGGTCAAGTAATAAATATTTTAGGCTCTGTGGCCATATGGTCTCTGTTGCAGCTCCCCAACTCTGCTGTTACTGTGCAAAAGCAGCCATAGACAATACGCCAGTGGATGAGCATGGCTGTGTTTCAATGAAAGTTTATTTAGGGGCACTGAAAGTTGAATGTCAGAGAATGTTCACATCACAAAATACTGTTTTTCTTTTGATTTTTTTTTTCAATCATTTAAAAATGTAAAAAACATTCTTAACTTGCAGATTGTACAAAAACAGACAGTGGACCAGGCTGGATTTGGCCTGTGGTGTGAAGTTTGCTGATCCACTTCTAGCTTATCCTGTCATTTCACATGTGAGGAAACCGAGATTCAAAGTGATCACACAATTTGCTTAAGTTTTTATGACTGACACCAAAACTTAGGAGTAGACTAGGATAGTTTTCATTTAGACAGTTGGCTGTTTTGATTATCAAAATTGGAGCCACGCAAAATACATTATTCTTCAGAAGAACTCATTTTGTACGTGATTGATACTGTGAATTATAGCATACCAGTGGTTCTTAAACTTGAGAATTCATCAGAATCAACCAGAGGGCTTATTAAAACACATACTGCTTGGCTACACCCCCAGGGTTTCTGATTCAGGAGGTCAGGAGGTATTCTTTGCTCAATTTTAGAAGTGGAGAACCTGAGATTGAGAGAGATCAAGCCTCTTGCCCAAGTAAAATAGGTAGTTTGTGATAGGAATTTGAACCCATGTCTCCTGTTTCCAAGTCCAGCACTCATTCATCTGTTCTAGGATTCTTTTAATTAAGTGACAGATTTCAACAGCATACTTACAATTATTTGATTTATATGTTATGTTCTTTCGGGAACAAAGTTATTAAATACTAAAACGTACTTATACTATAGATGAAATTACAGGTATTATATTTGGTATAAATATTGTCCACTGGTAAGTGGTTTGCTCTTTCATTTTTTTTTTTTTTTTTTTTTTCCTGTACGCGGGCTTCTCACTGTTGTGGCCTCTCCTGTTGCGGAGCACAGGCTCCAGACGCGTAGGCTCAGCGTCCATGGCTCATGGGCCCAGCCGCTCTGCGGCATGTGGGATCTTCCCGGACCGGAGCACGAACCCGTGTCCCCTACATCGGCAGGCAGACTCTCCACCACTGCGCCACCAGGGAAGCCCGGTTTGCTCTTTCTGACACCATTTGTCCAGCACCTTGCTAAGTGCTGGAGATGGAAAGCTGAACAAGATCCCATTCCTGTCCTTAAACGTTATTCATTGTTCAGTGGGAGAGGCCGACCAGCAATGATTGTAGTAAGTGTAGATGGGTGCTCTGGTGGGATGCGTGGGATAGAACAAGCTGTGGAGGGGTTTAGAAGGTTTAGGGGATGGTCCACAGAATCGATGTGGACAGAGAGGGAAGAGGCAAGGAGGACTCAGAGACAGGTGACTAGGGTGGTCCCACCCATGTGCGAAGGGTACAGAAGGAGGAACCCGCCATTTGTGGCTTGTTAATCCTGGCTCCACCCCTTCTGGTTGTCTGAACTTGGGCAAATGACTAACTTCTCTGTGCCTGGCTTTTCTTATGCACAAAATGCAGATGATAAAAATACCTACTTGTAGTATTGTTATGAGGATTCATTAGTTACTGCCTACAATACTCCCTGGCCTTTAGTAAATGCTCAGTAAATATTAGAGTACTCTACTGGGAATAGTAGAGAACTGAGTGCACATTTTACAGTCACAGTATGTGCACCTTTGAAATTCACATGTTAGCTGAAAAGTGTTCTTCATTTACATGAGGAAGCCCCTCTTCCAGGGAAATTGTGGGTCTGAGCATTTTGCAAACACTTATCTGAGAAAGGGCTCTAGTCTGAAAACATTGCAGGACAAAAGACATTTTACCACGATCGCCACCAGAAACAATCAAGCAAAACAAAACACCACCCACAGTAGTTTGTAGGGAGCTCCCAGGTTAAATGTTGAGTGAAACAAAAACCTCTGATCAAAAACCATATATGCATGAGGTTACTGGCCACCTCCGGGGTAAGTAGGGGGCTGGGCTGGAGAAAATACATAGGGAGTGGTCCCACAGCACTGGCACCAGGTTCACAAGTGTTCATTTGATTATTATGCCTCATAACTTATTTAGACACTGCATATATTTTGTATGTATCACATACAACATACAAAAATTTAAATGTATGTATTCACTTGCTTTCACAGTATTCATAGCAAATGAGTGTCTGAAGCATAGGACCAGAGCTGGCAGCTTGCACTGCTTCTGTTTTGCATAAGATATTTTTCCCAGCCCACTCAGCTCCATAAAGTTGTTTTGTATTTCACCACTTGCTCCATCTTATCTTAAAGTCGTGCATATTTAAAAAAAAAAAAAAATGTTGGTTCTGATTGTGCATGCGGGGTGTGGCGGAGAGCATCACTGTTGGACCAATAGAGACATGCCTGGGCCCAGCCCACATTCCAGTCTCCTTTAGTTGTATCTGCATCCTGGGCTTTGGAAACCTGGGCCTGCTTGTTCCCATCGTAACTGCTGCCCCTGCCCGTCTGTAATTCCCAGGGAGCCTTTGTACAGGTGAGCCCTTGCTATGCAGCAGGTCTTCTCCTCTGAGGGGCCCCAGTCTGCCCAGTGGTGGCAGGTCCTTAAGGAAATGGGCCCTGATCGGGATGGTGACCCCAGCCTGGGTGCAGAGTAGCCTGGAAGTGTCCTTCCTGTGGCTGCAGTGCCCTGTGAGGACAGGGGAGCCCCGGGGCTTCTCAGGAAGGGATGGCCTCCTGCCCCTGAGGGGCCTGGCCTAGCCACAGCTCCCCTGGGGGCCGGGACAGTACGGTGCAGACAGTGAGCATGTCCTGGGGGTCTCTGGGAGAGGATGGAACACCTCCCCTTCCTGTTCCGGAGATGTACACCTGCCTGTTCCAGAGATGAGGTACAGGCCTTGGGAAAGGAGCATCCCAATTAGGGATTGAAGTCTGAAAGCTGATGATTCCGCTCTCTTTCCTGCTGTGCAGAACCTCTGTGTGGTTGGCAGGCTGTCGGCTGGCCCCTCCTTGCAGGAGGGGCTGCTGTCTGAAAGGCCCCTCCTAAGGGCCCTGAGGGCAGCCTCGCTCTCTGCTTTAGTTACTTCACGCCTTGTTCAGGAAGTGGCTCAAAACAAAGGGCCCAAACAGAACAAGAAATTGCTTCCTCTCAGAAGGACATTTATGCTGAGACCTGAACGTTGAAAACAAGTAGTTTCCAGCCCTGTGAGTTAGGAGGAGTCATGTTCCAGGCAGAGGGGGCCGCCAGCTTGTGGGTGGAAGCAGCCAAAGGATGTCTGGGGCCCACTGACCCAGGCTTTGCAGGGCTCGGAGAAGGGGGTGAGATCATCCGGAGGGCAGGTTGGGATGCCAGTGTCCACCTGAGAAGGCACCCCTTCAGGAGACACTGCCCCTGGCCAGCTCCCTCATCCTGCAAAGCACCTCCTGTCTCGTGGCCTCCTTTCTCAGCAAACCGTCGCACCCTCTACCTGCGGCAGAATAAGGAGGCTGCTGAGCAGGAGGCCTCTCAGGTTCAGGCTCACCTTGCCTGCCTCCCTCTGCCTCTGGGAGAAGGGCCTGCCTGCTGCCCAGGTGCCTCCTGCCTCTGGAAGCCCAGCTCTGAGGATTTCTCTTCCCTCCTCCAGGGCACCCTGCCCAGCGGCTCAAGTCTCTCCATCCTCAGCACACCCTCTTGCTGCCTCGTGCTCAGACAGGCCCCTCTCTCGGATGGTCTCGCCTCTCCCTCCCCTGTAAGCAGCCTCTGCCACAGTTCCCTACTGAAGGGCAGGCGGCCACTCACAAGCTGCCCTGCTTCTCCCACAAGCCTCTCTCCTCTCCCGGCCTTCATCCGCCCTCCCGTCATCCATCAGTGTATTCTGGCTCCATGCCCTCTGCCAGCCTTGACAGGCGGCTCCTCCCCAAGGCCTGGGCCTGGCCATGTTCATTCTTGCTGCAGCAGAGGTTTTGGCCAGTAGGTGGTGGGGGCCTGGGTATCTGTAATTTTAACAAACTTGAAAATCTCTGCCAGACTTTCCTGGCACGTTCACGGCCTTACCTCTTGACAGGTTTGGGCGGCACAGCTGGTGATCCAGCCTGACACTTCTAGGCCCCAAGCTGAATAAGTTCTGGGGGGGTGAGTGGGCATCTCATAGGTACCTCACCCTGACCCCAGGCCTGTCCCTCCTCCCATTCTCTCTTGGTAAATGGCAATGCCGTTGTCTGAAGGACAACATCCATTGTTAGTTCGGCTCAAATCGCTACTGGGTCCCAGCATCACCTCCCTCCAAGCAGCCCACAGCCTCTGGTCAAGCCACACTGCACAGATCAAAGTTTCCAGACACCACTGCCTTTACAGTACCACCTCCCATGTGGGAAGGCCCTGCCCTGGCCCCTGCCAGACCAATACCCGTTCATCTTTTCACATCCCAAATTTCCAGCCGAGTGACCTTGGACTAGTCATATGCTGTCTATGCCTCAGTTTCCTCATCCTTAAAGTGGGGATAACAACAGTTCCTGCTTCATGGAATTGTCATGAGCACTAAAAAGTTAATAAATGATAAGCACTTGGCACATAGTAAGCACTTAGTAGATGATGGTGAAAATGGTGATCCATTTCCTAAGTAGGCACAAGCCTTCCTGGTCCTTGCACTTACCGTACTGACCCTGTGGTTTAATGCCTTGGTGGTACCCTCAGTGCAGCACCCTTTTTGTCTCCTTAATTGGCTGGGAACCCCCTAAGGGAAGGGATCTTTTGTATTTCTTGACATCATGAGAACTGTTTACCAAGAGTTGGTTGGTTTGCTGAGGTAACTCAGTGAATTAACCAACTGTTAACGGTGGTTAAGAACACCTGTACTCGGCCTAGCTTTGCCTCCACGCTCTACCACTTATTCCTTGTGTGACTTTGTGCAAGTTAATTGAACCTGTCGGTTTCAGTTTTCTCAGCTGTAAAATGGGATGATAATCCTAGCCGTACCTCTTAGGATTGTAGTGAGTTTTAATGGAGGAATAAGCTCAGAGGCTCAGTAAATGTTAGCTCTTGTCAGTGGTGGCAGCTGCAGCTATGGTTGGCTGAAGACTTGAGCTTAGAAGCACAACAAAAATGAGAGCAGTAACCGCCATGGAAAATAAAACAGTGTATGTGTCAATAGGACACCCCAAGAAGTCTCTTTTAGCTGATGGTAATAAAGCATTCATGAATAGCGTAGGCTGGGTTGTACAGTGTTTGGGGAAGGCTGTTACAAAAAATAACTTTTTAATTAAAAAAATGTCTGTTTTCCTAATATTCAAAATAGGCCTTGAGAGAGCCGCCACTGAAATATATTTCCATAACAAAGTCTGTTTTATGTAAAACCTGGGTTGTAGTGTTTGCTTTTTTTTTTTTTAACAAATGTGAATTTGGGTTTGTTGTTGTTTTTACCGTTTCTGAGCTTGTGATTGACTTTATTGCTGCAATAAAGTGACACAATAGAGGCTGACTCTGAGAAAGGAGGGAGCATTTTTTTTTTTTTTTTTGGCGGTACGCGGGCCTCTCACCGCTGTGGCCTCTCCCGTTGCGGAGCACAGGCTCCGGACGCGCAGGCTCAGCGGCCACGGCTCACGGGCCCAGCCGCTCCGCGGCATGTGGGATCTTCCCAGACCAGGGCACAAACCCGTGTCCCCTGCATCGGCAGGCGGACTCTCAACCACTGCGCCACCAGGGAAGCCCGGGAGCGTATTTTTTAAAGGGAGAAAAAATACTCCTTAGAGGGACTGCTTGGAGTTCAAGTTGAATCAGAGTGAAGCCATCCTTGGCTCTTCAGCTGTGAAGCTAGTGAGGCTTCAGCCTCCTGGAGGGAAGGCAGGACTTTCCCAAGGGTCTCACTCCTTATATCAGTGGTGCTTCTGCAGGAA
This sequence comes from Mesoplodon densirostris, assembly GCF_025265405.1. Taxonomy (NCBI): domain Eukaryota; kingdom Metazoa; phylum Chordata; class Mammalia; order Artiodactyla; family Ziphiidae; genus Mesoplodon; species Mesoplodon densirostris. The sequence goes on along the minus strand of NC_082662.1, from coordinate 128,094,276 downwards.
AACCCTGGTTTGCTGCTGATATGGGGCTCACACCTGGGGACTTGATTGATCTGGCCTGGGCGGGACCTGGGCGCCTGGATATCTGCTGCAGGGTTCCAAGGCCCACATGTTGCAGAACACCACCAGCTGAGCCTCATCTAGGTTCTGAGGGCTCCACTGGAGGAGGGTCTAGGCAGGACCTGACCCCACTTCTGGCGGTGAGCGGTGCGGCCAGCCCACGTCCGGCTGTTTGTGCTGAGAGAAAAGGCTTTGGCTCAGCCCATAGCCCTGAATCCGGCAGCCACTCTTTCGAGGAGCCCCAAAACACACACTAAACCCAGCAGTCAGCAGGAACGTTATCTCACTGACCCATACACAGGGCAAGGGACCACGTGGAGGATGACCACTCCTGGCACCTTCTTGACTTTAAGCCTCGGTGATGTCACCTATTTATCACATGTTGCTGTTTCATTTGTTTCAAGCAAACTTGAGGTCAGTGGGCTACTGATACCTCAGTAGCTCTTAGCCTGTGGCTCTCTCCACACCCAAGACTTGACTGGAGGGGGAAAGCCACCTACACCTGATGGTTTAGAGAGCTCAGCTGCTAATGAGGATGTTTTTGCCTGTCTGATTTAAATAGCAAAGCATTAGATTGTTTGCTTCTCAAGGAAAAAGTCTGTTCTCAACACCTCTGTGTCTTCAAAGGTACCCACTCCAGTGCTGGACCCACTCCAGACCCATGAGTCGCTGCTCAGATGAGTGGGTCAGCCTGGGCAGAATGCCCCCCTGGCCCTAGCTGGCTGGCCTGGCTTCTCTGCTCCCTGGGATGTCGATGTCATTGCTCCTCCCAGCCTCTCCATGCTGAGGATTCGGTGGAGGAAAACTTCGCTTTGGTCTGATACCACTGGGGTGGGTTTGAGACTGTGCTCTCAGGAACAATTGCTGCACGTAACAGCGTGATGGATGGCAGTGGGGGGCAGATGGGGCTTCCCAAAGCTGCGATGCCAAAGCTTCACCAGAGGAACATTTTTTTCCTCTCCTCCAATATCAGAAGGAGGGCAATGGGGACAAGGTGGGGGAGGGGTGGGGGGAGGGTAGGTAATGTAATTTATACAGTACGGAAGCAGGAAAGTGCTCACACTTGGATGGAAGATCCTTGCTGTTGGTTGGGTTCTGCCCCAGCCTGATCCAGGGAATCGGGAGCCCGGGCAGGGCCAGACTGCAACCCAGACTCGGAGCGAGGGAGACCCTGAACCTGGTCTTAAGTAGCTACAAACACAGGAAATAAGACTCTCCTTGGCAGGAATAAAGACGCAGATGTAGGGAATGGACTTGAGGACACGGCTGGGGGGCAGGGAAGGGGAAGCTGGGACCAAGTGAGAGAGTGGCATGGACATATAGACACTACCAAACGTAAAATAGATAGCTTGTGGGAAGCAGCCGCATGGCACAGGGAGATCAGCTCGGAGCTTTGTGACCACCTAGAGGGGTGGGTTAGGGAGGGTGGGAGGGAGATGAAAGAGGGAGGAGATATAGGGAAATATATATATGTATAGCCAATTCACTTTGTTATAAAGCAGAAACTAACACACCATTGTAAAGCAATTATACTCCAGTGAAGATGTTAAAAAAAAAAAAAAGGCAGAAGACCTAAATAGACATTTCTCCAAAGAAGACATACAGATGGCCAAGAGGCACATGAAAAGCTGCTCAACATCACTAATTATTAGAGAAATGCAAATCAAAACCACAATGAGGTATCACCTCACACCAGTTAGAATGGGCATCATCAGAAAATCCACAAACAACAAATGCTGGAGAGGGTGTGGAGAAAAGGGAACCCTCTTGCACTGTTGGTGGGAATGTAAATTGATACAGCCACTATGGAGAACAGTATGGAGGTTCCTTAAAAATTAAAAATAGAACTACCATATGACCCAGCAATCCCACTACTAGGCATATACCCTGAGAAAAGCATAATTCAAAAAGAGTCCATACCACAGTGTTCATTGCAGCACTGTTTACAATAGCCAGGTCATGGAAGCAACCTAAATGCCCATCTACTGATGAATGGATAGAGAAGAAGTGGTACAGATATACAATGGAATATTACTCAGCCATAAAAAGGAACAAAATTGGGTCATTTGTAGTGAGGTGGATGGACCTAGAGTCTGTCATACAGAGTGAAGTAAGTCAGAAAGAGAAAAACAAATATTGTATAATAACGCCTATATGTGGAATCTAGAAGAATGCTACAGATGAACTGGTTTGCAAGGCAGAAATAGGGATACAGATGTAGAGAACAAACGTATGGAGACCAAGGGAGGAAAACGGGGCCGTGGGGGGTGGTGATGGGATGAATTGGGAGATTGGGATTGACATGTATACACTGATAGGTATAAAATAGATAACTAATAAGAACCTGCTGTATAAAAAAAAAAAAGGACTGTCTGTTCCTTGCTCTCTCCAGAAAGAGCAGGGGCAGTGGGCGGGGCATAGACCTATGGGCGTGGTCAGAGCAGGCTCCTACCTGGGGAGCATGCGCAGCGCCTGCTAGACCCCTGCCTCCGGTATTTCCAGTTCCCTCCTCTCACCCTTGCAATGTGGGACACTTCGAAGGAGGGGTAGTAGAAAACCAGGTGTGACTGAAAACCCAGAGCACAGAGTGTTCAGCGGAGAGGATAGGGGTGCAGACCGGGGTGCAGTAAGTGTGCCTTCTGGGGCAGCTTGAACAGCCTCCTGCAAAACCCACTGGAGCTCGAGAAGGGGTTGGGGCAGGCGGTAGGTGCCATCTGGGAAATGGGGAGGGTTGCCACTGGCGGAAGAACCCGAGGAGAGCGTGAGTAAAATACTAGACCACTGTTAGGTTTCCCGGGGTGCAGTTTTAGTTCTACCTGTCTCCAGGTGCTGCATCATTTTAGTAAACAAGTCTGCCCACCCCTACCTAAGTCCCGAATGTCTGTCCTTGCAGATGTTTAGTTGTGGTCAGAGCCCGCCAGAAACGGGGTTGCAGGAGAGCTTGAACTGAGGGCAGGCTGAGCCCGGGGTCTGCAGAACCATCTTCGAAGTTTTTGACTCAATGCGGGACATGTAGCCTGAAGTTTGAAATGCATCTTGAGCTTTTAAAATCCTTTTCCCGTGAAAATACAACTTAATTTCACTGTTGGTGCTTTTTGAGGATTGTGAGGAAGGGCATATGACACACCCAACTTCTTTCCGGAACAGTTCTGGGTAGTTGTTCAAGTCTAAATTTAATCCAAGGCCTACATTTCCATGGGTGAGTGTGCTACTGGCTGTAGGAAGCCGTCTGTGGACAAATGAGGATAATAGTGAATTAGCAAGTCTGGAGAGGAGAGCCCATCAGCAGAATGACAAATTTAGGATCTTTAAAGACATCTGGTCAGCGATGCCGGAGCTCGTGATTGACTGAGTGATTAATAATGGAAAACCCTTAGTTCAGTGTTTCCGCCTTCCCTCGCCCACTTCCCCAGCCGGGACCGGCTGTCTGCTCCAGCCTGCCAGAGATGTTTCCAGCTGAACAGTGGAGGCATTTAGGTCCCTCATCTTTGACCTCTGGGAGTTTAAGGTTTGAGTTTTAATTCAGTTTTATCTGTGGGCTCCCTAACTGACAGCTCACCGAAAAGACTCCCAATTCCCTTTCGTATCTGATACACTTCCATTCACCTTAGGGAGTCCGTCCAAGGGCCTCACTTCAGGGTCACCCTGACTCCCAGCTCGCAGTTCGTTGTCAGGACCTTCCCTCCAGCACACAGAGCCCTGGAATACAGGGAGGGGGCTGAAGTCTTTGCTCCCCTGCTCTCTGAGGCCTACTGCCCCCAGTTTTCAGAACCCATCTCTAATTCTGCGGTGGATTTTTCTCCAGGCTACAGCAACTAGACAAGCACAGCCAGGCCACAGCCCAGCAGCTGGTGCACCTCCTCAACAAGCAGAGCCAGCTTCTGCTGGAGAGACAGCCTGTCTGAAGAGGTGGGACGTCTGCGATCCCAGGTACTGTGCAGGGCGCCTCACCCACCAGAGCACGCACCGGGGTACACATGGTCTTTCCCTTGTTCCTTTTACAGGGCTGCGTCTTACCAGGCTAAAATCCCCGGGGGGTCACGTTGGTTAGCGAATGAGCTGGGAGGGAGATCTTGAAGACTGTGCTGGGCACAGTGGAGGACACACAAGTGCGGGCCCTGGACCTGCCCTCTCTGGCGAGCTAAAGTTCGTACGAGAGAACAGACCCACAGTGAAGCATCTAAGCCACACGGAGTGCACCACCGCCGAGGAGTGCGGGAGGCGGGAGAGCAGGGCGGGCTGCTGTGGTCAGGAGGCTTTCTGGAGGAGGTCGGCTTTGAACTGCCCCCGGGGGACGTGTCTGTTTGAATTGGTGAAGGAAAGAGGTGCTCCCAATTAGGGGAGTCCCCGTGAATGGAATGTAGGAGTCTTGCTTTAAATCAGCTGGCTGATAATTGAGCTAGGGTTTGGAGTGCTTGTGGAGGGTGTGGCAGTGATCCGTAGATAGCATGCATTAACTCTCATTACTCTTGAACAAGCCTGCAAGATTGATTATCCCCATCTTACAGATGGGGAAGCTGAGGCTCAAACAAGCGCACACAGCTAGCAAGTAGGGACACTGAAAATGGAGCCTAAGTCTGACTCCTTAACAGACTTACCCCGTTCAGGTTAGGTCTGGGGCCACCAGCAGGGATAATGGGGGAAAGAGTGTCCAGGTGAGTTTGTTGTAGGGAATGAAACCTTTTTTTTTTCCCCTAAATTGCTTCTCTCCCTGTCAGGGAGGCTGGGCTTTTTACCCCATCAAGCAGTTTGTTAGGATAATGAGGTGCTCCATGAGTGCCCGGGGGACGCCGTGCAAGAAGTGCTTGGAATGATTAATGGGAAAAATGCATCAGGAAATGAAAACGATGAGGCATTGTCTCACTCTTTTTTCAAAATGGCCATGTGCCCAAACAGGTATAGAGGAGCCACTGTCCTCTGAGGGGTTTTTCCCACTCAGCCCACCAAACCCCTCTGCAAAAGTCCTCATTTGTTCCACAAATAGTAAATGAGCATCACCGGGAGCCAGTCATTGAGCTCAGGCTGGGGGACAGAGACACACCTGCACTGTCCCCTCCCAGGGCCTCTGAGGCTGCTCGCAGGGAAGGGTGGTGCACAAGCCACATGCCCTACAGTCACACAGGCATCCGGGCTGCTTGTATAAGCATCATATAACATATAAATAAAGGAAGATGGGTTCCAGGGCTTCTTCTCACACGCACCAAGACAGCATCTCTGGGAGCAGGGCCCAGGAATCTGCATTTTAACGAGCTGTTTGGATAATTCACTGAAGACACTAGGGTTTGAGAGCCTCTGAAAGTGTTGGGAGGCAGAAAGAACAGAGAATGATTCCAGAATGCATCGTTGTCCCTAGGCCCTGAACAAGTCATTGAAGTCTCTTCTAAGCCTCACTTTCCACATCGGCATAGTGGGTACCATACCAGCCTAACTCAAAGGGGCACTGGAAGTGTTAAATGAGGGCAGCTGCGAGGCGCATGGCAGGTTGTCTTGCGTATTACAGGCCAAAGAAATATCAGGGTTTTTCTTTTCCTCTCTCCTCCCCAAACTGGGGAAGGTCCTGGGAGAAGCACAGGTTGGGCAGAGATCCTGTGGGACCAACAGCCAGGGAACGATGTTCACTGCCCTCACCCAGCTCCTCCAATGTGTGCAGTCACCTCATCCTGTACCTGTGCGGCCAGACCTCAACCAGAACTCAGCTGTCTGGGCAGGTCCTTGAGGGGGCCCTGGGTGGTGCCAGCCAAAGGTTGGGGCCATCGGGGCTCCAGAAAGCTGGAGAGACTCACAGCACCAGTGGAGCTCCTGGCCTCCAAGAGCTGAGAACGACTTCAGAACTTGGGTTGTGGAGAGTCTTCTATACAAGCTCTGAGCATGTGGCAGTTTCTTCTCCATTCTGGACCAGATCATTATCCTGTGGGGTTTTTGCCTCTTAACTCCCCATCTGCCTACCTGACAGCCCACTTAGATCTTCACATGGATCATCAATGCTTAGAAACCTCTTCCAGGGCTTTAAAAAACCCGATAATTGCCAAATGGATTGCAAAATTTTTGTAAAATGCATTTAAAAAAACCCCTAAAACCTCAAAATTCTTCAGAAAAATGAGCAGGTCTTTTTTCCCTTGCCTGAAGCAACAGAAACGATTTGACCATTCTATGCTATCTGATACTGGCCCATCTGGCTCATCTCTAAAGGGATCTTTCAGATTCAGATATTGCATTTGGAATTATTTTAATGTGAACATGACAAAAGAAGCTTGGTAGAGAAAAGGTTGGCTTTCATTAGCAAATACTAGCATTCAAAGAGGAGACAGGAACCCAGGCAAGCTCCCTACTCTCTAAACCAAAGGCTCACTCTTTGTGCCCAAGTGCGGCGTTAGACCTGTTTCTGCCGTGGAATAAACTTGAACTGTGAGTTTAGTTTCCAGGGAGCCCTTGAGGTAAGGAAGGCCGCCATGTGACCCCGGCAGGTGTTTGGAGGGTGCTGCCTTCCGAGGGTTCCAGAGTCACCGGCCATACCCACTTCACACCCACCCTTCTCCCGGAGAGAGTCCTCTGGCTTGTCTCTGGTTTCAGGATGGTTTAGCTAAAGGCTTCCATTTTCCCAGCCTGGATGAAATAAGCCTAATAATTTTGCACGTCAAACTCTAAAAATCTCCATCCACTGGATTCTCAAAAGAGAAGGATATTTTCTGGCCTGGGCAGCTGCTCTGAAGCTGAGTCACATCTCTCCAATTTGTTCCTGTGCCTGAGCCCTGGGCCCTGAAGCAGATGACAAGCTCGGGTTGGCCAGTGGCCTCTGACAGGAAACATCTAGCTGGTTTAGGAGGCTTTATTGTTCTAAATTGTTCCTGCTTAACTTCTGAAACATGCACAGCAACATGCCTGGCCGAGGGGGCCGCTCAACGTCCTAACTGCCACTGTGACATTCTTTGGCCATGAGAATTCCCGTCTCCCCTGAAACGCTCCTGTCGTGTGGTGGCCAGCCTGGCGAGAGTCGGGCCGGCCTTGCAGCTGACCCAGTGGACGTGGCTCACTTTGCTGATCGCCAAGTTCAAGGCTGCTCTTCTGACTTGTTCTTAGTTTAGGACTGATTAAAAACATTGGCTTTATGAATCTCCTGCTTCACTCCTGGGGAAAACACTTCTGGGAGACAGCTTTTGAAACATCATGAATTGCTATGTTAGTTCTTGTAGCGAAATAGAGACATGAAAACACTAACCCAGTCTTACCCCAAACATGATTCTCCTCTGTTCTCTTCAGGGACGGGAGTGGACGACTGGGCCGTGGGAGTGATTGTGGTTGTTGGGGGGTGGGGACTTGAGGGGTGGTGTCCGGGATGCAGAACCTGGGCCCCAGGGGAGTCTTACCAAAGGCCTGACAGCTGGGAGCAGGGTCAGGGGTCTGTGACCCAGCGCCTGGGGCTCTAACATCTGGCCGGGATGGGTGGCGGCAGCTGGTGAGGAACTTAAGAGTCTTTTCTTGGGTAGAATGGCATCTGAGAGGCGGGAAAGAATGGAGATGATCTGTCCACTTAGAGGACTGTCATTTACATCAAGATTATTTTACTTGTACATTTATTTGGTGATGGATATGGTTTCAGCTGATTTGCACTTTCTGATAGGCTCTGTCCCAACAGGCTGTTTGATTCCGTCTTCAGTGTTCAGTCTGGGGAGGGATGCCTTTTTAGTCCCTTCAGATGCGTCACTTTTACAGTTTAGAAAACAGCATCTGAAACCGACTTATTGGTGATTAATCAGTTGGCCCTATGACTTTTGAGCATTTTTGGCAGTGAATTTACTTTCTAATTTGATTTAAACTTGTGCATGGATCCAGCAGACATATGCGATTATGTTCAAAATCATGGAGATTACCTCGTTACACCAAAGGATTCATGAAGAAAGCTGGAAACACGCACAAGAAACAAAGACACAGATGATGACGAAGGGAGGAAAGGCCCGTTTATGACCTGAAGGTAGGGGGAGGCTTCAGAACTGTGAGCTCCAGTGAGGGCCGCGCAGCTCCTGCGGGCCCCTGCAGACTGAGCTGTAGGGTCGCCCAGCTGGGACGTGGAGGTGTCCACAGAGTCTGTGGTGGTCCTTCCTTGAGCCCTGAGGGCTTCACCCAGTTATGTCGGCGCTTCCACGAAGCTAGCTACCTGCGAGACAGATGGTGCTTGAATAGAACAGCAGATACACTGAATAAAATAAATTAAAAAGCCTCCTCCTGAACCAAGATTTTTTGGAAAGAATTCTAAATAGATGAAAACAAACAATTTGATTTCAACCAAATTGTTGTTTTTTTGTTTTTATCCCGATTTTCACCCGAATTGTCAGTCTCAAAAATAAACACTGATACATTCCCAGAAAATATTTTTCAAATAAAAACTGACTCTGTTAAAGTTTGCCCTGATTCTTTCAAAACTGTGTACAAGACACTGTCAACCGAAGTGACTTGCATATTTTTTTAAATAAACTTGAACATATGCAGCGAAAATGTCATTAACTCCCTGCTGCCTGAGGGTTGTTAAAGAATGACGTAAGACCCCTGGCGCAGCATTTCTAACCTGGGGTCTGGCGACCCTCAGAGAAGCTTCCTCAAACTCAAATAGCATAGTTTAACTTTTTTTCTTTTTTTAACTAAAGGCCCTGTGTGTAATTGATATTGAAAAGTGCATACAGCTTCATTTAAGCCAAACTTGCTCTTCGTTAACAGTTAGTTCACTTTGTCCAAGACTGAATAATTTCAGAATAAGACTCATGGAAGAAAAATAAATTGAATTTTACATTGCTTCAGATACATTTGCTCCACTTATTGCTTCCCGAGTCAGACATTACATTTTGCAATATAAATTCACAATCAAGATTTTAAAGGGAGCTAAATATTTTAATCCAATTAGACAAGTGAACAAAACACTGAATATTACATGTAGTGTAGATAAGTGGTTCTTGCCTTTAAAAGACTGTAATTCCGTCACATTACAACCCCAAATGTCAATGTTGTCTTTATTTTTAACGCTTTCAAACATGAGGCAGCCAGAGGCTCCACTCTCTGCTGTTGGTGACACTGTCTGTCCTTTGGGAATTCTTAAAATCTATTTACCATGGAAACATGGTGCGTATAAAACACAGACCCCTGCCCATGTGCAGGGGAAGTTCTCGTGACTCATGAGATTCAAGAACGCTGGAAGATGACACGCTGGGGATCCCGAGGGTTGTGGAAGGAACCCCCATGCTGGAGTGTGCTCTGGGGAGAGCCTGGCACAGCAGTGCCGCCCCTGGGCGTGCGTGGCCTCCGACTCTGACCGCTCCTGTCTGTGCACGGGGCTCCCTGCATCCCCCCACGTTGCAAGTCCCAAGTCCAGATCGAGCTGCTGTTTTCCAGGAAGCTAAAGCGTCATTGTCCTCACTTTCTTTCTGCAAGGAATTCTGTCCTGCCTCTACCGTTGCGTTTTTCTGGCTTCTGTAGTTCTCCGATTTTGGAGCCCAGAGGCAGCAAAGCCAGGCCCCAGAGTCCAGGGAAAATGGAGCCTGAACTCTGCCTGCCACAGAGCTTTCATTGTCAGAGACCCAGCCAGGCAGCCGGGAGGGAAGAATAAATCGAGGATCTGTGGCGACCTTGCCGTGAACTCCTGCCCCTTTGGCAGCTGTGCTGGCCGGAGGGGTACGCAGCTCAGCCAGAGCTTCGGTGACTTGTGTGGGGCAGAGGCAGGCCTCTCCTGACCTGCAGTTCACGACCTTGAGCCCCGTGCTGGGTGGAGAACTGCCTTCTTACAGGTCAGTGGTCATGTCTGAAGCCACGTTTCCACAAAGTTCTGCAGGAGACTGGTGAGGACAAATTGGTGACCACCCATAGGTGACATGGCTGATTTATTCCGGGTTGCCTGATATATTTGATTCCTACTTAGTCCCAGAAATATCAAACGTGGTTGCTCTTTCACTAAGCTGGTTGGAATAGCATTAAAAAGAGCCTGGATTTTGAGGTCAAACTGCCTGGGTTCAAATCTCAGTTCTGGACCACCTCAGGTAAGTTTTTCGCTTCCACATTGCTCAGTTTCTGGTTAAAAAAATGGTAATAGAGCCAGCTTCCTTTTAAAACGGAGCTCTCTGCATTACCAGGGCCCAGAAGAGATGACTAGAAGATGACTAGAAGAGATGCTACCCCAGCAGGGTAGCACTGTGCTTGCTGAAGGCTTCAAAGGGCCACTTGGAGAAATCATTTAGTATCCATTTTGCACAGATGGAAAAATCAGGCCCAAAGGAATGGAGTGACTAGAACTGGGAAATGAATGGGCAGGGAAATGAACTTCCAGAGAGACTGGTATTCATTCTCTGGGCCATGGACTGCGTGGAAGGGGGAGGGAGGCCCCTCTCTCCCAGGGCAGCAGCCTGGAGCTGGGCCCCAGCTGAGAAAGCCGCAGAGCAGTGGCCTGGCTCCCAAAGTGGGGACACATGGAGGAGGGTACTGGGGGCTTCCCTGGAGCTCTGTCAGCTGAGGCCAAGCTTTGAAATGCCCCAGATAGAGGTTGGGGGAAGGATTCTACCTACTTTCTTGAGTTAAAAGTAGATGCTTTTCTGCCAGAGGCATGAGGAGCAGGTCCTTTTTTCTTTCTTTTTTTTTTTAACCTGGCCACACAGAGACGGAAAATGTACAAATGAGCAAGGGAAAGAGCAAGAAGGAGGGATATTCCATTGGGAGGGGCTGCTAAGAGGCCGGGTGGAGATGCACAGAGAAGAGACACATGGTGGAAACACGGGGCAGGCTGAACTGTAAGCATCCGTATGCGTAGGGTCTAGCTGGTGCCGTGATGTCCCTGCCGGGCTGTAGGCTTGGGAACAAAGCTGCAGAGAAGGTTCGGCTGGACCTCGCAGTGTGGTTGCTTGGGGAACAATTCAGGTCACCCAGAGAGACTCGTTTTTTAAACTTTGAATTTAAACTTCGGAAACAAATTATACACACAAGTCAGGGTTTGTGGAGAGAAGGCTCTGTTAGGGTTTAAAATGAGAACAAAGAAAACGGGTCACTGATAGCGGGCTTGCAGTTGGGGAGCATTTATATCATCTGTGGACAGCACTTCAGAAGAGCAGCTGCCAGGGTGCTGTCAGCCCTCCTCAATCTGTAGGGCAGCCACCGACAACTGCAGATGTGGCCACACCACCCAGGGGGGCCACAGCAAGGGGCCTTGGGGACAAGTGTGATGGTCCAGGGATGGGAACATGGTGGCTGAGGGCTCAAGCCACGGTTCACACTGGCTGTGTCCCATCGGCACACACACCCTCGTCTCCCTTACAGCCCGACCTCACGGTGTCCACAGCGGTGTGGGCAGTGAACCAGCTTTCTGGAAATAGGCATGGCTAATGTCCCTAAGAAGTGATGGCAGACGAGCCAGATTTTGGCAGTAACTAAAGATTCTGTCTCTCTGGACATGCTCCCTGCCTAAGGGGAAGAACCGAGAAACATTCTTTACTAAACATCCAGACATCCAAGGGTGACACCGAGAGCTATTTAGCAGGAAGACAGTGACATAACAGGGTACATGACTCATTCAGTCACATTTGCTGAATGCTCACGACGGGTCGGGCAGTGAACAGTAAGTACTGTGATATGAAAGTGAGGAGGAATGCAGGGCTTTGCACCAAAACCAAATGAAAGAGGAAACCGATGGAGCCCGGGAGAGAAATGTGGGCTGAGCCCTGGGCAAGTGCCAGCAGGGAATGGGCCAGGCGACGGGCAGTTCCTGGCGGGAACTGCGAAGACTCATGAGAACTGCCCGTTTCCTGGAGCTTGGTTTTTAAAAATTCCCACAATACATTTCCCTTCTACTTCAGGTCTTTACTGTTCTGTGTTGTGCATGTTACAGGTATGTGTCTTTTCTACCTCAAATTCAGTTAAATTTTTTTTTTTTTTAAAACGTGCCTATTGCAGTTTATGCTTATTCTCGTATTCAAAGACGCCCTTGAATCTCTAAAGTTAGAAAGTAAGCCACCATTTCCAGAGCACCCAGTGGGCAGGCAGCCTGCCTGTCTGTGGGACAGGAGGGTCATTCAAGCCAGTCATTCACTGGATCAGTTCAGTCAGGACCAGAAGGCAAATTATTTGGAGAGCCTGTGTTTGATGGGCAAATGGATCTGGCGGCAGCCTCTGAGGACAGGGGGCGCCCTTTCTGCAGTGGCAGGGCCCTGGGGCTCCCTGGCTTCCTTACGGTGCTCCAGGAGCCCCATGGGCGCCACGAAAGAGGATCCATCCACCTCCCAAACCCCCGAAGAGATGCACACAGACACCACTCGCTTCCTCGCCATGTCAGGGGCCCCCCACTGTCTGAGAGCAGGGGCTGCACACTACACTCTAATTGCCCTGCGTCGAAACCCACAGAACTGCCCACTAAAAAGTCATGAGTGTCTCCCATACACTGGGAAATCTACGTGAAATGTCAACGTTTTCTCATTTTTTAAAAAAGATAACAGGCTAATTTTCATATTTTTCTTGTGCAAACTCTGATCTTGGAAACGCTGATTGCTCGTTGTCCTGTCTTGGAAATCCTCCACGAGTAATCGTGGCTTCACTTGGGTAGACAAGAGCCCTCTCTAATTCAGGAACTCTCTGTTGGGGAGTGCAGAGCCCACTTGTTTCTCTTGAAGATGATTCTCACCCAGCCAAACAGAGACCAGATGGGGCCCGTGTCCCTGCATTACATTCCAATTCATCTCTTGAAGTGAAAACTGGGATTTGGTAGTTATCATCCTAGCCCTCTATCTAGTCCCTACCATCCTAGTGACTTCACACTCCTGGAGGGCAAAGACCGTGTCTTAGTCATCTTCCCACACAGTACACAGTAGGTACTCGAGAAATGTCCTGTGCAATGTAACTATTTCCAGTGGTTTCTGACACCACTTCCTGACGTGGGTTAAACTAATTTGAACAGCCATATCCGCTAGAGCAGGCAGCAGTACTTTGCTAACTTGCAACTCCCTCAACCCAATTTTCATGAGCTAGTTTTGAAACATTTATTCCTGTTTAAAACTAGGAGAGGACATACACTAAATTCCCTCTTGCACCATGTGGTAGGTGGTTTCCATGTGAAAATGCCTTTATATATGTTAAAACACATTGTCTGCATCTAAACATTTGGAGGTGTTAGCTTGTTATTTCACCAGGAATTTCTTAGGGACACTTGGTCTATCCACATCCTGGTTTTTTTGTCCAGTTTTACTCACTGTAATGTCTGAGCAATTTTCAGTAAACAGATTCTGGCACGAATCAGTGTCTCCTTTCTCCTGTCCATGGGGGAAGAGATGGCTCTTTAGCTGTGTCCTGTCATCAGACCACACTTATTTAAGAGACACGCAGAGGTCTGGAATATAGCTTGTTTTCACATGTAAAGCATTAAAAGAGTTCACCTTATATTCCTACAAACGTTTCATACAGTTGGTTACGTACAATTTCTATATTTTTTGCATAAGAACTTTCTACAAAAACTTAGAAAGAGGTAACTAAACCAGTGAGAAGACAAATCACATTGAAGAACATGATCTATTTAAACTTACTCTTTATTATCATTTTTTCCATTTACCCAGCATGCCACAATCTGATTGCTGACCTGGATGAAACAGTGAAATAAATGATTTACAAAGAGATATTTACATTCATCTGATTTATACGTAATATGTCACAATGCACCGCGACCTTCCCAGTGGACCCCACCTTAGACTGCGGCGGGCTGCGTCATCACCGCCACATTCATTGCCAAGCGGTCCCTGCAGGATGGATGGGTTGGAGCTGAAGTCTGACACTAGATGAGGAGACCTCCTGGTGTATGTTTTCAGAAAAGGTTCGAAGTTATTATGTTTTTATATCTGCTCATTTGTATGCTTTGTTACACATGTGAATTTCAATAAATGAATTTTTTGAAGACTTGAAATGTTTCCTTTTTATCTTGTAGTGATGAAAAAAACACACCAAAAAAAGGCACATATTTTAACTAGTCTAAAGGGTATTAAGGACCAAACCTTTTTTCCTGCCATTCATGTTTCTTTCCCTCTTGGAGAGATCTATATATATTATCCTTCAACTTTATTTGCTTTTAATCAACATCCCATAAGACTCCATTATTTATCATCCTGCTAATTTGTGCACAATCAGCAGACACCAGGAAGCACTAGGCATTATCCTCTCCACTCTGTTAACAACAAAAACAGACAAAAAGCATCTTTGGCTTGGTGGTGTCATGTTTCTTCTTCAATATGCAGTAATTGAGAGGAGGCTAAAAATGTACTCAGTGAAATTACAAAATTTACTTCTATCAAACATCTGTACACAGATCATCATTTTAGTTTAACATAGTATTTCTACTATACACAATTAAGCCCTCAAGTGCTTTAAAGTAATAAAAATGGGCGCTGAAAGTGTTGTGTTGTCCTTGAGGATGACAATGGAACACTAAGGGCAAGGCTGCAGTCGCGACAAGTCCCTGACCTCAGGCTGTTCTCCCTGGCACAGATCTGTCATCATCATCACATCACATCACATCCTCCTCCTCATCATGGCCTCTCAGAAGGATGTGGATTAGGCTCTGGAGGCGGTGGGATGATACACCCGCTCAGACCATTGAGTCTCTTGAGCATGGACAAGGTTCAAGCCTGAAAGAATAGAACTTCTATTCAGATTCAGAAGTTTTTTTTGATTTCATCAAGTGTGCTAGACATAAAGGTTGTCACATAAGATATATTAATTGTCCCTAATTCTGTTTCAGGAACAGGAAATAAATTACACAATATTCTAAAAATAGCACCTTTAAAGAATTATAGAGGTCACTTTATGTTAGCCTCCTGGATCTGTCAACCCCAGTGGTTTTGAGAGAAGAGCACATGTAAGAATGCCCTCCACTTTGGCTGTGTGACATACACACAACATGCTTGACCAACTTTGGTCCCAAAGCCGTTCCTCTATCTGGCTTAGTCACAGGAGCAAAGCCAAGTTTCTACAATAGTACATAGGTTTATGAGGTAAAATCAGAAAAATGACCCTAGGTAAATCAGACTGTAGTCCAACCATCCTACCCATCTATTACCCACGTTTCAGTTGGTTAATTTGCCATGACGTTTTAAAAATATACTCTTAAGAAAGGAAGTATGCAGCGCAACACGTTATCAGGAAGACATCATTACTGATGAGCTACATTCCTTAAGAATTCTGGGTCCAAACCACCTGGTGTGAGGACTGTTAGGAGCTTAACAAATCTCAAAAAATACCTATTCTATCTCCAGCTTCACAGATCTCTCCTAAACCCATTGTTGGGAAGTCAGCATCCCCCCTTTGGAAGCAGCCCTTCATCAAAGTTTGTATAGTTGCATTACTGCCATTTTATTGAAGTAATAAAATAAATCCTGTGTGTGTTTTGAGCTACAAGAAATTTACATACTTTCCTGTCACACTTTATATAGAATGGGTTAATACCAGGTGACGCTATTAATCTTTTTTTTTAGAAAAGAATAATATTTAATTTTCTGAGATTACGGAACCACATCCAACAACAATAAACAGAGAAGTAGCAGATTGACATAGTGCTTTATTTAAGCTGTCTGTACGAAGGAAAATAATGTGCATCCCTATCATATACGTGTAAAAATACTAAGGATGTACAGTGTACAAAAACAGTTTCTTGTAGTTATTTCACATCCTTGTGGGTCATATACTTAAGGAAATAAACAGTTTTAGTATGACCAACAGTAAGAGTAATACAGTTTCTTGGGTTCATAGTTGCGTCTGCTTAAAATCCTTAACCAGATGACTAGATCTTGCGCGGATCTAATGAAAGAACTAGCAAGGTCAAGAAATGTCACAAACTATAAAGCTACGGGGAGGTAATTCAATTACCAATTTAGAGGTTTTCTTCTTATTTAAATAAATACTTTACATTTCATGCTTGCCTGTAATGCAGTACCAGGAGCAAGATAAGGGAATTCTACTGTAGACACAGTACAAACAGTAGCAGCAAAGTGTGTACGCTGAGGTGTAATAGAAAGACCCTGCAGTTAGTAAGGAAGGCCCTTACTTTGTACTCTAAGAGAAGCAAGTGGCCCTTGCAAGAACAGTCAGCTTTAAGAAGCTGGAAATCAGGTATGGGAAATGGAAAACACTGGAATAATGCTATGTAGTTAGTGTGGAAAGCAAAGCTGTGAGCAGCCCTGCCAAAGATCCAAGCAGAGACGGCCAGTTTCCTCCAAGATGGCTGCATCATGGCAAGAGGCAGACTTCAAGGAAGTTAGTACAGGAAGGAGTCTGCAAAGCCTGAACTTCTGCTATTCTGACAGAGTGACTCCAGGGCCAGGCCTTTCTGTCCACCAGAATCCGAAACTTCAGCTATGGGCAGACATGAGGGAAGTTTTAGAATCTCCTTCTACACACATTTCTGTTTTTCTATTGTTTTTCCATGCCAGCTGACTGAGATCAGGGAGTGAAAGTAAGGGATTCTTAAAATCAAAGCCAACAACACACCCTGTGTGACGCTAACGGAATCTCGGAGGGGATACGGGACTAAGCCCCGGGCACCAGCTGGGGACGGAGAGCCAGCTGTGCAGAGTGGCCGGCCTGAGGCACAGTCAAGGCTGTCGTTAATCCTTAGGAAGTGTCCTTGGCCAAAGTCATGGAAATCACCTTAAGATTTGGGGGGGAAAATAAAACCCCAAAACTATCTGTGTGCTTAGTGTATGGTGTACTTTCCCTCTGAAGAAATGAATGCTCTGAACACCAGCCAGTCTCAGCTTTCCTCTCTTCCTCTCACCTGTTTCTTTTTTATATAATGGATGCAAGACAAGACAACTTACAGGACATACCTTCTAGTCTACTTTCTTGTCAAAGTGAAACATTCAACATGATTCCAAGTGAAAAAAAAAAAAAAGTTGAGCTCTATGTGTAAGTAAGAATGAACTCCTACTCAGTACTAAGGATGAACTTCACTCAGGTAGAAATATGAAAAATTAGGATAAAATCTATGTCTGAATATGTCTTAGCTGCCTTAGTAAAATGCCCTTTAACCCCCTGTCAGTCCCAGTGGTCCACCCACTGCCAGCAGTGGTTTCATATCTGTAAACCCACACTTCCAGCGTCAAGAAGCTAAGACATCTGCATATGAATATGATTCATCCTACTTAGAAAGTCACTTGCTCTTTCATACAATGCAATCATAACACTACATCATGCTGTAGTCTTCCATTTGGGAGCTGTCAGATAGTTTAACTAAAATACATCTCCACGATGGCTCCAAGAAGTCAGGAGCCCCCTGGACTTCATAGGCTGCTTTGGAAAATGTCAGCTCCTAGCACCAAAGGGTTTAATCTGAAGATCATCATTAATGAAAGAGAAAGATGAGGTTTGCATACATGTCCCCTTTCAGTGAGAAATGTCGGAATTTGAGGACATGAGTATATACAGAAAAAGAAAAGTTGGAGGTGTTCTTTTTTGTTTTGTTTTTTCCCTGATGGCTTAATTCAGTGATAAATGTACCATGATCAGAATAAACACACCAGGCCCTTATCCTTTACTGCCCACTTTGTAAATACTTGAGATGTGTTCATTTTGCCAAGTAAAGTTCATTTCTTATCATCCAGGTCTCAATTTTCTTCATTACATTATGTTGCCAGGCCGTCATAATATTTCAATTCTCAAAAGAGCAAATATAACATCCATTTGTTTCAACCCCTTGGCATGGATAGTTGAGGATTTCTCATTTTTAGCACCAAGGGGTTAAATGACAGCATCTCTTCTCCTAAAGCCAAATTCTAATCTATATGTACAATTTCAGAGCCTCATCAAAATTATTTTTACATAGGAGAAAAAGTGCATGATTCTCATCGGCGTGTACATTCCTTGCACATGGGTCAAAAGAAACTGCAGTAAGTCTGTTTTATGTTAAGTTGGAGCTGCATTTGCTAACATGACATACAATTCTCATCACTAAAAAATAAATACTACTGCAACATAAACAAAATCGTAAAAGGACATTCAAAGTTTTAACATCCGAGAAAAAGCTAATTCACGTAGAACTGAAAGTAAAAAATTAAAACAAATAAGGCAAACACCTGTTTACCTTGGTGTACAAATTTTGGTGAAAAGCAGGATCATTACACCTGTCTACATTCTTCAGCCATCAGAGGTGATAATATCAAGAAGGGAAAAAGGTTTCCAAGCACAGGGGAAATAAAACTCTCTCTGGTGCAAATCATATCATAGACCCTTTAAGTGACCTACTCTGCTGTGCATATGCTTCCTTCCTTGGTCGAACAATGTTCCTTTGCCAACAACTGCCTGTGAAATCTGGACATCCACATGTAATACCAGGCTTCCTCTGCAGTATCGAATAAGAATTTAAATTTATAAATGTATATATCTATCTTAATAGTTGTTCATTCCTTCTCTCAAATGCTTCCTAATGAATTCCAGTAGGATCTTACTGATACATACCTATTTTACGCACTGATCTGATATGCTTTACTAAAATTTTGCATATGCACATCACCACGCTTCCACAATAGCTTGTTCTGAATTATAAACTAAATCTTCTTAGTCTAATTAGTTTTTGATTTATCGTCTAGAAAGTTAAAAAATGTACCTAGAATCATTTAGCCTTCACTGTTAGGGAAAAACAAAAATTAAAAGATCAAAAGATGACAGTTGGTGCACAAATGAACAATGGTGGGCTCATGACTTCCAAAGATTGTAAAATTACCTCTTAAAGTTGCTATAATAGTAAGACAGTAGCAGCAACAGCATGAGACCTTAGACTGAGATACAATTTCATGCAAAAACAAAAGTCGAGTATGTCTGCATATATGTGTGTTCTCATGTGGGTGAAAGGCGGCGAGGGGTGAAGACCTTGGACTGGTCTGGGATGTCTGAAGGTGCTCCTGCATTTGTAAGAGCTAGGACTGCTGTGATGTCCAGGAATCATTTTCAGTAATAAATCTAAGATGACAGTGAAGTAGCAGAAGAGACTTATTCTCGTCCGCTTGCAGAGTAGGAAAACTGAGGGAAGTGCGGCCGCCTCTCATTGTCCATGCAGTCCATACCGTCCTCATCATCTGTGGGCAAGAAACAGCTATTTTAATTTTACAGTAATTTTTTGCAACATAATCTCCGGTCTATATAGTTCTAACCCCTAACGTAATAAAGATTAACGGAGGCAATAGCTCCCAGAAACTTGTGTTTATCAATAAAACATAGGATGGATACACTTATTTCAAAAACTTTCTCACTTTCAAACACATGACCTATGAAGAAATAATACTATCAAATCATCTCCTTCAAGACTAACATTTCAAGGCTCAAACTGTGAAAAACTATTGCAGAAGACAAGATTTTTAAAAATAAAAAGGAACAAATGATCTTCAATAACCTTTACTTTCATGAAAACATGCATGTCAAAGTTACAAAGTCAAAGAATCCTAAGGCACCCAAAGTATCTGCCTAGAATCCAGTATCAATCTGTCTCCATATGCTTGTATTTCTTCTTCATGGTGCTTTAGGTGTGATTGCAGAATAAAGCTTATTAGGATTCCATTTCATTTGAGCCCTTGATTACATGTTTAAGATTTTACATTCTTTATTCTACATCTAATATCTGCCTTAACTTACTGTTCCTAATTTTCCTGTGATAAAACTTTAAAGTAGAATAAAGAGAATAAGTCAAGGAAAGAGAGGGAAAGAGGCCAGCATCTAAGTATTAGTTCATCAGGAAACAAATTGGGAGACTTGAAAGACATGTAAAGAGACAACTTCCACTTAAGCTGCTCCTCCCTTTCCTCTTCCCTGTTTTCTTGCATTCGAAAGGTTACGAAGGATCACCCAACCTCTTCCCATAACTATTCTGATGATTAAAATCTTGCAGTGTCAGAATGCTCTTCCTTTACGTGTGTCATGAATTCAGTCGCTCAGTCCACAACGTTCCCTGTGCATCTGTTCCGGGCTCTGCGCAAAGTCCCTCCCTGTGTCCTCAGAGCTCACCCCACTAAACCCCCCTGCTCCACTTGCAGTGCCTTTGGTCGTATGCTGTGCTACAGGAAATGAGCGAGGGTCTTTCAAATTCCCAACCTTCTTCAAGCAAAATAATTCCACTTCCTCAAATTCATATAGGAAGTACATTACCAATTCTTTTAATTTTCCAACCTCTCCAGGGAGCATCAATTTCATGTAATAGGAGAAGGAATACAGGCCAGACCCCACTGCATCACGGGCACTGACCCTGTTACACAAAAAGGATGATGCTTTGCATGCCTCTGAAGAATAACAAACATTCATGCTCTTTTTTCACTGTTCTTTTCAGTATTCTATTTTTAATAGGAGATTCTAGAAATGGGATCAAGTTGCTGAGCAAACTTTGTAGCCTTGAATGTACCAGAAAGTATCACTGTATTAGGTGTTGGACTCAGTCTCACAAGTAGCATCTGAGGCTCCCTGCTCTGTGTAAACCTCCCTCCTGCAAACAGACCTTTTTAACTATAGTCCTCATTTCCAGATAGTACTGTGATTTGGGGAAATCTCTGCCTCCTTATAAAATACCAGTTAGGTACCAAGCAAACCATCTTTTAGGTCAAACACCTTCCACAGAATTTTCAGATATACTAAAGATGGTAGGAGCTGTGGATGGCATATAAAACCTCTGTAAAACTCTATAAAAAGTCTCTAGGGGAAAAGCAGCTGAAATCTTAATGTTCAGACACTGACACGTGCCAATCACATTTCAAAGGAATAGTTTTCCCCGCTAGCAGCTTTGTTTTGCTGGGTGTGTTTCTGCACAGCGAACAGACAGCACATGTGGGAAGCCTGATGTTGTCCGCCAGAGAAGGGCTTGTCCAGCTCGCTGGGCTGCAACCAGGCCTTGCACCAGAGCAGGGAGGCCTGAAGCCCAGGGCAGCCTGGCTCTTGACAGGAGGAGGGGTTGAATTTCCTTTCCAAGGAGTATTATTGCTATGAGGCTGCACTGTCAGCTGAAAGTTAAAAGAGAATCTTCACTCTGTCACTTTAGTAACAAATTAATCCCATTTCCAAATGTAAATCTAAATCTTGTTGATGACCATGTGAGGGCCCCGCATCTGGATCTTCTTTAAAGTCAATTATATCACCCTCTCACTCCATCTCCCTCCTGTTCTTTTGAGCTTGGCGGTAGTGAGGGGCAAGTCTCTGATTGTGGCCCCAAGAGGAGCTGTGAGTTGGGAAGGTGCTGGGGCAGGAATGAGGCTTTCCCCTGGGCCCTCAGTGCTGCGCAGGCCAGCGGGGCTGTGGAAGGAGGAGAGCTGGATGCAAGTGACAGCTGACAGGACAGCCGGCTGCCCCAGCCAGGCCTTCACACCCAGTCAACGTATATAAATACGTTCCTGCACTGAAGGAAGGTTCAGAGTGAACAGTGATGATGATGGACATGAACTATGCCAAAAAACCCAAATAGCACACATCCGGGAAAAGAAAACAGGGTGATCAACCCTACATTCTACATCTGAATCCCTGGATCCAGGCAGAATTAGTTGCCTAACTTCCTTAGAACATTTAACCAAAGTAATTATATGGCAGCAAAAGCTACTAGGAGCTCAAACAAATCCTCTTTTTCTCTAAGAGGAAGGCAGAGGACCATTAATGGATATAATGCAAGATGACACATTCCAAAATCTGTTCAATTAATTAACACCAGTGAGGAAAATCTGGCATGTTACTGCAGCTGTTTGTAAAAAAGGAACATTTGCCTTTCTAACTGCTGATTTGTTCTAAAAAATAACTCCATTCTGTTTTATAAAAGCAAGGTGGCAAGTGGGAAGACAATCGCTAACTTAATGGTCCTACTGTGGGTTTTTATGAACAAAACCTCTGTGCTTTTAGCAGCTTGAGAGCTGCAGTGGTCTCTCACCAGCAACACTATTCAAAGCTGCAAGAAGAAAAGATTATGTTAAATGTAATCACAGTTCAAGGCTTCACAGATTTTCCTTTGATCGGCCTCTTAAGGGAATTTAGGATATACCCAGGGATCATCCAAGAAAAAACACTGTTCTTATGCCCTGGAAGAACCCAGGTGCTGCAGTCCACAATTACTGAGGCTACTCCCTAAGGCAGGAGCCCAGCCCTGCGGCCTGGTGCTGGGAGCCGCAAAGGACAGGCTGCTGGTGTCCACACCTGGGCCTCAGCCCACCTGCTGAGCTCTTTCCCCTGATTTTTCTCTCTAGAAACCCTGAATTGGAAAATAAGTTGGCAGGTCACAGGGTCCTCCTGCCTCTAGACTGTGGTACACACTGTCAGTCTAGATGATGCTTGCTAGATGCATGTTTTGGGGCCACTTAGGGCCCAGCATCAGGGCAGGGCCACTCCTCACTGCTAGCAGCATATTTTAGTAGTCTCTCCCCCATCCCCATCCCCATGTCCACTCTTTTTTGCTAGGTATTTACCTACCATCACCCTTCACATAGTGGGACACAGAACAAAGAACACTGTGGATTGGTTAACCTGATGCTTAAATAAAATTAAAAATAGGGTTATTTAAACCTATAGAGAACTCTGGGTGCCCTTCCTAAAGAGATGGATCCTCAGGCACACACAGGGGAAAGATGGGGCTCCTGGAGATTATCAGCCCTGCACTCCCCTTTGACCTGTCACATTCCAGAGCTAGTGAGGGGCAGAGCCAGGACACAAAGCAAGGTCTAAGTCCAGGGCTTTCTGCAATCCCATCATTCTCTTCTACACTGGGATTTTACTTTTAACTTTTTGGAGTAAAATATGCCCTCATGTAAAGAAGATGTGGCACATATATACAATGGAATATTACTCAGCCATAAAAAGAAACGAAACTGAGCTATTTGTAATGAGGTGGATAGACCTAGAGTCTGTCATACAGAGTGAAGTAAGTCAGAAAGAGAGAGACAAATACCGTATGCTAACACATATATATGGAATTTAAGAAAAAAAAATGTCATGAAGAACCTAGGGGTAAGACAGGAATAAAGACACAGACCTACTTGAGAATGGACTTGAGGATATGGGGAGGGGGAAGGGTAAGCTGTGACAAAGCAAGAGAGTGGCGTGGACATATATACACTACCAAACGTAAAATAGATAGCTAGTGGGAAGCAGCCGCATAGCACAGGGAGATCAGCTCGGTGCTTTGTGACCACCTAGAGGGGTGGGATAGGGAGGGTGGGAGGGAGGGAGACACAAGAGGGAGGAGATATGGGAGCATATGTATATGTATAACTGATTCACTTTGTTAAAAAGCAGAAACTAACACACCATTGTAAAGCAATTATACTCCAATAAAGATATAAAAAAATGCACTCATAGCTTTGCATTTATTTACACAGCCTACCTATTTCTATGACTTTTAAAATAGCACATTTAGTTTGTTCTAAGAATTAGAATCCACAAACACCAAAAGCTCTACTTAACTTCCCAAAGCTCCCTGTGAAGTCACGTGAGGAGGTAAGCCAAACACAGATTCTGGGCTGTGAAGGGCAACAGCACTGTCTGGAGAGGGTTGGGCCTCCTTCTGGCCCTGAGACAACCAGGCCTCGCCATAATCCGTTTATTTACTCATTTAACACATATTCATTGAATACCTACGCTGAGCCAGGTACCTAACTCAGAGCTGGGGTTAGCAGTGAATAAGACAAACCAAATCCTTCTCAGAGCTACTGCATTCAAGCTGGAGAAACAGACAGTAAACAAAGAGACAAATTAACCAGAAGGATACCAGCAAGTAAAGGTGTCAAGGTAGAGAATTGGCGGGGGTGGGTGGTGATGGGGTCTGATGGACTGCATTGCTTTTAAGGTCGGGAGGCTAAAGAAAGCTTTCTGATAAAGTGACATTTAAAGAGATCTGAAGGACAAGTAAGAATTTATTCACGCATATGTCTGGGAAGAGAGAATTCTAGGCAGAGAAGAGTAAACACACAGTCCCAAGGCACAGTGAGGCACAGTGTGTTCAAGGTGGGGATGGAACCCAGGGACTGTGGAGAAGATGGACAGGATGAGGTCTGAGGGGAGGATGGGACCAGATCTGACAGAGCTGTGCAGCCAGTGTGAGCAGTTGGATTTAGAGGGCAGCAGTGGGGCCCCTGGAAGGTTTGAAGCAGGGGAACGATGTGGTCTGATTACAGTTAAGGTTATATCCAAACGATGAGGCTCTATGGTGGGAAGTACTCCTAGGCCAGTCCAACAACTCAGTGGTGTTGCCCAGAATTTCAGACAACTGTATCACCACAGCCCGCGCTGGGCCAGGGGAAACCATGCCAAGGCTACGTCCACTGCTCCTACTCAGACGGTCCTTAGCTGATTGCCCACAACTCCACAGGCTTTCTAACATCATCTTCAACTCTCAGAGATTCTGATTCTAGCAGTGAAGCCCTCACCCACTGCTGGTGACAAACCATGAGCAGTGCTTCAACATACTGCCCTCTCACAGCTTGACCTGGGCATCGTCGGCCAGGCTGTAACTGCTGCTCGTGACTACAGCTAACACTAACTGCGGGACTTAGGGAAGCTCAGCTTCTCTCTGGGTTTTAATTTCTTCCCTTATAAAATGAAAGTTAAGAGGCTCTTAACCTCTTGCAAGTCTAAAGAAAGAAAAGTGCATATGCACACATAATTATATCTTTCATTTCACAGTGTTCACAGTCCCTCTTTTTGTCAGGCCCTGGGTCTCAGGTTAAAAACGCTTGGCCTAGATGACTCCTAGTTTGCCTTTCAATGCTGTAATCAATTGACTACATCCACAGTTGAAACAGCACTTTAATCTTCCGTCTCATGGATACTCAGTGTAAATTAGCACCATCAACTAATCTGCCTTTTAAAAAGGAAAGAGAGGAGAAGGAATGTAGGAAAGGGTATAATAAAAAAGCAAAGGAGAAAAAAACTAAAATGATGTTATTGTGAGCCAAAAGCTGTGTGATGGAAGAAATCTTGTAGCCAAATGTGTCCTTGAAACTCAATTTTATCCTTGCTCCTTAACTAATGATGACAGAATACAGACCTCTGTCAGCATATGAGAATGTTTATAAATTATATAACAACCTTTTCTTCCCTTTAAGTAAAAGGTCTTCACCAAAGTGTTGAGCACACACTAGTGCATGTGGAATGATTTTAAGTGGTGCATGAATGTACAGCTTTAATAGATATGTAATTTAATTTATAATATCAAAAATTACTAGCAAACCAAATTATGACTTCACAGATATTATTGCTTAAGACACAGTTAAGTAAAAAAGAGTGATTCCATTTAAAGTGAATTTAAAAACTACTAAGTAAGCAGGAGACCAGAATTAGCAAAATTTAGAAGGTGGTGTCTGAATGAGCAGTGGGAAACGTGGGAGGTCTTCATTTCAGAATCCTTTCAGCTGATGTCAAAATAATCTATTAGAGAATAGTAAGGAAGGGCTAGTTAGTCTATAATTTGGTCCATAATTCTCAACTCTACAACTTTTCCATATATAATTTTTTTTTACTCAAAAAATCTTTTCTCTTAGCTACCAGTATTTAGATATTTCCACACTGAAAACCCCATGTTCTTAAATGGAACAGAATAAGTCACTGTGGAATTTGACCTTGAAAATAACCAGTTAAAAAAATGGCTGTTTTCTTCAATTGTATTAGAACATAATCAATTTCCTTCTAGATTTACTTACACTTTTCAGGTGGTGTTATTGTAATAGTCTGAGCTGTAAATTCTTCATCAAAGTATCTGGTGTCTGTCTCAGATGTTACTTGAGGCTTAAAAGGAGGTACAAGCTGTAAGAAGCAAAAGAGTACTGTTAACAGACTTCAGTTTAGGAAAATTCACTTCTAGGATAAAATTAGAGAGCAAATACTAAATGAATAGTGCAAGAGGCTAGACTGCTCAGTGACTGTGTAAGGTAAATGTGGTATTTGGCTTCACAGTCAAGACTAAACACAGAACATTAGGTACCTGGTTGTTCTATATTATATTTGAGGGATTATGTGAAACAGAATAATTGAGAACCAAAGAACAGGGTGCTTCCATGTCCTGGCTATTGTAAATAGAGCTGCAATGAACATTGTGGTACTTGACTCTTTTTGAATTATAGTTTTCTCAGGGTATATGCCCAGTAGTGGGATTGCTGGGTCATATGGTAGTTCTATTTTTAGTTTTTTAAGGAACCACCTAAGTGTCCATCGACAGATGAATGGATAAAGAAGATGTGGCACATATATACAATGGAATATCCTCAGCCATAAAAAGAAATGAAATTGAGTTATTTGTAGTGAGATGGATGGACCTAGAGACTCTCATACAGAGTGAAGTAAGTCAGAAAGAGAAAAACAAATACTGTGTGCTAACACATATATATGGAACCTAAAAAAAAAAAAAATGGTTTTGAAGAACCTAGGGGAAGGACAGGAATAAAGACGCAGAGATAGAGAATGGACTTGAGGATATGCGGAGGGGGAAGGGGAAGCTGCGACGAAGTGAGAGTGGCATGGACATATATACATTATCAAACGTAAAATAGCTAGCTAGGGGGAAGCAGCCGCATAGCACAGGGACATCAGCTCAGTGCTTTGTGTCCACCTAGAGGGGTGGGATAGGGAGGGTGGGAGGGAGACGCAAGAGGGAGGGGATATGGGGATGTATGTATATTATAGCTGATTCACTTTGTTATAAAGCAGAAACTAACACACCATTGTAAAGCAATTATACTCTAATACAGATGTTAAAAAAAAAAAGCAGAAAACAAAAAATAGGGTGGGAAGAGGATACTGAAAAGTCTGTCCTAATATTTTTTCCTAGTAAAATACATACAAAACCGATGGATTTGGGCTGAAACAAAATGTAGGCTCTTCCTAGGGCGGGAAAAGCGCAACCTTGCTAGCTTTCTCTAGCACTTCCTGGTGCCTAGCTGAACAGGTTATTATTAAAAGCGCAATTTGATAACATAGTTGTTACATACACAGTTGTTACGTAGATCACAGATTGAGTTCTGCCTCTATACTTGGTGGCAAAGAAATATAACCCTGCTTACTTGAAACCCTCTGGAACAGGGGTTCTTGGCAGCCCGCGAAGTGACGTGCAAACGTTTTGTCCATAGATTTGTTTGTTTGCTTGTTTGTTTTTGCGGTACGTGGGTCTCTCACTGATGTGGCCTCTCCCGTTGCAGAGCACAGGCTCCGGACGCGCAGGCTCAGCGGCCGTGGCTCATGGGCCCAGCCGCTCTGCGGCATGTGGGATCTTCCCAGAACGGGGCATGAACCCATGTCCCCTGCACTGGCAGGTGGATTCTCAACCACTGAACCACCAGGGAAGCCCTGTCCATAGATTTTATCCCGTTCCTCAAAAGGAACCATAACCCCAAAGATTAAGAGTAGCTGCTCCAGGGTTGAGAGAACTGGACTCATTCACCTCTGACCAGCAGCAGGCATGGGGTGGGGGAAAGTCTTGGGGTGCTGGAGATGACAGAAGCCTGAGCCATGTGAACCTCCACTTCTGCTACCTCTGTTGGCTGGGAGGGACTGGAACCAGGAGGGGGGTCCTGATTCTCAGGGCTCCAGCCTCACAGGTGAGAGCCTACAGGTTTCTTTTTAACATAGGAAGCCCAGACTCAGGGCGTGGAGTCAGAGTATGTGCTCTGATGAATACCATTCAGATAGAAAAATGGAAAACAGAGTGACAGAAATTAGTATACTTTATAAAAATTTTACAGAAACCAATACACAACTGGCATCATTCAATGCATTTTCCACTGTTACTGTCACCAAATTTATGTTAAATGAGACAAAAATCTTTGCATTATTCTCCAATGTGTTTTTTTAATTCATGCTATTTTATTTATTTTTTTACATCTTTATTCGAATATAATTGCTTTACAATGTTGTGTTAGTTTCTGCTGTACAACAAAGTGAATCAGCTATATGTATACATATACCCCCATATCCCTTCCCTTTTGAGCCTCCTTCCCACCCTCATCACAAAGCACCAAGCTGATCTCCCTGTGCTATGCAGCAGCTTCCCACTAGCCATCCATTTTACATTTGGTAGTGTGTATATGTCAGTGCTACCCTCTCACTTCATCCCAGCTTCCCATTCCCCCCGTGTTCTCAAGTAAGTTCTCTACATCTGTCTCTTTATTCCTGCCCTGCCACTAGGTTCATCAGTATCGTTTTGTTTCGATTCCACATGTATGCATTAGCATACGGTATTTGTTTTTCACTTTCTGACTTACCTCACTCTGTATGATAGACCCTAGGTCCATCCACCTCACTACAGATAACTCAATTTTGTTCCTTTTTATGACTGACTAATATTCCACTGTATACATGTGCCACATCTTCTTTACCCATTCATCTGTCGAAGGACATTCAGGTTGCTTCCATGTCCTGGCTATTGTAAACAGAGCTGCCATGAACATTGTGGTACATGACTCTTTTTGAATTATGGTTTTCTCAGGGTATATGCCCAGTAGTGGGATTGCTGTGTCATATGGTAGTTCTATTTTTAGTTTTTTAAGGAACCTCCATAGTGGCTGTATCAATTTACATTCCCATTAACAGTGCAAGAGGGTTCCCTTTTATCCACACCCTCCCCAGCACTAATTGTTGGTAGATTTTTTGATGATGGCCAGTCTGACTGGTGTGAGGTGATACCTCACTGTGATTTTGATTTGCATTTCTCTAATGATAAGTGATGTTGAGCATCTTTTCATGTGTTTGTGGGCAATCTGTATATCTTCGTTGGAGGAATGTCTACTTAGGTCTTCTGCCCATTTTTGGATTGGGTTGTTTGTTTTTTCGATATTGAGCTGCATGAACTGCTTGTATATTTTGGAGATTAATCCTTTGTCACTTGCTTCATTTGCAAATATTTTCTCCCATTCTGAGGGTTGTCTTTTCATCTTGTTTATGGTTTCCTTTGCTGTTCAAAAGCTTTGAAGTTTCATTAGGTCCCATTTGTTTATTTTTGTTTTTATTTTCATTACTCTAGGAGGTGGATCAAAAAAGATCTTGCTGTGATTTATGTCAAAGAGTGTTCTTCCTATGTTTTCCTCTAAGAGTTTTATAGTGTCCAGGCTTACAATTAGGTGTCTAATCCATTATGAGTTTATTTTTGTGTATGGTGTTAGGGAGTGTTCTGGTTTCATTTGTTTACATGTAGCTGTTCAGTTTTCCCAGCACCACTTATTGAAGAAGCTGTCTTTTCTCCATTGTATATTCTTGCCTTTTTTGTTAAAGATAAGGTGACCATATGTGCGTGGGCTTATCTCTGGGCTTTCTATCCTGTTCCACTGATCTATATTTCTGTTTTTGTGCCAGTACCATACTGTCTTGATTACTGTAGCTTTGTAGTATAGTCTGAAGTCAGAGAGCCTGATTCCTCCAGCTCTGTTTTTCTTTCTGAAGATTGCTTTGGCTATTCAGGGCCTTTGTTTCCAAATAAACTGTAAAATTTCTTGTTCTAGTTCTGTGGAAAATGCCATTGGTATTTGATAGGGATTGCATTGAATCTTTAGATTGCTTTGGGTAGTACAGTCATTTTCACAATGTCGATTCTTCCAATCCAAAAACACGGTATATCTCTCCATCTGTTTGTACTGTCTTTAATTTCTTTCATCAGTGTCACATAGTTTTCTGCATACAGGTCTTTTGCCTCCTTAGGTAGGTTTATTCTTAGGTATTTTATTCTTTTTGTTGCAATGGTAAATGGCAGTGTTTCCTTAGTTTCTTTTTCAGATTTTTTCGTTGTTAGTTATAGGAATACAAGAGATTTCTGTACATTAATTTTGTATCCTGCTACTTTACCAAATTCATTGATTAACTCTAGTAGTTTTCTGGTGGCATCTTTAGGATTTTTAGACTATGTTTTAGAAAGCCAAGGGATGAGCAGAATTAAAAGCATTTTTTCGAAATAAAGGACCACATTTCAGTTTGCAGAACATGTTACACAGCATTTTAAATTTCTTTTCTTTTTAACATTCTTTCTCTGTGCCCCCAGTACACAGATATTCTAAAGTCTCTATCATTAGCAATCACTACTTTTGGAACTGAAACAAATTCAGGTTCCACTCATGAGCTGTAATGGCTGCTAAGGTACCAGAACACATTTCTATCTGCTCTGTTAGGATGACTGGAAACAAGCAAGCAGTTCACTCCACTGATGGAAATCTTCCCTCTTCCATTCATTCAAAAGCTCATTCTCACACTGCTTTGTTTTTCTTCAAGACTTTTCAACATCTGACACATATACACATGCATCACCATTACAGCTCCTTCCCAATAAAATAAAAGTTCCACAAGAGCAATGATTTTTAAAGTCCCTCACCGGCGTCATACACATGCACACAACACCAACAATGATAGTGACTGGAGAATTTTGTTTTCCTTTTAGAAAACTGAGGGATAACTGCCTCTCTGGCAGGCAAGTAGGAGACTGGGATTCTGGTTGTGACTTTCTTTCTGATTCACCATTCTACAAATGTTCAAAAAATAGGTCTCATCCTTTCAATAAAAAAAAATTAACCACAAGAAATTCTTCGAGCAGAAATGGGCTTCTATTGGGCATGTGGAGTAGGTTTTGCTTACCTCTGCCCACCCTTCCCATATGGTTCCTTCTGATGGCAGAAATGTAAATCTTAAATCTGCCTTCAAGTTAGGGGAAAGCTGTTATCTTTTTAGATGAGAGAGAGAATGGTCACCTGAAACTTTAAAAAAACTGAAACAAATCTTTAAACAGTTTTCAAAAGATTACAGGGTGCTTACACTAGTCTGTTAAAATGTCATGATACTACATTTACCTGACCTCCTCTCTCAAACAGCTGCCCTCCCCATTACTTTCTATCCTCACACTGCTTTTTCTTTAAAAGACTTTTCAACATCTGACACATACACACCTATATATACACATGCAAAATACATGTTTATTGTCATTACACCTCCTCCTCAGTAAAATATAAGTTCCACAAGGGTAAGTACTTTTAAAGAACAGTTTTATGATCGACATACAATAAACTGCACACATATCTTAAGAGTGTACAAAAAGAGTATACAATTTGATGTTTTGACATATGTATATACCCATGAAATCAAGATGATGAACATACCCATTGCTTGTAGATATTTTCTCATAACCCTATGTAATCCTGTCCTCTCCTGTATCCCCTTGCAGGCAACAGCTGACCTGCTCTCTGCCATGAGTGATTTGTTTATATTTTCTTGACTTTTACAGATTTGGAATCAAATAGTATGTATTCTTCATCTGGTTTCTTTCACTTAGCATGATTATTTTGACACTCATCCACATCATTGCTTGTATCAATAGCTCATCCATTTTACTGTTGGGTAATATTCCATCATACAGATGTACCTCAATTTGTTTAACCATTCACCTCTCCATGGACTTCTGGGTTGCTTCTAGTTTGGGGCTATAACAAATAAAGTTGCTAGGAATCTTTATGCCCAAGTCTTTCCCAAAGTAGTTGCATTGCTGCATGTTCCTATCAATAGCGAAGAAGAGTCCTAGTTGTTCCACAGTCTTGCCAACATTGTTTTATTCTAATATGTTTTATTCTATATTCTAATATGTGGTGGCATTTCACTATGTTTTAATTTATATTTCCCTAATGAATAATCAATCACCTTGTTCACAAGTTTATTTCTTCTTTGATGAAGTGTCTTCTCAAATATTTGTCCTTCTTTTTCCTTCTCATTAGGTTTAGAGAGTTCTTTATACATTCTGTATGCATGTCCTTTATCAGATTTGTGATTTGTGACTACTCTCTTTGTTCTCTTATTGGTGACTTTTGAAGAATACACATTCCTAATTTTGATAAAGTCTGATTTATTACTTTTTTCTATGGATCATGCTTTGCCCTTGTCTAAGAAATCTCTGCATAACCTAATACCACAAAGATTTTTCTCCTGTATGTTCAGAACTATAATACATTTGGAGTTAATTTCACATATACTGCAAATTATATTTTTTAACATGGATGCCCAATTGTTTCAGCACCAATTGAACTATCTTAATATTTTTATTGAAAGTCAATTAATCATATATATGTGAGTCTCTTTCCAGATTTTCTATTGAGTTGTATTGATCTCTTTGCCCAACTTTATGGTGAATAAAGATGTTATCTATTCATTAACAAGCTCTCTTGATTTGATTACTGTGAGTTAATAATTAGTCTTGAAGTAAGGTAGGTAGGCCCTCCAACTTCATTTTTTTTGTCAAGTTGTTCTGGCTCTTTTAAGTCCTCTATATTTCATATGAATTTTAGAATCAACCTAATAATCTCTACAGAATAACCTCCTAGGGTCTTGGTTAGGGTTGTGCTGAATTTATCTATCAATTTTGAGAGAACTAACATCTTAAAAATATTGAGTCTTCTAGATCATGAACACAGTATATCTTTCCATTGCTTTAGGCTGTTTTTTAACTTCTCTCAACAATTATTTTAGTTTTCAGTATAAAGGTCTTTCAAATCTTGTCAAAAGCATCCCTAGAAGAGACCTTCAAGATGGCAGAGGAGTAAAGACGTACAGATCACCTTCTTCCCCAGAAATACATCAAAAATACATCTACATGTGGAACAACTCCTACAGAACACCTACTGAATGCTGGCAGAAGACCTCAGACTTCCCAAAAGGCAAGAAAATCCCCACATACCTGGGTAGGGCAAAAGAAAAAAGAAAAACAAAGAGACAAAAGAATAGGGAACCTCTGGGAGGGAGCTGTGAAGGAGGAAGTTTCCTCACACTAGGAAGCCCCTTCACTGGTGGAGACAAGGGGTGGGCAGGGGGGAAGCTTCAGAGCCACGGAGGAGAGCGCAGCAACAGGCGTGCAGAGGGCAAAGTGGAGAGATTCCTGCACAAAGGATCGGTGTCAACCAGCACTCACCAACCTGAGACGCTTGTCTGCTCACCCGCCAGGGTGGGTGGGGGCTGGGAGCTAAGGCTCGGGTTTCACAGGTCAGATCCCAGGGAGAGGACTGGGGTTGGCTGCGTGAACACAGCCTGAAGGGGGCTAGTGAACCACAGCTAGCCAGGAGACAGTATGGGAAAAAGTCTGGATCTGCTGGAGAGGCAAAAGACCATTGTTTCAGGGTGTGCGAGGAGAGGGCATTCAGAGCACCGCCTAAACGAGCTCCAGAGATGGGTGGAGCCACGGCTATCAGCTCAGACCCCAGAGGCGGGCATGAACTGCTAATGCTGCTGCCGCTACCACTAAAAATCCTGTGTGCAACCACAGGTCACTTCCCACACCCCCCTGGGAGCCTGTGCAGCCCGCCACTGCCAGGGTCCTGTGATCCAAGGACAACTTTCCCTGCAAAACACACAGTGCACCTCAGGCTGTTGCAATGTCACGCTAGCCTCTGCCGCCACAGGCTGGCCCCACAATCCAATTATGACTACCGTACCCCTCCCTCTCCCTGGCCTGAGTGAGCAAGAAAGCCCTAATCAGCTGCTGATTTAACGTCCTCCTATCTGGGCGGGGAGCAGACTCCTGAGGGCAGCCTACACTCAGAGGCGGGGCCAAAACCAAAGCTGAACCCCAGGAGTTGTGTGAACAAAGAAGAGAAAGGGAAATTTCTCTGTGCAGCCTCAGGAGGAGTGGATTAAATCCCTACCATCAACTTGATAAACCCTGCATCTGTGGAATACCTGAATAGACAACGAATGTTCCCCAAATTGAGGTGGTAGACTTTGGGAGCAACTGTAGACTTGGGGTTTGCTTTCTGCATCTAATTGGTTTCTGGTTTTATTTTTATCTTAGTTTAGTTTTTAGTGCTTAATATCATTGGTGGATTTGTTAATTGGTTTGGTTGCTCTGTTCCTCTTTTAATTTTTTGATTTTTTCCCCTTTTTCTCTTTTTGTGAGTGTGTATGTGTATGCTTCTTTGTGTGATTTTGTCTGTTTAGGTTTGCTCTTACCACATGTCCTAGAGTTCCATCTGTTTTTTTTTTTTTCTCTTTCTTTTCTTTCTTTCTTCCTTTTCTTCTGAGCCATGTGGCTGGCAGGGTCTTTGTCCTCCGGCCGGGTGTCAGACCTGAGCCTCTGAGGTGGGAGGGCCGAGTCCAGGACATTGGACCACCAGAAACCTCCCAGCCCCACGTGATATCAATTGGCGAGAGCACTCCCAGAGATCTTCGTCTCAACACTAATACCCAGCTCCACCAACGGCCAGCAAGCTCCAGTGCAGGAGGCCCCATGCCAAAAAACTAGGAAGACAGGAACACAATCCCACCCATTAGCAGAGAGGCTGCCTAAAGTCATACTAAGTTCACAGACATCCCAAAACACACCACCAGATGCAGCCCTGCCCACCAGAAGCACAAGATGCAGCCCCACCCACCAGAACACAGGTACCAGTCCCCTCCACCAGAATGCCTACACAAGTCACTGAACCAACCTCACCCACTGGGGGCAGACACCAAAAATAATGGGAACTACAAACCTGCAGCCTGTGAAAAGGAGACCCCAAACACACTAAGTAAAATGATAAGACAGAGAAATATGTAGCAGATGAAGGAGCAAGGTAAAAACACAGCAGACCAAACGAATGAAGAGGAAATAGTCAGTCCACCTGAAAAAAGATTCAGAGTAATGATAGTGAAGATGATCCAAAATCTCAGAAATAGAATGGAGAAAATACAAGAAGTGTTTAACAAGGACCGAGAAGAACTAAAGAGCAAACAATGATGAATCAACACAATAAATGAAATTAAAAATACTCTAAAAGGAATCAATAGCAGAATAACTGAGGCAGAAAAATGGATAAGTGACCTGGAAGATAAAATAGTGGAAATAACTGCTGCAGAGCAGAGTAAAGAAAAAGAGTGAAAAGAATTGAGGACAGTCTCAGAGGTCTCTGGGACAATATTAAAGCACCAACATTCAAATTACAGGGGTCCCAGAAGAAGAAGAGATAAAGAAAGTGCCTGAGAAAATATTTGAAGAAATTATAGTTGAAAACTTCTCTAACATGGGAAAGGAAATAGTCAATCAAGTCGAGGAAGCACAGAGAGTCCCATACAGGATAAATCCAAGGAGAAACACGCCAAGACACATATTAATCAAACTATCAAAAATTAAATTCAAAGAAAAAATATTAAAAGCAGCAAAGGAAAAGCAACAAATAACATACAAGGGAATCCCCATAAGGCTAACAGCTGATCTTTCAGAAGAAACTCTGCAAGCCAGAAGGGAGTGGCAAGACATATTTAAAGTGATGAAAGGGAAAAATCTACAACCAAGATTACACTACCCAGCAAGGATCTCATTCAGATTTGACAGAGAAATTAAAACATTTACAGACAAGCAAAAGTTAAGAAAATTCAGCACCACCAAACTAGCTTTACAACAAATGCTAGAGTAACTTCTCTAGGCAGGAAACACAAAAGAAGGAAAAGACCTACAATAACAAACCCAAAACAATTAAGAAAATGATAGTAGGAACATACATACTGATAATTACCTTAAATGTAAATGGATTAAATGCTCCAACCAAAACAAACATATTAGCTGAATGGATTCAAAAACAAGACCCATATATATGCTGTCTACAAGAGACCCACACCAGATGTAGAGACACATACAGACTGAAAGTGAAGGGATGGAAAAAGATATTCCACTCAAATGGAAATCAAATGGAAGCTGGAGTAGCAATACTCATATCAGATGAAATAGACTTCAAAGAAAAGACTATTACAAGAGACAAAGAAAGACACTACATAATGATCAAGGGATTAATCCAAGAAGAAGATATAACAGTTGTAAATATTTATGTACCCAACATAGGAGCACCTAAATACATAAGGCAAATGCAAACAGCCATAAAGGGGAAATTGACAGTAACACAATAATAGTAGAGGATTTTAACACCCCATTTTCACCAATGGGTAGATCATCCCAAATGAAAATAAGGAAACACAAGCTTTAAAAGTCACATTAGGGCTTCCCTGGTGGTGCAGTGGTTAAGAGTCCACCTGCCGATGCAGGGGACATGGGTTCGTGCCCCGGTCCGGGAAGATCCCACATGCCGCGGAGCG
Organism: Mesoplodon densirostris; assembly: GCF_025265405.1. NCBI lineage: Eukaryota > Metazoa > Chordata > Mammalia > Artiodactyla > Ziphiidae > Mesoplodon > Mesoplodon densirostris. Next base: position 128,058,201 of record NC_082662.1, on the reverse strand, counting down.
GCTGGGCCCGTGAGCCATGGCTGAGCCTGCGTGTCCGGAGCCTGTGCTCCGCAATGGGAGAGGCCACAACAGTGAGAGGCCCATGTACCGCAAAAAAAAAAAAAAAAAAAAAAAAAGTCACATTAGATCAGACGGACTTAACTGATATTTATAGGACATCCCATCCAAAAACAACAGAATATACTTTCTTCTCAAGTGCTCATGGAATATTCTCCAGGACAGATCATATCATGGGCCACAAATCAAGCATTGGTACACTTAAGAAAACTGAAATCGTATCAAGTATCTTTTCCAACCACACGCTTTGAGACTAGATATGAATTCAGGAAAAAAACTGTTAAAAATACAAACACATGGAGGCTAAACAATACACTACTAAATAACCAAAAGATCACTGAAGAAATTGAAGAGGAAATGAAAAAATAGCTAGAAACAAATCACAATAAAAACACAATGACCAAAACTTATGAGATGCAGCAAAAGCAGTTCTAAGAGGGAAGTTTATAGCAGTACAATCCTACCTCAAGAAACAAAAAACATCTCAAATAAACAACCTAAGCTTACACCTAAAGCAATTAGAAAAAGAAGAACAAAAAACCCCCCAAAGTTAGCAGAAGGAAATAAATCATAAAGATTAGATTAAAAAATAAATGAAAAGAAGAGAAGAAAGAGAAATAAAAGTAATCCAAATCAGAAAAGAAGAAATAAAACTATCACTGTTTGCAGATGACATGATACTATACATGGAGAATCCTAAAGATGCTACCAGAAACCTACCAGAGCTAATCAATAAATTTTGTAAAGTAGCAGGATACAAAATTAATACACAGAAATCTCTTGTATTCCTATACACTAATGCCGAAAAATCTGAAAGAGAAATTAAGGAAACACTCCTATTTACCATTGCAACAAAAAGAATAAAATACCTAGGAAAAAACCGACCTAAGGAGACAAATGATCTGTACACAGAAAACTGTAAGACACTGATGAAAGAAATTAAATACAGACAGATGGAGAGATATACCATGTTTTTGGATTGGAAGAATCAACATTGTGAAAATGACTGTACTACCCAAAGCAATCTAAAGATTCATTGCAATCCCTATCAAGCTACCAATTGCATTTTTCACAGAACTACAACAAAATATTTTACAATTTGTAGGGAAACACAAAAGATCCCGAATAGCCAAAGCACTCTTGAGAAAGAAAAATGGAGCTGGAAGAATCAGGCTCCCAGACTTCAGTCTCTACTACAAAGCTACAGTAATCAAGACAGTATGGTACTGGAACAAAAACAGAAATATAGATCAATGGAACAGGATAGAAAGCTCAGAGATAAACCCATGCACATATGGTCCCCTTCTCTTTGACAAAGGAGCCACGGACATACAATGGAGAAAAGACAGCCTATTCAATAAGTGGTGCTGGGAGAACTGAACGGCTACATGTAAACGAATGAAATTAGAACACTTCCTAACACCATACAGAAAAATAAACTCAAATTGGATTAAAGGGGCTTCCCTGGTGGCACAGTGGTTGAGGGTCTGCCTGCCGATGCAGGGGATGCGGGTTCGTGACCCGGTCCGGGAAGATCCCACATGCCGCGGAGCGGCTGGGCCCGTGAGCCATGGCTGCTGAGCCTGCGCGTCTGGAGCCTGTGCTCTGCAACGGGAGAGGCCACAACAATGAGAGGCCCGCGTACAGCCAAAAAAAAAAAAAAAAAAAGGATTAAAGACCTAAATGTAAGGCCAGACACTATAAAACTCTTAGAGGAAAACATAGGAAGAACACCCTATGACATAAATCACAGCAAGATCCTTTTTGATCCACCTAGAGAAATGAAAATAAAAACAAAAATAAACAAATGGGACCTAATGAAACTTCAAAGCTTTTGAACAGTAAAGGAAACCATATACAATACGAAAAGACAACCCTCAGAATGGGGGAAAATATTTGCAAACGATGCTACTGACAAAGGATTAATCTCCATAATATACAAGCAGCTCATGCAGCTCAATAACAAAAAAACAAACAACCCAATCCAAAAATGGGCAGAAGACCTAAGTAGACATTCCTCCAACGAAGATATACAGATTGCCCACAAACACATGAAAAGATGCTCAACATCATTAATCATTAGAGAAATGCAAATCAAAATCACAGTGAGGTATCACCTAACAGCAGTCAGAATGGCCATCATCAAAAAATCTACAAACAGTAAATGCTGGAGAGGGTGTGGAGAAAAGGGAACCCTCTTGCACTGTTGGTGGGAATGTATATCGATACAGACACTATGAAGAACAGTATGGAGCTTCCTTAAAAAACTAGAAATAGAACTACCATATGACACAGCAATCCCACTACTGGACATATACCCTGAGAAAATCATAATTCAAAAAGAGACATGTACCACAATGTTCACTGCAGCACTATTTACAATAGCTAGGACATGGAACCATCTTAAATGTCCATGGACAGGTGAATGGATAAAGAAGATGTGGCACGTATATACAATGGATTGATACTCAGCCATAAAAAGCAATGAAATTGAGTTATTTGTAGTGAGGTGGAAGGACCTATAGCCTGTCATACAGAGTGAAGTAAGTCAGAAAGAGAAAAACAAATACTGTATGCTAATACATACATATGGAATCTAAAAAAAATATGGTTCTGATGAACCTAGGGGTAGGATAGGAACAAAGATGAAGACGTAGGGAATGGACTTGAGGACACGGGGAGGGGGAAGGGTAAGCTGAGATAAAGTGAGAGAGTAGCACTGACATATATACACTACCAAATGTAAAATAGCTAGCTAGTGGGAAGCAGCTGCATAGCACAGGGAGATCAGCTCAGTGCTTTGTGACCACCTAGAGGGGAGGAATAGGGATAGTGGGAGGGAGGTGCAAGAGGGAGGGTATGTGGGGATATATGTATACATATAGCTGATTCACTTTGTTATACAGCAGAAACTAACACAACATTGTAAAGCAATTATACTCCAGTAAAGGTGTTAAAAAAAGAAAAGTATCGCTAAGTATTTCACATTTCTGTTGTTATCATAAATAATATTTTTATTCATTTCCACTTTGGATTGTTGCTGCTGTATAAAATTACAGTTCTTTTTATATCCTGAACTCTATATATTCATCTTGTATCAAGTACACCCATAGGTTAAACTTTAGTAGCTTTTTTATAGATTCCATCTTATTTTCTACATATATAAATCATGTTGTTCATGAATAAAGACAGATTCACTTCTTTCTTTCCAATCTATATGCATGATAAATTCTTTTTCTTGCCTTACCTTATTAGAACCTCCAGTACAATGGTGAACAGAGTGAACATTTTTGTCTTGTGAAACCATTCAGTCTTTCTTCATTAAGATATTTAATATAGGTTTTCCATAGATGTTCTTTATCAGGTTAAAAAAGTTTCCTATTCCAGGTTTACTGGGAGTATTTTTGTTTGCTTGCTTTTTGGCTTAAATCAGAAATGGATGTTAGATTTGTTTTGAACGCTTCTTTTCCTGCATCCATTGAGATAAACGTGTATTTTTTCAGTCTATTAATATGATAAATCATAGTGATTAATTGAATATTAAACCAACCTTGTATTCCTGGAATAAACCCCACCTGGTAAAGATGTGCTATTTTTTTTTAAAAATCTTTTCTTGTACTTAATTTGCTAAAATCATGTTAAGTGTTTTTACTACATATATGTCTATTAAGGAAATTTGTTTATAGTTTTTTTTCTTGTACTATCTTTGCCTGCTTTGGGTATCAGATTAAGCTAGCCCCATAGAATGAATTAGGAAATATTCCCTAATATTCAATTTTGCAAAAGAACTTGTATAGCACTGATACTATATCTTACTTAAACGTTCAGTGGAATTCATTGGTGAAGCCACATGGGTCTGGAGTCTTCTTTGTGAGAAGGGTTTTAACTAAAAATATAATTTCTTTAACACACACAAAGCTATTCATGATTATCTCTTTTGCTTTGGCAGTTTGTGTCTTCCAAGGAATTTGTCCCTTTAAGCAAAATTGTTGAATTCATTGACAAAGGTTTTCATAATATTTCCTTATAAACCATTTAAAAGCCATAAAATCTGTAGTACAGTCACCTCTCTCATTCATGATATTAATAATTTTCTTCTCACTTTTTTGTTAAATTTTGTTAGAAATTTATCAGTCTTCTAAAAAATACTAGCTTTTCCTTTCATTGATTTTCTCTATTATTTTTCTGCTTTCTTTTTCATTGACTGCTGTCCCAATCTTTATTATTTCCTTTCTCCTACTTACACTGGGTTTAATTTGTTCCTCTTATTTTAGTTTCTTAAGATAGAACTGATCTTAGATCTTTCTTCTTTTCAAATATAATCAATTGGTACTATAAATTTCCCTTGAACTATTGTATTAGTTGTATCCCACAGATAAACATTTTGCTTTCATTTTTACTCAGTTCAAGATACTTTCTCGTTTCCCTGCTGTTTTCTTTGACCCATGGATTATTTTAAATTGTGTTTAGTTTCCAAATACTTGGAATTTTTCCACATATCCTTTTGTTTTGATTTCTAATTTAATTCCCTTTCATTCAAAGAGAATATGCTTTAAATTATTTGGATCCTTTTAAATTTATAGAGAGTTGTTTTGCCCAAATATGGTATATCATGGTAAGTGTTCTGTATGGCCTTGAAAAGAATAAGTCTTCTGTTATTGGGTGGTTTTCTATAAACGTCAGTTAGATTAAGTTTGGTTGATAGTATTGCTAAAGTCTTTTGTAATCTTAATGATTTTCTCTCTACTTCTATTAATTACTTGAAGATAGGTATTGAAATATCCAACTATAATTTTGGATTTATCTATTTTTCCTTGCAGTTCTATTAGCTTTGCTTTATGTATTTAAGTTTTGTTATTAGGTACACAAATGATTAAGATTGTAATGTCCTCTTGATGAACTGATCCCTTTGTTATAATGAAATAATCCTCCTGATCTCCAATAATATTACTTGCTTTGAAATCTACTTCATAGATATTAATATAACCACTCTCGTCTTCTCTTGATTGGTATGAGCATGGAATATCATTTCCCATTTTACCTATCTGTATTTTACATTTAAAGTGGGTTTCTCTAATCCACATAGAGGTGTTTTTTGCTTTTTATCCAGTCTGACAATCTCTGTCTTTTAATTGTGTTTAGAGTTTATCTACATTTAACGTGATGACTGATATGGTTGGGATTAAATGTACCATCTTGCTATTTGGTTTTTTTTTTTTTTTTTTTTTGCGGTATGCGGGCCTCTCACTGTTGTGGCCTCCCCCGTCGCGGAGCACAGGCTCCGGACGCGCAGGCTCCGGACGCGCAGGCTCAGCGGCCATGGCTCACGGGCCCAGCCGCTCCGCGGCATATGGGATCCTCCCAGACCGGGGCACGAACCCGTATCCCCTGCATCGGCAGGCGGACTCTCAACCACTTGCGCCACCAGGGAGGCCCTTGCTATTTGTTTTATACTTGTCTCATCTGGGACTTTGTTTTACACTTAGGCTATATCCCTAATTCCTTAAACAGTGCTTGCCACATAGCAGTACTCAATAAAACTTCCTGAATAAGTGAATATATCATTCAATCGGATGTCAGAGAACATTCGGTCTACCATTTTAGAGATGAGGAAATTAAAGCTAAAGTTAGTAAAATAACTTGCTAAAGATGATACAAATAGCAACTGAAGCAGCAAAAACCTAGGTTTCCTGATCCCAAGCTCTTTCTACTATAGTACTTAGAATGTGAAGACTGCATGAAAACTGTTTTTGCCTTTGATTGCTTCTCCAGACATTAGTTAAAGATATTTATGCTGGAGGACATTATTTCTTGCGCAAGCCCCCCTCACACACAGAAGCAGAAGGCAATACAGTTAAATGTAAACATATGTACAGGGAAGTAAAAACCCTAAAATTTTATATATGGGGAAAGATGTGAGAGAGATTTGCAAAAAAAATGCTACAGAGGTATACTCACAGAAATCATCAAGAATGCTCAGACCTTGGATTTTATCACAGATTACTAGAATATACATTTAAACAATAAGTGAACAAATTTCAAATATTTAATTATTATGGGCTGAACTGTATTCCCCTCCAAATCCATATGTTGAAGTCCTAACCTCCCCCAGTGACTATTTGAAGATAGGGCCTTTAAAGAGATGATTACATTAAAATGGGGCATTAGCCTTAATCCTACCTGACTTGTGTCCTCATAAATGGAGAAAATTTGGACCCTCAAAAGGACACCAGGAGCATACACACACAGAGGACAAAGTAAGAAGGCGGCCATCTGCAAGCCAAGGAAAGAGGCTTCAGAAGAAACCAACCCTGCCAACACCTTGATCTTAGATTCCAGCCTCCAGAACTGTGAGAACATAAAAATTTCTGTTGTTTAAGTCACCCAGTCTGTGGTATTTTGTTATGGCAGCCCTAGCGGGCTAACACATTAATATTCTATTTTGTGTTTAAACCAATATCGTCTTAATATCCTCTTCTTTTCTCTTTGCACACATCTCTCAAAACACTCCTGCATCAATTGTCACAATGTAAGCTTTCATTTAGTAATGGTAAGGTATGGACAAAGTCAGGAGCACTCAACTGTAAATCTCAGCTACCTTTATATGTTACCTCAATGAATGGCCATAGTGTCATTAACTGCAAACTTAACATATTTTCCCAACGACACATTAAATTTGGCACAGCTCTTTCTCTAAAAGCTAATTTGTTTTCAGACAATGTAGTTCCCAAAGATCAAAACAGGAAGATCAAGGTGCTGGGTTCAAGACAGTGCTTTCAGTTTACTGAAAAGGTATAGACATAATTGGGTTTACAACCTCAAGTCCCTACAGTGGCAACGGAGTTGCAGCTCCGTAACTCCTTTCTGCAGTGATCCTCTACCACACTTCCCACACTGACCCTCTACCAAATTTTAACTGTTACAAAATCAGTCTGTTATGTGCTATCTAGAATTTCTAAAAGTAAATATTTTTATGTTTCTTTACAGTGTAAGGGAAAGAATGGAGAGAGAAAAAAATTACCTAAACTTGCTAGAGTAAGTCACATTCACCACTTCTAGTATGGCTGGAAGGACAGCATGGGTGTTTGAAGGTCAGTCTCCCTGACCTTCCTTAGCAACAAAATCAATTGCTACCACAAAGTCTGTATATTCTTCTGTTTTCAGTTTAGGTACTCTAAAATAAACAGCAGGGCTTGAAACTTTCAGAGAAAGGTGACACAGTGATTATGGAACATTAATTGCCATTTTAATTAAATAAATACTGTGGTTATCTCATACACTATTCTGTGATGACATACATGGATCAAAAGTACTGGAAACATAGACACAGTAAAAACTGCCAACTATTGAATGCTTAGATTTGTCACAGACATTAATCTGATGCTATAATTCCACCTCTTCAAGATAACTCAAGAGAGTAACTAAGATTAGGTAGGGATTCTGGTTTATTTAATCTCTAGTTCTTCTGAAAAACTGGTTTTATGGTTTGTGTGTGTGTGTGTGTGTGTGTGTATGTGTGTGTGTGTGTGTGTATTCCAATATACACATGTATTGGAAAAAATGGGAATATGGAAAGAGGATTTATTTCAAACAAAACTAACAGATCTATGACAAACAAGATTTAATTATATTTTCTGCTAACCTTTCCCATGTCAATTAACTTTTCTTGACAGATGATCAGAAGCTCAAAAAACTATATTTCATTTTTGCAAAATCACACAATAGTAATTCATGTCCATAATGTTGACCTTGATCCTATAAAAAATGCACCAAGGGATCCAAGATATACAGTAACATACAACTATTATATCATAAATTGATCCCAACGAAATGACTATTTTAGCTATAACACACATTAAACATTTAATTAATATATTTGGAACTTAGAAGGGCTTTTAAATAAACAGTATTTTATTTGAACTGCTTTTAAAGTAATTCCCAGAAATTTGAACTCATGTTTTTTTTCCCTTGATACATTCTCTCATTTAAAAAGTTCACAAGCACTCATTTCAATGACTGTAGGTCTGTCGATAGGTGATACTATTCGCAAACATCCATAGATACAAGGCATATTTGAAGATTTCAGTTATATTTGGAGAAGAGCTGCTAATAAAGGTAAAAGAGTTCTCATTAGTGAAATGAAGAGGGCCTTACTGAAAGTCAGGGGACAGTAGTAAAAATGACTTTGCTTCTATGATAGTGATTATGGGCAAATTGCATGCATTATAAACCTCAGTTTTCACTCAGAACCTGCTGAAACAATGTATTCTTTATCCCTCATCCAGGAGATTTCATAGGTACTGTCCAGCATCAGCAGTGTAGCAGCCACTCATCACTATTTCTCTCTCTCTCTCTTTTTTTTTTTTTTTTGCAGTATGTGGGCCTCTCACTGTTGTGGCATCTCCCGTTGTGCAGCACAGGCTCCGGACGCACAGGCTCAGCGGCCATGGCTCACGGGCCCAGGCGCTCCGCGGCATGTGGGATCTTCCCGGACCGGGGCACGAACCCGTGTCCCCTGCATCGGCAGGCAGACTCTCAACCACTGCGCCACCAGGGAAGTCCTCATCACTATTTCTGATTAGGAATGTTCAAAAACATAGGCCAAAGTTAAATGAGTATGTAAATTGGGGAGAAATTATATATAGGCAATTTCCAATTTATAAATCAGTTTTGTTACAAAAGCCTGCAAGGAAGTTGGAGAAAACCTGAGACCTATTTCAATAGACAGAAAACAAAATCAAACAAAAAAATCCTACACAGTGTGGGTAGGCTCCCAGGCAGTAATATTAAAGTCTATTAAACCTAAAATACAGGGGGGAAAAAGCAATGTTAATAATAAAGCTACCAACCAATAATCATAATATTTTCATAGAGAAGTTCATATTATATTTCTATGAGGATGACCAAGAACCTAGCTCCTTTGCCCAAGTTCCTGCAATGACAGCCACTTTCTCATTATCACACCAGATCAACTCCCTAGAAAAGATCCAGTGATAAGGGAGCTCCTAGGTTGGGGGGATGAGATTTTGGTGAGAAGTAAAGAAAGAAAGGTAGGGGCTTTAAAAGTTGAGGAGGAAAAGGTGAAAGTTTAATTTGAAGGAAGGAAGAGTCAGAGAGCAGTTTCTATGAAAGCGGTCATAAGAGGTTCTAAACACACACCTATCTTTCCTAAGTTGTACATCCAAGCCTCTCCTTGTAGATGTACACTAGCAGCTGAACAGCAGAATCGTAAAATTAGAAGAAATAACAAGTAGCACTACCGGCTAATCTGGGAAATTTTCAGTTAAACAGGACTTGAAATGATCTGAATTACTCCACAGGCATACCTCGGAGATATCACTGGCTCTGGAACAGACCACTGCAATAAAGCTAATATCGCAATAAGGCGAGTCACAAGAACTTTTTCGTTTCCCAGGGCATATAGTTATGTTTACACTATACTGTAGTCTATAATGTGTGCAATAACATTATATCTAAATAACTTGCTAAAAAGTGCTAACCATCATCTGAACCTTCAGAGAGTCCTAATCTTTTTGCCGGTGGAGAGTCTTGCGTCCATGTTGACAGCTGCTGACTGATCAGGGTGCTGTTTGCTGAAGGCTGGGGTGGCTGTGGACATTTCTTAAAATAAAATAACAATGAAGTTTGCTGCATCGATTGACTCTTCCTTTCACAAATGATTTCTCTGTAGCATGTAATGCTGTTTGATAGCATTTGATAGCATTTTACCCACAGTAGACTTCTTTCAAGATTGGACTCAATTCTCTCAAACCCTGCTGCTGCTTTATCAATTAAATTTATGCAATATTCTAAACACTGTGTTTTCATTTCAACAATCTTCACAGCATCTTCACCAGGAGTAGAAAGAAACCACTTTCTTTACTCATCCATAAGAAGCAACTCCTCATGTGTTCAAGTTTTATCATGAGGTTACAGCAATTCAGTCATTATCTTCAGGCTCCACTTCTAATTCTAGTTCTCTTTCTGTTTCCACCATATCTGCAGTTACTTCTTCCACTGAAGTCTTGAACCCCTCAAAGTCACCCATGAAGGTTGGAATCAACTTCTTCCAAACTCCTATTAATGTTGAACTTTTGACTTCTTCCCATGAATGATATGTTCTTAATGGCATCTAGAATGGTGAATCTTTTCCAGAAGGCTTTCAATTTATTTTGCCCAGATCCATCAGAGGAATCACTATCTACAGCAGCTAGAGCCTTACAAAATGAATTTCTTAAATAATAAGACTTGAAAATTGAAATGACTCTTTAATCCATGGGTTTCAGAATGGATGCGTCTTAGCAGGCATGGAAACAGCATTAACCTCATCATACATTTCCATTAGATGACCAGGTCCATTGTAATGAGCAGTAGTAATATTCTGAAAGGAATCTTTCATCTGAGCAGTAGGCATCAATAGTGGGCTTAGAATATTCAGTAAACCATGTTGCAAACAGATGTGCTGTCATCTAGGCTTTGTTGTTCCATTTATAAACCACAGGCAGAGTAGATTTAGTATAATTCTTAAGCACCTTAGGAGTTTTGGAATGATAAATGTACACTGGCTTCAACTTAAAGTCACCAGCTGCAATAGCCCCTAACAAAAGAGTCAGTCTGTCCTTTGAAGCTTTGAAGCCAGGCATTAACTTCTCCTCCCTAGCTATGAAAGTCCTAGATGGAATCTTCTTCCAAAAGAAGGCTGTTTCAACTTCATTGAAAATCTGTTGTTTAGTGTAGCCACCTTCATCAATTATCTTAGCTGGATAACTTGCTGCAGCTTCTACATCAGCACTTGCTGTTTTACTTTGAACTTTTATGTTATGGAGACAGCTTCTTTCCTTAAACCTCATGAACCAACATCTCCTAGTTTCAAGATTTTCTTCTGCAGCTTCCGTACCTCTCTCAGCCTTCAAACAATTCAAGAGTGTTAGGGCATGAGTCTAGATTAGGCTTTTGACTAAGGCAATGTTGTAGCTGCTTTGATCTTCTATCTGGACCACTCAAACTTTCTCTACATCAGCAGTAAGACTATTTTGCATTCTTATAATTTGTGTGTTCACTGGCATAGCACTTTTAATTTCCTTCAAAGAACTTTTCTTTTACATTCACAATTTGGCTAACTAAAGCAAGAGGCCTAGCTTTGGGCTTATCTCTGCTTTCAACATGCCTTCTTCACTAAGCTTAATCATTTCTAGCTTTTGATTTAAACTGAGGGACATGTGATTCTTCCTTTACCTTGAATACTTGGAGGCAACTGTAGGGTTATTAATCAGACTAATTTCAATAATGTTGTGTCTCAGGGAATAGGGAGGCCTAAGGAGAGGGAGAGAAATGGGGGAATGCCCAGTCAGTGGAGCAGTCAGAACACACACAATATCTATTGCCCATCTTGTAGAAGTGTGGTTCATGGTGTCCCCAAAATATTACAATAGTAATATCAAAGATGACTGACTACAGATCACCATAACAAATATAATAATAATGAAAAAGTTCAAAATATTTCCAGAATTACCAAAATGTGATAGATACATGAAGTGAGCAAACGTTGTTGGAAAAATGGCGCTGATAGACTTGTTGGGGGCAGGACTGGCACAAACCTTCAATTTGCAAAAACGTGCATTATCTGTGAAGCACAATAAAGGGAAGTGCAATAAAATGAGGTTTGTATGTATTGCTTAAGAAGAACAAAGAAGTAGGTTTGGAGTATCTCTTATTAATGCATTTTAATTGAACTATAAAATATTTGCACTGGAAAGAATTATTATAGACCTAATCCAAACCCCTCATTTTCAAATGAGAAAACCAAGGCCTGAAATTTTCATACTAAAGTTATCCAAAAGCATCATAATGTGAATAAAATTCCTATTAATTCTAATCTAACCCTGAAGTGCAGGCTCCATAACTGTTTCTTTATTCTTAAAACCTAGGTTAGGTATCCTTTGAAATACTCCTACCACCTCTGACATGCCATGCTCATCACACAGAAATGCAAATGGCATACTTCTTTATGTCTCCTCTACTAAACTGTGAGGAACTTGAGGACAGGGATCTTAATTTATTTATCTTTACTTGATACAAAACAGATGAGTAGTAAATGTTTGTGAGTAATTTTATGGAAAATTGTTCTTTCGGCTATTGATGACTACTCAACACCAAAAGGTAATAAAAATTACACAGTTTCTAAAATAGTATGAGCTTGTTACTGAGAATTGGGACAAGTAGGGAAGAGAACAGTCTTGAATTACCTTGTTCTGAACTAAGCACAACATTCACTGGTAATTCATAGTGTTTAAATAACCTATTTCACTTACATGAACTCTTCAGAATGTTGCACAAATATGAATTTGTGGGATAATTCTTTTTTTAAAATTTATTTTATTTATTTTTACTTTGGCTTCATCGGGTCTTCGTTGCTGTGTGCGGGTTTTCTCTAGTTGCGGCGAGTGGGGGCTACTCTTCATTGTGGTGTGTGGGCTTCTTGATGCAGTGGCTTCTCTTGTTGTGGAGCACGGGCTCCAGCAGTTGTGGCACGTGGGCTCAGTAGTTGTGGCTCACGGGCTCTAGAGTGCAGGTTCAGTAGCTGTGGTGCATGGGCTTACTTTCTCTGCAGCATGTGGGATCTTCCCGGACTAGGGCTTGAACCCATGTCCCCTGCATTGGCAGGCGGATTCTTAATCACTGAGCCACCAGGGAAGCCATGTGGGATACTTCTTGCATGAATAGAAAGCATTACTGTGTCACCAGAAGAAAAGATTTATATTTGGTATGTAATAATGCACAATTCAGAACAAATACTAAGTTTTGCTTGTGTTTAATGGCCAAGCAGTTCCTACTGGATCAAACCTCCTATGGATAATTATAAACTCTTGAAAAAATATGAAAAGCTGGAAACTCTGGAAAAAATCTGAAGGTTCTGGGAAGCAACTGGAAACAGGTATATACAGGGGACGTAGACACTACGAAGAAGGAATGGTGCCTGATGAACTTCCCATTTTTGTGGCTTTTAGCCTGAAAATGGACCCAAGTCTATACCATTCAGGGTTAAAACTTGGATTAGAAACCTACAATTTTACTGCCATGAAGAATCAGGGGACAGAGTTTGGGATAAGCACAGTAGCTTTAAAGTGAGGGAGGAGGAGATTGGCCAAAATAACAGAGTAGAAAGACCCTGAGCTCACCTTCTCTCATGAGCACACCAAATTCACAACTATTTGCAGAACAACCATTGATGAAAACAACCAGAACCTACCTGAAAAGATCTTCTACAACTAAAGGCATAAAGAAAGAGCCATAAGGAGACAAGTAGGAGGGGCATACCTGCACTAAAACAAGTCCCATTTCCCCAGGTGGGCAACCCACAAACTGGAGAACTGTAGGAATGAGAGTTCTGAGTCCCATGTTGGGCTCCCCACCCTGGGGTGCTGCAATGGAAAGATGAGTCCCCAGAGCATTGGGCTTTGAAGAACAGTGGGGCTTAATTTCAGAAATCCCAAAGGACTGGGAGAAATAGAGACTTCACTCTTAAAGGGCACATACAAAACCTCACATATACCAGGACCCAGGGCAAAAGCAGTAATTTGCTTGGAAACTGGGCCAGATCTACCTGCTAGTCTTGGAGAGTCTCCCAGAGACCTGGTAGTGGCTATGGCTCACCTTGGGGACATAAATACAGGCAGCAGCCATACTTGGGAGCTTTCTACTGCATGGACACTGATGCCGGCAGCCACCATAGTGGGATTCTCCCTCTGGCTCATTAGCGCCACAACCTGGCCCCACCCAATAGCCTCAGGTGACACTTCAGGACAAACAACTAACTGGGCAGGGAAACAGCACCACCCATCAGCAGGAAAGCTGCCTAAAGATTTCCTGAGCCCACAGCCACTTTTAGACATGCCTTTAGACACTGCCTACCAGAGGGCCAAGACCGTAGTCCACCCACCAGTGAGTAGGCACTGGCCTTGCCCTCCGGGAAATCTGCACGAGCCTCTAGACCAACCTCACCCACCAGAGGGCACACACCAGATGCAAGAAAACCACAGTCCTGCAGCCTGAGGATGCAGCCTGCCAGCAGCATGCCAGATCCTGCCCTTAGAGCAGCTGGGCCCTGGCCCTGGCCACTAGCAGGCCAACAGAAGCTTAGGGACACCCTGGGCTCCACAACCAACTGTGTAAGGAACAAGCTCCCCCTGTCCCCATCAGTGATCTGACACCAGCTCTGGGATCCCAGGACTGTGCAGCCAGAATACAAGACCCAGATCTGCCTACCTATAGTCTGGCACTAAGCCCAGGACCTGGCTTCACCCACCACTAGGAGGACAAAGGCCACGGGGAGTCTTCTGGACCTTGACTCCACCCACCAGTGAACCAGAACTAGTCCTGGGGTCCCCTGGGGTTCTGAAGTCAGCTGTCTAATGACTAGGCCCCACTAATAAGCAGCTGTCAGCCTCCACACAAGGCAGGGGCTGGCAACCAGCTGGACTAGGGGCCAACTAAGCCTACCAGGTCACCCACATAATGGCCCCAACAGAAGGACCCACACAGCCTTCATAGGGGGAACACGCAGAGCATACACTTTGGGTGACAAGAGGGGAGTGCACCACTGGGACGCATAAGTTGCCTCCTACAGAAGGCAACTTCTCCAAGGTTGGGAAATGTAATGAACCTACCAGATACATAAAAATAAAAACATCAAAATAGACAAAATGAGGCAGCAGAAAAACATGTTCCAGATGAAGGAACAATACAAAACCCCAGAAGAACTAAGTCAAGTGACAATAGGCAATTTACCCAAGAAAGAATTCAGGGTAACGATCGTAGAAGTGATTAAAGACCTCAAGACAAGAATGAATGTACAGAGCAAGAAGGCAGAAGTTTTTAAAAAGGAGTTAGAAAATATAAAGAACAGAGATGAAGACTACAATAACTGAAATGAAAATTAAACTAGAAGGAATCAACAATGAAACAGAGGAGAATGGATCTGTGAGCTGTTAGACATAGTGGTGGAAATCACTGATACTGAACAGAAAAAAGAAAAAAGAATGAAAAAATATGAGGACAGTTTAAGAGACTCTGGAATAACATCAAGCACAATAATATTCTCACCATAGGGGTCCCAGAAGGAGAAAAGAGAGAGAAAGGGGCTGAAAACATATATGAAGATATAATAGCTGAAAATGTCCCTATCCTGGGAGGAAACAGTCACCCAAGTCCGGGAAGCACAGAGTCCAATACGGGATTAACCCAAAGAGGAGCACACCAAAACGGATTGCAATTAAAATGACGAAAATTAAAGACAGAGAATACAGTACATCCCCTACATACGAATGAGTTCCATTCCAAGAGCACGTTTGTAAGTCCAATTTGTTCGTAAGTCCAACAAAGTTAGCCTATGTACCCAACTAACACAATTGGCTATATAGTACTGTACTGAAATAGATTTACAATACTTTTCACACAAATAATACATTAAAAAACAAAAAATTTTAAAAATATTTAATCTTACACTACAGTACCTTGAAAAGTACAGTAGTACAGTACAACATCTGGCATACAGGGGCTGGCATCAAGTGAACAGGCAAGAAGAGTTACTGACTGCAGGAGGGAGAGGAGGTGGGAGATGGCAGATCTGAAGGATCGTCAGCAATAGGAGATGGAGGGTAGGCTGTAATTTCATTCACGCCTGACAATGATGGAACACACGTTTGCATCTTTGAAAGTTCGCAAGTTGAAAGTTTGTATGTAGGGGACTTACTGTTTTAAAAGCAGCCAGGGAAAAGCAACAAATAACATATAAGCAAACTCCCAGAATTCTATCAGCTGATTTTTCAGCAGAAGCTCTGCAGTCCAGAATGGAGTGGCACGATATATTTAAAGTGATGAAATGGAAAAACCTACAACCAAGAACACTCTACCCAGTAAGGCACTTTTCAGATTTGATGAAGAGACCAAAAGCATTAGACACAACTAAAAGCTAAAAGAATTCAACACCACCAAACCAGCTTTACAACAAATGTTAAAGGAACATCTCTAGGCGTAAAAGAAAAGGCCACAACTAGAAACAAGAAAATTATGAAATGAAAAATCTCAATGGTAAATGCAAACATTGAGTAAAGATAGGATATCATCCATGTACTATGCTAGTGGGAAGGTTCAAAGACAAAAGTAGTAAAACTGTCTATATCCACAATAAGCAGTTAAGGAATATACAAAACAATTAGATGTAAAAAATGATATCAAAGACAGTAATCATGAGGGGAGGAGAGTACAAATGCAGGGTTGTTAAAGCATATTTGAAATTCAGAGATCAGGAGATTGGATCAAGATGGTGGAGTAGAAGGATGTGCGCTCACTCCCTCTTGTGAGAGTACCAAAATCACAACTAACTGCTGAACACAAGCAAGACACAGGAATTCACCAGAAAAGATACCCCACATCCAAAGACAAAGGAGAAGCTGCAATGAGATGGTAGGAGGGTGCAATGACAATAAAATCAAATCCCATAACCGCTGGGTGGGTGACTCGCAAACTGGAGAACAATTATACCACAGAAGTCCACCCACTAGAGTGAAGGTTCTGAATCCCACGTCAGGCTTCCCAATCTGGGGTCCAGCAACAGGAGGAGGAATTACCAGAGGATCAGACTCTGAAGGCTAGTGGGATTTGATTGTAGGACTTCAATAGGACTGGAGGAAGCAGAGACTCCACTCTTGGAGGGCACACACATAGTAGTGTGTGCATCAGGATCCAGGGTAAGAGCAGTGACCCCATAGGAGACTGAACCAGACCTACCTGCTGGTGTTAGAAGGTCTCCTGCAGAGGCATGGGGGGGGCGCTGGTGGTGGCTGTGGCTCATCGTGAGGACAAGGACACTGGCAGCAGAAATTCTGGGAAGTACTCTGTGGCATAAGCCCTCCCAGAGTCTGCCAGTAGCCACAACAAAGAGCCTATAGGCTCCAGTGCTGGGTCGCCTCAGGCCAAACAGACAACAGAGAGGGAGCTCAGCCCCACTCATCAGCAGACAAGCAGATTAAAGTTTTACTGAGCTCTGCCCACCAGAGCAACACCCAGCCCTACCACCACCAGTCCCACCCAAAGCTAGTAGACGTAAAGAAATCATAAAGATTAGAGCAGAAATAAATGAAATAGAAACAAAGAAAACAAGAGCAAAGATCAATAAAACTAAAAGCTGGTTCTTTGATAAGATGAACAAAATTGATAAACCTTTAGCCAGACTCATCAAGAAAAACAGGGAGTGGACTCAAATCAATAAAATTAGAAATGAAAAAGGAGAAGTTACAATGGACACCACAGAAATACAAACCATCATAAGAGACTATGACAGGCAACTCTATGCCAATAAAATAGATGATCTGGAAGAAACGGACAAATTCTTAGAAAGGTATAACCTTCCAAGACTGAGCCAGGAAGAAATAGAAAATATGAACAGACCAATCGTATGTAATGAAATTGAAAGTGTGATTAAAAATCTTCCAACAAACAATAATCCAGCACGAGATGGCTTCACAGGTGAACTCTATCAAGTATTTAGAGAAGTGCTAAAACCCATACTTCTCAAACACTTCCAAAAAATTGCAGAGAAAGGAGCACTCCCAAACTCATTCTACAAGGCCACCATCACCCTGATACCAAAGCCAGACAAAGATGCCACAAAAAAAAGAAAATTACAGACCAATATCACTGATGAATATAGATGCAAAAATCCTCAATAAAATACTAGAAAACAGAATCTAACAACACATTAAAAGGATCAGGGCTTCCCTGGTGGCGCAGTGGTTGAGAGTCCGCCTGCCGATGCAGGGGACACAGGTTCATGCCCCAGTCCGGGAAGATCCAACATGCCATGGGGAGGCTGGGCCCATGAGCCATGGACGCTGAGGCCATGCGTCCAGAGCCTGTGCTCCGCAACGGGAGAGGCCACAACAGTGAGAGGCCCGCATACCGCAAAAAAAAAAAAAAGGATCATACACCATGATCAAGTGGGATTTATCCCAGGGATGCAAGGATTCTTCAATATACACCAATCAATGTGATACACCATATTAACAAACTGAAGAATAAAAACCATATGATCATCTCAAAAGATGCAAAAAAATCTTCTGACAAAATTCAACACCCATTTATGATAAAAGCTCTCCAGAGAGTGGGCATAGAGGGAAACTACCTAAACATAATAAAGGCCATATATGACAAACCCACAGCAAACATCATTCTCAATGGTGAAAAACTGAAAGCATTTTCTCTAAGATCAGGAACAAGACAAGGAGGTCCACTCTCACCACTATGATTCAACATAGTTTTGGAAGTCCTAGCCTTGGCAATCAGAGATGAAAAAGAAATAAAAGGAATCCAAACTGGAAAAGAAGAAGTAAAACTGTCACTGTTTGCAGATGACATGATACTATACATAGAGAATACTAAAGATGCCACCAGAAAACTGCTAGAGCTAATCAATGAATTTGGTAAGGTTGAAGGATACAAAATTAATGCAAAGAAGTCTCTTGCATTCCTATAAAACAACAAGGAAAGATCAGAAAGAGAAATTAAGGAAACAATCCCATTCACCATTGTTACAAAAATAATAAGATACCTAGGAATAAACCTACCTAAGGATGTAAAGGACCTGTATGCAGAAAACTATAAGACACTGATGAAAGAAATCAAAGATGACACAAAGAGATGGAGAGATATACCATGTTCTTGGATTGGAAGAATCAATATTGTGAAAATGACTATACTACCCAAAGCAATCTGCAGATTCAATGAAATCCCTATAAAATTAACAATGGCATTTTCTATAGAACTAGAACAAAAATCTTAAAATTTGTATGGAGACACAAAAGACTCCGAATAGCCAAAACAATCTTGAGGGAAAAAAACGGAGCTGGAGGAATCTGACTCCTTGACTTCAGACTCTATTACAAAGCTACAGTAATCAAGACAATATGGTACTGGCACAAAAACAGAAATATAGGTCAATGGAACAGGATAGAAAGCCCAGAGATAAACCCATTCACCTATGGTCACCTAACCTATGACAAAGGAGGCAAGAATATACAATGGAGAAAAGACAGTCTTTTCAATAAGTGGTGCTAGGAAAACTGGACAGGTACATGTAAATGAATGAAATTAGAACACTCCCTGACACCATACACAAAAATAAACTCAAAATGGATTAAGGACCTAAATATAAGACCAGAAACTATAAAACTTTAGAGGAAAACATAGGAAGAACACTCTATGGCATAAATCACAGCAAGATCTTTTTTGACCCACCTCCTAGAGTAATGGAAATAAAAACAAAAATAAACAAATGGGACCTAATGAAACTTAAAACTGTTTGCACAGCAAAGGAAACTATAAACAAGTCGAAAACACAATCCTCAAAATGGGAGAAAATATTTGCAAACGAAGCAACGGATAAAGGATTAATCTCCAAACTACATGAACAGCTCATGCAGCTCAATATTAAAAAAAAAAAAAACAACCAGATCCAAAAATGGGCAGAAGACCTAAATAGACATTTATCCAAAGAAGACATACAGATGGCCAAGAGGCACATGAAAAGCTGCTCAACATCACTAATTATTAGAGCAATGCAAACCAAAACTACAATGACGTATCACCTCACACTGGTTAGAATGGCCGTCATCAGAAAATCTGCAAACAACAAATGCTGGAGAGGGTGTGGAGAAAAGGGAACCCTCTTGCACTATTGATGGGAATGTAAATTGCTACAGCCACTATGGAGAACAGTACGGAGGTTCCGTAAAAAACTAAAAATAGAACTACCACATGACCCAGCAATCCCACTACTGGGCATATACCCAGAGAAAACCATAACTCAAAAAGACACATGCACCCCAATGTCCACTGCAGAACTATTTACAATAGCCAGGTCATTGAAGCAACCTAAATGCCCATAGAGAGATGAGTGGATAAAGAAGATGTGGTACATATATATAATGGAATATTACTCAGCCATAAAAAGGAATAAAATAGGGTCATTTGTAGAGACGTGGATGGACCTAGGGACTGTCATACAGAGTGAAGTAAGTCAGAAAGAGAAATACAAATATCATATATTAATGCATATATGTGGAATCTAGAAAAATGGTACAGATGCACCAGTTTGCAAGGTAGAAAGAGACACAGATGTAGAGAACAAACATATGGACTCCATGGCGGGAAATGGGAGCATGGGGGTGGTGGTGGTATGAATTGAGAGATTGGGATTGATACATATACTCTAATACGTATAAAATAGATAACATTATAATAAGAACCTGCTGTAAAAAAATATATAAAATAAAATTCAAAACAAGAGAAATTCAGAGATCAGCAACTTAAAACAATCATTCGTACACACACACAAACACGCTCACACACACACACACACGCACATATATATGTATAATAGTAACCTCCTGGTAACCACAAAATATCTATAATAGACAAACATACAAAAAAGAAAAAGGAAGCCAAACATAACACTAAAGACAGTCATCAAATTACAAAAGAACAAAAGAAGAAAGGAAAAAAAATGGCTTCTGAAACAAGCCTAAAACAATTAACAAAATGGCAATAAGAACATACCTATTGATAATTACCTCAAATGTAAATGTGCTAAATGCTCCAATCAAAAGACAGAGAGTGGCTGAATATATACAAAAACAAGACCCATATGTGGCCTACAAGAGACTCACCTCAGATATAATGACACAAACAGAATGAAAGTGAGGGGACTGGAAAAGGTATTCCGTGAACATGGAAATGAAAAGAAAGCTAGAGTACAAATACTTATATCAGACAAAATAGACTTTAAAATAAAGACTGCTGCCAGAGACAAAGAAGGACACTACATAATGATCAAGGAATCAATCCAAGAAGAAGTTATAATAATTGTATATACATATACATATATATATATATATATATATATATATATATATATATATGCATTCACCCAACATAGGAGCACCTCAATATATAAGGCAAGTAGTAATGGACATAAAAAGTAATCTAGAGAGAAGAAATCCTCAAGAAAATATTAACAAAGTGAATCCAACAATACATTAAAAGGATCATACACCATGATCATGTGGAATTTATCCTGGGGATGCAAGGATTTTTCAAAATCTGCAAACCAATCAACGTGATACACCACATTAACAAACTGAAGAATAAAAACAATATGATCATCTCACTAGATGCAGAAAAGCTTTTGACAACTTCAACACCCATTTATGATAACAGCTCTCCAGACAGTGGGCACAGAGGGAACATACCTCAACATAATAAAGGCCATATATGACAAACCCACAACAAACATCATACCCAACAGTGAAAAGCTGGAAGCATTTCCTCTAAGATCAGAAACAAGACAAGGATGCCACTCTTGCCGTTTTTATTTAACATAGTTTTGGAAGTCCTAGCCACAGCAATCAGACAAGCATAAGAAATAAAAAGAATCCAAACTGGAAAGGAAGAAGTAAAACAGTCATTGTTTGCAGGTGACATGATTGTATACACAGAAAATCCTAAAAATGTTACCAGAAAACTACTATTGCTCATCAGTGAATTTGGTAAAGTTGCAGGATATAAAATTAACATACAGAAATGTTTCATTTCTACACGTTAACTACGAACTATCAGAAAAAGAAATTAAGGAAACAATCCCATTTACCATCGAGCCAAAAAGAATAAAATACCTAAGAATAAATCTACCTAAGGAGGTAAAAGAACTGTACTTGGAAAAATATGACAATGATGAAAGAAAGTGAAGATGACACAAAAATATGGAAGATATTCAGTGTTCTTGAATTGGAAGAATTAATATTGTTAAAATGGCCATACTACCCAAGGCAATACACAGATTGAATGCAATCCCTAATAAAATACCAATGGCATTTTTCACAGAACTAGAACAAATAATTTTAAAATTTGTATGGAAACACAAAACACCCGAATAGCCAAGACACTCTTGAGAATGAAGAATAGAGCTGGGGCAATCACATTCCCTGACTTCAGACTGTATACAAAGCTACAGGAATCAAAACAGTGTGGTACTGGCTCAAAAACAGACACATAGATAAATGGAAGAGAATAGAGAGCCCAAAAATAAACCCATGCACTTATGGTCACCTAAACTATGACAAAGGAGGCAAGAATATACAGTGGAGAAAAGACAGTCTCTTCAATAAGTGGTGCTGGGAAAACTGGACAGCTACATGTAAAAGAATGAAATTAGAATATTCTCTAACAACATATACAAAAATAAACTCAAAATGGATTAACGAATTAAATTTAAGACCGGATATTGTAAAACTTCTAGAGGAAAACATAGGCAGAACACTCTTTGACATAAATGGCAGCAATATTTCTTTTGACCTGTTTCCTAAAGCAAAGAAAATAAAGGCAAAAATAAATGGACCTAATTAAACTTAAAAGGTTTTGTACAGCAAAGAAACCATTGACAAAATGAAAGGACAACCTACTGAATGGGAGAAAATATTTGCAAATGATATGACCAAAAAGGGGTTAATATCCAATATATATAAACAGCTCAAAGACTGAAAATCAAAAAAATAAACAACTCAATTAAAAAATGGGCAGAAGAACTGAATAGACATTTTTCCAAAAAGGAAATGCAGATGGCCAAGAGGCACATGAAAAAATGCTAATCATCAGGGAAATGCAAATCAAAACCACAATGAGATATCACATCACATCTGACAGAATGGCTGTTCTCAAAAAAAAAATGTTGGTGAGGATGTAGAGAAAAGGGAAGTCTTGTACACTGTGGTAGGAATGTATATTGGTACAGCCATTATGGGATACAGTATGGGGGTTTCTCAAAAAACTAAAACTAGAACTACCATGTAACACAGAAATTCCACTCCTGGGTATAGATTAAAAAAAAAAACCCAAACCACTAATTCATAAAAGATACATGCACCCTAATGTTCACAGCAGTATCATTTACAATTGCAAGATACGGAAGCAACCTAAGTGTCCACCAACTGATAAATGGAAAAAGATATGGTTATATATATATTAGTGGTTATATATATAAAAGATGTGGTTATATATATATTTACTGCTCAGCTGTAAAGAAAAAGAATGAAACTTTGCCATTTGCAGCAACATGGATGGACTTGGAGGGTATTATGTTAAGTGAAATAAGTCAGACAGAGAAAGATAAATACTGTATGATATTACTTATATGTGAAATCTACAAAATATAACAAATTAGTGAATATAACAAAAAAGAAGCAGACTCACCGATATAGAAAACAAACTAGTGGTTGTCAGTGGGGAGAGGAAAGGGCGGAGAGGCAATATAGGGGTAGGGAATTAAGAGGTACATACTATTAAGCATAAAATAGGCTAAAAGGATATAGTATACAACATGGGGAATATAGCCAATACTTTATGGTAACTATAAATGGAGTATAACCTTTAAAAACTATATATCTATATATACAGTAAAAACTGTATATATGCAGTATATATATATATATATATATAGTAAAAACTGTATATATACAGTATATATATATATACTGTAAAAACTGTATATATACAGTATATATATATATATATATATATACTGTAAAAACTGTAATATATATATATATATATATATATATATATATATATATATATCCTTACAAAGAATAAAGCTTTAACAGTTAGCATAAAATTGGGCTCTAAAATTTTCAATCTCAGCTAGACCCTCAAGCAGTATCTGGAACCTCTTTACATGTCCCTGTTAGGTTTCTCTCTGGTTCTCTCTCCTCTCCCTATATAAGACAGTTGCTCTCCCCAAGCTTTTGACACTGACCATACACATTCTTCTCACTCTAAGAAGGCAGGGAAAGTATGGCCTTTAGGTAGGAATTATCCCAACTTCCTAACCAAATATTTATAAACATGTTTGCTTCAGTGGGCATTTCTATTTCTTTCCAATCAATGTCTCTACAAAGGTGCCCCACTTCTTTTGTAAAGGCTAATCCCTTCAGCTGTGCTTCATAGATCTTGCTTTTTTCTTATATCTTACCTTTTTGTATATTTATTAATCTTACAGCTTACTATCTATATATTGTATATCTTACTATCTGTATATTCTCATCTTAAATCTTATTTTTCTAGATAACCCCACTTTCAGAGTCCTTATTGGATTTTTCCCCTAAGTATACAGTTGTCCCTCATTATCCACAGGGGATTAGTTCCAGGACCCCTTTTGGATACAAAAATCTGTGGATGCTCAAGTCCCTTACATACAATGGCATAGAAGTTGCATATAACCTCTGCACATCCTCCAGCAAACTTTAAGTCATCTCTAGATTACTTATAATAACTAATATAATGTAAATGCTATATAATTAGTTGTAAATACAATGTAAATACTATAGAAGTAGCTGCCTACCTGCAGCAAATTCAAGTTTTGCTTTTTGGAACTTTCTGGAATTAAGAATTATATATATGTGTGTGTATATATATATATACACACACATACATATACACACACACATGCACACACACACACACGCACAACTGGTTTGATTCACAGATGCAGAGCCCATGGATTCAGAGGGCTCACTGTATAGGGAAAACAAAAACAAAAACAAATATAATCCATTCTATAGGTGAAGTTCCATTTAGATACTACTTCCTCTTTATTCTTCAAATTTATTGAGTAGCCCATGCTTGGTATTTCCATTTATTTCACCTTCCATTTGAATTTTAAAATTAAAAAAAAAAAACTATTTCAAGAATAAAGGAAAGAACAGAAAAAGAAAACCACACCTAAGGGATGTTAACATTTTGTCACATATACTTTCAAACTTTTGGTTTTTGGAATATAAAACACAGAGATGCAGTAAAATACCTTTCCCTAAGATTCAAACATTTTAACCTACAACAATGATAATCACATATTCAAGCAAATACTGTTGTAGAGTTACTTTGTATCATTGACATGCAAGTTTTTATACTTTTCTCCCACATATAGACAGTCATAAATATAGTCATCTCCTAGTTCATTCTCAGTTTTTGTAATAATGGTATCACGTTTCCTAAATATCCTTTGTAGCATGCCTTTTTATATTTAAATACTTGAGATTCATCAATATTGATACAAGTCCAAGTTATTAATTTTTTATTGGGTATAATATTCCACTGTAAGAAAAGGACAAAATTTAATTATTATATACTCCTCTGTTAAAGATCTTTTCCTTCCTTTAAAAATCATATACCCCTTATTTCCGTTTCTTATCTTTTTGTGTTGGCTATAATCTATGATTAAAAACTGCCTAGATGTGATATTGATAGACATCCTTAACTTGTTCTCACATTTAAAGAAAATATTTGTAATATCCAACCAGTACCTATAAAGCTTGTAGAATATTTTTTAATAAAAACCTATTTATTTATTTTTTTATTTATTGAAGTATAGTTGATTTACCATATTATACTAATTTTAGGTGTACAGCAAAGTGATTCAGTATTTTTACAGATTGTACTCCATTAAAAGTTATTATAAGATAATGGCTCTAATTCCCGGTGCTATACAACATTCCATCATTGTTTATCTATTTTATACACAGTAGTTTCTATCCCTTAATCCTATACCCCTAACTTGCCCCTCTCCTTTTCCATCTTCCCACTGGTAACCACTAGTTTGTTGTCTACATCTGTGACTTTGCATATACATTCATTTGTATTATTTTTTAGATTCCACAGATAACTGACATCATACAGTATTTGTCTTTCTTTGTCTGACATTTCATTAAGTATAATATTTTCTCGGCCCATCTATTTTGCTCCTAATGGCAGAATTTCATTCTTTTTGTGGCTGAGTAATATTTATATATATATTTACACATACACACACACACCTTACCTTCTTTATTCATCTGTTGATGAACACATGGGTTGCTTCCATATCCTGGCTATTGTAAGTAGTGCTGATATGAACATAGGGGTGCATGTATTTTTTACAAATTAGTGGTTTCATTTTTTTCTGTATATAAACCTAGAAGTGGAATTGCTGGATCATATGGTAGTTCAATTTTTAGGTTTCTGAGGAAACTCTACTATTTTCCAAAGTGGCTGCACCAATTTACATTCCCACCAACAGTGTACAAGGCTTCCCTTTTCTCCACATCCTCATCAACAATTTGTTCTTTGTATACTTTTGGATGATAGCCATTCTGATAGCCAGGAGGTGATCTCTCATTGTGGTTTTGATTTGCATTTCTTTGATTAGTGATGTTGAACATCTTTTCATGTGCCTGTTAGCCATCTGTATGTTTCCTTTGGAGAAATGTCTATTCAGATCTTCTACCCATTTTTGATCGTGTGCTTGTTTTTTTGATATTGAGTTGTATGAGCTGTTTATATATTTTGGATATTAACCTTTGTTAGTCATATCATTTGCTAATATTTTTTCCCATTCCATAGGATGTCCTTTTGTTTTGTTGATGGGTTCCTTTGCTTGTGCAAAAGCTTTAAACTTTAATTAGGTCCTCATGTGTTTATTTTTGCTTTTATTTCTTTTGCATTAGTCATAACACTGTATATAGAAATTCTTAAGGTCTCCACACGAAAACTACTAGAACTAATAAATGAATTCACCAAAGTTGCAGGATACAAGATTAATATACAGAAACCTGTTACTTTTCCACAGTTTTAATAATGAACTATCAGAAAAAGAAAGTAAAAAAAAAATCCCATTTAAAATCGCATCAAAAAGAATAAAATACTAACAAATAAACTTAAGCAAGAAGGTGAAAGACCTATACTCTGAAAGCTATAAAACATTGATTAAGGAAATTAATGATGATAAAAAGAAATGGAAAGATATTCCATGCTCTTAGACTGGAAGAATTAATATTGTTAAAATAGTCATAAGACCAAAAGTGATCTACAGATTTAATGCAATCTCTATCTAAACACCCATGACATTTTTCACAGAACTAGAACAAATAATCCTAAAATTCATATGGAAACACAAAAGACCCTGAATTGACAAAGCAAACTTGTTCTTTAACAAAGATAGAGGCATCACACTCCCAGACTTCAGACTATACTAGAAAGCTACAGTAATCAAAAGAGCAGAGTACTGGCACAAAAACAGACACACAGATCAATGGAATGGAATAGAAAGCCCATATATAAACCCAAACACCTACAGTCAATTATTTTACAATAAAAACCTAGGGAACCTTCAAGATGGTGGAGGAGTAAGACGTGGAGATCACCCTCCTCCCCCAAAATACAACTACATGTGGAAAAACTCCTATAGAACACCTACTGAATGCTGGCAGAAGACTTCAGACTTCCCAAAAGGCCTAAATGAGCAAGAGCACCCTAATGAGCTACTGCCTTAACACCATCCACTCTGGGCGGGAGCAGATGCCTGGAGGCGACCTACATGCAGAGGTGGGGCCAAAACGAAAGCTTAAGTCCAGGAGCTGGGCGAACAAAGAAGAGAAAGGGAAATTAAATTTCTCTGTGCAGCCTCAGGAGCAGCACATTAAACTCCCACAGTCAACTTGATGTACCCTGCAGCTGTGGAATACCTGAATAGACAATGAATCATCCCAAAATTGAGGCGGTGGACTTTGGAAGCAACTGTAGACTTCAGGTTTGCTGTCTGCAACTGATTTGTTTCAGATTTTTATGTTTATATTAGTTTAGTTTTTAGCACTTGTTATCATTGGTAGATTTGTTTATTGGTTTGGTTGTTCTCTTCTTTTAAAAAAATTATTATTATTATTTTTTTTTATTTTAATAATTTTATTTATTTATTTTTCATTCTTTTTTTCTCCCTTTTCTTCTGAGCTGTGTGGCTGACAGGGTCTTGGTGTTCCGGCCTGGTGTCAGCCCTGAGCCTCTGAGGTGGGAGAGCTGAGTTCAGGACACTGGACCAACAGAGACCTCCTGGTCCAATGTAATAACAATTGGCAAGAGCTCTTCCAGAGATCTCGATCTCAGTGCTAAGACACAGCTCCACCCAACAGCCAGAAAGCTCCAGTGCTGGATGCCCCATGCCAAATAACTAGCAACACAGGAACACAACCCCACCCATTAGCAGAGAGGCTGCTTAAAATCATACTAAGTTCAAAGACACCCCAAAACACACCACTGGATGTGGCCCTGCCCACCAGAAAGAGAAGATCCAGCCCCACCCACCAAAACACAGGCACCAGTTCCCTCCAGCAGGAAGCCTATACAATGCACTGAACCAATCTCACCCACAGGGTGAAAACAGCAAAAACAATGGGAAATACGAACCTGCAGCCTGCAAAAAGGAAACCCTAAACACATTAAGTTAAACAAAAAGAGAAGACAGAGAAATGTGCAGCAGATGAAGGAGCAAGATGAAAACCCACTAGCACAAACAAATGAAGAGGAACTAGGCAGTCTACCTGAAAAAGAATTCAGAGTAATGATAGTAAAGATGATCAAAGATCTCGAAAATACAATGTAGAAAATAAAAGAAATATTTAACAACGACCTGGAAAAACTAAAGAGCAAACAAAAAATGATGAACAACACAATAAATGAAATTAGAAGTTCTCTGGCAGGTATCAAGAGCAGAAAAACAGAGGCAGAAAAACAGATGTGACCGGGAACATAAAATAGTGGAAATAACTACTGCAGAGGAGAATAAAGAAAAAAGAATGAAAAGAGTTGAGGACAGTCTCAGAGACCTCTGGGACAACATCAAACACAACAACATTCGAATTATAGGGGTCCCAGAAGAAGAAGAGAAAAAAAAAAAAAAAAGGGTCTGAGAAAATATTTGAAGAGATTGTAGTTGAAAACTTCCCTAAAATGGTAAAGGTATTAGTCAAACAAGTCCAGGAAGCCCAGAGAGTCCCATACAGGATACCACCAAGGAGAAAAAAGCCAAGACACATATTAATCAAACTATCAGAAATTATAAATACAAGGAAAAAATATTAAAAGCAGTAAGAGAAAAGCAACAAGTAACATACAAAGGAATCCACATAAGGTTAAGGTTAAGAGCTGAACTTTCAGCAGAAACTCTGCAAGCCAGAAGGGAGTGGCAGGACATATTTAAAGGGATGAAAGGGAAAAGCCTAAAACCAAGATCACTCTACCCAGCAAGGATCTCATTCAGATTCAACGGAGAAATTAAAACCTTTACAGACAAGCAAAAGTTAAGAGAATTCAGCACCACCAATCCAGCTTTACAACAAATGCTAAAGGAACTTCTCTAGGCAGGAAACACCAGAGAAGGAAAAGACCTACAATAACAAATCCAAAACAATTATGAAAATGGTAATAGGAACATATATATTGATAAACACCTTAAATGTAAATGGGTTAAATGCTCCAACCAAAAGACACAGACTGGCTAAATATATACAGAAACAAGACCCATATATATGCTGTCTACAAGAGACCCACTTCAGACTGAGAGACACATACAGACTGAAAGTGAGGGAACAGAAAAAGATACTTCATGCAAATGGAAATCAAAAGAAAGCTGGTGTAGCAATTCTCATATCAGACAACATAGACTGCAAAATAAAGACTATTACAAGAGACAAAGAAGGACACTACATAATGATCAAGGGATCAATCCAAGAAGAAGATATAACAATTGTAAATATCTATGAACCCAACATAGGAGCACCTCAATACATAAGGCAAATGCTAACAGCCATAAAAGGGGAAATAAACAGTAATACATTATAGTAGGGGACTTAAACACCCCACTTTCACCAATGGACAGATTATCCAAAATGAAAATAAATAAGGAAACACAAGGTTTAAATAACACATTAAACAAGATGGACTTAACTGATATATATAGGACACTGCATTAAAAAAAAAACAGAATACACTTTCTTCTCAAGTGCTCATGTAATTCTCCAGGATAGATCATATCTTGGATCACAAATCAAGGCTTGGTAAATTTACGAAAATTGAAATCATATCAAGTATGTCTTCTAACCACAACGCTATGAGACTAGATGTCAATTACAGAAAAAAATGTAAAAATTAAAAACACATGGAGGCTAAACAATACACTACTAAATACCCAGAGATCACTGAAGAAATCAAAGAGGAAATCAAAAAACACCTAGAAACAAATGACAATGTAAACACAAAGACCCAAAACCACTGGGATGAAGCAAAAGCAGTTCTAAGAGGGAAGTTTATAGCAATACAATCCTACTTCAAGAAACAAGAAATATCTCAAACAACCTAACTTTACACCTAAAGAAATTAGAGAAAGAACAAAAAACCCCAAAGTTAGCAGAAGGAAAGAAATCATAAAGATCAGATCAGAAATAAATGAAAAAGAAATGAAGGAAACAATAGCAAAGATCAATAAAATTAAAAGCTGGTTCTTTGAGAAGTTAAACAAATTTGATAAACCATTAGCCAGACTCATGAAGAAAAAAAAGGAAGACAGAAATCAACAGAATTAAAAATGAAAAAGAAGTAACAACTGACACTGAAGAAATACAAAGGATCATGAGAGATTACTACAAGCAACTATATGCCAATAAAAGGGAGAACCTGGGAGAAATGGACAAATTCTTAGAAAAGCACAACCTCTGAGACTGAACCAGGAAGAAATAGAAAGTTAAACAGACCAATCACAAGCACTGAAATAGAAACTGTGATTAAGAATCTTCCAACAAACAAAAGCGCAGGACCAGATGGCTTCACAGGGTAATTCTATCAAACATTTAGAGAAGAGCTAACACCTATCCTTCTCAAACTCTTCCAAAATATAGCAGAGGGAGGAACACTCCCAAACTCATTCTACGAGGCCACCATCACCCTGATACCAAAACCAGACAAAGATGCCACAAAAAAAGAAAATTAAAGGCCAATATCACCAATGAACACAGATACAAAAATCCTCAACAAAATACTGGCCAACAGAATCCAACAGCACATTAAAAGCATCATACACCATGATCAAGTGGGGTTTATCCAGAAATGCAAAGATTCTTCACTATACGCAAATCAATCAATGTGATACACCATATTAACAAACTGAAGGATAAAAACCACATGATCATCTCAATAGACACAGAAAAATCTTTTGATAAAATTCAGCACCCATTTACGATAAAAACTCTCCAGAAGGTAGGCAGAAAGGGACCCTACCTCAACATAATACAGGCCCTATATGACAAACCCACAGCCAACATTGTTCTCAATGGTGAAAAACTGAAACTATTCCCTCTAAGATCAGGAAGAAGACAAGGTTGCTCACTCTCACCACTGTTACTCAACATAGTTTTGGAAGTTTTAGCCACAGCAATCAGACAAGCATAAGAAATAAAAGGAATCCAAATCAGAAAAGAAGTAAAACTGTCACTGTTTGCAGATGACATGATACTATACTTAGAGAATCCTGAAGATGCTACCAGAAAACTACTAGAGCTAATCAATGAATTTAGTAAAGTAACAGGATATAGCATTAATGCACAGAAATCTCTTGCATTCCTATAGAGTAATGATGAAAAATCTGAAAGAGAAATTAAGGAAACACTCCCATTTACCATTGCAACAAAAAGAAAAAAATAGCTAGGAATAAACCTACCTAAGGAGACAAAAGACCAGTATGCAGAAAATTATAAGACACTGATTAAAGAAATTAATAACGGTACAAACAGATGGTGATATACCATGTTATTTGATTGGAAGAATCAACATTGTGAAAATGACTGTACTACCCAAGGTAATCTATAGATTCAAGGCAATCCCTATCAAACTACCACTGGCATTTTTCACAGAACTAGAACAAAAACTTTCACAATTTGTATGGAAACACAAAAGACCCCGAATAGCCAAAGCAATTTTTAGAAAGAAAAAGAGAACTGGGAGAATCAGGCTCCCTGACTTCAGACTGTACTACAAAGCTATAGTAATCAAGACAGTATGGTACTGGCACAAAAAATAGAAATATATATCAATGGAATACAATAGAAAGGCCAGAGATAAACCGACACACATATGGTCACCTTATCTTTGACAAAGAAGGCAAGAATATACAATGGAGAAAAGACAGCCTCCTCAATAAATGGTCCTGGGAAAACTGGACAGCTACATGTACAAGAATGAAATTAGAACACTCCCTAACACCATATACAAAATAAACTCAAAATGGATTGAAGACCTAAATATAAGGCCAGATACAATAAAAACTCTTAAAGGAAAGCATAGTGAGAACACTCTATGACATAAATCACAGCAAGATCCTTTTTGATCCACCTCCCAGAGAAATAGAAATAAAAAGAAAAATAAACAAATGGGACCAAATGAAACTTAAAAGGTTTTGCACAGCAAAGGAAACCACAAACAAGATGAAAAGACAACCCTGAGAATGGGAGAAAATATTTGCAAATGAAGCAACTGACAAAGGATTAATCTCCAAAATATACAATAGCTCATGGAGCTCAATATCAAAAAAAACGAAACAACCCAATCCAAAAATGGGCAGAAGACCTAAACAGACATTTCTCTGAAGAAGATATACAGATTGCCAACAAACACATGAAAGAATGCTCAACATCGCTAATCATTAGAGAAATGGAAATCAAAACTACAATGAGGTATCACCTCACACTGGTCAGAATGGCCATCATCAAAAAATATACAAACAATAAATGCTGGAGAGGGTGTGGAGAAAAGGGAACCCTCTTGCACTGTTGGTGGGAATGTAAATTGATACAGCCACTTTGGAGAACAGTATGGAGCTTCCTTAAAAAACTAAAAATAGAACTACCATATGACCCAGCAATCCCACTACTCGGCATATACCCTGAGAAAACCATAATTCAAAAAGAGTCATGTACCACAATGTTCATTGAAGCACTATTTACAGTAGACAGGATATGGAAGCAACCAAAGTGTCCATTGACACATCGATGAATGGATAAAGATGATGTGGCACACATATACAATGGAATATTACTGGGCCAGAAAATAAACGAAACTGAGTTATTTGTAGTGAGGTGGATGCACCTAGTGTCTGTCATACAGAGTGAAGTAAGTAAGAAAGGGAAAAACAAATACCATATGCTAACACATATATATGGAATCTAAAAAACAAAATGGTCCTGATGAACCTAGGGCAGGACAGGAATAAAGACACAGCCATAGAGAATGGACTTGAGGACATGGAGAGGGTAAAGTGTAAGCTGGGGCAAAGTGAGAGAGTAGCATTGATATATGTATTATCAATTGTAAAATAGCTAGTGGGAAACAGCTGCATAGCACAGGGAGATCAGCTCAGTGCTTTCTGACTACCTTAAATGGTGGGATAGGGAGTGTCGGAGGGAGTTGCAAGAGAATGGGGATATGGGGATATATGTATACATATAGCTGATTCACTATGTTATACAGCAGAAACTAACATAACATTGTAGAGCAATTATACTCCAATAAAGATGTTAAAAAAAAACGTTTTTTAACCTATTTACTTCTAACATTACTAAAAGTGTTTTCAATGTGTTTTTAAAAATAATGAATAGTTTCTAACTTCATCTTCATGCAAAGTTTTTCTATAAAGATTGAGATGATCATGTGGATTATACAATTTCTAAATAAGTTAAATGAGATTAAAACATTTTGTAATCTAATCATATTTCTAGAAAATATTCAACATGAATATGAGAATGTAAATATTTTATGCATTGTTGGAAATAACTGGTTAACACTTTACTTAGGATAAGTTAAGTCTATGTTCATAAATGGCCAATAATTTTTTTGCTTTATGAGCCTTGTCAGGGTTTGATATCAAGGTTGTAACATAAATTTCAGATGCATGCAACATGTTTTTCTCCTTTTCTTCAGGAACAACTTGTATAAAATATTTTTAATGATAGAAATTATCTTTTCTTTGAATGTTGTATGAAGATTCTCTAAAAAAGGCATGTGGGCTTGACTTGTTATTTCTATATTTGGGTGGAAACACTGAAGTTGAAAAGATGACAGATTTTATACTAATTTAAAGATTAGATATAGATATGTTTTAACATTTTTCTTTAGTCCGCTGATAATTTATAGTTTTATAAAAATTATCATGTAATTCTTTCATTGTAGTTGCATTATATTTTAACTACTGTATTGTAGTTGTGCCCCATTTCACATATTTTTGTGCTGTCTCATTTTTCTTGATTAACTTTGTTTGAGATTAGTTTACTTTTGTAATCTTTTACATAACTGCAGTTTTGTTTTCTTGATCCTTTCAAATGCTTGCTTTCTATTTCATTCATTTTTACTTTTATATTTATTATTTGCATCTACTCACTTCCACTGGGTTTATTCTGTTGCTGGTCATTTCCCCCCTAATTTGATTTGGAAGACTTACTAATTAATTTTTGACCTTTCTTTTCTGTTGTCTGCTCTCAACACAATACAAGTATTTAAGAACCTCTTTGGACCTCCCTGGTGGCACAGTGGTTAAGAATCCGCCTCCCAATGCAGAGTACATGGGTTTGAGCCCTGGTCTGGGAAGATCCCACATGCCGTGGAGCAACTAAGCCCAGGTGCCACAGCTACAGAGCCTGCACTCTAGAGCCCACAAGCCACAACTACTGAGCCCGCGTGCCATAACTACTGAAGCCTGCATGCCACAACTGCTGAATCCTGCGTGCCTAGAGCCCGTGCTCCAGAACAAGAGAATCCACCGTAGTGAGAAGCCTGTGCACCGCAGTGAAGAGTAGACCCGCTCACTGCAACTAGAGAAAGCCCATGTGCAGCAGCAAAGACCTGATGTAGCCAAAAAAAAAAAAAAGGGAAAAAAGAAGAACCTCTTTGGCTGCATTTCACAAACTTTCATTGTAATTCAGTTCTAAATATTTTCTGATTTCCAATGTGCCTATTTTTTTAATCCATGAATTATATATTAAAGTTTATTTTAAACGTTTGGGTTTTAGAGAAGTATTTCCTTGCTGATTGCTCCAAGTTTTACTGCAATGTGATCACAGGGTATGATCAGAGCTATATTGTAGTTCCTTTGTTCTACTGAGGCTTGATTTGTTGTTTTAAAAGAAATGCACATTCTAAACTACAGACCAATATCCCCATGAACATTGCTGCAAAAATCCTCAATAAAGTATCAGCAAAATGAATTCAGCAGTATATTAAAGTGATTTTATATGACCATTTCAGAAGGATTTCACTGAATCAGTAACATCCACTTTGACCAGTAATTATCATCTCAACAATATTAAGTTTCCAACCCACAAACATGGGATGTCTTTCCAATTATTTGTCTAATTTATTTAAGCAATGTTTTGTAGTTTGCAGCATATAAATTTTACATCTATGTAATTATATTTATTCCTAAATATTTTATTCTTTTTGATGCTATTTTCTATGGAATTGTTTTCTTAATTTACTTTTCAGATATAGCTAACGTGTAGAAATATAATTATTTTCTGTGTGATTTTGTATCTGCAACTTTGCTGGATTTTTCATTAGCTTTAAGAGGTTTTTTGGTGTGTGTCTGTATTCCTTAGTGTTTTCTACATATAAGATCATGTCATCTGTTAACAGAGATAGTTTTACTACTTCCTTTCCCATTTGATTGCATTTTATTTCCTGTTCTTTCTAAATATTCTGACAACAACTTCTAGTACTATGTTGAAAAGAAGTGCTGAAAGTAGGAATCCTTGTCTTCTTCCTTATCTTTGGGGAAAAGCTTTCAGACTTTCATCATTGAGTGTGTGACCTGTGGGTTCATACATGGCCTTTATTATGATGAAGAGGTTTCCTTCTATTTCTAGTTTTCTGAGTATTTTTTTTTTGTTTTATTTTGTTTGTTTTACCATGAAAGAGTGCTGAATTTTGTCAAATGCTTTTTCTGCACCAATTGAAATCACATGGGTTTTTTCTTTATTCTGTTAAAGTAGGGTATTACATTGATTGATTTTAGTATTATGAATCTTTGCATTCCTGGAATACAACTCACTTCATCATGATGTATAATCCTTTTAATATGCTGCTGATTGGTTTGTTAGTGTTTTGTTGAGAATTTTTGCATGTGTATTAACTGGGAATATTGGTGTATAGTTTTCTTGCAGTGTCTTTGCATGATTTTGGAATCAGGGTAATGCTGTCTTCACAGAATGAGTCAGGAAGTACTCACTCCTCTTCAGTTTCTTGGAATAGTTTGAGAAGGATTGGCATTATTTCTCCTTTAAATGTTTGAAGAATTCTCTAGTGAAGCTATCTGGTCTAGGGCTTTTCTTTATTGGTTTTTTGATTACTTTGTCCTTATTAGTTCTTATTAGTTTTAGGTCTATTCAAAATTTCTATTTCTACTTGAGTCATTTTGGCAGTTTGTACGTTTTTAGGAATTCTTCCAATACATATAGGTTACCCACTTTATGAGTGTACAGGTGTTCATATTATTCTCATAATTCTTTTTATTTCTGTAAAGTCAGTAGTAATGTTTTTCACTTGTGATTTTATTTTATTTTATTTTTATTTTTTTTTTAATTTATTTTTATTTTTTTGCGTTACACGGGCCTCTCACTGTTGCGGCCTCTCCTGCTGCCGAGCACAGGCTCCGGACGCACAGGCCCAGCGGCCATGGCTCACGGGCCCAGCCGCTCCGCGGCATGTGGGATCTTCCCGGACCGGGGCACGAACCCGTGTCCCCTGCATCGGCAGGCGGACTCTCAACCACTGCGCCACCAGGGAAGCCCTCACTTGTGATTTTAATATTTGCTTTTTCTCTTTTTCTTAGTCAATCTATTTAAAAGTTTGTCAATTTTGTTGATCTTTTCAAACAATGAACTATTTTTGGTTTTACTGACTTTCTCTATTGTTTTTCTATTGTCTATTTCATGTATATCCACTCTAATTTTTATGCCAAAAATTGGCTAACCTAGATGAAGTGATGAAATTCACTTCATGAAGATATAACAGTCTTAAATCTGGGTGCACCTAAGAACAGAACTTTAAGTTTAAAGTAAAGACAAAGTGATAGAACTGAAAGAGAATTAGTCAACACCACAATTATCCTTCAGGATTTTACTTATCCTCTCTTAGTAACTTATAAAAGCAAGCTGTCAAACAATCAGTAAGGATGTAGAATACTTAAAACTATTAACCCCCTTGATCTAATTGACATTTATAGAACACTGTATATAACGAGAAGAATACACATTATATCAAATGCACATGCAACACTCATCAACATAAACCATATTTTCTTCATTAAACAAATCTCAATAGATTTAAACTACTTAATATTATACGAAGTATGTTCCTTAACAACAACAAAATTTGACTAGAGATGTAAACAGAAAGATAACTAAAATATCTCCAAATATTGTAAATCAAACAACACACTTCAGAAAACCATAGGGTAATAGAAGGAATCACAAGAAAAATTAGAAAGCATTTTGAAATAAAAATTAAATCATAATATGACATAAAACTTACATGATGCAGCTAGGGCAGTTCTTAGAGGTAGTAAAAATATAGCACTACAAGCTCATATTATAAAAGAAAGGATTCAAATCTAATAAGTTTTCAACATAATTGGCTAAAAGGAAGAGCTAATTTATAAAACAAGGTAAAAGGAATAGAAAAAAAATAAAGAAAATATTCCATCAATTTGATGCCAATGAATTCAACAATTAGACAAAATTTTTTAATTCCTTGAAACACAGATAAATTACAAAATCTCACTGAAAAGAAACAGAAAATAAGAGGTACCGTATACCCACTAAATAAATTGAATTTCTAGGCTCAGACGGCTTCACAGGACCTTCTGTCAACATTTAAAGAAGAAATAAGAGCAATTCTATGCAAACTTTTCCATAAAATAGAAGAGAGAACACCACTTATTTTTGGTGTCCAACATTATCCTGATTCTAAAACCAGATATAAAATGAAAAGAAAAATATAGTCCAATATTTCCTATGACTATAAATGCAAAATTCTTAACAAAATACTAAAACAATCTAGCAATATATAAAAAAGATAATATACCATGATTGTTTAGAGGTTTATCCTAGGCATGCAAGTGAAAATCAATCAATGTGAGTCAATGTATTAATAAACTAAGGTAGAAACATCACATAGTTATCTCAATGAATGCAGAAAAAAAGCATTCAACAAAATCCAGCATTTATCCATAATAAAAATGTTCATGAAATAGAAATAGCAGATAATTTTGTCAACCTGAGAGATGGCATGCATAAAAAACCCTACAACTAATATCATAATCAGAAGGGAAAATGCAAATTCTATCTCCCCCAAATTAGTAATAATTAAATGTCTGTTCTCACCATCTCTACACAACATTGTTCTGGAGATCCTAGTCAATGCAATAAGGTAAGAAAAAGAAGAAATAAAAGGCATACAAGTTGGAAACAGATGACATGATCATCTATGTAGACTACATCCTCAAAAAAAGAAAGGTACTAAAACTATTAAATACATTCAAACCTGATAAACTAGTGACATACACAAAAAACCTCCACTAAAGACCTATTTACCTCAGTTTCCTTGGTTTCTTTTACTCAGTACCAAATGCCTGACATTCAACAAAAAATTATAAGACATATTAAAAGATAAAAAAATATATTTCAAGATACAGAGCAAGCCTCAAATATGGAAGAGAGAGATGTTGGAATTATGAGACTAGGAATTTGAAGCAGCTATGATCAATATATTAAAGGCTTTAGTAAAAAAAGTTGACTATATGCAAGAACAGATGGATAATATAAGTAGATAAATGGAATCTCTAAGAAAGCATCCAAGGAAATGCTAGCAATCAAAAACACCATCACAGAAATTAAGAATGCTTTTGATAGGCTCACCAATCAGAACACAGCAAAGGACAGAATCAGTGAGCTTGAAGAAATGTTAATAGAAACTTTCAAAATCGAAATGCAAAGAGAAAAAATAAAAAACAACAGAATATCCAAGAATTGTGAGACAATTATAAAAGATGTAATGTACATGTAATGGGAATATGAGAAGAAAAGAGAGAGAATGGAACAAAAGAAATATTTGAAGCAATAACAGTATTCCAAAATTAGTGCTAGGCACCATACTACAGGTCCTGGAAGTTCAGAGAATATCAGTCAAGACAAGTACCCCCAAATCTACACTTAGTCATAGGTATAGCCATTTAAACTGAAGAAAATCAAAGACAAAGATAAAATCATGAGAGAAGGCAGAAATGGGTGTGTGTGCGTGTGCACATGCACACACACAACAAAAAAATTTATCTATAAAGGTGAAGGCTAAGAATTACATTGAATTTCTCTTCAGTAACCTTGCAAGCAATGAAAAAATGGAGTGAAATACTTAGTGTTGAAAGACAAAAGCATCAACCTAGAATTCTGTGTATAGCACAATTATCCTTCAAAAATAAGGAAAAATAAAGACTTTCCCAGACAAAAAACGGAGGTAATTTGTCACCAGGAGACCTACCTTGCAAAAACTGTTAAAAGAAATTCATCAAAAAGAAGGCAAATGATATAGGTCAGAAACAGATTTACATAAAGAAAGGAAGTGTATTAAAGAAGGAATACACGAAGATTAAATATTTTTTCCATATTCTTAATTAAAATAATTAGACATAAATTTGTTCACTTTGAGTTTATTTTTGTGTATGGTATTAGGGAGTGTTCTAATTTCATTCTTTTACATATAGCTGATGAAGCAACCAACAAGGGCTTAATCTCCAAAATATATAAACAGCTCATGCAGCTCAATATCAAAAAAACAAAAAACCCAATCAAAAAATGGGTGGAAGACCTAAATAGACATTTCTCCAAAGAAGACATATGGATGGCCAACAAACACATGAAAATATGCTCAACATTAATTATTAGAAAAATGCAAATCAAAACTAAAATGAGGTATCACCTCACATCAGTCAGAATGGCCATTATCAAAAAATCTATGAACAATAAATGCTGGAGAGGGTGTGGAGATAAGGAAACCCTCATGCACTGTTGGTGGGAATGTAAATTGATACAGTCATTATGAAGAACAGTATGGAGGTTCTTTTAAAACTAAAAATAGAATTACCATATGACCTAGCAATCCCACTACTGGGCATATACCTTGAGAAAACCACAATTCAAAAAGACACATGCACCCCCAAGGTTCTCTGCAGCACTATTTATAACAGCCAGGACATGGAAGCAACCTAAATGTCCATTAACAGAGGAATGGATAAAGAAGATGTGGTACATATATACAATGGAATATTATTCGGCCATAAAAAGGAATGAAATTGGGTCATTTGTAGAGACATGAATGGACCTAGAGACTGTCGTACAGAGTGAAGTAAGTCAGAAAGAGAAAAACAAATATTGTATATTAATGCATATATGTGGAATCTGAAAAAAATTGGTATAGATGATCTTATTTACAAAGCAGAAATAGAGACACAGACGTAGAGAACAAACGTATAGATTCCAAGGGGCAAAGGGGGGATTGGACAAATTGGGCGACTGGGATTGATATATATACACTATTGATACTATGTATAAAATAGATAACTAATGAGAACCTACTGTATAGCACAGGGAACTCTACTCAATGCTCTGTGGTGACCTAAATGAGAAGGAAATCCAAAAAAGAGGGGATATATTTATACATATAGCTGATTCACTTTGCTGTAAAGTATAAACTAACACAATATTGTAAAGCAACCATACTCCAATAGAAAAAAAAAAAAGTTTGTTATGGGACTTCCCTGGTGGTCCTTTGGTTAAGACTCTGTGCTCCCAATGCAGGGAGCACATGTTCGATCCCTGGTCAGGGAACTAAGAGCCTGCAGCTGCATAATGCAGCCAAAAAAAAAAAAAAGTTTGTTCAAAATAATAATGCAACAATATGTACAATAATTCTAGGTTATGGACAAGTGACATTAATGAGAGCAATGTTATAAGGAACTTGTACTATCCATGAAGTGGTATAGTATTATTTGAAAAAGGCCTTGAATTAGTTATAAATATAGACTGCAAACTCTAAGGTCAAGCACTAAGAAAATTTAAAAGAAGTGTAAAGGATAAGTTAAGAGAGAAGGAAAAATGCAGTCTTAGAAAACGCTCCCTTAAAACCAGGCAAGTCAGAAAAAAAGTAAAAAGTGGAAAAGAAAAGAAGATACAAAGAACAGGATAATGAATAGAAAATAAATTCAACTATTAATTCAATGAACAGATATTAATTCAACTATGTCAATGTCACTTTAAATGTCAATGTCTAAAAACAGCTAAAAGACAAAGACCGTCAGAGAGGTAAAAAAACAAGACCCAACCATATGTTATCTACAAGAAATCCACTTTAAATATAAAGACACAAAGAGATTAAAAGTGAGGGGATACCTATTTAAATCTTCTGCCCATTTTTTGATTGGGTTGTTTGTTTTTTTGATATTGAACTACATGAGCTGTTTGTACATTTTGGAGATTAATCCCTTGCCAGTCATATCATTTGCAAATATTTTCTCTCACTTTGCAGGCTGTCTTTTCATTTTGTGTATGGTATCCTTTGCTGTGCAAAACCTTTTAAGTTTAATTAGGCCCCATTTGTTTATTATTATTTTTCCATTACTCTAGGAGATGAATCCAAAAAGATATTCCTCAGACAGTGTGCTGCCTATGTTTTCCTCTAGGATTTTTATAGTATTGGGTCTTACATTTAGGTCTTTAATCCACTTTGAGTTTATTTCTGTGTATGGTGTTAGAGAATGTTCTAATTTCATTCTTTTACATGTAGCTGTCCAAAGAAGACATACAGATGGTCAAAAGGCACATGAAAAGATGCTCAACATCACTAATCATTAGAGAAATGCAAATCAAAACTACAATGAGGTACCACCTCACACTCCTCAAAATGGACAGCATCAAAAAGTCTACAAATAATAAATGCTGGAGAGGGTGTGGAAAAAAAGGAACCCTTCTTCACTGTTGGCAGGAATGTAAATTGGTACAGCCACTATGGAGAACAGTATGGAGGCTTCTTAAAAAACTAAAAATAGAGCTACCATATGATCCTGCAATCCCACTCCCAGGCATATATCCAGAGAAAGTCATAATTCAAAAAGATACATGAGGTTCATAGCATCACTATTCACAATAGACAAGACATGAAAGCAACCTCAATGTCCATCGACAGATGAATGGATAAAGAAGATGTGGTGTATACATATACAATGGAATATTGCTCAGCCATAAAAAGGAATGAAATAATGCCATTTGCAGCAACATAGATGGACCTAGAGATTATCATACTAAGTGAAGTAACGCAAGCCAGACAGTGAAAGATAAATATCATATGATATCGCTTATATGTGGAACCTAAAAAAAAAAAGTTACAAATGAACTTATTTCCAAAACCGATATTTCCAAAACAGAAAGACACTCACAGATATAGAAAACAAACTTATGGTTACGAAAAGGGAAAGGGGGTGGGGGGAGAGATAAATTATGAGGTTGGCATTAACACTACTGTATATAAAATAGATAACCAACAAGAATCTACTGTATAGAACAGGGAACTATACTCAATACTTTGCAATAACCTATAAGGGAAGAGTATCTGAAGACAAGAAAATATACATATGTATAAATGAATTGCTGGGCTGTACACCTGAAGCTAACAGGATATTGTAAGT
The DNA here is from genome assembly GCF_025265405.1 of Mesoplodon densirostris. Classification (NCBI taxonomy): domain Eukaryota; kingdom Metazoa; phylum Chordata; class Mammalia; order Artiodactyla; family Ziphiidae; genus Mesoplodon; species Mesoplodon densirostris. Next base: position 128,015,459 of record NC_082662.1, on the reverse strand, counting down.
CAACTGTACTTTGATTAAAAAAAAACAAACTAATGTGATCTAAGACTGCATTAATTGCAGGTTAAAAAATAAGTAAGGGAAACCATGGTAACACTTATCAAAAGAAAGCTGGAGTAGCTATATTAATTTCAGACACAGCCGACTTCAGAGTAATGAAAATTATCACAGATTAAAAGAGACATTACATAATGATAAAGGGGTTAATTCTCCAAAAAGACATAACAATGCTTAATGTGAACACATGTAACAAGAGAGTTTCAAAATACAATGGACAAAAACTGATAGAACTGCAAGGAGAAATAGATTAATTCACTACTACAGTTGGAAACTTTAACATCCCTTTATCAGTAATTGACAGATCCAGCAGGCAGAAAATTAGTAAGGACTGAAAAGCACCATCAGCCAACTGGATCTAATTGATATTTATAGACTGCCTTCTCCAACAACAGTAGCAATACACATTCTTCTTAAGCTCACAGAACATTCACCAAGACAAACCGTATTCTAGGCCATAAAACACACCTTAAAAAATTTAAAAGAACAGAAATCATACAAAGGTATGCTCTCAAACAACAATAGAATTAAATTGGCAATCAATAAGTTAAAGATATCTGGAAAAACTAAAAATACTTAGAGATTAAATAATATAGTTCTAAATAACATATAGGTCAAAAAGATGTTTTAAGAAAAATTTAAATATATTTTTAACCAAATAGGGCTTCCCTGGTGGCGCAGTGGTTGAGAGTCCGCCCGCCGATGCAGGGGACACGGGTTCGTGCCCCAGTCCGGGAAGATCCCATATGCCACGGAGCGGCTAGGCCTGTGAGCCATGGCCACTGAGCCTGCGCATCCGGAGCCTGTGCTCCACAACAGGAGAGGCCACAGCAGTGAGAGGCCTGCGTACCACAAAAAAAAAAAAAAAAAAAAGAAAATACAACTTATCAAAATTTGTGGGATGCACTATAAACAGTATATATAGGAAAACGTATAGCATTGAATCATACATTTGAAAAGAAAGATGGAAAAGCAATAATCTATGCTTCCAGTTTAGGAAACCAGAAATAGAAGAGCAAATAAAATCTGAAATAAGGAGAAGAAAATAAATAAAACCGAGAGCATAAATCCATAAATTTGAAAATTGAAAACTGATAGAGAAAATCACCAAAATCACAAGCTGGCTCTTTCAAAAGATCAAAAAGTTGATGAACATCTGCCACATTAAGAAAGAAACTGCATTTCTATCAGGGCTTCTGGCATTTCTAATAGTGTTTTGTGCACATAAATGCTATTATGCTGCAAAAATTTTACTTTTTATGTTGGAGATCATACTATTGTTCATTATGCCAAAATTTGACTTCTCCCATTTAATATTTATGTGTTGAAATCTACTTAGCTCAATATTATAATTGTCTGTGTTTACTTTTTGTGACATTTGACTGTTAAACCTCTATTCACCCTCTTATTTTTTACACTTTTCTGTGTAATTTTGTTTTAGGTGAGATTCTTGTACAGAACATCTAGTTATATTTTGTTTTTAACCCACTTGAGGACTTTTACAGCTTAAACCATTTGCATTTCATATCACAACTAACGTTGGTTTTGACAGCTGTCTGTGTTCTTTTATATCCTCAGTGCAATGCCTCACAATCAACAGAAGAGAGTAATTTTAAAGTTAAACTGTCAGAACATTTGGTAGATATTTGTGGCTCATCTTTCTTTGACCTGAAGTTTTAGACTCAACCACCATTTGAGTAGGATAAGGAGAATATCAACATGAAGCTACCTAGAAGCATCTTTTTAGCTTCTCTCTCTTCTATGTTAGTGTTCATGTTATACTTGTCTAACCTTGCTTTTTGAAAACAATAACAATCACTAACATTGGCATGACTGTCATCAATCACCAAACTCCTCATGCTGAGTTTTTCAACCAGAAAATAGAGAGCCATGATTCAGTCAGAAAAGTGCCACTGCAACTTTTAAAATAATACTTCACAAAGGACCTTGACACACCTTACATAAATGTGTCCTCAAACCAACTCCCATTCCTGACCACGGATATTTTTTAATACTCAATCAGAGCTCTCAGTGTTCTCATACCTTCCCTCCCCCTGTGTCTCTCTCCCTAAGTCTCCTCCCCTTTCCCATTTATTTTCGATTCCTCTCCTTTTTATAGAGGAAATCCATTCCCACAACTTTAAATTCATTGAATTTCCTTACTGATTCTTGCTCTCATTTCCAAATGTTAGTGCTGTATTTCTAGCCCCGAGATAATTCCATTTAAAATTAAATTATTACCAAAACCAGCAATAATCCTTCCCCATTTCCCCAGGATTGTCAGACTAGATTACTAATTCTTACTTCTTTAAAATATCTATAGAATTCACATTTCCTTTTCCTTCCTCATTGCCTTTATTCTGTTTCATTGGACTCTACCGCATAACACTTGTAACATTGCAGCAGTCTCTAAATGAGATTCTGTTTTTCCAAACTCTTCTGCCTAAAAGTCTATACCAACAAACTTGAAAAGGTCCAATCATCTTATGTCATTCCCCTACTTCAGGATTTATAATTCTGGTAAGTAGGTGGATCAATCAAACATGAGCTAAATTTTCAAGAAACAATACCAAATTAACAGGCTCACTTCCCCATTTTCTGCATCTACCATAAATTGCTGGTTCTTCCCAGCTTCAGAATTATTTCATGCACTTCAATCATAACGACTTTATTTCTTCTTACATTGGTCTCCCCTCTGAAATGTCACATTCCCATCAATTCCAAGCCTGTATTTCCTTCAAATGCATTCTTTTTTCCATGAATACTTCCAAATTAGGGGGATCATGTTTTAGACATGGAGCTAAATGAGCTTTAGAGTAAAGGCTAAAGAAAAACAATGAAGAAGAAAAAAAGAAAACAAAACAAAAAATGATACCAGATGGAAGCATGGATCTACATAAAGGAATGGAGAGTGCTTCTAGTAGTAAATATAAAGCATTTTTCAGCACATTAAAATATAATTGTCTAAAGCTAAAGAGAATTTTGATGTACTGTGATGCTTATAACATATGAAAGTAAAATACATGAAAATGATAGTATAAAGAATGGAAGGGGAAACAGAAAAATGCTATTGAAAGTGATATGTTTATAATATTAACTGAAGGTACAGTGTGATAAGTTAAGCATATATATGGAAAACTCTAAAACAATCTCAAGAGAAGAAAACAAAGGAGTATAGCTAATGACACAATAGCTCAGATAAAATGGAATCATAAAAATATTCAATAAATCCAAAAGAAGGCAGATAAAGAAACAAATAAAAAACAAAATGCAAGATGGCAGATTTCAACCCAACTATGTCGATAATTGAATTAAATAAAAATGGGCTGCACATTCCATTAAAAGTCATATATTGGGGCCTCCCTGGTGGCGCAGTGGTTAAGAGTCCGCCTGCCGATGCAGGGGATACGGGTTCGTGCCCCGGTCTGGGAGGATCCCATATGCCGCGGAGCGGCTGGGCCCGTGAGCCATGGCCGCTGGGCCTGCGCATCCGGAGCCTGTGCTCCGCAACGGGAGAGGCCACAACAGTGAGAGGCCCGCATACCGCAAAAAGAAAAAAAAAAAAGTTATATATTGGGCTTCCCTGGTGGCACAGTGGTTGAGAGTCCGCCTGCCGATGCAGGGGATATGGGTTCGTGCCCTGGTCTGGGAGGATCCCACATGCCGCGGAGTGGCGGTGCCTGTGGGCCATGGCCGCTGGGCCTGCGCGTCCAGAGTCTGTGCTCCGCAGCGGGAGAGGCTGCAACGGTGAGAGGCCCATGTACCGCGCCAAAAAAAAAAAAAAAAAAAAAAAAGTCATATATTATCTAATGAATAAGGAAAAATCAAGGTATGGTATAGTGACTAAGGTGGCTGTGTGTTCATCTTCCTCCTCTTGCCATGGGTCCAGATCCCCTGATGGTATACAACTGTGCTGAAGTCTGGCTGGTGTCAACTGTCTCCACAATGCCCCCTGCCCCCCAACCAAGAAACCTGCTCAGGCTGGGGGAAGCAAAAAAGTGGAGTAGAAAAAAGAAGATTATTGGAGACAAAACTTTTGGTCTAAAGAATAAGAAAGGAGCAACGCAACAAAAGTTTATCAAGGCTGTCACTCATCAAGTTCAATTTGGTCAACAAAATCCACATCAGGTAGCATAAAAGGAAGCCAAAGAGAAATCGAAGAAAGATGACAAAAAGTAAGAATTGCAAGAGCTAAATGAGTTATTCAAACCTGTAGTTGCTGCTCAAAAACTAGGTAAAGGTGCAGATCCTAAATCTGTGGTATGTGCATGGGCAGAGCACTAAAGGAGATAAGTATAAGTTCTCTCATGACTTGACTGTCATGAGAAAATGTGATTGATGCAAGCAGTGAAGAACTTGAAAAGTATACTACAGTTAATTGGGATGAGAGAAAAACTGGAAGAAGCAGTAACAACCACAGTGAGGTAGAAGAGAAAAACTCCAAAACTGTTAGTGTACAGACATTTCTTTGAAGCTACTGAAAACAACAAATATGGCTGGCTTTGGATATGCCATGGAGGGGGAGATATTTGCATGTATCATGATACACTTCCTCCTGGATTTGTATTGTATTCATATTGTATTGTATACTTTTATCTTTTATAAAAGGAAAGAAGAGAAAGAACAGAGAATTTCATTAGAAGATCTAATTGAAAAAGTGTTCTGCCCTAGGTCCAAATGCTGCCAAAATAACTCCAGAACCTTTTCTTACATGCAAGGAAAAAACAAGAAGAGATTGATAAACTTAAGCAAGAAATGCAAAGAAGGAAAGCAGACTTCAAAACGGGGTAGGCACTAGTTTTCAGTAGTTGTGAGATGTTTGATTTTCATCCTGAGCTGATGATAATGAGGAGGAAGCAGACGATACCTGTTACACCCAGGGAACAGGTGGAGATGAGGCTAATGATTCAATGAGCGATGCAGATGAAACAGGTATTACTGTAGCCAGTCTTGAAAGATTTCAGCACACATACTTCAGAAAGAGATAAATTAAGCAAAGCTTACAGAGGTAGGGCTAAAAATGGCAAAAGAAGTGATTTGGAAGAAGACAATGAAGGGAAGGAACAGAAAAATGGAGCCATCGATGCTATTCCTATTGATGAAAACCTTTTTGGGGGAAGATGTGGATGATCTAAAAGAACTTAAACACACTTGGTTTAGAAGAATGACATCATACAAGTCAATGAAAAAATTAAGCCAGCTCAGCATGGTTGAAATTGACTACATTAATTTTTCTGCCTAGAATTCTTCAATAGGATGTTTATTTTCCATGCTAATTCTGGTGGGCTTACTTGCCTCCAAAAAAGGAATATTCTCCCTAACTCCTATATTCTGACTTTAGCTACATCTCATAGTAAGTTCAGAGTGGTTTATGATAAACTGAAAATGATTGACTGTTCTAACTGTCCACTCAGGTAGGAAGTGTAATTGCCCTTCAAGCTCCTGATTTTCATTGGGCATGTATTATTACAAGGACAACATAAATGTAAATTTAAAATACCCTTCATTTAACAAAGTTTTTAATAAGTGATTTCATTTCTTTTGTATTTATATGTTTAAAAGACTGCCTAGGGCTTCCCTGGTGGCGCGGTGGTTAAGAATCCACCTACCAATGCAGGGGACATGGGTTCGAGCCCTGCTCCGGGAAGATCCCACAAGCCTCAGAGCAACTAAGGCCATGTGCCACAACTACTTAGCCTGTGCTCTAGAGCCCGAGAGCCACAATTACTGAAGCCTCTGAGCCTAGAGCCTGTGCTCTGTAACAAGAGAAGCCACTGCAATGAGAAGCCCGCGCACTGCAACAAAGAGTAGCCCCCGCTCACCACAACTAGAGAAAGCCCGTGCACAGCAATGAAGACCCAAGGCAGCCAAAAAGAAATAAATAAATTTATTAAAAAGAAAAAAAGGACTGCCTAAAATATGAGCACTGTAATTCATAAAGAAAACCACAGATTTAGTATTGTATATCTTTGGACAATTTGATGGCTATTTAAAATGGAACTTCTTAAATCTCACAGGATCAGCTGCAGTAACCTATGTTTAATTTTTTTGTTGTTGTCGTTAATAATGTTGTAAATAAAATCCTCATACATTAAAATCCAAAAAAACAAAGCAAGAATCAACTATATCATGTCTAAGAGAAAATACACTTAAATATAATGATATAGGTTAAAAATAACAAGATGGGAAAAATATACAAATTCAAAAGGAAGCTGGACTACTCATATTAATGTAAGACAAAGTAGATTTCAAAACAAAGATTAATGTTACGAATATGAAAGAACACTTCATAATGAAAAGGGGGTAGATTCACCAAGAAGACATAGCAATCCTAAATTGCTATGTATGCAACTAACAATGAAGCTTCAAAATTCAAGAAGCAGATCTAAAAAGAGAAACAAGCAAATCCACAATTATAGCTAAAGACTTCAATGATCCTTTTTCAATAACTGATAGAACAAGTAGACATAAAATCAGTAATAATATAGGAGACATAAACAACACTGTCAATCTTGACCAAATGGATACTGGTAGAATATTTTATGCAATATAAGTAGAATACACATTTTTTTTTCAAGTGTGTATGAAACATACACCAAGATAAACCATTTTATTGACCATAAAACAAATCTCAATAAATTTTAAATGATTAATATCATATGAAATATGTTTTCCAACCATAGATAAGTAGGAATCAATAACAGAAAGATGTCTGAAAAATCCATATATTTGGAAATTGTGAACAACACTCTCCTGAATAATCCCTGAGTTAAGAAGTAATCACAAGAGGAACTAAAAATATTTTGAAATGAAAACACAACACATCAAAATTCGCAAAGCATGGCTAACTGTCCTTAGATAGAAACATAGCATTAAGTGCTTATGTTAGAAAAAGAGAAAGGTCTCAAGCCAATAATCTTAGCTTCCTCCTAAAGAAGATAGAGAAAGAAAAGCAACATCAACTCAAAAGAAGCAGAATAAAGAAATAATAAAGATGAGAATTAATGACTTTGAACACAGAAAAACAATATACCAATATCAGGAATAAAAGAAGTCATCACTACATATACAACAAACACTATAAAGATATAAAGAGAATATTGCAAACATTTTATTTATTTATTTATTTATTTATTATTTTTTTGCGGTACGCGGGCCTCTCACTGTTGTGGCCTCTCCCATTGCGGAGCACAGGCTCTGGACGCGCAGGCTCAGCGGCCATGGCTCACGGGCCCAGCCTCTCCGTAGCATGTGGGATCTTCCCGGACCAGGGCATGAACCCGTGTCCCCTGCATCGGCAGGCAGACTCTCAACCACTGCACCACCAGGGAAGCCCCCATTGCAAACATTTTTAAGCCAATAAATTAGCAAACTTAGATGACAAATCCCATGAAATCCATGAAATACCAAAACGCAATCAAGAAAAAAACAGATAACCAGAATAGTCCCTTAACTATTCAAGAATTAAGTTCATAGTTACAAACCTCCCAACAATGAGAAAACTCTAGGCCCACGGGGCTTTACTGTTAAATTCTACCAAAGATTTAAGGAACATTTAATATAAATTCTACAGAAATAATTCCATACAATTGAAGAGGAGGGCATACTTCCCACCTCATTTTAAAAAGGTAAACATGATCCTGAAATGAAAACCATACAAAGACATTCTAAGAAAAGATGACACCTCAGTATCATGCATGATTTAAGCATGCAAAGAATCCTTTAAAAAATACATTGTATCAAATCTAGCAATACATAATAAGGATAATATCATCAGTAAGCAGATTTTTCCCCAGGAATAGAAGGTTCATTTAACATTAGAAAAACAATCAATACAATTCACCATTTTAACAGAATATAAAGGAGACCAACCATATGATCGTCGCAATAGATGCAAAAAACTTTTTATAAAATTCAACACTAGGGCTTCCCTGGTGGCGCAGTGGTTGAGAGTCCGCCTGCCGATGCAGGGGACATGGTATCGTGCCCCGGTCTGGGAAGATCCCACAGGCCGCGGAGCGGCTGGGCCCGTGAGCCATGGCCGCTGAGCCTGCGCGTCCGGAGCCTGTGCTCCGCAATGGGAGAGGCCACAACAGTGAGAGGCCCACATAACGCAAAAAAAAAAAAAAAAAAAAAAAAAAATCAACACTTAGTCATGATAAAAACTATTACCATACTAGGAATAGAAGGAACTTCCTCAACCCAATAAAGGAGGTATTAAAAACCCTACACTTAGATCAAAGTTTTATAACTTGTTATACTGAAATAATTTTAGGCTTAGAAAAGACTTAGAAAAATACTACAAACAGTTCCCATATATCCTTTACACACCTTCCCCTGATGCTAATAGTTTATACAGCCATAGTACAGTTATCAAAACTAAGAAATTAAATTGGTACAGAAGTATTAACTACCAAATTTATTTAGATTCCACCAGTTTTTCCACTTATGGCCCTTTTCTATTCCAAGATCCAATCTAGAATCCCCACATTGCATTTAGTCATCATGCCACCTTAGTCTCTTCCAATCTGTGAATGTTCCACAATCATTCCTTGCCTTACATGAAGTTGACACTTTTGAGGATTTCTTAGGTTTTCTCATGATTATACTGAGGTTATGCATTTTGAGGGAATATAGTACAAAAGTGATACAGCCTTCTCAGGGCATCATATAATGGGTTATAATGATTTCAGTGTCTTATTACTGGTGATATTAATCTTGATCACTTGGTTTAAGACAGTGTTTGCCAGGGCTTTTTACTGTAAAATTACTCTTTTAATCTTTGTAAATAAGTATTTGGGGAAAGATACGTTGACACTATGCAAATATCCTCCTTCTTAAACTTTTGCCCACTAATTTTAACATTCATTGGTGAATCTTGCATACAGCAATTTTTACTCTGGTGTTTTAATGGTAATTTTCTATTTTCCTGATTCCTTCTACATTTATTAACTGGAATTCACCTATAATGAAGACATGTCTCTTCTCAATATTTTATCTATTTGTTCAATCATTAATTTCTGCAGTATAGACTCATGGATATGTATCTTATTTTTTTGGTCATATACAATATTTGTTTTGCTACTAAAATTGTTCCAGCTTTCACCACTGGGAATTATTTAAGGTTGGCTCCTGTGTCCTACAAACATGCACCTTTTTCCATCTACCTTCGTTTTTTTATTTTCTGGTACCACAAAATTCCTTGGGCTCTTCTTTCATTTTCCCCATCCCAGCTGTGGGATCAACTACTTCTCCAAATAACCTTGGTTCTTTTTACTGGAGAATGACATTTAGTAATGAAGATTTAGGTGCTAGATGTGATTAACGTCATATTTAATGGTAAAAAATGTTTTCTCCCTAAGATTAGAAACAAAGCCAGGATGTCAACTCTCACCATTTCTATTCCACTTTGTAGAAAGGTCCTAGCCAATATAATAAGGCAAAAGAAATAAAATGCGTGCAGATTGAAAATGAAGTAAAACTTTTTATTGATAGAAGATATGATCATCTATTTAGATAACCCTAAGTCATGTACAAAAAAGCTACTAAAACTAATAGCTTGTAGGATACAAGGTCAATATACAAAAATCAAGCCTATTTCTACTGGTAGCAAACAATATGGAAATGAAATTTAAAAATACCATCCACATCAGAAGACATGAAATACTTATGGATAAATTTAACAAAATATGGGTAAGAACTAAACACTGAAAATTATGAAACATTCCTGAGAATAATTAAAGAAACATTCCTGAGAATAATTAAAGAAGACCTAAATAAATGTAGACGTATAGCATGTTCAAATGCCAATTCTTCCCAAATTTTTCTATAAATTGAACATAATCTCACAGAAAATCCCAGCAGACTTTTTTGTAGACATTGACAAACTGAGTATAAATCTTATATAGAAATTTAACTAGATTAATTCATATTATGAAATATCCTACCAGAGAATCCTAAAGCTTGAAGATACTTCAAAGATCATAATTTTATGTGGAAGTAAAACAGCTTGTCCACTTCCACACAAGAGGGAAGAAGCAGATCCAGGATGAGTATTTCCAGCTTCCAGTACCAAGTTCTTTAGAGTGGTACATCATGATACTTGTAATTAAGATTAATTCACTTTTAACTTTGCCTAGGAAGAGATTTAGCTTTCCCCTAAAGATACCAGGATCTTTACATGTGCCTTCATCTCTAGGTCTGCCACAATATATAGAAAAATGGCCAATAATCATGTAATAAATCTATAAAAATAGTAAATGTCCCAAAGCAATTAGTAAAACTGTAATAAAAAATACCTGATCTTAGAGATGAATTAACCTTTTATGAATAAGTTACGTGTTTTAAAGACATAGGACCCCTTAAAAATGTTTGAAAACATTAGAATTACAAATGAATTCATTAAAATAGCTACTGGCATTAGCATTCCTATAATTGATTCCTTGTTTGTTAGTGATACAATACAAACCCAAATAAAACCAATTGTATTTTCACATCCTTTTAGAAGGAGTCTCAAAATTTAAGCATGCTGCTATGATGTTGTTCTTCTTCAGGTGTGTGAAGATGGCTGAAAACATTAGTACCTCATCTGACATCCAGTATACTACCCACACCCCCAGAGTAAACCTGTAGCAGGCGTAAATGAGTGTAGAAACTTTGTGATTTTTGTGGTTGTGCTTCGTTATGCAAGATAGCTAACACCTTTGCTCAAATTAAGTAGCAACTATTTTTATCAACATACTAACAATTTAAACTCATTTCTTCACATATATCACCCAAAGCTGTGCTTTGGCAGCTCCTTCTCCTACCCTACTTGCTGGCTTCTCTAGTTCCATTCACTACAAGGGAGCTGCCTGAGTAGACATCTTAATAGTACCTTCGCTCTGGGCATGTTGAGCCCAGTGGAACAGTGACAGGATAAGCCTTGCTTCTTCACTGTGTGGTAGGTGGGTTCTCAGAGCGTTCTCTAGGTGATGCCAAACTACAATTTAACATGAAAAGCTGCATGCTGATGACGAAATCTTTGTAGCATATCTTACTCTCTGAATAGGACTGAAGAAAGTCCATGTTTTGCCCCTTCTTTAAGGTTAGCAGTGCCATACTGGTGCTCCACATTTGTCTCTTAAAGAAATTTTTCTTTCTGTCATATGTTGTTGGTGGTGGTTGTGGTGGAATCCTCCTCAGACAGGGTATATCAAAGGAATATTTAGTTGTGGCTTATAACTTTGTCTGCCAAAGAAAACCTCTGACCATGTATTATTTCTAGGAGACATGCCAAGATCCTGATACTTTTCAGATTTCTTTTTCAGGTTCTTTTTTTTTTAAATTAATTTATTTTTTTATACAGCAGGTTCTTATTAGTTATCTATTTTATACATATTAGTGTATACATGTCAATCCCAGTCTCCCAATTTCATGTTCTTTTATACTGTACTGACATGATAAACAGTACATAGTGCATTAGGGGCTATATATGGATGCAACTCATAAAGAATATCATCAGTGTTATAAAGTGGATGTATAACTGTCTACATGAAGTTAATAAACACTGAGGAAACTTAAGAATGGTCACAAGCTTCTCATAAGGTTTGAGAAGGATCCAGTACTTACCTCAGTGCTTTATACATGGTAGAAACTCAAAAGTTCTTTTTTTTTAACATCTTCATTGGAGCATAATTGCTTCACAATGGTGTGCTAGTTTCTGCTCTATAACAAAGTGAATCAGCTATACATACACATATATCCCCATATCTCCTCTCTCTTGTGTCTCCCTCCCACCCTCCCTATCCCACCCCTCTAGGTGGTCACGAAGCACCAAACTGAAGAGATCTAAGTTTAATTGAAGTGAAGTTTGAGTAGAGGTATCATAACATGGTGCAACTATTTTAAACACCTAGTTACAGGAAATGCTTACAAAATCACCACACTCCCTATTACTGTAACATAATACAAAAATGAAGTACTCATCTCACTTCCTCATAACTCATATTATGTCATTCTATCTTTAGGGGTTAATAGAGAAGAATATTTGGCACAAAGTAGACACTACATAAATGTTGACTGATATATGTTTTAGAGAAAAATATGGAAACCTGGAATAAATTGAAATGGAAGGACTAACTACACAAACTGACTAGATAAAATTTCTAAGCAAATGCTGAACTACATAAAAATTTCATAGTAAAATTTTTATATGAGCATTTGAAAATCAAAATATAAAAATCAGTGTCTGTACTAACAATATCTGAAGTAGTAAAAATAAAATTTTAAAAATTTAAAAGATAGAACAAACACAATAATTTCCTGTTCCTAAACTTAAGTAAACACTGCAGTATTCAAAACAAATACTAAGCAGATTACAGTAAAAATAAAATTATGTAATTTGTAGCATCCATTCTCTGGATCTTTAAGTTTTGTTTCAAATAACAGAGACGTTCCAAAGAAGACAAATAAATTTATTACTTTGTTAAATATTAAAACTAAATTGCTTTAAATTCCTTTTAAAATAAGAAATTGTATAAATAAATATGAAGAGTTCACTTTAAAATGAAAGGAATAGAGACAAAGTTTTAAAATTATGATTGTTTTGCTAGTTAATTTTCCTGAAGAATAACATAACATTGGTGCCTTTATTTTTTATGAATTAAGGAAATGATGAGAAGCAAACTAACAAATTATTGTGATAAAAAAAGAAAAGCTGATCACATTGAATAACATTTCAAAATGCATTTCGGGAGTCAAAACTATCAAGAAAATTTTGTGCTAAGGAGTCCTACATTCAATTAAATGACTGAGTAAAAATGAAAAATATAATTACATCATTAACTTTTATTCACTTAAAAATTTTTTTGCTGTAAATTCATTTTAACCAAAATATATAAACACTATGCCATGAAGATAACCTACCTTTTTATCATACACATCTTGCCAGTTTACTCCAGAAAAGAAACTGTGTCTCATAATTTCTTTTGCATCATCTGGTCCTCCACCAAGGCTGCGAGGACAGAAATAAAATTAAATGAGTATAAAACGTTTACATAAGCTGAATGCATAACTACAAAGTTTTTGTGAAATGTAATTTTCTGTGTGTAAATAGTTCTTGTGATAAATAGCCATAAAAATAAAAAGCTTTTATTTTTAAAATAAATTGTAAGATCTAATTTTCCTAATATGCTATTAATAAGAACTAGCCTTAGGACAGTACGGTATTTGAAAAGAGTATAGGCTTTGGAGACAAACCTGAAACAGGCAACCGGCTCGGAAATTTATGAGATATATGACAATAAAATAGTTGCTTAATCTCAGTTTTCTCATCTGTATAACGGGATTAATAATACCAGCCTGGTGGATTATTGCAAGGGTTAGAAATAACGTAAGTACCTAGCACAATAAATGGTAGCTATTGTCAATTCTATAAACCAAATTTATTTTAGAACGACTTTAGTCAAAATGCACCCTTGTTAACAAAAATTCTGAAAAGACTAGATAATTACTTAGAAAAAACAATTTGGAGGGCATTGCTAACAGACAGAAACTCATGGAGTATTTTCATATCTCAAATGAATTTTCACAGAAATGATAAATTTAATCTATGAAATATCACTGCAATATAATATGCTATGCAAGTTTCAATATAAATTAAAAATTTAAAAATACTCCCACCCCATCTTTGAAGGTACTGTTATTCAACTGATACCTGACACAATCTGAAATTCAGGTGCTTTCTAGCTTTCTCAGTTTCATACAGTGCCTACTAGTCACTATGAAGAAAGGATGAGAGAAACAGAAAAAAACAGAGAAGGAAGTAAGGTGGGAGGGAAAGAGGAAAAAGAGAAAAAAAAAGAAAGGACAGGGAAAGAAAGAGGAAAAGAAAGGAAACCTATTTAAATCTGAATTTGATACAGCAAGTTTTATTTGATTTTACTCAGCATTAGAAATGATATGTGCTGGTAAATGCTTAACAATCAGCTCTCTGAGGGAAATTATGCATATACAATATAATGGATTTTATATATATTATTATTTTTACTGATACAAGATGTGTGGAAGTAAAACATTATATAGTATTTCTAACCTCAAAATATATAATAAGCAAAATAGATAAGTAACCTCAGAAGCATAGATAAGAGTAAAATTTAACAACATTATTAAAGAGTGATGAGTTTTGAGTATTTTTTACCCGTGATTTTAATGTTCCTGATTTAACTGTAAGTTTATATAATTTATTTTATTTATTTATTTATTTATTTTTTTGCGGTACGCGGGCCTCTCACTGTTGTGGCCTCTCCCGTTGCAGAGCACAGGCTCCGGACGCGCAGGCTCAGCGGCCCTGGCTCACGGGCCCAGCCGCTCCGCGGCATGTGGGATCTTCCCGGACCGGGGCACGAACCCGTGTTCCCTGCATCGGCAGGCAGACTCTCAACTGCTGCGCCACCAGGGAAGCCCTATAATTTATTTTTTAATAATGACTGTATTCAACAACCAGCTCACAAAATTTTTGAAATTTAACAATTGGCTATTCTAAGCTGGTACATTTCAACTCCCAACACAACACTGAGTAGGAAGAAACGCAAGTAAGTCATAGAAAACAAACAATTATACAATTTTAATGAACTCTGGTTATTATTAGGTATAAGAAATACATGACTGGGAAGAATCCAGGATCCTCTGACACATTGTCAGAATGGAAAATAAAACAATTAGCTGATATCTGAATATCTGTAGTGATGATCCTATAGTTCCCACTATCTAGGTCTCCTATCTCAAGATTCATACAGAATAAACTACACTCCTGATATGGAACTTTTAGATTGGATCAGATCATAATAGTTGCATGCATATTTGCAACTTTCAGACTGGCAAATCTATATTTAGTTAACACTCGGCACTTGACTCCCTGGCCTCACTCTTTTTCATTCTATTTCAAGTTGTATATGTCTCTCTCCTGGTAGAATGCAAATTCTTTGGAGAGGAGAGTTCAATACTGGATTATCCAAAAAGCGTTTTAAAGCTTGTGCTTAGGGAGCCAGAAAAGCAGAAACACCAAAACACAGGCTTCTGAAAAGAATTATTCAACATTTCAAAGTATGCATTAAAGTAGTATGCACAAGAAAAATCAGCAGTTCATTGTATTTTCTTACATTTATGTTATTGTTTATTTCAATACTGTTTTCAATCTTAATTATATATATGAGAAGATGGATGAGGTAGCAGTTGGAATGGAGAACCGTAAACATTTTTGTAATTCAAAGGTTTTAATTCAGCTTCAGTTTTTCATTTTTATGTCACCCCTCAATTCTCTAGCAATAGTTTTGCTTTGGACATAGCCAGCATTTAATCTATATTTATCAAATACATATAAAATTGAAGTATCGGCCATGAATGCTATACAACGACTAAGAATATAATCTTAGGCTACCATTTTAGAAGTTGGTAGAGATTCTTTAACACAAGCTTCTTCAAAGTGTGAAACTGTCAAAAATTTCAATGTCAATGACTCCCTAATATACAATTTAAAACTTCAAAATTATATCAAAATGTGATTTACATTAAGATATTTTTGTCTAAGAATACCAAATTCCCATATCAGAAAGCCAAACTAAAATCCTCAGCTACTATGGATTCTTCATAACTAGAAACAACATCTAATTCACATTTTCCTTGTGTTATTGAATGGAACATGAGGTCATGCTTTTCCTACAAAATTTGCATAGGAGGCTAAAGGAGATACTAATAGAATAATCATAAAGTAATGCAGAATAAGAAATAAAAGCAAGATGAGAGCTGACTCTTTGATGGAACTGATAGCAATTCGGTAAAGAGTATCAGAGAAATTCAGGCAGTATTGAAAATAGTTGAATAGGAATAATAAAGAGGTATACTATAGTGCTATCTTTGATTACGTTTCCAAAGACTTTTGGAAGGGTCCTTTGTTGGCTCTTTCTCTTCTTTCTACCTCTTAAATTTTGACATTTCCCAAGACTCTGTCCTAGGCTGCCTTCTTTTTATATTCTACTCTTTTCACTATTCTCATGGCTCCAGCTACCTCCTAGATATCTACAGATCCCAAATCCAAATATTCAGTTTTGTGTTTCTTTTTTTTAAATTAATTTTTATTGGAGTATAGTTGCTTTACAATGTTGTGTTAGTTTCTTCTGTACAGCGAAGTGAATCAGTTATACGTACACATATGTCCCCTCTTTTTTATATTTCCTTCCCATTTAGGTCACACAAAGCATTGAATAGGGTTTCCTGTGCTATACAGTAGGTTCTCATTAGTTATCTCTTTTATACATAGTAGTGTATATATGTCAATCCCAATCTCCCAACTCATCCCACCCCATCCTTCTGTCCTTGGTATAAGTTTGTGGATACCAAATCTGTGTCTTTATTTCTGCTTTGCAAATAAGTTCATCTTTGCTGGGAAAACTGGACAGCTACATGTAAAAGAATTAAATTAGAACACTTCCTAACACCATACATAAAAATAAACTCAAAACGGATTAAAGACCTAAATGTCAGGACGGACAGTATAGAACTCTTAGAGGAAAACATAGGCAGAACACTCCTTGACATAAATTGTAGCAAGATCTTTTCTGACCCACCTCCTAGAGTAATGAAAATAAAAACAAAAATAAACAAATGGGACCTAATGAAACTTAAAATCTTTTGTACAGCAAAGGAAACCATAAGCAAAATGAAAAGACAACCCTCAGAATGGGAGAAAATATTTGCAAATGAAGTAACGGACAAAGGATTAACCTCCAAAATATACAAACAGCTCATGCAGCTCAGTATCAAAAAAACAAACAACCCAATGAAAAAATGGGCAGAAGACCTAAATAGACATTTCTCTAAAGAAGACATACAGATGGCCAACGAACACATGAAAAGATGCTCAACATGACTAATTATTAGAGAAATGCAAGTCAAAACTACGATGAGGTATCACCTCACACCAGTCAGAACAGCCATCATCAAAAAATCTAGAAACAATAAATGCCAGAGAGGAGGTGGAGAAAAGGGAACCCTCCTACACTGTTGGTGGGAATGTAAACTGGTACAGCCACTATGGAGAACAGTATGGAGGTTCCTTAAAAAACTAAAAATAGTTTTTAGTTTGACCATATGACCCAGGAATCCCACCACTGGACACATACCCAGAGAAAATTAGTTATTGTGTTTCTATTAAGCACTGGTACTATTTTCAGCTGCCTGCTTGACATCTAGGTTTTCTTTAGATACCTCAGACTCGGTATAGCAAAACTAATATCAACATCCACACCATCAAGCCTCTTTCTTTGCCTGTACTCCTTCTCTGTTAATAATAACTCCATTCTCCAAACTAGTCATCCAAGTTGGAAACCTCAGAGGCATCCTGACTCCTTCCCCTTCCTCACCATTTCTATTTAATCATTCATAAAGTTCTATTTAGCACTCTTTACAACTGCTTTAGGAAGGACTCCATCTCTTATCTGGACAATTCCATATGTATTCTTAATTACTCTGCCTACATGCCCCTGGCACTTCACTGTTCTAATCTATCCATGACAAAGCTTCCTGAGTTACCTTTTCATAACACAGACCTGATTACACCATCCCTTACTTTTAATAATTCAGTGGCTTCTCATCCCCTTCTGAATAAAGATTAAATATTTTCTAAGAAAGATAAGGTCCTTACAACCTAACATATTGGCTTCATCTGCCAATGTTACCCAACTCATATTCTACACTCCAGTTGCTGAACTTCTCAAATGCCATGTTCATTTGCAATTCTAGCTGTTATTTACATGTAAAATTCTCTTCATGAAAGCCACTGCAAATTGCAACTCCTTCATGAGCCAGCTCAAGTTTTCCAATCCCCTTAACAGCTAATAATTTCAAAAGCATTTGTATGTAGTTTAACCTGAGCATCTGTGTGCCCCACATTATTCTATGAACTAGAGCAGAGATTGTCCATTTTATTCATCCTTGCATTCCCAGTATTTTAATGTAGCAGTGGAGGGGCTTGACATACCTACCTTAAAAGGAAATAACAGATAGTTAAAAATACCACATCTTCTCTTTAGACAATATCAACCTCTGGGTAGACAAAACTTTAAGAGTTGTCCTACATACCAGGCCACTAACATTCTAGAAATTTACCTCACGTGTGTTCAACAATTATTAAATACCTACTACGTGCTATCCCCAGGGGGTGGGGTGCGGGTGGAGGGTGGGAAATGACAATAAAAAAATGAATGAGACATAGACATGAAAACCAGAAGGAGTCAGAAAAAGATGGGCTAAAAGTTCACTGCCCTTGAAATCTAAGGCAAATATTAGATCCAAAACTCAACTAGATAAAATTGAAATCCTAGCTCTATATAAAGATTATCTATTGCCAAGTACCACTTGTTACAATAGTTGTGAAACAATAACATCAAATGGAATACATTTTAAAACCTAAACTAAGAAAACGGTGCACTGTAAAGAAGATACAAGAGAAATATCAAATAGGCACGTATAAACTTGATTTCTATTCTTGTTCTACACGAATTTTCTGTGAGAACTAGGATAAATCACTTAACCCTCCCTGGGCCTCATTTTCTCTTCAGTCAAATGGAAATGAGAATAATATCTATCCTACCTACTCCACAGGCTACTAAAAAGCAAGGGAAACAAGAGATGTGCAAATGCCCTGACAAAGAACACAAAATCACTTCATAAATATAAGGTAAGGTTTCAGTTACTAGAATTATGAAACATGTTTGAATGGTTCTTCACAAAGCAAAAAGATGGCACCTCTTTTATTATGTTTGCTTATTTCTGCTGAAGGTAAAATCATGTTCCTCACAAATTTAAAAGCTAGAAGTATGTGATGGAAACTATCTCTAAGGTAGACAAAGCCCACAATTTAAAATTCATTTATTCCTTCACTCATTAATTCAGTCTGTCAACAAATACATACTGAGCATCAACCATAAACAGAACATTAACAAAAATTATGTGAGGTGTTACAAAAGATTAAACAATATATGAAATGGGACGCTTAAGGTCTAAGAGATTTTCAGAGACATACTGATATGCATATATATCTACTGGAACAAAGAATATACATATGTATATACAAACACATATATTAAGTGACATTTTAAAATTAATACTCATTTCATGTATGACTTATAAAATGTATGTGTAAATAAATATATGAACATGAACAACGAATATTATAGCTCATTAAGCAAAGAGCTGTAGGATTCTTCAGGTCATAGCTATAGCTACAAAAGTAGAAAAACAAAGTATGCAAAGACATTTTTTGCCATTAGTCCTTTCAGCCATGCGTGGAAAAGAATTATCTTCAAAGACAAAAAAAGTAGTTAGACATGTTAATATGCATACATGTGGGAGGAGAGTACAGAGACAGTTCTATAAGTTTTATAATGTAAATCAGCAGAAATATAAAGCCCAGAGACTGAGAGGAAAAAAGGGATCCTCCTATCCCCACAATAGCAAGCACCATGGCAATTAAGAAACTGTTTGTTCATAAAACTCTCAAAATCTTTATGTGGTAAAATCTGTATAAAATTTCCAAGTTAGGAAAGAGTTGAGGAAATTTTTTAAATGTTCTATATTATGCAGTTAAAAATAAGTCAGTGTCTCAGTGGGAAGATGTCTATACCAAATACATTGCTTCTTGGAGTTAGTTATATTTGAGTTAATTTCCATATCACAATTCCTAACCACATTCATCAGTAACTCACTGTGTGCTATTTGTGTCTTACCGTTTATTTGGATCCTTTATCAAGAGCCCTGAAAGCAATGATTTTGCATCTGAAGAGAGTGTTCGAGGAAATTTAATGTCTTCCATTAGAATTAGTTCAAAAAGTTTCTCATGATCCTGGTTGTAGAAAGGTAACCTCCCGCACATCATTTCATACATGACAACCCCAAGGCCCCACCAATCCACGGCTCGGCCATAGTCATTATCTTCTAACACCTAAAAGTGAAACCAGTAAAAGATCAATTTTTACACTTAGCTTTTAAAGCATTATTTATAAAACATAAGATTTTTACATAACCTAGGTAGGCTGTTCTGAGATCTTGACATTTAAATTATGAAGCATCCTACAAAAGATAAAAATCACACCAAATATGTGAAATGTTCAATATATATCCAGAAATGACTGGGTACCAAAAAAGGTATTGCAACAGATTCTTAGTAAATGAATATATGAGTGCCCTAAGGATCAAATGAAAACTATTTGCGTATTTTCATTTAGGCCTACTTAATTTTTCATTCTGGTTCCACTAACATGGACTTTAAGTAACAACTTAGAGCTAAACTGTGCTGATTATAGAGAACATAATGTGTCTACCACATTCTTGTACTGAGAAGAACCAACTACTACAAATCAAACAGTGAAAGATAGGAATAAACAAATGCAATGTACTAGAGAAGAGTCCAGGGCATGACAACCATGAAAATAAATATAAAAACTTTTGGAGGCCCCTACATGTTTAAACTCTTTCAGGAAATATTTAAGCAACAGGTGAATATAAAGATTTACTGTTTGGGTTGTAATAAACTTTGGTATCCAAAGTTTAAGTACCTCACAACAATTTCTATTAAACACAAACAATAAAAATTATGGACTCAATATTTGTAGGGTATATGACCTTAAATTTATTTCCTAAAACACATTACATGTAAAATGAATTTAGTAAGAAACAATATGCAAGTATAAGTTAGGCTATTAGAGCAACCTGTTCAAACTGAAACATGATGACGCGCCATTTATCCCAGAAAGGTAAAATTTGCTTTACCTTTCTACTGCATATGTTTCTCATCCAATGGAATTTTCTTTATCTATTTGGATCTTTCAATATTTTATTTTAAGATACTATCTTTGAATAATCTTAAAGCTTATTTTATCTGATCCTCTTAACTTTGGGATAAACAGATCAAGAAAACCATATACATGAAATTAATCAATCAAAAAAATCTTATAATTGATGACATTGGAGAGAATTTGATATAGAACAAAGTAGTACTCATGTTCTAAACTTTCTTAGTTTGAGTTAAGTATGTTGTTGAAGATTACGCCTATGTGACTTTTATTTAAAATTTAACTAATAATTTTGTAAAATGCACATAATATTTTTGACAGCTACACTATGATTACTATAAATACTATGAAAGGCACTTTGGTAGACAGGGTATTTAAAGGTGGAGAATGTAATTTTAAGAAAAAAACTATGTTACCTAAAGATCTATTTAGTAGTGTTTTCAAATGCTACGAAAAGATTTTTTTCTTCCAGTTTTACCAAGACATAATTGACATACAGCTTGATAATTGATATACAGCATGGTATAAGTTTAAGGTGTAAAGCATAATGATTTAACTTATATACATCATGAAATGATTACTACAATAACTTTAATGAACATCTATCATCTCATACAGAAACAGAATTAAAGAATTAGAAAAAAAAATTTCCTTGTGATGAGAACTCAGGGTTTACTCTCTTAACAACTTTCATATGTAACATACAGCATGTTAACCATATTTATCATATTGTACATTACATCCCTAGTATTAATTCAATTGTATCATTGTTTTGTGGCTAAAGACAACTAGAAACTGCATTGGCAATATATAAACATAAGTCCAGTTTCTACATTTTTCCAAAACCCTTTTGTAAATAACAAACTAAGCAAGATGTTTTTGGGGAAAACAATAAATTCTAGTTTCTATCTTTAGCCAAAAATATTTAAAATTTCTACTTGTTTGAAATGAGTAATGTGAGAACATATAGAAAACAAGAAACAACTTGAAGTAGAAGGAATTCTACTTGTGTACTTAAAGGAAATGCTGTATATATAATTTTTAAATACCAGTGACTTTTGAATCTCTCCCACATCAAATTAGTAGAATGTGCTGTTTGTAGGCCTTTATCTAATAGATGCAAGATTTTACCTAATAACAAATTTTTTTAAATCTAAGTAACCTTTTACTGCATTCCTACAACAGCAACAAAACAGTGGTACATACAATAAAGAGCCAAATGTAGCTTTTAACCTCTTTTTTCATAAAACCATAAAAAGCATAAAAGCTGGATTAACTGCCTCCCGAACCCACATTTCACCAGCCGGGTTCTCATCCCCAGCTGGCAAAACTGGCAATCCTTTATTTTTGTTTAAATACCTGGTTTGCAGCCAGCAGGGAAAGTGAGTACATAAAAAAAGGGTTTTATTTTTGAAGAGAAATAAGCAACTGAAAAATAAAACTGCATTGTAAAAAAATCTGCTTGATAAAATAAAATACATTTTATTTAGCTTTGTAACACAAACACTGATTCTCAAGATATGTGGTTTTGCTTTTGAACATACGAGCTTTAATTGAAATATACATACATAATGTTACAGTTAGAGCTGTTTGCTATATTACTTTGTACTAAACAAATCTGATGTAATGTATTATCTTACTGACATGTAAAACTTAGGCAATGTTGAGGAGAAAATACCCCAACAACTCAGCCAGGCCTCTTTATCTAAGAGTCTTTGCTATCAATTAAAAAGAAAGATTTCTGTTCAACTCCTACCTCAAGACAGCTGGAATATGAAATACACAAGAAATAAAAATAAAAGTGATTATAATATTCTACATGTGGCTATATAATAAAAAACATGTTACCACTGTTCATACAATGGCTTTTCTCTTTCCTTACATCTAAATTATTTCAAAATACTATACTTTGAAATAATGTAGAAATTCCAGAGTGAAATTGAAATCCACAGCCTAGTAATATAAAAAATTTACATTCTTTAACCTAAGAGTTGCAATTCCTTCTGGTTACCCCTGACATTTTTTTTTTCCCTAGCAAAAAGGCTAATTTACTTCATGGTTATCATGAGGATTGATCCAACCAGTAGGATAAATGGTAATGTAGAGGTACAACGATGGTAAGTTACATTTCAACTCCATTAAAATGCAATTTATCATATAATCTAGATATAAATGCAGGTCAAAACCTGCTCCTAAAGAAATAATCCACTGAAAGACTTATCCTGAAGAATTAAATTAAAGACAGTGTCTGTTTTCCATGAAATCAATGTCACTAATGTTTAAACTAAAATTAACTTTAAATATGAATGCAGACATTTAGTATTTCCTTCTGCACCTACTGTCCTCTGTAACCATAGATATAGCTTCACTTTATAAGCACATTTAACACAAATGTCCAAACAGAGATAAAGAACAAGTGGGGATTTGGAACACTAAAAGAATGTAAATGTTAACAAATGACAAGAGGTCATATCAATAAACACCCCAACAGAGCACAAGCTCTAGGAAAAAAAGCTTAGATTCAATGTTTCCACTACAAGCCAGAGATTGCTTCACTTTATGATATAATAAAATCTAAGACTCAAGGAAGTCACAGCATGTTATCAATTACTCTTAAATATTCTGGCAATATTTGATTAATATTTGATAACATTTAATGTAGATACTTCTACTTATCAAAACCCAGATGAGTTTTAAAAAATCACCATGAACAGCTCTTGAATGGTTACTAATTTCAAAGAATGACATTAAATAATAAATTATATATTTTAAAATGATACCATCAATTAAAGTTCCCAATGTAAAAATCTGGCTACTGGGTACTTTCAAAAAACATACTCATTTCAATATTCTTTACCAATTAAGATTTACTGGGAAGCTGAAGGAACACCTTCCTCCCTCAGCTTGTTCGCCAGGCCACACAATGCACTCAAGGCAAGCAGTTATGAGGAGGCTATGTATGCCCTGGAGTGGCTTACTGTTCAATCAATAATCCTGACAGAACAGATGGGGGAAAAAATTAAACATCTAAACAAACTGTCTGTACACCTATGTTGTGAAACTAAACTGCGAACTTGGATGAACCAATTTACCGCTAATTCAAAAACATTTTTTTCTGGTAACCTTATACTTCAGGTAACTTATATGTGTGTTTTATATATAAACACACATTTATATACTTTATAATTTACAAAAATCCTTTAATATTCCTAACATCACAGGAATTTGCTAAAAAAATGAACTACAAATCTTCTAATTCAGATTCTAAAATGTACTGCAGCTTCAGTGGAACTATATATTTCATAAGAATTATGAATTCCATGGTTTATTGGTATTTTATTCATAAATATATACTTTATATCCAGTTTTCAACCACTCTAATTCTAAAGAGACTGAAACTGTAAGTGCCATTTGTTCTGAATTAAGATGCTGTAAGCTTTATGGCTACCTCCTAGCATGCAGACACAAGTACTTGCATGCAGCTAACATCGTACTTTCAAAAGCATTCTCTGCCTAGAACAGGCAACATTCCTGATAAGGAGAAAAGCTAAATGGATACAATACTGGTGATTAAATCATACTTACGTGTATCTTCCCAGAGATTTCTATACTTCCTTTTTATCCTGAAGCAATAAACAATATAGGATTCTAAGAAACTGGGTCTTGGTAACCAAAGTAAAAATGGCCATTGTAAAACACTATAGGTAATCACTTCCAAAGTACTGAATGCAAATATTCTGATTGTTAAAACCAAAAGACTATATAACACTGAAAAGAACTTTAGGTGAAAAATAGCTACTATAAGAACTGACAGAACTCTAGGGAAGTAAAAGCTGCTACTTATAAATATTGAGAGAGATTAACATTGAACTAAAAATATCATTTTTCTTCATATTTAAACAATACCCAATGAGACTTTTTTTTACTATGAAATTTTTTAAAAATTGAAATATAGTTGATTTACAATGTTGTATTAGTTTCAGGTGTATAGCAAAATGGGATGGTTTTAATATCCAGAACAGTATGAACAGTCAGCCAACTCATGACAGAATTTCTTAAATATAAATTCTAACTATAAAGCAGACAACTTCTGTCTGAACTAATCACTGTGCTCATTTACTTAATTTTCCCCTTAATATTGGTGATGAGACCTTTTTAGAATCATCAGAAAGATGAAGGTTTTCAAAAACACCTCAAGAGGGTAATTGTTACAAGAATCATTAACAATTAAATAAAATATTAGGAATGTATACAGTTTTGGGAAAGCTACTAAAATAACTTTTAATTTTTACAAAAAGTTTAGATTTTGAGATTTAGTTTCATAATCTGTTAGAACCAGTAGAATTTTGTCCAAGGGTATGCAAAATGCAACTATGTGTGCTACTATTTTTATCTACAGATGAAATGTACAAACATATATAACTTTGACCTCATTCATTTATTTTAGGATCCCCTAAAGAGAATATTGATAGAGCCCATAAAATTTTTTTCATTTATTCTTTGTTGTATTTAAAATAAATAAATAAAATTCCATTTAGTACTCTTAAATCGAGTTTGGTTCTAACTACTCCACCCATGTACACTACCCTCCACACTACAAACTACCTTCACCCTTAATTTACATGATTCTCTCAACCCATTCTGAAGAAGTTATTGTATACTTTTGGTATTTCATTTACATAGAATTTAATTTCCATTTGTGCTATTCTCTATATAGAATCACAATGACTTTAAGTAAATCTTTGTATCAAAATAGTTATCAAGGACTTCCCTGGTGGCTCAGTGGTTAAGAATCCGCCTGCCAATTCAGGGACATGGGTTCAAGCCCTGGTCCAGGAAGATCCCACATGCCGCGGAGCAACTAAGCCCATGTACCACAACTACTGAGCCTGCACTCTAGAGCCCGTGTGCCACAACTACTGAAGCCCTTGCACCTAGAGCCCGTGCTCTGCAACAAGTCACTGCAATGAGAAGCCCGCGCACCACAAAGAAGAGTAGCCCCAGCTCCCTACAGCTAAAGAAAGCCCATGTGCAGCAATGAACACCCAATGGAGCCAAAAATAAATAAATAAAATAAATAAATTTAAAAAATAGTTATCAAAATATTCTTGTCTATTTCAGATTTTGACAAAATACATATTATAAAAGATATTAAAACTAGTAGGCTTCAAAAGAAAAGTGAATAAAATGATACCAAGTAAATGTTTTCCAAAAATGAGGTTCTGAAAACTAGGAATACATCAAAAAATCCATTTTCAGCCACTGAAAAACAGTATTTTACACATATGAAATAAAATTATATACACTTTTTTCCTGAACAGCAACCACGACTAGATACTACGTATTTTCCAACAATCAAGTCATTTTTTGCAACCTTCTTGTTAGTTCTAACTTGATTATCAAATAATTTTTATTTTTACACTATTACAGAAGTGCATTTCTCTAGGTTTCCAAAACCACCTTATTCAACCTTCCCCATCTGTCACCATCTGCTTCTTTTTAGCATGTACTTTTTGTGTGATCACATAAGCATGTGAAAAATAACTAACATTCAGATGATTATCTGCTGGTACATTTGAGGACTGGGCATAATAAAAGTGAACTGCCAAAACGTACTTAACACTTTTAATTTTGTTGGGTCTTGCATGTAAGCTACATT
The DNA here is from genome assembly GCF_025265405.1 of Mesoplodon densirostris. Classification (NCBI taxonomy): domain Eukaryota; kingdom Metazoa; phylum Chordata; class Mammalia; order Artiodactyla; family Ziphiidae; genus Mesoplodon; species Mesoplodon densirostris. Next base: position 127,988,918 of record NC_082662.1, on the reverse strand, counting down.
TGATTTTCAAACTGTTTTACAGTTGGAAAGTTGATCAGGTACTGCTAACTCAAGAGCAAAGCTGAGACTCTAAATAATTAGCACTGCATAAAAGGATGGTTTGGATTCAATGAGAGCCAAGTCAAATAATAAAATTTAACAGTAAGATTTTATATGTGATTTCTAATTTCTTTATAATTTCTAGGCATGAAAATATAGTAAAGATTATGAAAACAAAATCCCCTCAAAATATCTTATAGTCCATAATATATGGCAGGTCAAATTTATTTCCTTCTAATACAAGAAAGAGCAAAAACACTTTAAAACTATATATACTAATGAATTTTTAGAGATGTAGCACACTAAATGTATAGTTTATATGCCTGCTAGGACTGTATCTCTGCAACCTCTTTTAAAAAAGACACGATTTTTTTCCCTTTAATAATAAAGGTCTATAATTCTTCAACAAAAGAAGAGAACAAATACTTTAAAAATACTTTTTTTTCAACAAATGGCATTTTTATACTATAAAACTTTTCTTTTCCTGGTGGTCTTTGCCACAAGAAAAAACTTAAGTTCATTTAAAACTAAAGTTTATTTAAAAATCAGCTATGAGCCTGAGATATAGTACAGTTAATATATCAGCTTTGAACCGATTTCTAACAGTCTTTTTGAAGTATCTTTTAAATACCCTTCAACCACCTTTAAACAGCAAAGCATTCCTACCAGATTAAAAGTTTAGGGATGGGCAGAGATCACCTTCCTCCCCACAGATACACCAGAAATACAGCTACACGTGGAACAACTCCTACAGAACACCTACTGAACGCTGGCAGAAGACCCCAGACCTCCCAAAAGGCAAGAAACTCCCCACATACCTGGGTAGGGCAAAGCAGAGAGATTCCCGCACAGAAGAGCGGTGCCGAGCGGCACTCACCAGCCCGAGAGGCTTGTCTGCTCCCCCGCCGGGGCGGGCGGCGCTGGAGCTGAGGCTCGGGCTTCGGTCAGAGCGCAGGGAGAGGACTGGGGCTGGCGGCGAGAACTCAGCCTGAAGGGGGCTAATGTGCCACAGCTAGCCGGGAGGGAGTCCGGGAAAACTCTGGAGCTGCCGAAGAGGCAGGAGACTTTTTCTTCCCTCTTGGTTTCCTGGTGCGCGAGGAGAGGGGATTAAGAGCGCCGCGTAAAGGAGCTCCAGAGACGGGCGCGAGTCGCGGCTGAAAGCGCGGAGCCCAGAGACGGACGTGGGACGCTGGGGCTGCTGCTGCCGCCGCCAAGAAGCCTGCGTGCGAGCGCAGGTCACTGTCCACACCGCCCTTCCGGGAGCCTGTGCAGCCCGCCACTGCCGGGGTCCCGAGATCCAGGGGCGGCTTCCCTGGGAGAACGCACGGCGCGCCTCAGGCTGGTGCAACGTCACGCCTACCTCTGCCGCTGCAGGCTCGCCCCGCACTCCGTGCCCCTCCCTCCCGCCCGGCCTGAGTGAGCCAGAGTCCCCGAAGAGGCTGCTCCTTTAACCCTGTCCTGTCTGAGCGAAGAACAGACGCCCTCCGGCGACCTACACGCAGAGGCGGGGACAAACCCAAAGCTGAGACCCAGGAGCTGTGAGAACAAAGAGAAAGGGAAACCTCTCCCAGCAGCCTCAGAAGCAGTGGATTAAAGCTCCACAATCAACTTCATGTACCCTGCATCTGTGGAATACATGAATAGACAACAAATCATCCCAAATTGAGGAGCCAGGAGTCAGTGCTGTGCCTCTGAGGTGGGAGAGCCAACTTCAGGACACTGGTCCACAAGAGACCTCCCAGCTCCACATAATATCAAACGGCGAAAATCTTCCAGAGATCTCCATCTCAACACCAGCACCCAGCTTCACTCAACGACCAGCAAGCTACAGTGCTGGACACCCTATGCCAAACAACTAACAAGACAGGAACACAACGCCACCCATTAGCAGAGAGGCTGCCTCAAATCATAAAAAGTCCACAGACACCCCAAAACACACCACCAGACGTGGACCTGCCCACCAGAAAGACAAGATCCAGCCTCATCCACCAGAACACAGGCAGTAGTCCCCTCCACCAAGAAGCCTACACAACCCACTAAACCAACCTTAGCCACTGGGGACAGACACCAAAAACAACGGGAACTACGAACCTGCAGCCTGCAAAAAGGAGACCCCAAACACAGTAACATAAGCAAAATGAGAAGACAGAAAAACACACAACAGGAGAAGGAGCAAGATAAAAACCCACCAGACCTAACAAATGAAGAGGTAATAGGCAGTCTATCTGAAAAAGAATTCAGAATAATGATGGTAAAGATGATCCAAAATCTTGGAAATAGAATAGACAAAATGCAAGAAACAGTTAACAAGGACCTAGAAGAACTAAAGACGAATCAAGCATCGATTAAAAACACAATAAATGAAATAAAAAATACTCTAGATGGGATCAATAGCAGAATAACTGAGGCAGAAGAACGGATAAGTGAGGTGGAAGATAAAATAGTGGAAATAACTGCTGCACAGCAAAATAAAGAAAAAAGAATGAAAAGAACAGAGGACAGTCTCAGAGACCTCTGGGACAACATTAAACGCACCAACATTCGAATTATAGGGGTTCCAGAAGAAGAAGAGAAAAAGAAAGGGACTGAGAAAATATTTGAAGAGATTATAGTTGAAAACTTCCCTAATATGGGAAAGGAAATAGTTAATCAAGTCCAGGAGGCACAGAGAGTCCCATACAGAATAAATCCAAGGAGAAATATGCCAAGACACATACTAATCAAACTGTCAAAAATTAAACACAAAGAAATCATATTAAAAGCAGCAAGGCAAAAACAACAAATAACACACAAGGGAATCCCCATCAGGATAACAGCTGATCTCTCAGCAGAAACTCTACAAGCCAGAAGGGAGTGGCAGGACATAATTAAAGTGATGAAGGAGAAAAACCTGCAACCAAGATTACTCTACCCAGCAAGGATCTCATTCAGATTTGATGGAGAAATTAAAACGTTTACAGACAAGCAAAAGCTGAGAGAGTTCAGCACCACCAAACCAGCTTTACAAAAAATGCTAAAGGAACTTCTCTAGGCAAGAAACACAACAGAAGGAAAAGAACTACAATAACGAACCCAAAACAATTAAGAAAATGGGAATAGGAACATACATATCAATAATTACCTTAAATGTAAATGGACTAAATGCTCCCACCAAAAGACACAGACTGGCTGAATGGATACAAAAACAAGACCCATATATATGCTGTCTACAAGAGACCCACTTCAGACCTAGAGACACATACAGACTGAAAGTAAGGGGATGGAAAAAGATATTCCATGCAAATGGAAACCAAAAGAAAGCTGGAGTAGCAATTCTCATATCAGACAAAATAGACTTTAAAATAAAGACTACTAGAAGAGACAAAGAAGGACACTACATAATGATCAAGGGATCAATCCAAGAAGAAGATATAACAATTGTAAATATTTATGCACCAAACATAGGAGCACCTCAATACATAAGGGAAATATTAACAGCCATAAAAGGAGAAATCGACAGTAACACAATCATAGTAGGGGACTTTAACACCCCACTTTCACCAATGGACAGGTCATCCAAAATGAAAATAAATAAGGAAACACAAGCTTTAAATGATACATTAAACAAGATGGACTTAATTGATATTTATAGGACATTCCATCCAAAAACATCAGAATACACATTTTTCTCAAGTGCTCATGGAACATTCTCCAGGATAGATCATATCTTGGGTCACAAATCAAGCCTTGGTAAATTTAAGAAAATTGAAATTGTATCAAGTATCTTTTCCGACCACAATGCTATGAGACTAGATATCAATTACAGGAAAAGAGCTGTAAAACATACAAACACATGGAGGCTAAACAATACACTACTTAATAACGAAGTGATCACTGAAGAAATCAAAGAGGAAATTAAAAAATACCTAGAAACAAATGACAATGGAGACACGACGACCCAAAACCTATGGGATGCAGCAAAAGCAGTTCTAAGAGGGAAGTTTATGGCAATACAATCCCACCTTAAGAAACAGGAAATATCTCGAATAAACAACCTAACCTTGCACCTAAAGCAATTAGAGAAAGAAGAACAAAAACATCCCAAAGTTAGCAGAAGGAAAGAAATCATAAAAATCAGATCAGAAATAAATGAAAAAGAAATGAAGGAAACGATAGCAAAGATCAATAAAACTAAAAGCTGGTTCTTTGAGAAGATAAACAAAATTGATAAACCATTAGCCAGACTCATCAAGAAAAAAAGGGAGAAGACTCAAATCAATAGAATTAGAAATGAAAAAGGAGAAGTAACAACTGACACTGCAGAAATACAAAAGATCATGAGAGATTACTACAAGCAACTCTATGCCAATAAAATGGACAACCTGGAAGAAATGGACAAATTCTTAGAAATGCACAACCTGCCAAGACTGAATCAGGAAGAAATAGAAAATATGAACAGACCAATCACAAGCACTGAAATTGAAACTGTGATTAAAAATCTTCCAACAAACAAAAGCCCAGGACCAGATGGCTTCACAGGCGAATTCTATCAAGCATTTAGAGAAGAGCTAACACCTATCCTTCTCAAACTCTTCCAAAATATAGCAGAGGGAGGAACACTCCCAAACTCATTCTACGAGGCCACCATCACCTTGATACCAAAACCAGACAAGGATGTCACAAAAAAAGAAAACTACAGGCCAATATCACTGATGAACATAGATGCAAAAATCCTCAACAAAATACTAGCAAACAGAATCCAACAGCACATTAAAAGGATCATACACCATGATCAAGTGGGGTTTATTCCAGGAATGCAAGGATTCTTCAATATACGCAAATCAATCAACGTGATACACCATATTAACAAACTGAAGGAGAAAAACCATATGATCATCTCAATAGATGCAGAGAAAGCTTTTGACAAAATTCAACACCCATTTATGATAAAAACCCTGCAGAAAGTAGGCATAGAGGGAACTTTCCTCAACATAATAAAGGCCATATATGACAAACCCACAGCCAGCATCATCCTCAATGGTGAAAAACTGAAACCATTTCCACTAAGATCAGGAACAAGACAAGGTTGCCCACTCTCACCACTCTTATTCAACATAGTTTTGGAAGTTTTAGCCACAGCAATCAGAGAAGAAAAGGAAATAAAAGGAATCCAAATGGGAAAAGAAGAAGTAAAGCTGTCACTGTTTGCAGATGACATGATACTATACATAGAGAATCCTAAAGATGCTACCAGAAAACTACTAGAGCTAATCAATGAATTTGGTAAAGTTGCAGGATACAAAATTAATGCACAGAAATCTCTGGCATTCCTATATACTAATGATGAAAAATCTGAAAGTGAAATCAAGGAAACACTCCCATTTACCACTGCAACAAAAAGAATAAAATATCTAGGAATAAACCTACCTAAGGAGACAAAAGACCTGTATGCAGAAAATTATAAGCCACTGATGAAAGAAATTAAAGATGATACAAATAGATGGAGAGATGTACCATGTTCTTGGATTGGAAGAATCAACATTGTGAAAATGACTCTACTACCCAAAGCAATCTACAGATTCAATGCAATACCTATCAAACTACCAATGGCATTTTTCACAGAACTAGAACAAAAAATTTCACAATTTGTATGGAAACACAAAAGACCCCGAATAGCCAAAGCAATCTTGAGAACGAAAAACGGAGCTGGAGGAATCAGGCTCCCTGACTTCAGACTATACTACAAAGCTACAGTAATCAAGACAGTATGGTACTGGCACAAAAACAGAAAGATAGATCAATGGAACAGGATAGAAAGCCCAGAGATAAACCCACGGACATATGGTCACCTTATCTTTGATAAAGGAGGCAGGAATGTACAGTGGAGAAAGGACAGTCTCTTCAATAAGTGGTGCTGGGAAAACTGGACAGGGACATGTAAAAGTATGAGATTAGATCACTCCCTAACACCATACACAAAAATTAGCTCAAAATGGATTAAAGACCTAAATGTAAGGCCAGACACTATCAAACTCCTAGAGGAAAACATAGGCAGAACACTCTATGACATAAATCACAGCAAGATCCTTTTTGACCCACCTCCTAGAGAAATGGAAATAAAGACAAAAATAAACACATGGGACCTAATGAAACTTCAAAGCTTTTGCACAGCAAAGGAAACCATAAACAAGACCAAAAGACAACCCTCAGAATGGGAGAAAATATTTGCAAATGAAGCAACTGACAAAGAATTAATCTCCAAAATTTATAAGCAGCTCATGCAGCTCAATAGCAAAAAAACAAACAACCCAATCCAAAAATGGGCAGAAGACCTAAATAGACATTTCTCCACAGAAGATATACAGACTGCCAACAAACACATGAAACGATGCTCAACATCTTTACTCATTAGAGAAATGCAAATCAAAACTACAATGAGATATCATCTCACACCAGTCAGAATGGCCATCATCAAAAAATCTAGAAACAATAAATGCTGGAGAGGGTGTGGAAAAAAGGGAACACTCTTGCACTGCTGGTGGGAATGTGAATTGGTACAGCCACTATGGAGAACGGTATGGAGGTTCCTTAAAAAACTACAAATAGAACTACCATATGACCCAGCAATCCCACTACTGGGCATATACCCTGAGAAAACCATAATTCAAAAAGAGTCATGTACCAAAATGTTCATTGCAGCTCTATTTACAATAGCCAGGACATGGAAGCAACCTAAGTGTCCATCAACAGATGAATGGATAAAGAAGATGTGGCACATATATACAATGGAATATTACTCAGCCATAAAAAGAAATGAAATTGAGCTATTTGTAATGAGGTGGATGGACCTAGAGTCTGTCATACAGAGTGAAGTAAGTCAGAAAGAGAAAGACAAATACTGTATGCTGACACATATATATGGAATTTAAGAAAAAAATGTCATCAAGAACATAGGGGTAAGACAGGAATAAAGACACAGACCTACTAGAGCATGGACTTGAGGATATGGGGAGGGGGAAGGGTAAGCTGTGACAAAGTGAAAGAGCGGCATGGACATATATACACTACCAAACGTAAGGTAGATAGCTAGTGGGAAGCAGCCGCATAGCACAGGGAGATCAGCTCGGTTCTTTGTGACCGCCTGGAGGGGTGGGATAGGGAGGGTGGGAGGGAGACGCAAAAGGGAGGGGATATGGGAACATATGTATATGTATAACTGATTTAATTTGTAAAATAAAATTAAAAAAAAAAAAAAAAAAAGTTTAGGGACGTCCCTAGCGGTCCAGTGGTTAGGACTCTGTGCTTCCCCTGCAGGGGGCACGAGTTCCATCCCTGGTCGGGAAACTAACATCCCCCATGCCATGCAGTGCAGCCAAAACAAACAAACAAACAAAAAAAAGAAAACAAAAAACAGTTTAAAAGGTAAAGGATGCCACTGCTAGATGAATGATAGGTTGCAGAAAGATCTCTCCATAATGGGTAAACAAGTCTTCTATAAGAAGAGAAGAAAGGAAAATATTGACAATGAGCCCTTCAAAAGAGAAGCAGTGCTCAGGCACATATTCCAAGTCTGATAAACAGCTACTAATCAAGAAATGTCTGGCATTAATAATGGTATGAACTAGAAATTTCAAGGTTCAAAGAAAGTGAGAGATACCATCTGAAGTAAAGGGAAGAGGCTAGTCTCGGCTCTTGCCAATCCCTCTCTAACTCTGACCATCTATATCTGATCACATTATTGCCCTGCTCTTAGTTCAAAAGCGATTTTTCCTTGTCCATGAGATCAAATCTAAACTCTTTTGCATTCTGATCCCAATCTATGTGTCCAGCCTCCTCTCAGTCTGCTCCCTCTTTACTGTCACCAGACCCTCCCACCACCCTTCCTTTTCCTCAGCACGCTGTAAATAATTCTAGTAAAGCAATTATTTTCTTGCACAGTAAAGATTATTTTCCATATCCTATCACCTTAGTAAATATAGCAAGCTACTTGAGGACAAAAACCATTTCTTATGATCTTTGTATTCCCAGCACCTAACAGAATGCATGATACCTAATAAATAGTCAATAAATATTTCTTTAATGAATGAATGAGTGTCCTTCAGTGAAATGGTCCATATCAGAGACCAGAAAAAAGGACACAAATTCTTGTTTTTAAAAGTAAGAGTAAAGTTACCCTGATTTAACAAAATGCAGTGTTGGACACAAATACTTAGAGTATAAAAATATAACTGCATGAGGGCTTCCCTGGTGGCGCAGTGCTTGAGAGTCCGCCTGCCGATGCAGGGGACACGGGTTCGTGCCCCAGTCCGGGAAGATCCCATGTGCCACGGGGCGGCTGGGCCCGTGAGCCATGGCCGCTGAGCCTGTGCGTCCAGAGCCTGTGCTCCGCAACGGGAGAGGCCACAACAGTGAGAGGCCCGCGTACCGCAAAAAAAAAAAAAAAAAAAAAAAAAAAAAAAATATATATATATATATATAACTGCATGAGAAGTTAGTTGTTTCAAGATTTGTCATCCTCAGATAGTAACCACAATGCCACTCTCCCCTGTAAAAACAAGGTGTCAAGATTTTAATTATGAATCAACATCTATCAGACATGGGGTATATAAACTTCTTTTAAAGACCAGACTTCTGCATCATTTTTTTAAAAGGTATACAGAAAGGTTTTCTTACGAGTCTTTAAAAAGAAATTGACAATAGAATTGTAAACTTTCTATTTAGAAACAATTGGACTCTTCTTGCATTAGATTCTTGGTTTTGTTCTTCAGTTGATGACATTTGCATATAAAACAATATCTTTGTTTCTTAGGAGATCATCTCCTTCTGAAATGAGATGTATTTATCTTCTACAGAAATAATTTACCCTAATGTGACACAACTAATTTTGTTATTCTAAATATGGGATATCATCAGCCATGGTAAATGTATAGCAAGGGCAATTGGAACTCCAGAGAAACAAAGATTTTGTTTTTCATGACATTCACAAAAACAATCCTATTCTAGAAAATGTAATCTTGTATTTGAATAAACAAGAAACAACATTTCTAGACTTTTACCTAATTCAGCTACAAAAATGGAAAATTTTAAACTCCAGATTTCATAGCAGAAAAAATGTTATTTCTGGCAGCCCTTGATAAAATAATATTTGGAAATTGACTCTGAAAAATACTGCTAATATTTCAAATTACTAGCATTTATTTACAGTAACTCAACATTCTTGAAATGCAAATTTAATCTCTGACTGAAAAGAACTATTGTAATAATAAACTGGCATTAGTTACTATATGTATAGGAATGCTAGTATCATTCTGAATGTATTCTTATTTCCTAATTCTTCTGATTACCTTTTGCTGTTGAGCATTTACAAAGCATCTATTTTATTTTATTTATTTGTTTGTTTGTTTGTTTGTTTGTGGTACATGGGCCTCTCACTGTTGTGGCCTCTCCCGTTGCAGAGCACAGGCTCCGGACGCGCAGGCTCAGTGGCCATGGCTCACGGGCCCAGCCGCTCCGTGGCATGTGGGATCTTCCCGGACCGGGGCACGAACCCGTGTCCCCTACATCGGCAGGCAGACTCTCAACCACTGCACCACCAGGGAAGCCCCAAAGCATCTATTTTAAAATTGACAATTATTTACATCTATAAGTGGCCTTGAAATAGTGACTTTTTTGGGCCATGATGTGTGTGGTTAAAAAAGTAAAAATAGGCTTTATAAGATGAACCTAGTTAGAATCCTGATTCTATCTCTACCACCTCCTAGCTGTGCACAGTAAGTCCCCTACATACGAACAAGTTCCATCCCGAGAGTGTGTTGTAAGTCCAACAAAGTTAGCTTAGGTACCCAACTAACACAATTGGCTACATAGTACTGTACTGTAATAGGTCTACAATAGTTTTCACACAAATAATACATACAAAACAAGCAAACACAAAAAATAAAGAAAACGTTTTTAATCTTACAGTACAGTACCTTGAAAAGTACAGTAGTACAGTACAACACCTGGCATACAGGAGTTGGCATCGAGTGAACAGGCAAGAAGAGTTACTGACTGGAGGAGGGAGAGGAGGTGGGAGATGGTAGAGCTGAAGGATCGTCAGCAATAGGAGACGGAGGGCAAGCTGCAATTTCACTCATGTCTGATGTTGATGGAACACGCGTTCGCATCTTTGAAAGTTCGCAACTTGAAGATTCATATGTAGGGGACTTACTGTACAGATTACATTAGAAAAATTCTGATCCTCAGTTCCCTCACCTTTAAAAAAATAGGTTTTCTATAACAAAAGGTTATTCCAAATATGTAATGTACTATATATATAGCATGTGGCACATAATACATGTTCAATAAATAGTTATCTTCATCCATCAAAGATTAATGCCTCCCTGTTTGGCTCTAGCCACACTAACCTTGTTGGAGTTTGAGGGAAGAACTGAACTTGTTCTGCCTCACAGTTTTTATACTAGCTGCTCTCTGTGTTTGGAAAGCTCTTCCCGTCTATTTTTACAATAGTTGCCTCTTAGCATTCAGGTCTCTGATTAAACCTCACTTTCCCTGAACATTCTATCTGTAGATTATATTTTCCAAAGACAGATGTAACAGTATCTCCCATCTCACATGCTCTTTTACAATATAGAGGTGGGGTCTATGTCACTACCCCTTAAATATGTGTAGGCTTAGGAATTCTAAACAAATAAGCATATGACAGAAATGAAGTGCAGTTCCTGAAACAAAGCCATAAAAGGGGATTCACAGAGAAATGTTCATAGCAGCATTATCAGCCAAAACCTGGAAGCAACCCAAATGTCCATCAGCAGCTGAATGGATAAATAAAATGTGTTTATGTTCATACAATAGAATATTCTTTGGTCATAAAAAGGAATGAAGTATCAATAACATGCTGAAGCATGGATGAATCTTGAAAACATACTAAGTAAAAGAAGCCAGACACAAGAGGCCACATATTGTATGATTCCATTTATATGAAATGTCCAGAACAAGCACATCTACAGAGACAGAAAGTAGATTAGTAGTTGTCTGGGATGAGGGGAGATAGGGGAGGAACTAATGTGTATGGGGTTTCTTTGTTGTAGTGATGAAAATATTCTGGGGCTTCCCTGGTGGCGCAGTGGTTGAGAGTCCGCCTGCCTATGCAGGGGACGCGGGTTCGTGCCCCGGTCTGGGAGGATCCCACGTGCCGCGGAGCGGCTGGGCCCGTGAGCCATGGCCGTTGAGCCTGCGCGTCCAGAGCCTGTGCTCCTCAACGGGAGAGGCCGCAACAGTGAGAGGCCCACATACCGCAAAAAAAAAAAAAAAAGAAAAAAGAAAATATTCTGGAATTAGACAGTGGTGATGATTACACAACTGTGAACATACTAAAAACCACTACTGTGCACTTTAAAAGGCGGAATTTATGGTATGTGATAACAAAATTTTTAAAAATATACTATGAAGAGAAATTTTCAAAAACCAATGAAACATTTCTTCATGGTTTGCTAGGTTTTAGAAAAATGGAAACAGTTTCTAAACTGTTGCCTAGGACGTTCACTTTTAGAACCCACAGCCAAAATAGTCTGGCTACCCTGAAGCCACCAGTATGAGGAAACCAGGCCACTTGGAGAAGCTGAGGCTTTTGAGAGCCCTGTAAGGTACCAGTTGAGAGCCAGCATTAACTGTCACACAGAAAGAGGGGAGCTTCCAGATTCCAGCCTCCAACCAGAGTCACCCCCTGCCGTGCCCCGTGTACCATGGATCAGTCATTCCTGCTGTCCTGACTCAGAACCTTCAATCACATAAAATGGTTAGGTTTTGCAGTGGTCTGTTTTGTAGTAATAGTAATGAGAACACTACCTAACACATCCACCACACCACAACCTCCCTTTATCTAGCTTCTTTTCCTTCATGACACATTTTCATCGCATGACATTGTTATAAATATTTTTTTATTCTGTCTCCCTCCACCAGAAGTGAGTTCCCTGAGAGCAGGGTCCTTTGTGTCTTGTTCATATAAACACACCACCCAGAAAAATACCCAGTATATAGTAGATGAATAATATATAATTGCTTGAATAAACAAATTAATGAATTAGTATTGAATCCTCAGCATGGGGAGGGCACTAGTTGAAGCTTGCTTTGGTTTGGCATGATTTCCAAAATATAGCTACTGTCATTTCATTAACTCTCCCAATGAAATACTTCCCAATAACTAAGTATGAAAACCCGCACTATTACAAATACAAATTATCACTGTTTCTTTGTTTCTAAGGAAAATCCAAGGTGGTTTATAAAACTGTTCACATTCTTGCTGTAGTCATTCACTTATTCTATTTTAATAAATGAAATAAAATAGGCATAATCAAGAAATAAAACACACATGGCCAAGAAATAAAAATGGACTTTATTGTAGTTACTAGTATCCTTGTACTGATATAGTTTATAAAGTTTAACTTATATATATTTTTGCCCTAGAATACCATGTTGAACAAGTGGGAGCAAAACAGATTTGATTCATGTTGAAATCCAGGTCAAAGTAGTAGACACTGCTATTTTTTTAATGCTTAAATGGTTTACTTTGCAAAACATTGTATCAGTGTTATTTTTTTCTATGAATGGAAACATAGCCTACCTCTGGTGCCAGATATTCTGGTGTACCACAGAACGTCTTCATGGTGGCTGCATCTGTGATCCCTTCTTTGCAAAGTCCAAAATCTGTAATTTTTATGTGGCCATCTTTATCCAGCATCAAGTTCTCCAACTGTGTAGTAACAAAGATAACATAATTTGTTCTATAGTCTTCAAAATAGGAAAATACTGTTTTGAAAAATAATTGAATGTTGACTAAGATATTTCGGAAAGAGGACACAGAGTTAATAGAACTTTTCAGTACTGACAAACCCTGTAGCTTCCTAACTCATGTGTAATAAGAAACATTTAATCAATTACTTCACAATAATAAATTGATTTTTAAACCTAAGAGTAAGAGCTGTTATTGTATAAGTTCTGAGAAGTAAAGCCTAATTAACTTCCCAAAGCAAACATTAATCCTCTTTTTTCCTGTTTAAAATAAATTGTGATCTAAACAATCCCAAAGAGACAAGCATCTTCTTCTGGATATATGCAGATGGTTTTCAACCATTTCTCTTGGGAGTCTAGTGCTACTCTAAAATATTCACTTACAGAAATGTTTCTTTGGTGGTGGTTATAAATCAAACCTAAATCTTGTTTTGTAAGGTAAGGCAATATCCTCTTTTGCAGTTCTTTGTAATAAAGAACTACCAACCCTTTTACACATAAAAAGAATATGTTAAGTTAAACATTCAACAGTTAATGAAAACATATAGCACAGGTATTATAAAGTTGGAATATCTCTGAATCCATTAATACAAAAAGAACAATCTTGAAGATGTGACCAAACAGTAAGATCATCTGCCTCAAGTGAAAATTATGAAATGCAAGGGGGAAAAGAGTTTGTGCAAAGCCAATGCAATTAAAAATAGTAACAATAACTGATCTTTTTCTTCCAATTTGAACCTAAAGTTACAATTACCATCATGCAGAGATACATGTGAGTTCTGAGCTGTAACCTTATAGTCTTATATATAGATGGGGCCCCTAATCTTGCTCAGTCATACAGATATAACCTAAAGGAATACACAGAAATGCATTCACAAAAAAACACGTGAAAAAAAATAGTAGCAGGATGAATAATAATTAACTTACTTAAGGAGTAGATCATTATTCTACTCCTTAACATAATGATGTATGAAAGTGCCTACCCAAACTCTGAAGTCAGTATCAAATTCAAAATAGAACTCCATATAAGAACATAAACAGACAACAATCATATAAAGTGTGATGTGGTATATACTCTGTCATATTATCCAGTGTCTTATAAACCAGAAACTAAATACAGTCAAGCAAGTTGTGCTCAGTGAAGGAAAGCTCAGAGTACACGTAAGTCCTTAAGTATAGAACTTAAATGTGCTACCCAACTGAACTCAACGCTCAATGTTTCATGTACTGCATAGACTTCAGAGAAGTGAGTCTGTTTTTGACTTGTCTACAGAGAGCTGCATGAACCCTAAATGTATTGCTAAACCTTTCAAAAATGAAAGTTCTCTTATTTTATCTAAATTCAGAGACACTGCATCTTCCTCATGATTCTCTACTAACTGGACCCCAAAATCAAACCCAATTTCCACAAATGGCAGTAAGTTCTAAATACGGAAACCAATCAGAAACGTCAAGAATCTCTGTCTACTTCTCTTTCTGCCTTGAAAACCCTTCTCTTCTTTCTGCTTCTGATTTTCTCCCCTTTTTCCTTCTCTTTCAAACAACACTCCCTTCTTCCTCCTGCTCCTACCTTGCCATAACAAGAAAGAGAAGTATACACTAGAGTGTCTGTTGTTTTGTTGAATGAAAATATATATGCTCTTTTCTTAACTTTTAAAAATATGCTTATTGTTCTAACATATGAATACATCGTGACATATAAAAACAAAACCAAATTAAGTTCTTAAAATACTATAATATCTTTTATAATACACAAAAATTCTTATAAAAACGTTAAATAATACATAATAATATTGAACAAAATGTGTTTGGTGTATATTATGTCAATTCACTTTATGTGCTTTACATGCAAAGTGAAACATGATAGTATGCGCTAATGTGCTAATTCTCCACATTTTGACGAGACTATTTTGAAGTGGATAGATACAGAAGTATCAAAACATATAAATACTGTTTTTAATACCAATAAGTACATACATTTTTAAAAATCCCGATTCATACCTAATTCTCTAATCTCATATCTCATTTCCAAGATACCAAGGGTTGAGGGATGAGTAATGAAATGAGATGCAGGGACAGGGTTTGAGTGAAGAATAGGAACAGGATGAAAGTGACCAAGAGTCCCAGTTTACCTAGAACTGAGGGGGGTTCCCAGGATGCAGGACTTTAAAGTTCTACAACTGGGGAAGTTCTAGGCAAAACAGGACAGTTGATCATTCTACTTGTTTTATAAATCAGCTTAATTACAATGATATAGTCAGAAATAAGGTCAGCCTACGGGATGACTGTGAGAGATGGGGTAAAGGTCACCATAATGGGGATAAGGTAGCATATTGCATAGGAGGCAGTAGAGAGCAATGTGCATAAGATTATGGAGTCAAGTCAGAGAACTTAAACGTAAATTCAAGTTTTATCTCTTACTGTGTAACCTTGTGCATGCTGCTGATATCTATGTGCCTCAACTTCATCTATAACACAGAGTAAATAACAGTAACGATCCAATGTGATTGTTTTGAGAATTAAATAAGATACTGAATGTAGAACTTAATCAATAAATGTATTGATCATTTATTAAACATGGAGAGTTTAATGGCTGATTTATAAATTATCAAAATGGTGTGTGCTCTTCTATACAAGAGCAAAGTTCAGAAATGGAACCCTATAAAACACTTTTGTCAGCTCAGTGACTTCATTAAAAACACTTTTTTTTTTTTTTTTTGCGGTACGTGGGCCTCTCACTGTTGTGGCCTCTCCCACTGCGGAGCACAGGCTCCGGATGCGCAGGCTCAGCGGCCAAGGCTCACGGGCCCAGCTGCTCCGCGGCATGTGGGATCTTCCCGGACCAGGGCACGAACCCGTGTCCCCTGCATCGGCAGGCGGACTCTCAACCACTGAGCCACCAGGGAAGCCCCCCAAAAACACTTTTTAATATGCAACAATTTCTTTTGAATAAACAAAACAAATATTTTACAATTTTTGAGCCAGTTATTTTATAATGGTGTCCACCTTCTTCCATCAATTATTTTTCTTCTCTCACCATCCTGAAATGTCATTTTGCTGAGCATGAATAACAAAAACAACTTGTCCATCAGTATGAACAACAGTCAGAGATACATCACCTTAAAAAAATGATATCCCCAAATCTAATCTTGTATAAAGATAAATTGGGGCTAATTAAATATCCAGTCTGGTTTAAAAAATAAATAATAGTTTTATGCAGATGCATAACAACGTTTTCATAAAATATAAGAACGATCAGTGTTATGATTCACAATGTGAAGGATGCACAGAATCACGTGGTAATCTTTCCAAAGCAGATCAATGGCTTAGATATATCAAAAACACCTGGAAATCACTTCCTTAGTGCATTTGACACTAACATAAAGATTTCTTCAAACATTTTTAGGGACCCTTCCACTGTGTAAAGGAGGAATAAAAATATTTACAAATCACCTTTCTTTGGTTCTCTCTCCTAAATCTAATGCTTTCCTTCCTCCTTTTCTTAACCATAAAAGGAAAAATGTATACACTGTAACTGACTGTTCAGGTACTCTCCATTATAAAACTTTATATGCATGTGTTTTATCTCCACTGTCAGTCTTAGCATCTAGGATTGAGAGCAGGGCATTATGTTTACGCTTAATGGATGCATCTACCAGCAAAAGCAATGTATGAAGTTAAATAGGAAGTCTGAAAGAAAAGATTATATATTCAAATCTGGGTAATGCTTACAATTTGTATCAGAGGGTTGTTTGTTATCTAATAGTTCATACTTTGAGGAGACAAAAATATTAAACATCCTAGAGTTTCCATGTAAAAAAGGCAACATTTTTTACCCAGTTGAATTGGACAGGCATTATTTGACAGAGGATCTTGATTTGGTAGATTTTGAAATCTTTTATCCTCTGTGCTTGGTGAACAAGAAACTATAGCAAGAAAACACTATGCTCCTTTTTCTGCTCTTGCTGGTGCCTAGAATAAAATTAAACTCTTCCTATTAGAAAGTTTAAGAGTTTTTAACTTTTAAGTTTTTAAAAGCTTTCTAATATACAATTCATATATATTCTAATATCTATCTATGATAAACATACACACACATATATATATCTTTTAGGTATCATTTTAATTAAATGGCTGACACTTTGTGATTAAACAAAGGAATGATAATAGCAGTTCCTAAGGGCTCTGACAACTACTGTAGCAATACCAAAAACAAGACCCTTCACTCACTCTTACAAACCCTTTTTAGCACAGTTACATCAGTACCAAGACTGCCTCAGGCTCAAGAATGTAATAAGAAAGTCCTCCCCTGCACACTGCATATTTAGGTTTATGGGTATCCAAGTTGCAAATGTCACATGGCTGACCTGCAGGAACTTAATGACCATGGAATTAAGACAGTGTGTTGAAATGCTGAAAGAAAAACTTTGAACCTTCCTAAGAGGGAAAAGAATTCACAATATACAACAGCAGAGATCCCATCTAGGTTGGGGTTTAAGAAAGACTACATTTAAGAATTTACTACACTTGAGTAACATAGCCCAATAGTATAAGTTAATGTTAGAGGTGGAAGGGGTTCTTAGTAGCAGTGGCTTAAAATTTTTATAAAAGAGGGAATCCAGAGTGACTGGTTAGAAGTGGGAGTTAGAGGATGTGTCTTGAGATTCTCTATGTAAAGTAAGCACACTGTTTCATTCAGACGGCTGGTTTACTTAGGAGCTGAGGAAGATTGCGAGGGCTGTGATATAAGGCTCTCTGAAACCATCCCTTTGTGCCATCACTGAGTCTTAGAAATTATCTAAATCTATCTGGCAGTTTCTCACATTAACAATGTAAGTGGTTAAATTAACCATTAAATTCTCTGATTAGGTAGAAAACAAGATTAAATTTCCCCAAGTAGAATACAGTAGCAATTTACGCATTTTTCTTGCCCCTCCCCCTGTCATAAACTCTTGGGAGAAATTAGTTCTTTTTTTTAAAAAAAAAATATTTATTTATTTATTTATTTTTGGCTGTGTTGGGTCTTTGCTGCTGTGCACAGGCTTTCTCTAGTTGCGGCGAGCGGGGGCTACTCTTCGTTGTCGTGCACAGGCTTCTCATTGCAGTGGCTTCTCTTGTTGTGGAGCACGGGCTCCAGGTGCGTGGGCTTCAGTAGTTGTGGCACGTGGGCTCAGTAGTTGTGGCACATGAGCTTAGTTGCTCCGCAGCATGCGGGATCCTCCCAGACCAGGGATGGAACCCGTGTCCCCTACATTGGCAGGCGGATTCTTAACCACTACGCCATCAGGGAAGTCCCAGAAATTAATTCTTAATGAAATTCTAGTATCAGTACCTTTGCAAATGTCCCTAATTCAGCCTATTCTATCCTTGGATGGCCATGGTCATTGAAAAGAAAGGTTATATTGAATACTTAAAAAAAAAAAGAGCTAAGCAGAAAAGAAGTTTTCAAAAAATTTGTACTACTGACACAGTCTTAGGAGAGATTTCTTCAAATTTTTATGCTATCATAAAGCAACATCAGTTTTTCCTAAGTAATCACAAAGAATTTGGGTCCTTACTGAAGCAAAATTTAATATCATGACATGTATTGATAAATTATGCAAACTTACTTTTTAAAGTACAACAAAAGTTGCAATAATTTATCTGTTGCTGTGAACACCAAGTTATTAGGAACTATGAACTGATAAAATGTCTTAAATTAAATTGCACATGAAATAAGTCTTTGCCTCTAATGATGAATGGGGCAGTGGCAAACAGGTACTGATTTACTTGAGAGGTGCAGCTACCATAAGTATCTCAAATGGATTTGTATTTGAATAAACACAAGGTCATTAGTAAGGAGAAGACAGAGACAAATCTGAGACAAATCAAAGTGGGTACCTAAATCAGTTTTTGATAATGCTATTTTGAATATATTTTGTATAAATATATTTAAAACATTCCTTCTCTTATCTTTGGCAGCTTTATTCAAATTTTAGATTTACAAAGACCTCCTAGAATTAATCCAATGAATTCCCCCACCTAAAGTTCATTTCATCTCTAGGAAGGCAGAATGGTGTAATAAAAAGAACATTATACCTGGAGCTAGGATTCATGGAATCCAATAATCTTGACTATGTCACCAACTTAGTCCATTACTTTGAGTAAATGCCTTACTAGGCTTCTAGTCTTCAGTGAGCTCAGCTGTAAACTATGGGTCAGCTCTAAATTTCTATGATTCTACATAAAGATCTCATTCTATCATGTGCAATATGGAAACAAACAACATGTATAAATTTTGAATGTCTGACTTTTCACATTATCCATTCTTCTTGGTGTATGTTCCATGGATTCTGTCCAATGTTATACATTTACTGAGACCTTTAACTTAAGGTTATATTAAAAAGTAAATAAATTTAGAGAGCAGAGGCCACTTAATTGTCTAATAAAGTTAGTGGTCTGTTTATATGGTAACTACATGACTGGTATTCATAGACAAAGTACTGGCACTGTGGCTTAATAAGTTTAGTTTAATTCCATCATCAGAAAGGATGGAGCAACAAAACTCATTAAATGAACTTCAATGTACCAATATGCTGATTCATTAATGAGAAATGATCAGTGGAGATACTGACCAAAACCATCCTAATTATATCATTCCTTAATCAATGCTAGCAATCAAGTGAGTATTCTTTTGTTTCTTTAGACTAATAATTCCATCTTCCAGCTTTAAGCATTTTGGATATATTACTAAGTACTTCAAAATTATTCTCATTTTCTTAAGTCCAGGAAATCCTCCCCCTTCTCCCTACAAACAGAATTCATAAAATATAAAGTGGGAATGGTCGGGGGGAGTAGATCAGGCAGAGAAGAGCTAACTACTTCTAAGTAAATTTGGAAATGCTATATAACTTATGTTTTGTCATACCATATAACTAAATTCTTTTCTAAAACTCTGGATTCAAGACATTTAAACATTATAGGATTATTTGGCCATTCAGACATCAGATATAGGGATGCTGAATTCTGCCACTCCTGGCTATAAAAAGCTGCAGGCTAAATACAACCATATTGTTGATTTATAGCCATCTCTGGTCTATTTGGGCACTTAGTTCATCATCCCTGATATAGATATAGTTACACAGTTCATTTTTCCTAAAAACAGAATTTTATAGCTTCTTTAATCAATATGTTAAGAAATAAAACAATAAAGAAGATGTGGCACATATATACAATGGAATATTACTCAGCCATAAAAAGAAACGAAACTGAGTTATTTGTAGTGAGGTGGATGGACCTAGAGTCTGTCATACAGAGTGAAGTAAGTCAGAAAGAGAAAAAATACCATATGCTAACACATATATATGGAATCTAAAAAAAAAAAAAATGGTTCTGAAGAACCTAGGGGCAGGATAGGAATAAAGACGCAGACATAGAGAATGGACTTGGAATTGAGGACATAGGGAGGGGGAAGGGTAAGCTGGGACAAAGTGAGAGAGTGGCATGGACATATATACACTACCAAATGTAAAACAATAGCTAGTGGGAAGCAGCCGCATAGCACAGGGAGATCAGCTCGGTGCTTTGTGACCACCTAGAGGGATAGGATAGGGAGGGTGGGAGGGAGACGCAAGAGGGAGGAGATATGGGGATATATGTATATGTATGGCTGATTCACTTTGTTATAAAGCAGAAACTAACACACCATTGTACAGCAATTATACTCTAATAAAGATGTTAAAAAATACATACTATATTTCATTGTCATCATGTAAAATAATATTTTTTGAGATAGTTACTTCTTAGGGATCATTCATAATACAAATGTATATGATAGTAACATCTTAAAATAACTTAGACAACTGCTTAAATAATTAGATAACTTAAGAATCACAGGTGTTTAAAAAGGAGTGAATGGGAGTGAGGGGATAATTGTGATTTCTATTATGTGCTATAATATGTAAATATATACCTTATTTCATAGAAACAGAATTTTGTAAAAGACTAGTATAACTTCTGTCTCTACAAATCATATTTTAAATGAACTAATACTTGATAAATAAAGCAATTCTGTGTCACATTTTAATAGGTCAAGATTATCATATGATTTACTTTTTAAGAAAGTAAGATTGTCACATTTAGAACTTGTTCAGAGTGTGTCATGGTACAAATTTCCTTAATATGACCAATCTAATTCAAAACAGTGTCACGAGAATTACTGCTACCTTTTATGAGTTACTCCAGGGGTCAGCAAAATATGGCCTGTGGGTGAAATCTTGCCTACTGCCTGTTTTTGTAATTAAAGTTTTACTGGAGTACAGCCAGACACGCTCATTTACATATTGTCTGTGGCTGCTTTCACCCTAGAACAGCAGCACTGAGGAGTTGCAAAAGACACTGTAAGAGCAGCAAAGCCTAAAATATTTACTATCTGGCCTTCACAGAAAGTTTGCCAATCCCTGAGCTATTCTGAGCGTCTTAACAGAAAGAAACTTAGAGAAATAAAGTCACTATTACTGATAAAACAAATACAGTGCTTTTTAAAATGGAAACTAAACAAATTGATAAAAGGCTATATTAAAATGCTTCAGGTATTTAAACCCACTAAAAATGTAATACCAAATCAAATATTTTCCTTCCCCCAAATAATCTTATTTATTATAAAAGTTTCTTCATAATACATCACAAGATGTTAGAATATAATAATGAATTTTATTTTAAAATGTCACTTGCAAAGTTACTTCACTTATAATCAGATGTTTAACATTACTCATTACACTTTCAGAAAAACAAAACTATTATTGGTAGATCATATTTGATCAGAGCAGTCAAGAAGAACTTATTTTGCATGTCAAAAACTTGGACATAAAAGAACTACACATTTATCAGTGAATGAAATTTCCTGTCAAATACAGTGAACCAAATTCTTAAACAGAGTGGTTTTATTTCCCAACTAAATCTGCTTTTCTCCAAACTGTGTAACTTTGTAATTACTTTGTGTTTGTCCCTACAGCCTCTGCAAAAACAAATTCTGATTACTTTTCTTTTTTACCTTGAGATCACGGTACACAATCTTTCCGGAATGTAGATAGTCCAAGGCAGAGACAATTTCTGCACCATAGAAACGTGTGCGGTCCTCAGAGAACACCCTCTCTCTCGACAAATGGAAAAACAGCTGCAGGGTAAACAGCAGGGACAGGATTGTAATAATTACTGATTTAGTGGGGGAAATTAACACAAACATAAAACACCTCTCATCACCATATTGTGATGATAGATAGTGTACTCTCAGTGGACACTGAGCACTCTTAGACAGCAGCTGGCTTATCTTTTCCAGGTTTCCAAGGGGAGACTGCGAGCTGTTAAATCAGCGCTTTAATCAATATACCAATCTTGTTTAAGGCATTCTGCTTGCTACCCATTTAACCTTCAGTTACCAGAGGAAAAAGTATGCATCATCAGATTACATCTCCCCCTCAGTATACTGTTGCTTCACTCTTTCAAGGATTAGGTATTGAGACTTTATTAAAATAAATGCACATAAGCATAGATGTAATATTTCTACTTAATTATCTGATTTACCCTTGATTTCAAAGAAAGGACTGCTGATTTGTGGAACCTTATTTATGTGAACTTGTTAAATTCTACAACTCTTGATTCATCATGATACCTCTAGAAATGTTTTCAATGTTTAAATCCATGTTTTCTGCAATGAGAAACTGTGAGGCTTTACATTTTCAATTTATTTTAGTAATGCCCCAAATGGACTGAGAAGCTCCCATTATTCCCCTAATAGTTCTCAAGGTATACTCTTCCTATTTCAATAATAATTAACTATGACACCAATCTTTTCTCATGTAATCACTTAAAACTATAAGCCCATCCATTTCCTGTTAACAACAGTCAACAAATATTTATTGGGTTCTCACTGTGGTCAAGCATCCAGCTCTCCATTTAGACAGCCTCTTTATTTAAGAAACTGCCTGTCTCAGCTCTCAGTTCAATAATGTATATGAGGAAGGAGCCGGTTTCAGTCACTATGAATTGACTACTGACCTTTTTGGGTACTGTTTCACTGTATTAAGAAATCCACCAAGAACAACAAAAGATGGTTCGCAGTGCTGAGTACACTGCCGAGTATCACAGTAGGTACTCAATACATGTCTTTGATTAAAGAAATGAACCAATCAGTCAATGTATCCTTGACTGCAAGATCAGAAATTAACTATATTTTCACATGGATTACTTCTACAAACTGCTTCTACAAATTTATAAGAATTATGGTTAACTGAGATTTGTTTCTCACACACCAAATCATAATTTAGGTAACATAAAAGAGGTTCTCTATAGATTCCATCTCCCCTTTTCCCACCTCCAACTTCACTTAAGAGTTTATTATTATTTTAAGATAAAATTTATGCATAACCCATTGTCATAGTAAAGAGAGGGAGGTAATATCATGTAACTATTGCCAAAAAAGACAGGCTCAACATTACTTATAGTAAAACTAAAATGTTTGGCGGATAGTCTCTAAACTTTAATGCTCTCTACTATATTGTCATATTTTATCAAATCTAAGATGCTGTTGATTGCAACTCCACCAACTTTTTATGTTAATATCAAGAATTATAAAATGAGGTCAATTAAAACTATGACACACCATCAAATATAAAAGGCATTCTGACTGAAGAAATGTTCAATGTGTCTTATAAATGACCAAATATACTATGCCAAAAATCAAGCCAATGTATAAAATTACTCAGGGATATGCTTCAAAATTCATTCATTTTATACAGGCACATACATGTCATTAATGCTCTACCATTCAAACAAAGACAGGAAGTAGAAAGAAGCATGGATCATCAGTAAAACCATTCTGAAATATTTCTAGGTCAAAGTGATTTCTGTCATCCTTTAATACAAAATATAACTAATTTTGACGAAGGAATCTCTGTGACCCAGATTTATGGTAGTCTTCTAATGATATGAAAATAGTGGTTAGATTTCTAAATTTTCTTCAAATGTCAAGCCTAGTACCCACTCATCTACAATACAAAAGATATAGATCTTCCCTAAATCAACATAATACATGCAGGCTTGTAGATCTTATTTAGACCATAAATCTTCAATTTGTCTTCCAGCCAATTTCTGTAAAAAATATCAGCTAAAAAAAAGTTACTTACGGAGAAGAACTTTATTTATTTCTCAGTCTGCTCTCCTCTGATGTCTACCCTTGCTACTTTATGGAACTTATTCCTGTTAACATAACCAAGAACCTCTCGTTCTGGAGCTTAGAACATCACTTATTACTCTCTCCTTCTTATAAACATTCTTTGGCTTTGGTACTACAACTTTCCTGATTTTCTCTGAATATTCCTTCTAAGTTTCTACCTTGGCTTTGAACCAACTTTCCATTTAGTGAGCATCAGTTATTTTAAAGTCACTGTTATTGGACACTGGGAAGAGAAAAAGAGGGCATATAATGGTGATTAAGACATAATCCCTGGCCTTAAGAAATTCAACCCGATGAAGGAGATATATGCACAGATAAAAAACAAGAGAGCTACGAGAAATTCTGTAATTCTAATATTAAAAATGCTTCAGAGGCAAAGTATGATTAATCTTTATTGGAATGATCTGAGGAGACTTCACAGATAAGGTAGTATCTCACATTTTGAAGGATGGAGTTTTCACAAATGGAGAATATAAAGGAAGCATACAAAACAGTGCAAGTTTTATCCATCTTAATATTTTGACCATAGCCTAGTAATAGTACATCAACATAGTAGGTAATTAATAAATGTATGTGGAACAAATTAATCCCTCTTAATATCCACCTTAATATTTTGACCACAGCCTAGTATAGTCCATCAACATAGTAGGTAATTAATAGCTGTATGTGGAAGAAATTAATTCTAAAGAAAAAAAGTAGTAATGGCAAGGAAACAACACATAGGGAGGGCATGTAGCTGAAGAACAATAATACACATTCATGATAACGACAGAACTTAAGCAAAAAAAAAAGAAAAAAACAACAAAAAAACCCCCCACAAAGATGAGGCCAGATTGTTTAGGACCTTGACTGCCATGATATGGTTTAGAGATTAATTTTGTAGATAAGGAGTGTCAAAGACACTTGGGTGAAAAAATTTAGCATAATTTTATTTACTTATTTTTGGCTGTGTTGGGTCTTTGTTGCTGCGCATTGGCTTTCTCTAGTTGCGGCAAGTGGGGGATACTCTTTGTTGTGGTGGGCAGGCTTCTCTTGTTGTGGAGCATGGGCTCTAGGTGCACAGGCTTCAGTAGTGTGGTATGTGGGTTCAGCAGTTGTGGCTCGCAGGCTCTAGAGTGCAGGCTTAGTAGTTGTGGCACACGGGCTTAGCTGCTCCGCGGCATGTGGGATCTTCCTGGACCAGGGCTTGAACACATGTCCCCTGCATTGGCAGGAGGATTCTTAACCACTGTGCCACCAGGGAAGTCCGAAAAAAATTAGCATAATTTTAAGTAGACAACTCTGGCAGCAACTAGAGAATCAATTAAAAAAATCTGAGACTACAGTAGTCAGGTAAACAATTCACAAAGTGCAACAAAACTTACTGAACACCAATTCAGTACAAGCATTGTGAAAAAGCTGCAGACAAAATGAGAGGAAAAGGTACCAATCTGAAAGAATAGCACTATTTGGTTAGAACAACCAGATATATAAATACACTAAAAATATGTAGTTATGGGCCTCCCTGGTGGCGCAGTGGTTGAGAGTCCGCCTGCTGATGCAGGGGATACGGGTTCGTGCCCCGGTCTGGGAGGATCCCATATGCCGCGGAGCGGCTGGGCCCGTGAGCCATGGCCGCTGGGCCTGCGCATCCGGAGCCTGTGCTCCACAACGGGAGAGGCCACAACAGTGAGAGGCCCGCATACCGCAAAAAAAAAAAAAAAAAAAAAAAATGTAGTTATAAAATAGAAAGCACACTTAAAGAAGTGAATAAGTATGTTTGACAATATAAGAAGTAACATTTGAGCTGGATAAGAGCTTCTGAGGAACATTAGTGCTAGTAACAGACCTTTCAAGAGAGTCAATATTCCAGAGGGAACTAGCTTGCACCATTTGGGCAAAGGCAGAGAGCAACAGTGTTGAAGTTTCCCTAAGGATGGCTGAGTGGGTGTTGCTGCCAGCAGTGAAAAGGAAAAGAATGGGGATGGGGACAGAGGAGCAATGGACTTTATTTTGACCTGTTGACATTTAAATAAGAACTTGATAGCACAGCTTCAGAACTATGGGACCAAAGGGTATAAAGGTAGATGTGTAAGTCATTTATATAAAGGATACTATTGACACCAAGGAAGCAAGGTATACCCCAGAAATTTAGTAGAAACTGAAAATAGAGTTAAGGTCAGAATTTTAGGGTATGACTGCACATAAGGACAGGAAAAAGAAGCAGAACAGCATATTAAGATAGAGTCCTAAAAGAAATACAAACAGAAAGAATACCTGAAGAATAAAGGAAAAGAAAGTTTCAGGAAGGAAATTAACATTTACCAGGCATAGGAATTAGGTCATATGTTACCTTTCAGGGAAAAGATGTCATACTTAGGTGGGCTAAGAAGAGAATATAAAAGTAGAAGTGGTATGTGACTCTTTCATAAAAAATGAGTGAGATGAGCCAAGATATTATTGAAACAGAAGATCTTTGCTCAACATATTAATGCTCTCAAGAAAACTTCTGTCTGAAGAAATTGAGAGATACTATAAAGCTACAATTCATATGGAATAGGCATACAAATTAAAAGAAATATCAATGAAATCAGGTGGCCAGAAATAGGTTACTTTATAAAAATTTAGAATATGGTAAAGTTGATGATTACACATAAGGATATGAAGTACATAGGAAAAAAATGACCATTTCATAAATGGTGCCACAATGTTTGCTTAACTTTGGAGAAAAGTCAGAAGAGTGTCATTATTGAACACACAGGCATTCAGTAGATATTTCAAAGAAGTCAGAGTAAAAGCTAAACCATACAATAACAAAGTTAACAAACAAGAGTGTAAAATATCATATTTGCAAATAACTGCTCTCCAGAACAATATGTAACACTCTTTGAAGGAAGATAACAAAATCTAAACACTCAAGTAAAATCAAAGTATCTAGTATACAATCAACAATTACTAGACATAAGAAGATGCAGAAAAGTATGACCCATCACCAACAAAAAAGTCAGTCATTAGACACAGACCTCAAAAATAAGAGATGATGGAATTAATAGACAGTAACTTTAAAGCAGTATAGGAACAGAAAGAAGAGATAATGGGAAATAGAAATAAATAGTACGTTTAAAGATGAAACATAGAATATCTGAATAAAAATTTCACTAGATGGGATTAACAACAGATTAGACACTGCAAGAGAAAAGACAAATGAACAAGAAATCATAGCAGAAGAAAACTATATAAATTGCACCTGAAAAAAAAAAATCTCAGCAACCTCTTGGACAGTGTCAAGGAGTCTAACATATGGATAACAGCAGATCCTGAAAGGGAGAGGGAAACATCTGCAAAATAATGCCTAAAATTTTCCAAACTAGGATAAAAAAGATAAATGCACAGACTAGGTATTTCAACAAAACTCAGTGAGATGAAAACTCACAAACATGCAGGAATACTCAGAACATAACCAGTCAGATCACACTAAAATTGCTGAAAAACCGGTGACAGAAAATCTTTTAAAAATTCTGAAGGGAAAAAAAAAAAAAAACAATACATTAGAAGAACAAATAGGAGAATTTCCCCAGACTTCTCCTCAGAAACTATATAAGTGAAAGGACAATGGAACAATATGTCCAAATTGCTGAAAGAAAAAAAAACACATCCTAAAATTTTGCATCCAGTGGAAATATCCGTAAAGTATAAAGGTTAGAGACTTCTGTTTTGACCATGATATAAAATAAATAAAACAAGGATTTTCATACATTAAGCATTAGGCTTCAAGGTACAGTGACTCCAAAGAAAAGGGAAACAAGTTGGTAATTATGGTTGTTCCAGCTTGCTGCCTGGAGTGACCATCCAGAATGTAACACAGGGAAAGAAAACCGAAACAGAACCTGTGGAATCCTTGAAGGATAGAGAGTTCAGAGACTGGGGAGACCAAAGTAGCTATAATTCATGAGGCAGAGAACCACAAAGAGGAGGGCTCCAGGGACCTGCAATGAACTGCCTCTGAGTCTTACTAATCAGCACGTGTATATGAGGAAAATTCTGAGGTCAGGGAAAAGAGCCATTGGAAAGAATCAGGTGAAAAAAATCACAGGCTCATAGAGCTAAAAATACTTTTTGTTCTCACCAGGCAAAATGGAAAAACTTCTTAAGAAATGTCACACCCACTAGAGTCCTTGAGGATACTGCCTCTATAGTGCAGCAGTATTAGTGTTAGAGCAAAGGACACACACATATGTCAAACTGATTTTTGCCAAAGGTGTCAAGGTCATTCAACAGAGCAAAGGATAGACTTTTCAACAATAGATTCTGGAATAACCAAATATCCACATGGGATAAAAAATGAACTTCAATCCTTAGTTTACAGCATACATAAAAATAAAAAAATATCATAAACCTAAATGTAATAGCACAATTATAAAAGTTATAAAAGGAAATATAGGAGAAAATATTTGTCATCCATGATAGACAAAGATTTCTTAGATAGTATTTTAAAAAAACCAAAGAAGACAAACTGATAAATTGGATTTCAAAATTTAAAACTTCTGTTGCTCAGAAAATATCACTGAGACAATGAAAAGGCAAGGTACAGTCTGAGAGGAACTATTTATAATACATACATTTGGCAAACTATTTGTAACCAGAATATATAAAGAACTATTATAATTCAATAATAAGATAACCCAATTAATAAAGAGACAAAATATTTGAACATACAGGTAAAAAAAATGTATGCAAATGGCCAAAATGTGAAAATATATTTAATATCATTAGTCATCAGAAAAATGCAACTCAAAACCAACTGCAATAATATACTTCTATATACACATTAGAATGACTAAAATTAAAAAGACTGACCATACCAAGAGTTGGTGTGGATATGGAACAACTGGAATTCTTGTGGCATTGATACTGGGAATGCAAAATGACACAACTACTTTGGAAAACAGTTTGGGAATTTTTCAAAATGTAAATATATGCTTATTATAAACTCAACAATTATACTCCCCAGTATTTAGCCAAGAAAAAAGAAAACTTGTACATGTATGTGCATATCAGCTTTATTCATAGTAGGTAATGACTGGAAACAATCCAAACGTACACCAAAAGCAGGACAGATTAAAAAACATTGATATAGCATGCTCATAACTCAGCAATGAAGGAACAAACTACCGAGACACAGATAATCTCAAAAACATTAGGCTGAGCAAAAGAAATAGAAACAGACATAAAAGAGTACATATTGTATGAATCCATTCCTGTGAAATTTTAGAAAAGGTAAATCAAATCTTTAGTGTCAGAAAGCAGATCAGTAGTTGCCTAGGGCCAGGTATAGGAGCAGGAGATGACAGAATGAGACAGGGAAGACTGACTGCAAAGAGGCATAGCAGAACTTTTTGTGGCAGTGGAAATGTTCTGCATCTTTATGTAATGGGGACTACATGCATAGATGTTTGTCAAAAGTCATATAAGTTATGTATACTTAAAGTGAGTACATTTTATTGTATGTAGCTTATACTTAAGTAAAGTTGGTTAAGTAATGGAAACAATCTAAACGTTCAAAAATATAGTAAGGATTTAATAAATTACATCTGCATAAGTAATTACTAGGCAACTAATATGTATTTTACAATATTAAATAAAATGGAAATTATGGGCACAGTATAAAAACAGGAAAATCCATTAATATGGTAATAGTGATCATTGCTAGATGGTAAGATTTAGAGTATTTTTTTTCTGTTTTATACCTTGAAAATTACCTGTAATAATTTGTTTAATATCCATTTCCCAGAGCACTATACTTTCTTTAAATGTGAGACCATCTGTCTTCCTCATGCCACATACTAAGTACATAGCACAGTGACTAGCTTGTAGGACGCAGTCAATAAATAAGTATTTTATCAATTGAACTGAAATAACTTTTTGATGTTTTCTGCAATGTACATGTACTGTTGTTACTTTCATAATGGGAGAAATTTTATAAAGGTTTTAAGTAAACATACTGTTGATGCTTTTACTGATTTAGACTTCTGACAATTTTTTTTTTCTTGGCAGAGGCACAGGAAAAAGAGGAAGACTGCACAAGTGCTCTATAGTTTTGCATCCTCAGCACCAAGCCTAGCATGTAGCACATACTAGGTACCTAATAAATATGTACTGCAAAGAATAAAGTTAAATTAAAAAACACTTTCCAAAGAATTATTTATAAGGAAAATAAGGCTTAAAGTTTTGAAGGTATTTTTATTAGAAACATTAAAAAATCACATACAATAACTAAATAATCTTGTTTTTGTTAAAAAAATGAATTTTTTGCTCCTCTAGCAAGGAAGATACCTTTAGAAATTTAAGTTCCTTTAGCAATGACTACATGTTTGTGTGTGTGTGTGTGTTGCGCTTAGCAATGCTGTGGGAATATAGTAATGTAAATATTAATAGATTGCCTTAATGATCTAAATATACAAGTTTATATGTCATTACAAACCTGGAATGTTTATCTTTAAAATAAATTGTTATATTTTGAAAACTATGCAACAAACTTTTTTAAAAAATAAAGATCTAGGCTTAAACAACATCCTGAGAACTATCACTGCAATCTGAGACTTTAAATTCAATTACATTTTTTTCCTGCAAATACTGTCTACACAAACTTTAGTCACTCCTTTTGTAATAGCAAAATATCAGTTAACAGAGAATAACAAAATATGCTCAATATGGGTCAATAATTGCAATGATTACATTCATTATCATAATATTGATTGAGCTTGGAACCTAAGTACCCTAAAGACAACTAATTAGTTAAGCAATGAGACATGGTAGTCTGTGCAATAATGCTGATTAACACATCCCTTAGGTTTACAAAAAGACCTAAGATGAAAAGAATGTCTCTAGCTCACATACAAGAAAACTAGTCAACAATACTGCCTTAGTCCATTTAGGATGTTATAACAGATTACCACAGACTGGCGGATTATAAACCACAGAAATTTATTTCCCACAATTCTGGAGGCTGGGAAGTCCAAGATCAATGCACTTGCAGATCCGGTACCTGCTTCCTGGCTCACAGACAGCTGTCTTTTCACAGTGTACTCACAATGGGGAAGGAGCAACTGAACTCTCTGAGGTGTCCCTTATAAGGGCACTAATTCCATTCAGGAGGGCTCCACCTTCATGACCTAATCACTAGAAGGCCCCACCCTCCAAATGCCATCACACTAGGGATTAGGTTTCCACATATGAGTTTAGGGTGGACATAAAGATTCAGTCTGTAGCAAATACTATACTACACAATTGGAATGGTATCAGTTATACAATAAAACAAATGTTTAAACATGTACTTTTATAGGATCAAATAAAAGTACACTTTTAATAGGTAATTCATTTTAGATCATATTAGATCATGTCTATCCTCTTCTCATGCTGAACTCAGTTTCTATGCATTTCACACAGAAAAATTAATGTAAAGTAATGTAAATTTACATTTAGTTTTTGAAGAAAGTTTCTTCCAGAAAGGATAGTGATAAAATGCCATATTTTAATAAATAGTTCAAAATTACATTTCTTAAAATACAAATTAAACCCTTAGGATGCTTCAGGAGAATTGAAAGGGATCTAAGGTCAGATGGCTGGACTCTGAAACAGTTGTTTGTTTATAAATTTCCAGCTAAATACCTCAAGCCTTATTTCTCTATTTCTTGCCCTCTTCTTACAAGTCTGAAAATGTAAAAAGAATTCTCGATCTAACTAGGTGCCTGATACCAGAAAAAGTAGCCTGTAAGCTGGCAATTTTTTTAACATCTTTATTGGAGTATAATTGCTTTACATTGGTGTGTTAGTTTCTGCTTTATAACAAAGTGAATCATCTATACATATACATATATCCCCATATCTCCTCCCTCTTGTGTCTCCCTCCCACCCTCCCTATCCCAACCCTCTAGGTGGTCACAAAGCACCGAGCTGATCTCCCTGTGCTGTGTAGCTGCTTCCCACTAGCTATCTAATTTTTAAATAATTAATGCAAGGCATGAAAAGTTAAGGAAATTTTCTGGGATCAAGAGTCACCTAATGAAAATACTTCATAATATGGTAAGTACAAAAATAGTTCCTTTAAAATTTTTTTAAATTTTATTTCCATAATTAAAATAATTTACATTAAAGTATTTTGACTCTACTAACAAGATTAAAAAAGAGATTGCTCAGTTCTACCACATTAAATATTAATAGATTTTTCATTTGGAGAATAAAATATACTTTTAAAAGAGTAAAAATTCTCAAGGTAATTATTTTAAAATATTTAAATCTATTAGAATATAATGTGAAATATTTGGGCTATTTATGAAATATATTCAATACCAACACAATAAAAATAATAAACACTACAATTTTTGAGCATTAAGACATTACATTCTAACAACAATCACAAAAGCTACAAAATGCTATCTCTATATTATATTATAGATGATTAAATATAATAAATATAAGTTATTATTACTATCACAATAGGCACTATTTTTGAGTACTGCTACTTGTTGGGCACTATACTAAGGAAGTTACATGCATTATTTATTTATTTATTATATTATTTAATCCTCAGAACAATGTTATAAAATAGGTACAATGATTATCTCTATCATACAGATGAGAAAACTAAGATTTAGGCATATTACGAAGCTTGCCTAGCATCACATAGCTCTAAGAGGTAGAGTTGAGATTCAAACTTAGGTCTCTGGTATCTAGAGCATATCTATTTATTATTCTAAGTACAGTTTCTATTAACTTGAGACAATAAATGTATAAATTATTCAATTAAGAAGAAATTTCATTCATAAGTCTCCTTTATAATTGCATAATATGAACTGCATGAGAGAAAGAACCTTGTATAGAGTACAGTTGCCTTCTCAGGGTCTAGAACTAGATAGGAATTCAACAATATTAGGCAAATTAATTTTAAAAATTAGATGAAATAAATTCCTGGAAACACACAACCAAAGGTCACTCAAGAAGAAACAGATAAAATGAATGCCTCCATAAATATATTTTTAAAATTTCACTTCATTGTTATAAACCTTCCTACAAAGAAAACTCTTGGTCTCAAAATTTCACTGGTGAATTCTACCAGAAAATAGAAGAAGCAATGCTGCCTGACTCATTTTAAGAGGTTAGCATTACCCTGAATCCAAACCCAGAGACATTGCTCAGGGTAGGGAAGAGAAGGGACCCTACAGAATGATATTTCTAGTGAACAAAGATTTAAAATTCTTAACAAAATTTTAGCAAACTGGGTTCAACAACATACCAAAAGGATAATACAACATAACTAAGTGGGATTTATCTAAGAAATGCAATGTTGTTCTAACATTAAAAAACCAAACAATGAAATTCAAGATATCAACAGAATAAAGAAGAAAAACCACATGATCATCCCAACAGATACAAAAAAAATAATTTGACAAAATTTTACATCCTATAATGATTTATAAAAAAAAAAAAGAAAAAGCTTAGCAAAATGGGAACAGAAAGGAACTTCTTCAACTTGTTAAAGGGTATCTATGAGAAACCTACAGCTAACAACATTCTTAATGGTGAAAAGTAAAAATGCTTTTGCCTTAAGATCCGGTATAAGGCAAGGGTGCCTGCTCTTACGTTGCTATTTAACATTGCTCTGAAGGTCTTAGAAAATCTACTGAGACTGAAAAAGAGGAAGTAAAACTGTCTTTGCTCCCATATGATGTGATCATCTACAAAGAGAATCTCAACATACTTAAGAACAAACAAACAAATAGACAAACCGAGCAAGGATGCAGGATTCAAGGCTAATAAGTAAATATCAACTGCATTTCTATACGCAAACAATTAAGATTTGAAACTTTAAACAAATCATTTATAATTTAAAAAAATAAGATAAATAAGAATAAATTTAACAAAAAATGTTCAAGACTTGTACACTAAAAACTACATGATACTGTTGAAAGAATTAAAGAAGATCTAAATAATTGGAAAAATATACCATGTTCATGGATCAGGAGACAATATTGTTAACATGTCAATTCTCCCCAAATTGATCAATAGATTACACTATCAGTTAAAGTCCAGTAGACCTTCATGTAGCAATCAACAAGCTTATTCTATAATTTACATGAAAATATTAGGGTTGCCAAGACACTTTTTAAAAAGAAGAGCAAAACTGGAAGACTTGAACTGCCTCATTTCAATACTTACTCTAAAGCAAAAGTATTAAAGACAGTGAGGTATAAGTATAAGGATGGATGGATATAGATCAATACACAGAGTCGAGTCCAGAAACATCCCACACATATATATGGTCAATTGATTTTTGACAAAGGTGTCAGGGTAATTCAATGTGAAAAAAACAGTCTTTTCAACAAATATGCTGGAAAAATTAAATATCCAGTTACAAAAAAAAAATGAACCTTGACTCAAGCACCATAAACAAAAATTAACTTGAAATGGACTGTAGACCTAAATATAAGTCCAAAAAACTATTAACACTCCTAGAAGAAAACATAGGAGAAAATCTTAACACACTTGGGTTAGGAAAAGATGTTTTAAATTAAACCCAAAATGCATAAACCACAAAAGAAAAACACTCATAAACTGTATTTCCTCTAATTTAAAAGTTTTGTCCTTAAAAAGACACTTGTAAGAAAGCATATCAGTGGTTGCGATGACAGGAGGTGATGGTAGGAATTGACTGTAAAGGGGCGTGAGAGACTTGTTTGGGTGATAGAACTGTTCTATATCATGACTGTGGTGATGGTAAACTACACATTTGTCAAAACTCACTGAATTGTACACTTAAAAGTGGTGAAGTTTACTGAATGTAAATTACATACGAACAAGATGACTTTTAAAAAATGGATTTAAACAAAAATATACACAGGAAAAAAATTCCCCACTAAAAAATGAAAAGGCAGAATACAGACTGGGAGAAAATATTTGCAAAACATATATGATAAATTACTTGTGTCTAGAATATATAAATAAGTCTGATTACTCAATATTAAGAATACAAACAACCCAATCAAAACATGGACCAAAGATTTTAACAGATACTTCAGTAAAGAAGACATAACATGGCAAATCAGCACAGGAAAACATGTTCAATATCATTAATCATTCAGGAAATTCAAGCTAAAACTATAAGATACACATCAACTAGAAGGGGTAAAATTAAGACAGACTAACCATGCCAAGTGTGGTGATGATGATAAGTAACATCCTAGAAATGCAAAATGGTACAATTTGGCAGTTTCTTATGAGTTGAACATACCAAATAACACAGAAATTGTACTCCTAGATATTTACCCAAGATAACTGAAACTATACACCCACACAAAGATTTGTACTGGATTATTCACAAGAAAGTTTTTCATAATAGCCCCAAACTGCAAGAACACCAAATGTCTATCTACTAGAGATTATATAAACACATTGTAATACATCCATCCATATAATAAAGCCATAAAAAGAAATAAGCTACTGATATATGCAACAATATTGATGAATATTAAAAGTATCATGTTAAGATGCAGAACACAAATGACTATATACTGTGTTTTGGGATTAGAGTTTTTAACATTTAAATATTGTTTTGTTACATTTCATGTTTTGTTTTGTTTTGTTTTCTTCAGGGACACAAATTACACATATATTGTGCCTTCTGTTTTCACTTTCTTGAAATGCTCACTCTGGGGTAATCCAACCTTTATGCAAGAAGTTTGACTACCCTGAAATTGCCATCGTGTGCCATAACCACATGGAGAGAAATTGTGAAAACAGATAAATGCCTGGGCAGCTCCTGCACTTCCAGTCACTTCATCTGATATTCTAGATATAAAAGTAAGCGTCTTAGATGTTGAGGCTAGTCAAGTCTTTGGATTATTACTTTAGATGCAGAGATATATTGGCTAAATGAATTTTGGGAAACTAGCCTTGAAATATTATAAAAGTATATACTAAAAACATTCCCGAATTTATTTTGCCTTTATGTGGTAATGTGAATATTATAATGCATCCTTCTTGTCTTGAGGCTTTTTCCAAAAGCTTTGGGTGAAAACAATAGAATTCTGATAAAACCTATGTAATATATTAATAACTAAAGTAGTAAAGAAGTTAGCTTGTCAGACTCTTGACAACAGATATTCATATATCTATAAAGTTAGTAAAATTTAAAAAATCATCACTATGAATATGAAATGATACTTTTAATTTAAAAATCACCCAAGTCACACCTCCACAAATTAGTAAGTAGAACTAGAATGCTGACTGCCGGCACTTCTGTCTCATGTGAATTTAAAATGAGATAATTGAAGACAAAATGCCAGCCAGATAATGAGAATCTGAAATAAGTATGAGAGGATCTCAAGATTGGCATGAAACTGGAAGTCATATGCAAAAAGAAAATGAATTTTATCAAAGGGCTTACTATAGAGTGTACAATGAGCTAAAATGTGGACAAGAATAGTAAATAACGGAAAGTGTTAGGTTCAGTTGTTCCCACATAAAGAATATAGAAGAATGTGAAAAATTTATCAGATGAGTAACATTTCTTTCTAATGATTTTCCTTTCCCCACTAATGAATCTCTTAACCTCCAGGAGATTTCAGCCTGGAAAGGGATTTATACAGATTTGGTTTACAGGCCTGAAAGAAATAAGGCTATGAGTAAGATTTTGGGAAAGAGTCCTAAGTAGAGACATTCTAAATCAAACTAAACACCTTAGTCAGTTTTCAGTTTACTTTTCCTCCCCACAATATTTTTCTGCTTCTCATATGAATTTGATAATACTTAAGCTACAAAAAGAGAGTGGCTTGGATATGTCAGCAGCAGTGTGATTGGTCACATTATTAGAGTACTTTTATAGTCTCCAGATGCTGATTTACTGCATACCAAAGGTTGCACTGAACTTTCATAACCTTGTTCTACTGAGCTCCAAACCAATCCTTGTATATTCTATACTATAGCCAAGGTACATACCTTGCATCATGCCAGAAAAAAAGAAGAATCCATGGTACTCTGCTTAGGAACTAGTAGTAGATGTCAAATCCAATGAATTCAGTTGCTATCTTTCAGTTGTATATCTTTACTATACTCTTACATTTAATATACTTTCCTTAACTTTTAAGGCTTCTCTTGTCTGGCTCCTTCTATCCAGGATCCTCCTTAGGCTTCTCTCATCACCAACATGTCTGATGTTGGTATCTTCAGGCACCATTCTTAGCCATTTATTTTTCTAACTACATACTATTCCCACACTGGACATTTCTTCCCTACCTTCGTTTCAGCATTGCTGCTGAAGTCTATTTGTATCTCTGACCTGACTCTCCCACTTCCTTCAGATCCCCACGAGGTAACTCACATACAGGATGATCAACTCAGAACTCATTCCTTTTACTGTGTTTCCTGATTTTACAAACAGCCCAGTATCCACACAATTCCCCAAGCAGCAAATAGGAAACTGTGTGATGTTTCCCTTTCTCTCCATTTAGTCATTAAATCCTGGAAATTCCAGTACCTAAACACCATTCAGAATTTGATTCCTTCTCACTAATACTGGCTCAATTAACAACCTTATCATTTTTATGATCAGATTACCAAAACCTTCCAACTTCAGTAGCTTCTAAGTAGTTTCCTTGTATCCAATTTTGTTTTTTCCAATACAAGCCTCATACCACCACCAAAGTCTTCTTTGTAAAGATTTCATACAGAAGTCCTTCCATGATGCTTCACTGACTTCAGGATAAAATCTAAATTACTTGGGAGAGATCTGTCCTAACATGACCCTACCTACCTGGTTAGATTCTTCTGGCTTTTCTCTGCAGGACTCTATGCATCATCCATACTGTGCTACATCTGGGGAGATGGGGGAGAGCTTGCATGAGCTCCATCACACTCTAAACATTCTATTTTCTCTGTGTAGGAATGCTCTCCCTCTCATCCTTATTTATGTAACTTACAGTTACATTCAAGACTTAGCTTAGCAACTACTTTAAGAAGTGTTTCCTACCCTGGCATTCTCCCCCTTCCTCCTCTCTCTTCCTTTTGGATTGATTCAAATAGGCATTCTCTGTATCCCACAGCAACCAGTGTTTTCATAGCAATAATGACACTGCATATGTATATTTTCTTGTCTGTCTCTCCAATTAGATACTCATCTTCTAAAGTAAAGTACCATATTTTCCTTATTTCTACATCCTCTGAGGTCCAACTCATAGTAGTTACTCATTAAATATTTAATAGGCAAATGGACTATAATGGAGTGGGTTCTAAAGTTAACACATAGATTATGAGGTATAACCAAAATCATCCTTGGAAATTCCTTCGGAAGGTACTATGCTGAAGACCAATATACTGTCTCAATATAGTTAAGCTCAGCACAGTTTTTCCTCTAGCATTGAAATAATATAGTTTCTTTAGATGAACACCTCTACTTACAAAGCACTTAATGACAATGTTTTATAAAAACTATGTATTTTTAATCAATAGAATTTATAGCCCATGAAACTCTAAGGATGACAAGTAGAAACTGACGTGGAATAAAAGAATAGCAAATTTCTCTCTCATCTTGAGGTCACTCTGAATATACTCAGCAAGCAGAATGGCAGAATCACCATTTCCTTCTTCCCTTCCCTTCCACTCTCCTTCCTCCCCTCCCTCTCTCCCTCCTTCCCTCCTTCCTTCCTATCTATCTATGTTATCTCTTGCTGAGACTATTTCTTTGAATTCATATAAATTAAATAAAATTATGATATGACTCCATTGTACTGATACGCTTATAAGCAGCCACTGTTGATTTTTCACAACCAGTATTTCTCTCATAATCTACTTCCACCAAGATTATGTAGTGCTTTAAACAATATTGGCAAATATAGGGATAATAACAAGCATGGCCATGAGCATGCTAAACTCTTGTGCAGTCTATCAGGCTGAAAGAAGTCCAGATAGTCACAAAAATGTGAAGAAAGTATAAAAAAAGAAATGTCTCAGCTGTTGATCTTATGTTTCAAAATAAACATTCCAGAACATAGGCTAAAAGAATACTATTGCTAATGAAAAATCAATAGACAATAAATATGAATTGAGTGAAAACTGAGCTAGTTATAATTAACTTCAATGGGTCCACTAAAGAAGCCTATCTCTGGGCAAATACTGGGTAGAAAGAGATTTGAGGATGCTGCCATTTGGGTGAGTACTATCAATTTACCAGAGCTTACTTTTCAACAGGCTAGTATTCTCTGCTCAAGTTTGCTAGATACTACACAGACATTCCACATTTGGGAAACTCATGGTGTATCAATAAGTGTTGGTATGGATTGTTTGTATGAATTTGTAGATTTCTGTACTTTACTTCTCTCTACTTCAATCTTATCTTAAAAACGTAAGTTCTACGTTTACTAGTTTTTCTACAGCAATTGAGTTTTCTGCATTTCTAGGAAGCATCTCTGAGCAGAATAATGGCATGGTGAACCTAAAGCAAAACCAAAATAAAATAAGTCACCATAAGCATATACTGAATATAGATTTCCTTCTCAGATAAATTAAATAGGTGAAATAATCCCATCGCTAAAGAAAACCATCTGGCTAGTCTGAAAATTTGCTTTTGTGTAAAAAAAAATTTTTTTTAACAGTCATCAATTGATTAATCGCCGAAGTACTCTAGGTTTAGAATAAAAGTGCAGGTGCCACCTAGCTCCCTCTACTAAGCTTCTAGGCAGCTTCCCTTCATCCCACCATCCAAAATTCTTTTCTTTCCTGTGAAGTCCCATGGTCCTTAATCTATGCTTCTGATACAAGTGATAATTATCACTTTACACTTAGTATAAATTTTGTACCTAATCTTCCCCACTAGATCATAAACTCTTTGAGGGTAAAAGTTATGTTTAATTGAGATTTGTATGCCCCACAGTATCTACCAGCGTGCCCTGCTCATACTCAATAAATATGTACTTTATAAATACACTCAAAGATACTTCCTCCTGAAAAAAACATTTTCAGCTTTTTTTCTAAAGTAAACTATATACCATATTACTTTCTATTTTTCTTCCTATTTCTCAGCAGTTCCTAGTTTACCACTTTTGCTAACTTCTTTCATCCCTGTTCCCTGAGGGAATCTGTTCATCTATTCACTTATTTACTCATTCAAAACATCTAATAAATATTTGAAGGTGCCAGGGTTAGACCAGTAAGTCCCTTAGGGAGCTCTGAGCCTAGTAGGAAAGATAGACAAGTAAATACGTAATTATAAAACAATGTGCTAATTTTTGTAATAGATGCAAACACATGATACTGTCCAAGAGTACTTCTGCAATTTAAGAGTGCTTCTCCAAGTTTTTGCCTGCAGTTTAGCATTCCCCTCATACTATTCTCTCCCCTGGTCATCCATCCATCCATCCCGCCATCCATCTGCCTGCCTATTTTCCATCCTTCAATTTTAATACACAAAATACAAAAGCTGCACAAGAATAAATAAGTGAAAAATAAGTCGTCCTCCCATCTTTTCCCCAGTGACCCAGTTTGCCTTCCCAAAGGTAAGCAATAATGTCCAGTACATAATTCCAGAGATATTCAATGTATACACAGATATATATATACACATATATATGGTCTTACTTTAACCCAATAGAAGCATACTTTATATTCTGTCTGCACCTTGTTTTTTTTTATTTCATAACATATCTTAGAAATTGCATTGTCTCAGCCCATATTGGGCTACCTCATTCTTTTCAATAGATATAAAGTATTTCACTGCATGGATGTAACACTGATTAAGCAGTCTCCTTACTGAATGCTCATTTAAGGTACTACGATAGAGCAATGAATATATTTATCCACATATTATTCTGTGGTATATTTGTTGAGTATGTTTGTAGGATAAATTCCTGGAAATGAAATTGCTGGGTCCCAGAATACGTGCTTTTTAAATTTTGATAGATACTAACATAGAAGTTTCACCAATTTCATTTCCCACAAAATAGGAAATATCCACTTCCATAACTTAAATTACAGTCTTTATGGGAATGGCTCCCAAATCTGTATCCATATTCGGACCCTTTATTTATTCTCTGTGATATCTCCACATATGTTTTTCTTAGAACCTTAGGAAAAAGCTTTTCA
Organism: Mesoplodon densirostris; assembly: GCF_025265405.1. Lineage (NCBI taxonomy): Eukaryota > Metazoa > Chordata > Mammalia > Artiodactyla > Ziphiidae > Mesoplodon > Mesoplodon densirostris. The sequence goes on along the minus strand of NC_082662.1, from coordinate 127,947,790 downwards.
AACCCAAATTTATAATTTTACCCTTAACACATTCTTCATAAACTCACTGTACATATTAATTTTCCTGATCCCAACCAAAAGTCACTTTTGATATGTCTTTTTTTTAAATAAATTTATTAATTTTATTTATTTAGTTTTGGCTGTGTTGGGTCTTTGCTGCTGCACGTGGGCTTTCTCTAGTTGCGGCGAGCCAGGGCTACTCTTCGTTGCGGTGCACATGCTTCTTATTGAGATGGCTTCTCTTGTTGCACAGCATGGGCTCTAGGCACATAAGCTTCAATTGTTGTGGCACGAGGGCTCAGTAGTTGTGGCTCACGGGCTCTAGAGCACAGGCTCAGTAGCTGTGGTGCACAGGCTTAGTTGCTCTGCGGAATGTGGGATCTTCCTGGAACAGGGTTTGAACCCGTGTCCCCTACATTGGCAGGTGGATTCTTAACCACTGCACCAGCAGAGAAGTCCCATGCCTGGGCTATTATAATCTAACTACTCAACTTCTTCCTCTGGGCTTGCCTACCAGTGATTCTGCTCATATCATCCTCTCCACCTGAAATATCCTCTCAAATCAGTTTCCTTGATGAAATCTCATTAAGCCTACCCTAAATGCTAGATCATCCATAACACATTTTTTAAGAATTTATTAATACTTAGGTCTTTCACTATATAATAATATACTTATAAGATAAATTAAAAGCTCTTTCACTATATATTCTAATTTATAATACAGTTATAAGATAAATTATAAACTCTTAACACATTTGGACAAACTCACACTGCCAAGGCACTCAAAATGTGTTTACCAAATGAATGAATGAATTTTTTGCAATGGACTAATTCCTCTAAGTCAGATAATTCTACAGGGGAAAATATTGTATAAGGGATATTTTCTTCTTCCTTCCTTCCCTCCTTCCTTCTTTCCTTCCTCCCTCCCTCCCTCTCTCCCTCTCTTTCCCTCCCTTCTTTGTTTCTTTCTTTTCCTCCCTCCCTCCCCCTCTCTTTTCTTCTATTCCTCCTTCCCTCTCTTCCTTCCCTCCTTTCGGATAATAAGACTATTTTAAGGTCTGTGAGATACAAGCCCCTATTTAATAATTAAATTTATTTCAGAACACTCACAATGTGAAATATTTCCAGTTAACTAGTGCAGTTAATTACATTTTGCCCTCGCATTGATTTTGATCAAATATAGGGAGGAGAAAGGATAAAGAATAAAGCAATAGGTGAAATACACTACTAAAATGATTGAATTTCCCTTCAAAACTACAAAATTCCTTAAAAATCCCTTACATACAGTCAAAGTTACTCTAACTACTATGTAGAAGAAGAGAGAACTCAACCACAATGTGCCTATGGCCTATTGTTAAACTGAGTTTAAAATGTGCAAAATAATTTTTTATAAGTTTCACAAAACTTGAGGAAGAACTATGTAAAGCATTATAAACCCTCTATTTCTGGTTTTCAAAATTAAAAACCATGATTTTAAAAATCATATCTGTAGTAAAATTTTTTGCATTTAAAAAATTTAGAAAAAAGAGTATGATTAAACTTTCCTATACATAAAAGTCATTGTAAAAAATAAATGATCCTTATATTTCATTAGAAAATTATTCAGCTCCCATTTACTAAAATAGTAGAAAGAGCTATACAAATCCCTATCAAGAAGTAGAGAACTATTACATTATAACTTGTATTGTAGATAAGTTTTAAAAAATAACAATACTACCATGCAAATGAAAGTGCTGGTTATACTTCTTGACTCACCTCTCCCCCATTAACATATTCCATCACAAAACACAAACGGTCTTTTGTCTGGAAGGAATATTTCAAGGACTTGAAATGAAAAAGAAAAAATGTTATATTATAATCCTACATTCTTACAACGGTATCAAAAAGAGAATACTTAGAAACAGTAAGCATGATTGATAAAATGAATTGTTCTTGTTCCTTAAGAGTGTATTTATTCCCTTAAGAATGCTTAAATAAAAGTTTATGAGAAATATAAAACAAATTTTGTGAAGATCAACAATGAGTATTATTTGGGGAAAAATTAGAATTATGATTTTTAATAAAAATAAACTTAGTAATTGTTATGAGCACTTCTCAATCTACTATGTCATCTACTTGAAACTGTATTGGTCCCCAAAGTCCTTATCCATGAGACCTTAAAAGTAAGGCCTACAAATTACTTCAGGGAAAGTCTTAGGAGTACAGTTATACTTGGGATTCTAACATAGTTTCAGTATCACTTCTTGCATAGAGGTCGCATAACATGACCCAATCCAATAGAGAAGTTTCAGATAATTTTATAGGTTATAAAGATATTAAAACTTTAGAGCCAACTATCTTAATACACTGAACTATAAACTCACAACAATGTAACAAAGTAAGTCTATGTATCTGGTGATACCTCTGAAGAAACCTACATAATAATCCTAAATCTTTAAAAGTTTCTCCTTTTGAAAGTCTGTTATTTTTAATCTTAATACACTTCATTGGAACCAGGAACATACAGAAACTTTGCAAATTATGGCTCTATTACAAGCAATCTAAATGGGACTAAAAAAAAATCAGTCTGTTTCAAAATAACTAATTTATATGTATTTAAGTCACAGTTTATACTTTATCTAATAAAGAAGATGTACCATGACTTATCCTATTTTTAATTTAAATGCTATCTTTAAATTTAAATTTATTTTTAAGTGTATTTGCTCTACTTTTTTAAGGCAGTGAGAGTTATGGGAAGAAAAAAAAACTCAAAAAACTCATGGGTATATAACGAGAGGACTACAAATGCATGCATATTGTAAACTTAATCCATACATTCTAATAATTTCCCCAAAACTGACTTATCTACAAAGAAAATGTCATACCTAAATAAATGTTATTTAAAATGTTATTTTTCATAGCTTAGTTGCTATAATTAAACTTCCTTAAATATAAAATGTTATGATTATAACATCTTTCCTCTAGGCACTTACTGTTAAAAAGGGATGTCTAGTGTTCTTTAATACTCTGCTTTCAGTTAAAGTGTGTGCCACTTCATCCTACAAAAGAAAAAGGCAAACCTTTAATAAATGTTCTGAGCACAAATAATATAAAAATTTTTGCTATTTCTCTGAGACCAGAAAAGGTAAACACAGACACAGAAAAAAATTTTAAAACACATGCTCCGTTTATTGCTAAGCTTCTCTTCCACCGAAAAAAAAAAAAAATCAAATCAAATTAGTGATTTAAATCAGATGGCTATAATGTATAAACTCATATAAATTCAGTCATACTTAAAGTATAGCAATAATGATATAATAATCAGCAAAAATTATCAGGGACACAGAAAATGAAATAGTAAGCCTTTCCCCTTGAAGAGAATGCCTTATCAGTTAACAGCTAGGCATGGAGTAGTTAATATTTCCATGTTTGTATTACATTGTATTCAGGGGGATTTAGAGGATATATTTCATTAAAGATCATAGAATTTGTTGTACGTCTTCTACCTAAAAGAAAAATCAGTTATTGAAAAGGGGGACACAGTACCTGTATAAGATTTAATTCTAAATTATACATTTTAGAAATAAAAACAGAGTATAAAAGCTGTATATTTTTGCTTGTGGCTTTTTTAGCATGTTTTTTTTTTTTAAAAAAAAGGTCACAGCCTATTCTAGGTGACACTTTTTAAATCTGCATATATTTCAAACCAAAAATACACTAAGAGTGTATTTCCCCAATCTTGTACATAAATTTCATCTTGACATCAAAAGTGAACTAGGAAAGATTTCCTCAACATATGGGGAACTGGAAAAATGTTTCATATTTTAAAAATAACACTATCTTAAAGAATGAAAGGAAAGGAAGACAACTGCTGAAACTAACACAGCATCTCTGGTCTCTGCTGCTGCCAAGATCCTGAACAAGGCCCTTACAGGATCAATTTCTTAATATTGCTGGCAAATCGCAGTTAGGTTATAAGTAAGACAAGGGAACATTAGGACACTGCATTATATTTATTATTTTTATAAAAGCATCTGACCTTAGTTGGACTTAACAGATAAATGAGCAATAGACTGATCAAAGATGCTAAAATGCAAAAGCCATTCCAAGAGGGTGAGACCAATTCTGTCTGAACAGAAAGTAAAGTGTAATGACATAGTATTTAAAACCAGCGAAATAAAGTATGGGTAAGAAAGCATTCCAGTCTTATTTGTTTAATAAGAACCAGGCTTAAGTGCTCAAAGAGTATGAAAGCCTCTGTCATATCATACTATAACTTCTAAATTAATTAGAGTAATACCAAACATCTTAATACAAAATAAATAAGAAGCAGAAATGACACCATAACTAATTTCTGTGCCAACAGTGCCTAGCATAATGATTAGCATACAGTAGGTACTTATTAAATGTTTGTTGAACTTAGCTGTTTATCATAGGAATGAATTCCAAGATGTCAAATGTGTGGGACTTCACTCATCCAATCATTTATTCCTTCAATATATATGAAACAAATATATTCTGGGTATTTTTCTACCCATTGAAGACAGGGAAACTAAACAACACAGACCAAAGTCCTGCTCTCATGGAGATTTCATTCCAGTTAGTCAGATGGTGGTCAGTATTAATGGAAAAAACAAAGAAAAGAAGGGGAGGGCTTCCCTGGTGGCACAGTGGTTGAGAGTCCACCTGCCGATGCAGGGGACACGGGTTTGTGCCCCGGTCCAGGAAGATCCCACATGCTGAGGAGCAGCTGGGCCCGTGAGCCATGGCCACTGAGCCCGCACGTCCAGAGCCTGTGCTCCACAACGGGAGAGGCCACAACAGTGAGAGGCCCGCGTACCGCAAAAAAAAAAAAAAAAAAAAAAAAGAAGAGAAGGGGATACTGCAGTTTATGGGAATCATATAATGAATGTAAAATACAAGATTAAGGATTATACAAGTGGCTATTTTGAGATACAGAACGGAATTCAATGATTAAAAAACAAAATCCTCGATATGCATTTACTTAATGTTAAGACAGTGCAAGTATAAAGTGGTTTAAAAAAAAGACATGATTCTTTTGCTCATGGAGTTCACATGCTAGTGGAGAAGACAAAACAAATTGGTAAATATCCAATTTAAGAAATAATTATGAATTCTGATAAGTGATCTGATTTTTCTTAAGGGAAAATTGGGGTATCTACTATAGTAAATGGATAATGAAGGAAAATCCATGCTACTGGAAGATCATAGGTAGGGTAATGTGATGATGTAGGAGATGGAGGCTCAGAGGCACACAGCTGATTTCTGTTTTTCAGTTTGCTCAGTCTTCTCTGAGAAGGACAGCAAAAACAGGAGGGATCAATCAAGAGACAACTGCAGTACAAGAGTGAAATGAGGATGGCTTGGATGACAGTAACAGCAGGAATAAGAAAAAATGTTTGAAGTATTTTTGAGATATAAAATTAATAGTAAAAAAACTAACAGCTATATGCTCCCAACAAGACGGTAAAGCAGAAGAAATATTTCTTTATATGCAGTAAGAAAGAGATTCACAGAAGACATAACATTTACCTATTATACTTCAGGATTTTAAGTGATTTGAGGCAGTCAACTAGGAAAAGACTTAAAGAAAGGTAAGTATATGAAACCAGAAAAGATATTCTAGTATTTCAGAAAACATTTCTGGCAGATATTTCATTCTATTTTGTTGAAACAAACTCATTATATGTAACAGTTGTTTTTCTAAATCAATTAGTAAGTTTCATGAAAGATTATATTTTTTCTAAATTCTATGATCTGCCTAATCACATTAAAGGAGCCAAGTAAAGATGTAGGTAGGCAAAAGCTAAAACAATATTTCTTTGTTGTAAGAATGAAACCAGAATTAATACCATGTACATATCTTTCATGTATTAAAATGTATTTTCTACCATATTTTTACATCTGATCATATTAGAATTTCCCCCTTAATGCAAATTTAATGGTACAATATTTCACATACTAATTAGTTTCTGCTATGAAGATAAGGTATGCACAAGCTAAAAAGTAAACACAGATGTCAATAATTTTTAATTACAGTTAAAAGCAATATGTCAAAACAAAAAGTTATAAATAACAGCGATAAAGCCTAGTGGTTAAAACAATATGATGCTTTTAAAAAAATCCATTTGTTGATCATGATTACAAATGAAGAGTGCTTCGGTATATAATGTAAGTATAATGTTTTCATGAAAAAGCTTCTGAAGTATAGCTTCATGTATATTCATCCATGGTAAAATACTAAACAGTGAAATTTAAAATTTAATTTCTTTCATAGAAAGACGTTTACAGAGAATGGAAATTTTTTTTTTTTTTTTTTTTTTTTTTTTTTTTTGCAGTACACGGGCCTCTCACTGTTGTGGCCTCTCCCGTTGCGGAGCACAGGCTCCGGACGCGCAGACTCAGCGGCCATGGCTCACGGGCCCAGCCGCTCCGCGGCATGTGGGATCTTCCTGGATGGAGGCATGAACCCGTGTCCCCTGCATCGGCAGGTGGACTCTCAACCACTGCGCCACTGGGGAAGCCCGGGTGTCATCTCCTTTAATCCTCGTAGTAACTTAGCGGGTTTGGTTTGACTAGTCCCATTTTATATGAGGCAATCAAGGTTCACAGAAGTTAAGGTTCTGTGAGCAAGGTTCACCAGCTCAAGTTGCAGGTGAAAAGGTCAATATTGATCCCATCTAAGTCCAACATCAATGGTCATTTCCACTTCACCACACTGTCTCCCATATTCAAAAACCTTGGTAGCAACTTAACTAGGTACTTTAACTCTGTTCACATTATTTTCTCCATTTTGACCACAAGACTATAATGATTGACTTTTATCAGAAGCTGGTTGAAATCAAGATACATCATATCTAAAGCATCTTTTTTTTTTTAAATCCAGAGCTATAAATGACACTCAGAGGAGGAGATGTAGCAGGTGGGGAAGCAGGGAGAAGAGGGGAGAAGTTTTTACCTTGGCACCTTTATTCTTAATTAAACCACAATGACTACAAGTGATCATTATTTACTTGTTCTGTTTTGACAAGCCATATGTCAGCAATCTATACTTTTTTCTTCCATAGGAAAGATGTCATATTATCAAGCTCTAAATTTTGGGGTTGTAACTTCCCCCTCTTTGGAAAACTTGAGCAACGGCCCAGATGCAGACTTCTAATACTTCCACTCTCCAGCTCTCACACTTTCTCCTCACCATTCCTTCATTTCTACTGCTATACCTTTTTGAACATCTTTTTCATCTTGATGGAAAAAACGAAAGCACAATTGTTCCCTGATGTCTATGAATAGTATATCACCTTTATCAAATGTTGTTATTTGATAATTTATTCTTGATGCTCTTGTTCCAAATATCGGGCTGGCCAAAAAGTTTGCTTGGGTTTTTCATGTGATGTTACCGAAAACCCGAACAAACTTTTTGGCCAAACCAATGTTACTTGGATGGAGGGCTACATGAACTTCTTTGACTTCAATCATAACATAATCTTTAGCACCTAGTCCCTCTTAAATTGTAGAACATGCTGCTTGTCTATATTGCCCTTCACTACATTCCCTTCTTTCCTTCTGCCTCTTCCAATTCCCAGTATTGGAATAAATCAATCTCTACTTTCTCACTTTTATTGATATATTCCACATCTCAAGGGGAATAAAATCACAAACATACTGACTAGCACCATTATAATGCCCTCTCTAATCTCAGCTGAATCTTCTTAGGATTCTTTAACTCATCCCTACCAAGGTCATTCTTCCATTCCTCAGTATGAATGCTTCCAAACTTTCCCAGGCCTCCTACCAGGCCTGGTATGTATGATGAAATGTACACACAACCCCACAAGGTTACCTTACCTAGTTAAACTACTGAGCTGAGATTGGCACCGAGGTCTACCTGACTTTCATTAACTCCAGGAGATTTTCATTAAGTTGTCTTTCTTTATCTCAACCTCACTCCCACAGTTTCAAAGTGTAATCCTACTTCCTACTCAGAATAGAGGTCATTAACCTCTTCCCTTCATAGGTACACTCATTCTCTTGGTGACTTCATTCTGACTATGACCCGAAATACAGTCTATATGATGATCATGGACTTCCACATTTGTGTCTCAAATGCAGGCTTCTTCCCTAAACTCCAGAAATGCTTATTTGACATGGATGTCTAATAGATGCCTTTAACTTGGGTGTCTAACAGAAATACCAAATTTGACATGTCCAAACCTAATTTCTAATTTCCCATGAAAAGGCTTGTTTCTCCACAGAAAAAAAATCATCCCCATTGCTGCAAATGGCAACAGCATCCTTCCAGTTGCTCAGGCCAAAAACCTGGCAATGATCCTCAACTCCTTACTTTCTCTCATACCCTACATTCAATCTGTCAGGCAATCCTGATGGTTCTTCATCAAAATATACCCCGGATTGATTATGTCTTACCACCTCCACTGCTAATACCCTAATGTAAGCCACTATATCAATTATCTGGATTATTGCCATTAACTCCTAACAAACTCCCTGCTTCCAACCCACAGTCTATTCTCAACACTGCAGCCAAAGTGATGATATTAAAATAAAAATTATATCATGTCACTATACTGCCTAAAAACTTCCAATGGCTTCCCACTACACTGAGTAAAAACCAATATCCTTACAACATCTGCCACTACCCTAAACAACCCTTCACTACTCTTACTCTACACAAGCCATGCTAGACTAGATTCCTAGCTATTTTAAAAATATGCTGCTTCCTCAGTGCTTTTTTGATTGTGATTTCCTCTGCCTGGAATATTCTTCCTCCCAAATACCTGAAGTCTTCCTCCCAAATACCTTGCTTCCTCATTTCCTTCAAATGTTCACTGAAATTTCACTTTCTCAGTGAGGTCTTCTGTGATCATTCTATTTAAAACTACAAAACCCACAAAAATCACAAACACTACTATTCCTTGTTTCCCTACCCTACTTAATTTTTCTCCATGGTATGTATTAATTTCTTACATACTATGATTTACTCATTTGTCATGTGTCTGTTTCCTGACTAAAATGTAATTCCCAAAGGGGAGGAATTTTGGTCAGTCTTATTCATTCACATATTCCCATTGCCTAGGGCAGTAACTAGTAAATAATTAGGTGTTCAATTTATATTTGTTGAAAGAAAGAATGAATGAATCAGTAAATAGTGAATGATAACCCTAGGAATGATGCTAAAGAATGATAGAATCGGGCTTCCCTGGTGGCGCAGTGGTTGAGAGTCCGCCTGCCGATGCAGGGGACATGGGTTTGTGTCCCGGTCTGGGAAGATCCCACATGCCACGGAGCGGCTAGACCCGTGAGCCATGGCCGCTGAACCTGCGCATCTGGAGCCTGTGCTCCATACCGCAAAAAAAAAAAAAAAAAAAAGAATGATAGAATCTTCACGACTGCAAGAAGCAAATCCAGAACACAAATCAAATGAGATCATACCTCCGATAGCACAATGACAAATGATGAAGATGCAGCAGATCAAAGCAAATACATTCATTATCTGCTTCCTACAGTAAACCACAATCATTTGCACAATAGATAATACAGAGGTTCATGAGAATCTGAAAGAATGGATCAAAGAAGCTGGCAGATGATAAGAATTTCTGGTTAGGGGCCAGCACTTAATAACTTAAAAGCCAAGGAAAGAGAAATGTCAGTAGTTAAGTCAAAGCACTAGTTTGATATTTTAATAGGTGCATGTGTAGGGAAGAATGAACTCAGAAGGCCTGGATTGCTCAAACCCTGTACACTCACAAAGAAAGTGATTCTCAGGACTGTCCCTTGGCTAGCTCTTGGGAAATAAGCTCTGATCCCTTAGAATATTCTACCTGGTAAGAGCATTTTTGCATGCCAGAGATCTTGGGCCACATGACACCAGTTTGACTAGACAGTTCATGCAAACAACAGGAAGAATGATGAATGCTGTGTGCCTGATTTTGCTCAGGGTGGCTAGGGAAACCACACAGGTGTTGCTTGCCTACATGACTCACTTAAAATAAAAATCCGGGAAACCAAGGCTTGGGTGAGTTTCCTGGGTTGACAACGCTTTGCACATGTTGTCACACATTGTTACTGGGGGAATTAAGTGCATCCATGTGACTTTACTGGGAGAGGACACCTGAAAGGTTTCTCCTGGCCTTTGTCCCATATGACTTTCCTTTTGTTGATTTTAATCTGTATGTTATCACTACAATAAGCCATAACCACTAGTATATCAGCTTTCCTAGATCTGTGATTCCTAATGAAATATTAAGCCTGAGAGTGGTCTTAGGGACCACTGACATTTAGCACCAGAAATAGGACTTGTTAGGAATGACGTCAACAAGATGGAGGGCTAGGAGGTCCCAATATTAGGTTATCCTACAAAAACAACAAACAACTACAAACTCATGAAAACAGCTTTTGAAAAGCTCTGGACTACAATGAAATCAGCAGAAAGCAATGAAGCAGCATAAACCCTGTAAAGTTTTTAAAAACGAGGATGGCTGCCAGAAAAGTATAGGAAGCATTTTTCCTGTGACATCCCATCCCCTAGACCAGGGCAGTTAGGCACCAAAAAAGACGGCCTCAGAGGGATTTCCCCCTATGGGGAAAATAAGAGCAAGAGAACTCCAACAAGCTTCACTGCCATGCTTGTTTGCAGCTTTCACTACTGAGGATTCCCACAGTCTTCACCAACACTGACTGAACTCAGCTAACAGAGCTACCAAAAGTCCACACCACTGCAGCTCCTCTCTGGGGCAGGAGCTGTTGCTGCGGATGACACATGGCCCCAGGGACCCTAGTTGCTGCTGTGTCTGGCTCCCTGGATCTCAGGATGCCACAAAATCTAGCCATCCACAAAGCCAAGCTGCTGCTGCTCTGAGCCCTACCACTGAGTCCTAATCAGGGCTTTGACTTGCCATACGAGGGCTACTACTCTGTCTCCTGCCTTCCATGTCCCACTTTGGGGCTCTACCATGCCACAACCAGGGCCATGGCTGCTCTGCTTGTGTTCCACTCCCAGGATCCAGTTGCAGCTTTGACCTGCCATAAATGGGGCTGTGCCACTGCTCTGTACCCTGCCACTGGGTCCCAAGTTGTAGCTTTGACCAGTCATAACTTGGGCTGCAATACCACTGCTCTGCACCCTACCCCTGGGTCCTAAGACAGGACTTTCACCTGTCATAAGGAGCCACTCTGCTGCTGCTCTGCACCCTGCCCCTAGGGTCCTGACACACGGCTTTAATGGGCCATTACCAAGCAATGTTGCCACTGTTCTGCAACCACCCCTGGGTCCTAAATTGTGGCTTTGATCTGCCATCATCAGGCTGTGCTGCTGCAACTCTGTTCCCTGTCCCTGGGTTTCTGTCACCATTTGACCTGCCATTACAGGGCCACATGCTGCTGCTCAGCACACCGTCCTTGGGGTTCCAAGTCAGAGCTCTGACCCAACATAACTGGGGCAGTTGGTGCTACAGGTGCTCTGTACCCTGCCCCCCGGGTTGAAAGTCAGGGCTTTGACCTGCTCATCAGTAGATTGTGCTGTTGGAGCTCTGCAACCGCCCCCAGAGTTCTAAGTTGCTGCTATGACCCAACATTACTGGGGCCCATCTGTTACTGTTCTGCAACTGCCCCCTGGGTCCTAGGCCATGGTTATGACTTGCCATTGCTGAGGCCAAGAAGTTGCTGCTATAAAACTGAACCCTGAGGCCAGAGTCAGGTATCTGACCCACCATCTATAAGAAGTACACTACTGTACTCTGGCTCTGGGTCCCAAGCCACTGCTGAACCCTGTCATCCCAGGAATACTGCTGCTACTGCATCCCCCTTTACCCCAGGGCCTGAGTCACTGTGCTGATTCCCAGGAACCCAGACCCCAGTTCCATGGGAAGTTTTCATGTGCCTGCACCTCAGAAACCAGTGCCACTGCTACTGCAAGTGTACCTGTGCCCCCACAACTCAGGTGTTGTGGTAGCTCTGTGTGCACCAGGTCCCAGGATACCAGCTCCACTGATGCCCCAAGTGTCAGCACACCAGACCTGCCATCAAGAGGGATTCCCTTGGCTAGAATTTTGACAGGCAAAAAAGAATAGTAGGATCCTTGCAGCTTTTGCCACCACTGCCACCCACATCTTCTAAAAGAAGATGTCACAATCTACGCTGATGTTGATCTCAGCTGACAGAGCTGCATGGAAAGGACTTTAGTGTGCCCTCCCTGGAACCAGGGACACTGCACCCTACCCAGCTGGCATATTCACAGTCATCTTTAGGTAATAATCTTTCCCCAGTGAAGCTAGTCTTAAAAAGCTGAAAAAGGCAACTGCTTCCTTGAATGCACGATTATCAACTCAAAGACATTAGAAACATGAAGAAGCAAGAAAAGCATGACACCACCAAAGGTACACAAGAATTTTCCAATAACTGAAACCAAAGAAATGGATTTGAGTTACATGAAAAAGAATTCAAAGTGTTTAAGGAAGCTTAGCAAGATTCAAGTGAACACAGAGAGACAGCTAAATGAACTCAGAAGAACAATACATGAACAAAACAAGAAGTTTGACAAATTAGTAGAAATGATAAAAAAAGAACCAATCAGAAATTCCAGAGCTGGAGAATACAAAGAATGAAATGAAAAGTGCAATAGAGAAATTCAACAGTAGGATCAATAAGGCAAAAAAAAAAAAAAAAACCAATGTGTGAACTTAAACACAGATCCCTTGACATCTTCCAGTCAAAGAAAAAGATGTAAGAATGAAAGAGTAAAGAAAGCCTCTGTGACTTATGGGATACCACAAAATGAAACAATATTCAAATTATAGAAATCCAGAAAAGGAAGGGACAAAGGAACACAAAATATATTTAAAGAAACAAGGGCTTAAAACTTCTCTAAGCTGGAGAGAGATATGGACACCCAGGTACACAAAGCTCAAAGCTCCCCAAACAGATTCAATCAAAAGAGATCTTTACCAAGATACACTGTAAACAAGCTCTCAAAAAATCTAAGACAAAGAGAGAAATTTGAAAGCAGCAAGAGGAAATGTATTCATCATATACAAAGAAACTCCAATAAAGCTATCAGCATATTTTTCAACAGAAATCATGCAGGCCAGGAGAAAGTGAGATGATATATTCGAAGTGCTCAAAGAAAAAAAGAACTATCAACTTAGAACACATTACCCAGCAACCCTGTCCTTTAAAAATGAAGGAAAGATAAAGACTTTCCCAGAAAAACAAATGTTGAGGAAATTTATCAGTAGACGGCTTTACATAAAATGTTAAAGGGAGTTCTTCAAGCTGAAATGAAAAGATATTAATCAGTAACATAAAAACATATAACCATATAAAATTCACTGGTAAAGGTAATTATACAAATCTGAAACACTCTAAAACTGCAGTGGCAGTGTGCAAGTCACTTTGATCTCTAGCATACAAGTTAAAAGACAAAGCATTTAAAATAATTATAGCTACAATATTTTGTTAATGTACACAGAATACAAAAAATATAAATTGGGACATCAATAACATAAAATATTGGGCGGGAAGTAAATGTGTAGGACTTTTAAAACCAATTGAAGTTAAAATGTTATCAACTTAAAATAGACTGCTATGACTATAAAATGTATTATGAACAGCAGGGTAATCACAAAGCAAAGAACTCTGATACACAAATGATAAAAAGAATCAAATATACCACTATATAAAATGAACAATTCACAAAGAAAGCAAGCAAGAGAGGAAGAAAAGAAAAAAGAAACTATAAAATAATTAGAAAGCAATTAAACAGATGGTGATAGTAAATCTCTCATCATCAATAATTCCTTAAAATATAAATGGTTTAACATCTCCAATTAAAAAACACACAGTTGCTGAGTGGATAAGAAAACAAAACCCAACTACATGCTGCCTAAAACAGACTCACTTAAGCTTTAAGGAAAGTCATATGATGAAAGGGAAGGAGGGATGGAAGAGGATATTCCATGTAAATGGAAACCAAAAGAGACAAGGAGTAGCTATACTTCTATCAGACAAATAGACTTTAAGTCAAAAGTTGTAAGAATTGAACTTTAAGTTCAATTTTGACTTTAAATCAAAAGTTGTAAGAGAAAAAGAAGGTCATTATATAACGATAAAGGGATCGATTCATCAAGAGGACATAACAATTGTAAATATATACACACCCAATATGAGAGCATCAAAATATATTAAACAATTGTCACCAAATATGAAGGCTGAAATAGACAGCAATGCAATAATAGTAAAGGACTTCAGTACCCCACTTTCAACAATGGAAAGATCATCCATATAGAAAATCAACAAGACAATAATGGATTGAACTACCCTTTAGAGCAAATGGACCTAACAGATATATACAAAAGATTCCAACCAATGGCTTCATAATATATATTCTTCTCAAGTATCCATGCAACATTCTCCAGGATGGAGTATATGTTAGATCACAAAACAAGTCACAACAAATTTCAAAAGATTAAAATTATACCAACTATAGTTTCCAACCACTGTAGTATGAAACTAAAAATAACAGGAGTAAAGCTGGAAAGCTCACAATTATATAGAAAATAAGCAAAACACTTCTGAAGAACCAATAAGTCAAAAAAGAAATCAAAAGGGAAATCAAAAAATTCTTGAGACAAAAGAAATGGAAACACAGTGCACCAAAATTTATGGAATGCAGAAAAAGAAATTCTAATAGGAAACTTGGTACTGATAAATGCCTACATTAAGAAAAAAGAAAAATCTAAAATAAAGAACCTAATTTTACACCTTAAGGATCTAGAAAAAGAACACAGTAAGCCCACAGTTGACAGAAGGAAGGAAATAATATAGATTAGAGCAGAAATGAATGAAACAAAGATTAGAAAGACACTTTTTTATTTTATTATTATTATATTTTTTGCGGTACGCGGGCCTCTCACTGTTGTGGCCTCTCCCGTTGCGGAGCACAGGCTCCGGACACGCAGGCTCAGCGGCCATGGCGCACGGGCCCAGCCTCTCCGCGGCATGTGGGATCTTCCCAGACCGGGGCACGAACCCGTGTCCCTTGCATCGGCAGGCAGACTCTCAATCACTGCACCACCAGGGAAGCCCTAGAAAGACACTTTTAAAAAAAATCAACAAAACTAAGAGTTGGCTTTTTGAAAAGATAAAATTTACAAACCTTTAGCAAAACAAATTAATAAAAGAGTAGAGGGCTTCCCTGGTGGCGCAGTGGTTAAGAATCCGCCTGACATGGGCTTCCCTGGCGGCAAAGTGGTTGAGAGTCCGCCTGCCAATGCAGGGGACACGGGTTCGTGCCCTAGTCTGGGAGGATCCCACATGCCGTGGAGCAGCTGGGCCTGTGACCCATGGCTGCTGAGCCTGCGTGTCTGGAGCCTGTGTTCCACAATGGGAGAGGCCACAGCAGTGAGAGGTCCGCGTACCGCAAAAAAAAAAAAAAAAAAAAAAAAAAAAAAAAAAATCTGCCTGACAATGCAGGGAACACAGGTTCAAGCCCTGGTCCAGGAAGATCCCACATGCTGTGGAGCAACTAAGCCCATGCAACACAACTACTGATCCCGCGTGGTACAACTACTGAAGCTCACGTGCCTAGAGCCCGCGCTCTGCAACAAAAGAAGCCAATGCAATGAGAAGCCCACACACCGCAACAAAGAGTAGCTCCTGCTTGCTGAAACTAGAGAAAGCCCACACGAAGCAACTAAGACCCAATGCAGCTGAAAATAAATAAACAAAATAAATTAATTAAAAAAAGAAAGAAAAGAGGAGACATGACTTAAATGAAATCATAAACAAAAGGGGAGACCACTCAAAACCGATACCACAGAAATATAAAGGATCATAAGGGTCAGTGAACAATTATACGATAACAAATTAGATAACTCAGAAAAAATGCATAAATTCCTAGAAACATACAGCTTACCAAGACTGAATCATGAAGTAATAGGAAGTCTGAACAGAAGAATAATGAACATGGAGTTTACATCAGTAATCACAAATCTCCCAAAAAATAAAAGCCCAGGAGCAGGTGGCCTCACTGGTAAATTCTATCAACATTTAAAGAAAAATTAATACCAGTCCTTCTTCTGAAACTCTTCAAGAGTACAGAAGATGACAAAACACTCTAAACTCATTTTATTAGGCTGGTGTTACCAGGATATCAAAAAGCACACAACATCACCACAGAAAAAGAAAATTACAGACCAATATCTTTGATGAATATAGATGCAAAACTCCTAAATAAGGTATCAGCAAACTGAATTCAACATACATGAAAAGGATCATACACCACAATCAAGTGGAATTTATTTCAGAGATGCCAGGATGGTTCAACATCTGCAAATCATTCAACGTCATACACCCCATTAACAAGAGGAAGGATAAAAATCATATGATCATTTCAATAGATAAAGAAAAAGCATCTGACAAAATTCAACATCCATTTCTGATAAAAACTCTCAACAAAGCGGCTATAGATGGAACATACCTCAGAATAATAAAGGCCATATATGACAAATTCACAGCTAACATCATACTCAGTGGAAAAAAGCTGAAAGCTTTACCTCTAAGAACAGGAGCAACATAGGAGGCCCAACCTACCTCTTTTATTCAGCATTGTATTGGAAGTCCTAGCCAGAGCAATTAGACAATAAAGAAATAAAATAAAATAAAAGGAATCTAAATCAGAAAGGAAGAAGTAAAACCATTTCTATTTGCATAAGCATAATCTTATATACAGAATACCCTAAAGAGTAGTAGAACTAATAAACAAATGCAGTAAAGTTGCAGGATACAAAATCAATATACAAAAATTAATTGGTTTGTATACACTAATAACAAAGTCTCAAAAAGAGAAAAGTTTTTAATATTTTAAAAAAGTTTTTAAAAATACCATTTATAACTGCATTAGAGGAATTAAAATACTAAAGAACAAATTTAAACAAGGAGGTAGAAGACCTGTACACCTAAAACTACAAGGCTTTGATAATTCAGTACCATCCCTACCAAAATTCCAATGACATTTTTTACAGAAATAGAACAAAAAAACCTAAAATGTGTATGTAACAACAAAGACCCCAAACAGCCAAAGCAATCTTGAGAAATAACAAAGCTAGAGACATCATGCTCCCTGATTTCAAACTATATTGCAATACTACACTCATCAAAATGGCATTGTATTGGCATAAAGACAAACACAAATATCAGTGGGACAGAACAGAGTGCCCCAAAATAAACCCATGCACATACGGTCAATTAACTTACAACTAAGGAACCAAGAACACATCATGGGGAAAGGACACTCTCTTCAATAAATGGTGCTAGAAAAACTAAGCAGCCACAAGCAAAAGAATGAAACTGGACCACTTTCTTACACCATACACAAAAATCAACCCCAAATGGATTAAAAACTTGAATGTAAGACCTAAGACATGAAATTACTAGAAAAAATATAGGTGGTAAGCTTCTTGACACCAGTTGTGTCAATTAATTTTTTTAAATTTGATATCAAAAAGAAAAATCAATAAATGGCTTATGCACAGCAAAGGAAACCATCAACAAAATGAAAATAAAACCTACTAAATGGGAGAAAATATTTGCAAGTCATATATCTGGTAAGGATTTTTTTTTTTTTTTTTTTTGCGGTACGCGGGCCTCTCACTGTTGTGGCCTCTCCCATTGCGGAGCACAGGCTTCGGACGCGCAGGCTCAGCGGCCATGGCTCACGGGCCCAGCCGCTTCGTGGCATGTGGGATCTTCCTGGACCGGGGCACGAACCCGTGTCCCCTGCATCGGCAGGCGGACTCTCAACCACTGCGCCACCAGGGAAGCCCTGGTAAGGATTTAATATACAAAATATTAAGAACTCATATAACTTAGTAGCAAAAAACCAAACAATCTGATTGAAAAATGGTCAGAGGATCTGAATAAACAATTTTCCACAGAAAACATTCAGATGGCCAACAGGTACATGAAAAGGCGCTGAACATCACTAACCATCATGGAAATGAAAATCCAAACCACATAGAGCTATCACCTCACACCTGTTAGAATGGCAAGAAATAAATGTTGGCGGGGGTGTGGAGAAAAGAAACCACCGTACACAGTAGGTGAGACTGTAAACTGATGTAGCCACTATATAAAACAGCATGGAAGTTTGTCAAAAAAAATTAAAACTACAATCTGATCCAGCAACTAAACTTCTGGGTATTTGTACAAAGGAAACAAAATCACTATTGTGAAAAGAAAGCTCCACTCCGCTGTATGCTGCAGCATTATATACAATAGCCAAGACATGGAAACAATTTATAAACCCATGTATCCATCAATGGATGAATGGAAAAAGAAAATGTGATACACACAGTGGAATATTCTTCAGCCACAAAAAGAAGTACATCTTGCCACTTGCAATAATATGGAAGGGCCTTGAGGGCATTTTGCTAAGTGAAATAAGTCAGTGAAAGACAAATACTGTATGATTCCACTTATATGTGGAGGAAGGAAGGGAGAAAGAAACAGAGAAAGAGAGAGAAAGAGAGAAAGGGAGGGGGGGAGGAAGACAGAGAAAGAAGAAAGAAAGAAAGAAAGAAAGAAAGAAAGGAAGAGAGAGAGAGAAAGAAAGAAAGAAAGAGAAAGAAGAAAGAAAGAAAGAAAGAAAGAAAGAAAAAAAGAAAGAAAGGAGAGAAAGAAAGGCCTGAACTCACAGAGAACAGCCTAGAAGCAGTAGGTGGGCAAAATGGGTGATGGTGGTCAAAAGGTACAAAATTCTGAATGAAAACAGAAATCAACCACAGAAAGAAAAATGTGAAAAGAACAAACATGGGGAGACTAAACAATATGCTACTTAAAAATCAATGAGTCAATGATGAAATCAAAAAAGGAAGCAGAAAATACTTCGAGGCAAACAAAAATGATAACACAACCTTACAAAATCTATGGGATACAGCAAAACAGTGTTAAGAGAAAAGTACATAGGGATACAGGCCTTCATCAAGAAACAAGTAAAATCTCAAATAAACAACCTAACCTACCACCTAAAAGAATTAGAAAAAGAACAAACAAAACCCAAAGTCAGCAGAAGACAAGAAATTATAAGATCAGAGATTGAATAAATAAAATAGATTTTTAAAAAAACCCAGAAAAGATCAGTAAAACCAAGAGCTGTTTTTTTTGAAAAGATAAAATCAAAAAACCTCTAGCCAAGCACACCAAGAAGAAAAAAGAGAGGTCCCAAATAAAGAAAATAAGAAATGAAAGAGATGTAACAACCACCAATACCTCAGAAATACAAAAAATCATAGAGAATACTATGAAGAGCTGTATGCCAAAACACTGGACAACTTAGAAGAAATGTACATCTCTAAAAACATACAGTCTGCCAAAACTAAGTCAAGAAGAAACAGATAATTTGAACATACCAATCACTAGATGTGAAAGAGAATGTGTCATTTTAAAATTCTGTCAAACAAAAATCCAGGACCAAACTGCTTCACTGGAGGTTCTAACAAACAAACAAAGAAGAACTCATAACAATCCTTCTCAAACTATTCTGAAAAAATGAAAGAGGCAGGAACACTTCCAAATTTATTCCATGAGGCTACCATCACCCAGATACCAAAACCAGACAGACATTACAAAAAAAGAAAATTATAAGCCAATATCTTTGATAAATTTAGATGCAAAAATCCTCAACAAAATATTAGCAAACCAAATCCAACATGACGTAAAAAGGATCATGCACCATGATCAACTTGGATTCATTCCAGGGCCAGAAGGATGGTTCAACATACACAAATCAATCAATGTGGTATACCACATTAAAAAAAAGGAAAGGCAAAAACCACATGATCATCTCAATAGATGCAGAAAAAGTATTTGGCAAAATTCAACATTCATTTATGATAAAAACGTTCACCAAAGTAGGTATAGAGGGAGAGGGAACATATTTCAACATATTAAAGGCCATTTACAGCAAAACAACAGCCAACACAAAATGAACAGTTAAAAGCTGAAAGACTTCCCGCTAAATTCAGGAAAAAGACAAGGATTCTCACTCTTACCATTTCGATTCAACATAGTATTGACAGTCTTAGTCACAGCAATCAGATAAGAAAAGAAATAAAAGGTATCCAAATTGGAAGGAAAGAGATAAAACTGTCATTAATTGCAGATGACATGATACTCAATATAGAGAAGCCTAAAAGTTGCGACATAAAAACTATTAGAACTAATGAATTCAGCAAGATAGCAGGATAAAAGACCAATATACACAAATTGGTTTCTTTACATTAATAATGATATATGATATATGATATATATCATATGATATATAATGATATATCAACAAGAAGTAAAAAAACAATCTCATTTGAAATGCTGTAAAAAAATAAAATAAAATACTTAGGAAGAAACTTAACCAAGGAGATGAAGATCTATACATTGAAAACTATAAAACACTGATAAATGAAACTGAAGAAGATTCAATGATGAAATGGAATGCCCATGGATTGGAAGAATTAATATAATTAAAATGGCCAAACTACCCATTACATCTACAGATTTAATGCAATTCCTGTCCAAATACCTATGACATTATTCACAGAGCTAGAACAAATATTCCTAAAATTTATATGGAACCACAAAAGACCCCAAATTGCCAAAGCAATCTTGAGACAGAAGAACAGAGCTGGAAATATCATGCTCCCTGACATCAGACTATATTACAGAACTATAGTAATTAAAACTGCATGGTACTGGAATGAAAACAAATATATAGCTCAATGGTACCAAATAGAGAGCCCATAAATAAACCCATGCGCCTACAGACAATCTTTGACAGAGGAGGCAAGTATATAAGATGGAGAAAAGACAGTTTCTTCAACAAGTAGTGATGGGAAAGCTGGATAGCTGTGGGTAAATCAGTGAAATTAGAACACTCCCTCACACCATATACAAGAATAAACTCAAAATAATTTAAACACCTAACTATAAGACAAGACACCATAAAAATCCTAGAAGAGAACATAGGCAAAACATTCTAGGACATGGGCCTCCCTGGTGGCGCAGTGGTTGAGAGTCCGCCTGCCGATGCAGGGGATACGGGTTCGTGCCCCGGTCTGGGAGGATCCCATATGCCGCGGAGCGGCTGGGCCCGTGAGCCATGGCCGCTGGGCCTGCGCATCCGGAGCCTGTGCTCCGCAACGGGAGAGGCCACAACAGTGAGAGGCCCGCATACCGCAAAAAGAAAAAAAAAAACAAAAACAAAAACAAAAAAACATTCTAGGACATACATTGAAGCAATATTTTCTTAGATCAATATTCAAAAACAAAAGAAATAAAAGCAAAAATTAAAAATGGGACCTAATTAAACTTAAAAGCTTTTGCACATCAAAGGAAACCATCAACAAAACAAAAAGACAACGTATTAAATGGGAGAAAAATATCTGCAAATGATGCTACTAACAAGGAGTTAATATCTAAAATATACAAGCAGGTCATGGAACTCAATATTAAAAAAAAACAATCCAATTAAAAAATGGGCAGAAGACCTAAGTAGACATTTCTCCAAAGAAGATGTGCAACATCACTAATTATTAGAGAAATGTAAATCAAAACCACAATGAAGTATCACCTCACACCTGTCAGAATGACTATCATCATGAAGTCCACAAATAATACATGTTGGAGAGGGTATGGAAAAAAGGGAACCCTCCTACATTGTTGGTGGGTATGTAAATTGGTGCAGCCACTATGGAAAACAATATGGATATGCCTTAAAAAACTAAAAACAGAGCTACCATATGATCCAGCAATCCCACTCCTGGGCATATATCCAGAAAAGACAAAAACTCTAATTCAAAAAGATACACGAACCTCAATGTTCACAGCAGCACTATTAACAATAGGCAAGGCATGGAAATGACCCAAGTGCCCATCAGTAGACGGTTGGCTTAAGAAGATGTGGCATACACACACACAAACACACACACACACATATGTATGTAGGTATATGTGTGTGTATATATATATATATTAAATATATATATATACACACTCACATACACACACAATGGAATATTACTCAGCCATAAAAAAGAATGACATAATGCCATTTACAGCAACATGAATGGACTTAGAGATTATTATACTTAGTGAAGTAAGTCAGACAAAGACGAATACTATAGGATATCACTTTTATGTGGAATCTAAAAAAAAAAGAATCTATATACAAAACAGAAACAGACTCACAGATATAGAAAACAAACTTATGGTTACCAGAGGGGAGGGACTAATTAGGGGTATGGGATTAACAGATTCAAACTACTATACATAAAATAGATAAGCAACAAGGTTTTACTGTATATCTCTGAATTATATTCAGTATCTTGTAATAACCTATAATGGGATATAATCAGAAAAAATAACTGAATCATTATGCTGTACACTTGAAACTAACACACTATTGTAAATCAACCATAATTTATTTATTATATATTTATTTATTAAACACACACATACACACATATGTATGTAGGTATATGTTTGTGTCTATATATATATTAAATATATATATATATACACACTCACATACACACACAATGGAATATAACTAATAAATAAATATATATTTTTTAAAATACAAATTATAGTTATGAAGTAAAGAATTCATGAGAATTTAATGTACAGAATGATAAATACAGTTAATAATACCATAATGTATATTTGAAACTTGCTAGAAGAATAAATCTTAAAAGGTCTGACCACAAAAAATAAAGATTGTAACTACGTGTGGTGATGGATTTTAAGTAGAAGTATCGTAGTGATCATTTTAGTTTTATTATTCTAGTATCTTAAATTTATTAAGAATGCTTTTCCATTCCATGATTACATAAAATTTATGGGCACAAATAATCTATGCTAATAATCTATTCTATTCACTATTTTGTTTAATAATAAAAAACTCAGAATGTTGGAGGGAAATATCAAAAAGTATCACTACTTCCTACAGCCCGAAGAGAACGGCTGCTTCGGTCCCAGGCAGCGCGGTGCTAAATCTGAGCTCTTAGCTCCAGACTGCAGAGCGCGCAGACAGATCTCCGCAGTGGCTGCTCAGGAAAGAAGCCCAGGGGCCCCCAGTGAACTTACGGACTGGTGAAAGTAATGGCCACTTATTGAGCACCTGTGAATCAGCCGGGTGGATGAAAGGCTCTCGGTGCTGCAGCCGGGAGCCAGTGCTGTGCCTCTGAAGTGGGAGAGCCAACTTCAGGACATGGGTCCACAAGAGACCTCCCAGCTCCACATAATATCAAGCAGCGAAAATCTCCCAGAGATCTCCATCCCAACACCAGCACCCAGCTTCAGTCAACGACCAGCAAGCTACAGTGCTGGTCACCCTATGCCAAGCAACTAGCAAGGCAGGAACACAACCCCACCCATTAGCAGAGAAGCTACCTAAAAACATAATAAGGCCATAGGCACCCCAAAACACACCACCAGACGTGGACCTGTCCACGAGAAAGACAAGATCGAGCCTCAACCACCAGAACACAGGCATTAGTCCCTCCCACCAGGAAGCCTACACAACCTACTGAAACAACCTTAGCCACTGGGGTCAGACACGAAAAACAACGGGAACTACGAATCTGCAGCCTGCAAAAAGGAGACCCCAAACACAGTAACATAAGCAAAATGAGAAGACAGAAAAACACACAGCAGGTGAAGGAGCAAGATAAAAACCTACCAGACCTAACAAATGAAGAGGTAATAGGCAGTCTACCTGAAAAAGAATTCAGAATAATGATGGTAAAGATGATCCAAAATCTTGGAAATAGAATAGACAAAATGCAAGAAACAGTTAACAAGGACCTAGAAGAACTAAAGATGAATCAAGCATCGATTAAAAACACAATACATGAAATAAAAAATACTCTAGATGGGATCAATAGCAGAATAACTGAGGCAGAAGAACGGATAAGTGAGGTGGAAGATAAAATAGTGGAAATAACTGATGCAGAGCAAAATAAAGAAAAAAGAATGAAAAGAACAGAAGACAGTCTCAGAGACCTCTGGGACAACATTAAACGCACCAACATTCGAATTATAGGGGTTCCAGAAGAAGAAGAGAAAAAGAAAGGGACTGAGAAAATATTTGAAGAGATTATAGTTGAAAACTTCCCCAATATGGGAAAGGAAATAGTTAATCAAGTCCAGGAGGCACAGAGAGTCCCATACAGAATAAATCCAAGGAGAAATACACCAAGACACATATTAATCAAACTGTCAAAAATTAAACACAAAGAAATCATATTAAAAGCAGCAAGGGAAAAACAACAAATAACACACAAGGGAATCCCCATCAGGTTAACAGCTGATCTCTCAGCAGAAACTCTACAAGCCAGAAGGGAGTGGCAGGACATAATTAAAGTGATGAAGGAGAGAAACCTGAAGCCAAGATTACTCTACCCAGCAAGGACCTCATTCAGATTTGATGGAGAAATTAAAACCTTTACAGACAAGCAAAAGCTGAGAGAGTTCAGCACCACCAAACCAGCCTTACAACAAATGCTAAAGGAACTTCTCTAGGCAAGAAACACAACAGAAGGAATATACCTACAATAACGAACCCAAAGCAATTAAGAAAATGGGAATAGGAACATACATATCAATAATTACCTTAAATGTAAATGGACTAAATGCTCCCACCAAAAGACACAGACTGGCTGAATGGATACAAAAACAAGACCCATATATATGCTGTCTACAAGAGACCCACTTCAGACCTAGAGACACATACAGACTGAAAGTAAGGGGATGGAAAAAGATATTCCATGCAAATGGAAATCAAAAGAAAGCTGGAGTAGCAATTCTTATATCAGACAAAATAGACTTTAAAATAAAGACTATTAGAAGAGACAAAGAAGGACACTACATAATGATCAAGGGATCAATCCAAGAAGAAGATATAACAATTGTAAATATTTATGCACCCAACATAGGAGCACCTCAATACATAAGGCAAATACTAACAGCCATAAAAGGGGAAATCGACAGTAACACAATCATAGTAGGGGACTTTAACACCCCACTTTCACCAATGGACAGATCGTCCAAAATGAAAATAAATAAGGAAACACAAGCTTTAAATGATACATTAAACAAGATGGACTTAGTTGATATTTATAGGACATTTCATCCAAAAACAACAGAATACACATTTTTCTCAAGTGCTCATGGAACATTCTCCAGGATAGATCATATCTTGGGTCACAAATCAAGCCTTGGTAAATTTAAGAAAATTGAAATTGTATCAAGTATCTTTTCCGACCACAATGCTATGAGACTAGACATCAATTACAGGAAAAGATCTGTAAAAAATACAAACACATGGAGGCTAAACAATACACTACTCAATAACGAAGTGATCACTGAAGAAATCAAAGAGGAAATTAAAAAATACCTAGAAACAAATGACAATGGAGACACGACAACCCAAAACCTATGGGATGCAGCAAAAGCAGTTCTAAGGGGGAAGTTTATAGCAATACAATCCCACCTTAAGAAACAGGAAACATTTTGAGTAAACAACCTGACCCTGCACCTAAAGCAATTAGAGAAAGAAGAACAAAAAACCCCCAAAGCTAGCAGAAGGAAAGAAATCATAAAGATCAGATCAGAAATAAATGAAAAAGAAATGAAGGAAACGATAGCAAAGATCAACCAAACTAAAAGCTGGTTCTTTGAGAAGATAAACAAAATTGACAAACCATTAGCCAGACTCATCAAGAAAAGAAGGGAGAAGACTCAAATCAATAGAATTAGAAATGAAAAAGGAGAAGTAACAACTGACACTGCAGAAATACAAAAGATCATGAGAGATTACTATAAGCAACTCTATGCCAATAAAATGGACAACCTGGAAGAAATGGACAAATTCTTAGAAATGCACAACCTGCCAAGACTGACTCAGGAAGAAATAGAAAATATGAATAGACCAATCACAAGCACTGAAATTGAAACTGTGATTAAAAATCTTCCATCAAACAAAAGCCCAGGACCAGATGGCTTCACAGGCGAATTCTATCAAACATTTAGAGAAGAGCTAACACCCATCCTTCTCAAACTCTTCCAAACAATTTCAGAGGAAGGAACACTCCCAAACTCATTCTACGAGGCCACCATCACCTTGATACCAAAACCAGGCAAGGATGTCACAAAGAAAGAAAACTACAGGCCAATATCACTGATGAACATAGATGCAAAAATCCTCAACAAAATACTAGCAAACAGAATCCAACAGCACATTAAAAGGATCATACACCATGATCAAGTGGGGTTTATTCCAGGAATGCAAGGATTCTTCAATATACGCAAATCAATCAATGTGATACACCATATTAACAAGTTGAAAGAGAAAAACCATATGATCATCTCAATAGATGCAGAGAAAGCTTTCGACAAAATTCAACACCCATTTATGATAAAAACCCTGCAGAAAGTAGGCATAGAGGGATCTTTCCTCAACATAATAAAGGCCATATATGACAAACCCACAGCCAACATTGTCCTCAATGGTGAAAAACTGAAACCATTTCCACTAAGATCAGGAACAAGACAAGGCTGCCCACTCTCACCACTCTTATTCAACCTAGTTTTGGAAGTTTTAGCCACAGCAATCAGAGAAGAAAAGGAAATAAAAGGAATCCAAATCGGAAAAGAAGAAGTAAAGCTGTCATTGTTTGCAGATGACATGATACTATACATAGAGAATCCTAAAGATGCTACCGAAAAACTACTAGAGCTAATCAATGAATTTGGTAAAGTAGCAGGTTACAAAATTAATGTACAGAAATCTCTGGCATTCCTGTACACTAATGATGAAAAATCTGAAAATGAAATCAAGAAAACACTCCCATTTACCATTGCAACAAAAAGAATAAAATATCTAGGAATAAACCTACCTAAGGAGACAAAAGACCTGTATGCAGAAAATTATAAGACACTGATGAAAGAAATTAAAGATGATACAAACAGATGGAGACATATACCATGCTCCTGGATTGGAAGAATCAATATTGTGAAAATGACTCTACTACCCAAAGCAATCTACAGATTCAATGCAATCCCTATCAAACTACCACTGGCATTTTTCACAGAACTAGAACAAAAAATTTCAAAATTTGTTTGGAAAAACAAAAGACCCCGAATAGCCAAAGCAATCTTGAGAACGAAAAAAGGAGCTGGAGGAATCAGGCTCCCTGACTTCAGACTATACTACAAAGCTACAGTAATTAAGACAGTGTGGTACTGGCATAAAAACAGAAAGATAGATCAGTGGATCAGGATAGAAAGCCCAGAGATAAACCCACGCACATATGGCCAACTTATCTTTGATAAAGGAGGCAGGAATGTACAGTGGAGAAAGGACAGCCTCTTCAATAAGTGGTGCTGGGAAAACTGGACAGGGACATGTAAAAGTATGAGATTAGATCATTCCCTAACACCATACACAAAAATAAGCTCAAAATGGATTAAAGACTTAAATGTAAGGCCAGAAACTATCAAACTCTTAGAGGAAAACATAGGTAGAACACTCTATGACATAAATCACAGCAAGATCCTTTTGGACCCACCTCCTAGAGAAATGGAAATAAAAACAAAGATAAACACATGGGACCTAATGAAACTTCAAAGCTTTTGCACAGCAAAGGAAACCATAAACAAGACCAAAAGACAACCCTCAGAATGGGAGAAAATATTTGCAAATGAAGCAACTGACAAAGGATTAATCTCCAAAATTTATAAACAGCTCATGCAGCTCAATAGCAAAAAAACAAACAACCCAATCCAAAAATGGGCAGAAGACTTAAATAGGCATTTCTCCAAAGAAGATATACAGACTGCCAACAAACACATGAAAGAATGCTCAACATCATTAATCATTAGAGAAATGCAAATCAAAACTATAATGAGATATCATCTCACACCAGTCAGAATGGCCATCATCAAGAAATCTAGAAACAATAAATGCTGGAGAGGGTGTGGAGAAAAGGGAACACTCTTGCACTGCTGGTGGGAATGTGAATTGGTGCAGCCACTATGGAGAACAGTATGGAGGTTCCTTAAAAAACTAAAAATAGAACTACCATATGATCCAGCAATCCCACTACTAGGCATATACCCTGAGAAAACCATAATTCAAAAAGAGACATGTACCAAAATGTTCATTGCAGCTCTATTCACAATAGCCCGGAGCTGGAAACAACCTAAGTGTCCATCATCGGATGAATGGATAAAGAAGATGTGGCACATATATACAATGGAATATTACTCAGCCATAAAAAGAAACGAAACTGAGCTATTTGTAATGAGGTGGATAGACCTAGAGTCTGTCATACAGAGTGAAGTAAGTCAGAAAGAGAAAGACAAATATCGTATGCTAACACATATATATGGAATATAAGAAAAAAAAATGTCATGAAGAACCTAGGGGTAAAACGGGAATAAAGACACAGACCTACTTGAGAATGGACTTGAGGATATGGGGAGGGGGAAGGGTAATCTGGTAAAGGTAAGCTTTTGACAAAGCGAAAGAGAGGCATGGACATATATACACTACCAAACGTAGGGTAGACAGATAGTGGGAAGCAGCCGCAGAGCACAGGGAGATCAGCTCGGTGCTTTGTGACTGCCTGGAGGGGAGGGATGGGGAGGGTGGGAGGGAGGGAGATGCATGAGGGAGGGGATGTGGGAACAGATGTATATGTATGACTGATTCACTTTGTTATAAAGCAGAAACTAATAAAAAAAATAGAAAAAAAAAAAAGTATCACTACTGTAATTAGTGATATAGGTCACAAATATATAGTGAAAACATTATCCCAAACACACAAACATAGAATAAATATTTCCCTCTCAAATGAATACAAATAGATTCTAATAGTCAGATGATATTACAAACTTCGAAACTTTTAATACTGTAAATAAATATTAATATACAGATATTATTATAGCTGTAGCCTACAATCAACGTTTTGGTTATTTAATGGAATTTCTACACTTTAGTCATGTGCATGCATGAACACACACACTTGTGGACACCATAAACAAAAATTTAATAATCAACTCTAGTAATCAGTTACCTTGGCAATAATAACTTCTTTCTTCAGAATCTTCATAGCATAGTATTTTCCACTTGCTTTCTCTCGAACCAAAATAACTTTCCCAAAAGTGCCTTTACCTAGTAGTTTCAAATAGTCAAAATCATTCATTGTCTGAAAAATACAAATGAAAATACATAATATAAAACATTTGATACAATTTATTTGTAAACTTATATGTATATATTTGCATTATCTACTCAAAATCAAATTTTACCAACTTCTAAGCCCACTTAAATGATGAAGAATCAGAATGGCATTGGCCTTCTCATCACCAATCATGGATGCTGGAAATAATTTAAGCAATTCTCAGATAATGGAGACAATAATTTTAAACGTAGAATCTCACAACTACTCAAATTGTTAGTAAGGGCAAAGGGAAAATAAAATCATTTTCACTCACTTCCAAGAACTCAAGTTTCTAAGGATTTAGTAGTGCCACTACTCCCGGACAATGTGACAATCAAAAATGTCCTCCACAAACATTTCCAAATATATCTAAGAGAAAAGGATCGAAGGGAGTGTTTGAGAATGTACTATAACATAATAAGGATGGACTCCAAGAAAGAGAAAGATACATGTATAAGAAATGTTGAAAACAATTCTGGAGCCCAGTGCAAAGAAACAGAAGAACAACAGCAGTATATCTTCTGAGAAAGCAACTGGTCCAATGCAGAAGGAGTCATGGAACTCTAAGAATGTCTTTAATCTGCCTGTTTTCAGTTTCATTTCTCATTCTCATTTCTAAGTAGTAGGTGATTGCCAGGATTTTGCCAAGCGCAATTACTATTGCTCCCCATAGCCCCCGCTATGAATGCTTTTCCTACTCTATTTATCCACAAACATCCAAAATTTTGAAAATGTTTCTCCACTAGTGTCCTTCCCTCATACAGCTTTTCATTTTTATGGACTTGTCCCTTTTAAAAATTCCTATGCTATTATTTTAATAGGCTTTTAGATGAAAGATGAGGTATACTCAGTTTATCATTTTAAACTTAAATTCAGTTTAGAGGGTTTTAAAAATAACAATTTAAGGACCTGGGGTTTTACCCTACCAACAATCAGAAGTTATTGAAGATTTTTGTGCCTTTTTAGAAGTATTTCTTTCCTCTTTACCACCCATTTAAAGTAAATGTCAGAAATGTCTCAAACCGATGACCTCAGCTTCTACCTTAAGAAACTAGAAAAAAGCAAATTAAACCCAAAAGAATGAGAAGAAAAAAATAATAAAGATCAGGGCAGAAATCGATTAGGGACTTCCCCGGTGGTCCAGTGGTTAAGAATGCATGCTTCCATCGCAGGGGGTACAGGTTTGATCCCTGGTCAAGGAAGTGGATTCCTACATGCTGTGTGCATGGCACAATATAGCCAAAAAAAAAAAAAAAAAAAAAAAAAAGAAAAGAAAAGAAGAAGAAGAAAGAAAAGAAAAAAGAAATCAATTAAATTTTAAGAAGAAAGAAAAGAAGAGGAGGTCATGATGGCAGAGGAGTAGGAGGACATGGAGTTCATCTCTCCCTATAAGTGCATCAAGAATACATCTACAGGGCTTCCCTGGTGGCGTAGTGGTTGACAGTCTGCCTGCTGATGCAGGGGACATGGGTTCGTGCCCCGGTCTGGGAGGATCCCACATGCCACGAAGCGGCTGGGCCCATGAGCCATGGTCACTGAGCCTGTGCGTCCGGAGCCTGTGCTCCACAACAGGAGAGGCCACAACAGTGAGAGGCCCACATACTGCAAAAAAAAAAAAAAAAAAAAAAAAGAATACATCTACAAATGGAACAATTCTCACAGAGCACAGGCTGAAAGTTAGCAGAGGACCTTGGTCACCTTAAAGGACAAGAAATCCCCACGTAACTGGGGAGGATGAAACAAAGAAGAAGCAAAAAAGAAGAGAAGAGATTGCCACACCTTGGGAAGCCCCTCACCAGCAGGGAGATCAGCTGGCACAGAAGGGGAGTTTCAGGGACTATTGGAAGAGAGTGCAGCACCCGGTCTGTGGCAGGCAGGACAGAGTGAGAACTACACAGATGGTCTGTGCCACAGCCCTGTGTGCCCCAGCCTGAGACATGTGTCCCAGTGTGGAAAGGGGATGGGTGCTGGAATATGGGGTTTGGGGAGCAAATCCGGGGAGAGGATTGCTGTTGGCTGTGAGGAGACAGCATGAGAAGATGGGAGTGAGGAAATCCACAACTGGGAATGCTTGTGGAGGAAACTCAGACTGCCATAGCAGGAAAGGGCCATTGTTGAGTGGCACAGAAGGGGAGGAGCTGCCATTGCAGCCTTTCTCCCCATGCACTGGCCCTTGCCTCCCTGGGCACTAAGAAGGGCCCCCACTGGGGCTGGCTCTCTCGCTGCCTCTGGCTTCCCTACGTGCCTCATCAACGCCAGGGAAGGCTCTCTTGCACCCGTGGTCGAACACTACGAAGGGCCACCACTGGGGCCAACTATATCATGCCCGCGGCCACCAGTTTTCCCAGGCACCTGTCGTCACTAGGCGTCCTGTGACCCTGGCTGCTACACAGCCTCCGAGCACCCTCCTTGCCAGGGCAAACTCATATGCTCCAGGGAAGCCTCACAAGCAGACCCATGTGGGTGACCCACAAGCAGAGGTGGGGTTGTAACCACAGCTAAGCCCCAGGGGACATCAACTAAGGAAGAAAAGCTGAAATCTCTCCTCGTAGCCATGCAAACTGTGAAATGACATCTCCAAGACTAGCCTTGTAAACTCAGAGCCTACAGAACATCTGAACAAACAAGCAGTGATCCCACAGAAAACACAAGCCTAGCTTTAGCAGCTGTAGATTCTGTTGGCACATATATGTGTAGGTTGGGCCAGGCTAAGATGGAGCTTGCGCCATAGCACAAACAGTGGGTCCAGATACATGATTACTGCAATCCTGGGACCTGACTTCAGTGGATCTCTATAAATTTAAGAAAACTGAAATCATATCAAGCATCTTTTCCAACCACAACGCTATGGGATTAGATATCAATTACAGGAAAAAAAACTGTAGAAACCACAAACACATGGAGGCCAAACAATACGTTACTAAATAACCAATGGACCACTGAAGAAATCAAAGAGGAAATAAAAACATACCTAGAGACAAACGATAATGAAAGAATGATGATCCAAAACCTATGTGATGCAGCAAAAGCAGTTCTAAGAGGGAATTTTATAGCGATACAATCTTAACTCAGGAAACAAGAGAAATCTCAAGTAAACAATCTACCTTTACACCTAACACAACTCGACAAAAATAACAAACAAAACCTAAAGTTAGTAGAAGGAAAGAAATCATAAATATCAGAGCAGAAGTAAATGAAATAGAGACAAAGAAAACAAAAGCAAAGATCAATGAAACTAAAAGCTGGTTCTTTGAGATTAACAAAAATGGTAAACCTTTAGCCAGACTCATCAGGAAAAAAGGGAGAGGACTCAAATCAATAAAATCAGAAATGAAAAAGGAGAAGTTACAAAGGACACCACAGAAATACAAAGGATCATAAGAGACTACTACAAGCAACTCTAAGCCAATAAAATGGATAATCTAGAAGCAATAGACAAATTCTTAGAAAGGTACAATCTCCTAAGACTGAAACAGAAAGAAATAGAAAACATGAACAGACTAATCACAAGTACTGAAATTGAAACTGTGATTAAAAAACTTCCAACAAACAAAGGTCCAGGACCAGATGGCTTCACAGGTGAATTCTATCAAATATTTAGAGAAGAGTTAACACTTCTCCTCCTGAAACTATTCCAAACAATTGAAGAGAAAAGAACACTCTGAAACTTGCTCAACAATGCCACCATCACCCTGATACCAAAACCAGACAAAGATAACACAAAAAAAGAAAATTACAGTCCAATATCACTGATGAACATAGACACAAAAATCTTCAACAAAATATTAGCAAATCAAATTCAACAACACATTCAAAGGATCATAAAGATGGAAGACTATGAGGACATGGAGTTTGCATATTCTCACAACTAGGGCACCTACCACGTGGGGGACCACGGAAACCTAAGGGGACAGGAGGAACACCAGAGCAACAGAGTAAGACGTGGGAGGGAGGGAGGAGGGAGGAGAAGTGGAGGCAGGATGGAACTGGAGGCTTGGAGGGGCGGCTGGGGGAGGGAAGGGGTTCCCACTTTTGGGAAGCCCACCCACAGTGAGGGGATCAACAGGGATGGTGAAAGACCATCGGGAGAACAAAGGATTGGAAGGGAATGCGGCCAGTGTTTCCCCTGCCCACTTGGGCCCCAGAAAGCCTGCTGAGGTCCTAATCATCTGATCCTGTGGTTCCCTTCAGCCATGCTGAGCATAAGCCCTGCACCCACCCAGAACCTTACCTCTGCACTTCACACTCCAAGACCCCCTCTGAACAAGTTGGGCGTAAACCCTGCCCCCGCACCTCCACCCAGCGCCTTACCTCTGAACTCTGCACTCCGAGGCCCTCTCCAGCAGTGCTGAATATTCAGGTTGCATGGGTCCTGAGCCTAGGTCCCGCCCCCTGCCTAAACATCGCTCTCAACTAAGCCATGCCCCACCCCCACAGCCAAGGCCTTTTCCAGCATTTTTTTTTTTCTTTTTAAGGTTGTGGTTCCATTTTATTTTGTTGTTTCATTTTAATTTTTATTTTTTTCAAATAAATTTTGAAATTTTTCTGATTTTATTTTATTCTTTATACATTGTTATTGTTCTACCCATTTTGGATTGATCCCGCCCACCTGTTTTTTCTGTTGTGGTTCTGTTTTGCCTTGTTTTCGTTGTTTCACTTATATTTTTCTTTTTCCTAATATATTTTTTCTAATTTTATTTTATTTTTTGTTGTTTGTTTTTGTATTGCTCCTTTTTTTGAATTTTATTTATTTTTTTCTAAGCAGGTTCATATTAGTTATCTATTTTATACATATTAGAGTATATATGACAATCCCAATCTTCCAATTCATCGTCCCCCACCCCGCCCCAACCAGCTGCTTTCCCCTTTGGTGTCCATAACGTTTGTTCTCTACATCAGTCTCTCTATTTGGTCCTTTTTTTTCTTCTTCTTCTCTTTTCCCACACCAGGTGGTTTGAGGGATCTTGCTTCCCAGGCCGGGGATTGGGTCTGAGTTCCGGTGCAGTGTGCCCCAAGCCCAAACCGCGAGATTAATAGAGAACCTCAAACCACAGGAAATATTAATCAGAGTGAGGTCTCCCAGAAATCCTCATCTCAACACCAAGACCCGGCTCTAAACAAATGCCTGTAAACTCCAGTGCTGGGTGCCTTGGGCCAAAAAACCAGTAAGATAAGAACACAGCACCACCCAACAAAAAAAAATAAGACAACAAAAAAATATGTTACAGACGAAGGAACAAGGTAAAAACCTACAAGACCAAATAAATGAAGAGAAAATAGGCAAGCAATATGAAAAAGAATTCAGAGTAATGATAATAAAGATGATCCAAAATCTCAAAAATAGAATGGAGGCACGGATCAAGGAAATACAAGATATGGTTAACAAACACCAGGTAGAACTAAAAAACAAACAGTTGAAGAACAACACAATAACTGAAATGAAAAATACACTAAAAGGAATCAATAGCAGAATAACTGATGCAGAAGAAGGAATAAATGAGCTGGCAGACAGAATGGTGGAAATAACTTCCAAGGAGCAGAATAAAGAAAAGAGACTGAAAAGAACTGAGGACAGTCTCAGAGACGTCTGGGACAACATTAAGTGCACCAACATTCGAATTGTAGGGGTCCCAGAAGAAGAATGGAAAGAGAAAGGGTCTGAGAAAATATCTGAAGAAATTAGAGTTGAAAACTTCCCTAACATGGGAAAGGAATTAGTCAATCAAGTTCAGGAAGCGCAGAGAGCCCCATACTAGATAAACACTAGGAGAAACACGGCAAGACACATATTAATCAAACTAACAACAACTAAATTCAAAGAAAAAATATTAAAAACAGTAAAGAAAAAGCAACAAATAACATACAAGGGAATCCCTATAAGGTTATCTATCAGCTGATTTTTCAGCAGAAACTCTGCAGGTCTGAAGGGAGTGGCAGGATATATTTAAAGGGATGAAAGGGAAAAACCTACAAGCAAGATTACTCTACCCAGCAAGGATCTCATTCAGATTCGATGGAGAAATCAAAAGCTTTACAGACAAGCAAAAGGTAAGAGAATTCAGCACCACCAAACCAGCTTTACGACAAATGCTAAAGCAAATTCTCTAGGCAGGAAATGCAAAAGAAGAAAAATACCCCAAAAAACAACCCCCAAACAATTAAGAAAATGGTAATAGGAACATACATATCGATAATTGCCTTGAAGGTAAACGGATTAAATGCTCCAAGCAAAAGACACAGACTGGCTGAATGGATACAAAAACAGGACCCATATATGCTATCTAAAAGAGACCCTTTTCAGACCTAAAGACACATACAGACTGAAAGTGAGGAGACGGAAAAAGATAGTCCATGCAAAAGGAAATCATAAGAAAGCTGGAGAAGCAATACTCATATCTGATAAAATAGACTTTAAAATAAAGACTGTTACAAGACATAAGGAAGGACACTACATATCAATCAAGTGATCAATCTAAGAAGAAAACACAAAAATTATAAATACTTATGTACTCAACATGGGAGCAACTCTATAAGGCAAATGCTAACAGCCAAAAAAGGGGAAAAAGACAGTAACACATTATACTCAGAGACTTTAACACCCCACTAACAGCAAAGGACACATCATCCAGCAAAAAAATAAATAAGGAAACACAAACTTTAAATCTCACCATAGAACAGATAGACTTAATTGATATTTAAAGTACATTCCACCCAAAAGCAGCAGAATACACTATCTTCTCAAGTGCACATGGAAGATTCTCCAGGATAGATCACATCTTGGGTAAGAAATCAAGCACTGGAAAATTTTTACCAATTGAAATCGTGTCAGACATCTTTTCCAACCACAACGCTATGAGATTAGAAATCAAGTAGAGGAAAAAAACTAAAAAACGCAAACACATGGAGGCAAAGCACTGCAATGCTAAAAACCCAAGAGATCATTGAAGAAAGCAAAGAGGAAATAAAAAAATACCTAGAGACAAAGGACAATGAAAACATGATGACACAAAACCTACAGAACTCAGAAAAAGCAGATCTAAGAAGGAAGCTTATAGCAATTCAAACTCACCTCAAAAAACAAAAAAAATCTCAAATAAATAATCTAATCTTACACCTAAAGCAACTAGAGAAAGAAGAACAAGGAAAGCACAGAGTTAGTAGAAGGAAAGAAATCATACAGATCAGAGCAGAAATAAATGAAATAGAAATGAAGAAAACGATAGCAAAGATCAATAAAAACAAAAGTTGGTTCCTTGAGAAGATTAAAAAAAAATTGATAAACCTTTAGCCAGACTCACTGAGAAAAAAGTGAGTGGACTCAAATCTTTAAAATTAGAAATGAAAAAGAAGAAATTACAACTGACACTGCAGAAATACAAAGGATTATAAGAGACTACTACAAGCAACTCTATGCAAATAAAATGGACAACCTGGAAGAAATGGACAAATTATTGGAAAGGTACAACATTCCAAGACTGAACCAGGAAGAAATAGAAAATGTAAACAGACCAATCACAGTAATGAAATTGAAACTGTGATTAAAAATCTTCCAACAAACAAAACTGCAGGACCAGATGGTTTCATAGGTGAATTCCATGAAACATTGAAAGAAGAGCTAACAACTATCCTTCTGAAACTATTCCAAAAAATTGCAGAGGAAGGAACACTCCCAAACTCGTTCAATGAATCCACCATCACCCTGATACCAAAACCAGAAAAAGATATCACAAAAAAAGAAAATTATGGACCAGTATCACTGATGAACATAGAAGCAAAAATCCTCAACAAAACACTAGCAAACAGAATCCAACAACACATTCAAGGGTCATGCAACATGATCAAGAGGGTTTTATCCCAGGGATGCAACGATTCTTCAATAAACGCAAATCAATCAATGTGATACATCATATTAACAAATTAAAGGAAAACCATATAATTATCAATGGATGCAGAACAACCTTTTGACAAATTTCAACAACCATTTATCATAAAAATCTCCAGAAAGTGAGTGTACAAAGAACCTACCTCAACATAATAAAGGCCATATAACAAATACACAGCAAACATCATTCTCAATGGTGAAAAACTGAAAGCATATCCTCTAAGGTCACGAAAAAAACAAGGATGTCCACTCTCACCACTATTATTCAACATAGTATTGGAAGTCCTAGACACAGCAATCAGAGGAGAAAAAGAAATAAAAGGAAGACAAATTGGAAATGAAGAAGTAAAACTGTCACTGTTTGCAGATGACATGATACTTTACATAGAAAATCCTAAAGATGCCACCAGAAAACTAGCAGAGCTAATCAGTGAATTGGGTAAAGGTGCAGGATACAAAAGTAATGCACAGAAATCTCTTGTATTTGTATACACTAAGAACAAAAGATCAGAAAAACAAATTAAGGAAACAATCACATTTACCATTGCAACAAAAGCATAGAATACCTAAGGAGGCAAAAGACCTGTACTCTGAAAACTATAAAACACTTATGAAAGAAATCAAAGATGGCACAAACAAATGGAGAGATAAACCATGCTCCTCGATTGGAAGAATCAATATTATGATAAGGACTATACTACCAAAAGGAATCTACAGGTTCAGTGCAATTTCCATCAAATTACCAAGGGCATTTTTCACAGAATTAGAACAAAATATTTTACAATTTGTATGGAAACACAAAAGACCCTGAATAGCCAAAGCAATCTTGAGAAAGAGACACGGAGCTGAAGGAATCAGGCTCCCTGACTTCAGACTATACTACAAAGCCACAGTAAACAAGACAGTATGGTACTAGCACAAAAACAGAAATAAAGATCAATGGTACAGGATAGAAAGCCCAGAGATAAACCCACACACATATGGTCACCTAATCTATGACAAAGCAGGCAAGAATATAAGATGGAGAAAAAACATCCTCTTCAATAAATGGTGCTGGGAAAACTGTACAACTACATATGAAAGAATGAAATCAGAGCACTGCCTAACACCATGCACAAAAATAAACTTAAAATGGATTAAAGACCTAAATGTAAGACTGGACACTATTAAATTATTGGAGGAAAACATAGGCAGAACACTTTCTGACATAAATCACAGCAACATCTTTTATGACCCACCTCCTAGAGTAATGAAAATAAAAACAAAAATAAGCAAATGTGACCCAATTAAACATAAAAGCTTTTGCACAGCAAAGGAAACAATAGACAAGACGAAAAGACAACCCTCAGATTGTGAGAAAATATTTGCAAAAGAAGCAACAGACAAGTGCTTAATCTCCAAAATATAAAAACAGCTCATGTAGCTCAACAGACATTTCACCAAAGAAGACACACAGATGCCCAAGAGGCACGCAAAAAGATGCTCAACAGCACTAATCATTAGAGAAATGCAAATCAACATCACAATGAGGTATCACTTCACACCGGTTCAGAATAGCCATCATCAAAACATCTACAAACAATAAATGCTGGAGAGGGTGTGGAGAAAAAGGAACACTCTTGCACTGTTGGTGGGAATGTAAATTGATATGGCCACTGTGGAGAATGGTATGGTGGTTCCTTAAAAAACTAAAAATAGAGCAAGCATATAACCCAGCAATCCCACTACTGGGCATATACCCAGAGAAAACCATAATTCAAAAAGTCACAGGGACTTACTTGGTGGCGCAGTGGTTAAGAATCCACCTGCCAATGCAGGGGACACAGGCTCGATCCCTGGTCTGGGAAGATCCCATGTGCCGTGGGGCACTAAGCCTGTGCAGCACAACTACTGAAGCATGCACACCTAGAGCTCATGCTCCGCAACATAAGAAGCCACCGCAATGAGAAGCCTGTGTTATGCAACAAAGAGCAGCCCCCGCTCACCACAACTAGAGAAAGCCCATGCACAGCAACGAAGACCCAATTCAGCTAAAAATAAATACATAAAATAAATAAATTTATATTAAAAAAGTCATATGTAACCCAATGTTCACTGCAGTACTATTTACAATAACCAGGACATGGAAACAACCTAAATATCTACCAACAGATGAAAACATAAAGAAGATGTGACACATATATATAATGGAATATTATTCAGCCAGAAAAAGAAATAAAGTTGGGTCATTTGCAGTGATATGGATGGACCTACCATCTGTCATACAGAGTGAAGTAAGTCAGATAGAGAAAAACAAATATTATATATTAACACATATATGTGGAATCTATAAAAATGGTACACATGAACTTATTTGCAGGGCAGGAATAGAGATGTAGATGTAGAGAATGGACCTGTGGACACAGTGGGAGAAGGGGAGAGTTGGATGAATTGGAAGATTAGGTGTGGCATAAATACACTACCACCTGTAAAATACAGACCTAGTGGGAACCCGCTGTATAGCACATGGAGTTCAGCTTGGTGGTCTGTGATGACATAGATGGGTGTGATGGAGGCGGGGAGGGAGGTCCACCAGGGAGGGGATAAATATATACATATAGCTGATTCACTTCATTGTACAGCAGAAACTAACACAACATTGTAAAGTAATTATATTCCAATTTTAAAAATTCATTAAAAAATAAAAAGGGTCATACACCATGATCAAGTGGGATTTATCCCAGGAATGCAAGGATTCTTCAACATACGTAAATCAATCAATGTGATACAGAACATTAAGAAATTGAAGAATAAAAATCATATAACCATATCATTAGTGCAGAAAAGGCTTTTAACAAAATTCAACAACCATTTATGATAAAAAATCTCCCATTAGTGGGCATAGAGGGAACATACCTCAACATAATAAACACCATATATGACAACTGCACAGCAAACATCATAATCAATGGTGAAAAACTGAACACATTTCCTCTAAGATCAGGAAAAAGACAAGGATGTGCACTCTTGCCACTTTTATTCAACATAGGCTTGGAAGTCCTAGCCAGGGAAATCCAAGAAGAAAAAGAAATAAAAGAAATCCAAATTGGAAAAGAAGAAGTAAAACTGTCACTCTTGAGAACTTCTGCTGCCAGTGCCCTTGTCCGCACGGTGAGACACAACCACCCCCCACCTCTGCAGGAGAACTTCCAACACTAGAAGGCTTTACTGGTCCTTGTCCTCATGATAAGACACAGCTGGCCCCCACCTCTGCAGGAGACCTCCAAAACTAGCAGGCTGAGCCATGTTGATGAAACGCTCTTGGTGCTGCAGCCAGGAGTCAGTGCTGTGCCTCTGACGTGGGAGAGCCAAATTCAGGACACTGGTCCACAAGAGACCTCCCAGCCCCACGTAATATCAAATGGCGAAAATCTCCCAGAGATCTCCATCTCAACATCAACACCCAGCTTCACTCAATGACGAGCAAGCTACAGTGCTGGACACCTTATGCCAAACAACTAGCAAGACAGGAACACAACGCCACCCATTAGCAGAGAGGCTGCCTAAAATCATAATAAGGCCACAGACACCCCAAAACACACCACCAGACGTGGACCTGCCCACCAGAAAGACAAATACCAGGTTCATCCACCAGAACACAGGCACTAGTCCCCTCCACCAGGAAGCCTACACAACCCACTGAACCAACCGTACCCACTGGGGACAGACACCAAAAACAAAGGGAACTAAGAACCTGCAGCCTGCAAAAAGGAGACCCCAAACACAGTAAGATAAGTAAAATGAGAATACAGAAAAACACACAGCAGATGAAGGAGCAAGATAAAAACCCACCAGACCTAACAAATGAAGAGGAAATAGGCAGTCTACCTGAAACTGAATTCAGAATAATGATAGTAAAGATGATCCAAAATCTTGGAAATAGAATACAGAAAATGCAAGAAACATTTAACAAAGACCTAGAAGAACTAAAGAGGAAACAAGCAATGATGAATAACACAATAAATGAAATTAAAAATACTCTAAAATGGATCAATAGCACAAGAACAGATAAGTGACCTGGAAGACAAAATAGTAGAAATAACTACTGCAGAGCAGAATAAAGAAAAAAAGAATGAAAAGAACTGAGGACAGTCTCAGAGACCTCTGGGACAACATTAAACGCACCAATATTCAAATTATAGGGGTCCCAGAAGAAGAAGAGAAAAAGAAAGGGACTGAGAAAATATCTGAAGAGATTATAGTTGAAAACTTCCCTAATATGGGAAAGGAAATAGTTAATCAAGTACAGGAAGCACAGAGAGTCCCAAAAAGGATAAATCCAAGGAGAAACATGCCAAGACACGTATAAATCAAACTATCAAAAATTAAATACAAAGAAAACATATTAAAAGCAGCAAGGGAAAAAAAAACAAATAACACACAAGGGAATCCCTATAAGGTTAACAGCTGAACTTTCAGCAGAAATTCTGCAAGCCAGAAGGGAGTGTTAGGACATATTTAAAGTGATGAAGGAGAAAAACCTACAACCAAGATTACTCTACCTAGCAAGGATGGCATTCACATTTGATGGAGAAATTAAAACCTTTACAGACAAGGAAAAGCTGAGAGAGTTCAGCACCACCAAACCAGCTTTACAACAAATGCTACAGGAACTTCTCTAAGCAAGAAACACAAGAGATGGAAAAGGCCTACAATAAAAAACCCGAAACAATTAAGAAAATGGGAATAGGAACATACAGATCAATAATTACCTGAAATGTAAATGGATAAAATGCTCCGACCAAAAGACACAGATTGGCTGAATGGATACAAAAACAAGACCCATATATATGCTGTCTACAAGAGACCCACTTCAGACCTAGGGACACATACAGACTGAAAGTGAACGGATAGAAAAAGATATTCCATGCAAATGGAAATCAAAAAAAGCTGGAGTAGCAATTCTCATATCAGACAAAATAGACTTTAAAATAAAGACTATTAGAAAAGACAAAGAAGGACACTACATAATGATCAAGTGATCAAGCCAAGAAGAAGATATAACAATTGTAAATATTTATGCACCCAACATACGAGCACCTCAATACATAGGGCAAATACTAACAGCCATAAAAGGGGAAATTGACAGTAATACATTCATAGTAGGGGACGTTAACACCCCACCTTCACCAATGGACAGATCATCCAAAATGAAAATAAATAAAGAAACACAAGCTTTAAATGATACATTAAACAAGATGGACTTACTTGATATGTATAGGACATTCCATCCAAAAACAACAAAATACACATTTTTCTCAAGTGCTCATGGAACATTCTCCAGGATAGATCATATCTTGGGTCACAAAACAAGCCTTGGTAAATTTAAGAAAATTGAAATCATATCAAGTATCTTTTCTGACCACAACACTATGAGACTAGATATCAATTACAGGGAAAGATCTGTAAAAAATAAAAACAAATGGAGGCTAGAAAATACACTACTTACTAACGAAGTGATCACTGAAGAAATCAAAGAGGAAATAAAAAAAATACCTAGAAACAAATGACAATGTAGACACGATGATCCAAAATCTATGGGGTGCAGCAAAATCAGTTCTAACAGGGAAGTATATAGCAATATAATCCTACTTTAAGAAACAGGAAACATCTCGAATAAACAACCTAACCTTGCATCTAAAGCAATTAGAGAAAGAAGAACCAAAAAACCCCAAAGTTAGCAGAAGGAAAGAAATCATAAAGATCAGATCAGAAAAAATGAAAAAGAAATGAAGGAAATGATAGCAAAGATCAATAAAACTAAAAGCTGGTTCTTTGAGAAGATAAACAAAACTGATAAACCATTAGCCAGACTCATCAAGAAAAAAAGGGAGAGGACTCAAATCAGTAGAATTAGAAATGAAAAAGGAGAAGTAACAACTGACACTGGAGAAACACAAAATATCATGAGAGATTACTACAAGCAACTCTATGCCAATAAAATGGACAACCTGGAAGAAATGGACAAATTCTTAGAAATGCACAACCTGCCAAGACTGACTCAGGAAGACACAGAAAATATGAACAGACCGATCACAAGCACTGAAATTGAAACTGTGATTAAAAATCTTCCAACAAACAAAAGCCCAGGACCAGACGGCTTCACAGGCGAATTCTACCAAACATTTAGAGAAGAGCTAACACCTATCCTTCTCAAACTCTTCCAAAATATAGCAGAGGGAAGAACGTTCCCAAACACATTCTATGAGGCCACCATCACCCTGATACCA
Source organism: Mesoplodon densirostris (assembly GCF_025265405.1). NCBI lineage: Eukaryota > Metazoa > Chordata > Mammalia > Artiodactyla > Ziphiidae > Mesoplodon > Mesoplodon densirostris. Next base: position 127,904,354 of record NC_082662.1, on the reverse strand, counting down.
TAACCAGACAAAGATGTCACAAGAAAAGGAAACTACAGACCAATATCACTGATGAACATAGATACATAAATCCTCAACAAAATACTAGCAAACAGAATCCAACAGCACATTAAAAGAATCATACACCATGATCAAGTGGGGTTTATTCCAGAAATGCAAGGATTCTTCAATATACGCAAATCAATCAACGTGATACACCATATTAACAAATTGAAGGAGAAAAACCATATGATCATCTTAATAGATGCAGAGAAAGCTTTCGACAAAATTCAACACCCAATTATGATAAAAACCCTGCAGAAAGTAGGCATAGAGGGAACTTTCCTCAACATAATAAAGGCCATATATGACAAACCCACAGCCAACATCATCCTCAATGGTGAAAAACTGAAACCATTTCCACTAAGATCAGGAACAAAACAAGGTTGCCCACTCTCACCACTCTTATTCAACATAGTTTTGGAAGTTTTTGCCACAGCAATCAGAGAAGAAAAGAAAATAAAAGGAATCCAAATGGGAAAAGAAGAAGTAAAGCTGTCACTGTTTGCAGATGACATGATACTATACATAGAGAATCCTAAAGATGCTACCAGAAAACTACCAGAGCTAATCAATGAATTTGGTAAAGCAGCAGGATACAAAATTAATGCACAGAAATCTCTTGTATTCCTACACACTAATGCCGAAAAATCTGAAAGAGAAATTAAGGAAACACTCCCATTTACCACTGCAACAAAAAGAATAAAATATCTAGGAATAAACCTACCTAAGGAGACAAAGGACCTGTATGCAGAAAATTATAAGACACTGATGAAAGAAATCAAAGATGACACAAAGAGATGGAGAGATATACCATGTTCTTGGATTGGAAGTATCAATATTGTGAAAATGACTCTACTGCCCAAAGCAATCTACAGATTCAATGCAATCCCTATCAAACCACCACTGGCATTTTTCACAGAACTAGAACAAAAAATTTCACTATTTGTATGGTAACACAAAAGACCCCAAATAGCCAAACCAATCTTGAGAACGAAAAACACAGCTGGAGGAATCAGGCTCTCTGACTTCAGACTATACTACAAAGCTACAGTAATCAAGACAGTATGGTACTAGCACAAGAACAGAAATATAGATCAATGGAACAGGATAGAAAGCCCAGAGATAAACCCATGCAAATATGGTCATCTTATCATTGATAAAGGAGACAGGAATGTACAGTGGAGAAAGGACAGCCTCTTCAATAAGTGGTGCTGGGAAAACTGGACAGGTACATGTTAAAGTATGAGAGTAGAACACTCCCTAACACCATATACAAAAATAAGCTCAAAATGGATTAAAGACCTAAATGTAAGGCCAGAAACTATCAAACTCTTAGAGGAAAACATAGGCAGAACACTCTATGACATAAATCACAGCAAGATCCTTTTTGACCCACCGCCTACAGAAATGGAAATAAAAACAAAATAAACAAAAGGGACCTAATGAAACTTCAAAGCTTTTGCACAGCAAAGGAAACCGTAAACAAGACCAAAAGACAACCCTCAGAATGGGAGAAAATATTTGCAAATGAAACAATTGACAAAGGATTAATCTCCAAAATTTATAAGTAGCTCATGCAGCTCAATAGCAAAAAAACAAACAACCCAATCCAAAAATGGGCAGATGACCTAAATAGACATTTCTCCAAAGAAGATATACAAATTGCGAACAAACACATGAAAGAATGCTCTACATCATTAATCATTAGAGAAATGCAAATCAAAACTACAATGAGTTATCATCTCACACCGGTCAGAATGGCCATCATTAAAAAATCTACAAACAATAAATGCTGGAGGGGGTGTGGAGAAAAGGGAATACTCTTGAACTGCTGGTGAGAATGTGAATTGGTACAACCACTATGGAGTACAGTATGGAGGTTCCTTAAAAAACTACAAATAGAACTACCAGCAATCCCACTACTGGGCATATACCCTGAGAAAACCATAATTCAAAGAGTCATGTACCAAAATGTTCATTGCAGCTCTATTTACAATAGCTAGGACATGGAAGCAACCTAAGTGTCCATCATTGGATGAATGGATAAAGAAGATGTGGCACATGTATACAATGGAATATTACTCAGCCATAAAATGAAACAAAATTGAGTTATTTGTAGTGAGTTGCATGGATCTAGAGTCTGTCATACAGAATGAAGTAAGTCAGAAAGAGATAGACAAATACAGTATGCTAACACATATATATGGAATCTAAAAAAAAAAATGTCATGAAGAACCTAGGGGTAAGACGGGAATAAATACACTGACCTACTAGAGAATGGACTTGAGGATATGGGGAGGGGGAAGGGTAAGCTGTGACAAAGTGAGAGAGTGGCATGGACATATATACACTACCAAACGTAAAATAGATAGCTATTGGGAAGCAGCTGCATAGCACAGGGAGATCAGCTCAGTACTTTGTGACCACCTAGACGGGTGGGATAGGGAGTGTTGGAGGGAGGGAGACGCAAGAGCAAAGAGATATGGGAACATATGTATATGTATAACTGATTCACTTTGTTATAAAGGAGAAACTAAAACACCATTGTAAAGCAATTATACTCCAATAAAGATGTTTAAAAAAAACTGTCACTGTTTGCATGATACTATACATCAAAAATCTTAAAGATGCTACCAGAAAACTAATAGAACTAACTAATCAATGAATTTGGTAAAGTTGCAGGACACAAAACTAATACATAGAAATCTGTTGCATTTCTATACACTAAAAACAAAGATCAGAAACGGATTTTAACAAAACAATCCCATTTGCCATTGCATCAAAAAAGAGTAAAATATCTAGGAATAAACCTACCTAAGGAGACCAAAGACATGAACTCTGAAAACTCTAAGACACTGATGAAAGAAATTGAAGACATTGCAAACCATTGGAAAAAGAGACCATGTTCTTGGATTGGAAGAACGAATGTGGTCAGAATGACTATACTGTCCAAGGCAATCTACAGTTTCAATGTAATTCCTATCAAATTATCAATGGCATTTTTCAAAGAATTAGAACAAAAAATTTTTAAATTTGTATGGAAACACAAAGGACCCTTTATAGCCAAAAGAATCCTGAGAAAGACAAACAGTGCTGGGAGAATCAGGCTATCTGACTTCAGACTATACTACAAAGCTACAGTCATCAAAACAGTATGGTACTGTCACAAAAACACAAAAATATAGATCAATGGAACAGGATAGAAAGTACAGAGATAAACCACACACCTATGGTCACCTAATCTATGAAAAAGGAGGCAAGAATGCACAATGGAGGAATTCTTCCATAAGAGGCACTGGGAAAACTGGACAACTAGATGTAATAGAATGAAATTAGAACATTCTCTAATACCATACACAAAAATAAATTCAAATGCATTAAGACATAAATGTAACACCAGATACTATAAAACTCTTAGAGAAAAACATGGGCAGAACACTCTCTGACATAAATGGCAGTAACGTCTTTTTTGATCCACCTCTGAAAGTAAAGAAAATAAAAACAAAAATAAACAAATGTGATCTAATTAAGCATAAAAGCTTTTGCTCAGAAAAGGAAACCATAAACAAAACAAAAAGAAAACCCATAGAATGGGAGAAAATATCTACAAACGAAGCAACAGACAAGGGATTAATCTCCAAAGTATACAAAGAGCTCATACAGCTCAGTATCAAAAAAACAAACCCATTTAAAAAGTGGACCAAAGATCTAAACAGATATTTCTCCAAAGACATACAGATGACCAAGAGACACATGAAAAGTTGCTCAACATCACTTATTATTAGAGAAATGCAAACCAAAACTACAGTGAGGTACCACCTCACACAGGTCAGAATGGCCATCATCAAAAAATCTAGAAAGAATAAATGCTGGAGAGGGTGTGGAGAAAACGGAACCCTCTTGCACTGTTGGTGGGAAAGTAAATTGATACAGCCTCTATGGAGAACAGTATGAAGATACCTTAAAAAACTAAAAATAAAGCTACCATAGGATCCAGCAATCCCATTCCTGGGCATATACCCAGAGAAAACCATAATTCAAAAAGATACATGCACCCCAATGTTTACTGCATCGCTATTTACAACAGCCAGGACATGGAAGCAACCTAAATATCCATCAATGGAGGAATGGATAAGGAAGATGTGGTACATATATACAATGGAATATTACTCAGCCATAAGAAAGAATGAAATAATGCCATTTTCAGCGACATGGTTGGATCTAGAGTTTGTCATACTGAGTGAAGTAAGTCAGACAGAGAAAACAATATCATATGATATCACTTATATGTGGAATCTAAAGAAATGGTACAAATGAACCCATTTACAAAATAGAAGTTGAGTCACAGATGTCGAAAATAAACTTGTGGTTATCAGGGGGGAAAGGAGGGGAAGGGATAAATTGGGAGATTCGAATTTGACATATACATACCATATATAGAACAGATAAATAATAAGAACCTGATGAAGAGCACAGGGAACTCTATTCAGTACTTTATAATGACCTATATGGGAACGGAATCTAAAAAAGAGTGGATATATGTATATGCACAACTGACTCTGCTTTACAGCAGAAACTAACACAACACTGTAAATCAACTATACTCCAATTAAAAAATGAAAAAAAAATAAGAAGAATGAAAAACTGATGTAACCAAAAGCTGGTTCTTTGAGAAAATCAATAAAATTGATACATCTCTAGCCAGATTATTCAGGAAAAGAAAGAAGATGCAAATAACTAATATTAGGAATGAGAGAGGTAACAGCATTACAGATTCTACAGATACTGAAAGGATCCCAAGGGAGTATTATAAACAACTTTATGTCCATAAAATCAACAACTTATATGAAGTGAACAAATTCCTTGAAAGGTTCAAATTCAAAGGTTACTCTAGAAGAAATAGATAATTTGAATATCCTATATCTATCAAGGAAATTGAATTGTGGTCAAAAATCTTTCAACAAGAAAACTCTAGGACCAGATGGTTCACTGGTGAATATGTCTGTAGATACATGTAAAAATTCTAAAAATTTTAGAATGAATGGTTTCACTCCTTTTCAATAATATTTACTACCGATAATCTTGATAATTTTTCCAAATGTCAAGTTACACTGTCTTAATCATTTAGTAGCATCTCTAATTCAAAGAAAAGTAGCAAGAGATAGGGAAAATAACCAAGTATATATATATATATATATATATATATATTTTTTTTTTTTTTGCGGTATGCGGGCCTCTCACTGTTGTGGCCTCCCCCGTTGCGGAGCACAGGCTCCGGACGCGCAGGCTCCGGACGCACAGGCTCAGCGGCCATGGCTCACGGGCCCAGCCGCTCCGCGGCATATGGGATCCTCCCAGACCGGGGCACGAACCCGTATCCCCTGCATCGGCAGGCGGACTCTCAACCACTTGCGCCACCAGGGAGGCCCCAAGTATATTTATTAATTCAACTAAAAACCAAAGACGTCACTCTAAATATACAGAATAGAGTTAACAGAATTATTGTTATTTGAACAAACAGTAGGTAATACTAAGTAATTCCATTTTCATTAACAGGTTTTTAAAAATCAAGTAATACTATATTACCACAAAGCTCTTTGTGCTAGGTAGTCTCCAAAAATGGCAGACACTAATTCCTCCAGTCCCGACTCCCTGTATGTACATGCCATTCCTCCCATGAAGAAGTGGAGTCAACTTTCCCTGTCCCTGGGCTGGCTTTGAGTCCAGCTTTAAACACAAAATACCATCAAAGTGATAGAGTGCCAGTTCCGGACTTAGCCTTTAAGTCTGGGAGCGTATGCTTTCTCCTTCTTGGAAAAGTTTCATTCTTAAAAGTCAGCTCTCATGCTGTAAGGAAGTCCAGGCTATCTGCTGGAGAGAAAGGCCATATGGAGAGGCCCTGGAATATGAGACATCACATGAACAGAGAGCTCACTGGAGGAGAACCAAAAATCCAGACATGGGAGAAAGGCTTTCATGGATCTTCCAGCCCAGTCCATGTGCCAGCTGAATACAGCTGCTTGAAAGGTCCAAGTGAGACCAGCAGAATTGCCCAGGCAAACCACAAAATCAGAAGAAATTATATACTGTCATTGTTTTAAGATATTAAACTTGGGAACTTTACTTCACAGCAGTGAAGAACTGACAGACATTATTCTCATAAATAAGCCATAATGTTATTTTTATTGCTCAAAGCTTCATTTGAACAGTACCCACTTAATTTTATATCTAAAAATACTGGGAAATGATACTTGCTGTGTCCCATTACTAAATATCATATAAACTGAAAATGAATTCTGGGGATAAAAATTAGAAAATAAGCTGTAAATTGCTTTATGACATTTTCACATGAAAAGCAATATATAATAATGAAATAGTACCATATTCTTTAAGGATTGTAATTCTTAGGGACAAGGAGGTTTTCAAAAAGGATGACAGCCTTAACGCTAAATTTCATAGCTTCTGTCAGTATGTCAATCTTAAAAAAAATGAGGAATTTACATGGAAACATATTACTAACAAAAATTTACATTACTATATAAAATTTATATTAGTATATGATAAAATGAGAAACATTTATCGTATCTATTTTGATAAAACTTTGGAAAATTTAAAAATTATCTTTAATACCAAATGTTCATCTTTAGTGCAGTATACACGGTGATTATCTAGTCTTTACAAATGTAATGTAAACTATTTTCCTCTTTTGGATGGTGTTAAGGGAAAAGATACAATAAGATTTTAATTAAAAATAAGAGCATAACATACTATTTACAATAGCCAAGATATAGAAGCAAACTAAGTGTCCATGAATGGATAAAGATATGATACACACACACATACACACACACACACACACACACACACACACACACACAAAATGGAATATTACTCAGCCATGAAAAAAGAACGAAATAATGCCATTTGCAACAACGTGGATGGACATAGAGATTACCATACTAAGTGAAGGTAAGTCAGAGAAAGACAAATATTACATCACTTATATGTGGAAACTTTTTAAAAAGTACAAATGAATTATTTCCAAAACAGAAACAGACTCACAGACATAGAAAACAATCTATGGTTACCGAAGGGGAAACCAACACAAACTGTAAATCAACTAACACAATACTGTATATCAACTACACTTTAATAAAAAAATTTTAAAAATAAGAGCTGAAACTAGTGCAATATTGTAAATCAACAACATTTCAATAAAAAAATTTTTTTAAAACAGCATAAGACACGCTCCAGAAAAATTAACCCTCTAAAATCCAAACCTAAGAATTTATTAGGGAAATATTTTACAGAGTTATACTCTTTCTTTTACATAATCTCTAACATATCAATGTGGCTGTTTTAGGTTAAGAGATGCATGTGCATATACAAAAAGTGCTTACTCAGTATATTCAAATCACACACACTAGAATGTAAGAAAAAGATTGTCTAGCCCCAAAATTAGGTTACAAATATTTATATATAATTGAAGAGGAATACAAGGAAAAAAATACAATGGTTTTAGCATATTTGGTCAAAAAAGATTAATTCCACATATATTTACAATGTAAGTAATAAACCAAATAAGGCCCATGGAGTGAAAAGGAGGCTTTCAAGAAGTTCACTTCTCTGCCCACTTCCTCTAGTGCTTTTGCCCAAGGAAGGGGAAGCTTTAATCTTATCAGTCAACTTCTACAACACTGATTATGCTGCTCCTCCCTCTGGGTAGGAAGTGAGAGATCACTTGATTTCAGCAGGTCTGTTCTTTTATTCCTCTCCTTCTCTGTATGCTAGCCATTGTTATCAGTTATGGTAGTCAGGCAGTAAGTAAGAAAATTCCAAGAACTGGAATCAGACAAAATGGGAATATAGGAGGTACTGATTATACTTCTTACCTAAGTCATGAGATGATAAACAGCTGCTCCCAGAGAGGTCTATATTGGTTACTTGAAAACTAAGCAGAATTTTTATTCCCATTTGACTATTAATCCTTTTATGCTGTGCCGCTTCACATACATGACAGGGTATAGATAATGGCAGCTTGGCAGACCAAGATTAAGCATTCCTGCGTCCTCTAATCCAGTAGACCCCAACCTTTTTGGCACCAGGGACTGGTTTCGTGGAAGACAATTTTAACATGGACTGAGGGTGGGAGGGATGGTTGAGGCAGTTACGCAAACAATGGGGACCAATGGGGAGTGACACATGAAGCTTCGCTTGCTCACCCGCTGCTCACTTCCTGCTGTGCAGCCTGGCGGGGGTGTGTGTGGATGAGGGGGGGTTGGGGACCCCTGCTGTAATCAAATTCCTTTGAAAAATCATCTTTTAATTTAAACAAAGATCAGCACTAGAATCTGGTTGCAAGGCCTTTGCCTCTTCTCTCCGCCACCAGTATCCTTCCCTCTCCAAGAGTTTCAAGCTGCACAGCAGACACTATGGCAATACTCTACCACATCTGTCTGATCCAGGTAACAGAGAGCAGTTAAGACAATTCTCAGCATAGCTACTATAATCACTAGATATTCTCTTCATCCTAGTGCCCATTTGTCAAAAAGTGAACAAAGAAGAAAATATATTCAGTAAATTATGAGAAGGATATTCATTTTTTTAAAACATCTTTATTGGGGTATAATTGCTTTACAATGGTGTTAGTTTCTGCTATATAACAAACTGAATCAGCCTTACATAAACATACATCCCCATATCTCCTCCCTCTTGTGTCTCCCTCCAACCCTCCCTATGCTCCCAAGTGGACACAAAGCACCAAGCTGATCTCCCTGTGCTATGCGCTGCTTCCCACTAGCTAGCTATCTTACATTTGGTAGTATATATATGTCCATGCCACACTCTCATTCGTCCCTGCTTACCCTTCCCCTTCCCTGTCTCCTCAAGCCCATTCTCTACATCTGCTTCTTTATTCCTTCCTGTCCTGCCCCTAGTTATACAGAACCTTTTTTTTTTTAGATTCCATATACATGTGTTAGCATATGGTATTTGTTTTTCTCTTTCTGTCTTACTTCACTCTGTATGACAGATTCTAGGTCCATCCACCTCACTACAAATAACTCAGTTTCATTTCTTTTTATGGCTGAGTAATATTCCATTGTATATATGTGCCACATCTTCTTTATCCATTCATCTGTCGATAGACACTTAGGTTGCTTCCATGTCTTGGCTATTGTAAATAGAGCTGCAATGAACATTGTGGTACATGACTCTTTTTGAATTATGGTATTCTCAGGGTATATGCCCAGTAGTGGGATTGCTGGGTCAAATGGTAGTTCTATTTGTAGTTTTTTAAGGAACCTCCATACTGTTCACCATACTGGCTCTATCAATTTACATTCCCACCAGCAGTGCAAAACGGTTCCCTTTTCTCCACACCCTCACACTCTCCAGCATTTACTGTTTGTAGATTTTTTGTTTGTTTGTTTGTTTGTTTTTTGCGGTTCACGGGTCTCTCACTGCTGTGGCCTCTCCCGTTGCGGAGCACAGGCTCCAGACACGCAGGCCCAGCGGCCATGGCTCACAGGCCCAGCCACTCCGCAGAATGTGCGATCTTCCCGGACCGGGGCACGAACCCATGTCCCCTGCATCGGCAGGCGGACTCTCAACAACTACGCCACCAGGGAAGCCTTGTTTGTAGATATTTTGATGATGGCCATTCTGACTACTGCAAGGTGATACCTCATTGTGATTTTGATTTGCATTTCCCTAATGATTAGTGATATTGAGAAACCTTTCATGTTTTTGATGGCAATCTGTATATCTCCTTTGGAGAAATGTCTATTTAGGTCTTCTGCCCATTTCTGGATTAGGTTGTTTGTTTTTTTGATATTGAGCTGCATGAGCTGCCTGTGTATTTTGCAGATTAATCCTTTGTCAGTTGCTTCGTTTGCAAATATTTTCTCCCATTCTCAGGGTTGTCTTTTCATCTTGTTTATGTTTTCCTTTGCTGTGCAAAAGTTTTAAGTTTCATTAGGCCCCATTTGTTTATTTTTCTTTTTATTTCCATTTCTCTGCGAGGTGGGTCAAAAAGGATCTTGCTGTGATGTATGTCTTAGAGTGTTCTGCCTGTTTTCCTCTAAGAGTTTGATAGTGCCCGGCCTTATATTTAGGTCTTTAATCCATTTTGAGCTCATTTTTGTTGTTGTTGTTCTTGTTGTTTTTTGCGGAATGCGGGCCTCTCACTGTTGTGGCCTCTCCCGTTGTGGAGCACAGGCTCTGGACGCGCAGGCTCAGTGGCCATGGCTCATGGGCCCAGCTGCTCCGTGGCATGTGGGATCTTCCCGGACTGGGGCACGAATCCGTGTCCCCTGCATCGGCAGGCGGACTCTCAACCACTGCGCCATCAGGGAAGCTCTTGTGTCCATTTTTCTGTAAGGTATTAGGGAGTGTTCTAATTTCATTCTTTTACATGTAGATGTCCAGTTTTCCCAGCACCACTTATTAAAGAGGCTGTCTTTTCTCCATTGTATATTCTTACCTCTTTTATCAAGATAAGGTTACCATATGTGCATGGGTTTATCTCTGGACTTTCTAGCCTGTTCCATTGATCTATATTTCTGTTTTTGTGCCACTACAATACTGTCTTGGTTACTGTAGGTTGTAGTAGAGTTTGAAGTCAGGGAACCTGATTCCTCCAGCTCCGGGTTTCTTTCTCAAGATTGCTTTGGCTATTTGGGGTCTTTTGTGTTTCCATACAAATTGTGAAATGTTTTGTACTACTTCTGTGAAAAACACCATTCGTAGTTTGATAGGGATTGCACTGAATCTGTAGATTGCTTTGGGTAGTACAGTCATTTTTCACAATGTTGATTCTTCCAATCCAAGAACATGGTATATCTCTCCATCTGTATTTATTTATTTCATTAGTGTCTTATAGATTTCTGCATACAGGTCTTTTGTCTCCTTAGGTAGATTTATTCCTAGGTATTTTATTCTTTTTGTTGCAGTGGTAAATGGGAGTGCTTCCTTAATTTCTCTTTCAGATTTTTCATCATTAGTGTATAGGAATGCAAGAGATTTCTGTGCATTAATTTTATATCCTGCTACTTTATCAAATTCATTGATTAGCTCTAGTAGTTCTTTGGTAGCATCTCTGGGATTCTCTATGTATAGTATCATGTCATCTGCAAACAGTGACAGTTTTACTTCTTCTTTTCTGATTTGGATTCTTTTTTTTTTTCTTTTCTGATTGCTGTAGCTAAAACTTCCAAAACTGTGTTGAATAATAGTGGTAAGAGGGGGCAACCTTGTCTTGTTCTAGATCTTAGTGGAAATGGTTTCATTTTTTCACCAGTGAGAATGAAGTTGGCTGTAGCATATATGGTGTTTATTATGTTGAGGTAAGTTCCCTCTATACTTATTTTCTGGAGAGTTTTTATCATAAATCGGTGTTGAATTTTGTCAAAAGCTTTTTCTTGCTAAAGCTTTAACAAGATGATCATATGGTTTTTCTCCTTCAATTTTTTAATATGGTTTATCACACTGATTGATTTGTGTATATTGAAAAATCCTTGCATTCCTGGAATAAACCCCACTTGATCATGGTGTATGATCATTTTAATGTGCCTTTGGATTCTGTTTGCTAGTATTTTGTTGAGGATTTATGTATCTATGTTCATCAGTGATATTGGTCTGTAGTTTCCTTTTCTTGTGACATCTTTGTCTGGTTATGGTATCAGGGTGATGGTGGCCTCATAGAATGTGTTTGGGAACGTTCTTCCCTCTGCTATATTTTGGAAGAATTTGAGAAGGATAGGTATTAGCTCTTCTCTAAATGTTTGATAGAATTCACCTGTGAAGCCATTTGGTCCTGGGCTTTTGTTTGTTGGAAGATTTTTAAATCACAGTTTCAATTTCAGTGCTTGTGATCGGTCTGCTCATTTTTTCAATTTCTTCCTGGTTCAGTCTTGGAAGGTTGTGCTTTTCTAAGAATTTGTCCACTTTTTCCAGGTTTTCCATTTTACTGGCATATAGTTGCTTGTAGTAGTCCCTCATGATCCTTTGTATTTCTGCTGTGTCAGTTGTTACGTCTCCTTTTACATTTCTAACTCTATTGATTTGAGTCTTCTCCCTTTTTTTCTTGATGAGTCTGGGTAAGGCTTTATCAATTTTGTTTATCTTCTCAAAGAGCCAGCTCTTAGTTTTTTTTTATCTTAGCTCTTGTTTCCTTCATTTCTTTTTCATTTATTTCTGATCTGATCTTTAAGATTTATTTTCTTCTGCTAACTTTGGGTTTTTTTCCCCTTCTTTCTCTAACTGCTTCAGGTGTAAGGTTAGGTTGTTTATTTGAGATGTTTCTTGTTTCTTGAGGTAGGTATTGCTATAAACTTCCCCCTTAGAATAGCTTTCGCTGAATTCCATAGGTTTTGGGTCCTCGTGTTTTCATTGTCATTTCTTTCTAGGTATTTTTTGATTTCCTCTTTGATTTCTTCAGTGATGTCTTGGTTATTTAGTAGTATTGTTTAGCCTCCACATATTTGTATTTTTCACAGATTTTTTTTTCTGTAATTGATATTTAGTCTTATGGCATTGTGGTCAGAAAAGATACATGATATGATTTCAATTTTATTGAATTTGCCAAGGCTTGATTTTGACCAAGATATGATCTATCCTGGAGAATGTTCCATGAACACTTGAGAAGAAATTGTATTTTGTTGTTTTTGGATGGAATGTCCTGTAAACATCAATTAAGTCTATCTTGTTTAATGTATCATTTAAAGCTTTTGTTTCCTTATTTTCATTTTGGATGATCGGTCTATTGGTGAAAGTGGGGTGTTAAAATCCCCTACTATGATTGTGTTACTGTCGATTTCCCCTTTTTTCGCTGTTAGCATTTGCCTTATGTATTGAGGTGCTCCTATGTTGGGTGCATATTTACAATTGTTATATCTTCTTCTTGGATTGATCCCTTGATCATTACGTAGTGTCCTTATTTGTCTCTTGTAATAGTCTTTCATTTAAAGTCTATATTGTCTCATATGAAAATTGCTACTCCAGCTTTCTTCTGATTTCCATTTACATGGAATATCTTTTTCCATCCCCTCACTTTCAGTCTGTATTTGTCCCTAGGTCTGAGGTGATTTTCTTGTAGACAGCATATATACAGGTATTGTGTTTTTATCCATCCAGCCCTTCTATGCCTTTTGTTTGGAGCATTTAATTCATTTATATTTAAGGTAGTTATTGATATGTATGTTCCTATTACCATCTTTTAAATTGTTTTGGGTTTGTTATTGTTGGTCTTTTCCTTCTCTTGTGTTTCCTGCCTAGAGAAGTTCCTTTAGCATTTATTGTAAAGCTGGGTTGGTGGTGGTGAATTATCTTAGCTTTTGCTTGTTTGTAAAAGTTTTAATTTCTCTGTCAAATCTAAATGAGATCCTTGCTAGAAGAGTAATCTTGGTTGTAGGTTTTTCCATTTCATCACTTTAAATATGTCCTGCCACTCCCTTCTGGCTTGCAGTGTTTCTACTGAAAGATCAGCTGTTGACGTTATGGGGATTCCCTTGTATGTTATTTGTTGTTTTTCCCTTGCTGCTTTTAATATTGTTTATTTAATTTTTGATAGTTTGATTAATATGTGTCTTATCGTGTTTCTCCTTGGTTTTATCCTGTATGGGACTCTCTGTGCTTCCTGGACTTGTTTGACTACTTCCTTTCCCATATTAGGGAAGTGTTCAACTATAATCTCTCCAAATATATTCTCAGTCCCTTTCTTTTTCTCTTCTTCTTCTGGGACCCCTATAATTCAAATGTTGGTGCATTTAATCTTGTCCAAGAGGTCTCTGAGACTGTCCTCAATTCTTTTCATTCTTTTTTCTTCATTCTGCTCTGAGGTAGTTATTTCCACTATTTTATCTTTCAGGTCACTTATCCGTTCTTCTGCCTCAGTTATTCTGCTATTGATTCCTTTAGTTCTTCTAGGTCCTTGTTAAACATTTCTTGTATTTTTTCCATTCTATTTCCAAGATTTTGGGTCATCTTTCCTATCATTCCTCTGAATTCTTTTTCAGGTAGACTGCCTATTTTCCCTTCATTTGTTTGGTCTGGTGAGTTTCTACTTTGCTCCTTCATCTGCTGTGTGTTTCTATGTCTTCTCATTTTGCCTAACTTACTGTGTTTGGGGTCTCCTTTCGCAGGCTGCAGGTTCGTTGTTCCCATTGTTTTTGGTGTCTGGCCCCAGTGGCTAAGGTTGTTTCAGTGGGTTGTGTAGGCTTCCTGGTAGAGGGGACTGGTGTCTGTGTTTTGGTGTATGAGGCTGGACCTTGTCTTTCTGGTGGGCAGGACCACGCCCAGTGGTGTGCTTTGGGGTGTCTGTGACGTTTTTATGATTTTAGGCAGCCTTCCCACTAATGGGTGGGGTTGTGTTCCTGTCTTGCTAGTTGTTTGGCATAGGGTGTCCAGCACTGTAACTTGCTGGTTGTTGAGTGTAGCTGGCTCTTCCCATTGAGATGGAGATCTCTGAGAGAGCTTTTACTATTTGATATTACATGGGGCCGGGAGGTCTCTGCTGGACCAATGTCCTGAACTCAGTTCTCCCACCTCAGAGGCTCAGGCCTGACACCTGGCCAGAGCACTAAGACCCTGTTAGCCACACAGCCAGGTATGAGGGGAGTTTCTTGCCTTTTGGGAAGTCTGAGGTCTTCTGCCAGCATTCAGTAGGTGTTCTGTAGGAGCTGTTCCTCATGTAAATGTATTTTTGATGTATTCGTGGGGAGGAAGGTGATGCCTTACTCCTCCACCGTCCTGAAGCTATCTCTCAGAGAAGGATATTCTTATCTGAAAATATTTGTGTTTACAATCTAAAATTAAAAATAATCTGAACTTGTAAAATTATTTTTAAAACTGACATTCATAAAGGATATATAGCTGACTCCTGAACAACATGGGTTTGAGCTCTGTGGATCCATTTACATGTGGATTTTTTCTACTGATTTTTTTTGATCCACTGTTGGTTGAATCCTCAAATGCAGAATCACAGATACAAAACAAGAGTGCATATGGAGGGAATGCTGCATCAGAGGAACCACAGATAGGGGGAACTGGGACACAGAGGGCCAACTATAACTTATAGGCAGATTTTTAACTGTGCAGAGGGCAGCTCAACAAGCCTCTGTGTTGTTCATGTGTCAACTGTAGTTTTAGAGTCATCTTAAGGAAATGATAGTAATATTTCACCCTTTTGAACCAAGTTATTGCGATTGTTATAGCATAGTTAGTGGTACAAATGTTCTTTTTCTGGACTCTTTGTTATTTCAAACTATTTTATACTATTTCATTTTAAATAAAATTTTAAAATTACAATGGAAATAAGATATAAGCTAAATAAGACAATGGACCCCCACCCCCCAAATTCAAAATACTTCTATCAGTTTTTCATTTTGGAGACTTAGTTTCAACAAGAGAATTCTAGGAGACTCCACTTTAAAAATATGTGAATGTTTAATTATCTTTATGTGGATAAAGTAGAATACTAGCTAATAATAGCTAATATTCATTGAGCACTTAGTATATATGCACTTCACATATATTCTAAACTATATTTTAATCCTCACAACTCTATGAGGTAAGTACCACTGTTATCTCCCTTTTATAGATAAAGGGAATAAAGTACAGAAGGATTAAGGGACTTTCCCCACAATTACACACATTGTAGACCCAGGACATGAACTCAAGCAGCAGGACAACAAAAACCTCACTTTCTACCAGTATTCTATAATATTAAAATTCTACTGATTTTTCCAAGAGTGTGCTAATATAAAATGAAATTAACTAATATTCAAGCACTGTGTAAATGCAACAATTTGACATACTATTTTGAGAAACAGAGTACAAATATAAGAGACCTTATGTGTATAATTTTGTTTCTAATATAGCTCGGTTATGTAATGACTATAACAATTATAGAGATTATAGAAGCTCAAGATATGTGAATCAATAAAAAGTAGACTGCATACTGAAGTTGCATAGTGTGTAAAGTCATTATATGCTTGAATAAGATATTTAACTTCTTTAAATACCAGAAGACTCAACTGTAAAATGGGATAACAGTACCTACCTCATATGATTCCTATGAGGATCAAATGAGATAACACATATAAAAGTACTGCTCAGAGCCTAGCACAAAATAAGCATATAATAAATCTTTATAAGTGATAATTAGTGAAGGTGATAAATTCTAAGATAATCAACAGTGGTAACAAAACAGGAAAACGTATTATGCTTTAATAATCATTTACAACCAGCCTTAACAGAAAAAGAAGGATCTTCCATAGTTTTCCACTTTTATATCTTTCAAAAGGTTGTCTCTCTTCATTCAAAGTTCTTCTGCAAATTTTCATATTCATTTCCAAAATTCTTACATCTATCAGTAACAGTATTTCTAGTTAGAGTGTTATAAACTTCCCACTTTCAACCTCTAACTGCCTAAACAGCATCTTACTATTAATCTTTCTAATTAAGAAGTTCTACAGCAGTCTAGCTTGTTACTGAACAAGGTAGTTTATTACTCAAAAGGTGAGAATAATCAGGATATGACTTTAAATTTATGAGCATAGTCAAATTTCAAATTAATTGTGTACATGTGCACATACATGAGCAAAAGAAGTTTTTTCTCTCTGAGAAGGTGGGTAAAGCTAGATTGTATTTTTCTCTTTGCAATAACTGAGGAACAAGCGAAGAGCGTTAAGGTGATTCAAAAGAAAACAGGGATACAATTCAACTGAAAAATAGAGGATTAGTCTTCAAGGAAGACATACAGCATTCTCAAACATTTGGCCAAGATCAAGTATAGAATATTATTCTAATTAGAATAGAAATTTCAGGTAAGGAAAGGACGATTAACTAAATCTAAGTTGTAACTGTAAAGCTCAGCAAGTTCACATGGTTTTAGCACATAGGAAAAAGAGGATTTGAACTCAGGCAGTCTAATTCCAAAGAGTTCTTAATCACTGTGCTAATACCAAATTACATGGATCATTACCCTAAGAATTAGCATTTTCCTACCTGAAGATTAATTTAAAATCTATTATAACAAATATATTCTAACATTAAAAATGGCATGTTCATCTATTTTGAATACTTTTACCCTTTATCTTAAAATACCACTTTTTACATAGGGAGTTGCTTTGCAATTTTCTATAGCAATGAAAAACATAATTTACAATTCTCATAAATATATAAATTGGCCATTATTATGCTGGAGCACTGAGGGAAGAAAAAATCTGTTTCTCTCATTGGCTCAGAAGCAGCCACTAAAATAAAAAGTTATAATTTCCAAGACTGTTCGCTTTCCTGCTGACATTAGTGAGACTGGGGCACCAAGCAGGAAGTATACCAGAGACATTTCACCTTCTGCTTTCAGGAGAACACAAAATGCCAAATAGAAAAGGACCATATTAGGGAAAACACTTGATTTCCAAGTTTCTAAAATAGTATTAAAAACAATAAGGGAAAAATGCAAATTATAAAGCAGTATGATGGCACATCAATCACAACTTCCTAACAAGCCCTTTCAGCATTCAGTGGTAGTTGCTGAAACACTAAAATAAAGTGATGTTTCAATTATTTGGTTTTAAACAATGACAGGTTTAAGATTCACCTGATTAAAAACCATCCACACAAATATAATAGCATATCATAAGATACTTGGCAAACAGTTTTTGCAAATGGCAGTTGTTAACATATTTTTTCTACACATATAAATGTTGTGCTGAGGAGGAGAGTAAGATGTTCTTTTCTACCTTTCTTTTATGATGGGTTGTAGAAGCATCCATCTCTTCCTCTCCTATATTATCAATTTGTGAAGTTGGACTACAATTCATTCTCTCCTCTTCTTGCCTCTGGAGTCTGTCTGCTACAGCCTGGATAGCTTCTGTCCATTCTTCCCTACAAAAACAAGAAAAAATTTCCATTAATAAAGAATTGTAATGATGTAAATATTTCTTTTATAAAATATAAAATCAACACAAAGTCTATTCCAGAGTAATACGTAAGCCCCATCTTCAAGATATACTAGCATTTATTTGGAGGTATATTAACAAAGAAGGAGGAGGAGGAGGGAGGGGGAGGAGAAGGGGAGAAGGAGAAGACGATTGTAAGAAAACTGACTAAAAATCCATTTAAAGTATGGTTAAATTTTAATTCTCTGCACACATCTTATCTATTAAGTATATAGACCCCCAAAGTTTTGCCACACTTTTTAAATGTATTGTTTAGCCATTGTAAGTCCATCACTGACATACTCAGTTTCTTTATTATGGTCCAACAGATGTTCCAAGAAAAAGCTTTCAAAGGCAAAACCTGTTCCCAGATCATATGAAAGTTTCTGTTTTAAAAAATGATAGGCACAGTTTGTAGCTTAAATAATAAATCTCAGGAGCAGTAGTATGAAGCTTTTACTTTTTGACACTTGTGCTATCAGATAAAGGATCACTTATTTCCATATAAATAAAATCAGTTTGCAGATTTCTTAAGACAAAGTCTGTTAGAATTGCATTAAATCTGTAGGTCAATCTGGAGGAAATTGCCATCTTAATAAATTAAGTCTTCCAATCCATGAACATGGTATAGCTCTCCATTTATTTAGGTCTTCAATTTTCCAATGCAGTGTTTTGTAATTTTCTGTGAAAATGTCTTGCAAATCTTTAATTGAATTTATTTCTAAGTATTCTTTTATGCTATTATGGAGGTTTAATTTTTTTCATTTTCTAATTTTTCTTGCTAGTATTTAGAAATACAATTGCTTTTTCTATGTTGACCTTTTATTCTATAGCCTTAATAAATTCATTTAATATTTCTAACAGCTTTTATTTTTCTGGATTTTCTACAAATACTACCATACTGTCTACAAATAAGAGCAATAAGTTTACTTCTTCCTTTCCAGTTTGTTTCCCTTTCATTTCTTTTTCTTGCCTTATAATGCACTAGAACAGACCATCAGTACAATGTTAAATAAAAGTCGTGAGAGCAGACATTCTTACTTTGCTCCAGATGTTAAGAGAGAAAATATCAAGCCTTTTACCTTTGAGTATTATGTAAACTGTAGTTTGTAGATACCCTTAATCAAGTTGAGTAAGTTCCCTTCCATTCCTAGCCAGCTGAGTGTTTTTGTTATGAAAGAGTGTTGAATTTTTTCAAATGCTTCTTCTGCACCTGTTGAAATGACCATGTAGTTTTCTTTTATCCTATTAATACAGTGAAATTAGTTGAATGATTTTCAGATGTTAATACAACTGAATTCTAGTATAAACTCCATTTAGTCATAATGTATTAACCTTTTTCTTGCATATTTTTTGAATTTGGTTTGTCAAACTTTTGTTAAGAAATTTTGCATTGACTATAGTCACAAGTATATTGGGCTACTTCTTTCTCCTTTTTTTAAATCAGTATTTTTAGTGAATTATAGTTGATTTACAATGCTAATTTTGCTGTACAGCAAAGTAATACAGTTAAATATATATACATGCTTTTTTTAACGTATTCTTTTCCATTATGGTTTATGATAGGATATTGAACATAGTTCCCTGTGCTGTATAGTAGGACTTTGTTGTTTCTCCATTCTATATATAAAAGCTTACATCTGCTAACCCCAACTTCCATTCTATCGCTCCCCCTACTCCCTCCCCCTTGGCAACCACCAGTCTGTTCTCTAGGTCTAAGATTCTGTTTTTGTTTCATAGATAGGTTCATTTGGGTCATATTTTAGATTCCACATATAAGCGATATCATATTTTGTCTTTCTCTTTCTGACTTACTTCACTTAGTATGATAATCTCTAGTTGCATCCATGTTGCTGCAAATGGCATTATTTCGTTCTTTTTCATGGCTGAGTAGTATTCCATTGTATATATGTACCATATCTTTATTCATTCATCTGTCGATGGATATTTAGGTTGTTTCTATGTCTTAGCTATTGTGAATAGAGCTGCTATGAACATAGGGACACATGGCTTTCTGAATTATACTTTTGTATGAATATATGCCCAGAAGTGGGATTGCTGGATCATACGCTAATTCTGTTTTTAGATTTCTGAGATACCTCCGTACCATTTTCCACAGTGGCTGCACCAACTTAAAGTCCCACCAAAAATGTAGGAGGGTTCCCTTTCCTCCACACCCTCTACAGCATTTGTTATTTGTAACTTTTTAATGATGGACATTCTGACTGGTGTGAAGTGGTACCTCATTGTAGTTTTGATTTGCATTTCTCTAATAGCAATGTTGAGCATCTTTTCATGTGCCTATTGGTCATCTATATTTGTTCTTTGGAGAAATGTCTATTTATGTCTTCTGCCCATTATTTGACTAGGCTGTTTGTTTTGTTGTTGTTATGAGCTATTTGTATAGTTTGGAAATTAAGCTCTTGTTGGTTGCAATATTTGCAAATATTTTCTCCCATTCTTGTAGGTTGTATTTTTGTTTTGTTTATCATTTCCTATGCTGTGCAAAAGCTTGTAAGTTTGGGGCTTCCCTGGTGGCGCAGTGATTGAGAGTCCGCCTGCCGATGCAGGGGACATGGGTTCGTGCCCCAGTCCGGGAAGATCCCACATGCCGCGGAGCGGCTAGGCCCGTGAGCCATGGCTTCTGAGCCTGCGTGTCCAGAGCCTGTGCTCTGCAATGGGAGAGGCCACAACAGTGAGAGGTCCACGTACCGCAAAAAAAAAAAAAAAAAGCTTGTAAGTTTGATTAGGTCTCATTTGTTTATTTTTGTTTTTATTTCTATTGCCTTAGGAGACTAACCTAAGAAAACAATGTTAAGATTTATGTCAGAGAATGTTTAGCCTATGATCTCTTCTAGGAGTTTTATAGTGTCATTTCTTATGTTTAAGTCTTTAAGCCATTTTGAGTTTATTTTTATGTATGGTGAGAGGATGTGTTCTAATTTCGTTGATTTATATGCAGCTGTCCAACTTTCACAACACCACTTGCTGAAGAGATTGTCTTTTCCCTGTTGTATATTCTTGCCCCCTTTGTTGAAGAATAATTGACAATTGGTATGTGGGTTTATATCTGGGCTCTCTGTACTGTTCCATTGATCCATATGTCTGATTTTGTGCCAGTACAACACTGTTTTGATAATTGTAGCCTTGTAGTACTGTCTGAAGTCTGGGAGGGTTATGCCTCCTGCTTTGTTCTTTTTCTTCAGGATTGCTTTGGTCATTCTGGGTCTTTTATGGTTCCATATAAATTTTAGGATTATTTGTTCTAGTTCTGTGAAAAATGTCATGGGTAATTTGATAGGGATTGCATTAAATCTGTAGATTGCTTTGGATAACATAGCCATTTTAACAATATTTATTCTTCCAATCCAAGAGCATGGGATATCTTTCCATTTCTTTGAATTATCTTCAATTTCCCTTATTAATGTTTTGTAGTTCTCAGTGTATAAGGCTTTCACCTCCTTGATCAAATTTATTCAGAAGTATTTTATTTGGGGGGATGCAATTTTGAAAGGTATTGTGTTTTTACATTCCCTGATAGTTTATCATTGGTGAAAAGAAATGCAACCGATTTCTGTATGTTAATCTTGTATCCTGCTACCTTGTTGAATTCGTTTATCATTTCTAGTAGTTTTTATGTGGAGTCTTTAGGGGTTTATATACATAGTATATTATCATCTGCATATAATAACAATTTGACCTCTTCCTTTCCAGTTTGGATACCTTTTATTTCTTCTTCTTGTTTGACTGCCGTGATTAGGACTTCCAATACTATGTTGAATAGAAGAGGTGAGAGTGGGTACCTTGTCTTGCTCCAGATTTTAGCGGGAAAGCTTTCAGCTTTTCACTACTGAGTATGATATTGGCTGTAGGTCTGTCATGAATAACTTTTATTATCTTGAGATATGTTCCCTCTATATCCACTTTTGTAAGAGTTTTAATCATGAATACATGTTGAATTTTGTTAAATGCTTTTTCTGCATCTATTGAGATGATCATGTGGTTTTTGGCTTTTATGTGGAGTACCACATTGACTGATTTGTATATGTTGATCCATCCTTGTGAACTTGGGATGAATCCCAATTGGTTATGGTGTATGATGATTTTATGTGTTGTTGGATTTGGTTTGCTAATATTTTGTTGATATAGTTCTCTCTTCTTATGATAGCACTGACCATTTTTTGGAATGAGGGTGACACTAGCTTTATAAAATGAGAAGGGAAGGGTTCCCACCTCCATTATTTTATGTAATTAATTGTGTAGGCTTGGTAATATTTCCTCTTCAAATATTTGACAGAAGTAAACATTGAAGCCATCTGGAATTGGAGTTTTTCTTCAGGAAAAATTTTTTACTCAAACCCAATACTGTTCATTAATATTGAGCTTTTCAACTTTGCCAATGTTTTCTACGGGTCAGTATCAGTAATTTGTGTCTTCCCTCTTTTTTCTATTTTTTCCTAACAATCTTACAAGCCATTTTTTGACTCTATTAAGTATTTTCAAAGAACTAACTTTTGTTTATGGATTATTCCCTATTATTTTTCTGCATTCTATTTAATTGAATTCTACTCTCTATTGTTTCCTTATTTTGGATTGCTCTGGGATTACTTTACTCTACTTTTCTACTTTCTTAAGATGGAAACTTAAGGACTAGAGAACTTTCTTCTTTTCAAACACAAGCATTAGAGGTGATACATTTCCCTCTAAGCACCTTTTGCATCCATGCTCATCAGTAATATTTGTAATTTTTTTTTTCTGATATCTTTGGTTTTGGTATCAGGGTGATGGTGGCCTCGTTGAACGAGTTTAGGAGTGATCCTCCCTCTGCAATTTTTTGGAAGAGTTTGAGAAGGATAGGTGTTAGCTCTTCTCCAAATATTTGATAGAATTCACCAGTGAAGTGATCTGGTCCTAGACTTTTGTTTGTTGGAAGATTTTCAATCACAGTTTCAATTTCAGTACCTATGATTGGTCTGGTTATATTTTCTATTTCTTCCTGGTTCAGTCTTGGAAGATTGTACCTTTCCAAGAATTTGTCCAATTCTTCCAGGTTGTACATTTTATTTGCACATAGTTGCCTGTATTAGTCTCATGATCCTTTGTATTTCTGTGGTGTCAGTTGTAATTTCTGCTTTTTCATTTCTAACTTTATTGAGTCCTCTCCCTTTTTTTCTTGATGAGTCTGGCTAAAGGTTTATCAAATTTGTTTATCTTCTGAAAGAACCAACTTTTGTTTTTATTTATCTTTGCTATTGTTTTCTTTGTTTCTATTTCATTTATTTCTGCTCCAATCTTTATGATTTCTTTCCCTCTGCTAACTTTGGGTTTCCTTTCTTCTCCTTTCTCTAGTTGCTTTAGGTGTAAGGTTAGATTGTTTATGTGAGATTTTTCTTGTTTCTTGAGGTGAGATTCAATTGCTATATACTTCCCTCTTAGAAGTGCTTTTCCTGTGTTTTGGAAACACAGTTTTGGGTCATTGTGTTTTTGTTGTCATTTGTTCTATGTATTTTTTTTTCTTTCCTCTTTGATTTCTTCAGTGATCTCTTAGTTTTTTAGCAGCACACTGTTTAGCCTCCAGATGTTTGTGTTTTTTACAGCTTTTTCCCTCTGATTTCTAATCTTATAGCATTGTGGTCAAAAAAGATACTTGATACGATTTCAATTTTCTTACATTTTCCGAGGCTTGATTTGTGACACAAGATGTGATCTATCTTGGAGAATGTTTCTTGTGTGCTTAAGAAAGTGTATTCTACTGCTTTCGGGTGGAATGTCCTATAAATATCAATTAAATCTATGTGGTCTATTGTGTTATTTAAAGCTGCTGTTTCTTTATTTATTTTCTGTCTGGATGATCTGTCCATTGGTGTACATAGGGTGTTAGAGTCCACCACTTATTATCATGTTACTGTTGATTTCCCCTTTTATGGCTGTTAGCATTTGCCTTATGTACTGAGGTACTCTTACGTTGGGTGCATAAATATTTATAATTATTATGTTTTCTTCTTGGATTGATCCCTTGATCATTATGTAGTGTCCTTCTTTGTCTCTTGTAACAAGTCTTTATTTTAAAGTCTATTTTATCTGGTACGAGTATTGCTGCTCCAGCTTTCTTTTGATTTCCATTTGCATGGAATAGCTTTTTCCATCTCCTCACTTTCAGTCTGTATGTATCCCTAGGTCTGAAGCGGATCTCTTGAAAATAGCATATATGGGTCCTGTTTTTGTATCCATTCAGCCAGTCTGTATCTTTTCGTTGCAGCATTAAATCCATTTACATTCAAGGTGATTACTGATATGTATGTTCCTATTACCATTTTCTTAATTGTTTGGGGATTGTTTTTGTGGGTCTTTTTCTTCTCTTGTGTTGCCCACCTAGAGAAGTTCCTTTAGCATTTGTTGTAAAGCTGGTTCGGTGGTGCTGAATTCTCTTAGCTTTTGTTTGTCTGTAAAGCTTTTGATTTCTCTGTCGAATCTGAATGAGATCCTTGCTGGGTAGAGTAATCTTGGTTGTACGTTTTTCCCTTTCATCACTTTAAATATATCCTGCCACTGCCTTCTGACCTGCAGAGTTTCTGCTGAAAAATCAGCTAATAACCTTATAGAGATTCCCTTGTATTTTATTTGTTGCTTTTCCCTTGTTGTTTTTAATTTTCTTTTCTTTTAATTTAAATGTTGTTAGTTTGATTAATATGTGTCTTGGTGTGTTTCTCCTAAGGTTTATCCTACATGGGACTCTCTGTGCTTCCTGGACTTGGGTGGCTATTTCTTTTCCCACGTTAGGGAAGTTTTCAATTATAATTTCTTCAGATATTTTCTCAGACTCTTTCTCTTTCTATTCTTCTTCTGGGACCCCTATAATTTGTTATGCTGTTGCATTTAATATTGTCCCAGAGGTCTCTGAGACTGTCTTCAGTTCTTTTCATTCTTTATTCTGCTCCTCAGTGGTTATTTCCATCATTCTATCTTCCAGCTCATTTATCCATTCTTCTGTCTCAGTTATTCTGCTATTGCTTCCTTCTAGTGTATTTTTCATTTCAGTTATTGTGTTCTTATTTACTGTTTGTTTGGTTTTTAGTTCTACAAAGTCTTTGTGAACCATCTCTTGAATTTTCTTGATCTGTGCCTCCATTCTATTTCTGTGACTTTGGATCATCTTTACTATCATTACTCTGTATTCTTTTTCAGGTAGGTTGCCTATTTCCTCTTCTTTAATTTGGTCTTGTAGGTTTTTACCTTGCTCCTCCATCTGTGACATGTTTTTGTCATCTCTTTGTTCTTGATGGGTGGGGCTGTGTTCCTGTCTTACTGGCTGTTTGGCTTGCGGCGTCCAGCACTGGAGTTTGCAGGCAGTTGGGTAGAGCTGGGTGTTGGTGCTGAGATGAGGACCTCCAGGAGGCCTCACTCCGATTAAGATTCCCTGGGGTCTGAGCTTCTCTGTTAGTCCAGCTGTTTGGACTCAGCGCTCCCACCACAGGAGCTCAGGCCCAACCTCTGCCCTGGGAGCCAAGATACCACAATCCATGCATCACAGCAGTCATTTCCAGAGAAGCTTTGGGATTAGTGGAATATCTGACATGGACTGAAGTGTTATTTAATTAATTTATTTACTTATATCAATTTTAACAGCTTTATTGGAATATAGTTCATATATCACACAAAGTACTCCTTTAATGTGAACAAGTCAGTGATATCTAGTATGTTCACAAAATTGTGCAACCAATACCATAACTTAAGCACATTTAAGAATATTTTAATCACCCCAACGAGAAACCCTAACCTTAGGCATCTACCAGTGTACTTTCTGTCTGTCTGCCTGTTCTGAGCATTTCACATAAATGGAATCATACAATATATTGTTCTTTATGACTGGCTTCTTGTGATTTAACAAAATGTTTCTGAGGCTCATCCATGATGTACTTCATTTCTTATTATTTTTGAATAACATTACATTTTTAAAATGTACCATATTTACTTATCCAGTTGTCAGTTCATGGATATTTTTATTGTTTGTACTTTTTGGCAATTATGAATAATGCTACTATGAACATCATATACAAGTTTTTTTGAGTATACATAAGTTTTTATTTCTTTGCGGTATATACCTAGGAGAGGAATTGCTGGGTAATATGGTAACTCTATATTTAACTTTTGAGGACCTGCCATATTGTTTTCCAAAGCAGCTGTACCATTTTACACTCCACCCAGCACTGTATGAGGTTTCCAATTCCTCCACACTTGCTATTATCTGCCTGTTTTATTGTAGCTATCCCAGTGCGTGTGAAGTAGTATCTCAGTGTGACTTTGATTTTTGTTTTCCTGAAGCTAATGATGTTGAGCACCTTCTCATGTGCTCATGGGCTATTTGTATATCTTCTTTGGAGAAATTTCTATTCAAATCCATTGCCCATTTTTTAATTGTGTGATTTGTCTTTTGTATTGAGTTGTAAGACTTCTCTGTATATTCTGGATACAAGTCCCTTATAACATATATGATTTGCAAACATTTTCTCCCATACTATGGGTTGTCTTTTCACTTTCTTGATAGTGTCTTTTAAAGGATATAAGTTTTAATTTTGATGATTCCAAATTACCTATTTTTGTTTCTTCTCTTGCTTGTGTAGCATACCTAGGAAATCACTGCCTAATCCAAGATTATTAACATTACATCTGTGTTTTCTTCTGAGGAAATCATTGCCTAATCCAAGATTACTGACATTTACATCTATGTTTTCTTCTGAGTGTTTTATAGTTTTGGCTCTTACATTTAGGTTTTTTTTTTTTTTGTGGTACACGGGCCTCCCACCGCTGCGGAGCACAGGCTCCGGACGCGCAGGCCCAGCGGCCATGGCTCACGGGCCCAGCCACTCCGCGGCACGCGGGATCCTCCCAGACCATGGCACGAACCCGCCTCCCCTGCATCGGCAGGCGGACTCTCAACCACCGCGCCACCAGGGAAGCACACATTTAGGTTTTTGATCAATTTTTAGTTAATTGCTGTATACAGTGTGAGGTATAGGTCTAAATTCATTCTTTTGCATGTGAACATCCAGTTATCCCAAGACCATTTGTTGAAACATTATTCTTTGCCATTGAATGGCCTTGGCACACCTGACAGTAATCAACTGACCACAGAGATATGGGTTTGTTTTTGGACTCTCCATTCTATTCCATTATCTGTCTATATACTATCCTTATGTCAGTATAATACTGTCTTGATTATAGTAGCTTTGCAGTGGGTTTTGAAATTGTGAAGTATAAGTACTTGAACTTTGTTCTTCTTTTTCAAGACTGTTCCATCCATTCCAGGACCATTTTATTTGTTACTGTTAGAATTCTAGGGTCAGATTGTTAATTTCTGGGGGGAAGAGCAGTTCAAATTTTGATAGGGATTTTATTGAATCAGTAGGTATACTAGGAGACTATTGCCATCTTAACACTAACTCTTCCAATCCGTGAATGTGAGGTGCCTTTCCACTTATTTAGATCTTCTTTAATTTCACTCAAAAATGTTTTGTGTAGTTTTCAGTGTCCAAGTCTTGTATGTCATTTGTTAAATTTATTCCTAAGTATATTATCCTTTTGATGCTATTGTAAATGGAACTGTTTTCTTAATTTCATTTTTGAATTATTCATTGTTAAGTATATAGAAATACAATTGATTTTTGCATATGATCTTGTATTGTAACCTTGTTGAGTCCCTGTATTAGGTCTAATAGTTTTGTGCAGGGGGCGGGGGTTCTTTAGGATTTTCTATACGCAGGATTATGTCATCTGCAAATAGAAACGTTTCACTTCTTTTCCAATGTAGATTCATTTTATTTCTTTCCCTTGCCTAATAGCCCTGTCCAGAACCTCCAGAACAATGTAGAATAGAATTGGTGAGAGATGACATTGTTGCATTGTTCCTGATTTTAGGGGGAAGCATTTCTGTCTTTCACCATTAAGTATGGTGTTAGCTGTGGGTTTTTCATAGATGTCTTATATCTTGTTGAAGTTGTTTCTTTCCATTTCTAGTTTGAGTGTTTTATCATGAAAGGATGTTAAATTTTGCCCAATGCTTTTTATGCAGCTACTGAGATGATAATGTGGTTTTTGTCCTTTATTCTATTGATGTGGTATATTTAACTTAATTGAGTCTTAATATTAAATCAATGTTGCATTTCTGTAATAAAACCCACTTGCTCATGCTGTTTAAAAAAAAAAGGCTTGGCTGTTGGGGGCAGGGCTAGAAAGGGGCAGGGCCTAGGCTTAGGCAGGCAGAAGAGGCCCTGGGGGGATGGTGGTGGGGTGGGGCCTAGGCCCCCAGAAGGGCCTCGGGGTGACCCCACCCCAGCCCCTCCCCTCCCCCAGCTGTCCCTCAGGGGCACCAGTCCCTTCTTGCCTCTACTTTTCCTCCCTCCCTCCCATGCCCCCAGGCCTCACATGGCCAGAGGGGGCCTTGGAGGGCAGAGGATCAGGTGCTGGACCTCACCAGGCTCCCTGGGCCTGAGTGGGTGTGGGAAATGCTGGCTGTGTTCCCTTCTGATCCTCCGATCCCGAGAAGGTCTCCCTCTATTCCCGCTGATTTCCTCGGCCCCTCCCGAGGGTGGGAACCCCTCCCCTCCCCCAGCCGCCCCTCAGGGGCACCAGTCCCCATCTAGCCTCTACTTTTCCTCCCCCTCCCTCCCACACCCCCAGGACCCATGCAGCCAGAGGGGCCCTCAGAGGGCAGAAGATCAAGCCCTGGACCTCAGCAGACTCCCTAGGCCCAAGTGGGCAGGGGAAACACTGGCTATGTTGTTCCCTTCCAATCCTTTGATCCCTTGAGAGTCTTTCCCTGTCCCTGTTGATCCTCTATCTGTGAGTGGGCCCCTCCAGGCTTGGGAACTCTTCCCCTCCCCCAGCCACCACACAGGGGCACCAGTTCTGTCTGGCCTCCACTTCTCCTCCCCACTCCCTTCCTCAACGTCCTACTCAATCGCTCGGGAGTTCCTCCTGTCCTCTCAGGTGTGTGAGCTCCCCCACCAGTGCCTGGTAGGTGCCCTAGTTGTGAGGAGATGAGAACTCTACGTCCTCCTACTCTGCCATATTGAACCCGCCTGTATCTGTGGTTTTGCATCCTCAGATTCAACCAACTAAGCATTGTGTAGCACTGGAGTATGTATTTATTGAAAAAAAATCCACATATAAGTGGAATAGTGCAGTTCGAACCCACATTGTTCAAAGATCAGCTGTAATTTGTAATGGCTCTTTTTTTTTTTTTTTTTTTTTTGTGGTACACAGGCCTCTCACTGTTGTGGCCTCTCCCGTTGTGGAGCACAGGCTCTGGACGCACAGGCTCAGCGGCCATGGCTCACGGGCCCAGCCGCTCCACGGCATGTGGGATCTTCCTGGACTGGGGCACAAACCCATGTCCCCTGCATCGGCAGGCAGACTCTCAACCACTGCACCACCAGGGAAGCCCTGTAATGGCTCTTTTGAATTTTGTTTTTGACTCAGTGATTACTAAGACATATGTTATTCAATTTCCAAACACCTGCAGCTTTTCTGGTTTTCTTATTCACTTGATTTCTAATCAATCATTTTATAATCCAGGATTATAAACCAGGATACACTTAATCACGGTGAATTAACCACATGTATTTGAAAACCGTTTATTCTCCCAATTTTGGGTATAGTAGCCTGTAAATATCAATTACATCATGGTGGTAGTATAATTCTATGTCTTTGTTGACTTTTTGTCTAGTTGCTCTTATTGAGAAAAATTTTTTAATTTCCAAATATGATTGTGGGATTGTCTGTTCTTCTCTTTTTAATCATTACTGTATGCATACATATTAATAATTGTATATCATCCAGATCAATCAACCCTTTTATCATAGCTGTCTTACTAGTTTCTAGCAATATTTTATTTTGAAATCTCATATAATACAGCAAATCTTTTTATGCTTAATGAATGCATGATACAACCTAGCTCTCTTTACACACACACACACACACACACACACACACACATATATATTTTTATTGTTGCGGTACGCGGGCCTCTCACTGTTGTGGCCTCTCCCGTTGTGGAGCACAGGTTCCGGATGCGCAGGCTCAGTGGCCATGTCTCACAGGCCCAGCCGCTCTGTGACATGTGGGATCTTCCTGGACCAGGGCACAAACCCGTGTCCCCTGCATCAGCAGGCGGACTCTCAACCACTGCGCCACCAGAGAAGCCCTCTCTTTATATTTAAAGTACATCTCTTACAGAGAGTATTTAAGTAAACCTTGCATTTTCATCAATTCTGAAATTCTCTGCCTTTTAACTGCAGTGTTAAATACATTAATACTTAATACAATTATTTATATGGTTGCACAAGAGTCCACTGTTTTATTTTTTTCTGCTTGTTTCCTCTTCTTATTTTCCTCTTTGCTTTCTGGTTTTGTTTGATTATTTTATACTTTTTTCAGGATTCCAGTTTAGTTTTCCTTCAGGGTTTTCAGCCATCTTATTCTGCATTGTTTTAAAATATACTCTTAACTTACACAGAGTTCACTTATATAATGTAAAACAGATTAATTAATGTTTTATAATTCTATTTCTCTTCATATTATCTTGGTGATCATCATACCCTTCCTCTCCTTTTAGAAGTTATCCTTGAAATTATAACATTCATCCCTGACTTAGCAAAGTCTAATATATCAATACTTCTAACTCTTCCCAGAAAACGTGGTGAGGTCTCTAGAAATGAACTCCATTTTCCTGTTGACCTCAATTGATGCTATTATTTCAGATTTGTTTTATTCTTTATATAATCAAACCACAAAATATATTATTATTGTTCATAAGATTAATACTCATTTGGCTTTATCAACTTATTTACTATTTTAACTGTTTTTCATTTATTCTTACATCTTTGCTCCCATTTGGAATGATTTTTATTCTGTCTGAAGAAGGATTTCCTTTACAGTAGGCCTGCTGGTAACAAACTGTATCAGTAATCTTCTCTCTGCTCTGCACTTTAAAATTCCTTTAAAAATATAAGTATGCATTGTGAACTGAATACCTCAGTAAAGCTAATTAGCATTCATTACAACACATAGGTACCTTTATTTTTTTCTTTGCATCCACCCTATCTGGCCACCACCTGTTTGTTCTCCATATCTATGTGTTTCTGTTTTGTTTTTAGATTCCACATATAACTGAAATCATATGGTATTTGTCTCTGTCTGCTTTATTCACTTAGTATAATACTCTTTTAGGTTCATCCATGTTGTCATGGCAAGATTTCATTCTTTTTTCCATTGTATATGCATACCACATCTTCTTTATCCATTCATCTATTGATGGACACTAAGGTTGCTTCCATAGCTTGGCTACTTTAAATAACACTGCAATGAACACAAGGGTGCATACATCTTTTCAAATTAGTGTTTTCATTTTCTTCAGAAAAATAACCAGAAGTAAACTTGCTAGATTGGATGGTAGTACTATTTTTAATTTTTGAGGACCCTCCATACTGTTTTCCATAGTGGCTGCACCAATTTACATTCCTGCCAACAGTGTACAAGGGTTCCCTTTTCCCCACATCCTCATCAGCACTTGTTATTTCTTATATTTCTGATAATTTCCATTCTAACAGATGTGAGGTGATATCTCATTGTGGTTTTGATTTCCATTTTCCTGGTAGTTAGTGATTTTGAGCATCTTTTCATGGGTCTGCTGGCCATCTGTATGTCTTCCTTGGAAAAATGTCTATTCAGATCCTATGCTTATTTTTTATTCAGATTGTTTTCCTAATATTGAACTGTGTGAGAGTTCTTTATGTGTTTTGAATATTAACCCTTTACTGGATATATCATTTGCAAATATTTTGTCCCATTTAGTAAGTTGCCTTTTTGGTTTGTTAATGGTTCTCTTCACTGTGTAGAAGCTTTTGTTTGATATATTCTCATTTGTTTATTTCTGCTTTTGTTTTTCTTGCTTGAGAAGACCTATCAAAAAAAATATTGCTAAGACTGATGTCAAAGAGCATATTGAGGGCTTCCCTGGTGGCACAGTGGTTGGGAGTCCACCTGTCAATGCAGGGGACATGGGTTTGAGCCCTGGTCCAGGAGGATCCCACATGCCATGGAGCAACGAGGTCTGTGCGCCACAGCTGCTGAGCCTGCGCTCTGGAGCCCACGAGCCACAGCTGCTGGGCCCGCGTGCCACAACTACTGAGGCCCGTGTGCCTGGAGCCCAAGCTCTGCAATGGGAGAGGCCGCCACAGTGAGAGGCCTGCGCACCGCAATGAAGAGTAGCCCCTGCTTGCCTCAGCTGGAGGAAGCCCGCGTGCAGTAACGAAGACCCAATGCAGCCAAAAATAAATAAGTAAATAAATTAATTAATTTTAAAAAAAGAGCATACTGACTATGTTTTCTTTTAGGAGTTTTGTGCTTTCAGGTCTCACATTTAAGTCTTGAATTCATTTTGAGATTATTTTGTATATAGTTTAAGAAAGTAGTTCAGTTTCATTCTTTTGCATGAAGCAGCCAGTTTTCCCAACACCATTTATTTAAGTATTTCTTCCTCTTCAATTTTTTTAGAATAGCTTAACAAGGATAGATATTAGCTCTTCTTTAAATGTTTGGTAGAATTCACCTGAAAAGCTGTCTGGCCTGAACTTTTGTTTGTTGGAAGGTTTTGGTTTTTTTTAACTGATTCAATTTCAATTACTGGTAACTGGTCTGTTCATATACTTATTTCTTCCTCATTCAGTCTTGGGAGATTGTACATTTCTAGTAATTTATCCATTACTTCTAGGTTGTCCATTTTACTAGTGTATAATTGTTCACAGTATTGTTTTATGATCCTTTCTCATTACTGTGGTTTTGGTTGTAATGTCTCCTCTTTCATTTCAGATTTTATTTATTTTGGCCCTTTTCTCTTTTTCTTCAAGAGTCTGTCTAAAGGATTTTCAATTTTGTTTACTTTTTCAAAGAACCAGCTTTTAGTCTCATTGACATTTTCTATTATTTTTTCAGTCACTATTTTATTCATTTCTACTCTGGTCTTTATTATTTATTTCTCTCTACTAACTCAGGGTTTTGTTTATTCTTTATTATTCTATTCCTAGTTTTCTTAGGTGAAAGGTTAGGGTGCTTACTTGAGGTTTTTCTTGTTTCCTGAGGTAGGCATGTATTAGTACAAGCTTCCCTCTTAGAGCTGCTTTTGCTGTAACCCACTGATTTTGAATCGTTGTGTTTCCATTTTCATTTGTCTCAAAGTATTATTTTATTTCCTCTATGATTTCTTTAGTGACCCACTGATTGTTTAGTAACATATTGTTTAGCTGCCATGTGTCCATGTAGGTGATTTCTAGTCTCATACCTTCATAGTCGGAAAAGATGCTTGATATAATTTCAATCCTTAAATTTGTTGAGACTTGTTTTGTGGCCTAGCATGTGATATATCCTGGAGAGTCTTTCATGTGCACTTGAAAAGAATGTGTATTCTGCTGGGTTTAGATGGACTATCTTCTCTCTCTCTCTCTGTATACGTGTGTGTGTATGTGTGTGTATGTATATTATCTGGTCTAATGTGAAATTTAAGGCCAATATTGCCTTACTGATTTTTCTGTTTGGATGATCTGTCCATTGATGTAAGTGGGATGTTAAAAGTCCCCTATTATTGTGTTATTGTCAATATCTCCCTTTAATATTTGCTTTATGTATTTAGGTGCTCCTATGTTGGGTGCATATATATTTACAATTTTTATATGTTCTTCTTGATCCCTTTATCATCATGTATATCCTTCTTTGTCTCTTGCTACAGTCTTTGCTTTAAACTCTATATATTGGCATTTTGTATTTACTGGCATTTTATTTATTGCTTTCTGGTTATTTTTGTGGTTATTTTTTGTTCCTTTCTTCTTCTTTTGTTCTCTTCCCTTATGACATGATGACTAGCTTTAGTATCATATTTGCATTATATTAACTTTGTATGTCATCATTTTAAGTTGATGATCACTTAACTTCAAACACATTCTAACAATCCACCCCCACACACACATTTAATGTTTTAGACATATTTTACATCATTTTGTTTTGTGTGTCCCTTAACTACTTATTGTAACTATAAATGATTTTACTACTTTTGTCTTTTAACCTTTTTACTAGCTTTAAAAGTGATTGATGTAACCATCATTATTATATATTTACCTGGTTACCAATGAGATGTTTCCTTTATTAATTTTCATATTTTCTAGGTGTGGTCTTTTATTTCCCACTCAGGGAAGTCCCTTTAACATTTCTTGTATAACTGGTTTGGTGCTGCTGAACTCTTCTAGATTTTGTCTATAAAACTATTTCTCTCTCCTTCAAATCTGAATGACAGCATTGCTAGGTAGAGCATTCTTGATTGTAGGATTTTTTCCTTTCATCACTTTAAATATATCATGACACTCCCTTCAGGCCTGCAAAAGTTTCTACTGAAAAATCAGCTCATAGTCTTAAGGACATTCCCCTGTACATAACTACTTGCTTTTCCTTTGCTACTTTCAAGATTCTCTTTCTTTAAATTTTGCCATTTTAATTACAGTATGTATTGGTATGAATGTCTTTAGGTTCATTTTATTTTGGCCTCTATGTCTCCCGGACCAGATGTCTGTTTCCTTTTCCAAGTTAAAGAAGTTTTTAGCTATTATTTATTCAAATAAGTTCTCTCCTCTTTCTCTCTCTCTTCTCCTTCTGGGACCTCTTATAATGCGAATGTTAGTATGCCTGATGTTGTCCCCAGGTCTCTTAAACTAAGTTTATTTTTTTTAATTCCTTTTTCTTTTTTCAGTTCATCTTGTGTGATTTCCACTACTCTCTGTCTTCCAGTTTACTGATCTTTCCGTCTATCATCTAATCTACTATTGATTCCTTCTAGTGTATTTTTTATTTCAGCTATTGTATTCTTCAGCTTTCTTTGGTTCTTCTTTACATTTTCTAACTCTTTGTTAAACTTCTCACTGGGTTCATCCATTCTTCTCCTGAGTATGTTGAGCATCTTTATGATCATTACCTTGAACTCTTTATCCAGTAAATTGCTTTCCTCTACTTCACTTAGTTCTTCTGGGGTTTTATCTTGTTCCTTCGTTTGGAACATATTTCTCTGTTACCTCACTTTGCATAATTCTCTGTTTTTATTTCTATGTATTAGGTAGGTTGGTTACATTTCTCAGTTTAGAGAAATGGCCTTATGTAGGAATCATCATATGGGGATTAGCAGCACACCTCCCTCTGGTCACCAGAGCTATATGGTGCCTCCATGTGGGCTGTATGGTCCCTTCTCTTGTGGCAGGGCTGACCACCATAGGCACAGTGGTAGGGGGTGTTGACCCCCGAGTTGGTTGGATAACAGGCCCTGACATGTGGAGGCTGCCAGACTACTAGTGGGTGGGGCTGGGTCCCAGTACAGCTGGCTTTATGGCCCAGGAGATGCTGAGGCTAGTTCTTATCTGCTGGTGGTCAAGGCCAGGTTCTGGGGTCACCAGATGCAGGGCCCAGGGTATTTGGGTGCTACCCGGTTGGTAGGATAGCTAGGTCATGTCCCAAGCCAGCTGCTTGTGGGTTCTCGGAGGTCCCAGTGATGGTGCTGGTCTGCTAGTAGGTTGACTGTGGTGCCTGAGGGCTCCCAAGGCTGATCCAGACCCACTGGTGTGTGGGGCCCTGGGGCTGGTGGGCAGAGCCAGGACCTGTTGGGTTCCATGCTGGTGCTTCCTGGCTGATGGGTGGGCAAGCTACCAGTGCTGATAATCTAGAGGGAAAACTTCAAAATGCTGCTTACCACCACCAGTGTCCTTTTGGTAGAAGGAGCTCTCCAAAATGGCTGCTGCCAGCATCTATATCCCTAGGGGGAGTCATAGTTGCCTTCTGCCTCTCTGGGAGGCTCAAGATCATCAAGCAAGTGGATCTGACTCAGGCTCTCTTCAAATTACTGCCTCTGTGGCCTCTGCACTGGGAGATTTTACATGAGCCCTTTAAGAGCAAGTCTGTTTCCTATAGTTCTCCAGCTCTCCCATATGTGAGTCTTGCTCACTTTCAAAGCCAGACATTCTGGGTGCTCCTCTTCCTGATGCAGGATCCCTGTGCTGGGGAGCCTGATGTAAGGCTTGGACTTCTCACCCTTTGAGGAGAACCTCTGAAACTGTCCCCACTCCTCCTACCCATTTTTATATCTTTAGTTTTGAAAAATCTCTCCTGCTAGGCTTCAGGTTGTTCTCATCTCTAAACAGTTGCAATTCTGATGTGCCTGTGGGAGGAGTACAGCTCCACGTCTCCCTTCTCCACCATGTTGGCCATACCTCTTAAATTATTATCAATATTTGACTGAAATTATTAAAATATTCAACTGAAATATTTTCATTTTACTTTTACTTCTGGAAAATATTTTAGGTCATTAGCACTTATTTTCTTTCAGCACTTTAACTCCAACTATCATTCCATTCTATACATTCCATGTCAGTGGTTTCTGTTGATCTCTTATCTCTTGATCTGATTGTTGCTCCTCTGAAGGCAAAGTATCTTTTATCTCTACGTGCTTTGATGATTTTCCTACTTTCTTCTGTTTTCAAAAGTCTAATGAAACTAGGTGGGTTTTCCTTCATTTTTTCTCCATAAGATTTATAGGACCTCTTGAATAAGTGATTTGACATCTTTTTAGACATTTTAGAAAGTTTTCAGCCATTATCTCTTCAAATACTTTCTGCCCCATTCTTTCACGCTTATTTTTTGAGACTCCAATTGTGTGTTATGTAAGACCATCTCACTGCATTCCATTTACCTTACATTCTGCTCTTATTTATCTTTATTTTCTATCCTTCTATCTTTTTATTTTTCAACTGGATATTTTAGAACCATATCTTTGAGTTAACTAACTTTCCCTAATGCTAGGCGAAATTTATTACTAAAATCTCCCACTAACACTAAGAACTTTAAATATCTTATTTTTCAATTTTATAATTCTCATTTTATTCATTATTTTATAATTTCTAGCTCTATGCTGAATTTCTCAGCCTTAACTTTTATTTCCTTGAACATACTAATACATATTTATTTTAATCTGCCTGATAACTCCATTATCTGGAGCCCTTATGAATCTGACTCTGTTGTCTATTTTGTTTTTGTGTTTTTGGCCACACTGTCTTGAATATTTGTATACTTGTTTTTTTTAATGAGTATTGAACAATGTACACGAAAAAGGAAATAGTTTGAGGCCTAATAAGATATAATATTCTTTTAGAGATTTGCTTTTAGCAGGCTTGTAGGAGACTCACAAAAGGGGATTATGTTAACCATATTTAAGGAATGAAATAATTTCATGCTAAACTTCAATCCTTAAAAGGTAAGTTTATACCCAGTTTACATTTTATTATAGGGTATAGTCCTTTAGAGTGCCAACCTAAAATACAGTCGTTTACCATGTCTCCTTTTGGAAGGCCCTGGATTCCAAAATTTGATTCACAGATCTGACAGTTACTCCAAATCTTAACATCTCAGACATGTCTTCTAGAATTGGCAGATACCCCTAGAGAAAGAGTGAGCTCACTTTTCTGGGTTTCTTTCTTCCAGAGTGTTTTGGCCCATAATTCTTCACATCCTTATTGGCTCTTGGATGTCACCTCCCCCCAACCCTTTTTGTGAAAATTCTGTCCAGCTTTTCTAGTAAGTTCTTAGGTGGATTACTAACCTAAATTACCTAATTCACCATAAGTGAACAACACAGAGGTGTGTGTGTGTGTATGTATGCATATGTGTGTGTGTGTGTATGCAAAAGAATATTGGGCCCAAGTATCTCACTAACTGAAAGAAGGTATCCAATTTTCTAATTCTTATGTAATGTTGGAAAATGCAGTCAATTTAGAAAACAGAACACAGACTCCTATGAAAACGTATTCATCTTAATGTATATACCACTTATACAAAAACTAAACAATTTTCATAAGCTAATCATTTATCTGAAAACAAGTATTTAATTAAAATATCTAATATATGAGTGCTGCTAAAGCTCAAATAAGGCATGGAGTAGGGAGAACTTACAGTGATAGGGGAAGCCTATTGGTATTGTGAATAAGTATCACAAGGTGTCACAGGTAAAATATAACAAGTATGTTTTGAGTACAGTGGTGTCTAAGAAAAACAATGGAAAGTTTGGGATGGGGATCAAGAGAAAGGTGATTTATAAATGGAAATGTACAATGAGTTGGTACAGGAAGAGAATGTGAGGAACAGACAGACAAAGGAAGGTATTCCTATCACAGGGGAAAAAAAAAGCCAGAAAGAGCTCCAGGTGATGTGAGAACCCACTATTAGTATTTGGTAAACTATAGGTAAATAAATACAGCTATAACACAAGGGGCATGTATGTGTGAACATGCAATTGTGGGTGTGAGTGTAGTGGGGCATGGTGGTGACAAAGTGATCAGTTATAAGAAAAGGAAATGACTTGTTTCATAAAGTCAATGTTCCTGATGACATAATAAAGTATATATAAAAAATCATATTTAACAGTGAATATTTTGAAGTACATTTATTAAAATCAGAGAAAAAAGTATATCTGCTGTCATGAGAATTATTAAATATTGCTTAGAAACACAGAGAAATAATAGATAATATGATCAGAAAGGAAGAGACAAAACTGGTGTTACCTGAAGATGCTATGTCAACAAAAGAATAAATGTTTTGAGTTACATAATAAACAAAAACCAACAGCTTTGGTTCTAGACACAATAAATAAGAAAAAATAATGACAAACATCCTAATCACAAAAGCAATAAAAATATGAAATAGCTACAAATAAGCTTGCTGTTTCAAATAGAGAAAAAACTCTACCAAAGTATTTAAGTAAATATAAACAGCATGTACTCTACTGTAATGCTAATTATTATAAATGTATCAATGTTTTCCAAATTAATTTATAAGTTTAAGGCAGTTCATTTAAAATATTAATAAAGGGCTTCCCTGGTGGCACAGTGGTTGAGAGTCCGCCTGCCGATGCAGGGGACACGGGTTCGTGCCCCGGTCCAGGAAGATCCCACATGCCACGGAATGGCTAGGCCTGTGGGCCATGGCAACTGAGCCTGCACGTCTGGAGCCTGTGCTCTGCAATGGGAGAGGCCACAACAGAGAGAGGCCCACATACCACAAAAATAAATAAATAAATAAATAAAATAAAATACTAATAAAGATTTTCTTTAGACCTTAAAAAAATAACCTGAAGAATGCACTGGAGACATCAGAAAAATGACAGAGTAGGAGGCCCTAGATCCTCCTTCCCCCCAAAGAGACACTGACTCAATAACAATACATAGATTAATTTCCTTTGTGAGAAATCCAAAAATCAGTTAAGAGGCTCCTGTATCCCAAGTAAGCAGCCTCTCCCTCAGGGGATAAAGAGAAGAGTTCAGTGTGCATCCAATATTCTGGTTTTTCAGGAACTGCCCGTGGGACTGGTTTCTGTTTCATCTGACTTGGAGCACTGATGGGACCCGGCATAATCTAGAAGCCTAGGTGGTGCTGAGAACAAAACAGAGCTAGGGGACTTGCAGTGGCTCCAGAGAATCGGCAGTACTGGAGACAAGCACTAGAAGGAGCAAGAGATTATGAGCTCCTGAAAAAAGAAACCTGCAAGTCTTTCTAACTGGAGATTTACTTGCACCAATCCAGAGAAGTCACATCCACAGACAATGCTGAAGAGTTCACTAGAATCTGTAGCTGGGCTGACTGGTAAAGGTCATTCCCTGCACAAAGCCAATTTCTAAAGATGGGAGAGGTGGCTGTTTTTACAAGTGTGCAGATCCCAACACAAACTTACAAGACAAATGAAGAAACAGGGAAACATGACCCAATTAAGAGAATTAAATAATTCTCCAGAAACAGACCCTACAGACAAAGAGGTATATCAATTATCTCACAAAGAATTCAAAATAACTGTAGGATAGATGCTCAATGACCTCAGTACAATGATACTTGAACAATATGAGAATATCACCAGAGAGAGAATATATATTTTTAAATTGGAGATTAAGAATACAATAACTGAATTGAAAAATGCAACAGACAGTTTCAACAGCAGTCATGATCAAATAGAAGAAAGAATCAGCAAACTCAAAAACATGTCATTTGAAACTATCCAGGTAAAGGAGCAAAAAGAAAAAAGAATGAAAGGGAGTGAAGAAAGCCTAAGGGACATATGAGGTACCATCAAATGGACCATTAAATGCATTACAGGAGTCCCAGAAGGAGAAGAAAGGGAAAAGCAGGCAGAAAGCTTATTTGGAAAAATAATAGCTGAAAACTTCCCAAATATGGGAAAGGAAAGGGACATCCAGATTCAACTAGGATGAACCAAAAAAAAAGTCTACACTAAGACACATTATAATGAAATTGTCAAAAGTCAAACACAAACAGAGAATCTTTAAAGAAGCAAGAGAAAAGCTACTCATCACCTACAAGGGAGTCTCCGTAAGACTATCAGTGGATTTCTCAGCAGAAACATTGCAGGTCTGAAGACAGTGAAATGATATATTCAAAGTGTTTAAAGGCAAAAACTGCTAACCAAGAATAAATAATTGGCAAAACTTTCTCCTTCAAAAATAAAGGAGAAATAAAGACTTTCCCACCTAAACAAAAGCTGAGGGAGTTCATCACTACTAGACCTGCCTTACAAGAAATGCTGAAGGGAGTCCTTCAAGTTGAAACAAAAGGACACTAGACAGAAACACAAAAAGATATTAAAAATACATAACATTGGAATACTGTAACAATGGTATGTAAGTCACTTAATTCTTGTACAGAAGTTAAAAGACAAAAGTATTTAAAAAATTAAATATAAAAACATGTTAATGGATACTCAATATAAAAAGATGTGATTATGAGACCAAGAACATAAAGTATGAGGATTTAAGTAAAAGAGTAGAGGTCTGTATGCAACTGAAGTTAAGTTATTAACATTTTAAAATAGATTGTTATAACTTTAAGATATTTTATATCAGCTCTAAGGTAACTACAAAGAAAATACCTATAAAAATACACAAGCGAAAATGAGAAAGAAATCAAAGCATGTTAATACAAAAACATCAATGAAACACAAAGATGACAGGAGAGGAAAAGAGGCAACAACAACAACAATGAAAAATGCAACAAGTCAAACAGAAAACAATTTAAAAAATGGCAAATCCCCATCAGTAATTACCTTAAAAAGGTAAATGGATTTAACTCAATAAAAAGATACAGAGTGGCTGAATGAATAAACAAAGATCCCATGATACGTTGTCTAAAGAGACTCAATTTAGATATTAGGACATACGTAGGTTAAAGTACAAGAATGGAAGAAGATATTCAAAAATGATAAACAAAATAGAACAGGGGTAACCATACTTACATCAGACAAAATAGACTTTATATCAAAAACTGTCACAAGAGACAAAGAATGACATTATATAATGATAAGATGGTCAATTCACCAGGGAGATATAACAATTATAAATATGTATGAACTCAACAAGACAGCAATATATGAAACAAACACTAACAAAACTGGAGAAGTGACAGCATTACAATAATAGGAGATTTCAAAACCCCTCTTTTAATAACAGATAGAATATCCAGACATAAGATCAATGTGGAAACAGAACTTGAACAATGCTATATACATCAAAGTGCTCTAACAGACATATATAGAACATTCCACCCAACAGCAGCAAAATAAACATTCTTCTTAAGTGCACACTCTCCAAGATAGATAACATGTTTGGCCATAAAACAAGTCTTAACAAAGTTAAGAAGACTGAAATCATACCAAGTATCTTTTTTGACCACAATGAGATAGAACTAGAAATCAATACCAGAAAGCAAAGTGGAAAATCTGAAAATATGTGCATATTACATACTACTGAACAACTAATGAATTCAAGAAGAAATCAAAAGAGAAATAAAAAAAATCTTGAGACTAATGAAAACAAAAATAAAATATACCAAAACTTATGGGTTGCAGCAAAAGTGGTACTAAGATGGAAGTTTTTTGGCTGTAAATGCCTACATTAAAAAAGAGCAAAGACCTCAAATAAGCAACCTAACTTTATACATACACACTAAGCCTACAGTTAGCAGAAGGAAGAAAATAATAAACATTAGACCAGAAACACACAAAACAGAGAATAGAAATATTCAATGAAAGTAACAGTTGGGTTGTTGAAAAGTTCAACAAAATTGACAAAGCTTTAGCTAAACTAAGAAAAAAAAGGAGAGAAGACTCAAATAAAATCAGAAGTGAAAGAGGAGACATTAAAACTGATACTACAGAAATAAAAAGGGTTATAAGAGATTACTATAAACAAGTAACCTGCTTTTTAAAATGGCCAAAAGACTTGAATAGTTATTTCTTCAAAGAAGATATACAAATGATCACAGTTATATGAAAAGATGCTCAACATCATTAATCAACATGGGAATGCAAGTCAAAACCACATGAGACATCATGTCACACCTGATAGAATGGCCTCTATAAGACTGTGAGAATGTGGAGAAATTGGAACCCTTGTGCACTGCTGATGGGAATATAAAATGGGACAGCCACTATGGAAAACACTATGGAAGCTCCTCAAAAGATTAATTAACACAGGAGTTTGGGATTAACAGGTACAAACTACTATATGTAAAATACATAACCAACAAGGACCTACTGTATAGCACAGGGAACTCAATATTTTACACTCAATATTTCATAATAACCTATAAGAGAAAAGAATCTGAAAAAAATAGATTTATATGTATAACTGAATCACTTTGCTGTATACCTGAAACTAACACAACACTGTAAATCAATTAGACTTCAATTAAAAAAATTTTTAATTAAAAAAATTAAAAATAAAACTACCCTGTGATCCTGCAATCCACTTCCAGGTATTTATCCCAAAGAATTGAAATCAGGATCTTGAAGAGATATTTGTACTCCCCTGTTCAGTGCAGTATTATTCAAAATAGCTAAGTGGTGGAAACAACCTAAATGTTCATTGATGGTTGAATGGATAAAGAAAAAAATATGGTATAAACATACAATGGAACATTATAGTCTTAAAAAAAAAAGAAGGAAATCCTGTCATATGCTACAACATGGACATCATGCTAAGTGAGATGAAACAGTCACGGAAAGACAAATATTGTATGCTTCCACTTATATGAGGTATCTATAAGGTGAGGTAGTCAAACTCATAGACGCAGAAAGTAGAATGGTGGTTGACAGGGGCGGGAGAGGGAAATGGGGAGTTGCTATTCAGTGGTATGGAGGTTCAGCCATGCAAGATGAAAAAGTTATAGAGATCTGCTCTACAGTAATGTGCATATAGTTTATAATGCTATACCATAACTTAAAAATTTGTTATGTAGATTTCATATTATATTTTTTAATCAAAACTTTTCAAGAATGTACTAAAAAAGCTAAGACTATTTTGAAAAACTAGTAATAATTATTAAGATACGGCTTAAGTCCAGCTTTGCCAACATAAATGGCAAAATTAATGTTTCAATGGGATGTTATAAACCCACTAAGAATAATAGTTTCAAAGACTATATACTGACATGGGAAAAGTTCTGTTCATTCAGCCAGTTAACAAATACTATGTCAGACCTTGGACTGCGTGCTAAATATAAAATAATAAGCAAGGAAGATATGATACTTGCTAGTCAAGAATCTTATAGTCAAGTGAGAACGGCAAACAAAGATTACAGTGGAGATATACTTGATACAAAGGATACAAGGAGATAACTAAGTATGTAGCAAGGGAGTCCTACCTCTTCTATAAGAGTCAGAGAATGTTTTGTAGGAAATGTGACATTTTAAGCTCAGATATGAAAGATACATGGTAACTAGCCCAACAATGGTTATGGGTGGAGACATAAGCAAACTGAGGATCCAGCACATAGAAATGGCCAGGGAAGACAAGGGTGCGTAGGGAGGGAGGACATACCAAATTTTATGTATACCAAAGACCTAAATACATCTGCACAGAGTAAGACTGGAAGAATATAAAAGAAAATATTATCAGTCCCTAACTCTGGTTGTAGAATTAGAATTCTGAGTAAATTTTCATTCTTTTCTATTTTTCTTCTTTTCTATATTACCTGAAGTAATTAATCATACGTTACTGTTTACTATTTATTGATGAAAAGAGTATTATTAAAATAATACTTTACTATTTACTACATTTTGGGAAGAGGTTGTTTTTGTTTAGACAAGTCTCTTAGGACCTAGTTTATTCATTTGGAAAATAAGGCTAATAACATTTAACTTCACAAAGTTTCTGATTTGTATCATATATGATAACGTGTAGAAAAGTGATTTTGTGGTTGTTGGACCTAACTCAGTATCAGAGTCACCAGATAAAAGGTATTAAGACAGAATTGGAGAATAGTAGATCAGGAGGATGAAATGTGGGCCTGATGAAGTTGGTGTGCTAGTTACCAACATTTTGCCACCCCCCTCTTTAGTAATGATGATAGTCAATGACTATCAAGCCCGATTTTTTTTCCTCACTGAGCTTAGACCCAATCTCAGAATCCTTCTCAGCATAACACTC
The DNA here is from genome assembly GCF_025265405.1 of Mesoplodon densirostris. NCBI lineage: Eukaryota > Metazoa > Chordata > Mammalia > Artiodactyla > Ziphiidae > Mesoplodon > Mesoplodon densirostris. The sequence goes on along the minus strand of NC_082662.1, from coordinate 127,859,803 downwards.
CAGGAAGTCACTTGCAAAATGGCACACTACTTGAAACCTTTTGCCGTCACCAGCCTTAGAATTCCAAATATGAACACAATCAATTACATGATTTTTGAAAGGTAGCTTGGTGATTAAAATGTCCTCTTTAATTTACATTTTAACTTTTAAATGTTCTATTTTCTGTTAAAAAGTACATCTTATAGCACTTGTAGAGGTTTTGATTTAGTATTTTTGTAAGCCTGTCATTTATCTGTTATACCAGAAACAGAATAATTAGGGGACTATAGCATTTTACAAGTATATTTACAGATATTTACAAGTGGTCAAGTCAGATACATATACACCTTTTGACTGATTGTCACTTTCTCACAAAATGGAAAAAATGAGTTTCTTACCTTTCCTCTGGAGTGTCTACATGAAATGTTCTCTCTATAACAGTGGTCCACTGGAGACATCTGATAATAAATGTGTTTGGCTTTGGTCGTTCTGTTTTCATTAACTGGCATTCTAGAAATAAAATAAAATGTCTCTTTGAATATACTTATACTTAAACCAAGAAGTAAACAGTTGAGAAGTACAGAGTTCTATTCTAAACAAACCACTGCAACATCACAGATTTCTATGGATCTCCACTCAAGGCTGTTTGTTCATAATGTAAATTCAGTATTCCTTTCCAATCCATCACCCATTCTGGTCACATGCTCTATTAACCAGCCAAATTGGACTATTAAACTTTCCTTAAATACATCTTACTCTTTCCTCTATCTATACCTTTGATCCAGCTAATACTACCATTTGGAATGTTTTCCATTTATTTTACCCCTAACCATATGTAATCCCCAACAGCCAAAAGAATAACTGTCCTTCAAGTCCAGATCAAATTCTACTCCTTCCATGAAGCTTTTTATAACAACCTGGTCCTAGACTGACCATTCCCCAAGCTATATTCTCATAACATTCTCACTACATTCTCCACTCTACATTCTCATTATTTATTATTGTACCCCTCATTTTTCACTTAACATAGAGTATCTTATATTACCATTTATCATTTTTAAGAAGGTATCCTTATCCCTACCTAGATTATAAGCCTTTGACAGTATGCACCCCCTAAAACTCTTAGTAATCTATAGCACCTAGAGCCAGTCAGTCAGAAGTGATAAATTCTGTCAGCAATTATCTATATCTAGGAAGACTTCAAAGAAAAGGAACATAGCATAGTGGCTAAAAGTATGGATTTCAACACTACTGTACCTGGATTCAACTTTTTTCCTACCATTAATGATGCAAGCTTAGACAAGTCAATGAATTTCTCTGGTCTTCAAGTATTAAATGGGAAGCAGTAAGAGTACCTACATCATAAAATTGATGTAGGGATTAATAATACGTAATTGTAATACTTAGCATAGTGTGTGACACACAGTAAGTTTTCAATAAATGTTAGCTGCTATTATTAGGTGTACACCTGAGCTACACTCCAAAGGATATCTGGTATTGGACAACAAGAGAAAATAGGATAGGGCTGTCTGCTGACATTGCAGCAGACAGTGTTGTTGAGGAAATGCACTGCACTCTCTTTAGAGCCTTTTGTCTAGTTGTGGCTTCTGCCAGGCACTCTTCCCCTCACACAACCCCACAGTTAACTCCTCATCTCCTTCAAGTCTTAAATCAATTCTAACCTTCACATTGAAGCCTACCTCAACCATGCCACTCAGTACTGAAATCTGCATCCTCTACCCAGGACTCCCCAACTCCTCTTACCTGCTTTACTGTTTATTTCCCATATCATGTTTCCATCTTTGTACATATGAGATGACTAACTTAATATCTTTCTTATTTACTGTCTGCTTCTTCAACTAGAATATAAGCTCTACTAATATATTGTTAGCACCGAGAACTAACATATAGCACTCAATAAGTATTTTCCAAGCAAGTGAATTCTGACAGTAATAATCCAACAAGAAGGTAATTTTGATGATACAGGAAAGAGGAGAAAAATTTCTGGAGCAACTTCCTTATATGGTCAAAAAGGGATAGGATTCACTGAACAAGTAAAGGGCTGGCTGTAGTCAGGAGTATAGAGAGTTTAGTGATGCAACAGGAGAGAAGATAGGGTAAAGGAGCCCAGAGCTGGTAGAAATTATTTGCTCATTGCTTCTACTTTTTCAATGAATTAGGATGTAAAGCCATCCTTAAAAATAAGGTTGGAAGAGGATGCACTGGGGCTCTGAGAAAAGAGAAAATATAAAATAGCCTTCTAGGAGCAAACAGACTAGGGAAATATCCATGACTGCTAAACAGCATTAAGGGTCTAATGGAATTTAATAATTAAGAATTTAAAGTACCACCAGGGATCATGGTTGTATATTTTTCCCCAGATAACTTCAGTTACATGGGTGCAGATGGGGAATACAAAGGACTGCATTTAAGCAAAGCTATAATTTAACTAAGTAAGTTTGAAAATGCAAGAAAGTGAAGCAGAATTCAGGATGCAAGACAAGGGACTGGTTTAGATAATCAACTAAGGAACTAAAAATGGGTAAGGAGGGAAGTGAGAACCTGGTGGTATGTAAAATAATGAAAAGGTCATAGAATCGACAGATCATAAAATCCATCGTTTCAGTTAAATACTTAACAATGTTACACACTTTCTGAAATATGAATGTTAAAAAAATCAAATATAGTATGCCAATTTATATTTTTTGTTTGAAATACAAAAGTTTTAAAATACCAAAGATATTATACTAATTTACACCAATAAAGAACCACATAATTTCCCCCAACTTACTCTGCCTATAAGGTAGACTCAATCTGATTCTCTTTGAAGCTCATTTTTCCTTCCTGTTTCCTTCTTTATAAAATTCCTATCAAGCTTCCAGCCAATGGTTCACTATACAGTCTTGCAGACGTTTAATTAATGTTAATTTGATGTCCTAGCTAGATGAATTACTTAAAAGTTAGGAATTATGTATACAACTCTTCCTCACAGCACCTACAGCAGTGACAGCACATAAGGTTACATAGTAAATACCTGATGATTGAGTAATTGACCCATTGGTGTTTTTTGTTTCTGTTTTTGTTTTGGCCTTGCCACGTGCCTTGTGGGAACTTAGTTCCCCAATCAGGGATCATCGAACCCGTAGCCCCTGCAGTGGAAGCACAGAGCCCTAACCACTGGACAACCATGGAATTCCTGTCAATTGGCTTTTAATGTAAAGAATGGAGAACAGACACTTAAAAAGAGGGACAGTCCTGACAGAAATACTCGAGAGTGAACCATGGAGTAAAGGGACACAGGAAGAACAGAAAAGGAAAGAAAGAATGCCCACTCTAGGGTTCACCTATTTAAGTTTTACTTAAGTTTTCCATTGTGGTGATGTCAAGATAATTAAGATAATAGACTTTAGAATACCAGATTCAAATCTAGCCTCTATCACACACTATCAGCTATTATTGCCCAAGGCAAAGTACATTAAACCCCAAGATTTTCTCATCTTTAAAAGCACTATGAGAAATTAAACTTTAAAAGAAGCATATTTTCAACACTACACCTAAATGAAGTTTAAATGCTATAATCTAAAGAACTTCTTAATGGTATAAATGTCAAAGCTAGTTAAAATACTATGTATGAGATTCTAAGTGGTTATTAATTACTGCAATTTATGAAAAGGAAAATGAAAGTGATTAATTACCATTCCCAAGCAAACTACCAAAAAGTAACGTTTAGAAAAGAATTAAATATTTGTATTTATGCATATAATTGTTTTGGAATATTAAAATAATAATAAAATGACATAAGTGGTTATTCACAACATGCTTGTTTTGACTAAATATGCTAAGTATTAATGAATCAACAACATATATGAAATGCCAATTATGGGCCAAGCACCAGATTCTGGGCATAGTAAGAAAAATGAGTAAGAAACTCTACAAGCTTACAGCATATACTAAGCTCTATTTTTAATCATTCTGTGTAATTATAAAGTAATATTCTACTAATGGTATAAAGGTTTTAATCAGGTCCTCCTGAAACCTGTAGCTCAACAAAAATGTTACATGTAATTATGGACATGAAGAATAGAAATAAACCTATATGTTTACAGGTTTCAGTATGAAATACTCTGTAAATCAATCCAACTTCTAAATAATACCCATTAGATTGAAACTATAGGAGAAGGGGCTACCAAAAGTCAGTCCACAATATTCAAGTGACAGTCGAGTCAACATCAGAAGAGAATATTCTACCACAATGCCTCAGGGTTTACTGCTGTGCATAAACAGATATAATTAAAGAGCTGAATCCAAACTCAAAACAGTTGAAACTTTAAATTACCATATTAAAATAGCTGAGCCAGTAAACAGAAACACTTTGGGCTCTTTCATGGTAGCCATAACATGGAAACATGAACACATCATACAGTTCTCTCTAAAATGAAGAAAAATATGCCATGAAAGGTTTCAGAACATGGTGCATGTCTGAAAACACTTATTTTGAAGAGAATTCTTAAAAAGGACAGGGTTAATAAATAGGCTGACCAATACTTCTTTAGAAGAATATTTTCCTTTATATTATGTAAAGATTCCTAACTCAAGGTAGGACAATTTAATTTTTTTTTAAGTAGAAATTTTGGATAGAGATTCTAAAAAGATATTAACCAAATGATTATCTATGACTTCTGGAACAATTTAATATGCAGGAATAAAGCAAGCATTCTTAGATAAAATGTCAGGTAGGTAGCTTTTATTATATCATACCCATGATATTTTTCTTTTTTCAAAAAATTTTTATTTTATATTGGAATACAGTTGATTAACAATGATGTGTTACTTACAGGTGTACAGCAAAGTGATTCAGTTATACACATAAGTATATATTCTTTTTCAAATTATTTTCCCACTTAGATTATTACAGAATATTGAGCTGACTTCCCTGTATTATACAGTAGGTCCTTGTTGGTTATCTACTTTAAATTTAGTACTGTGTACATGTCAATCTCAAACTCCCAATCTATCCCTCCCCCCACCCCACCCATTCCGTCTGGTAACCATAAATTCATTCTCTAAGTCTGTGAGTGTTTGTTTTGTAAATAAGTTCATTTGTATCATTTTTTTCTAGATTCCGCATATCAGTGATATTAAATGATAAATTTGACTTTCTCAGAATGACTTACTTCACTTAGTGTGGTCATCTCCAGGTCGATCCATGTTGCTACAAATGGCATTTTTCATTCTTTTTAATGGTTGAGTAATATTCCATTGTATATATGTACCACATCTTCTTTATCCATTCATCTGTCAATGAACATTTAGGTTGCTTACATGTTTGGCTATTGTAAACAGCATTACAATGAACATTGGGGCGGATGTATCCTTTCAAACCATGGTTTTCTTTGAATATATATCCAGGAGTGGGATTGCTGGATCATATGGTAGCTCTATTCTTAGTTTTGAAAGAAACCTCCATACTGTTCTCCATAGTGCTTGTACCAATTTATGTTCCCACCAACAGTGTAGGAGGGTTCCCTGTTCTCCACACCCTCTCCAGCATCTATTGTTTGTAGACTTTTTAATGATGAACATTCTGACTGGTGTGAGGTGGTATCTCATTGTAGTTTTGATTTGCATTTCTCTAATACTTAGTGATGTTGAGAATGTTTTCATGTGCCTCCTGGCCATCTGTATGTCTTCTTTGGAGAAATGTCTATTTAGGTGTTTGGCCAGTTTTTTGATTGGGTTGTTTATTTTTTTGATATTCAGCTGCATGTGCTGTTTGTAAATTTTGGAGATTAATCCTTTGTCAGTCACATCATTTGAAAATATTTTCTCCCATTCTGTGGGTTGTCATTTAGTTGTGTCTATGGTTGCTTTGCTGTGCAAAAGCTTTTGAGTATAATTACATTCCATTTGTTTGTTTTTCTTTCCATCACTCTGGGCGAAGGATCGAAAAAGACTTTGCTATGATTTATGTCAAAGAGTGTTCTGCTTATGTTTTCTTCTAAGAGTTTTATAGTATCAGGTCTTACATTTAGGTCTTTAATCCATTTTGAGTTTATTTTTGTGTATGGTGTTAAAGAATGTTCTAATTTCATTTTTGTACATGTAGCTGTCCAGTTTTCCTGGCACCATTTATTAAAGAGACTATCTTTTCTCCATTGTATACTCTTGCCTCCTTTGTCATAGATTAACTGACCATAGGTGCATGCATTTATTTGTGAATTTTCTATCCTGTTCCATTGATCTATCTTTCTGTTTTTGAGCAGTAACATACTATTGTGATGACTGTAGCTTTGTAGTATAGTCTGAACTCAGGAAGCCTGATTCCTCCAGCATCCTTTTTCTTTCTCCAGATTGCTTTGGCAGGCCTTCCCTGGTAGTCCAGTGGTTAAGACTCCATGCTCCCAATGCAGGGGACCCCGGTTGAATCCTTAGACAGGAAACTAGATCCCGCATGCCTCAACGAAGATCTCACACGTGGCAATGAAAATCCCGCATGCCGTGACTAAGACCTGGCACAGCCAAAACATATTTCAAAAAATGATTGCTTTGGCTATCCAGGGTCTTTTTTGTCTCCATACAAATTTTAACACATTATTGACTGGGGGATTTTGGCAGAAACTAATGCCTGTGGCTGGCGATTTGTTATGTAAGTGAATACTTAAACACCCGCATTTGAGTAAATATCAACAACTTTTTTGCACTTAATGTATTTATTTGAAACTTTGTACATATCTAACTAAAGTATTCTAGTACTTTGTTCAAGTGTGATACGCAGTATAGCAGTCACCTCTGTGCAGAGGAACAGAACATCTATTACAAAAAAGCAGAACCTACATTTTCTGGTGGCATTTTTTAGTCCTGTGGGTATTATTTCCTCTAGAATATGTTTGTTTCTTTTACCTGATAGTCAACAAGGTGGATCTTTGTGGGCGGGCGGCTCTTTTAAAAATGCCACAAGAAGGACCAGGTGCAGTACTACCATTACATTCACCAGAATGGTCAGTTACACATTCTCTAGCTACTGCTAACAAAAAATTGCTTGTAAGTCATTTTACTCTGTGCATTAAGGCTGCAATAAATTTTAAACGCATTGAATAAACCACAATTACTCAAATAGAAACCCACTTTCTTATACCATTTTCAAGTTTTCTGGAGGATACTAAGTTTGCCAAATATTGATCAGATCGATCAACTCCTTTCATATATTTATTATACTCTAATATACAAGTGGGCTTAGTTATCTGATGACCAGTCCTCCTTCCTTTCCTGTAGATGCTATGGAGGTGTCATGAATGGTTGTCACCAGGCGGACTAACCTCTTGTCTTTCCATATAAGAATCACATCTCCCTTCCATGTGAATGTCACTTCTCCCTTCTGTAGATTTTTAGATTTCTCCTTTAATTGGTTTGATAGACCAGGATTCTCTCTTATAGTCCCACAAACTCTGGTTTTATTTTTCAACATTTCAGATGTGGACACACTGCTGTAATAACTGTCTTGGTAAGTATGGTGCCATGAACCAAGATAAGGTTGTAGGACTGATAATATTGTTTCTTGCAATTTCTTTCCTTCACCTGTGTAAATCTCAAGTTTGCATATATATCAGTTTCGCATTTGCTATCCATCCTGACCGAAATTCCATATTTTGCACATTTTCCAGGATTATAGGTTTTGAATCTGAGTCATCCTCTCCACAAGTGATGGCTCTTGTTTGGGTATACAGATGGAAAATAATCCAGAAGAGGTTTAACTTTTGAAATTCTGTCTGCAGGAAGTGGAGTTTCCAAGCTACCACTAAAGTGAATAAATATCATTATTTGTTCCAAACATCTTCTCATCATAATCTTTGGAAAAATAGGTGTTTCAAGTAAGGGATCAATCAACCAATATTCTTTCCAGTGTGACTTTATTTGTCCCATCAAAATTATTAATCCAAGAAACTTTTTCATGTCACTATTGGTTACATCAGTCCATTTTAAAGCCTTCTCATACTTCTTATGTGATTTTTCATTCTGTTCATGATACAACTTTCTTTGAGAAGCGACCAACTTGAAAAAGTCCTTACCAAAAATTAATTCTGTTATTTCACTAACACTTTGCAGGTTATTACATTCAATACTTACACCTGACACACCTGTAAAGTCTTCTAATTTCATGAAATGTTATCTTCAATCCACTTCTGTAGAAGCAAAGGAGCATTCTCCAGCACAGTGGGTTTCATTTTCACTTTCCAAATCAGAATCAATTGCGAAGGTTTTTTATCTTTTTGTTGGTCTAATATTCACAGTCTGAATCAGAACTATATTCTGAAGAACTATCATCTTCTGAGACAGTAGTATATATGACACTTGGACAATCAGAGAAATTTCAGTGCATGAAATTCACCCACAAATTCTTCTTCACTCAAAATTTCACGATGCTTCATTTTTGAAAATTTTATGGTAATAAACTTGTGTTGATAATATACACAAGGTTAGAACAAAAACCTAACAGAGCAAAATGTAAATGCTAACAACAATCGTTAAGTTGTAAAATGAAAAATGAAAAATAAATAAAAAAAAAATAAAACGCTTGATCAACTTTAGGCTTCTAACAATTTTGCCCAGTGATATTAATTGTATTACTCTCTAAAAACGTATTGATACATCTCCAGTCAATAATGTTCAGGTAACAAAACATGTACTGATATGTCTCTGGTCTATGATGTGTCAAGATTTTTTTTTCTAGTTTGGTAAAAAAATGGTAGTTTGATAGGGATTGTATTGAATCTGTTGATTGCCTTGGGTACTATAGTTATTTTGACAATATTCGTTCTTCCAATCCAAGAACATGGTATATCTCTCCATTTATTTGTGTCATCTTTGATTTCTTTCATCAGCATCTTACAGTTTTCAGTGTACAGGTCTTTTGCCTCCTTCGGTAAGTTTATTCCTAGGTATTTTATTCATTTTGATGTGATGGTAAATGGGATTGTTTCATTAATTTCTCTTCCTGATCTTTCAATGTTAATGTATAGAAATGCAATAGATTTCTGTGTACAAATTTTGTATTCATTGAAGAGCTCTACTACTTTCTGGTGGCATCTTTAGGATTCTCTATGTATAGTATCATGTCATCTGTGAAGAGTGACAGTTTTACTTCTTTTCCAATCTGGATTCTTTTTATTACTTTTTCTTCTCTGATTGCCCTGCCTAGGACTTCCAAAACTATGTTGAATTGCGGTGGTGAAAGTGGACATCCTTGTCTTGTTCCTGATCTGTGAGGAAATGCTTTCAGTTTTTCACTGTTGAGTATGATGTTAGCTGTAGGTTTGTCATGTAAGGTCTTTATTATGTTGAGGTACGTTCCCTCTAGGCCCACTTTCTATAGTTTTTATCATAAATGGGTGTTGAATCTTGTCAAAAGCTTTTTCTGCATCTATTGAGATGATCATATATGGTTTTTATTCTTCAACTTGTTGCTGTGGTGTATCATACTAACTGATTTGAGGACACTGAAAAATCCTTGCATCCCTTGGATAAATCCCACTTGACCATGGTGTATAACCCTTTTAATGTATTGTCAGATTTGGATTGCTAGTACTTCTGTTGAGGATTTTTGCATCTATGTTCATCAATGATATTGGGCTGTAATTTTGTGTGTGTGTGTGTGTGTGGTCTCTTTGTCTGCTTTTGATATCAGGATGATGAGTTAGGGAGTGTTCCATCCTCTGCAATTTTTTGGAATAGTTTCAGAAGGATACGTGTTAACTCTTCTCTAAATGTTTGATAGAATTTGCCTGTGGAGGCATCTAGTCCTGGACTTTTGCTTGTTGGGAGTTTTTAAAAGTTTCAATTTCAGTACTTGTGATTGGTCTGGTCATATTTTGTTTCTTCCTGGTTCAGTCTCAGGAGATTGTACCTTTCTAATAATTTGTCCATTTCTTCTAGGTTATCCATTTCTTTGGCATATAGTTGCTTCTAGTAGTCTCTTAAGATCCTTTGTATTTCTTTGGTGCCCGTTGTAACTTCTCCTTTTTCATTTCTAACTTTATTGATTTGAGCCCTCTCCCCTTTTTTCTTGATGAGTCTGGCTAAAGGTTTATTAATTTTGTTCACCTTTTCAAAGAACCAGCTTTTAGTTTCACGGATCTATTATTGTCTTTGTCTCTATTTCATTTATTTCTGCTCTGATCTTTATAATTTCTTTCCTTCTACTAGCTTTGGGTTTTGTTTGTTGTTCTTTCTCTAGTTGCTTTAGGCATAAGGCTAGGTTGCTTATTAGAGATTTTTCTTGTTTCCTGACTTAAGAGTGTATTGCTATAAACTTCCCTCTTAGAACTGCTTTTACTGTGTCCCATAGGTTTTGGATCGTCATGCTTTTGTTTTCATTTGTCTCTAGGTATTTTTTGATTTTCTATTTGATTTCTTCAGTGATCTATTGGTTGTTTAGTAGGATATAGTTTAGCCTCCATGTGTTTGTTATTTTACACTTTTTTTCTGTGTAGTTGATTTCTAATCTCATACCATTGTCGTCAGAAGAGATGCTTGATATAATTTCAATTTTCTTGAATTTTTCAAGGTTCGCTTTGTGCCCCAGCATGTGAATAAACCTGGAGAATATTCCATGTGCACTTGAGAAGAATGTGTAATCTGCTGTTTTTGGATAGAATGCTCTATAAGTATCAGTTAAGTCTATCTGGTCTAATGTGTCATTTCAGGCCTGTGTTTCCTTATTGATTTTCTGTCTGGATGATCTGTCCACTGATGAAAGTGGGGTATTAAAGCCCACCACTATTATTGTGTTACTGTCAATTTCTCCTTTTATGACTGTATTTGCCTTATATATTGAGGTGCTCCTGTGTTGGGTGCATATATACTATCAATTGTTGTATCTTCTTCTTGGATTGATCCCTTGATCACTAGGTAGTGTCCTTCTTGTCTCATCTTTAAAGTCTACTTTGTCTGATATGAGTATTGCTACACCAGCTTTGTTTTGATTTCCATTTGCATGGAATATCTTTTTCCATCCTGTCACTTTCAGTTTGTATGTGTCCCTAGATCTGAAGTGGGTCTCTTGTAGATAGCATATATATGGGTCATGCTTTTGTATACATTCGGCCAGTCTATGTCTTTTGGTTGGAGCATTTAATCCAGTTACGCTTAAGGTAATTATCAATATGTATGTTCTTAATGCCATTTCATTAACTGTTTGGGGTTTGTTTTTGTAGGTCTTTTTTTCTTCCCTTATTCTTTTGTTCTCTTCCCTTGTGAGCTGATGACTAATTTTAGTGTTGTGTTTGGATTCCTTTTTCTTTTTTGTGTGTGCATCTATTGTAGATTTTTGATTTGTGGTTATCATGAGGTTTTGAGAGCATTCTATATATAAACAAGATTGTTTTAAGTTGGTGGTCTTTCAACTTCAAATGCATTTCCAATCACCTGCATTTGTGCTCTCTTCTCACAATTCCTGGTTTTGATATCATATTTGTGTGTGGATAATCTCCTACCTTTACTGTGTGTTTGCGTTTACCAAAGAGCTTTTCCATATGGAATTTTTTTGTCTCTAGTCTTGGCCTTTTCATTTCTGCCTAGAGAAGTTTCTTTAGCATTTGTTGCAAAGCTGATCTGGTGTTGCTGAATTATCTTAGCTTTTGCTTGTCTGTAAAGTTTTTGATTTCTCTGTTGAATCTGAATGACAGCCTTGCTGGGTAGAGTATCCTTGGTTGTAGGTTCTTCCCTTTCATCACTTTAAACATATCATGCCACTCCCTTCTGGCCTGCAGAGTTTCTGCTGAGAAATCAGCTGATAACCTTATGGGAGTTCCCTTGCATGTTGTTTGTTGCTCTTTCCTTGTTGCTTTTAATATTTTTTCTTTGTATTTAATTTTTGTCAATTTGATTACTATGTGTCTTGGTGTGTTCCTCCATGGGTTTATCCTGCCTGGGACTCTCCACACTTCCTGGACTTGGGTGATTGTTTCCTTTCCCATGTTTGGGAAGTTTTCAGCTATTATCTCTTCCAGTATTTTCTCAGGTCCTTTCTCTCTTCTTCTTCTGGGACCCCTATAATGCAAATGTTCGTGCATCTGACATTGTCCCAGCGGTCTCAGGTTGTCTTCATTTCTTTTCACTCTTTTTTCTTTATTCTGTTCTGCGGCAGTGATTTCCACCATTCTGTCTTCCAGCTCACTTATCCATTCCTCTGCCTCACTTATTCTGCTACTGTTTCCTTCTAGTGTATTTTTTTTATTTCAGATATTGTATTGTTCATCTGTTTGTTTGTTCCTTAGTTCGTCTACATTTTTGTATCTTCTCAAGCCCTGCCTCCATTTTTTCTTGAGATCTTGGATCATCTTTACTACCATTATTCTGAATTCTTTTATGGGTAGATGATATTTTTCAATAAATTTTTTGTTACACCAGTATTTAAATTAAATAGATACACTAGCTACACTCACCTGACCAAGTTAAACTCTAAGCTGAATTTCAATCATCCTATTTACTTTTAGACCACTCTGAACCACAGATGACAAGTTTCATTCAAAGCTGTAATTACTCTGTAAACCTGAAAGCCAAATAAAGAGGAAATGCAAGATGCTAAATCAAGAAAATACATACCAAAAAATTTTTTAGACATCACCTGTTCAGATTTTATTTAAAAGATTAGGTTTTATTTCAAACGCTTTAACCCTTTAAGTGCTAACTATATTCTTTTAAAAATAGTTCCACTAACATCCAATGTGAAAAACAAACACATAATAATAGATTCTATTTATAATTAAATCACAAAATTAAATAATGCTCTTTGAGTTATAATGACCATAAAGAGAGTTTATTTTTAAGGCCCCAGATATAATACTATCACAGATATTCTTTAAAAGAGGGAAAAAACATTTCTTTAAAGGTTTTATTATCCAGGGAGCAAAAAAGCATAGCATCCAATTAAGACTCAACACATCAATCTTAAAGAGATTTATTAATTCCACTGAGGGGATAATAGCTTAGGGGTGGCAGGTACCCTGGTAGAGAGCAAGATCAGTAGAGGATATGTGCACTGCAATCACTATGTGCCAGGCACTGCACTGATTAGAGGTTTCTAAACATTAATTTCATGTGAAGGTCAAACCTAAGAGCTGTTACGTTATTATCCTCCACATTATAAATGAGAGAATTGACACTGAAGCTAGCTAAATAACTTGCTCACAGACACACAGCTTGTAAGTAACTGTATAAGGATTTACCCGAGGTCTGTCTGAATCCACATTCCATGCTCATCTGGAAAGAATACACTGCTAGGAAAACTGCCTTTAAAAAAAAATCAGTAGGGCTTCCCTGGTGGCGCAGTGGTTGAGAGTCCGCCTGCCGATGCAGGGGACACGGGTTCATGCCCCGGTCCAGGAGGATCCCACATGCCGCGGAGCGGCTGGGCCCATGAGCCATGGCCGCTGGGCCTGCATGTCCAGAGCCTGTGCTCCACAACGGGAGAGGCCACAACAGTGAGAGGCCCGCGTACCGCAAAAAAAAAATTAAAAAAAAAAATCAGTAATCATCTGCAGCTGAAAGGACTATCTGTTCCCTCCTCTGTGCCTTCCCCATACCTTCCTGTGATTGACTGTTCTCCCTTCTGTGACATCTTTTCTTCTACAAAGAAATCCAGGATAACTTTCATCTGATAACAATGTTTGAAGAGGGAGGTGGGCCCCAATGTGTTTGCTCCTGGCTCTGAATACACCATAGGAATGGTTAGCGATGAGGATTACCCTTCGTAGGATACTGATGCTGCCACTTTTTGTTTCTCCAAGTAGGCATGTAAGGGAAAGGTGGATTCAAATGAGGAACAGAAGAGAAAGAATGCAGCAAGGAGGGCAGCAGAGCCTCCAGATGTTTTCACTGCTGGATTTCACAAACTGCAATACCAGTAAAGCTAGTGGTAATAAAAAATTTCAATTAGTAATGATAGAAAAGTGATTCCCAAACTTGCATTGGTCCAGCTGCATGTTTCTAGTGTTTGGGTCTGAATCATTTACCTATTACCCAGAGTCAACATACCCTTCTCCATATAAGGAAATAGAAGAGAAAAAAAAAGTTATTTTATAAAATACAAAATTCTATACAAGAGGGGAGTAAGACTGGGTCACTAACATTATTTCCACTCTAGAAGATGTTTTCACTTTGATACGTATTTCAAATTCTGACATTTTAATTATCATAAACCTTACTTCTTTGGTTTTAACATGGATACTACTTGTGGATTTAACTGTATTTGAAATCACAACATGTTAACATGAACTTCTCCTAATATGCTTTTCTTTCATGAATATGGTCACCACAGATAACACCATTTACCAAAAGTACATTTAGAGCCAACACTTTCCCCATCAACATATCTCCATCTTGTTGGTCCACCATATCCTGCTTCTAATTAATCAAACAAATACTTCAAGAGTCTTCTAGAACAGCTGTTCTCTGCATACCCTCCATATACTTGAAATTTCAGGTAAAAATACACTGTGGTCACTGTGGGACAATGTTTAAGATAATGAAAATGACATGAGGCATTTCCTAACAGAGTTGTAAGAGTCATGCAAACATCTAATATACCATTAGGCAAGCTATTTTTTGGTTCTGCTTTTTGTTTGTTTTGCAATACAATAGCCATTAGAGTTCAGTAAGCTATTTTCTCTACTTACCTGTATGTCTGAAAAATTTTATGATAAGAAGTCAAAAACAGAAACTCCTTCCAAAATACTATTAGATTCTTTCCTCAAAGTATGTACCAAAAATGTCCAAGAAAATTATTTTTTGAAAATGAAGTGTATATTTGAATACCTAAAATAAAGACCCTTCTAGTGAATTAAACTCATTGAACACAAGTTAATAAACTTCAGAATATTTCATTGGGCACTGAAGTTTAAAGGTATCACTACTAGAATAATCAATTTATTTGTATCAACTTTAATTTACAACTTAAATACCTCAAGCTTCCATGTATCAATGTGACAATTTCTACTCATCTTCACAGTTGCTTATCAATGCATACCAGGGTGAACAAACAATAAATATACACATAGAGCAAGATGCACATGTATTGAATGCTGCTTTCCTTCCCTTTAAAAGACATTATTTACAAGAGTGGCCTTTGTTACATATTCCTTAACCATTTAGCTAAGTTGTGGTTTCTACCAGTCTCCTGAAATCTTCTCATCAAATACATTTTCCTTTTTCTCATTTTCATTTTTTTGCTGCATCTGATGCTCCTGACTCCCTACCTGTGAGTCACTCTCCCAGGTCCCCATGACAGAGACTTGCCTGATTTTACCTGCAACTCTCTGACCATTCATTAATCTTCTTTCTTAAGGATTCTTCCTTAGAACTGAGCTGCTCCCTTATGCTGAGAACTTTGTTATGCTTTTCTTTTATGATAATTTTATCCTTAGTAAATTTAGACATTCATTAAACAAATATTTATTGTGTGCTCACAGCATGCCTGACAACAAGCCAGGCACTGGAAATACAGCAGTGAAGAAAACAAAGTCCCTATTTTTCATAAAGCTTATATTTTACTGAGGAGATAAGTGGTCAAGCAATAAACAAGTAAAACAATTAATTTATAACATAATAGATGATAATAAGTACTATGAAGAAAAATTATGTAGGGCAACAAGTTAAAATGACAGGGAAGGTGGTGCTATTTTAGAAAGACTAGTTAGAAAGGGTATTCCTTAATGAAATGGGCAACCAATGCAGACATCTGTGGGAAGAGTGATCTGGGTCAAAGGAACAGTAAGAGCAAAGACCCACAGTTGGAGAGAGCCCACAGACATGTCTGAGAAATGGCAAGTCCAGTGTGACTGGAGTAAAGTAAGTTCTGGGTGTGGTAGGAGATGAGATCAAAAGGACCTTCAATGACCTGGTAAGGACTTTGGATGTCATTCTGAAGAGTCTCTCTCATGGCTCTGCCGCAATTATCACCTGACGTTTGATGACTCTTAAACCTGCCCCTCTAGTGCCAGCCTTTCCATCGAGCTCCATTTCCATAGGCCAAAACTGGCATCTCTCTTTTGAGGACCTATTATTTCCTCATTCTCAATATATCTAAAAGGTTGTTTCTTTTCATCTTCCAAACTGAAAATTACAACACCAACACAATGTTTCCATTCATTTTATTTCTGTATCATCTTCCTAATCATCCAAGAAACACATCCTCAGTCATCTTGGATTCTCCTTCAACCCAGCCTGCAACGTTCACTGTAACAGTTCTTTTGTAACAAACCATCCCTTCTTTTCACTGCTAACGTCCAACTGGAGAATTTATTACCAAAATCTGGATCCCTAAAATGGCCTCCCAGATAGTCTCCCTTTCTCCAGCCTTCTCTCCCTGTCCAAGTTGTCCTACATACTATTAGCCTGATTAGTCTTACTCAAACTCATTTAAAAAGTTTCAACCACAGCCACAAACAGGTCTCTGCGTCTTTGTAACAGTACAAAAATACTTAATTTATAATTTAGTTTGATACACTGCAAGCCAAATGAACAGCATACATTGGGATAATCAGCTCATTCATCTCTAGCAGAATAGAAAAAAAATCTCATCTTTGCCAACTTAGGTCAACAGGGAAACTATGCTTTCCATTATATATTTCTCCAAAATTCATTCTTTTTCAATAATTAGCTACTAAGTCTTTATTTTAGCATATTATTAGCAGCTTACCCACAACATTAAGATATTACATGCATTATTTCTCACTTCACTCTCCCAATAAAGTTCTAAAGTATTTTCATCATTTCCATTTCACAAATAGAAAAAAGAAAATGAAAGCTGTCTGATTTTTAAGTCACTTGTTCAAAATCATCAAGTCATTAAGGTTGTAAAGCTGAGTCTCTGATTCAGGCTTTCTAGCTCTAAATTCTTGGATCTTCTTAGTATGTCACATATTGTTTTAGGAATGTTAGCTGCTTATAAGAGAGAAGGAAAGTTTTATTTATTTATAACAAGTTTTATTTATATGCTTCACTTTCAAGTGTCTGCAATACTAAAGTGATAGAAACAGGTGACATGCAGAGTACTGAAACAGTTTTCCACCAAAGAAAATTGGCCAAAGTTACATTGGAAAAATGTCTTTCTGTCAATATTAGATTATTGATACAAAGCTGAGAGCACATTTGAAATATTTATTGACCAAAATGTTAAAAACCTAACATAAATTAACATGTAACTAGAGTTATTGGAATCGGAACTTTTTCAGGTTTGTCAATCTAAGCCAACCTTGTTGGTTCCTTAGTCATGTAAAATAATCTAGCTATAAGAATAGAGAGCCATTAGCAGAAAAACAGTGGAAATGTAAGTTCCTAAAGGCACAGAAATCCCAAAGAATTTAGGAGGTAACAGTAGATCTGTAAATAATACCGTTTAACAAAAATATTTTAACAAAATGTCCTATTTCCATAGGACGATTGTAAAGCTCAAAGGAAACAATGCAAATGGAATAATACAATAAAGAATTACATATTTTAATTACTTTATAAGAATATCCTATAGAGACAGAAACTTTATCAGTGTGCTTTTGGAAGCAATAACTGTTGCTGGTTGGATGATTCAATTAGCATGAACTATTCTGGCATGTTTCAAAAGCACTGCCATTTTAAAACATTAAAAATGTCTAAAAATGCAACCATAGTAATAGTGCACGGGTTGGGGGGTGAGGGAGAAAGACAATGACAAATTGGTCCAAAAGGACACTGAGACTTCATAGTTGGAAGACCATTGTGCTGACAATTAGTAACAGGAAGCAGAGCACAAAACAAATGAATGAAAAAAGCTGAACTTGCAATGAAAGACCTTATTATAGTGCAGAAACATTATTGTAATAAAGGGGCAATGTACTCTCCTCCATAAAACTTTCAAACAGGCACCCTTGCCTCTTTTTTCATGCTCTGCATTTCATTTTTTCATTAGCATCTGCTTGATTATGTATTATTTCCAACCCCAAAGAATGCCTCTCTATCCTTCCTAAATTCCAAGGCTTAAAGGTCCTTCCCCTGACTGCGGCCTTGAGCCTCATTTAACTTTATTCAAAATATAACAAATGCTTTAAAATAGCATATAGATATAGGGGAAAAAACAGAAAGGCAGCGATTTAGTATATAACTGCAGCAGGATAAAAAACGTGTCCCTCAAATCTAGTTTGTTAAAAATGCAATGATAATATAATTAGTTCTAATATCCAGATGATTCTGTCTCTAAAAATTAGTTTCTCCTATGACTTCTTTGATATAATTGGAAGAAGAAGGCTGAAATCTTCACCTACTAAATTCTCTGCATTAAGCTACAGTTTCCTTAAATGGAAATATCCAAAAGCTCTGAAATATATTTTCATATACTAGTTGAGAATGACAAGATTTGATCTATGATGCTAACATATAATCTAGTCTAGGGGCATGGAAAGCCCACACCTTCTGAACTGCCTATGCTAGAAAACCTCTTACCTGAAGACCCTACAGCAGCCAGAGATGTTTTAGTTAAGCAGTGGTGTGAAAAAAGCACTGGCCTCAACACCTGAAAGCTGTGGGTTTAGCTTTCAGTTCCAAAGTTTATTAGATGCATGACCACTGGCAAATTCTATGAGCCCAGTTTCCCTAGCTATAAAATAGAGATATTATGTATCCTGAAAAAAATGTCAGCAGGACTAGTAATATACATATAAAGTGCATAGCACACAGGTGCTCAACAAGTGGTTATTATTATTATTACTTCTCAATAGACTGAATGTTCCAAGAAATTATTATCTGCTGCTGATAGGCAAATCATTGACTTCTAGAAGAGAAGACTTCAGAGATCCTTCATTCCAACTCCTTCTCATCACAGATGATAAAACACCAGGGTGGTGAAGTGACTGGCCCAATATTACATAATAAATTTCTATCAAATAATCAGCCACCTGGCTACCACCTCCATGCTTGTCCCTCTGCTGTAGTATAAATAAATTTCACAGTTAAATAAAATATACCTCTTGAGAACAATGAGAGTCTGCTATTAACCTACTGTTAGTAATACTTGACATATAACGAAGTTTTTGTGGTACTGAATATACATTACTTGAACAGTGTCGTCATCTCTGAACCCCATTTATGATTAAATGCATTCAAGCCAGATGTTAGTCCAGAATCTAAATCATAGTTAATTGTCCCATGTACTTGCTTTGAGACTCTAGGAAAGTTTCTTAATCTCTCTAGGTCTCAGTTTCACTACATAGTTTGGTTTTTTTAAGGTAATATTCATTTCATGTTTTTCTTGTCATGTTCCTGTAAATAAGGCACCTCATACATAGTAGGCGTTTAAAACATGTTAGTTCTCTTCCTTTACTTCCTTAAGTCTCTGTTAATGTCATATGTATTAATTATAAGTAAGATGGGATTAAAGCAGCAAATATAATGGGCATATAATCATTTTTTAATTTACAATTTTGGGATTTTTTTTGGCTGCAACATGCAGCGTGCAGGATCTTAGTTCCTTGACCAGAGCAGTAACAGGGCAGAGTCCTAAGCACTGGACCACCAGGGAATTCCCTAATTTACAATTTTAAAAAGTAATTACACATAAAGCTCTACTTTTTAGAAAAAAAAATTTAAGTTAAAAAACAAATATTAAACAAATAAGGCAGCTAGGTTTTATTTACATTTAACTTAACCAAAAATAATCTATAGAAGTAATCAGGTGATAAATGAGTATACTCAGAAATGTGTGTAAAAAGAATTATTTTTACTCTTTAGATATGGAAGGGTATCATAGAGGAAAATTCTAGGATCAGTAATAAGATAAAACAGCAGTACAAGGATCCTTAGCACCAAAGGCTAGCTGAGTGTTATACGCTCAGTAAAATTTTATTTGAAAAACTGAAGTATATTGACCTATTAATAATTAATTTAATATTAAAAAATTATACGAAAATCCACCACAGCTGCTTATTACACACAGGCTGCAGGTGGTGATCCTCCCACCCCACACCCAGTAATCACTCCGCATTCACACCACCTCAGCTCTCTTACACAAAATAAGTTGGATTTTGAAAAAATAAACAGATAGATGATGCGCCCCTTTCCAAGCTACAAGCTACAGTTCAAAATATTTTTAGCTAAAAAAAAAATGATTGACTTTAAGATGATATTTTAAAATAGAATATTTATTTGCATCAGTAAAATTATTTTATATTCTACTAGAAGAGAAGATGAATAGCAATGTTACTACAGAAACTGCATGTAAAACGACAAGTAAGCAAATAGGGGACCAAATGCCTAACTCTGACACTAAGAAAACAAAGTATCTGGTATGATTATGGCATTCTGCTAAATATTTCAAGTGCCATATTTATTCCTATCATTTATCCTTCTTTCTCCTTTGATATTTTTCACTCTATACAGGGATAAAGAAATAACATACCATCTGGAGATTTCATTCATATCTGAGGATTTCATACCCATTTAAATTAACAATAAGAAATTCAGCCGAAGTTTCTTAGAAATAATGTTTTCAAATTATTGCTATTCCTGTTACCTGGAATAATGCCATTTTTTGAAATCTTACTATTTCTCCAAACAATCTCAATTTTCAATGAGGCTTTTCTTGATGATCTAGTCCTTAATGATACCTCCCTTTCCTAAACTCTTACTGAATATATTAATTATAAATTTACTTCAGAACTGAACCATCAAAATACCAATCACAAAATACTAACTCCAAGGGTTTGTGGCATATTTTTGGTACTAGCTTATAAATTCTTCAAATCCAAGAGCTATATCACATGTCTGTGGATTAATGAAAATGAACGCAGGCTTTAAGGTTAGCATTCTGTTAGACACAGGTTGAAATTCTGGCTCTGCCATTTGCCAGATAAGTGACCTAAAGCAAGTCACATAATCTCTCTCAGTCTCTTTAAAATGGAGAACATAATACTTACCTCAGAATGTTGTTGTGAAGATTAAATGAGATAACATATGTGAAAGGGCCTGGCACATAGTAACGCTCAAAGAAAGGTTGGTTTCCTTCCTTATTTCCTTCTTTTTTCCCTCAGTACCTGGTACAATGTTGAGAACACAATAAACCCTCAATAAAAACTTTCTAAATATTCATTTGAACTTAGATTTCCTAAAAATATGTTTAATTATTAATTGTGATAACTCCTATGTTTCCAAATTGTGTTACTTTAAATCATATGCACATAAGGTAAGAAATTTCAAAACAGAACAAAGCGTGTGAAGTTGTTACTTAGGATAATGAGAAAAGGAAGTAAAGAAAGGTAAAAATATTTAAAAACAATTTAATTTAAAAGTATTTAAGAAGAATTCAGTGAAAATTATTACATGTATGGTGTTCTTTACATAAGTATCTTTGGATAAGTGAGAGTTGATTGCTGACCTTAGGGGAAGTTGAATGAGAGAGGGAAGGAGGGAGGAAGCAAGGCAGAGAGAGAAGGAAGAAGAGGAGAAAGGGAGGAAGGGAAAAAGAAAGGGATGAAGGAAGGGAGGAAGGAAGGTTGGTTCTGCTGGGATCTCTTCTATGTCCTCACATTAACGTAAGCTATTAACATTGATCACTCCTTGCCTGCTTTCCCCTAAAAACAATCCCCATTGCAAACTCTGTCTTACAAAAATGCAATTATCTAATGGGAGAACGAAATTAATTTAAAATTTTTCCACAGTGGACGGTAACCAAAGGATCCTCTTAGAACAGTCAGAAAGATATCTGAGGATTTATTACTTTTATTAAAAAACAAAAAACTTCTGACTAAAACTTCTAATTAAAGAATTTGGTCTGCACCCAGTTCCTCTGAGGTCAATCCAAATGATGCTGCCCTTTCAGCTGCAGTGATGTCTTCTTCGTTTTCCAGAAAGGCCATGGGCGTGGTTTAGGGGTCTAACTCATGTTGTTTAGTTATAAGAAAGACTAGCCTCTACAGACAATAGTCTTCGGCATTAAATAAAACTGAAAATTTTCCCCAAACCAAACAAGAGCTGCTGGTCTCAACTTCAACCTCGTTATAGACAGGTTCTACTTAAAACTTGTAATGGTCTTTAAAGAAAACCCAATAGAGTAGTTTCCACCCTACTCCAATGTAACTTAGCTGGAGAGGGGAAAATGGCTGCCATTTAACTCAATTAAGAAAATATTACTGAGCATATTCTATCTTATGTTATTACTTTTATTTGTATAGCATTTATAATTTACAAAGTGTTTTCACTTATATCATCTCATTTAACCCTCACCATAATCCTGAGAAGTAGATAACCTCACATTTAAAGATGAGAAAAACGAAGATCAGAAAAGTTATGCCATTTGCCCAAGGTCACATAGCTAGTAAAGTAGCAGAACCAAGACTCAAACTTAGGTCTACTGACTCCAAGTCAAGTGACCTTCCAATATACCAGATCTTATAATAAATGTTATAGGAAATGTTTTAAATGAGTATACACAGTGATTGTACTATGGAAGTTTATCATTTCCCTTGATTCTACATAAGATCCCATAGTAAGTTATATGCTGATGAATGGGGCTGAGAAGGTAAAGACTACAACTAAATAGATTAGCTCTAGAGTAAATCAGAAAAGAGGGGTGAGAGATCATCTTTTCCTGTATTAGGGGAAATACAGGCTCTAACCAAAATCTTAGCAGGTCACCTGCAGTACTATAATAAAGGAAGTATTAAAATCATGAGATTATCTAATAGGAAACTCAAATGATACACACATAAATTTATGTTTATAAAGGACATGTAACTGATGAAATCTTTCAGAGATACAGAGGGTTGTTCTTACATGTTGGAGGAGCTGGATTTGAAACTCTAAATCCATTAAAATGGGATTACACATTTTCTTTTGTGCACATTCATTGTACAATGTAGAAAAAAGGAGGAAGGAGTAGAAATTCTGTGAAAATTTTTTTTCTTATCAGATTGAAGTGTGACTTGAATGAGAGGAAGGAAATGTGTGACTAAATATGGCATTATACTGTTTAAAATTTTCTAAAAACTATTCCTTTCAAAGTGATTTTTAAAAAAGGTTCTCTCCACTCCCAATTCTAAACTTGGTTTACGGGTTAAATTTTGCAAATATATGAATATAGTACCACCCATAAAAATGGAGGATAGGAAGAAATCTTGATTAAATTTATAGTAATTCACTTAATTTTTAAGTAAGGCATTCCTTACAGTGAGATAGATGCACCTAGTACCAGATATAACTGTCTGTTTTCCTAAAAATCTGAACCCAATTAGAGGGAAAAAAGCACCAAATCTTCAAATGACCAAGTACATAAAATAGTCTAAAAATCACTCAAAACAAAAGCAGGGTTAGAATTCCACATGCAATTGAACCTAATAAAATCTAGCAATTTAGGTCCCAAAAATGTATGGAACATTGAGGAGTAATAGAAGAAAAAAGGAATACTTGAATATATACAGTATAAACATAAATATGAAAAAAATTCATCTTCCTCTTGTGAAAATGGAGAAAATTTAAGATTCTTCTGAGCAAGATGATATTTGCAAGGGAAGATTTTTTTTTGAAGATGAATCTATCTTATGCATTGCTTCCAAATACTCCAGAGAGGAGAATACTTGAAGGCAAGAGATCTATTAAGAGACTATCAAAATAATCCAGGGGGGGAACTGATGAAGAACTGAACTAGGATGATAACAGTAAGACTGGAAAATAAGACAATCTCTAGCTGACTGATTGACTCATGGTAGAAAGAGAAAGTAAACTACTCATCTATGGATGAATGCCTTCTACTGTACACTATAACCATATAGGTTCTTTTTTAATCAAACAGTGATTGGATATCTAATGCTCAAAAGCCACCAATGGTTTGCTCAAAGGCCACCAATGATTTTCAATGGGTTTCCATTAAAAACATCAAACTGGTATTCAAGAGCTTTCACAACCTGATTACAATTTATCTAATTGTAACGTTTTTTTCCTCCAAGAAAAACTCTCTATCCATCTAGCATATTGCCTATACTATTCACAAACAGGCTACTCCTTAATTCCAGACTTCATATTTGCTTATGTTGTTAACCTCACTGAGAAAGCCTTCCTTCTTCCAAAAACCTAAATATCACCTGTCCTTCTGGGCTCATGTTAACCTTATCTCATGCATAAATTCTTATCTAGTCATCTTACCTTACCTTTACCTACTCTCTCAACTTCTACAGCATTTATTTTCCATAAAATTCATCTCATTTTTCCTCCCATTGCTATATGCTCTATTCAAATGTGTTCCAGAGTCAATGATAAATTCCTACAAACAAAAATTGTGTTTTATACTCCTTTTAGAACCTAGTATGGTTCTAATAATCAATAAGCCCTTTAAAAGTAAGCTATTCTGATCTCTCATAATCCTTGTATACATTTATATAGCATAGGGTTATTTTAGATTTACAGGATTGCTTTTCTAGATTGCAGACTTTTCTATTACGTGTTGTGTAAGACTAAGAATCAAGTCATAGGCTATTTCTCTATCCCCGTGAACAACCACAATGAAAGCATTAGTAGGAATCATTGATTTTTCTACACATTTAAAATCTCTGAGTCTAATATTTATTCAGAGGTAAAAATGGTTTTTGGTAGGTTAAAGTCCCATAATTCCCTTACTTTCTTTCAAAGAGAAGAAGAAAAACAGATTAGTGAGTAAACATGTCATTTCACTTTTAAAACTGGACTACGAAGTGCAGACTGACCAATTTCTTTTTTAAAAAAGATAGAAGAGGGCCTCCCTGGTGGCGCAGTGGTTAAGAGTCCGCCTGCCGATGCAGGGGATACGGGTTCGTGCCCCGGTCTGGGAGGATCCCATATGCCGCGGAGCGGCTGGGCCCGTGAGCCATGGCCGCTGGGCCTGCGCATCCGGAGCCTGTGCTCCGCAACGGGAGAGGCCACAACAGTGAGAGGCCCACATACCGCAAAAAGAGAAAAAAAAAAAAAAAAAAAAAGATAGAAGAAGATAGAAGAAAGGTTTCAGAGAGGAAAGGGATATTGTCAGAGTGGGCCAGTTTCTGCAACATGGAATAAGGGAGAATTCTAGTAGGTGCTCCTGGGGACACAGGTTCGCACTTCTCCCTTCCCAGCACTGTGAGGAGGAAGGATTAGATCAAAAGTAGGATGAGCCTCAAGACCTGGGCAAATGTTCAAGTTCTCCATTGGGCAATTGTTCCCACTTCTGAGTTGGGCTAATAACTGTCAAAATGTCAGACCATGTCTACTAACTGGGTAGACAAGCTATTGTGCTCAATGTACCTTTGAAAATAGCTTTGCAACAATGCTTGTATGTATCCTATATTATTTTTCAGTCAAAGTGTAATGTTTCCTATGCCAAGATAAACCTCAATATATAATTAGTAACTTAGCTAACCATAATTCTGATTAGAGATATAATTTTCTTGAAAAAAATATTATTTTACTTCCATTTCTATAGTATATTTAGAAGGCAACTACACATATAGTTCACATTTGTTCCACCCAAAAAAGGATAAAGGTCAAATACTGTTATCCGCATTTTATAGGTGTTGGAGGGTTCACAAACCGCATGCCAAAGGATATTTAGAATTTAAGAGTTGGAATCTGACCCAGAATCAGATCTCAAAGCTCTAGATAAGGAAAATGTCACAGAATGGAGGCGGGGAACTGGTGGGGGGGGGGGACGGGGGGCTAGCACAGAGCGGGAGATAACAGCTAAATGATGGAAGAGAGATTTGAGTTTTAATCTTGATACTTAACTACCACTACCTAGTAAAGCAACCTTAAAAAGATCACTGAATTTTCAAAGGCTTCTTTTTTCTCATCTAAAAAAGGAGAAATCTGGACTAGATATTTTCAGACATTCATTCAAAAACAGTTATTAAACCCCAGTACATAGGCACTAGGAGATATAACACTAGGCTTTTTCCCCTAAAATAACTCACAGATTAGTGGACGAGACATACACATGAACAAGACAACCAAGAAACAACGTGATAACAACAAAAGATAACAGCGTTGTAAAGAGCAGAGAGGAATAATTTAGCAAGGAATGAGGATAGGGATTTAAATCTGAATTGTCTTAAAGGATGAAAAAAAAATTATTCCGGCAAATAGAGGACAGAAGGACATTCCAATCAGAGGGAACAGCAAAAACAAAGGCTCAGAGTAGGAAAGCAGCATAGTTTATATAGGGAATTATAAGCAGTTCAGTACTGCCAAAGTATAATTGGACAGCAAAGGAGAGATGAGGCAAGAGTTGAAAGCAGAGGCCAGATTGAGGAGATCTTTGTGTGATATAGAAGGAATCTGGACTTTATCCAGTAGGCAATGAAGATCCAGGGCAGGGCTTTCACAGGGTAGCAGCATAGTTAGGATTTAATTTTAGAAAGATCACTTTGACAGTCATGTGAAGGAAGAATATGAGTGGTAGAAACTCCAGGCAGAGATCTATAGTTAAGAATTTATAGCAGAGATGATAAGCAAAACCAGCAGGACTAGAAATGAATTGGGAGTGGGGTGAAGATTTTTTTTTTGCAGTACGCGGGCCTCTCACTGTTGTAGCCTCTCGAGGCGATGGCTCATGGGCCCAGCCGCTCCGCAGCATGTGGGATCCTCCCGGACTGGGGCACCAACCTGTATCCCCTGCATCGGCAGGCAGACTCTCAACCACTGCGCCACCAGGGAAGCCCTGGGGTGAAGATTTGAAGGAAAAAAAGGGCATGGAATAGATCCAGGTTTCTGCTCAAGACAGAACTGAGGTAGTGAGACTTTCGGGGGGAAAGCTGACAAAATTATCTTCAGTTCAGCTTAGGATATGTTGACTACAAAAGAATATCTAGGTAGAGATGTCTAGCAGTCAGTTGAATATAGTACCTTAATGCTCAGAAAAGAGGCCTGCCCTGAAGATACGTAAGTGTGGGAGCAAGCTGCATACTAGGAGTAACTGAAACCTTAATGTGAATGTGACCATCCAGGGAGAGGGTACATAGTGAGAACAGTCCTTGGCCAGAATCCAGTTAGATATCAAAATGCATGCAATAGGCAAAGGAAGAAAACCAGGAAAGAAAAGCATCCTAGAACACAATGGAAGAGATCATCCCAAAAAGGAAGTAATAATCAAAAGTATAAAATATATCCCAGATATAAATTCAGGAAAAAAAGAACTGAAAAATGTCTACTAGTCTTAGCAATTAAGGGGTCACTGGAGAACTTACTAAAAGTGGTTTCAATCAAGTGAATAAGAAAGCAAGTTAGGCTGCAGTGGACTAGAAAGTAGAAACAACTAGTATAAAGACTTATCTGTTTGGAAATTTTAAATCAGAAGAAAAGGAATTTGAAACTTCATGAAGTTTGGAAAGATCAATTCCAAGTCCCTTCTAGTTCCCATACTTTATTTTTTTCATATGGATAAAAAACCTATTTTGGTAAAATTTCATTAACACCCACAAAGATTAATTTTTGAAGTACCATTTTTAATTATCAGGAAAAATAGGGGACTCATTGTAGCTATGAATAGAATACATGTGTATATGTAACATTTCCCAAAGTAGCTTTGAAATACCTTGTATTTCTAGTTTCTTTTTTCATATAATAGTACCTTTTTTCATATACTAAAGTGGGCTAGGACAAAAGGGAAACTATTAGTGGAGTAACCCTCTCTGGCTCCAACTGTTCCTTCTCTTAATATCTCATGAAAACATTCTTTGCTACTCTCTGCCTGGAATATCCTTCACCTCTATTTTAATTTGCTTAATTCCTACTCACTCTTCAAGGGCCTGCTCAAACTCCCCTCAGAATCACAGAATGTTAGAGACAAAAGGACCTTACAAATTCATTGAATCCAGATGTTCTCACTATGCTGATGAAGGGACTAAAGACCACAGCGTCTCAGAGAATGACCTGCCCAAGGTCATACTCATGGCTTTTGGTGGAGCTTAAATTTGAACTATTTCTTCAACCAGGGCCCATTTCACTACACATTATTTCCTCAGATAATTATTATTTATAAAACTTACAATTGCAATAAGTCATGCGTTAAAATAATCAATTTAAAATAGTTTATTTAGTGTAAGATCCACATTAACATCCTTCCAAAAATTAAGGAGCCGGTCTATAACTTCACTTATTAGTTTGAGTCAACTATCCACAACTACTTGATTATACAAGCAAAAATTACAGATGTTGACTAATATTGATTTCATGGATAAGTTGACTGTCAGTCACTAAATAGGTTTTCTCCTCAAGAGTGCAGCATTTATTTCAGCCTCTGCCAGTGGAAGTGTCAGAGCAGATGTTGGCAGACTGTGACATACAGTATGTCTTTAAAACTTGTTGAGGTGTGAAATTTCATAAGGTCAAAGAATGCTGCATTTTGATCAGCAGATACAGGAGTTCTGTACTTTATAAATTATTTCAGACAAACCAATAATAGCATTTGCTAGTAAAATAGAAGAAACTAAGAAACCATACTGGCTTTAGGTCAGATATGATAATGTATGTTGCTTATGTTTTAAAAGCCAATTTCCATCACTTTAAAGCAAATGCTTGCACAAAAGATCTTTAGCAAGAAAATGCATTCTTAAAGTCAATACAAAGTACAAGATATTATTTCAATTGACAATAGGATTTCTAAAATAATTTTCTACTGAAAGAAAGCCATAAATTTGGTGGAGAGAAAAATTATTTTCTTAATTAATACACAAATACAACAGTATTCTCACTTTTTAAAAAATGAAATTCCCTATGGAACAATCCACTTATATAAACAGAGAATTTTTTTTTAAGTAAGATTTCACAAACTCTTTGTTTTATTGTTTTACCTTATTGTTTAAAAAAATTGAAAGAAAGTATCCATAAAAAAGACTGGGGCTTTATATAATGATAAAATGACTTTTATAATATTCGAGGATTTTTAGTACCTTGCATTTTCTGATGTTGCTATTTATTATATTTTTAATTTATTTTTTGCTTTAATTTTCCCTCAAATCTTTTCTAAACGTCGCTAATAGATAACAACATACAACCAAAATTAAAATTAAGAATGGTGTCTAGTTAAAGATTTTATCCCAATGGTACAAACTTTATCTCTTATGCAAGTTTGTTTTAAGTTAACATAACTTTTAAAATGCTTTACTCCTAAATCAACACAGAAAACTCCTTTCATTGATTAATCAGTAATTTGAACAATCTGAAAGCCTGGTCATAACAATTATAATCAT
This sequence comes from Mesoplodon densirostris, assembly GCF_025265405.1. Classification (NCBI taxonomy): domain Eukaryota; kingdom Metazoa; phylum Chordata; class Mammalia; order Artiodactyla; family Ziphiidae; genus Mesoplodon; species Mesoplodon densirostris. The sequence goes on along the minus strand of NC_082662.1, from coordinate 127,830,617 downwards.
CATCTTTCAGTTTATTTTGTGCTATGTTCAAGCAAATATACAATTTCTAAATAAGTTTAAATTACATTTTTGTTAGATATTTGTAAGGAAGAAAAATTTACTACAAACATAAAATCTCCCCAGAAAATAATGTCTAATGTAAATCACTTCTTTCTTATCATACAATCAATCAAAAGAGCTAAAATTATGATAGGAAACTTTGATTAGAGATGCACTAAGTACTGCAACATCTTACAACCAAGTTCAGTCCAGCAACCAAGTTCAAAGGTCTTTGTTTACACTTTATAGAGAAAAACTTGAGATATGTATTTGAGGAATTGTTTTTATCACAAAGTACTAACTATAAAAAATATTAAACTATTTTGTATTATCGATAATCCCTATGCTAAGGAACTGAAATTCTATCCAAGCTGAAAATTTCTCTGCTATTAAATACAAACCTAAACTTTTTCATAGGCTTTTCATATATCCCATGATATGTGACACATAAGGCCATACAAATAAATAAATACAAGGTGAATCAACAGTTATAATTAACTTACTTGCTACTGAAAAGTTGTTGAGGGGATAAGGTAAATCCACATCTTGGGGTTTCTCTTTATATCCTATGAATGAGCCATCTGTCTTCAAAAGGAAATATCTTGGCCTCCAGTTTTTTATATATTCTCCTACATGAGGAAAGCATGCATGTTAATGCTGGAGGAAAAAAGGAACAGCAGCTTTTATGTGAAAAATAAATTATGGTACAATATATGTCCTACAACACTGGCCTCCAAAAATTTAGATAGGCAATTTTCTTTTAACTTAGTTTACAAAAGAAAATACATAAGCCTGCAATTAAGATTCAATAAAAACCCAAACATGTTTTGTTTTTAATGATTTCACACTTTGATAATTCATTTGCACCATTATTTCTTCAGAGAATCATTCAACTGAGTACACATTTTGTTCAGTTTTTCATATCAGATGGTTGTTAGAGCATATTTTCAGCCGTTTTAAAAAGCCTTGGAAAATAAATCATACACACAGTATCAAGGAATTTCAATGAAAAAACACTTATCATAAGAGGGACATGAAATAGATGTTTCTCTTCCATGTACCAAAACTAATTGTGTCATTTTTTTAAAAGAAAGGGAAAAATTCTGTTTTCATTGTTAAATCTTGGTCGTAACTTGTTTAAACAACATTTCATTGTTATGCATGAGAAAAAAACTGTACAAATGCTGTAAACAAGTCAAGGAAATGAAAGAACATGGGTTAATAGAGCTTAAAAACCATACACACACTCATACACACAAATGTAATAACTAAGAACACATGGTAGTGCCAAGCACATAATGGTCAATAAATGTATATTTTATCAGGTTTTGATATAAGCTATCACCTAGCCACCAAAATATAAATTTTTAACAACTGGATCGCCATTTGCTTACTTCATACTTCTTTTAAATTTTAAGCAACAGAGGTGTTCCATGATACTCTCAGAGCTGGAAGGCTCCCTGGTCTCAATTTTCAGTTTTCTACTGGATGTTTCCACCTGGCTTTTCAATCTCAAGTGCTTAATCACAGCACTACAAAAATTTGAAAGCAGTTCAGCTTTCCCTACAAATCCGTTTCTCTTGACACCAGTTATCGAAGCTCAAACCTAACAATTGACTGTTCCCTCTCCTTATCCTATCAGTAGGTAGGTCAATACTGCCTTCACAAGTCTCTCTCTCTCTCTCGTTTAACCAACCCAAACTGCCCTAACACCTTACATCTGCCCTTCTGCTAATGCACTGTGACTGCTCTCCCATTCTACTCATCCCCCTCCTTCCATCTTATACATCTATCACCTCCAGATAATTCTAATGTCTGTATGTACTGCTTTCATTATATCATTTTGTGCTCAAAAATATTCTGACTCCTTACTGTTTACTGTAAAGTGTCAGTTTCTTAGTATAAAATGTGAGCTCTTCCATAATCTCACCCCAAACATGTATTTCAGGTGTGGAATCATTCCTCTGAATCAGCAATTCTCCAAATTCTTATCTCAGAACTCTTTACACTCTTAAATACTTTTAATATTTAAATACACCCAACAAATTTTTGTGTATGTAGATTAGATCTATAATGTTTACTGTATTAGAAACTGAAAAGAAAATTTAAGTTATTACTTCCTTTAATAGTAACAATAAACTCATTACATGCAACATTAATATTTTTATGAAAAGTTTTATTTTCTAAAACAAAAAAGTTAGTGTGAAGGGCAGAACTGCTTTACATCTTTGCAAGTCTCTTTAATCTTTGTCTTAACAGAAGACAGCCAGTCTCATACCTGCTTTAACCTGTTACGGTATGTTGTTTTGATTGAAATATAGAAAAAAAAAAATCTGGCTCAAACAGATGTGTAACTGGAAAAGGGCAGAGTATTCAGATAGTTATGGATGTCTTTCTTTGATACTACACCAGCATTTGACAAACAGTCATTTTCTAAAAGGTTAACTGCAATGTGGAATTTGAAACAGTTATCAATGAACTTTCTGTACTCTGCTATGTTAAGTCCACTGGTCTGTATTTCACACTGAATGAATCTTTTACACTCTGCATGATTTTGTAACATCACTCACTCTTCGTTTAGAAAACACTAGTCCACCAAGTTATACTGGTCTTCCAAATATTGACACAATTCATTATACGATCACATTCATTATCACTACAAATCAAAGTAAGCAGTAGGAAGCTGTGAAGCTCATGATGGCAGATATGTTCTCCAAAATTCTACTCTTTGCCTTAAAACTCAGTTTTAACCATCGGAAGTAAACATTGTCAGTTCTTTTTCCTTAAAGTGATACACTCCAACTGCCCAACCTAGTGCCTGCCACTTTATCAATGCTCAATAATAACTTACTAAATGAATAAATATGTATATGAATATCTTCCCCACAAGTATATAAGCACACAAAAGGAACTTAAGGGAAGAAAAGGAAAACCTGACACCCCTCCTCAGTTTAATTTACTTAAAAATATGGCCCTAATGTGAATAAACACAGGCCAAATTTATAAAACCAGAATGCTAAATCCACAGTCCCCATTAAAAAATGAAACTGTTCCTTTCTTGATTGTACTTATTGTTTTATTTTTCCATTCATATTTAAGTATTCCTATATAAAATATAAAATGTTCTCTAATTAGTAATATAATATTTAGAGTTCAAATGCTATTTTAAAACAATAACAAATTTATACAGGTACAAAGTGCTATAAGTCTGATAAGCTAAATAATAATGGTTTAATAATTATACCAAGGATAAAATGAAACAAATTCATTTTGAAGATTTTAAAGAAGAAAAAATCGGTAACACCATTTCTTCTTATACATCATTTCTTCTTATATTTTAAGAGTACTAAATACACTTATTTAAAAAGTGTATAATTAAAAGAAATAAAAGTTTTCATTTCTACAAATAATTTCCTGTCAGCCATTAAGTATTTACATGCGCAGATGAAAGACACAAAAATCACCACAAAATTTTATCTTTTTATTAAACAAATCTTAAGAAATTTAAAGTATTTTATGTGGTTTATAGCAGGACTGCTAGTTACCAAAAAGTTCTTAAAAATAAATTTATTATGCATCCCTGACAGGTAATACATTATACCCAGACTGTGAGATAGTCATTTACCCAGAAGAAAAGCTGTAAAGTCAAAATTTCCCTTCTTTATTAGATAAAAATAAGTATTTCTCACAAAATTTTATTACTAATTTTGAATTGATTCAGTTAATCAACAACTGTACTGTCACGCTAAGCTAATAGTGGATCTCAAACTTTCAATGAAGACTCCTGAAGGTAATCTTTATTTTCTTGTCATTTTTCATCTATAGTATGAATGGACTTTCTGAGAAAGTGCTTTGAGTGCATTCATGTATTTACTAATTTATTCTAGGTGCTAGGAACACAGTTGCAGACCCCCCCCAAAATGGTCTCTAACTCATAAAGCTTATATTCCAGTATTACACAAGATTTCAGGTACCCCCTAAAATTTGCAGAAGGGTTCTGAGTATCCCTGAAAGTGGATCCTTTTTTATAGGTTCCTATAAACATTCTTAACTAAAGCTCATATAATAGCATGATGTGTTGGCCTAATTAAATATTCATTTTCTAGTTCCAAAAGTGGAACCGAGGATCAAAGAAATGGGCCTTACGAGGACACAAACTCATAAGGTATTAATAAAAGAAAAAAGTGAGCTTATTGCCACCTTCCAGACCCAGTACAGAAGAAGAATAATATTCCTAGCTTAAAAGAATAAAAAAAGTTATAGCTTTTCACAACACCTTGGCAAGACACTGTGTAAACTGATGGCAAAATAGAATTGTTCCTGCAGCCTTGGGGTTCCCAAGAAAACCGGATCTTGTCCAGCTGTTCATGGAACACTTTCTTAATTCACTCAGCTGAGGCAGTGAGAGTTCAAATAAGGCACATCTTCTCAGGCTGCTCTAAAAATATGGCCAAAAAGTCCTGGCTTTTACAGGGGCTAAGTGCCTAGAATAAAGTTACCCTCTCTGCCACAAATCCTTTTAGACAGACTGCTAAAAGTCAACCACATTTTATTTTTTAAGCATAGCATTTACACCTAAGTTTATACCTGCTGCATTAAAACCAAGTTGCATCATATTTTTATATTTATAGCCCATAGATTTCAACTAATTTAAGAGACAGCCTGGTTATAATGGGGAGAAAGTCTTGTTAAATAAAGCAGCAGCATTTATGGGGTACCAAGTCCTCTGAAGAGACTGTTCTATGGATACCCATCAATATACATTCCAAATTTGTATGCACTGTCAGCAAGCACCACAGTTACACCTGGACAAGATTTCCATCACAACTTTCTATCTACCTTAATGCGTGCTTCCAATTCTTTCATACTCCTTGGCTGGAGGCTTTATATATTTTGAAGTATACTATTATGAACATCATAACACATAATTTCTAACAAAGTTTCTGATATTTTGGCTTCTGTAGTAGACTGAATGGTGAACCCAAAATGTATGTATACACCCTAATCCCTGGAAACTGAGAATAACACCTTACATGGCAAAAGGATTTTGAGAAGAGTAGCTTCTCAAAAGAGAAGCTTATCCTGGATTATTTGGGTGAGCCCTAAATCCAATTACAAATATCTATAAAAGTGAAGCAGAAGAAGATTTGACACATAGAAAAAAGGAAGAGGCAATGTGACCATGGAGACAGATATTGGAATGATGCACCACAAGCAAAGAACTATCTGAAGACACCAGAAGCTGTAAGAGGCAAGGATTCTCCTCTGAAGTCTCCACAGGGAGCCTTACACCTGGATTCTAACTTACACCTGCTGCTTACACCTGCTGATACCTTGATTCTAATTTCTGGCCTCCAGAACTGTGAAAGAATAAATGTCTGTTGTTTTAAGCCACCCAATTTTCCGTAATTTGTTACAGCAGCCCTAGAAAACTAACGCAGCGTCTCAACACCATAACCAAAGGCTTGTTTACAGAAAACAAACAAACAAACAAAACCCTACTGATTAAGTTCTTGGCATGAGTGGTATAGAGACTCATAGTTAATACCTTATGCATACAGAGGGAAAAATCCACATCACTTCTATAAATAGCAGGGAATCCTATTTATGAAATGTGGGGTTGGAAGAAGCTGTTTACTGGAGTTCACAGTTTTACTTAGTTATGAGGACTTCAGATTCTGGACTTTTGCCAGCTTTCTTACCTTACTTAATAATTTACTTCTTGTAATTTCTTAAAGCAAACTGAAATTATGGTTTCTGTTATAGATACAGGTGATATAGCTTTTAAAATTACCAATGGCCACTCATACTTGCTATAACAGAGGCTTCAAAAGCTAATCACTCGCTAAGGAAGAGGCTGAAGGCATTCTCACATGCATGTCAGGAAACAGGCATTATTGTTTTGACTCGTCATAAAGCTGAAACTTAGCTTTCCTGAAAACATTGAGTTTTTTATGTTCTACTTTCTTGTTTAATCACAGTCCAAGTTTTTTTCTTGGCTGCACCACGCGGCACGTGGGATCTTAGTTCCTCGACCAGGGATCGAACCCGTGTCCCCTGCGTTGGAAGTGCAGAGTCTTAACCACTGGACCACCAGGGAAGTCCCACAATCCAAGTTTTTAAGATGTAATATTATTTGTCTTTGTCATCTTTGAGGGGTAATAGCTTGAGTTTGAATTCTGACTCTTCCATTTATCAGCTGCAGGAAATTAACCTCTCTACACCTTAGTTTCTTCACCTGAAAAATGAGAATCATAACAGTACCTACCTGAAGGGTTTGGAAAGACATAAAAAGGACTTAGAACATTACCTGGCATATAACAAGTGTTCGATTATTATTGTTATTATTAAATGAAGCCATTATCATTTATGGTAATATTTACAATTCACCTCACGTTAAACATTCTACTACTCAATACAGCACTTATTCAGGAGTATTTACATAAATGAGGCAATAGGCAGCAGTCAGTAATAAGTTTACTCCATCAGCAGAAAAAAAGTCTCTTTAACTAGTTTCAGGTATATAAAACAAAGCCTAGCTAAAGAAATAAAACAGATTATCCAATATCAAAACACAACACTGATTTAATACCTCTTACTTTTTTTTTAAAGATACGGGTAGGGTATCACAGAGGTAACTAGTCTTCCAAAGAAAAAAGCACAAGTCTTAGATCTCTCTGAATTACTTTTATTAAATGACATACACAGGGTACAATACCATGAAAATAGAAGTATTTTAAGAATTTCCAAAGAAGTGCTTTAAATAAAAAAATGACAGTTTTCAATAAAAATAAATTTATGACTTTAAGAAACCATTAGTCTTAAGTAAGTCTTCATGGGTCAATTTTTACTTAAGACAAAAAAAGCCCTAATGTTAATTTCAGTATAAAATCTACTTAATTTTATGGTTCACAATACTGTAAATATTCTGCTGCTTGTTGACAGATGCCAACCAAATTTACACATGTGAACTTCCTCCAAGAAAACATAGCAGAATCTTTTTTCCACTAGTGGATTTTCATAAATAAATATTAGCACTATAAATAAATGAATACTGAATATATAATTCATAATAGTGTGCTATATTGTAAATATCTTAAAACTAAATATAGTTACTGAAGAAATGTATAATGATAAACATAACCAAATATTCGCAATTCTTGAAATTGCCTGTTACATTTTTATATAGCAGATCCAAGTATCATATTCCAATTAGTTCTAAGTAAAAGCCCTATTTCTATCTCTGAGGGAATAGAAGAAATGAGTTTCTATTCTATTCACTGAAATTATCATCATACTGTTTTATAGATGTCTTGAAAATAATCTTAAAGAAATTTTTTTATATTATCTACATTGCAATGAGCTAGCATAATAACAATTTTTCAACTGCATAGGGACAATCTGAAATTTTAATAAATGAAAGTGCTTTTGAACATTGTAGGTGCTTACTAAATATATGTTGACTCTTTCCCAGCTCCTGCAAACCTAAACTTTTAGGTTTTCATTCCCCTTTCTTTAAGTCCTTTTCAAGGATGTTCTTTCTTTGCCCTTGGGCAAATTAAAATTGTTAAATTCTATGGTGTCTTCTATGCAATCTCTTCAACAAACAGCCATTAACCAGCTCTGGATGTGTGCTGACAGTCTCTGAAAATTAGGTGACGTCTGCAAAACATGCCAAAAGCATTAATGACTCTTGCCCAGCTCAGTCATTTTAAGGTACTGCTCAATGAGCATCACAGACCAATGAATAAGGTTCTTTAAACATTTTTATTTAAAATTGGGGGAAATGGGCTTCTAATAGATTCACTCATTCAAAAATATTTAGTGAGTGTCAAAATACTTACTAAAAAAAGGCACTAAAAAAAGCACTGAGAATGCAACAGTGAATGATACAGGCATAGTACCTGCCCTCATGGAGCTTTTAAGTACAGTAGGCAGCAGTGAAAATAGAGCTAGAGAAAAGCAGATGACTGAGCAATTAAAATTTAAAACGAAAACTTCTTCCACTTCTTTAATCATTTTTCATGCTCCAGGAGGTCATACCAAGGGATGGCAATATCTCCTATGCCTTGGCATTTCCAAATAGCAACCTAAGTGCCTTGTGAAAAAGGTGTTCAATAATATTTGCTGTTTGATGCATTTCTGTGGGGGAAGAGACTGGGAGCAGTATCAGCATATGGTCCTTCAATGTTTCACAAATGAACTTTGTTAATCCAGGTTTGCTGCTGTGTTAATTCAAGATGAGGCCCTGCACCCCTTCCTCTCTGAAGCCTCATGACAATGCAAGCAGAGAAGCACGGTTATATAGTTTATGATACTATTTCCATCCAGCATAACATATAACACACTTTTGCCTTTCACATTTCAAGATACTGCCCAGGCCTGTCTTTTCCTCTCATGATTTTCTGTATAGTATTGATTCATGAGGTCATATTGCAAAACATTCAGATCTTTATGATGATTTCACCCAGGTTGTATGACTATCACATAAGGTCACTGAGAGATTTGTCTGCTCTTGTACTAGTCAATGTTACCACTGCAACTGGACAGATGGAAGGTGTTTACAATTTTGGTGATTTCGCATCATGCTTCCAAGATGCCTTAAATGCTTTCCAGATGTACCCACATTCCTCTGCTTTACCACATATGCTCTTTCATGATTATTTTGAAAAGTATATTATAGTCAAGAAATTTTGCTTCCACTGCATAATGCATGAACTTGTCATTTTTATATTAAATATAGTTTTCATATCTACTTCCTAAAGAAGCCTGGGATCCATGTTTTGCTTTGAAGCTTGAAGCAATCATGAGAAAAGTACCTATGCACTGAATACCACAAGATGTTGGAATGCCAGCTTCTCTAAGATCTCAGAATGCCGGGTCTGCCAGTACTTAGTCTACTTTATAATTTTCTTTTGTTATCCAGAAAATTGCACAATTACCATCTACCTTTAAACATTCTGGTACTTGTTTCATGGTATTCTGTAAATTAGTTAATCAAATCCTGGTTCCCTTTGTTTTTAGGAAACAGTATACTGTAAGCCAAAAATGTGATACTTACTAATTATTCTTTTAAACATAAGAATATCTTAATAGAGTTATAGTATTAAGTTTTAATGTGAGAGAAAAGCAAGGAAAATGGAGAGAGAGAGAGAACAAAGCACACATACAAACTAGCCAACAGAAATACAGCATCTTGGCAATTTAATGGAGAATAAACCGCGAGATTAGTTTACTTAGCAGTAGATATGTTGTGGAGAATTACTCAATCTGTACTCAGCTTCCTGCTGGGTTAAATGTGAACTAAATTATTATTTTGCTTACATTTACGCCCTTGTAGATTGCAAAAGCAAAGCTTTCTTTTTAATCTGCTTCCTGCATTATAAGGAAAAAGTCTCCAGCTCCACACACTGCATTAAGCATACAGTCATTCCTGCAGTATTTTAACAGAGTAGCTAGGGCCAACAGAATTTTAAACTATTTCAAAGAAATGGACCAATTTAAAAAGACTTTAATAGAAATTTTTACCACTTCCTTACTGTAAATATTTTGCATTTCACCACATCATATTCTCTAAATATTAAAATCAATGTAATATCTTACACTGCAGTAAACAGTCTTAATGAGTATCAAACATGGAAAGGCTGAGTCCATTTGCAAACCTACTTACATGTACCACCAGCACCTACCACAGAGAAGGCTGGCATTTTTTAGTAACTGAATGGATGAATAAACCTACCACTATGAAAAACAGGGACTACACTCATGTCAGAAAAGCTCTTTCAAATAGAAACCCCACTATAACACAACCCTGCAAAGCTCAATCCATTTTTCTGTTGTAACTCCTGATGGGTAAAATATACAACAATATATACAATAATAGTGTCACACTATGGCAGGGACAGGGAGTTGGCAGAGAAAGTTGTATGTTTGCTCATCAGGAGGAGGCCTGTGACATTTGAAAAAACCCTCAGGTGACTCAACCTTCCCACCCCTATATTAAAATCACTGCCTTATAGAACAGAACTCAACAAAATAGAATCAGGTTTTATCTTGGACTCTCACCAATGGAGTGTCTCCTATAATAGCTTTCCAATAGCATGGGACCCAAAAATCACACTGCATCAAATGACAAACTCTATTATTCTGAGGATGAATCCATGGCCTTCCGTAACTTCTCTCCTCCCTCCTTTGTTTTCCCTAGGCGATATACTTACTAAGACTTACTGAGATTTGTATCACAGTATGTAAGTGGTGAAAGCAAGGCAGGCAAGGGCACTTGAATGTACTGAGCCAAGACTGTGCTCAGGAATTACGCACAAGAGACCTCTTCACATAGGCATGGAGAGACTGGTGCTAGGACATCCTCACGTTACACAGACAGTGATGCTGAGGCTCTGAGACACTGGTAACAAGTAAAGGACCAAGTTGAGATCTGAATAAAAATCAGAGCACACATTATGTGAAGTCCAGAGTTCAAATGCCAACTCTGCCACTCACTAGCTGTGTGCCTTTGGGCATGCTGTTTAATCTGTGCCTCAGCTTCCTCTTTTGGAAAGTGGGGACAACAGTAGTGAAGAAGAAATAAATTAGTACTTGTAAAGCACATAGAACATCTGGCTCATAGTAAGTATTATACAAGCATTTGTTAAATAAATAAAACCTCTTAAAAGTACAGCTAATCAAAAAAGACTTAGTGAGTGCCTAATATGTACAATGTATTAAACTGCACAAAAGTAAATCGAGTATTTAAAATAAAATGTAAAAATAAATTAATTAATAAAATAAAATAAAATAAAACGTGATTTGTTACAAGAAATAACAAATGCTGGAGAAGGTGTGGAGAAAAGGGAACCCCAGGATGCTGCTGGTGGGATTGTAAACTGGTGCAGCCACTATGGAAAACAGTATAGAGTTTCCTCCAAAAATTAAGAATAGAACTACCATATGACGCAGCTACCCAACTTCTGGGGTAGCTTTATCCAAAGAACATGAAAACACTAATTCACAAAGATATCTGTACCCCTATGTTCAGCAACATTATTTACAATAGCCGAGATATGGAAACAACCTAAGTATCCATCAATGGATGAATGGATAAAGAAGATGTGGTGTATATATACACAATTTATACAATATATATAATGGAATACTACTCAGCCATAAATAAAGAATGAAATCCTGCCATTAGCAACATGGATAGACTTTGAAGGTATTAGGCTAAAGTCAGACAGAGAAAGACAAATACCATATGGTTTCACTCATATGTGGAATATCAAAAAACAAATGAACAAACAAAAACAAACTCGTAGATACAGAGAGCAGATTGGCGGTTGTCAGAGGGGAAGGAGGCTTGGGGCGTGGGCAAAATAGGTAGAGGGTATCAACCGTATGGTGATGATGGTGATCACTCTGTAGTATATACAGATATTGAATTATAATGCTATACACCTGAAACTTATATAATTTTTTACAATTTCAAACGTAGGGTTTGTTCCCTGAACAGGCTACCAACTGCCCCCCCAAGAACAAAACAAAACAAACAGACAAAAAACCAACAACAAAAACCAAAAAAACTTTCAAATGTAATTTGTTAATTTCATTTATACAGACTATCACTGTTCCACATTAGTTGAGCAAAGTATGTGCTGTTTTTTAGTGGATAAAGTTTCAATTTTTGTTATTCACTTTGCTTATATCCTATTTTTATCCCCCATTATTACTGATAATAATGAATTACATGTCATTTATGCTCAACCAATTTAAATCTTTCACTAAAAACTGGTAATGCTGTCACAGAAATACTCCTTAATTCAGTATCAAGTAACTCCAGGAGGAAAAAAATAAGCAAGCACTCCATTGGATTTACTACTAAACATCTCAATGTTTGTTTCAAATTATCTCATAAGAAAGTTACTACATACAAAAAGCAAAAGGCAAAAGCATGCAACTCATTATTTTCACATCAGGCCTTTCCCACTTTACTCCTTTATTACACAAGTTAATTATCATTTAATCTTAAATACTCTGAATTCAGAGACATGTTAAACCACACATTAATGTTAGGCTTTTATAAATGGAATAATAGTGTATTTCAACTTTTAGTATATTTATATTTACATATAACAATTATATATCCACTGAAGTACATTATTCTGGATTTATTGTATTTGAAAGATGTGATTATGCTTAAGTTTATAAAACTGAAGGGAATATAATGCTTCCATTTCAATGAATGCTGCCATACATTCAAAAGCATGGTTCAAATAATTTTGAATACCAGAATATTTGCTATCAAAGAGACAAAAAGTAAAACACACCCACATACCCAGTAAAATCATCTTAACTTTTCTAGGTAATTTTCTTATCCTCTTTGTAAACCAATCTAATTTGGCAATATGTGGCCAGTCGTCTGTTATAATTTTCTTCGAAAAGAACTGAACATGCTTAGAGGCTGTCATCAAAGTGAGGTACACAGATACAGCTAACACATTTAAAGAACAGAACAAATCAAAGCGATGCAACCATAAATCAAACGCTATTCAATGATTCAAAGAAGTCCATTTTTCCTCCCCAGAGCCAGTTTAAAGATCAGATAAACAGCAAGAAAGCTGCTTCTCAATGTTAAAAATGAATTTACTTACCTTGGCCCTCTGAGGGCAGTATTACCTAACACATAGACAAATTACAGAAAACAGTCTTTACCTACCATTCTAATAAAAATAAATTTTAATAAAACAACCTGTATATTTGCTCACTGATTTCTTTTCTTGTCATTATCCATACTTCTACAAGCAAATAACACTCGTTTTCAAATGTTTCCAGTAAGCTTGAGAGGAAAGATTTTCTTAAAACCAAGGCATCATGAAGGAAAATGACTTGAAGACTCAATATCATGAAAGTTATTCAAAATATAATAAAATGCAAAATTATATAAATGATTCTGTGCTGTTTAAATATTGTTTCTATTATAATGGTCTCTGTAGAATAATTTGCTTTTTAAAAATTGCAGGACATGAGAACATACAAATCTTTCAGTAAAGATAAAGTACTTCACAGAGATTAACATTCAGCCCCAAACTAAATAGGGGTTCTAGTTTCTTCTTATAAGCAGCTAACAGCCAATAGGCTCGTTTGTTATGAACCACTCATTTATTAATAAAGTATAATATGAATGACAAACTGGCAGTGAAGGATCAAAGCATCCACTTAATTTTCATGCTGATTCTGAAACTATAAAAATCTTTACATAGCGTAAGGATTATCAATTTACTTTCTAGAATCTAATGCAATGTGCATTGGGTGTTTTATTCCTTTTCCTCAGAAAGTACCTATTTCACACAAAGTAGGAAAAACATTTTCTGGTATTCACTTGTCAAAGATCTTTTTAGGATGTACAAAACACTGGATAACTCACCCTGTATAGACCAGTGGCCTGACAGACTTTTAATTTAAGAATGTGAAAAGTGCTAACCTTCATGTCAGAGTTTTAGGTGTAACTTAATTAGTGACTATCCAAGTCCAAACTGCACATCACCACCACCCCTCCCCCGGCCACCCCCTAAATAAACACAGTCTCGAAAAGGAAGAGCTGTCTTATAGTGAATGACCTGTTGAAAGGAGATAAAAATTATCAGAAGCAGGTAAATAAAATTTTCTTTTGGACAGTAAGATCTCCTGAAATATGGTTTCCACTTAGTAGAAAGATGCTTTTATTTAAAATTTGTATTTACTTTTAAGAAAAGTCCTTGCTTCTACAATTTTGGGTATATTTCTCCACTTAGGAACTATGCCATTACCTGGCATAACTTTGCGTAAACTAGATTTTAAAAATATGTACTCCTGGAATTAAACAGTTTTATTCTTTTTAAATTATACTATACCATGGAGTTTTCTAAGGTCAAAAAAATTTTTAAACTGAATTCCAAGTCCTATTTTACTAAAACAGAAAGTACAAAGAGCTATCTTAAAAGAGTCAGTTGAAAATAATGCAAATGCAAAGACAGAAAAGAAGGTCATTTCATAAAATTCTTTTCTATAACAAATATATACACTTAAGTTTAAATATCTCTTCAGAAAGATGCCAGGAAACAACAGCTGCTGTTCTATGTGCTTTCACTTAAAAGTATAAAATTATGAACTGTGTTCCAGTTGTTGATGTGTGTTCCAGTCTAAAAGCAAATAAGTGACTCGCCTAGCCAAAAAAACACATGAACTTCATGGTTTATGCCTTTCTGCCTTTGTATCTTAATCATCTTCTGTTCTAAAAAGTGTTATCAAGTTTACCAACATCTTTAATCAGATTTTCTTGAAACTAAACACATTAAAAATTTTAAGCCAAAACATTTAGCAAGATGCCTTAAAGAATGTCAGACAGTGAACTATTCTTTCAACATACTGGCCAATATTTTTAAAAATTACTATTCATGCAGTATTTTTCTGAGGCACAATTCAAATACATCTATATGACATTAAAGCTAGAAATTCCTAAAGTTATTTTGAATTATCCTGAAAATCACCAAGTACAGTTTCACTCATATGTGAAATGTCCTCACTGTGAAACAGTTTCATCCTAATCTGTGATACGTTTCATAGGCTATGGGATATTTCCACTTCTTTGGTATTATAAGTTGTTTTTGGTAAACATACAATTTTTAAAAAAATATAAGAGTACAACACTTAACTATCTGTATCTGAATGCTGGCATCCACTACCCATGTGCTATTAAACATTAAAATATACTAGTATGAAGCTAGCATTGCTCAAACTGAAGTTTATTTTTTTTTAATATAACCAATTTATTCTTCAAAACTAAAATAGAAGTTCTTGGTGACTATACCCAGTCCTATTAACCACTCTTAGAAACTGGATCAGGCAGCTTTCCCAGGTGCAACATCCCTTGCCCTTCATCCAAAACTGAGTAGTATTTAGTAAAGAGAGAATGCCTGACAGAAACAACAATTTTAAAAGAAAAACCTTAAAGAACCACCAACATCTGAGTGGTAACTAGCCATCCTATACTGAACATATTGATTCCCTCAGGTCAAAGCCATTTCCTCTTCATTCCTCTAAAAAAACACTTCTGCTTATCCCAGGACTTTCACCACTATATGAGCTTGATCAGTTTCTTTGTCTGCAAAATAAAGTGCTGGAACAATCAAATAATGCTTTAAAATGCCCGGAGGAGATAAAACATTCTTTTTAGTGTTGTTTGCTCACTACAATTATTACATTTATTAACTGTAATGTGTTCCAACACCTTATTTTAAAAATAATTATAACCCAAATACAGCTTAAGTATTGGCCATAGCAGAGAAAAATATGGCTACAAAATAATGAGATTAATATTGAATTAAGGGAATGCATACAATTTTCAGCAATCCCGTGCTAAATTTTTTAAGTAGAAAAATGATTTTACAGGATACAATATAAAATAATCATTACTGAATAAACACTGATCTCACACCCGGAAAAAAGTTACTTTCAACAATTTTCTTGATATTCCCTTGAAATAACTGATTTCCCTTCAGATTTATGAAATAATCATATAAATCACTAAATAAATATAAGGTTCTAAGAAAACCACCTTATATATCTTAGATGGCCTCTAGAACTTTGTATGCTCACTTTGCAACAGAGCATTATATAAGCACTCCAATTACAATAGTTACAGGCCTTTCGACTTACACATCATACCCAACAAAAATAAAATATTAGTAACAGCTACCATTGCACATGTTCCAGGCATTCCAAATATACTATTATCTCATTTAGTTCTTACAAGATCCTTGAATATCAGTGATTGTTTCCTTCTTCCAACACATGAAGATTAAAGATTGTGTTAAAAAACACAAACAGATTAAAGGGACTTTCATAAAGTCACTCGTCTAAGTTAACTGACATTTAAATCTGGTGGAGGTAACTTCAAAGACACTCTGCCTTGAATATTTCAATCACCTTAGTAAGTATATTTGCCTGCACTAAGATTTTACAAATGGTTCTGAAGTAACATGATATGATGAACCAAGCACAGAACTGCAAGCCTGCTTTTATACAAGCTTGCTTTTGCTCAACCTCTCACTAACATCCTGGCCGCTGTCAAACCACCTCTTCTCAGTTTAACACCTCTACCTGAAAAATGGCATGTTGCTTCCTCCCAAGCTTGGCAAAGGGATATCAGGACTGACTACGAAACTATAAACATATGTACATAATTCTACATACAAAAATATGGACATATGTGTGGCCTTCCAAATAAAAGAAAAAACTAAATATACAAGGCAAAGGAAAGGTCCAATGTAGCTGATGGTTCTCTGTGCCTTTTCAGCAAATACAGATTAGAGTCACTTGTGGAAAAATCGACAGTAAGAAAGTTTTTCTAAATAGACCTGACCTCTATTTCTTTATGAAGAGTAGAAATAACAGATAATCTCCCTTTAGTCCTTTCAGAAAGACATTACTCTGGACACAAAGCTCTGTCAGTATGTTTGCCTTTCAACCACATTTAAGGTTTTTTGTTTAATAATTAGGCAACAAAACCCTAAATGTTTTAGGAAAGCATGAGTTTACCAAAAGTCAAAATAAAAACTCTTTAATTCCCCACATTTTTTTTTTTTTGGTAATAGAAATCCAAATAGGAAAAAACAAAAAACAAAAAAGTCAGAGCTTCTCTTTTCATTTTCTCACTCATATTGTGATTGGTTTTGATGTTTACAAAAATTTGAGGTGTTCTACAACATAAATACCTTTGAGAAATTTTACCCAACATCACTATTCCTTCTCAATTATTTAAGGTCAAAGTAATAAAAAAAAGACATTAAATAAACATATACACTGCACCCTGAAGTTAAGTGTTATCACAGCATTTAAAAACATTACAGATATAGCAAATCTCTAATACCTAATAACAGGAGCGGATCAGAAGGAAATATACAACCAATTCATTACTCCATAATGAAAATGTGTAACTGTCATTTATAGAATCAAAGAAAACC
This sequence comes from Mesoplodon densirostris, assembly GCF_025265405.1. Classification (NCBI taxonomy): domain Eukaryota; kingdom Metazoa; phylum Chordata; class Mammalia; order Artiodactyla; family Ziphiidae; genus Mesoplodon; species Mesoplodon densirostris. The sequence goes on along the minus strand of NC_082662.1, from coordinate 127,813,584 downwards.
AAGAGAAAAAGAGTGGTACCCACTAAGGCCAGGTTCCCATATAACTTTGTTTCACAACTAGTAACATCTAAGTTCAAAGTATGATGGAATTACTGAGCAAAGTGAATTTGGTACTCCATCTCACCCCTAGTGGTAGGCTATAAAATCAATTCAGTTTCAAATAATAGTTTACATGCTGACTAGTGTTAAACTGTTAATATATGTATGCATTAAGAGCATGGTGTTTCACCTGACTTATTTCCTAATCAAAATCTCCTGTTATCAGTTAGAAGTTCACACCTAATACCAACCAAATAGATTAGCTATCATCTATATGGAGAAATAAGAAAGGTTTTATTGCCATTTTAAGAGAAGTTGTTTTCTACAACTAGATGTGAATAAGAGAAGGAAGAGGAAGTACTAAACTCCTAAACTAATTAACAAGCTAAGGGGAAGGGGCATGCAGGAAAACAATGATAATTAGTATGTAGCCTTGGTTAACCAAATCCACACATACATTCATTCTGTATATGCACAAACATCAGCAGCATCATAAACCGTCTCAAGTTCTAGCCATTATTCAGTTCGACATCTGCACATGTTTATGCGTCTCTCCAAACAACCTCTTGAACACCCTGCTGGAGCTGTCATTTTTTTCTTCTCCCTATCTGGCAGATGGCAAGTCAACAATCGGCATCAACAGCAGCCGAATATCTCCCCCTCCATTCTACCCCCCCTAAACAGACACAATAATAACTTCTTTGTGCTTCCCTACAATGCAGCTGCTTAAACCATTTCGCTACAAGGCTGCTTTGCCTTAATACAAAAAAAAAAAAAAAAAATCCCTTCTGTCAAGTCTAAAAAGCAGCATAATGTTAAGCAAGCTAAAGCCACAGCACAGCTGCAAACGGGCAGACACATTGACAGCTCCTCCCTTAACAAAGCCCTGTGAATTGAAGGGGGTTCATCTGAGGCTCACACAGTAATTAGTATAAAAAAGTCCGACAGCCTCTATTATGCTAAAGGAAAAAAAAAAAAAACTGGACAGAACTGGGCTGCTGTTTTGCGTCAAGAGTTCTGCTGCAGAGTAGATAAATCATGTTGGGTTTTTTCCTCTCTTTTTAAAGACAGTAATAAGGAGGATGAGAGAAGCTAATTTGAAAACTTGGACACAGTAATTGTACCATATGGTGAGCATTTATCCTTTCTGAAATGCACGCTAACAGTCACTTACATGCACACTGCTTTGTTTTACAGTTGTTATTCTCTCTACCATATTCATAAAATGGATTTGAATATCTGATACTCAAGAGAAGTTGTATGTAATTAGCAACAGAACTGCCTGGGTTTAATTTATTGGCCTTGCACTCCAATCTACTAAATGCAAAACAAAATTAAACAATGTGTCCACTTTGTAAAATGTTTTTTCTTTAACTCAGTAAAAAAGAATGAATACAGGTTCATTGGAGTGTTGCTGTTAAGGTACAGTATATTTTGAAAATTCCAAAAGAATAAGCTATGGCTGTTGGAAAGATTTCTACTGACACATTTCAAGATACCAAATCACCAAGTGATCTTTCATTGAGATCATGTGGTTCAAGTCTATATTTCACTGATGGAGACGTAACTCTTCTCCATGTGTATCAGTGAACCTAGACTTAAATTTCCTTGTATGTGTCCTAAAATTTTCTTCAAGAAAATTTGTCAGTTATTAAATAGTTTAACTACCATGTGCCAAGCACCATGATAGGCACAGGGAGGATATAATATCCAAAAGTTTTCATATTTCTAAAAAAATTTTTTTACATAAAGTGACTTATTTTTTTGTCTGTCTACTTCAAAATCTATAAAAACTCACTATTTTAAAAAAGTCTTCAGTAACATTAGGGCATTGCTTACAAATCCAGTATAAGTGACATTTTTCTGACAAAAATGTGTAGAAAAAAATTGTAAGATTTGTCTTTCTCTAATCAGGAGTAAATTCATTTTGATGCCAGTTGTGTGTCTCTTTAGATAAAAATGTAAAGTGTTTATCTTCTATGAACTACATTTTAAACACTGAACTACTCAACTAGAACTCATATGAATCACTGAAATTTCCAGTGAAGTGAAATAAAATCATAGGTCTGAATTTTCACAATTTACATGTATCCACAAGTACTGTTCGGATCAGTACTTTGGGGACACGAAAAAGTAAAATATTTTAAGGAATTTTTAGTTCGACATAGAACTCAAGAGTCCCTCTTCAAGCCTGAGGTAATCTGTGTCTTCAATTAACAGTACCCTATGTTTGTATCAATGGTAATAAGATCCCAATACCATCCTAGAGGACTGTGATCCCACCAAGGAAAGCAGGCATAATTACATTCAGAAGGATCAGCCCATCCAACAAGTTGCAACAATAATTTCCTACAATAAATCTCTACCTTGGAAGATATAAACTTAGAAAATAAAAACCTTATCACCCACTACTGGTATAGTGGCTTTCCCTCATGCTACTAGTACTGAGCCACAGGACCAATTTACCCTAAAATTAAAATATTTCATTTTTGTATTCTGCTTTCTAGTTTACTAAACATTTCCAAATATTAAAGATTGGCTTGACTTAAAGAGAAACTGTGCTACAGCATTTCATCATCAGTTTTTCTTAGCTAATCTACCAACAACTTCTAAACTATCTGAAACCATTTTGCATTATGTAATGATAATGCAAAAAAATCTAATTGTCCAAGGGGATAAATTAAGATGATTTTAAAAGTCTCTTTTAATAAGAAGCATTTGTCAAGAGTACAAAGAATAGTTTAAGATGAATGCTTTCTTTGTGTAATCACAATTCTGAAGACTTTACCTAAGGGGGGATGGCAATGGGGAGAACAAAATTCAGTCTGAACTAAACTGTTAAGAAAATGTTTATAGATTAGAATTACAGAACCAAATGATACTAGTATGTCCAATAACATTCTCATTTCGGTTTACCTACAATGTATCTTTTTAAGAGCTCATATATGCCACAGAAGTAAAAAGCTGATGTTTTCTTATTAAATGTGAATAACTGAAGTCCTCAAAATAGGTATCAAATACAATTTATATTGTATAGCATACTCTTAAATACCTGCATATATTTGGTCAAAGTCTGTGACACACCACTAAGAAAACAATGATTGGTCTGCTGATGTCCTAACAATGATGGCAAACCTGCTCCAAGACTTAAAAGATTCAAGAAGAATAACACGCGTACAGACTTCTTCAGCAGAAATAAAAGCAATGCATCAGTTTACAACAAACTTCTCATTTCTATAATAAAAGCAAATCAAGCAATAAGAATGAATTCACAGAATTTCAAATCAAGAGGGCCTAGAAGTTAAAAAGCAACGATTACTTAACATTTTATTATGATTATGTAGAAAAGAATGGAAGAAAAAGAGGTTATTTCTAGAATAGTAGTCAGAAGCAGGCCTCAGCCAAAGATTACCCTTGATATTTTGTCTCTACCCTTAGTGCTCTTTTAGGGCTCTTTCAGTTGCAAGGAACAAAAACCCACTAAAGCTAATACAAGTAAAGGGTTATTTATTGTAAGAATACAAAAATCTCATCCAAGGAAAAGAGCTGTATAGGTAGAACTTGGGCGAATTAGATCTGGAAAATGACAAACATCACTTCCCTTTGTCTTGTTCAGGGACTGTGGATGTTCTGGTCTCTTTCTGTCTCCGGTCTCTCTTCTTTCTCTCTCTCCCATTCCCCCTACCACTCCACTGCATCTCTCTCAATATGTCTGCTATATTTTCACATTCTCTCTGCCCACTAGGTCTTCACCTTGCTTAGAGGTTTGGTTCCCTCATAAATTAATACCAATTCTAACCCCAACACAATGTTATGGTTTCACCTCTCCATCTCTTAGCTACTTCAGTCTTTCACCTCTCCAACTCCTTGAAGAAGCTCTTGGGTCAGATGTCCACTCATCAGCTTGACTGGGGCAGAATTATCTATCCCAAATAATAGGGAGTGAAGGTAGAACATTTTCCCTTAGAAAGGGCTACCTACCGAGAGAGCAATAAATCCTTGGCGTCTCTAGTACACTTAGCCATGCTAGCTGTGTGCATGTGTGTGTGTTTCAAGAAACATATTTCTAGTTTACTGGATTAGTTTCAGCAACTGGAAAATTACTAATTAAAAGCTTTCAAGAATAAGTCAATGAACATGGTAAAAAACAATAACTCACCCAAAACTGCTTTACGTTTCGTATGACTACTAGATAGAACTATTAAGGCATCCAGGCAGAACTCACTTGAGTCTGTCATCCACTTTTAGTACACGAAACACAGTCCTCTTTTTATGCAAGTAGTTTTTACACAATATATTCAAGAATAACACTAATCCTGTGGCAAAAGTATATGTGACTTCCATATGACTACAAGTTCAGTTTATATTATAGTCTTTAGGTAACTACTATTGTACACTGAGAATCTAAATGTCTCCCCAAAAGTCTTGTCCAGTAGTTTTTAAATTGTGGGTCAAGATTTTTAATTTGTGGAGACTAGGTATCATCAAAAATACTAGGGCACTGACAGACTCCATCTGACAGACAGTGTTCCAAAGGTTATTTAACTTGTCAGGGATTGAAAACTTAGTTTATCGCAGAAATAATTTCACTACTATAAATGGTAGTTAATTCCTACACAAGTCATTAGTTGAAAAATCACTATCCAGTATTAATCATAAGATTTGATATTTTCATAATACTTCACTTCGCTTTCACTCCCATTATTTCGTGTGATCCTCTCCTTGACTTGTGAAACAGACAGGTCAAGTATTAATATTCCCATCAGCAGTTTCTGCTCCTGTAGATGGCACACAAAGAATGGAGAGATGTTTTGCTCAAGAGTTTGAAAACTGTAAGCACTCAGTGGGAGAAGAGAATGGGATCTTGAGCTTCCTATCATTGGATGGCCATATACCAAAGATATTGTAAAAGAAATTGGAGTGAAAGTTTGTGCCAAATTGCTCCTTAGGTCACTTTTAACACTAAGATTGTAGGATATTATGATTTTACAGATTAGGAAACCAAGACTGAGAGCTGTTAAGAGACACACCCATGGACCAGTTCTTTTGACTTTAAGCCCAGTGCAGTTCTAGCTAACTTATAGATTATATAGCATACATTCCACATTATACTTGTAAGAAATCCTGGAAACTCAAATCACCTTTAATAGCATTTCTGTTTTAAAATGCATGATAATGAAACCAGGACACTGAATTTACAACATGTCATGATCTTCAACGTGCACGGGACTAAGTGTAGCTTGAAAGAAGAGAGCTATATTCTTTTCATACTGGATGCTATGCCCAGGAAGAGAAAGGACCTTTCCCTTCAATCAAAGGTTGCCATTGCTACCTCAACAATGCCCAAAGTGCAGGTCAGGTAGTATCCTACCACTTGAATAAAAGGTAATTTCATCTGCAGCTGAGCTGCTGTAAACAGTGGGTAAGAAAACTGTCACATCTTACAGCCACTGCCACCATACACAAGACTTGGGACATTAGTATTCATCAGCCAGTGACTGCACATATTCTCTTCGTTATAATTTACACAGGAGATGAAAACTGGAAACATCAGATCAGTCGTGTTGTACATTTTTAACTTACATGTATTATTAACTCTTCATTTTTAAAGCTTTTCTTAAAAAGCTATCTAAGCCACAATATTTAACCAATCTGCTTTTTTTATTGGGTGATAAAATCCAGGTTTGAGGCAAAAAAAGGTTAAATGGTATCAACTTAAAATATGAAGAGTAAATGTAAATGTTAGTAAAATGAATTCATAAATGTTCTCCTTTTTAAACGTTCTATGCAGTATTTTACGTCTAAAACACAAGACAAATTTCACCTATATTTAGGCATTGTAAAAGTATGATATACTGTATTTTATATAGGCATAAAACATAGTCATAATTCAATTCTTTTCATGTACCTAAGAGAATGACTCATTTCGGAAATAATCCGAGTAATGAATCTAAATTGCAGCACACACATGTAGGTTTGCAACTCTGCTCATTTAATAATGACACTTTTTTCTGAATATCACGTTTTAACAAGATAGTCATTAAACAAACCTGCAATAAGCAAAAAACACATTTGTAAACTGCATATGGAATGAGGCAAAATTCCTATTTTGAAAACCAATAGTGTTTAAAATCCTATCCAACTGTGAGATTTGATTTTCTTATTTAACAATGCCCCCTACTCCTCCAGCTCCCAGGACTGCTCTCCTAATGTGCTTATACCGTTAACTCCCTGCTCTCTCTCTCTGTTTTTCTTATCAGTTCCCTAACACATCATTCTAAATTTTTCTCACTATCCTTTATTCATCTCTCATCTTTTGAGTTAGTTTCACATTGACTCCTCCTCCAACTGGAGCCAAACTCAATTTCTCACCGACAGTTCCACTTTGTTTTCTTGACTTCCACTTCCAATTCCTAACAAACAGAATTAAATTTTGAGTAAACTAAATTATTCACTATAACAAGTGTTCAGTGTATTCGTGAGCTGCTTAAAGAGATAAACCATGGGATCTTACTGGCTTAACACACCCAAAATTTTATTTAGGGCTCAAGTAAAGTCAAACAAATACTCCTGATATGTGGGTGGCTCTCCTCCAGGCAGTGATTCAAGGACCCAGACTCCTTCCTTCTAGAGGCTCAACCATCTCCTTGGCTTCATGATTGCCATTAGAAGAGACAAGAGAAAGAGGACTGAATACAGGAGACATTTTTAAGCCATGCCTAGAAGTCACAAAACTTAATGCTGCTCATATTTCAGGGATCAGAACTTAGACTTATGGCTACACCTAGTATCAAGACAACTGGGGAATAGAGTCTGGATATGTAGGGCTGGGGTGAGAGGGGTATTCAAATGAGTTTAGTGAACAAGCAGCCAATCTCTGCTATATTGAACATCTAGTATACATTCTCAATAAATTCTGAACTACCTTACATTACAAGGGACACATAAGAAATGAAAGCAAATGTACAACTAAAAATGGTTAAAGTGGTAAATTTTATGTACATTTTACCACAATAAAAAGATTTAAAAAGAAATAAAGGGATGAAACCAGTCTCTGCCACTAAGGAGCGTAAATTTTTTTCCGTTAACACACACGAAACACTCAAAATCATATCTCAATATAAAAAGTATTAAGTCAAATATGAGCAAGTGTCAAATATAAGTACAGTCTTCATGTGCTTTACCACCCGTATTACATAGAGTTCTATGATTTTTATCCAAATAGGGTCTCAACCTGACTGAGCCTGCTTAATCTGGTCTAAAAGATGTGAGGAGAAAAAAGCAGACTTGGTAATATCACAATATTGACCTAATTCAAGAGTTTAACCAGTTAAAGATGTATTCTCCTGAAATACAAATATCTTTCAAAACTATAACCATAATAAAATTATGTATTACTGCAATTTGCATCAAATCAAAATGTGAATTACCATTTTCTTTTAAACATCTTCCTAACTCACAGTATACCTCTCAGAAAAAAATAAGCACGTAAACCATTCTTTTAAAGTACCTTCTGCAACACGTTCCATTGGCAAACAGGGTTACAAAAATAAGTAGTACTCTTACAATTCTTATATTTTCTTACTATTTTTTATATCATGGTGAGAAAAGGGAATTAATAGCCCTGGAAATTTTATTATTCCAATGTAATCCTATCTATTTGATACTTTCTTTAACAAAGTATCAGTATATTCATAGACTCCAAAATGGTCAGTGCTAAAAGGAAACAGATATTAGTGTTAGATAACACTTTCTGTTTCTCCTGGACAAGGTATATCAGAGATGAGATTATCCTACAGATAATTTTTTTAAAAGATTTTTAGAACTAGGAACTATGATATGCTTCAGTTTTTATACCAAATCTGAATCTCTTCACATTAAATACATAATAAAATCTCTAAAAGAGCCAAGCATAAAACATTCTAAATAATTTCCAAACACATTTTGGAAAAGAAAACATTTTAATTTTACAGTCACTAAAATTTACATAGCTTAAAAGGTCACAGCAGGTGTTATGCTATTCTCATGAACAAAATGTTTAACATTAAGAACAATTCATACATTCTGACACATCTAGTAAATTCATGCTGCAAGTACTAGACTGCTGGCTTAAGTTTTTACTGCTTACATTTGAACTTGTTACTGTAAAAGAGAAACATGCTATAACATTTTAGAGAAAGAGATCTCTAATTGAAACAGAAATGATCTAAATTTACTTTATAATATACAGTCATAATTCCATCAAAGCAGTTCCATCTAATTTTTTACATTTCTAAGACATATTTTATGCATTCCTTTGAGTTCAGACATATGAACAAAAATGTTAAGGAGAAAACAATATAATTGTCAAATTTATTTTGAGAAGATATTCCTCAATCACAAAACTTTCTATTTTCCAGTGACCACCATACCTCCCCAGGCCAAAGTCTTTAAATAAAGTCTGAGGGCCATTATATCACACATAGAGGGTCAACAAATTCTTTCCAACTAAAAAGAAGAAAAACTCCAAACTGGAGAACCCTGAATGAGAGTGCCCTGCCCAATCCCACTGGAAGAGAAAATTTCTTCCAAAATGCAGAAAAATAAAGATTCATATGTTCCATAAAACGTCAACAAACTCAGAAGAAGAAATATCATGACAAATTCATGCCTGAAATATTATATTAGTCATGAGTAATATAAAACAAGTATTACAAAAATTACCTTGTCTAGGAAGTAATTAATCTTTCTTAAGAAATGGATGAAATAAATCCGGGTACTTGTTTTGAAAATTATCAAAGCCACTTTTCATTCAACATTATATCGGGAGTTTGGGACTGACATGTACACACTGCTATATTTAAAATAGATAACCAACAAGGACCTACTGTATAGCACAGGGAACTCTGCTCAATATTCTGTAATAACCTAAATGGGAAAAGAAAAAGAATCGATATATGTATAACTGAATCACTTTGCTGTAGACCTGAAACTAACACAACATTGTTAATCAACTATACTCCAATATAAAAAAAATTTTAAAAAGAAAGTTCTTTCAAATATGAAGACAAGGTAATTTGGAATTCATTTTTTTCAATGCCTCGGGCCTTATTTTCCAAGTTCCCATTAGGAACATATACCTGTTCCTTTTGTATTCTCTAAAAAATCACAGAGCTAGATTGAGCAAAGTAAATGCTTATCTCCCTTATTTCTTTCATTTATCACTGAGAGTGAATAATTGATGCTTATTTTCCTTATTTCTGTCATTTAGCACCGTGAATAATGTTTTAGAAAAATATCAACAGTTATATACATTATTAAGTTTTTGATTATAATGAACGCACGTTATTTAAAAATCAATAAAGAAATAAAACTTATCTCAAAAATTTAAATAAAACACTCAAAGTGAAACTGTTGATATGTATATGTTGTCTTTTTTATATCAGTTTATAAGTATTAGTAAGTTCTGAAAGATTTATAAAAATGACTAGATGCTGCTATATTCAAAATAAACAAACCATAAATATTTGACCTGGCTCTTACCAGAAGCATATTAAAGAGCAGCCAAAAACTCAATCCCAATATAAGGAAAATAAAGTTGGCTGGCTTATGAGAGTATTTTGAAGTGCTTTCTGTATACCTCAGTCTCACACTCAAATCAGGAGCATCTGTCCACCAACTGTCAAGATAATGTCTAGCCTAGGAGTTTTCCTGTATTAACCACTATTTATAGATTCCCTGTCACTATGCAAAAAAAAAAGAAGAAGAAGAAGGAAAAGGGGAAGGGGAAGGAGAAGGAGAAGGAGAAGGAGAATATAATAAATAAAAAGCCATACTTCCAAAGCTATTTTCTTTTTCTATATGACATAGTAGAGGTAAATACTATCACTTTGAACCCAGTCAACTCTGAATCAACTGCCCCTCCACCTCCAGATCTGAGAATGCAAGTTAAATTTTTTTAGACTTCTGATAATTCACTAGGTCCTATTAAAACTTCTCACTTTATATTGTTACTGATTCAAGGATCTGATCCCTATACTCAAAGCCTATACCTCACCATTATTTTCATAACCAGATATAAGGTAAAAGCACAATGCAGCCATCAACCCCTAAGGAAAATGGTACAACAAAAGATAGAGTATTTTTACTGACTTCTTTTTAGATGACACTATAAAATTCAAGTTAAATAAAGTTGTCTCCCTCAAGAAACTTCATTTAAAGTTGATTTCTATGAAATGTATATCCTTTTTTTCCCACATCATATGAAACAAATTACATTTCCTAACAAACATACAAACAGTTCTCAAATCACTCAGAAATGCTTTCCTGAGACACAAAACAAATCTCAACAAACTTAAGAGGGCAGAAATTATATCAAGAATCTCTTCCAACCAAATCAGTATGAAACTAGAAATAAATTACAAGAAGAAAACTGGGAAAAACACAAACACATGGAGACTAAACAACATGCTACTGAAGAACCAACAGGTCAACAAAGAAATAAAAGCAGAAATCAGAAAGTACCTGAGACAAATGGAAATGAAAACACAACCTTCCAAAATCTATGAGATATAGCAAAAGCAGTTCTAAGAAGGAAGTAATAGCAATACAGGCCTTCCTGAAGGAACAAGAAAAATCTCATATAAACAACATAACCTATCATCTAAAGGAATTAGAAAAAGGAAAAAAACAAAGCCCAAAGTCAGCAGAATGAAGGAAATAATAAAGATCAAGATCAGAGTGAAAAGAGAGACCAAAACAAAAACAAAAACCAAAAACAGTAGAAAAGACCAATGAAACCAAGAGCTGGTTTTTTGAAAACATAAAAAAAATTGATAACCCTTTATCCAGGCTCATTAAGAAAAAAAGAGAGAGGACCCAAATAAACAAAATTAAAAATGAAAGAGGAGAAGTTCCAACCAATATCACAGAAATACAAACAATCATAAGAGAATACTATGAATAGGTATACACCAAATTGTACAACATAGAAGAAATGGATAAATTCCTAGAAACATACAATCTTCCATGACTGAATCAGGATGAAAAAGATAATCTGAACAGACACGTTAGTAGTACTGAAATTAAATCAGTAATCAAAAAAACTCCCAGCAAACAAAAGTCCATGACTGGTCAGCTTCACTGGGAAATTCTACCGAACATATAAAGAAGGGTTAATACCTATCCTTCTCAAACTATTCCAAAAAACTGAAGAGGAGGGAACACTCCCATATTCATTCTATGAGGCCAGCATTACCCTAATACCAAAACCAGGATAAGTGTCCTACAAAAAAAGAAAATTATAGGTCATTATCTCTGGCAAATATAGATGCAAAAATCCTCAACAAAACATTAGCAAATGTAATTCAACAGCATTTAAAAAGGATCATACACCATGATCAAGTGGGATTTTACTCCAGGGATGTAAGTATGGTTGAATATCCACAAATCAATCAAAGTGATACACCACGTTCACAAAACAAAGGATAAAAATCACATGATTATCTCAATAGATGCAGCAAAATCACCTGATAAAAATTCACACCCATTCATGATAAAAACTCAACAAAATTGGTATAGAGGAAATATAGCTCAAAAAAAAAAAGGCCATTTATGACAAACCCACAGCTAACATCATACTCTATGGTGAAAAACTGAAAGCTTTTCCTCCAAAATCAGGAACAAGACAATGATGCCCACTCTTGCCATTTCTATTTAACATTGCATTGGAAGTCCTAGCCATGGCAATCAGACAAGAAAAAGAAACAAAAGACATAAAAACTGGAAGCGACAATTAAACTGTCACTATTTGCAGATTACATGATACTATAAATAGAAAACCCTAAAGTCACCACCAAAAAACTATTACAACTAATAAATAAATTCAGTAAAGTTGTAGAATACAAGATCAATATATGGAAATTTGTTGCTTTTCTATAAACTACTAATAAACTATCAGAGAGAGAAAACATGAAAATATGCCAGTAACAACCACATCAAAAAAATAAAATACCTAGGAATAAGCTGAACTAAGGAGGTGAAAGACCTATATTCTGAAAACTCTAACACACTGACGAAGGAAGCTGAAGGTGACAAAAAGGAATGAAAAGATATCTGTGGGGCTTCCCTGGTGGCGCAGTGGTTGAGAGTCCGCCTGCCGATTCAGGGGACACGGGTTCGTGCCCCAGTCTGGAAAGATTCCACATGCCGCGGAGCGGCTAGGTCCGTGAGCCATGGCCGCTGAGCCTGCGCGTCCAGAGCCTGTGCTCCGCAACAGGAGAGGCCACAACAGTGAGAGGCCCGTGTATCGCAAAAAAAATTAAAAAAAATAAAAAGATATCTGTGTTCATGAATTGGAAGAATTAATACCGTTAAAATGTCCATACCACTTAAAGCAATATACAGATTTAATGCAACCCTTATCAAAATACACATAATATTTTTTACAGAACTAGAACAAATAATCTTAAAATTTGCATAGAAACACAAAAGACCCCAAACAGCAAGATCAATCTTGAGAAAAAAGAACAAAGTTGGAGGTATCATGCATCCTGACTTCAGACTATACTACAAAGCTACAGTAATCAAAACAGCATAGTATTGGCACAAACACACACACATAGATCAATGGAACTGAATAGAGAGCTCAGAAATAACCCCCTGCACATATGGTCAATTAATCTATGACAAAGGAGTCAAAAGACACAATGGGGGAACGTCTTCAGTGATGTTGATAAACTAGACAGCTACATGTAAAAGAATAAAATTAGAACATTTTCTCACACCATATACCAAAATAAACTCAAAATAGATTAAAGACCTTAATGTGAGACCATAAAACTCCTAAAAGAAAACATAGGCAGTACACTCTTGACATAAGTCTTAGCAATATTTTTTGGGGTATGTCTCCTTAGGTAAGGGAAACAAAAGCGAAAAGAAACAAATGGGACCTAGTGAAACTTAAAAGCCTTTGCACCGTAAGGGGAACAACAAAATGAAGGCAACCTGCTAAATGGGAGAAGATATTTGCAAACAGTATGTCTGATAAGGGGATAATATCCAAGATATATAAACAGCTCATATAACTCAACATCAAAAAACCAAATAACCCAATTAAAAAATGGGCAGAAGACTGGAATAGATATTTTTCCAAAGAAGACATACAGATGGCCAACCAGCACATGAAAAGATGCTCAACATCACTAATCATCAGGGAAATGCAAATCAAAACAAAATGAGATAACACCTCACACCAGTCAGAATGGTTATAGTCAAAAAGACAACAAATAATGAGCACTGGTGAAAGATGTGGACCCCCAGTACACTGTTGGTGGGAATGTAAATTGGTACAGCCACTACGGAAAACAGTATGGAGGTTCCTCAGAAAATTAAAAATAGAAATACTACATGATCCCAAAATCCACTCCTGGGCATACATTCGAAGAAAATGAGAACACTAATTCAAAAAGATATATGCACCCCAATGTTCACAGTAGCATTATTTACAATTGCCAAGATACGAAAGCAACTTAAGTGTCCCTCGACAGATAAATGGATAAAGAACATGTGGTGTATATATATACATTGGAATATTACTCAGCCATATAAAGAGAATGAAAGGCTGCCATTTGCAACATGGATGGGCCTGGAGAGTATTATGCTTTGTGAAATAATTCCAAGAAAGACAGATACTGTATATTTTCACTTTTATGTCAAATCTAAAAAATAAAATAAAGGAATGAACATAACAAAACAGAAACAGACTCACAGATACAGAGAACAAACTAGTGGTTACAAGTGGGTAGAAGAACAGGGGGAGAGGCAACATAGGAAGGAGATTAGGGGGTACAAACTACTATGTATAAAATAAATAAGATACAAGGATGATTACATACAACACAGGGAATATAGCCAATATTTTATAATAACTTTAAATGGAACAGAATCTATAAAAATATTAAATCACTGTGTTGTATACCTGAAACTAATATAACATTGTAAATCAACTGTACTTCAATTAAAAAAAAAAAAGTTTTTCTGAGCCATTGTACCAATGCTGTGTGAGATTGGTGGGGAAGACAGGGTCCTTGTCCCTGAGGTCCTCAAAGGAAAAAGTCTACACCCAGGAACAACTAAGACAATATGAGGCAGATCAAAAATCAAGAAAGAGGGGGAAAAAAACACCAAGAATTCAGAGAAAGGTAAGACTACTATTTTCTACTTTACATAGAATCAATAACAAAATTGGCTGATTATATCTCTATTTTCAGTTTTTTAAGGCTACACACTTTTAAGCCTAATTAGAGAACTATTATGTGAACAAATCAGTAGTCAATATCAAAAATTGAGAATCAATAAGTTAGTTTCTAAAGACATAGTTTTTTCAAATATAAAAATGAGGAAAAAATTTCCACATTATATAACTTACTGTACTTTAAAATTAGTTCTATTTTTGACAAAATTATGTATTAAATACACATCTATAAGCTGAAATATATTTTTTCATATTGATTTTCATCATAATTTAAGAGAATGAGTCCTAAACTTTAGTGTAAATATGAATTACCAAGAGCACTTAATATAAATATACTTATCTTGCAGGATCCCAAACGAAGACATTGTAATTCCTGTTTCTGGAAAATTGCATTTTTAGTAAGTATCCCAAGGGATCTAATACTGGTGGACTATAGCCCATCCTTTAAGAAATACTAACTTAAGTGCTAAATTTCTACTGGGAGAAGATATTTGGTCTTTTCAAGTCTGTTTTGATTACTCTGCTGCTGGGCATTATAACAGATCTTAAGTTTGTTGAATTTGGAGTTCCAACTGGGGGATAACCTACTCCCCAATACAGAGGTCAAATCCACTTCATTTATTTATGAAAGGTATATAGTAAAAGAATAAGACTGATTTTATATGTGTTAGAGTATGCTTAAGTAAATTCTGGTAGTAACATCTGGAAAAATTCCCTGGATGAAAAGTCAGTTTTTCTAATCTACCCCAAAAAGTTGGGTTAATATCATTTGACCTACCTACTAGATGTAAAAATATTTTATACATATAAAGTGAATTCAACTAATGCAGATAACCTAAAATTACAGCAAATACTTAATACAGTCTTTTAGTAATACCTAAATTCAGTTTCTATAATAACTTACAAAGGTAACTTCTCAAAATAACAGAAAACAATTTTCCTGGAAAAGTTTGTAGTTGCTCAACTTATCAACCAATATTCTCTTTCTCAACCCAAGAGAAAGTTCTTTATCTATGGGCAAGTCCTCAGTCCCCACAGCCATAAAAGAGTTGTCAAAACAACATGAAAAAAAAAAAGGATCAAAGATATAAGGTTCCAGGGCTTCCCTGGTGGCGCAGTGGTTGAGAGTCCGCCTGACAAATGCAGGGGACACGGGTTCGTGCCCCAGTCTGGGAAGATCCCACATGCCGCAGAGCAGCTGGGCCCGTGAGCCATGGCCGCTGAGCCTGCACGTCCGGAGCCTGTGCTCCGCAGCGGGAGAGGCCACAACAGTGACAGGCCCGCGTACCGCAAAAAAAAAAAAAAAAAAAAGATATAAGGTTCCAGATGGGTCAACATGCTCAAATTGGGAGTCAAATTTGTCCTCTTTCATGGTTCTCATAGCCCTTAAAAGCCAAAGCATCCTCATGAAAAAGCAGGTAATTTGGTGGTGATAGGGGTAGAGAGCAAAGAGGAACTCATTTTACCCAAACACCTGACATCCTTCAACCAATATATCCATATAAAATCAAAGCAAGGCGGATAAGGTTCTGCCAATCCTATGCTGTTTAGACAGTTGCACAGGTGGCCTGGCCAAGCCTCCCTGCCTGAGCTGAGGAGAGAATGTCAGCACTGTGGAAAAACCTGCCTCCTGTGGTGGGCCCACTCAGTCTCCAACAGATTACTTCCACTCCCCCAGGTCATGACAGAAAATAAGCAGTTCACACAGTATAAATGTTTTTGGTTAATGTGAACGAATTAACATTCAAAAGGATCCCAACCCAGATAATACACACTGGGGCTGAATACACACACCACTGGTCAAAATCAGGACAAGGCAGCTCAACCTGACATCTGTTAAAGGAATAAAAATAAAGAGCAGACAACAGACAACATTTAACTAGGGTCAGTCTTCATAAATCAGCCTACAATACCAAAGGTTTATTATTATAAGGATTCTTGCCCTTAACTGCAATTTATAAGGTCGAAACATGCAAAGCTGAAGCCCTATTCTTCTTGAAACAATGACTTAGGGGTATTTAGAAGTCAGGAAACCAAGTTTCACATCCTCTTAGGCTACAGAAAAAGAAACTCCACCCTCTTATTTCAAAGTATTTCTAGTAAAGAAAAAAAGTAAAACCAAGAATATGAAGCATCATAAATATTTTAGAAACATTTACTCAAAAATCTAATAGATCTGATGCTGACCTGAGTTTCATAATAATAAAAATAATACAATTATAATACTGATTTGATAGTTACCCATAGTGCAATGTTGATATTTTATAAGAATTCAACTGTGTGGCCCTCAGTTACATCTCTTTAAAATAAGTGAAAAATCACCATTCCAACAGCTTAAAGTACCATGTTGCAATCCTATGACACTAAGCTATTCAACGGAAAGTATCAACAGAGAGTTTGCTAAGATTCTTTGAATCCCTTACGTGTTATCATGGTTCTTATACAATCCTAATCAAACACACACATGCGCATACACATGCACACACACACACACAAACACACACACCCTGTAACGGCCCACCTTAAACCAAACTTTGGTCCTCAATACATATCAACCTTGCCTTTTTCCCTCTAAGACACTGCCAAAAAGCTCTGTCCAGGTGGTAGTCTCACTTACTGCAGCAAGCAATAAATTCAGCTTTGTCTTACCAACACATTGTGAGGGAGATATATGGAAAGGCAGCATTTGACACTATACCAATTATAAATTTTAATAATTATCAAGAAAAAATTTATAGAGTTCTTGAGAACTTTCAGCTTGCTAATGCATCATACTAGCAAATGTGAATTTGGATTATAGAGCTTATTTTACCTACAACCTTATGAAACAGGGCTAGACAGGCAATCACAATGCTCTTTTAGAAAAACTTCTGGTCATAACCTGTCAATTCCTCAAGGTTTCACAGGATAACCAGCTGAAAGAAAACTTCGAAACACTAAAATCTTAAAGCTTTCTAAGATTTATGAGTTTAAGGTACATATCCTAAAAATAACAAGGAAGTATTTTTCCTTAATAGATTTAGTCTCACATTAACAATACTACCTGAGAGGCTGAATATGAAAACAATGACCAGACTATATATTATGACAACAGAACTCTGACCTCTGCAACCAGCCCAGGAAGCCAAACTACAAGCTCTACAGCAAGGAGCCCGGAACAGTCAGGACCTGGGCAATGACTAGCCTTGCTCATTTTTGCCTCTGCTCCTAACTCGGGACCAACCAGAGAAAGCTAAACATGCTCCTCAAACCAATCACATTAAGATACCCACCTCTAGCTTCCCCATGCCAATAATCTCCAATCAGGGCATACCTGAAGCCTCCGTTTTTACTCCCCTGCCTTCCTTGGAGTATCAGGCAAATGTAAGTGAAAGTGGCTTACTCTCTTGCTGCTCAAGTTCTGAGTAAATAGTCTCCCTTTGTTCTCTTTTCAGGGTAGTCTATGTCAATTTCCACACCACAAAAGTACAGGTCTGAGAGGCTAGCTGTATTCTAATATATAAAAATAAATACTTCACTAATAACATGTAAAGTGCTCCCCCATGCACCACCTAAACCGCTGCATTGTACCTGGGTTATGGGCAGGACTGCTAACCGCTGCAGGAGTCTCAGTCAAATAGGCCAACACTGTAACCTCCTAGGGAGATGAAGTTAACAAGCTTCTTTTCTGTGCTACTATATGAAAAGTCTCTTCTTTATTAATACTTCTAAATCAGAACTTCTAAAGTTTGACGGTACTAACAGAATATTTTATGCAGGGAGGAAAACCACACTTAGACCTCTAGAATGCTAAGTTAGTGAGTGACCATCTGTCTACAACTTTATAGGAATCAGGAATGGAAGCCTGAGTGGATGTGAGTGTGGAAGGGAGTGGGAAAGGAAAATAATTACCACAGCCTCATAGCTTATATGGAAGGCTGCCTGAAATGCCTATGACCCTCCCTTTGCACTCATATTTCAAGATGCAAAATTTGAGGTCTAAATATTCCCACAACAAAGCTATTCAACAATGTAATACAAAGCTAGAACATTAGGAAATAAGAGAATGTATTTTGTTTCTTTGCATATAGATCTATTTATCTTAAACTTACAGTTTTTTTATACTGGTCTAAAAGTCCTCCAATGTGGATTGAATTTAGCTGTCCAATAAGCTTAAATGTTTCTCAATCTCTGCAATTATTAAATATGTCTAATGTGTTTTTAAAAGTAATAACCTCAGACTCTAGTTGGTCTAGAAATTTGCTACTTAGTGGTGACTTTAAAGAGTTGTTGTATAACTGACACTAACTAGTTCATTAAAAAGAACAAGAGTTTGTGTACTTTTAAATAAAAACAACTCAAGTTCTAAAAAAACGAGAACTAAATACCAATGAACAAACAAGTACCCTCAAAAACTATGTGGTAACACATCTATTGTTATGTGCTTTTTCCAATCAGTATTGTTATGGTTCTACAAAGATTCCAGTGCACCAGACTGTAGCTAATTATGTATATTCAAGTGATTAGCGAGCACTTGTTGCCTCTTTCACACCATCCTCCAAACAGCAGCCTTTGAGAGGAGAATAGACTGCAAATTTATTGAGAGAACACTGTTAATCCTTTGGGGAGAATGTAAATGTAAACAGGACTACTCTACATCAAGGTGCTTTGACAACAACAATCATCTGCATAAACACATGCTCAACAACAAACAGGTGTTCTATTTCACAACTAGCACCCATTTGATGCTTTCAAGTAAGCATAATACACAAACTGTCAGAAGTACTTTGAAACCAGCTGCAATTACTATAATTAGCTGCTTTCCTACACTTTATTTCCTTTTACCTGTTCAGTATCATGCAATGCCAACTCATATACTCTAAGTAAAATGACCAATTCGGGGCTTTTGCTCTTAAGGTGTAGAGAGGACACACTAGAGTCAATTCAAGCTAATTTAGCTGGAACCTTCTGCAAAACAACGCAATTAAAAATACCAAAGTCAAAACTCAAAACTTTTGTTTTAAAGCACACACAGACACAAACGATAGTTTTGTTTTGTTTTTTTAAATTTATTTTCTTAATTATTTTTGGCTGTGCTGGGTCTTCATTGCTGCGCAGGGGCTTTCTCTAGTTGTAGTGCATGGGCTTCTCATTGCAGTGGATTCTCTTGTTGCGGAGAACAGGCTCTAGGCGTGCGGGCTTCAGTAGTTGTGGCTCATGGGCTCTAGAGCGCAGGCTCAGTAGTTTTGTGGCACACAAGCTTAGCTGCTCTGTGGCATGTGGGATCTTCCTGGAGCAGGGCTCAAACCCGTGTCCCTTGCATTGGCAGGTGGATTCTTAACCACTGCAGCCAACAGGGAAACCCAAAGATAGTTCTTTTTCAAAAGCTATTTAAAGTTTTGACTGAAGAGACAAATCAATACTGTAGTATTGATTAAATAGAAAGGGAAAGGCGGAAATATTCTAAAAATTTGTCAAAGAACAAGTAAAATGCAGTGCTAGTTACTCAACTGGAATACTAAACAGTAGTTAAAAGGCATGACCTACCAATAGTTATAGCTATGATACATAGCATGGATACTGCCCAGAAACACGAATACAGAGTGAAACAAGGAAAATTTTCAGAATGCTAAGAAGTAAAAGCTAACCATCATAAAAAATATCCAGGAACCAAATCCATATCTATATAACTATAGATGTAAGTCTAAAGTCAGGATTTTCAAATATATTAACACAAAACCTAAAACCCACAAGAAGTCAAACATGGCAAGACCCCTGAACAGGAAAAATATGGCTAGTCCGATCCTTCTAAAATCCAATTCAGTGATAGATATGCCGTGAAGTCCATGAGGGCAGAGGCTGTGTCAACTGTGTGTGTCAGCATATCTCCTGTGCCTAGCTAACACTTCCAGTAAATGGTAAGTATCTGACCAAAAAAGAATTCATGAATGAAAGAATGTATGAGTGAGTGAATGAGTGCATAAAGGTCACAAATAAAGTGAAATGCTAGAAATATTGTTTTTAAAACGTGAGCTATGAAAAGGAAAACTAGATCATAATATTACATTATTTTAAAATATTTGTTAAAATATCATTTTTGTAAGATATTTAAAACTTTACAGGCTAATTATACTGAAAATAATTAGTAATATTATCTTACAGCAAAAAAAAATATTGTTCTATTTCCCCTCATAACATGTTCCTTCATTATCAGACATTACTATAGCACGCCCAGAAACAAACTTTAGCATCTGAATGGCTGTCTTCCTATCATCATCATCATTTTCGTAGTCATCATTGTCATTGTCATCACTGTCATTATTATTAGTCTTTCCAGCAATTTCTATCCTTCTTAATTAGACTGAGCTGAAGTAAACACATGTTTGACACAATCATATGTGGAACACAAAATTTCAATTCAATACAAGGTTCACATTTCAGAAGTAACAGAAAGGAGAGGAAGAAAATGGTGGGTATGTGAGATGGTGCCATGGGAAGTTAAACAGAACGGCAGAATGAATTTGAGGTTGAAAATTAATAATTCAAATATTATCAAAAAAGTGAAACTATATCCTTTTGCTAGTGCTAAATGCAAAATATGTCCTAAGTAAATATTAAGTATAATGGTGATTTAGGGGGAAATACGTTTAGCATTGGTTATATTTAGTCTAAACTATCTGCCAAATATTTATTTTTAAAAATACAAATCTGTAAACATAAGAAAATGTAAATACCAGGCAGGAAGCTTGAGATGAGGTAAAAAGTGTATGCTTTTTTTTTTTTTTTTTTTTTTTTTGTGGTACGTGGGCCTCTCACTGATGTGGCCTCTCCCATTGCGGAGCACAGGCTCCGGACGCGCAGACCCAGCGGCCATGGCTCACGGGTCCAGCCACCCGGCGGCACGAACCCA
This sequence comes from Mesoplodon densirostris, assembly GCF_025265405.1. Lineage (NCBI taxonomy): Eukaryota > Metazoa > Chordata > Mammalia > Artiodactyla > Ziphiidae > Mesoplodon > Mesoplodon densirostris. The sequence goes on along the minus strand of NC_082662.1, from coordinate 127,792,423 downwards.
TATCCCCTGCATCAGCTGGCGGACTCTCAACCACTGCGCCACCAGGGAAGCCCAAAAGTGTATGCTTTTGTAGTCAGATACTTGAGTTCAAATCCTGGCACTCCAACTATTAACAGTGTGGCATAAAGTTAATCTCTCTGAAGCGCTATTTCTTTCTCCATAAAGTTGGACAATAATAATGCCTACCACACAAAGTCGTTACAAGGCTTAAATTACATAATATATATAATAAATATAAAGCAGTCAGATAGTGCCTGGTACATACTATATTGAGTGACTGATAAATGTTAGAAATTACAACCACTAACCATTAGCAGCTACAATAATCAACAAATTCCAAAAAACTGAAGTCAAGGAAAAAAAATGGTCTCAAATGGCTAGGCTTGATGCCCAGTGTTAATGAAATTTCCTAGAAAGAAAGGTATAAAGAAGGCTGAAGGAAGCAAAGTCGCAGAAGAAAATGAAAAACAAGAATTAGGAAGAAAATGGCTCTACAGATAAAGGTTTAAAAGTCAGGAAAACACCAGCTGTAGAGCAATTTTGTTCTTAAAGATATTTCAAAGGGAAAAGAAAACAAGAATGAAGAATACAGTAATAGGAGAATCTTAAAGAAATCAGGAAACTTGGAAAGTGCTGAGTGCTAAGATAAAGATGGAAGCCTAACTGCAAAATGAGAAAGTCAAGGCATATGCCAATTTAAAACAAAACAAAACAGAGAGAGGTACAAAGACTTTGCTCAAGATTCCTCTACATTATGGGCTTCCCTGGTGGCACAGTGGTTGAGAATCTGCCTGTCAATGCAGGGGACACGGGTTCGAGCCCTGGTCTAGGAAGATCCCACATGCCGCGGAGCAACTAAGCCCGTGAGCCACAACTACTGAGCCTGCGTGTCTGGAGCCCGTGCTCCAAAACAAGAGAGGCCGCAATAGTGAGAGGCCCACACACCGCGATGAAGAGTGGCCCCCGCTCGCCGCAACTAGAGAAAGCCCTCGCACAGAAACGAAGACCCAACACAGCCAAAAGTAAATAAATAAATAAATAAAATTTAAACTGTTGATTCATTCATGTAATTAAAAAAAAAAGATTCATCTACTTTAAAAACCGCGAAGTCCATCTGACTCTGTTCAGATGGATGCTACCCATATTTTTCTATTTTCTTCCCAACTTCCCAATGGACAGTACCCATGCAAGTGGCACTTTGTGGATATTTACAAATATTTGCTGAATAAATGAACTGTGGCACACTTAAATAGCATATGAAAAATATTATCTGAATACAGTCCCTTCCTCATCGACTACCCAGCCCTACAGATCTACTTTCCCTTCCAGAAAGGTGAGAGATTCCATTCTGTCATACTTTTGTTGGTCCCCTTCCAGTAACCTGATACCCCTCACACTGTAGCAGGTAACTTACTCTTCCTTTAAGTCTCAGTTTTACCTTCACAACCTCTAGAAAGCTTTCTTGACTCTATCATGTATAAGACATATGAGCTTGCACAAGTCACTTCAGAGCACTTATCAAAGTGTGGATTCAGTTATATTTAACTAAAGAAGATGATAAGTAGAAAGAGAAAAAGAAAAATGAAGAAGTAGAAGGCAAAAGGAAAAGTGGGCACTCAAGGCAGGGATGAACAGAGTAAGAAACGAGAAAGGGTAGATTTCCTTAATGGGACATTAGTAAAACAAAACTAAAGTCCTGTTTTAAGAATTTCAATACTTTCCTCTTGATAAAGGTTTTACATTAGATAAGACAACAGAGTCCACTAGGGAAGTAACTGGGTGTCAATGATGAGAATAATATTTTGCTATGAATCAGATGAAATGAAATCAAGGGTCAAAAAGTGTCTTCATCCTAATCTGCGAATTAAATTCACACATAAAAACTCATCAATGCTGAAGTAGGACACAGTTGAAAATTATAAAAAGATTCCAAAATACTGTAGTACTTTAGTCCTTTTATACAAATTAGCTGTTCACTTAAAAACAACATAGAGTAGCATTCTGACCAGTGATTAAGATAAACTAATATACTCAAATTGCACCAACTACATCTATAGCCCAGCAAAGTTAAACAGAAGAAAGCAACAATGAATAGACTCGTCACCAAAAAAGAAATGTTTGTTTTTGCAGGTTAGCTCCACCATTTTTTTCACATTTGCATCCTAATAGTTCTACTTGGTCTCCCCATTATGCAACAGTTCTTTACAATACAGCCAACTTCCCTGACAACTGGGTTCCTTTGCCAGATTGGCTTTGTCTAAATCCTAAAGCTGTGCTTGGCTTTGCACTGAGCCCAGTGGCTGCCTGTGATTTGAATGCCAATGAAGACTACAGACCCTGTTGTCTAACAAGTCAGAGACTGAAAGATCTCTTTGGGGTCAACAAACTGTCTCGACTACTTTCATAAGCTTAAGAGACTGGAAAATGAAGCTAGAAATGCATCCTATTTCTTAGAAGGCCAGCAGGAAAAAGTATTAAATGTTTAACATCCATCAGATATTTTAGGGCTTCAGCTTTAAATATGGGCTAGTAAACCTTCACATGTAAATAAAGCGCTTGTTCTTTTAAATAGAAATAAGCTTAATCTTAAAGAAAACATGTAAAAAAATTTCAATTATATCAAATTGGAGGGCGTTGAGAGACTTCATATACTCAAAATTATATAAAAACCTTGTGCCCCACACTTCCTACTTGGTAACTGATGGAAGGAGATTAATGACAACGATATAAAGATGGTAAACTATTACACTGTAAAATTTGGCCTCCAGCTATAATCTAAGAAATGCAAAATTATGTAACTCTAAAGAGCCAATTCTTAGGTAATACCTACTAAAGAGCAAACATTAAAAATGCTAAAAATGCTAAAAAAATTCAATAGTACAAGCAGGAAAATACTGCTACATAGATTTAAATTGTCAATGAAAAATAACATGTATTGTTTTTTGTTTGTTTAATTTGCTATTCAGGTACTACTATGCATTTCCTTATATTTTAGTGCTTTGAGGCTCCCTTTTTCTCCTTACAACTAGTTTGCCACCTCTCTTATTTAATCAAATGCCAAATCCTATCTGTTTTACCTCCTAGATAGTTCTCAAATTTATCTACCTTACCCTGTTGCCCCAACCCTAATTCAGATCATCCTGATGTCTCACTTGGATTCTTCTAAGAGCCTCCTACCTGATCTCCAGCCAAAGTGATCCAACAGATACATAATGCAAGCCACATATGCAATTTAAAATTTTCTAAAACCACGTTTAAAAAAGTAAACAATAAATAATTATATATAAATAATATATTTTAATTAACCAAATATATCCAAGATACTATCATTTCAATAAGTAATCAGTAAAAACACTGAGATATTTTACATTCTTTTTTTCCCAAAGCATGAATTAAAAATCCAGTATGTTTTATACCTACAGTACAACTCAATTCAGATGCTATATTTTCAACAGCTTAAGTGGAATGTAATCCTACCAAAACAATAAACAATCCTTTAACAAAAGTTAAAGTATTTTTATTGCTCCCATTTTTAATTAAAATTAAATAAAATTTAAAATCCACTACCACAGCCATACCAGCCACATTTCAAGCGCTCAACAAGCACCTGTGGCTCGCGGCTACCGCGTTGGGCAGTACAGCAGTAGGGTTTCAATCTTTGTCTCTTCTGATCCAAACCCAACGTATGCAAAAATGCAAACTTCTAAGACCTTAAGTCTTAAAGCCCTTTAACCACTTCTCAGTGATGTTCGGACAAACCAGACTTTCACAGAGACCCTGCAACATTGGCTTCCTCTTCCTTTTCCAGCCTCGTCCGTTTCCACTCAAACAATGTTCCTTACAGGGGACACACTGAGCTGAGTTGTCCCTTTTTTTTTTGCATAACAAGTTTATTTTTAAAAGGCATATAGACAGTAAGCAAAGTAAACATCCCAGCCAGATCTTAACTTCAGCCAAGTGTTATCTGTCCTAGAATTGCTCCATTAAGTTCCAGTCTCTAGACATCTTAAATTCAATAATCGTCATCTTCATCAGAGTCCCTTACTTTTCTTCTGCTGAATTTAACTGTTGTTTTCTTTTCTGTTTGTTGGCTTACTTTTTCGAGGATTTCTATTAAACCTTGTTCTGATACCTTCCCACTTAGTTGTCCATACCGTGCCATCTGTGTAAGGTAATTCTCTACTGCTTTAGTTTTCTCAGGCTTTACAAGTGCGAAGTTACTTAATCGGGCCCGGGTTGACTGATCCAGAACTTGGGCTAAGATACTGTTCCTCATTTCTGCTTCCCTTTGCTTTGCTTCCTGCTTTGCTTCCTGTTTAGTCCTACTGAACACTCTTTTTCCTTCCCCATCCCTGTCAAATGGCCACCTCCAGCTCATCCTTCAGGTTTCAACTTAGAGATCATTTTCTCTCCTCAGATCCCTCCCAGGTTCATGACACAAACCCTTGTGGGGGCAGGAACCATGTCACTCTTGTTCACTGTTACATCGCTAGCATTTATCAAAATGCCGGGCACTCTGTAGGCACTCAATAAATATGAATCAATCAACAGAGTAATCTAAGCTATCTTAAAGCATGCCCTCGTGTCAACACATGTGGCAGAAAGATAAGAGTCCTCCTGTGAGCTCATTAACATGGTTTTGCTATCACTAGCCAGAAATAAACTGGTGATGAAAAACTATGCCAAAATTAACACTGACAAACACCAAGACTCTCAAAGTTGAAATATTCAGTATGAAGTAATGCTTTGTACCTAACAGGATCTTGTGTGTGTTCACTGGAAGGGTAGTAAGCCTGAAGATCAGAGGAAAACTTTCCCATTTCCTATAAGGAACGTTCATTAGTATAATTCCAGGCTTCTTTCTTTCCCTTTACTCGCTCAAATTCTGGAGTAATTTATCTGGTGGATAAAATTGGGGGAAAAAAATCTTGGTATGCAAAATTAAGCTCAGCCCTTTTTCTTCCTTTTGAAGCTAGTCTGCTGTCTTTGTTCTTATGTGTAAGAGATCAGCAAACTAACTACACAAGACCTGCAGTCTGTTTTTCTAAATAAAGTGTTGTTGAACACAGCCATGTCCATTAGTTGGGTATTGTGTCTGGTGGCTTTCCTGCACTACAATCAGAGTTGAGTAGCTATAGTTGTGACAGAAACCATACGAACTGCAAAGGTATTTACTATCTGGTCCTTTACCAAAATAAGACCCAAGTTCTATGACACTGTCTTCTTTGTACTGCCTGAAATGTGCTTGGGAAAGTCTGTCTAACTCTGTAATTCAGTCAGCAAGCCATTTGGCTCTCACATTAAGACCTCCAATTTAATCTTTATCGGTAGTATACTTTGGCCTCCATCTTTACTCTTCATTTTATGCCTAACAGTATATACAAGGCCAGATAGGAGAGAGTAATTATTTATATTGTGCCCTCTAGAAACTCTAAAACTTCATCTAAGTAAATTTTCTAAGCATATTTATTAAGCTCAAATATGAAATTTGAGGGGAGGGGCTGAGTCAAGTACTTGCTCAAGCTATGAAGTACCTGGAAATCTTTTTTTTTTTTAACTCCACATTTATTTATTTATTTTTGGCTGTGTTGGGTCTTCGTTTCTGTGCGAGGGCTTTCTCTAGTTGTGGCAAGCGGGGGCCACTCTTCATTGCGGTGCACAGGCCTCTCACTATCGCGCCTCTCTTGTTGTGGAGCACAGGCTCCAGATGCGCAGGCTCAGTAGTTGTGGCTCACGGGCTTAGTTGTTCTGCGGCATGTGGGACCTTCCAAGACCAGGGCTCGAACCCATGTCCCCTGCATTAGCAGGCAGATTCTCAACCACTGCGCCACCAGGGAAGCCCTGGAAATCTATTTTTTGAAGGAAATGTTGGCCGTACACCTGGGAAATGTATGTTAGGTCTTTCATTTTATAAAAATTTATACCTCTATTTTCTGTAAAAAGTTTGTCAGTCTTTAGACATTATTGATTTTTGTCTCCTTGAATGTTTCTCTCTTTCTCTCAAAACAAATCAGTATTACAAAACGTAGCACTACATCAACTATTTCCAGTAACACTAGTAAAAAACTACTCCAATAATTTATTGAGGAGCATTTATCTTTTATCATACTAATGTTGTTTAAACTAAAACCTTTTGGCTAGTAACAATTCTATTACACTTACCTGTGAAAATTTACATGTAAGAATATTAATCTTGACAATACCTCTAGAGGTTAAATATTTTCCTTTTATAAGTTTATAGAACACAGTCCAACAATAATCTTACATAAGATATTTAAATAGTCCAGTGAGAGAGCTGCATATTTTTATCACATGCTTCTTATTCATTTCAATTTCTTAACCAATTTTGTCCTATTTAAGATCATTTCCCTGGTACCACACATCTAACATTTTCAACGTTTTCTACTCCAGGCGATTAAGTAATTTAATACAAGATTAGCAGACACATGATGATATATAAAACACTTCTTTACCTCAAGTTATTAACTAAGGCTTATTTTTGGTTGCTGGGAATTCTTGCTAAAACAAAACCAAGAATAAGAAATAAGCAAATTAGAGCTTTTCAAAGAAATCACTTATGTATAAGAAAATTTAAATGATAGATGAAGATAAAAAGGACTTATTTTTCTAAATAAAGCATTTTTAATCTCAATTAGGGTGTGTTCTTTGTATTCACAATGTTCAGCAAATACTGGTAGACTACAATACTTTTTTCATGATCCTTCAATATATTCTGTGACATACACCTATTGTGAGAGTTGTCACTTTCCTAAACTGAAAAAAAAAAAAAAAAAAAGGCAAACCAGTTAGAATCATGTGGAAACGATGGGATTCGACATAAAGATAAATATAACTCTGTGACGGCGCAGGGAGAGGACTGGGGCTGGCGGCGAGAACTCAGCCTGAAGGGGGCTAATGTGCCACAGCTAGCCGGGAGGGAGTCCGGGAAAACTCTGGAGCTGCCGAAGAGGCTCGCCCCGCACTCCGTGCCCCTCCCTCCCGCCCGGCCTGAGTGAGCCAGAGTCCCCGAAGAGGCGGCTCCTTTAACCCTGTCCTGTCTGAGCGAAGAACAGACGCCCTCCGGCGACCTACACGCAGAGGCGGGGCCAAACCCAAAGCTGAGACCCAGGAGCTGTGAGAACAAAGAAGAGAAAGGGAAACCTCTCCCAGCAGCCTCAGAAGCAGCGGATTAAAGCTCCAAAATCAACTTGATGTACCCTGCATCTGTGGAATACATGAATAGACAACAAATCATCCCAAATTGAGGAGCCAGGAGTCAGTGCTGTGCCTCTGAGGTGGGAGAGCCAACTTCAGGACACTGGTCCACAAGAGACCTCCCAGCTCCACATAATATCACACGGCGAAAATCTTCCAGAGATCTCCATCTCAACACCAGCACCCAGCTTCACTCAACGACCAGCAAGCTACAGTGCTGGACACCCTATGCCAAACAACTACCAAGACAGGAACACAACGCCACCCATTAGCAGAGAGGTGGCCTAAAATCATAAAAAGTCCGCAGACACCCCAAAACACACCACCAGACGTGGACCTGCGCACCAGAAAGACAAGATCCAGCCTCATCCGCCAGAACACAGGCACTAGTCCCCTCCACCAGGAAGCCTACACAACCCACTAAACCAACCTTAGCCACTGGGGACAGACACCAAAAACAACGGGAACTACGAACCTGCAGCCTGCAAAAAGGAGACCCCAAACACAGTAACATAAGCAAAATGAGAAGACAGAAAAACACACAGCAGGAGAAGGAGCAAGATAAAAACCAACCAGACCTAACAAATGAAGAGGTAATAGGCAGTCTATCTGAAAAAGAATCCAGAATAATGATAGTAAAGATGATCCAAGATTCTATTTCCAAGATCCAAAATCTTGCAAATAGAACAGACAAAATGCAAGAAACAGTTAACAAGGACCTAGAAGAACTAAAGATGAATCAAGCATCGATTAAAAACACAATAAATGAAATGAAAAATACTCTAGATGGGATCAATAGCAGAATAACTGAGGCAGAAGAACGGATAAGTGAGGTGGAAGATAAAATAGTGGAAATAACTACTGCAGAGCAGAATAAAGAAAAAAGAATGAAAAGAACTGAGGACAGTCTCAGAGACCTCTGGGACAACATTAAACGCACCAACATTCGAATTATAGGGGTTCCAGAAGAAGAAGAGAAAAAGAAAGGGACTGAGAAAATATTTGAAGAGATTATAGTTGAAAACTTCCCTAATATGGGAAAGGAAATAGTTAATCAAGTCCAGGAGGCACAGAGAGTCCCATACAGAATAAATCCAAGGAGAAATATGCCAAGACACATATTAATCAAACTGTCAAAAATTAAACACAAAGAAATCATATTAAAAGCAGCAAGGGAAAAACAACAAATAACACACAAGGGAATCCCCATCAGGATAACAGCTGATCTCTCAGCAGAAACTCTACAAGCCAGAAGGGAGTGGCAGGACATAATTAAAGTGATGAAGGAGAAAAACCGGCAACCAAGATTACTCTACCCAGCAAGGATCTCATTCAGATTTGATGGAGAAATTAAAACGTTTACAGACAAGCAAAAGCTGAGAGAGTTCAGCACCACCAAACCAGCTTTACAACAAATGGTAAAGGAACTTCTCTAGGCAAGAAACACAACAGAAGGAAAAGACCTACAATAACGAACCCAAAACAATTAAGAAAATGGGAATAGGAACATACATATCAATAACTACCTTAAATGTAAATGGACTAAATGCTCCCACCAAAAGACACAGACTGGCTGAATGGATACAAAAACAAGACCCATATATATGCTGTCTACAAGAGACCCACTTCAGACCTAGAGACACATACAGACTGAAAGTAAGGGGATGGAAAAAGATATTCCATGCAAATGGAAACCAAAAGAAAGCTGGAGTAGCAATTCTCATATCAGACAAAATAGACTTTTAAATAAAGACTATTAGAAGAGACAAAGAAGGACACTACATAATGATCAAGGGATCAATCCAAGAAGAAGATATAACAATTGTAAATATTTATGCACCCAACATAGGAGCACCTCCATACATAAGGCAAATACTAACAGCCATAAAAGGAGAAATCGACAGTAACACAATCATAGTAGGGGACTTTACCACCCAACTTTCACCAATGGACAGATCATCCAAAATGAAAATAAATAAGGAAACATAAGCTTTAAATGATACATTAAACAAGATGGACTTAATTGATATTTATAGGACATTCCATCCAAAAACAACAGAATACACATTTTTCTCAAGTGCTCATGGAACAGTCTCCAGGATAGATCATATCTTGGGTCACAAATCAAGCCTTGGTAAATTTAAGAAAATTGAAATTGTATCAAATATCTTTTCCGACCACAATGCTATGAGACTAGATATCAATTACAGGAAAAGAGCTGTAAAACATACAAACACATGGAGGCTAAACAACACACTACTTAATAACCAACAGATCACTGAAGAAATCAAAGAGGAAATTAAAAAATACCTAGAAACAAATGACAATGGAGACACGACGACCCAAAGGCTATGGGATGCAGCAAAAGGAGTTCTAAGAGGGAAGTTTATAGCAATACAATCCCACCTTAAGAAACAGGAAACATTTCGAATATACAACCTAACCTTGCATCTAAAGCAATTAGAGAAAGAACAACAAAAACATCCCAAAATTAGCAGAAGGAAAGAAATCATAAAAATCAGATCAGAAATAAATGAAAAAGAAATGAAGGAAACGATAGCAAAGATCAATAAAACTAAAAGCTGGTTCTTTGAGAAGATAAACAAAATTGATAAACCATTAGCCAGAGTCATCAAGAAAAAAAGGGAGAAGACTCAAATCAATAGAATTAGAAATGAAAAAGGAGAAGTAACAACTGACACTGCAGAAATACAAAAGATCATGAGAGATTACTATAAGCAACTCTATGCCAATAAAATGGACAACCTGGAAGAAATGGACAAGTTCTTAGAAATGCACAACCTGCCAAGACTGAATCAGGAAGAAATAGAAAATATGAACAGACCAATCACAAGTACTGAAATTGAAACTGTGATAAAAAATCTTCCAACAAACAAAAGCCCAGGACCAGATGGCTTCACAGGCGAATTCTATCAAGCATTTAGAGAAGAGCTAACACCTATCCTTCTCAAACTCTTCCAAAATACAGCAGAGGGAGGAACACTCCCAAACTCATTCTACGAGGCCACCATCACCTTGATACCAAAACCAGACAAGGATGTCACAAAGAAAGAAAACTACAGGCTAATATCACTGATGAACATAGATGCAAAAATCCTCAACAAAATACTAGCAAACAGAATCCAACAGCACATTAAAAGGATCATACACCATGATCAACTGGGGTTTATTCCAGGAATGCAAGGATTCTTCAATATATGCAAATCAATCAACATGATACACCATTTTAACAAATTGAAGGAGAAAAACCATATGATCATCTCAATAGATGCAGAGAAAGCTTTTGACAAAATTCAACACCCATTTATGATAAAAACCCTGCAGAAAGTAGGCATAGAGGGAACTTTCCTCAACATAATAAAGGCCATATATGACAAACCCACAGCCAACATTGTCCTCAATGGTGAAAAACTGAAACCATTTCCACTAAGATCAGGAACAAGACAAGGTTGCCCACTCTCACCACTCTTATTCAACATAGTTTTGGAAGTTTTAGCCACAGCAATCAGAGAAGAAAAGGAAATAAAAGGAATCCAAATTGGAAAAGAAGAAGTAAAGCTGTCACTGTTTGCAGATGACATGATACTATACATAGAGAATCCTAAAGATGTTACCAGAAAACTACTAGAGCTAATCAATGAATTTGGTAAAGTAGCAGGATACAAAATTAATGCACAGAAATCTCTGGCATTCCTGTACACTAATGATGAAAAATCTGAAAGTGAAATCAAGAAAACACTCCCATTTACCATTGCAACAAAAAGAATAAAATATCTAGGAATAAACCTACCTAAGGAGACAAAAGACCTGTATGCAGAAAATTATAAGACACTGATGAAAGAAATTAAAGATGATACAAATTGATGGAGAGATGTACCATGTTCTTGGATTGGAAGAATCAACATTGTGAAAATGACTCTACTACCCAAAGCAATCTACAGATTCAATGCAATCCCTATCAAACTACCACTGGCATTTTTCACAGAACTAGAACAAAAAATTTCACAATTTGTATGGAAACACAAAAGACCCCGAATAGCCAAAGCAATCTTGAGAACGAAAAATGGAGCTGGAGGAATCAGGCTCTCTGACTTCAGACTATACTACAAAGCTACAGTAATCAAGACAGTATGGTACTGGCATAAAAACAGAAAGATAGATCAATGGAACAGGATAGAAAGCCCAGAGATAAACCCACGGACATATGGTCACCTTATCTTTGATAAAGGAGGCAGGAATGTACAGTGGAGAAAGGACAGTCTCTTCAATAAGTGGTGCTGGGAAAACTGGATAGGGACATGTAAAAGTATGAGATTAGATCACTCCCTAACACCATACACAAAAATAAACTCAAAATGGATTAAAGACCTAAATGTAAGGCCAGACACTATCAAACTCTTAGAGGAAAACATGGGCAGAACACTCTATGACATAAATCACAGCAAGATCCTTTTTGACCCACCTCCTAGAGAAACGGAAATAAAGACAAAAATAAACACATGGGACCTAATGAAACTTAAAAGCTTTTGCACAGCAAAGGAAACCATAAACAAGACCAAAAGACAACCCTCAGAATGGGAGAAAATTTTGCAAATGAAGCAACTGACAAAGGATTAATCTCCAAAATTTGTAAGCAGCTCATGCAGCTCAATAACAAAAAAACAAACAACCCAATCCAAAAATGGGCAGAAGACCTAAATAGACATTTCTCCACAGAAGATATACAGACTGCCAACAAACACATGAAAGGATGCTCAACATCTTTACTCATTAGAGAAATGCAAATCAAAACTACAATGAGATATCATCTCACACCAGTCAGAATGGCCGTCATCAAAAAATCTAGAAACAATAAATGTTGGAGAGGGTGTGGAAAAAAGGGAACACTCTTGCACTGCTGGTGGGAATGTGAATTGGTACAGCCACTATGGAGAACGGTATGGAGGTTCCTTAAAAAACTACAAATAGAACTACCATATGACCCAGCAATCCCACTACTGGGCATATACCCTGAGAAAACCATAATTCAAAAAGAGACATGTACCAAAATGTTCATAGCAGCCCTATTTACAATAGCCCGGAGATGGAAACAACCTAAGTGTCCATCATCGGATGAATGGGTAAAGAAGATGTGGCACATATATACAATGGAATATTACTCAGCCATAAAAAGAAATGAAATTGAGCTATTTGTAATGAGGTGGATGGACCTAGAGTCTGTCATACAGAGTGAAGTAAGTCAGAAAGAGAAAGACAAATACTGTATGCTGACACATATATATGGAATTTAAGAAAAAATAATGTCATGAAGAACATAGCGGTAAGACAGGAATAAAGACACAGACCTACTAGAGAATGGACTTGAGGATATGGGCAGGGGGAAGGGTAAGCTGTGACAAAGCTAAAGAGAGGCATGGACATATACACAGTACCAAACGTAAGGTAGATAGCTAGTGGGAAGCAGCCGCATAGCACAGGGAGATCAGCCCGGTGCTTTGTGACCGCCTGGAGGGGTGGGATAGGGAGGGTGGGAGGGAGACGCAAAAGGGAGGGGATATGGGAACATATGTGTATATATATATAACTGATTAAATTTGATAAAGCAAAAAAAAAAAAAAAGGCAAGGAAGCACTTGAAGACTAAGAGACCCAGAGCCAGCTTGAAGGGGCTTCCACTGGTCTTTGAAATAAATGTGAGTATCAAAAAGAATAAAAAATATATATATATAACTCTGTGACACTCAGAAACCTTAAACATCTGTCTGTGTTTTCTTCTCATTTGGTAGTATAGTAAAACAAACTTTTTGGTCTTTTTTATTTTGCCATCAGAAACCTATTTCTCCTCATAAACATATTCTCTGAACTCTCGTATTTAAGGAAGACAGCACTCTGCTCACAAAAATCATGGATGGGGCTTCATGGTATCTTCTAAATATATATATATATATATATGTACACACACACACACACACACACACACACACACCATTTACTGAATTCAAACTGTATTAGGTTACTTAACCCTGACTGCTAGAACAGACCAGAGCTGGCTGGCTTCATGGTATCTTCTAAGTATATATATATATATATGTACACACACACACACACACACACACACACACACACACACACACACACACACACCATTTACTGAATTCAAACTGTATTAGGTTACTTAACGCTGACTGCTAGAACAGACCAGAGCTAGCTGGCTTCATGGTATCTTCTAAATATATATATATATATGTACACACACACACACACACACACACACACACACACACACACACACACACACACACACACACACACACACACACACCCATTTACTGAATTCAAACTGTATTAGGTTACTTAACCCTGACTGCTAGAACAGACCAGAGCTGGCTGGCTTACTACAGAGACTTTGGAGTACATAGCCTTCAAAGTCACCACAGCAAAAGAAAAGATCAAGGGAGGAGGTACACTGCCTCAGCCCAGAAGTGACATAATATTTTTGCACACAGTCCACTGGCCAGAAACTAGTCATAATATGTATCCAGTATAACTACATGGAAAGGTAGAAAATGTAGGAGCACATGGAAAAGTCGGTCTCTACCTCAGAAACATAGCTCTAAAATACTTCTCAAAGAAATTCCAAACTCTGTGTTAGAAGATAAGGCTTTATGTAATTGGCCACTAAAACTAAAATTAGTTAGATAGATCAACTTTAAATTACACTCTCTACGAAGTCTAGTATTTTTCTTCTGGTGCAAAAAAAAAAAATATATATATATATATAAATATAAATATATATATATATACTATTTGTTTAAACTACTTCATTTTGATAGCTTTTTCCCAAAAATGATATCAATAATTAGTTTTAAGAACACTTAAAAGCATTTGAAATTAATTTCATGGTTTGAAATACAGAGAATGTTTTATTAAGTTAGAAATGATTTTCAAAGCATTTCACAATTTAACAAAAAGAGGTAGAACAAGTGATTATGCCAAATGTTTTATATAATATCTAATTTACAATGCCCCTTCTTAACATATGGAAGTTTAATTTTTTTTCGATGCAGTGTCATAAAATTATTTTAGTACTCCACATGAATAGCAAACGTAAGAAAGGGGCTCAACGACTTCAGCAGTCATCGGGGAAAAGCAAATTAAAACCACAATGCCGTATCACTATATAGCCAACAGAAAGACTAAAATTAAAAAGACAGACAATCTCAAGTGTTGGTGAAGATACAGAACAAATGGAACTCATAAACTGCTGATGAGAATGTAAAAAAAACCCAATCCTTCAGGAAAGTATCTAACAGTATCTACAAAAGCTGAACATAAGCATATCCTATGGTCCAGCAGCCCCACTTCTAGGTATGTACTCAACAGAAGTGTCTCTATAGCATACTGAAAGACATACAGCAAAAATTTTTAAAAATCCAAATATCCAACAATCGAACAGATAAATAAACTGTGGTATAGTCATACAATGAAACATCATACAGCAATTGGCATGAGAGAACTAATGTTATACGCAACAACATGGATGAACGCTTAACAAACAAAAAGAAACACCACCACAGGATTCCATATTCAAAAGCAGGCAAAACTAATCTGTGGTGCAGAAGCCATCCTATTAGCGTGGTGGAGGATAGTCACTAGAGGGACAGCAGGTGAAAACATAGAAGGTACTGGTAATATTCTGTGTTTTTATATGGATGCTAGTTACATGGTGTGCTCACTCTGTGAAAATTCAGAGGGGTTCTCTTATGATTCTTTTACTTTTCTGTATGTATCTCATACCCTAATGAAAAATTTACCTCAGAAAATTATTGGTAAATTGGTAAATTGGTAAATTACTGGTAAAAGAATCTCCTGATTTACTGTATTTTACACCATGATGTATTAGTTCCAATATTCCTTACTATGTTCAATGGTAATTTTTGAAATGGCTATTCTTGTCACCATGTGGGGATCTCACTTGTGATAACTATACTTATTAGTCCTTATGAATTAAAATATATGTTTATTATTTTCTCAAAAAGATATTTCTTTTGCAAGTAATGGGAGAGGTTTTCTAATTTCTTGTAATGATCTTGTTCAAGATCTCAGTTCTAAAACAGAAGTATGGGGCATATTTATATAATAAAATGAAACACAACACTAAAAACATTGATTTTAAAGTATCACACTATGTAAAACATGCAGGAATTTTTGAGATGATTTAGGTCAATCCCTCTTATTTTACAAAAAACAGGTAAAGTAATTTGGTGACAATAGATGATATTAGTACTCAGCTCTCCTGAATGAGAGATTATGAATCTCACCTCTGGACTATTCTCCTGCCCATCTGATCACTGGTACTAGGAATGGAGATTTTACTATTTCTAGGGATTTCCTAGAAGATGCCTTTGAAGCTGGGTTTAGTGAATTCAAGACATATACTAATTATATAAAATAAGCATCAACAGTACTCAATAATATTTATCTTGAAAATAGCTTTCTAAGAAACAATGCATTAAACTTATTGTAGTGATCATTTCACAATATACACAAATAACAAATCATTATGTTGTACACCTGAAATTAATACAATGTTGTATGTCAATTATATATCAGTTTAAAAATGTAGACCTGCAAAAAATTAATTTAGCAAAATCTGCATTAACTCTGGAACATAACGTTAATACACATTATCAACGAACTGCAAAAGCACAAATTCCCAGTGTGGAACCAAAATGAAAAGATCTTTCACCGAACAGTTTTTCACTTTGCTTTGTTTCTATTTCCCTAGTTCAATACTTATTTTACTAAATTCAAATATAGGTAGTACTTTATATTCAAACTTTCTCTCTGTATCTTTTTTTTCAGTAGTTTAACATCCATCTCTAACTTGGCCTATCAGTTCCATGTCTTTTTAGATCTCTCAATTACAGCTGTGTTATATATTTCATAATATCTGAATCACATCCTAATTAATTATTTAGTTAAAATGTATTCTGTCTTTACATTTCAGTGAGCTAAACATGATTTATCTTGAGTGATATTTTTTTCTCTAAATAATACCAATACAAGCCTATAGATGATAAAGCTAGTTAAGCAAAACAAAAAAAAAACTTTAGAGACAATTTCTTGTCAACCAGTTTGTCAGGGAATTAAGTCATTAACTGCCACTTGCTTGGGTTATCTGTACCTTTATTTTTTTCAATAGAGAACATAATAAGAGATGAAACTTCAAAGTTTGATAACTAGGCCATAGTCAGAACTGCAGACTGAATCTCTGATTCCTAACACTTTACTGAGAAGAGGAGGAATCCCATAACCTCTGGATACTTACTGCCTGTTGATATACATATTACTTAATTTAATAAATGAGTTTAAGACAGTAAGGCATCAGAGAAGACATAGAGAAAAGAGAGAGAGCAGTCACAAGCTCTTTCCCTTGAAAATCTCCAGTAAACTTTATGAATGGAAAAGAATTATGAGGAAGAGAGAATGAAGAAGGCATCAAAAATATTCAGCCCTCTATTTTACCACTGGAGAATTCTTATCATCTAGAAGAACATGAACATGGCAGTGGGCTGAAGCGGGGGGAGTACTAGTACAGGAAAGGAACAACTGCAAGCTGCCATTCTGAGCTTAAAAACAATCATCAAAAGGGGCTTTGGGAGCTCACCAGCTGCAAAGTTTTTGTATTAGGCTGTGATTCCACTGGGAGGATGGGAGCCCCTAAATAATGATGTCGAAAGAGTTTTTACATGCTTAGAAAGCTATTTCAAGCAAACAAAAATCTACATTTGTTCCTAATGGAGGTTAAGGCCTTTAGGGATTAGAGATAGAGAGCATAGATGGCCATTATCTAAATAAACTTATTATTCTCAGTACAACAAAGGAATATATTCCTAAAAAGGAATATATAATATTTTCATTGTAAAGCCCCAAAGAAATGAACTTACTTTTTATATTCCAATATAAATGTCAGAAAAAAGTTTCATTTTGAAAATTATATGGCAAAGTGAATTTAAGAATAAAAAAGTGGTTATAGAAAAATTCCCAGAGGAATTTCATTAATGGAGCATTGCTGCATCATAGCTGAATGCTTTTTTTTTTAACCATAGAGGCTATAACTCATAATGATTAATTCAACATAATTTTGAGAAAGCAAAATTATGATGCAACTGCTGGGAAGTTTTTACTGACCTCCTTTCCTGTTTTACCGTTCTACCTAGTATGATTCAGTAAATGCAATGTTCATGTTTACCTGTCCAAAAAGCAAAATAATTTTTTTCAAGAGACATTTAGAGATTAAAGGAAGATATCTTCACTTAATAGACCAAAATATTACCTAACAATATCTGGTCTTAAGAACCAATGAAATAGTAAATATTTTTCTAGTCAAGGAATAGTCTTTCGTAAAATTCTCAAAGCAAGTTGCAGTTGCATCTTCTGCCTATTTCCAGTTATTCCAAATAATGTATTTGTTTCCTTCTTTGCAGCTTACCAAGTCTGTGCCACAAGTTCTGTTCCTGGCCCCTTGATGCAAAGGGCTCTCCTGATTAATACTTGTTTTTATATAGACCATAATGATGTTAGCAAACAGTTACCTTTCCAAATGAAAGTATTAATATTACATTGGGAAGTACCACAGAAAATCACCTTAAACTATAAACTGACTTTGTCCATAAACACAATAAAATTCAAAAGAGAGAAATTTAAAACAGCATACTTAAGACACAGTATTGATTTTTTGTAAACATGGCTAAAAATCATTTAAGATCATAATGGATCACAAGTAACTAAGGGTCAGCAATAAAATGGGTTATGTAGAAAGCACTGGGATATATGGTTAGGCATATCATATGCAGAAAGTGTGACACTATGCTTTTTCTACTATAATGGTTTTCAAATTGTTTATACTGAGACCCAATGGTTCAAGCAATGTCTCCTCGGGCTCTTCAGTCTAATGAAGAAAAATTAACATAAATGAAAACATAAGAACATAAACAGATCCTATAACATATACAGTGTGCCTGGGTATTGTTTATATGTGTGTTTCTGGGAAAGTCAACATCATTTGTCAGTTTGTCTGTTTTTTGCATGTTTGTTTAAATAATCATATTTCAAAGCTGTCCAAGATTGTTCAGAGGTTTTGAAAGAACCAAGTTGGAAAACCTTGTGGGTAGGCAGGAAGTCTGACAAGCTTTCTAAACATGACTCCTTTATTTGAACATGAAGACAAGGAAGCAAAACTACTTGGTGATCCTATCTGGTTGGGATAGAAAGCAAGAATGAGATTTTTTTTTTAATACGCTGAATAGATACTGTGTGCTTCCTTAGAGTTGAGAACAGAAAGGCCACACAAGCAAAACTTCACACTCACAGTATAGTATAGACATGCACAATCTTGAACAGTTAGTAACAAGAAGCTTCGTTCGTCCATATAAAAACTCATTCATCCCTATAAAACAACAACCAATCTAGCAAACAACAATATTAAGAAAAGAAAATACCTGCACAAACTCTGGTGTAGGATTTCAGAAAAATTTAAAGCTCACTAGAGGAATACTACTAATTAAGTGTGATTAACATAGCAAAAATAAATCAACAATGCAAAGACAGTATTAATCACATGAAATTTTCAGGGTTTGTTTTTGTTCTAAAGGAGGTTTTCTCTGGATGTAGCTGTACAAATAGGATACCTGAATTAGAACGAATCAATCTTCGTAAACTTGTAAAGATTGCCTATTTATGTACATCTGACTTTTAAAGCCCTGTATCTTGAGGAGTCTCAAGTTTAGACTTGCCATATGAGTCAGAGTGACATCTAGTGGCAACTCTGTTGAACAGTACCTATTTGGTACTTCCATCTCTTGTAAGAAACTACTATGAACAGTGCCCAGGAAACGATGGGCACTCAAATACTGCTGAAGGAATAAACTACTCTACCGTTAGTATTTTAAGCTAATATTCCATTTCCCCACTCCCACTGAACTTCTTCCTTCCTTTTACTTACATTTCTAGTCCTTCATTCTCTCCCTAGTTTCCCTGTCTACAAGTTCCCATCTACCCTTACTCATTTGTCTTTCTCTGTGGAATCCTTGGTCAGTCTATATTTTTTCTCATCTACTTTTTCTTTTACTGCACACATTTTATCAATCTCCACCCTTGGTATACTATCCAATCTATTTTCTATGTAACTGTTCTGAGTAATAGTACATTAATTCATGAAACTAAGCCAAAGGAATACACTGTAATTCATGTAACCTTGGGAAGTTAACCCATCGTTAGTTGACTTGACCATCTAACAAGTCAAATTGATAGATGATTATTTACCAAAAGCAGACATCTTCTTTATTCAAAACCATCTCCTTCAAATGCCGTCTCTCTTATTCTATAATAAACTTACTTCCCAGAAAACATGGAAATTACAGAATATAAATAATCTCAACTTCTCAATTCTCCATTTGAAACAGTCTCTTTATTTGGAATACCCTCTTTCTCTATTTCAAAGGAGGCCATATACATCCTCCTTTTCAAGGGCTATCCCCTGTTCTTGTGTCCCATTTTTATTGTTATCTATAAACATTTTGTTAGTCAATGATTATATCTCTCTTGAATCTTCAGAATTTCACTCTGCATTTTGACTCTTTCCCTATAACCTATGAACATGCTCACCCCATTCAAACATCATCTGCCTTTGACCTGCTGCAATCTGTTTTCTTTCCTTTTATCAAAAAATAACTCAAAAGAATAATTTATAGTGACTTTCTCCATTTCTTCAATATCTATTCACTCTTCAACTCCCCGTAATTTGTTTATCATCACTACTCTATTGAAACTGGTCTCTAGAAGGTCACTAATGAGGCCATCAGTGACCTCTTTTCAGGCCTCATTCTTAAATCCATACATGTTCTGATAATTGCTCTCACTTGGCTTCTATGGTACAGCAATCTTTTTATCTTTTCTAATCTCCTTCATAAACCTTTCCCTGCCTACTTCTTCTCATATTGCCTAAATGCAATATGGCCTCCCATATACTTCAATATAAAGAGGCAAAGTATTGTTTCTATCAATAAAGTGGTTCGGTTAGTAAGTGGAAATTAGTTTGCCCATGAACTTAGCTCAAATTCACATTCTGCTAATCTGCCTTCCCTCCTTCAAAACACTGCTTTAAACCTCCTTCATTTAAACTTACCCCAATAATTTCCAATCATAATTCATTGTCTCTAATAAACCAAATTTTATATTGCATTAGCATATATTTTGTCATCTTTAGATGTGTCCTAAGTCTTTTTAATTTCACACCATAATGGTTACTTGCAACTACTATATGCATCCCCTAACCTACCCCTCTCCTCCCCTCCAGCTCTCCCTTCCTTGCCCTCTCTCCCACTCACACACACACACAGACACACACACACACACACACACACACACACTGTATTTTACAAGGACAGCAAGTTCAATGTCCTTGTCCTCCAATTGGGGTTATTTCTAAACATACTACCCTTTACACATTCGGTTCTTAGTAAACACTATTGTTAAGGCTGTCTAATACTTGGTTAATTTACTGCTAAGAAATAATAAAATCATATTTTTAAATTACTTTAAAAAAAGAAAACTTCCTTTTGTTTTAGTTGCTGGTACTCACACACTACTAGGTTATAAACACATATAGGAAATGAGTTAATGTTTCGGAAAAAAAAGATTATTAATTCTGAGCTACCTGACCCAATTTACTTGTGAAAATTGCTCTATGTCACAACTCTAATTTACATCAAAGCAGACATACATTTTTTAAATGTTTCTCAAAGAAAGACTAAAGGGAAAAAATAACTTCTAGAAAATTATTACCACAGAATCATGAAGAACAACACATTTTAAGTATCTATGCATCTTCTATCAATATAACGTGAAGACATTTGCCACAAGGCAAATACCAAGACCCATTCATGTGACAGAACTTTTAAAGTGTATCTAAGGCAATTATAAATAAGTTGGACTTTTCCACCAAATGTTTGGATTTGGATTTATTACTCATTTAAGAAAGCTTAAATGAGTAATACTCTAAGAAATACAATTATATCTAAATTTCATATATATAATACACTCACATTTCCTTTTTTTTGGAGGGGGCAGTGCTACTTGCATCTTTTAAAATGATACAGTCTTTGTTTTGTTGTTTTCTTTTCCTCCTTAGCCTACTTAAGAGAAAGACAGGATATTCTGCTATGTGCCCTGTTCACTGTTGAAGGGAGAATGGTGCTTTGTTGATCTGAGAGGTACATGGGGGCTCCAACTCAGAAATGCAAAATGGAGAAGGCAGAAACGTTCATTGCAGAATGAACTTTTGTCTGCAGGAACAGGCCTGAGATATACATGGAAGAACTGAAACAGGATCCAGCCCATAGGGGAATGGGGCTGGGAGGAAAAGGGTTGCAGGGTGGGTTGTGGGGGGAACACAGAAAAGCAGGACCTAGATAGGTAGTAAAAGCTAAGTTCCTAGGTATCAAGGAGGTTTCAGGAGGTTGGCTAGCCTCTAGAAACTTCAGCCTAGGGGCCTACAACTGCTAAGCCAATCTGCTATTCACACTGATATTCCACCCAACCAAGACTCCACTGGCTCCAGGGAAAGGTGGGAGAACTTACTTATAGAAGCCTGGTTGGCTAATCACAACCAGCGGCTGAGCCAGGGCTAATGCTGTGTATGGGGTCTGTAACAGTGCTTTTTGGGTGGCCTCTGTTTTATTATTTAACGTAACTACAAGTTTCTTTACTTTTGGTACGAAACCAGAAGTCACCAGATAAGAGAATATTTTCAACTAAGAAAAAAATCTACGCAACATGGGAAGGTACAAAAAAAGTGCTACTTATCCAAAATGAAGCACATAAGCACCTAAAAGGTGTATCTAGTAAAGTGATATGGCATGGCATTTTAAATAGTCCTAAAATGTTGAGTTAATTATAGTGACCATGAGCAGTGCTTTACGAATAGCTTTGATTCTGAAATAAATGTTCTTTGTATTTGATGATACTAATTCAGCCTTTTCTGTAGTTGATGCTATAAATGTTACAGAAATTATGTACTGTCCATGTTCATTACGTAAATTTCACATAATAATAGGTTTGTTAAATTAATTTTTCCCTAAAATAGACAAACTAATTAATCCTTATTAAGGATTAATCATTTGCCAAATTTAATTTTCTAAAAAACCTCATTTCAATTACACACAAGTATTAGATTTGGTGTTTTCAACTTTTTATTTTATTTTTTCAAACTCAATAGACTTTAAACTTTTTAGTATCAGAAACACTTTGCAGGTTTCTAAGTGGTCTTGTACTCTTTTAACTTCAGGGGTAGATGGTGGGTACTCTGAATGCTCTGTTTCAGAGAACAATGCTGTAAATAGTCATTATATTTGAGGATGTCATCACAAAGGTCTATTTAACTTGGTTAAATACTACTAACCGGTACCAACTAAACCAGTCTTAAATCAAGGTCCTTCAAATGGAAGGGTGGGGAAAAGGAAGTTTTTATCCCTCTTCCCAGGCACAAAATTGGCAGTAAGCAAATATTCGAAATGGGCAAGCGTACCTTCGACATAATTCCTGCATCCTTTTCCCAATACATATTTTTCTCCCACATTCTGCTGTTATTTCTATAAGTTTCAAGGTTTTCATGCCTTTTCCATCATGTTGTACCATCTTGACCGGCCTTAACTTCCCCAAATGCTCCATATTTCAAAGTTTACGATCTTTCCTACACCAACCCCTGATCTCAGCAAGGCAACAAAAAGAATGCAAACAGATTTAAAGGAGTAGGTGAAAAGCCATGCCTAAACCTTTTAAAAGATAATTTATAGTTTTAAATACCTTGGCCACTAACTTAAAAGTTATAATTTATGGCGCCTTTAGTATAAGAAATTAAAATATAAGCAATGTTTAATAAAGAAAACCAGGGAATATGAAGATAAGTTGATATAAGAATAATCCTTGGAGATCAGTTTTTTATAAAAGACTTATAGATATTTGGTTTAAGAAAAATTTTTTCTTTCAATATACATACTTGATAGTTACATAATATTGTTCTTTGATAACCCAATGTTGATACTATCAAGGCTGGCATAAAAAGGAATGGTTTCTTCCAGAGCAGATAACCATTTCATCATGTTACATTCCTCATCAAGACTCTCCAGCAGTTCTCTGTTATCTGCTACATCAAGTTCAAACTCTCCAACAGGTTAGGAAATTATGAAGCAGCGTGTAAGAACTGAAAACAGTTCTTACAGTTGAGTCACGTTAGAAAGAACCTCAAGTACTAAATTAAAGACTTGGAATCCCAGCTTTCTTCATGAAGCCTTCATAAAGTCAAAATGGAGAAATAACAATGAACCACCTCTTATATTAACATATGACAAAGTTTAGTACTTAATTAATATATTTCCTTGAATTATTCTCTACTTGTTTCATATATTGGTCTTTTTCCCAGAGTAGATTATAGAAGCTTGGAATTAGATTGTGAAGTCCTCATGTACGAGTTGCCTTATTTCTACTTGTTGTTCCAACTTGGTTATTAATAGTACACTCTTATACTCCTAAAAGCCTCCTATTTTGTATGACTCATTATATAGCCAGCCTACCCTTAAAGACCATTTATTTTCTTACATCAAGTACCTAATATATAATCAATAAAAACTTTCATCTGTTTTCAGTATGGAGTTATCTTTTTCTTGGCTCTCTGTACTTTTCTTAATTAGCATTTATCACAGTTGATAATTATATATATCATTAAATATATATGAATATTTATAATAAATAAATACATATATTTGAATGATTACCTGTTTAATATCTGTGTCTGCACTTGATTTTAAGTTCTGTGATCAGAGGTACTTAACCAGGAGCAGTGACTTTGCTCCCACCCCTGGTGGACATTTGGGAATATCTAGAGACATTTTTGGTTATTGCAAACTGGGCCAGGAAGGGGGGGGGGCGGGGAGTAGAGGCAGGCTGCTGGTATCTAGTGGGTAGAAACCAGGAATGCTGCTAAGCATCTTACGATGCACAAGACAGCCTCCTCTAACAAAGAATTATCTGGTCCAAAAGTGCTAAGGTTGAGAAACTCTATTCTATGAGGGTAAAAAGTTTGTCTATTTTGACTCAAAATAGACAATTTTCCCAGGGGAACAGTGTTTGATGCATATGAGATAATCAATAAATATTTGCCAAGTTAATGAATAAACACATCACTCAAGACCCTTTACTAATTCTCATACTGGCTCCTTTTTGCTCCTTGCCTCCCTTTTGTCACATCTGTAAACTCACATGAGACTAGAAATTAAACATTAAAGTATGAATAAATCTTTGAAATGCTCTAATTACTAATATATTGATAGATTAGCTAACGAGCTAAAAAGTTTTTATTAGTTAAATGAGCTGCATGTTAATCATGTTCTCCATGTTATCATAATTATTAATTATAAAGAAAACTCTCAGGATTCGCCACACCATTTTCTTATGAAGTATAGTCTGATTTTATTACAAAAAGCTTTGCTTTAGGTTAGCCATTAGGTAAGTTCAGGATATAGCAAACAATGTTCATAAAGAACAGAATAAAAGTTCTTATAAGACTTATCAAAATAGATTAGTTACACAGAGGAAATCATCAAATAAGTAACATATTGAAGATAATTGGACCTAGTTTCTCACTGCAAATTATAAATATAGAAAGGCCAAACTATAAGGAACTCTGCAGTATTAAGCAGGAATTGAGATATTGATATAACAGGAATTAATATACATATAAATGTATATATACATACCTACACACATATGTATACATATATACCTATATGTATGTACACACACACACTTCCTATGTACTGAAAGGGTCTGAGAACAGTGGCAACTAATACAACGAACAAAAAAACTACTATCCATATTTTAGGTTCTAAACATCATTCTCTACACAAAAATGATTCCTTGGAGCACACTGATCCCAGAGCTAGGGTAGGGATATTGCAGGATGAGCCTAGAGCATCTTGTGGAGATAGTAAACATGTGCTCAAAGAATGATGGAGACACTGAGGATTAAATGGTAGTGACTGATGTATCAGTATTAATTTCTTCATAGTTATACTCTTCTCATGTAGAATGCCCTTGTTTGTAAGAAAAATTCGCCAAGGTATTCAAGGGTAATGGAGCATCTTATACTCAAATGGATCAGGAAAAAAAGCCTGAGTTATTGTTTCAACTTTTCTGTAAGTTTGAAATTATTTCAAAATACAAATAAAAAATAAATAAAATGTGAAGGTTTTTACATTTGTGTTCCTTATTTGCATTTTGATATAGATTTATCTAATTTAAATAGGTTCTAGTAATAAATTTCATTCATATGTTATTCACTCAACAAATATTGAGTGTCCTATTCTATGAGAGGCACTGGGAACATAGTAGGAGAAAGTGGACAAAAATCACTGCTTTCATAAAGTTTATATTTTGATGGGGGGGAAATGAATACATAAAATGTTAGATACTTATAAGTGCTAAGGAGAAAAACATAAAACAGTGAAGGAAGGAATATAAAGAGTTTGGAGGGGATGGGGGAGCTAAAGTTTTAGATACGGTAACCCAGGATGGTTGTCACTGAGAAGGTTACTTTTAAGGAAAATTGAAAAGATATAAGGAAGCTAGATGCAGATATCTGGGGGAAGAGTCTTCTTGACATAGAGAACAGCAAGGCTTTGAGATGGGAACATACCTGACATGTTCCAGGAACACAAAAAAGCTGGAATGGTTAGAGCATGAAGAGCTGAAGAACAAGGGAGGGACTAGTAAGAACAAGGTCAGAGAGGTAATGAGGAGCTCCAGATCACCTAGAGCCTTCCGAGAAGGGACTCTGGCTTTCACTGAGATGGGAAGTCATAGGACGCTTCTGAGCAGAGAAGCCACATCATCCGACTTAAGTTTTAGCACGATCACTGAGGCTATTGCTAGAAAATACAATAAAGGGGGACAAAGACGGTTTTGATAAGAGGGTAACATTAATCAAATTTAAGTTCTCCACAATAGCCAGTCATCTACTATAAAATACAATAAAAACCTAAGTGAAAACAAAGAAGTCATGTTATACACCATTTCTTTCCAAAATAATATGAAGGATGAGGATTCACTTCATAAATTATAAAAAAGAGGGGCAAAAAACAGAAGTAAAAAAATCAATGTCTTGTTCTAACTCCCAGGTTTCATTTTTTTTAAATCAGTTAATTTACTTCCAGTATTACTAAAGTAATGTGAAGACCAAATCTTAGTGTAAATCTAAAAAACGTACTTAACTGAGAACATTTATTCAATCTTATAACAATTATAGCAAATGCTTCAAATATGAAAGAAAACACAAAAGAAGGGAAAGAGGGAGACAGAAATGTGAAAATCATGAGAAGGCAGAAGAAATTAAAATTAAGAAGAGAAAAAGGAAGGGAGGTTCTACTTTAGTAAATGTGAGATTAGGTAATTCAGCTGGATACTCCACCAAGAATAATTTTAAATGTTAGACAAAAGGAAGACTGATAAACTAACACCCATGCTAAGCTGGAATCACAATGATTACTCTCTGATGGTAGTGGAAAACCAAAAAATAAACTAGATCTTACACAGATCTGCAGTCTAGCTTCATGACATCTGAGTGGACCAGCAAACCTCAAGACCTGAACTTAATTTATGGTGTTCCCTAGATTGCTAATGCCTCCAAGGCATCTGGCAGATACAAAATCAAATCCCCTCAGAGAGAAGATAACATTATTAAAGGCTTCATATTTCTACCAATAATTTTCACATACAGTGTTGAGTATACAAAGTCTATTCTCATTATTCCAGGATTCTGATTTGCAAATTTGTCTACTCACTAAAATTTACTTGTAATCCAAAAATCAATACACTGGGTGCTCTTGCAGTTATTTCCAGACACACAGAACAGACCTGCAAAAAAAATTGAACCAGCAGGTGAAATTGAAAAAGGTGATGCTGCCTTCTTGCTTCAGCTCTCCGACTGTAAACAAGTGTCCTTTCTACGGTATAGTTAGTGCCCCTATTTTCACACTTTTCTGCTTTTTGTTAATGATTTCACTGTTTAAAATGACCCACAAAAGTAGCGCTAAAGTGCTGTCAAGTGTTCCTAAGCACAAAAAGGCTGTCATGTGCTTTACGGAGAAAGCATACAGGTGATAACTAAGGTTCATTCATGCATGAGTTAGTGCTTTTAGCTTGGAGTTCAATGTTAATAAATCAGTAACACATACTAAATGGCTTTAAACAGAAACACACATAAAACAAGGTTATGTATTGCTCATTTGATGAAAATGTGACCAAAAGATTGCAGGAAACTAACCCAAATCCTGCATTTTCTCTAGAAGCAATGATTCAGTTTTTGTGGCTACTTTATATAACATAGCAACCATGAATAACAAGAATCAACAGTATTTACAATGAGTACAATGAATATAACAAGCATCTTAGATGAGCTAAGACACCAGAAGCAAAAACCAACAGAAACAACAAATTACAAAAACAGACCTATAGGGATTCCAGATACTGAAATATCACAGAGTGTAAATAAAACAACAAACCTACCATGTTCCTGGAGATAAAAGTCAAATCTGAAATTTTCAGCAGTGAAATATAAAACTATGCAAGTAACATAGCTAATCTGAAAGACACAAATATAAATTCTAGAATTAAAAAATACAATAACCCAAAAATAAGAACTCGATGGGTAAGTTTAATATCATGTTAGATACCAATACAGAGAGAAAGAGTGAACTGGGAAACCATCAGAAGAAACTAGAATGAAGAAAAAAAAAAAAAAAAGATGGAAAACATAGAAAGGGTACAAGATGCATAGAGTACACATAGGGAAGATTTTACAAG
Organism: Mesoplodon densirostris; assembly: GCF_025265405.1. Taxonomy (NCBI): domain Eukaryota; kingdom Metazoa; phylum Chordata; class Mammalia; order Artiodactyla; family Ziphiidae; genus Mesoplodon; species Mesoplodon densirostris. The sequence continues at coordinate 127,764,269 of NC_082662.1, read as the reverse complement.
TTTTTTTTATTGTTATCCTAGAAGATCAGAGAGAGAATGGGTTACTGAAAGTACCTGAAGAGTGAACAGCTAAGAATTTTCCAGAAAGACATTAATCTACCTATATATTCAAGACAGTTAATGAATATTCAACCAGGATAAATAAGAAATACATGTCTAGGCACAAAACAAAGAGAAAAATCTTAAAACTACTCAGAGGAAAAACAAGATTACTTTCCAAGGCCTAACAGTTACACTAACAGCTAACATTTCAATAGTAATAGTGGAAACCCAAAAATAGAGTAATGATATCTTCAGTGAGTAAAAGAAAATAAGTATCAACCTAGATTTCTCTATTCAGTAAAAAATATCCTTCAAGAATGTAGGCAAAATACATTTTCACACAAATAAAAATTAAAAGACATCAACAGATGAGTGGATAAACAAAATATGGTATATACATACAACAGAATATTATTCAGCCTTAAAAAGGAAATTCTGCCACATGCTACAACATGGATGAAGCTTGAAGACATTATTCTAAGGTTTATAATAAGCCAGTCAAAGAGTATAAATACTATAGGACCCCACTTATATGAGGTACTTAGTCAAATTCACAGTAATAAAAAGTAGAATCATGGTTGCCAAAGGACGGGAGAATGGGGAGTTATCATTTAATGAGTACAGAGACTGAGTTTTGCAAGATGAAAGGAGTTCTGGAGGCAGATGGTGATGATGGCTGAACAACAATGTGAATGCACTAAATGCCACCGAACTGTACATTTAAAAATAGCTAAAATGGTAACTTTTATGTTATATATATTTTATCATAAAATAAAACAGTATATTAAAGAAAACTAAGAGTTGCCACCAGCCAGATGTACTAGAGGAAGTTCTAAAGGATATACTTCAAGAGGAAAAAAACACAATCTCAGATAAAAGATGTTAGATATAAGAATAAATGAAAGAATGACAAATGTGAAAAAAAAATGTTCAACCTCATTAGCAATCAGGGAATGACAAATACAAACCACCATAGGACAGTAACACACACACACATACACACACACCCCATTTTGGTAGAAACTAGAAATCTGGTAATATAGAAGACTGGAGATGATACAGAGCAAACACTGTTGGCAAAAATGGACATTGGTACACCCATTTTGGAGAATAGTTTTTCATATTCTAATAAAGTTGAGTATATATATTCCCTGTGACTCAGTAATTCCACTCCTGGATATAAACCCTTATAGAAATGTGCACATGTATTCACCAGGAAGACGTGTATAAGAATGTTCAGAGTAGCATAGTTTGTAAAAACAAATTAGAAACAACTCAAATGCCCGCCTGCAATAGGATAGATAAGTAAGTTGTGGTACAATAACACAATGGAATACTATACAGCAAAAAAAAAATTAATGGGCTAAAACTACACTAAATATGGATGAATCTTACAAACCTAATATTGAGTGAAAGAAATAAGATACAAAAGAACACATAAAGTTCTATCCCAACTTACATAAACCAAACAAAGGAAAAATTCTGTATTGTTTAAGGAGAGATATATAACTGCTAAAGCTATAATATTGTAAAAACTAGGTAATTTAATACCATAAAAGTCAGGAGAACATTTACCTTTAGGGGAAGGAAAAGAGGATGTGAGCAGGACTTATGGATGGCTCCTGAGGTACTGGAAATATTGTTTCTTCATTTGCATGGTGACCAGTTGAAAGTTCAATTCATATTCTTTCATCTTACTCTAAGTCTATGTATGAAGCACTATTCTGGTCTAAATGTATTACATTTTTAAACAAAATAATTTTTTAAAGGGAATATTAAGAGCTGAGAGGAAAAACACTAGACCAAGAGCCATAAGCACCTATAAAGATGCTGATTTTATGTGTAACTTAAAGAGAATCAGTTGCTATTTTACAATCACTCCTACCAGCAAGGTAGCTACATTTCTGTGATATTAAAGAATATATACTACTATGGATTAAATATTATTTCTTCAGACCATAAATAATATGGATAGAATGCATCTTATATATTAATAAAGGCACCTTTTATACCATAATACTTGTAAACAATTTACCCTAATACTCCCAAACTGCACTGTAGGTACATGATGTGGTTTTATACTTTAGGTGGCCCATGCTGTCAGTTGAGAAAACACCCAGCTAACAAAGGCAATGGCTTCTGCCTAAGAATATGCATCCCCAGGTATGAAGGGGCCATTGTTGTGCTACATGCCCTAACTTCCTGCACAAATCAAAGAAGCCCAGCAATCACCTGATTTAGTCCAAATCACCTGGAGGACTAGACTTCGCTAATAAGGTATACATCATAGTAGGTACATCTTACCAAGTGAAACCTCTCCCCTGGCCCATGTTTATCAACCTGAGATGCAACAGGATATGATGAAGCACACTGAGGGAATTACTTAGTGAAGCCCCACAGCGGTCATATGCAGGTCATATGTGGGGCAGACCTGTCACAAGGTCTTTACACTAGCTAACCTCTTTCTGGAATTGATGTCCCCCATACATGGCTAGTACTAACTTAATCCTTCAGGCCATCCTATCTAAAATTTCCAGATGACCCCCACCCCACCGCTGCCAACCTGGATGTTTCATATCCTCTTTCCCAGACTTGATTTTTCTCTGTTGTCTAACATATCATATGCTTTATGTATTTATCTTTATTTGCTATCTCCCTCACTTGTATGTGAGCTCCATAAACACAGTAGGAACTCAATAAGTATTTCTTGACTGAATGAAGAAATGAACAGATGGAGAACAGCTGGCAGAGAAAAGACTCAGCTCCCATTTTGGTAAGCCCTTCCCCTTCACCCTTGCTCCAAGTACTTACTGAATCCAATATTAAGTTTAAAACTTGGGAGTTGACAGAATATCTTCCCTGGCTCCTGAAAACTCAGTCAAGCAAGGAACAACAGTTTAGAAAGATTTCCTAAAACCCTGGGTGATCATCTGTCAGCTGCATCATCAATATGCACCAATGAAGGACCTGTCCCAGTTATCTAAATGTCTGAGCCTAAATAAGACAGATCATCCCCATGACTATATTCAGAGGTCTAATGATCTTTCTCTGTTCTGTCCTTAACATTGAAACATATAAAATGACATACTACACGCAAAGCACACAGCACCATGCCTGATACATAGTAAGGATTTAACGTTAGCCATAAAGAGATACCATCTAACTTAAAGACAATTTTTTCAAGAAAATAATATGAATGTATTTTAAAGAATATAATAACATATATGCATTTAAGAAATGTAAGTAGTTTATTGTTGAAGACAAAGTGCACAGAATTTAAGTTCCTTTGTCTTAGAATCTTTCTTGCTGCCTGAACTAGTCCAAATCCAATATCTCATTAGAAATTATGATGCTAGGATAATTTCTAAAAGTCAAAATAACAGATTTTTGTCAGTATACCTGGTAATTGTAAATGAATAAAGCATCTACATTTTCCCCCAAGTTTCAAAAGAATAAATGTAATAGTTTCATAGTAATTCTGAGAAGTTCTGGCACATATTTAGTGAATAAATTACATGAAATGGATAGACTTTAAATATGTTTATTAATCTTTCATTCCAGAGGCAAAAAAAATCATTAATTCTCAGGCTAGATGATCATCTGTTCTTAAATTTTTTCTTGTCAACAGAAAATACTAAAAATCATAAACAATGAATTTACTATACATACTTTTAATTGCCAACTATGAAACTCCTTTGTAATGATGTGATCAAGCTAACACACCATTTTACAGAAGCAAGGTATTTAGGGAAGCAAAGACAATGTCAAAATTATCTTTTTTATCTGACTTATGTATAATCAAATATCCACCCTCCACAGATGGCTATGAAAGCATCCAAAAAAAAAATGTTTCCATGTGACAGAGCACATCATGCTCCACAAAATGGACTACTTTCCATACTATTAATAAGACTCTTAACATACTTTCCTTCAAAACCTTCTTTTTGATCATAAATCCTTTCAAGAGTTACTAAGTAATTTCAGAAAATAAGATGTGAATGGTTAAAACACTGACCTCAGCACATCTGGCAACACAAATTATGCATGGCAAGGTAAAGACTGTTGACACTGTATTTAAAATGTAAATCTCATCTTCCAAAATCATTCACTAACTGTTCCAGAAACATTTCTAGAATGAACCATAGCTTTCAGAATTGGCGCCAAGTCTTATAGTGAATTTTAATGTTGGCTTATGGATTTGATATCTGTCATTTACTTACTTTATGACATAAAGACTTACCAGAATAAAAAATATTTTAACTTATAAAGCAAAAAAATGCTATTTCTAAGTATAATTATTCAACTATGAAACCAAATCAAATATCAAATTTTCATACTGAATGAAAAACTATCATCTTGCCATTCATCATTAAATACTGCCTACTACTAGAATTATACGGATTACTTTAATTTTTTAAATTATCCAATTTAATGATTATTGTTGATAATTAACAAAACCAATCAATTAATTTCTAAATCATTATTTTACTCTACTGAAACTCTCATAAGTTCTAAAAAGTGAATAGTCTATTCACTAAGATTTTGTTTCTGAAGATTCTAATCACCATAACAATCTTACCAACTAGATTATTTAAAATTTACAGCACTGGAATAAATCTCTAAAGTCATTTTTCAAACTGGTAAGCTATATTCAGAAAATCCTGCTATCTTTAAGACTCAGTGTTCACAGATAATTAGGTAATAATCCAAATTTTAGAAATTTTATTAAATTAATGAGAAAGTAAGTGCTTTATTGTGAGTCACTTGAAAGTTCACCTTTCTTACTTAACTTAAGGCTTAAGTTCAGAGCCCAACTGGAGCAAAATACTCCAGCAGTCCCCTCATGAATATTTGTCTTTGTCACCATGGGCTAAAAAAGCATGTCAACTGACAAGGAAAACTTTGCAACAGATTCAAAACAGGGAAGAATTCTAGAACAGATGTCCATACCAAAATTATTTGTAGGATACTCAAATTTAAATGAAAACAATTGTGGTAATATAAAAAACGTTTAGTAAATCAATTTGGGAGGTTTCTAGACACGTTAGATCCTCTAACTGTATGCAAATTTTTAAAGTAAGAATATTAAAATGTACAGTAATATTCTGAATAGTTTCTAGATTAGAAACCAAAGGAATGTTACATTTATCTCATTCATAACTCTAGAATTTTCACAATACCTTTCCTTTAAAGTTTAAAATTATATTCCTTTCAGTTTATTTCATTTTAGATGCAAATACCACTTTTCATTTAATATCAGAAGACTTAGAAAAGCACAGCCTTCACATTTATTTTTCATTTCATCAACCTAATCAGCAGAATATTGAGACCAAGAGAAGTTAACTTGAACACCCTCCAGTGGATGGCTCTGCAGCACAACAGAAGCATTTCCATCCTGAACTTATTTTACTGTGCGTATTTCTGAATGATAGTTAGAAATTTTTAATTTATATACTAGATTACAATCATAAAAATTTTGGTAAAAATCCAACTTTTAAAAAAATGAAAAACTCGGGCCTCCCTGGTGGCGCAAGTGGTTGAGAGTCCGCCTGCCGATGCAGGGGATACGGGTTCGTGCCCCGGTCTGGGAGGATCCCATATGCCGCGGAGCGGCTGGGCCCGTGAGCCATGGCCGCTGAGCCTGCGCGTCCGGAGCCTGCGCGTCCGGAGCCTGTGCTCCGCAATGGGGGAGGCCACAACAGTGAGAGGCCCGCATACCGCAAAAAAAAAAAAAAAAAAAAAAAGAAAAACTCAAAGTCACTACTTAACTTGTCTCTACTGCAAAATTCTTAACTCAGAACTTCCTCTACCAAGGTATTAGATACTATTTTAATAAAAGAATGGTTATTTCCTTTTTAATCTGTTGTCGTAATCAAGCAGTATTCAGAAAGTAAGACTGGAATGAAGGAAATTAGTCCAAATACAAATAGTGAATCCTTCTGAGAGAAAAATACAGCTGAATTTTTAAAATATGTATCTATATATGCTGCATAGGTAACCACATAACATTGGGGGGATCTTCATTCAAGGGTAATTTGAGTTAAACAATGTGTACTGAGAGTATAATCCCCCAAACACTGGATTTTTTTTTAATTTACTTTTTATTTTTTAAAGAGCATATTATATTTTTTCTTAATGAATTTATTTTATTTATTTATTTTTGGCTGCGTTGGGTCTTCGTTGCTGTGCACGGGCTTTCCCTAGTTGTGGTGAACAGGGGCTACTCTTCGTTGTGGTGCACTGGCTTCTCATTGCAGTGGCTTCTCTTTGTTGCAGAACATGGGCTCTAGGCACGTGGGCTTCAGTAGTTGTGGCACGCAGGCTGAGTAGTTGTGGCTCACGGGCTGAGTAGTTGTGGCTTGCGGGCTCTAGAGTGAGGGCTCAATAGATGTGGCTTGCGGGCTCTAGAGTGCAGGCGCAGTAGTTGTGGCACACGGGCTTATTTGCTCTGCGACATGTGGGATCTTCCTGGACCAGGGCTCAAACCCGTGTCCCCTGCATTAGCAGGCGGATTCTTAACCACTGCGCCACCAGGGAAGCCCCTGGATTTGTTTTTAATCATGTAAGTATAATACATGCATATGCTGAGGGAAAAAAAGGGATGTATTTTTAAGAAAACTTTTTACTAAATTTATGCCAATTCAGAGTAAAGTGTTCATGCTAATATTTTAAATATAAATCATTAAATCCTGAGTACTGACCTCCGGAAAGCTAAATTAATTTTAAAATACACAGTAACAAAGAATGATAATAAAAGAAGAACAACCAAAAAAGTCTGTATTTAACTGGCTGCTCAATCATTAGAAAGGTGCCCCATAACTACCATATGTTACTCAAATATGTTATCACACCTACAATTTCATCATATGTCTCCCAAGAAATTAATTAGCTCTAACTTTTTCAACTTTGACAAAAACGTCTGCATCAGTCAGATTACTAGCTGTTGCAAACATTTCAAAATTCAAAGCTTTCTTCAGCTTATATTTAACCTTTTAATTACTATTAATCACTTAGCAAAATGTAGAACAACATTCATTAGACAGATGACTAATTTTAGAATTTTGAATAATGTAAAGATATTTATACACATATTTACTTTTGGTACACATTTGCTTAACAATTTTAAAAACTAAAATTAATCTAAGGTCTAAAACTATTTACTGATACATCATTTCCCAGCTATATTTAGGTTAAAGAAAAGAACTGCTAAAATTTTCGTTTTCTCAAAAATCTAAAAAGTCATAAGAAGTTGAGATCATATGACTTACAGTAATAAAATAAATTTAATGATTAGGACACATATAAATTACAAAAAAGAAACCTAATAGCACATGCGCATTTTAAAGAGATTTAACAGCAGTAAAAAGAAACAAAAGTGGCTAAGAAGGGAATTTTCATAAATATTCTTTATCACATGTTTTAAAAGGAGGGGAAAAAACCTATTCCTGTTTGATTTTTAAATCACTGTCAGCTCAGGCTATCCTCAACCATGTAAACCAGCTTCCATCCCCACTATTTTATTCGAACTACTCTGTTAAGGCTACCAATAGACTTCTTAAGTATTCGTTCAACAAATATTTATTTAGCAATGAACACAGCAAAAATTCTGCTCTCACAGAGCTTACCTTCTAATGCGAATGAAAGTGAAAACAAAAATAAGTAAATTTTGTATAAATTAAGTATAAAAATAGTGTATTAATAGTGCTAAGTACAAATATCTCCTAATTCCCTTGTTAACCAAAGAAAAATCAAACAAACCACAAACAAGGAAAGCTTGCACTGGCTTCAGTAAAGCCACGTACAACACTGCTGAATTCTCCTTTGAGTTATTCTCAGCTAACAAAATAATGGGTAATCTAAAAATAATCTCTATCTAGTAAGGAATTCAATTTAAATTCCAGAGTTACTACTTAGGTTGAAGTAAATATTCAAATTAATCAGAATGCGGGCAGCCATGGGAACAGCCAAGAATATCCTGCTGGTAGCAGTCAGTCTTTTCTTTGCGGCTACCAAAGATTTTGTTACTGCTAAGGAAAATGGCACCTATGAATTATACAATTTTTGAGCTGAATAAACCTTAGAGATACCAGATGTCCTCTAGGAAGCTTTCCATGACCTCCACAAGGATATTTAAGCGTTTCTTTCTCTTTATTCCAAAATTCCATAAAAATCAGGAATAATGTTCTTATTTATCTTTGTATTCCCAGAACCAGTCTTATGTCTGGTAGAAGAGTTTGACTAGAGTTTTTAACAATGTTTTACTGTTTTAGAAAAAATCAGTCTGGGAATTCCCTGGCAGGCCAGTGGTTAGGACTCTGCGCCTTCACTGCTGAGGGCCCGGGTTCAATCCCTGGTCAGGGAACTAAGATCCTGCAAGCACCACAGCACGGCCAAAAAAGAAAAAAAAAAAAAAAAATCAGTCTGATGACAATAAAACAAAGATTCAAAGTTTAAGGTTTGTAACTGCTGTGAAATTATTTGTATTATGTATAAGTACACTGCTCTCAACTAAGCAGGAAGCATACCCATTCATATTCAATAAGTACTTATTAAGGTCCTACCCTGTGCAATGTTATATTAAAATGTATATACTTACATATATATTAGAATGTATATATATAATGTGTAAGGCTGAATGGTCCCTACCATCACAGGAAATAACATTCAAAGGGGGGAAAGATAATAAAAAAGAAAATAAACAATAATTTTAGATTGCAATAAGTTCCATGACAGAAATTTACAGGGCACATTGATAGAGACTGTAGTGTTTTTATGGGATTCTCAAAGAGTACTTTATATAGGATGCACTGCAAGGGAAAGACAAGACCTTAAATAGATATTACAGGATATTACATAGTAGGTAAAGAGATTAGAAATCCAATTCAATTCAATTAACAATTTAATGAATATTACTATGTCTCATGTATTATGGTCGCAGCATGAATGAAATCCAATCTTAGCCCCTGAAGAGTATGAATTCTAATAAGGGAGAGACACGTATATACATCATCTTGACTGTGGAGAACACACAGGGTTTAGGGAATCACAGAGAAGAGCACTTAGATGACCTAAAGGTAGTTAGGAAATTTCCTAAAGGAAATGCTTAGAATAGGTAATAATAATGAAAATGCAAATAACATATTTTGAAGGAAGAGTTAACAGAACAAGATAATAGGATGTGCATAGGAGGTTGAAAGAGGAGGAAGATATGAATATTTCTAGCCTAGTGATTTGAAGAAGTCTAATAATTTGTCAATAGAGGAAAGGTGAAGGGGAATCAGTATTAATGAAAAAAAGATGAAAATTTTGAAAATCTGAATTTATCATGACAATGGGATATCCATGGGAACATTTTAAATAGTCAACTAGAACATTAAAGAGAGGTTCTTTCATTGACTAGTAACAAATATTTGGGCTTCACTAATACATACATAATGTATGTTTATGCAGCATTACAGCAGAAATAAAGAGTTTGCAGAGAGAACAGAAGAGGCTCAAGAATAGAATAAGGATGAGATATAGTTGCATGTAGAGGATATCAAAAGATAATGTGTCAGTAAAAGAGCACTCCAATACAGGGATGAACCAAGAAAGTCAAATGTCAGGGAAGCCAAGAGAGATGTGTGTTCAACAAGGACTGGTAGCCCATAATGTTAAATGATACAGACACTCCTATAAGGCGAAGCAGAAAAGCCCATTGAATACGGTAAAAGGATATAACTACTGGCTGTAAAGTTTCACCATGCCTAAGTCCTAGTTAATCATAATCAATCATAACAAGGAACATAAAGACTATGAACCACATTCTCATAACGTTAACTTTATCATTTTATAAGCATACCTAATATTTATTAGAAGAAATGAACACTGTATATATGCAAATTAAAAAACTATATAAAAGAGTAACAAATTAGCTATTCATTTCCATCAAGAGATAACTTTTTAAATAATTTGTTTTCATATGGAAAAATTTCCAAGTTAAAAAATACTCAATAATACATATTAAAAAGAAAAGAATTCTTTTCATTGAGATATATGAACATGCATATAAAGTGATGTAACTTCTGAGATTTGCTTCCAAATAATTTAGGAAGTGAACGAATAGGTGGGTATATAATAAAATAAGATTGGCTATGAGTTGGAAATTTTTGAAGCTGGTGTTGATTACATGGGTGTTGACTATATTATTCCACTTTTGTACATGTTTGAAATTTCTTCTTAATAAAATATTTTATTACCTAACAGCAAAGAGAAACAAACATTTGTATTTATCCCAACTCTATAGCAAATAATGCTTACAAAGATCTGAAATTAACCTCAAACTGTCAAAAGGAAAGAAAACAGTAGAATTTTTATATGAAGGAAGGTTGAAAACTTGGCTTATAAAATATACAAATAGATTAAGGTGGAGAAAAAAACAGCATAAACAAATTATAGAATCTAGCTCTGGTTTCATGAAAATTTTAAATTATAAAATGTCATACACTAAAATTTTTAAATATTTACAATCAAATCATGAAAAATAAATGTTTTCCCCAGAAGGTTAAGATACATAATTTTTTCATAATATACATTAAAGGATAATTAAATTATTCAAGGTAAAAGATCTGTGACAATCTTACATAGTGCCAGAAGTAGGAGCCTATACCTGTTAGAACTAAGATTGTCTTTAAGTTATTAATTCTGATATATTCGTCCCTGTTTCCTAATTTCCAGTATACCAGTTTTTTCACCTAGGTAACTTCAATTCATTCTTCTGGTCTCCATTTAAATGTTACTTATTCCAGGAATCTGACCCCCAACTCCACACAGTAGGACAGAATGTCATACTGTATCCTCCCATGGAAACTTTATTACCCCTATCATATTAACAGTTCATTTTAGCACCATGAAGGACCATGTCTTTTAAAAACAAAAAAATTATTGAGATATAATTCACATACCATAAAATTACCATTTTAAAATGTACAGTTTTGTTTTCAGTATTAATATATTCACAAGGTTGTATAAACAACACAACTAATTTCAGAATTTTTCATCACCCTAAAAGGAAACCCTGAACCCATTAGAAGCCACACTCCATTCCCTCTTCCTCCTAGCCCTGACAACCACTAAACTACTTTCTGTCTCTGTGGATTTGCCCATTCTGGACATTTCATATAAATGGAATCATACAATATGTGGCCTTTCATATCCAACTTTTTTCACTTAGCATAAGGTTTTCAAGGTACGTCCATGGTATAGCATGTATACACTTCATTACTTTTCTGGCTAAATAATATTCCATTTTATGGATTATTCCATATTTTGTTCACCCATGCAACAGTTACTGGATATCTGGGTTATTTCCACTTTGGAGCTTTTATGAATAATGCTACTATGAATATTCATATACAAGTTTTGTATAAACATATGATTTCAATTTTCTTGGGTATATACCTAGGTATGAAACTGCTGGGTCATATGATAACTCTGTTTAAGTTTTCAAGTAACTGCCAAATTGTTTTCCAAAGCAGCTGCACCATTTTACAATCCCACAAGCAGTGTATGAGTGTTCCAATGTCTTGATATCCCCACCAACACTTTTTATTCTCCGTCTTTTTGATTAGTGCCATCCTAATGAGTGTGAAGTGTTATCTCATTTGATTTCGATTTGCATTTCTCTGCTGGCTAATGATGTTGAGCACCTCTTCATGAATTATTGGGCATTTGTGTATCTTCTTTGGAAAAATGTCAATTCAGATCCGTTCCCCATTTTTAATTTGGGCTTTCTATTATTGAGTCATAAAAATTCTTGATATACTCTGGGCACTAGACCTTTATCAGCTGTATGATTTTCAAATATTTTCCCCATCCTGTGGGTTCTCTTTTAATTTTCTTAAGAGTGGCATTTGACACCTAAGTTTTTAATTTTTTTTAATATCTTTCTTGGAGCATAATTGCCTTACAATGGTGTGCTAGTTTCTACTTTATAACAAAGTGAATCAGTTATACATATACATATGTTCCCATCTCTCTTCCCTCTTGCGTCTCCCTTCCCTTCCACACCCTCCCTATCCCACCCCTTTAGGCGGTCACAAACCACTTAGCTGATCTCCCTGTGCTCTGCGGCTGCTTCCCACTAGCTATAAATTTTACGTTTGGTAGTGTATATATGTCCATGCCTCTCTCTCAATTTGTCACAGCTTACCCTTCCCCCTCCCCATATCAAGTTCATGCTATAGTAGGTCTGTGTCTTTATTCCCGTCTTACCCCTAGGTACCTTCATGACCTTTTTTTTTTTCTTAGATTCCATATATATGTGTTAGCATACGGTATTTGTTTTTCTCTTTCTGACTTACTTCACTCTGTATGACAGGCTCTAGGTCCATCCACCTCACTACAAATAACTCAATTTCGTTTCATTTTATGGATGAGTACTATTCCATTGTATATATGTGCCACATTTTCTTTATCCATTCATCTGTTGATGGACACTTAGGTTGCTTCCATGTTCTGGCTACTGTAAATACAGCTGCAATGAACATTGTGGTGCATGACTCTTTTTGAATTATGGATTTCTCAGGGTATAGGCCTAGTAGTGGGATTGCTGGGTCGTACGGTAGTTCTATTTTTAGTTTTTTAAGGAACCTACATACTGTTCTCCATAGTGGCTGTATCAATTTACATTCCCAACAACAGTGCAAGAGTGTTCCCTTTTCTCCACATCCTCTCCAGCATTTACTGTTTCTAGATTTTCTGATGATGGCCATTCTGACCAGTGTGAGATGATATCTCATTGTAGTTTTGATTTGCATTTCTCTAATGATAAATGATGTTGAGCATTCTTTCATGTGTTTGTTGGCAATCTGTATATTTTCTTTGGAGAAATGTCTATTTAGGTCTTCTGCCCATTTTGAAATTGGGTTGTTTGTTTTTTTCATATTGAGCTGCATGAGTTGCTTGTAAATTTTGGAGATTAATCCTTTGTCAGTTGCTTCATTTGCAAATATTTTCTCCCATTCTGAGGGTTGTCTTTTGGTCTTGTTTATGGTTTCCTTTGCTGTGCAAAAGCTTTTAAGTTTCATTAGGTCCCATCTGTTTCTTTTTGTTTTTATTTCCATTTCTCTGTGAGGTGGGTCAAAATGGATCTTGCTGTGATTTATGTCATAGAGAGTTCTGCCTATGTTTTCCTCTAAGAGTTTGATAGTGTCTGGCCTTACATTTAGGTCTTTAATCCATTTTGAGTTCATTTTTGTGTATGGTGTTAGGGAGTGTTCTAATTTCATACTTCTACACGTACCTGTCCAGTTATCCCAGCACCACTTACTGAAGAGGCTGTCTTTTCTCCACTGTATATTCTTGCCTCCTTTATCAAAGATAAGGTGACCATATGTGCGTGGGTTTATCTGTGGGCTTTCTATCCTGTTCCATTGGTCTATATTTCTGTTTTTGTGCTAGTACCATACTGTCTTGATTACTGTAGCTTTGCAGTATAGTCTGAAGTCAGGGAGCCTGATTCCTCCAGCTCCGTTTTTCGTTCTCAAGATTGCTTTGGCTATTCGGGGTCTTTTGTGTTTCCACACAAATTGTGAAATTTTTTGTTCTAGTTCTGTGAAAAATGCCAGTGGTAGTTTCATAGGGATTGCACTGAATCTGTATATTGCTTTGGGTAGTAGAGTCATTTTCACAATGTTGATTCCTCCAATCCAAGAACATGGTATATCTCTCCACCTAATTGTATCATCTTTAATCTCTTTCATCAGTGTCTTATAATTTTCTGCATACAGGTCTTTTGTCTCCTTCGGTAGGTTTATTCCTAGATATTTTTTTTGTTGTTGCAGTGGTAAATGGGAGTGTTTTCTTGATTTCACTTTCAGATTTTTCATCATTAGTGTATAAGAATGCCAGAGATTTCTGTGCATTAATTTTGTATCCTGCTACTTTACCAAATTCATTGATTACCTCTGGCACTTTTCTGGTAGCATCTTTAGGATTCTCTATGTATAGTATCATGTCATCTGCAAACAGTAATAGCTTTACTTCCTCTTTGCCGATTTGGATTCCTTTTATTTCTTTTTCTTCTCTGATTGCTGTGGCAAAAACTTCCAAAACTATGTTGAATAAGAGTGGTGAGAGTTGGCAGACTTGTCTTGTTCCTGATCTTAGTGGAAATGGTTTCAGTTTTTCACCATTGAGGATGATGTTGGCTGTGGGTTTGTCATATATGGCCTTTACTATGTTGAGGAAAGTTCCCTCTATGCCTACTTTCTGCAGGGTTTGTATCATAAATCGGTGTTGAATTTTGTCGAAAGCTTTCTCTGCATCTATGAGATGATCACATGGTTTTTCTCCTTCTATTTGTTAATATGGTGTATCACGTTGATTGATTTGCGTATATTGAAGAATCCTTGCATTCCTGTAATAAACTAGACATGATCATGGTGTATGATCCTTTTAATGTGCTGTTGGATTCTGTTTGCTAGTATTTTGTTGAAGATTTTTGCATCTATGTTCATCAGTGATATTGACCTGTAGTTTTCTATCTTTGTGACATGCTTGTCTGGTTTTGGTATCAGGGTGATGGTGGCTTCGTAGAATGAGTTTGGGAGTGTTCCTCCCTCTGCTATCTTTTGGAAGAGTTTGAGAAGGATAGGTGTTAGCTCTTCTCTAAATGTTTGATAGAATTTGGCTGTGAAGCCATCTGGTCCTGGGCTTTTGTTTGTTGGAAGATTTTTGATCACAGTTTCAATTTCAGTGCTTGTGATTGGTCTGTTCATATTTTCTATTTCTTCCTGGTTGAGTCTTGGCAGGTTGTGCATTTCTAAGAATTTGTCCATTTCTTCCAGGTTGTCCATTTTATTGGCATAGAGTTGCTTGTAGTATTCTCTCATGATCTTTTGTATTTCTGCAGTGTCAGTTGTTACTTCTTTTTCATTTCTAATTCTATTGATTTGAGTCTTCTCCCTTCTTTCCTTCATGAGTCTGGCTAATGGTTTATCAATTTTCTTTATCTTCTCAAAGAACCAGCTTTTAGTTTTATTGATCTTTGCTATAATTTCCTTCATTTCTTTTTCATTTATTTCTGATCTGATATTTATGATTTTTTTCCTTCTGCTAACTTTGGGGTTTTTTTGTTCTTCTTTTTCTAATTGCTTTAGGTGCAAGGTTAGGTTGTTTATTTGAGATGTTTCCTGTTTCTTAAGGTAGGATTATATTGCTATAAACTTCCCCCTTCGAACTGCTTTTGCTGAATCCCATAGGTTTTGGGTCGTGTCTCCATTGTCATTTGTTTCTAGGTATTTTTTGATTTCCTGTTTGATTTCTTCAGTGATCACTTCATTAAGTAGTGTATTGTTTAGCCTCCGTGTGTTTGTATTTTTTACAGATCTCTTCCTGTAATTGATATCTAGTCTCATAGTGTTGTTGTCGGAAAAGATACTCGATACGATTTCAATTTTCTTATGTTTACCAAGGCTTGGTTTGTGACCCAAGATACGATCTATCCTGGAGAATGTCCATGAGCACTTGAGAAGAATGTGTATTCTGTTGTTTTTGGATGGAATATCCTATAAATATCAATTAAGTCCATCTTGTTTAATGTATCATTTAAAGCTTGTGTTTCCTTATTTATTTTCATTTTGGATGATCCATTGGTGAAAGTGGGGTGTTAAAGTCCCCTACTATGATTGTGTTACTGTCGATTTCCCCTTTTATGGCTGTTAGTATTTGCCTTATGTATGGAGGTGCTCCTATGTTGGGTGCATAAATATTTACAATTGTTATATCTTCTTCTTGGATCAATCCCTTGATCATTATGTAGTGTCCTTCTTTGTCTCTTGTAATTGTCTTTATTTTAAAGTCTATTTTGAAGTTTTTAATTTTGATGTGGTCCAATTTATCAATTTTTCATTGGTTGCTTGTGCATTTGGTATCAAATCTAAAATACCACTGGCCAATCCAAGATCACAAAGATTTATGCATTTTCTTCTAAGAGATTTATAGTTTTAGCTTTTATATTTAGGTCTTTAATCCATTTTGAATTATTTTTTGTACACAGTATGAGGTAGGAGTCTTAATTGATTCTTCTGCATGTGGAAATCCAGTTGTACCAGAATCATTTGTTGAAGACTATTCTCCTGCAGTGAATGGTCTTGCTACCTTTGTCAAAAATTTACCAGAGTTGTATACGTTTCTCAACTCTCAGTTCTCTCCCATTGATCTATGACTATCCTCCATGTCTCTTTTTGACTACACCACCTAGCACAGAACCTAAAATATGAAAGCACTCAGTAAAGATTTGGTAGGTGAATAAATCCCTTGTCAATAATAAAATGATTAAAGTGTGAGTTGAGCAATACCTTAGGGAGCATTATCCTAACCCAGTATTTAAAAAGCAAGAAACTGAGGCCTAAGAGAGGTTACCTGACTAGCTCAAAGGCAGAGAACAAATTACCTAAGAGCCAGAGGCAGGACCTGAATTCAGCTTTCCTAACGTCTGGTGCAGGGCTCTTTCCATAATATCATGCGGCTTTCTCAACTAAACTGAATTGCCTTAACATCTGCCAATGTGTCTGCCTACGAGAACCAGCATGTATATTAGAGACAGACAGGCACATATCCTAATACTTAATCATAGGGGAATTCTTCATAAGTATAATTCACCAAAAAGACTTACAATCAAAATGGGCCAGGAAATCATTAATATACCACTGAATGCAATGTTTCCCTCCAGACAACTGTCTTCTAACTTCACTTTCAGCTCAAGAACATAGCTAGTCATACTTTCAGTCCTTAGAGTATTCTAAATAGAAGAAAACCATTTGTACGACAGTAAAAATAATAAAGCAATCAGGCGCCTAGTTCCATTACCCTGCTCTCCTCACCATTTCCCACCATCATTGTGATGTTTCACTGACTACTAACTGTTGTGAAGAATGCAGAAATAGAGCAATCGTCATAAATTTAACTTTCCTCTACTATCCAGCAATTAGTCTGCCTCTTTCCAAAAACCAGAGAAATTTTACAGCAGCAGAACAGAAAAATAAAGGGAAACAAGCAACTACAGGAGAAGCCTTCTAAAAGATATATGGAGGATGTATGATTTAGAGGTAAAGGGAAGACACTAAGTGTTCAAACTTAATACTACATTTATGCATACAAGTAAGGGAAATGCTGTCCGTGCAAATGTTGTGTATACAATATGTATGAGCAGATCATGAATTTTCCTGTAGTCAAGAATATATTCGGCCTTCAGTTTAAACTACCTCTTCTCAAAATCTTTCCGAGTCACCCAAGCACAATTAACTTGTCCTTCCATAGTGCACCCACTCTTCCTTCTACAGATTCCATAACTGTAATGATTATAGCATATTTTAATAGTTACCTCACAAGTTTGTCTCCCTTCTAAACTATCATCTCACTGAGGGTAGAAACCATGTGTTTTTAGTGTTGTGTTGAGTGTAGAATTTAGCATAGCCCTGGCATATAGCAAGCACTTTATAATTCTTCATTGAATGGACATTTTCAAAATGTTTTGTAATACTGAACATATCTGTTCAAAAGTATCAATAACAAGAAATTATTCATTCTTGCTGTGATAATTCCCAAATGTTATAGTTCACATGCATACAGTTGTCATACTGTATATACACTTAGAGTATATGTACTTAGGAAGTATATGTCATACACTTCCTTACTCTAAGTACAAACTTCAAAGTTGGCCAATCTGCTAAAAACAAATAAATCTAACTCAATATGTTTAGAGCTGAATGTTGTAGTGCTGACCATCTCTGCTAATAAGGCAATTTTATACTCCTAGGCAAAAACACAATAAAAAGTTCAAGACTAATCAACCACAAGCAGCAGGATCTAAGTGGTGTCTTACGAAGGAGATGGGGAACCTCTCTATAGAAACACGTAAAGGAATTCTTGAGGGCAAGATATTTTATGTTCACCAAAAAGAATTATAGATTAAACAAAAAAAATAAAATGACTGTCAAATACCGGTCTACTGGTAAATGTAATAGCTTTGGAGTCTGAAAGTCCTGATATTAAGATATGCCTCTGATGTGACCTCTTTAGGAAGGTCACTTCACCTGTCTGTGCCTCTTTCAGTTCCTCTTTTGTAAAATGTGAATAAGAATGCCTACCTCACAAAGCTCCCCGTGAGGATCAAATGATACTGTATAAAGAACCTGGCACAGATGCTCAGACACTAGCATGTAACAGTGTTCATTCCCTTCCTACCTGGCAACAGGTTGTCACTTAAGGAGCAGAGTCAGAAAACTCTCTTGGCTGAAAATATTTCTCCCAACAGATGTCAGTCAATGTTTCAAGTTTCACCATAAGGAAATTCTGTTTGGATTTTCAAAAGCCCCAATTAAATGTTTAAAAATCTGCCATTTAATGTATCTGTCTTTCAAGGATAACCTGTCAAGGCCCTAAAGTACTGGGGGATTTCTTTTGATAAAGATAAAACAGGGAAAGGCCTATGGAGGATAACTCCTAAATGAGGAGGTTGAAGAAACAAGGAAAAAGCAGTGAAAGGGTCCTAGAGAAAAACTTTTTCTACTTTATAATATTACAATCAGTCTCATCTAACTACATACCACACATACACTCATAGAAAATCCATAAATTCATCAGTAAACCTGCAAGCCAATTTAAGGTTATATTATTAAGAGGTGAAATTTCTGTTATTAAAACAAAAAAGATAAGTCCCAAACCACAATTTAATGATGTATTTCTGACCACTATTACCAAAGAAAAGATGTAGTAGTCTGGGATAAACTATTTGTCTATGTTCCTGCAAACTGTTGACTGTGTGCTCACAGTGTGAATTTTGATAAAATCGTAGTACAGATGGCACAATAGCTATGTCATATAAATTATTAATAAATTTACATAAAGAAAAAACTCAAAACCATTCCATTATCTTTACAGACCTGACCAAGACAATGTAATGTCCCAACTTACTCTTCAAATTTATTCCTATTATTAAGGTGCAACCACTACTACTTTTTTTTCCAAGTCCAGCCCAAATTCTCAGTCACTCACCCGCCCTCCATCTTATGAATCCTGTGCTTCCTCTCCGCCTGTGGCCTCCACCAAAGGGACTCTATAAAGTAAATGTGGAGAATTACTGCCCAAAGTGAAAGAATTAAACATACTTAAAGTCCTAGAAAGGCTAATAAACCCTTGATTCATTAACTTAGAGAGGAGAAAGTAAATCCACAAGCTAGAGGATAGGAATATATTATACTCCAATTCTAAAATGTCAAAATATGTCTAAGATTCAAAATGTCTGAAACAGAACTTTCCAAAATCCAGCAAAACAAATTTAGTATTATTTGTGGATGAAGATATAAATGATATTTCTGCCTTCCTGGGCTCACAGAAAAACTCATCTTTATCAATGAAATCAGAGAAAAGAAAAATAAAGATTTGAATAAAAACAATTAAGAACTGCATTTTAAAGATCATATACATATAAAGAATATTAAAGGTTCTCTTTTCTTCTACTCTTAGCATTTTTATGCTACATCTATAAACCTAACATTTGCATCCATCTTCTCCTTGTCTCTTGATAGAGTGAAGAAAGCACCTCTAATCAGAATGCCTGCAATCCTGCTCTTCTTCCTACATTTCCCTTCATAATAAATATTATCACAACCTCCATCAATGAAGAGAAAAATCACTAATGCATCTGTAATTTTCCTCCATTACCCCATATGCAAAATTTATGCCAAGTCAAAATAATGACAATGATGACAACAGGTTAAACACATCACTTTTTATGTTAGAGGCACAGTGCTAAATGCTTTCCATAAATTATTTAATTCTCAAAACCACTGTATAAGATAGTGCTATGGACTGTTTGTGTCCCCGCCACAAATTCATATGTTGAAAGCCTAACCCCCAGTGTGATGGGGCCTTTGGGAAGAAATTAGACTTAGATGGGGTCACAAGGGTGGGGCCCTCATGATGGCATTAGTACCCTTATAAGAAGAGACGTCCAAGAGCTTGTTGTGTCTCTTTCCACCTAGTGAGAACACAACGAAAAGGTACTGCCTGCAAGCCAGGAAGAAAGTCCTCACCAGAACCCAAAAATGCTGAAACCATGCTCTCAGACTTCACAGCCTGCAGAACTGTGAGAAATAACTTTCTGTCATTTAAGCTGCCCAGTCTATGATATTTTGTCATGGCAGCCCAAGCTAATTCCCTGTTTTACAAGTGAGAAAACTATGGCTTAAATAGGCTAAATAACTTTCCTACAGAGGATCCAGGCTACAGTGGTAGAGTCGGGATTTAAACCTGGCTTTTAATACTGTTGCACTAATGTCTCTACAATATTGAGTTCCTAATAAGTAACCAACTATATTATGTGCAAGAGATCAAAATAAAGTTGCCTTAAAAAACTCATACATCTAATCATATATTATAAACAAACATACGGACTGCCAAAGTATGAATTCCTCCAGGTTTGGTACCCAAGAAATGTTTATTGAAATAAACAGAAAAAACATCAAACAATAATACAATGTGTTGAGTGTTGTATGAGTAGGTCAAATAAAGTAACACAAAGGTTTCCAGAAGGAAGCAATTAATTCCAGGGGTGAATAAGACAACTATTATGAGATTGGTAAAGTATGAAAAAAGTCATAAGTAAATGAAAGGCAGTCAGAACAGGGTATAATTAATTACATTTGGTGGGAATTTATCAGGGATTACTAGTAGATATTACATATAAGCTGTCTCTTCAAAGATGAATAGAATATCACTTTTGGAATAAGAGATCATTCGAGGTTGAATGGACTATATGGACAAAAACATGGAGTATGAAAATGTAGCTGCCTGTTCTTTTTTGATCCCATATTCAACACTGTAGTTTACAGTATAAAATATCTTAACAGATGCCCCTGTCTCTCATAGCTTCCTTTTCCAAACCACTCTACAGAAAGTATAAAAGTAATCATCCTAAAACACAGATCAGATTGGCTCCTTGTTCAAAACACTCGATAGTCCTACTCTGCCTACAAGATACTATTTAAATTCCTCAGACTAGAATGTTAGGTCTCTCACAATCTGTCCCTGTTTTTCCTTTCCTTCCCAATTCACCTTGAGTCATGATTCCGCTACACTGAAGCTACACCGGATTATTTGCTGCTCTTAAACAGGCCCTGTTAAAATGTCCCACACTGGACCATGGCACATCTTCAAGACCCATGTGAAAGAACTTCTTTGGAAATATAACCTTGCCTATTGTCTCACTTATTACTCTCTGTCTTGTGTTAGTTACATTCCTACATGTATGTCTCCATTAAAGACTACAAGCTCTTTGAGAGATGACTCCTACCCTACACACAGAGTTATCAAAAAAAAAATTGAATCAAATCTTTGAGTCTATATGTCTAGGTACTATACAAGGAGCTGAACGTTAAAATGCAATATGATAAGAGCACTACTAGACAAATTGTGTGAGTATTACAACAATCACCCAACTCAGTCTGCAGAGGTGCAGAACAGCTTCCCACAGAGCATGACAAACTGATTCTTAAAAGGTGAATATGAAGAAGACATAGGTAAAACATACACACACAGGTATGAAACAGTGCCACGTGTAAGAACTAGAAGAAATTCAATGTTGCTAGAACGTAAAATACGGAGCCAGAAGTGGCGAAGTATAAAGCTATAGAGACAAAAGGCTGCATACGTTGTGTTGAGAAACATTTTATGCTGTGGGCCAGTGGTTTAGAATTAGTAAAAAGCCTCAATTCGTACTGCACCAAAACCAGGTGTAAGTTATACTGTAAGACATTTAAAAAATTGAATTAAGCAGGTGGTACTGATATTTGCAAGTCTCGAAAGTCAAACAGATTAAAAAGGTATACAGTAAAGAGTCTCATCACACCTCTGTCATCTGCCCAGTTCATACCCTACTTCCTGGGGAAAAGTGTTAGTTTCTTCTTTTTCCTTCCTGAGTTCCTTATGCCAACAGAGCAAACAAATCTAGTTCCCCTCCTTTACACAAAAACTGCTGTATAATATGTTCTGCACCTTACTCTTTTCCTTTTTACTTGCAACGATTTTTCCATGATTTTCCAAATAAATACTATTCTTCCTATTCTTTTTCAACTGCATAATATTCCATTATACTGCTGTATCATTACTTACTTAACCTATCCACTATTAATGGACATTTGAGCTTTTGTTTCACTCTACTACAATATATTGTTTTGGTTGACATATATGAAGAAAATCTAGCCTTATGCAGGTATGACTAGAAAAGGGGAGAAAAACGTTAATAAAGTTTTCAGATTATTGTGGATCATCTCCAAATCTTTTGCTATTACACACAATATTTGTATGAATAACCCTGTACATACATCATTACAAAATGTGAAAATACACCTGAAGGATACATTCCCGAAATGGGAATATACATTTGTAATTTTGATATATATTATCAAATTATCCCCAGAGAAATAGAACCAGTATAGATTTCCCACCAGCAATGAATAAGCAGTGACACTGCCTGGTTCCTCAGAGGATGCTAGGGAAATCTACCTTTTAAAATCGTAATCAAGGGCTTCCCTGGTGGTGCAGTGGTTGAGAGTCCGCCTGCCGATGCAGGGGACACGGGTTCGTGCCCTGGTCTGGGAAGATCCCACATGCCGCGGAGCAGCTAGGCCCGTGAGCCATGGCCGCTGAGCCTGCGCGTCCGGAGCCTGTGCTCCACAACGGGAGAGGCCACAACAGTGAGAGGCCCACGTACCGCAAAAAAAAAAAAAAAAAAAAATCAGGGCTTCCCTGGTGGCGCAGTGGTTGAGAGTCCGCCTGCCGATGCAGGGGACACGGGTTCGTGCCCCGATCCCGGAAGATCCCACATGCCGCGGAGCGGCTGGGCCCGCGAGCCATGGCCGTGGAGCCTGTGTGTCCGGAGCCTGTGCTCCGCAACGGGAGAGGCCACAGCAGTGAGAGGCCCGCGTACAGCAAAAAAAAAAAAAAAAAATCGTAATCAAGGAAGAAAAATCCAGAAGAAGCATGACATAAACAATCAAACAGGTCAAGAAAAAAAACAGGAATTATGAGGTTCTGGAGTACAAGCAAGAAGACATGATTGGTCTCTAGTGTCAAATATTACCAGGGAGATCTAATAATTAAATAATAAACTAAACTATAAAACTTAAATAATTAAAGCAGTATGGTTAGCCATGCAAAAACAGAACAAATCAAGATAGAATAAAAACATACAGTAATGAAGAATAAAGGTAATTAAGAATAAAAGGAAGATAATACTATTCCCCACCAAAAGGAATCAGAGCTCCCTGGAGAAATTGGTTGATTCTAGAGCTGGGAAACTATATGATGAGCCTGGAATATTTTATTGTGTCAGAAAGTCTTCATAAATTGATGGGAACATGTCAAAAGAATATAGAGCTAGCTTTTCAGGGCTTACATGGGCCAAATCTAGGATAATTTGAGCATTTCAGAATTAATAATGATGGGAAAAGACTATAATCCATTGAATAAAATAGCATTCATGAAGGAGAACCTTTTTTTGTAGTGAGAAGTCAATTAAAATTAAAGAAGAACAACTAAATTAGAAAATCACCATGAATAACAAACAGCTGGCTCAAACAAGAACCATAATTGGATGCTGAAACTCGTGGGCCAAAGTTTGAGGAGCAACCAGATATTTATATGGTCACAAAGTATTACACCACAGGACTTCCCTGGTGGCACAGTGGTTAAGAATCCACCTGTCAATGCAGGGGGCACAGGTTCGAGCCCTGGTCCGGGAAGATCCCACATGCCGCAGAGCAACTAAGCCCATGCGCCACAACAACTGCCCTAGAGGCGCCCTAGAGGCCGCGAGCCACAACTGCTGAGCCTGCGTGCCTAGAGCTCATGCTCCACAATGAGAAGCCACCGCAGTGAGAAACCTGCACACCTCAATGAAGAGTAGGCCCAGTTCACCTCAACTAGAGAAAGCCTGCCCGCAGCAACGAAGAGCCAGCGCAGCCAAAAATAAATTAATTAATCAGGGTTTCCCTGGTGGTGCAGTGGTTGGGAGTCTGCCTGCTAATGCAGGGGACATGGGTTCGAGCCCTGGTATGGGAAGATCCCACATGCCGCGGAGCAACTAGGCCCGTGAGCCACAACTACTGAGCTTGCGCGTCTGGAGCCTGTGCTCCACAACAAGAGAGGCCGCGATAGTGAGAGGCCTGCGCGCTGCGATGAAGACTGGCCCCCGCTTGCCACAACTAGAGAAAGCCCTCGCACAGAAACGAAGACCCAACACAGCAAAAATAAAAAATGAATAAATTAATAAACTCCTACCCCCAACATCTTAAAAAAATAATAAAAAATTAAAAAATTAAAAAATTAATTAATCAATTTAAAAAAGGTATCACACCACAAGATTCTTATTAATTACAGAGGGAATAATAATAACCTTACAATGGAGAAGAATCTTGGTAGACACCGTTGTAACCAGTGATCAAAGTTAACATCACCAGGATTGGGACGGAGCAATATCATGTGCTTCCTGATTAAAGTAGACTAAAGAGACATGACAACTGATGTATCAGTTGCATGACCAGACATGATGATGTCACATAATAACTCTTGCATGATGATCCAAGATTTTTTTGGAGAGGGAGGGCTTATAAAGGTTATTATTGACAATATCTGGATAATAGCATTGTGTCAATGTTAATTTCTTAATTTTGATAACTATACTTCAATTATGTAAGATAACATCCTACTTTTAAGTAACACACACTTAAGTATATAAAGGTAAAAGGGTCATCATGTCTCAAAAGGTTCAGAAAATAAATCTATGTATTTGAACCTAAGTATCTTTAAATATATTTAAAATATTTTGATATAAATATATTTTAAATACCATATATTGATGGGGAAGGAGGAACAAAGCACTGAGACAGAGAGGAAATGACAGGGAGGATAAGGACAGAAAAAAGAAAGACAATGCAAACATGGAAAATGTTAACATTTGAGGAATGAGCATATGGACTTCTCTGTACATCTGCCTCTGTCAAATGCCTGTTCATATTCTTTGTCCACTTTTCTATTTATCTTTTTCTTAATGTTTTATGGACACACACTATAAAAAATGTTAATCTTTATTTTTTCCCCAATATGTGATGGCTTTTGTTATAGAGAAGATTTAGTTTTTACAAAATCAAAACTTTAAAAATTCTTAATGCTACAATAATGATGATGTTTGGGTGATGTGGTTATGGATGCTTTACTTGTTTTAAGTTTTTTTAACTTATCTGTATTTCACAAATCTTTACTAAGCACCTATTAATTTTTTAATGAAAAAAGGGTTATATTTTTATATTCCTTAAGCAAAATCCCAGAACTTTTCACAGAACCTGATTCTAAAAATCAAATGGATTTATTTAACAATTTCTCTCTTAAAAACCTTTGGAGACAAGAAGAGCTAAGCCAACAGTGAAGAAGAGTAAAAAGAGTTTGAGACTTGCCTTGGAGAGATCAGTACTTGTTGTAAAGTGGTACTGGTACAGGAATAAAAAAGCAGGCTAAAAGAGAGCAGAGAGAGCCTGGAAGCAAACCCACATATAAAAAGAACAATATGATGGATTACCCAACAAATGAGATTGAGGCAACTATTATACTTTTAGAAGAATAATAAGATTAGATCCCCTTCTTAACACCCCCACACACACACACACAAAACATAACATCCTCAAGGTGGAATAAAGAAGAACTAAATGTGAAATAACTTTTAGATATCTTATGAAAAAATGTAAGACACTCTGGTAGTGAGGTTCCAAGACAGCCTTCAGTGATCCTCTCACGCTGGTATTCCAGTCTCAGTATGGTCTCCTCCCACAATGAACAGGCTGAGTGACAGTCTGTGACTTCAAAGCCTAGATCATAAAAGACATTAGCTTCCACTGATCTCCTGGCTCACTCATTCAGGGGAAGTCAGCCTCCAAATTATGATAACACTACAGTGGCCCTAGTAAAGGATCACATCAAGAGGAACTGAGTCCTCCCACCAACAGCCTACACCAACTCACTGGCCATTTGAGTAGGCTATCTTTAAAAGCAAGTCCTCCAGCCTTAATTAAACCTACAGATGACTGAAGCCCTGACTGACATGTTGACTGCAACCTCATAAGAGACCAAGATCATAACCACACAAACACCCTGCTCCTAGAAATGAAAAGAAATAATAAATATTTATTGTTTCTTTTAACCAAATATGTTTTGCTGGTAATTTGTTATGCAGCAATAGACAATAAATACAGACTATTGTTATAACCTCAATGTAGGAAAGGAAGTTCTTAAAAATTATTAGAACTATAAGAACTATAAGAATTATAAGAAGCAAAATTATAAAGGAAAAGATTGACAAATGTATCTATATTGAAAATGAAAGGTTTTGGTACAAAAAAGTTAGTACTCATACAACTAAAAGGACAAGCCACAAACTAAAAGAAAATATTTATAACTCAAATACCAAATAATGAATATCAATTCTTGAAAAATTCCTACAAATCAACAAGGACAAACCATCTAATACAAAAAAGGGGGTGGGGCAAAGAGTAGAAAATGCAATTTATGAAAGAAATTACATAGCAATAAACATATGAGAAGAACTAGAAATCCCATTAATAACCAGAGAAATTCAAATTTAAAACACCAAAATACCATTTCTCACACATCAGAATGATAAAAATTATGTGTGACAAGAAGAAAAGTCTCACAAACTGCTAGTGGGAGTAAACTGTTAACAACCACTTCAGAAAACAATATACAAAATCTAGTAAAGGTTAAGGCAGAGCATACCCTATGACCTAGCAATTTTCTATTTGCAATAAACATTTCACATATACATGGGGAACGTACAAAAACATTTGTTGCAGCACTGCTTGTAATAGGTAAAAAACTGGCAACCACTTAAAGCTCTTCAACAGAACAGTTTTAAAAAGTGTGGTTTATTCATGCAAAACCACGCAGCAGTGAAAATGAAGAAATCAAAACTCCGTGTATCAATATAAATACACCTTAAAAACATAACACTAAAAAAAGGTTTATAAAGGCTATCAGCTGATTTTTCAGCAGAAACTGCAGGCCAGAAGAGAGTGGCACAATAAATTTAGAGTGATGAAAGGGAAAAACCTACAACCAAGAATGCTCTACTCAGCAAGGCTCTCATTCAGATTTGATGAAGAAATCAAAACCTTTACAGACAAGCAAAAGCTAAAAGAATTCAGCACCACCAAACCAGCTTTACAGCAAATGTTAAAGGAACTTCTCTACACGAAAAAGAAAAGGCCACAACTAGGAATAAGAAAATTACGAAATAAAAAACATCACCAGTAAAGGGAAACATACAATAAAGGTAGGAAATTATGAACACACACAAAGCTAGTAGGGAGGTTAAAAGACAAAAGTAGTAAAATCATCTCTATCCACAATAAGGGATACACAGAACAATTAGATGTAAAATACAATGTCTAAAACAGTAACTGTGAGAGAAGGAGAGTGCAAATGTAAGGTTGTTAAAATGTATTCGAAAGTGAGAGATCAGTGACTTAAAACAACCAAGTATATATATAGAGTGCCTTAAAAAAAACTTATGGTAACCACAAATGATTCACTTTGCTATAAAGCAGAAACTAACACACCATTGTAAAGCAATTATACTCCAATAAAGACGTTTAAAAAAAAAAAAAAAAAACCTGTAACAGATATACACACAGAAAAGAAAAGGGAATCCAAACATAACACTAAATAAAGATACTCATCAAATCACGAGAAGAGAACAAAAGAAGAAGGGGGTGAGACCTACAAAAGCAAATACAAAACAATTTAAAAAATGGCAACAAGAACATACGTACTGACAATTACCTTAAATGTAAATGAATGAACTAAATGCTCCAGCCAGAAGTTTTGGACTGACTGAATGTATACAAAAACAAGACCACGGGCTTCCCTGGTGGCGCAGTGGTTGAGAGTCCGCCTGCCGATGCAGGGGACACGGGTTCGTGCCCCGATCCCGGAGGATCCCACGTGCCGCGGAGCGGCTGGGCCCGCGAGCCATGGCCGCGGAGCCTGTGTGTCCGGAGCCTGTGCTCCGCAACGGGAGAGGCCACAGCAGTGAGAGGCCCGCGTACAGAAAAAAAAAAAAAAAAAACAAGACCACATATATGCTGCCTACGAAAGACTCACTTCAGATCTAGAGACACATAGAGACTGAAAGTGAGGGGATGGAGAAAGGTATTCCAGGCAAATGGAAATCAAAAGAAACCTGGAGTAGCAATACTCATATCAGACAAAATAGACTTTAAAACAAAGACTGTTACAAGAGACAGAGATGGACACTCATCCATCTATGATCAAGGGATCAATCCAAGAAGATATTAACAATTATAAAATACATGCAGCCAGTATAGGAGCATCTCAATATATAAAGAAAATGTTAACAGACATAAAAGGAGAAGTCGGGGGGCTTCCCTGGTGGCGCAGTGGTTTAGAGTCCACTTGCCGATGCAGGGGACACGGTTTCATGCCCCAGTCCGGGAAGATCCCACATGCCACGGAGCGGCTAAGCCCGTGAGCCTTGGCCGCTGAGCCTGCGGGTCCGGAGCCTGTGCTCCGCAAAGGGAAAGCCCACAACAGTGAGAGGCCCGTGTACCGCAAAAAAAAAAAAAAGGAGAAGTCGACAGTAATACAATAATAGTAGGGGACTTTAACGCCCCACTTAACATCAATTGACAGATCATCCAGACAGAAAATCAATGAGGAAACACCGACCTTAACTAACACATTAGACCAAATGTACTTAAATGATATATACAGAGAGCATTCCACCTGAAAGCAGCAGAATACACATTCTTTTCAAGTGCACATGGAACATTCTCCAGGACAGATCACATGCTAGGCCACAAAACAAGCCTTGGTGAATTTAAGGAAATTGAAATCATATCAAGCATCTTTCCTGACCACCAGTCTGTAAGACTAGAAATCAACTACAAGGAAAAAACTGCAAAAAAACACAAACACGTGGAGGCTAAACAATATGTTACTAAACAACCAATGGATCACTGCAGAAATCAAAGAGGAAATCAAAAATCAAAAAATACCTAGAGACAAATGAAAACACAACAATGGGACATGGCAAAAGCAATTCTAAGAAGGAAGTTTATAGCAATACAAGCTTACCTCAGGAAACAAGAAAAATATCAAATAAACAACCTAACCTAAAGCAACTACAGAAAGAAAAACAAAACCCAAAGTTCGTAGAAGGAAAAAAATCATAAAGATCAGAGCAGAAATAAATGAAATAGAGACTAGAAAAACAACAGAAAAGATCAATGAAACCAAAAGCTGGTTCTGTGAAAAGGTAAACAAAATTGATAAAACTTTAACCAGAGTCATCAAGAAAATAAGAGACAGGGCCCAAATCAATCAAAATAGAAATGAGAAAGAAGTTACAAACGACACTGTAGAAATACAGAAATACATCATTAAGAGATTACTCCAAGCAACTATACACCAATAAAATGGACAACCTAGAAGAAATGGAAAAATTCTTAGCAAGGTACAGTCTCCCAAGACTGAATCAGGAAGGAACAGAAAATATGAACAGACCAATTAACAGTAATGTAATTAAATCAGTAATTTTAAAACTCCCCAAACAAACAAAAGTCCAGGACCAGATGGCTTCACAGGTAAACTCTACCAAACATTTAAAGAAGCATTAACACCTATCCTCCTGAAACTATTCCAAAAAATGGCATAGGAAGGAAAACTTCCAACCTCATTCTATGAAGCCACCATAACCCTAATACCAAAACCAGACAAAGATATCACAATAAAAGAAAATTACAGGCCAGTATCACTGATGAACATAGATGTAAAAATCCTCAACAAAATACTAGCAAACAGAATCCAAAAATACCTTAAAAAGACAACACGCCATGTCGAATGGGATTTGTCCGAGGGATGCAAGGATTTTTCAATATCAGCAAGTCAATGTGATACACCACATTAACAAATTGAAGAATGAAGCAACCTAAACATTCATTGACAGATGAATGGAAAAAGAAGATGTAGTACATACATACAATGGAATGTTACTCAGCCTTTAAAATGAATGAAATAATGCCATTTGCAATAACACGGATGGACCTGGAGATTATCACTCTAAGTGAAGTAAGCCAGACAGAGGAAAACAAATATCATATGATAGTGCTTATATGAGGAATCTAAAACAAAAATGATATAAACGAACTTATCTACAATACAGAAACAGACTCACTAACTTAGAGAACAAACTTATGGTTATTAGGGGGGAAGGGTGGGCGGGAAGGAACAGATTGGGAGTTTGGAATTGACATGTACACACTGCTATATTTAAAATAGATAACCAACAAGGACTTACTGTATAGCACAGGGAACTCTGCTCAATACTCTGTAATAACCTAAATGGAAAAGAATTTAAAAAAGAAGAGATACATGTATATGTATAACTGAATCACTTTGCTGTATACCTAAAACTAACACAACACTGTTAATCATCTCTACTCCAATATAAAATAAAAATTTAAAAAATTGAAGAATGAACACCATATGATCATCTCAATAGATGCAAAAAAGCTTTTGATAAAATTCAACATCCATTTATGATGAAAATTCTCCAGAAAGTGGGCATAGAGTGAACATACCTCCATATAATAAAGCCCATATATGACAAACCCACAGCTAACATCACACTCAATGGTGAAAAGATAAGACAAGGAAGCCCACTCTCACCACTTTTATTCAACACAGTTTTGGAAGTCCTAGCCACAGCAATCAGATACGAATAAGAAATAAAAGGAATCCAAATTGGAAAGAAAGAAGTAAAACTGTCACTGTTTGCAGATGACATAATACCGTACACAGAAAATCCTCAAGTAGCCACCAAAAAACTACTAGAGCTCATCAATAAATTAGATAAAGTTGCAGGATACAAAATTAATATACAGAAATCTGTTGCATTTCTATACACTAACAATGAAATATCAGAAAGAGAAATTAAAGAAACAATCCCATTTACCATCACATTGAAAAGAATAAAATAGCTAGGAATAAACCTTCCTAAGGAGCCAAAAGACCTATACCCCAAAAACTGTTAAGACACTGATGAAAGAAACTAAAGATGACATAAACATATGGAAAGATAGCATTTTCCACGATTGGAAGAATCAATAATTGTTAAAATAACCACATTACCCAAGGAAATCTATATATTCAATGCAATCCCTATCAAATTACCGATGGCATTTCTCACAGAACTAGAACGAATAATTTTTAAATTTATATGGAAACACAGAAGACCCCGAATAGCCAAAACAATCTTGAGAAAGAAGAACTGAGCTGGAGGAATCGGGCTCCCTGACTTCAGACTATACTACAAAGCTACTGTCATCAAAGTAGTATGATACTGACACAAAAACAGACACATACATCAAAGGAACAGGATAGAAAGTTCAGGAACAAACCCTCACACCTATGGTCAATTAATCTATGACAACAGAGGCAAGAATATACAATGAAGAAAAGACAGGCTCTTCAGTAAGTGGTGATGGAAAAACTGGACAGCTACATGCAAAAGAATGAAATTAGAACATTCTCTGACACCATACACAAAAATAAACTCAAAACAGATTAAAGACCTGAATGTAAGACTGGACACTATGAAACTCCTAGGGGAAAACATAGGCAGAACACTCTTTAACATAAATCACAGCAATACTTTTTTGGATCCATCTCCTAGAGTAATGAAAATAAAAGCAAAATTAAATAAATGGTACCTAATTAAACTTTTGCACAGCAACGAAAACCATAAACAAAACAAAAAGACAACCTGAAGAATGGGAGAAAATGTTTGTAAATGACACAACCAACAAGGGATTAATTTCCAAAATATACAAACAGTTCATACAGGTCAACATCAAAAAACAACCTAATCAAAAAAATGGGCAAAAGACCTAAATAGACATTTCTCCAAAGAAAACATACACATGGCCAACAGGCACATGAAAAGATGCTCAACATTGCCAATTATTAGAGAAATACAAATCAAAACTACAATGAGGTATCATCTCACATCAGTCAGAATAGCCATCATCAAGGTCTACAAATAATAAATGGTGGAGAGGGTGTGGAGAGAAGGGAACCCTGCTACACTATTGATAAGAATGTAAATGGGTGCAGCCACTATGAAGAAAAGCATAGAGGTTCCTTAAAAAACTAAAAATAGAGTTACCATATGATCCAGCAACTCCATTCCTGGGCATATATCCAGAAAAGATGAAAACTCCTATTTCAAAAAGATACATGCACCCCAATATTCATAGCAGCACTATTTATAATAGCCAAGGCATGGAAGCAACCTACATATCCACTGAAAGAGAAATGTATAAAGAAGATATGATATATATATATGTATATGTATATATATGTATGTATATATATAACGGGATATTACTCAGCCATAAAAATGAACAAAATAATGCCATTTGCAGCATCATGGATGGACCTATAGATTACCATACTAAGTGAAGTAAGTCACACAGAGAATACAAAAGTCATGATATCACTTAAATGTGGAATCTAAAAAAAATGATACAAATGAAGTTATTTACACAACAGAAATAGACTCATAGGCACTGACAACAAACTTATGGTTACCAAAGGGGGAAGCGGGGAAGGTATAAATTAGGAGTATGGCATTAACAGATACATGTTACTATATACAAAATAGGTAAACAAGGGCCTACTGTTTAGCACTATATTCAATACCTCGTAATACCCTATAACGGAAAAGAATCTGAAAAATAATTGATTTATATGTATATATGTATAACTGAATCACTTTGTTGTACACCTAAACCTATCACAACAATGTAAATCACCTACTTAAATAAAAAAAAGAAAAAAGTTGGAGAAGGTACGTGCAGTATGGTATCATTTATACAAGTTCTATTATTAATATATGCATATATACATAAGAAAATATTTTAAATATAAATGCATGAGAATGGCAAACAGAACTAGGTATACCTCTGGATAAGCAGGGTAAAAGGAGATGGAGTAACATGAGAGGGATGCATAAACTTCAAGTGCATCTGTAATGCTCGACTAATTAAAAAAAAGGATCTGATACTAAAATATAATAAAGCTAGAAGACGGGTACTTGAGTGCTCATCTTATTATTGTCTATAGTTTTTTGTTTGCTTGAACATTCCAAAACAGAATGCTTTTAATCAAAATATAATGGAAGATAACAAACTTAAGCAGTATTTGCAGAAAAGATCAAAAGAGCATTTATACAAATTGATAAGACAACCCAGCATTACATTCAGTGAATACAACCTGTAAGAGACAAAGTTTTTTTTCTCTGTAAGAGAAAAATGGCATGCAAAAAACATTAACAAAATTAGAAACTAAATACATAGCACAGAAATACATAGCAAAATGTACAAGCTCATTAGTAACACTTCATTCAAAAAATATCCATTGAGTGCCTAAAGGTCCAGATGCTATTCCAGGCTCTGGGAATACAGCAGTGAACAATATAACTCTCATAGATGAAGCTCACATTCTCAAAGGTGGAGGCAGTCAAAATATAAACAAACAAAAAGTCACGTGCTGGTAAATGCTTTAAAAATATTAGAACAGGTGATGTGGTAGAGATAAGGGAGGAAAAAAAGGATACTTTGGGTGTTCATAGACTCTAGAAGAAGTACACTTGTCCTGAGAAGTAAATAATAAAAAATCCTTCAAAAAGGTAAGGAAAGCCTCCTCAGGCTCAGCCTGTACCTGGGTTGCGCTGCAGCCGCCTTCTTGCTGGGGACCTTGTTCTCCCTGGTCTGCCCGAGCCCATGAGCCCCGCCACCCAAGTTAACTGCCCTCTAGAGATGGTTGGCTGTTGCCGCCCACCTCCGGGCAGAGAGGGCACCTTCAAGATGCCGGAGGAGTAAAACGTGGAGATCACCATCCTCCCCACAAATACATCAAAACTACACCTACATGTGGAGCAACTCCTACAGAACATATACTGAATGCTGGCAGAAGACCTCAGACTTCCTAAAAGGCAAGAAACTCCCAACGTACTTGGCCGAGTGGCTGACAGGGTCTTGGTGCTCCGGCAGGGTATCAGGCCTGTGCCTCTGAAGTGGGACAGCCGAGTTCAGGACACTGGTCCACCAGAGACCTCCCAGCCTTACATAATATCAAATGGCGAAAGCTCTCCCAGAGATCTCCATCTCAATGCTAAGACCCAGCTCCACTCAACAACCAGCAAGCTACAGTGCTAGACACCCCATGCCAAACAACTATCAAGAAAGGAACACAACCCCACCCATTAGCAGAGAGGCTGCCTAAAATCATAATAAGGTCACAGACACCCCGAAAAACACCACTGGACATGGTCCTGCCCACCAGAAAGGCAAGATCCAGCCTCATCCAACAGAAAACAGGCACCAGTACCCTCCACCAGGAAGCCTACACAATCCACTGAGCCAAACATAGCCACTGGGGCCAGTCACCAAAAACAAGGGGAACTATGAACCTGCAGCCTGTGAAAAGGAGACCCCAAACACAGTAAGTTAAGAAAAATGAGAAGACAGAGAAATACACAGCAGAAGGAGCAAGGTAAAAACCCACCAGACCAAACAAATGAAGAGGAAATAGGCAATCTACCTGAAAGAGAATTCAGAGTAATGATACTAAAGATGATCCAAAATCTTGGCAATAGAATGGAGAAAATACAAAAAATGTTTAACAAGAACCTAGAAGAACTGAAGAGCGAACAAACAATGATGAACAACACAGTAAATGAAATTAAAAATTCTCTAGAAGGAATCAATAACAGAATAACTGGGGCAGAAGAATGGATAAGTGACCTGGAAGATAAAATAGTGGAAAAAACTGCCACAGAGCTGAATAAAGAAATAAGAATGAAAAGAATTGAGGACAATTTCAGACACTTCTGGGACAACATAAAAGGCACCAACATTCGAATTATAAGGGTCCTAGAAGAAGAAGAGAAAAAAAAGGGACTGAAAAAATACTTGAAGAGATTCATAGTTGAAAACGTCCCTAATATGGGAAAGATAATAGTCAAGTCCAGGAAGTGCAGAGAGTCCCATACAGGATAAACCCAAGGAGAAACATGGCAAGACACATCTTAATCAAACTATGAAAAACTAAATACAAAGAACAAATATTAAAAGCAGCAAGGGAAAAACAACAAATAACATACAAGGGAATCCCCATAAGGTTAAC
This sequence comes from Mesoplodon densirostris, assembly GCF_025265405.1. Lineage (NCBI taxonomy): Eukaryota > Metazoa > Chordata > Mammalia > Artiodactyla > Ziphiidae > Mesoplodon > Mesoplodon densirostris. The sequence goes on along the minus strand of NC_082662.1, from coordinate 127,728,905 downwards.
AGCTGATCTTTTAGCAAAAACTCTGCAAGCCAGAAGGGAGTGGTAGGTTATATTTAAAGTGATGAAAGGGAAAAACCCACAACCAAGATTACTCTACCCAGCAAGGATCTCATTCAGCTTCAAGGGAGAAACTAAAAACTTTACAGACAAGCAAAAGCTAAGAGAATTCAGCACCACCAAATCAGCTCTACAACAAATGCTAAAGGAACTTCCCTAGGCAGGAAACAAAAGAGAGGGAAAAGATTTACAATAACAAACCCAAAATAATTAAGAAAATGGTAATAGGAACATACATATCGGTAACTACCTTAAATGTAAAGGGATTAAATGCTCCAACCAAAAGACATAGACTGGCTGATGGATACAAAAACAAGACCCCTATATACGATGTCTACAAGAGACCCACTTCAGACCTACCTAGGGACACATACAGACTGAAAGTGAGGGGATGGAAAAAGATATTCCGTGCAAATGGAAATCAAAAGAAAGCTGGAGTAGCATTTCTCATATCAGACAATATAGACTTTAAAATAAAGACTATTACAAGAGACAAAGAAGGACACTACATAACGATCAAGGGATCAATCCAAGAAGAAGATGTAACAATTGTAAATATTTATGCACCCAACATAGGAGCACCTCGATACAAAAGGCAAATGCTAACAGCCATAAAGGGGAAATCGACAGTAACACAATCACAGTAGGGGACTTTAAAACCCCACTTTCACCAATGGACAGATCATCCAAAATGCAAATAAATAAGGAAACACAAGCTTTAAATGATACATTAAACAAGATGGACTTAATAGATATTCGTAGGAAATTCCATCCAAAAACAACAGAATACACTTTCTTCTCAAGTGCTCATGGACCATTCTCCAGGATAGATCATATCTTGTATCACAAACCAAGCCTTTGTGAACTGAAATCGTATCAAGTATCTTTTCCGACCACAACACTATGAGACTAGATATCAATTACAGGAAGAAACCTGTAAAAAATACAAACATATGGAGGCTAAACAATACACTACTACATAACCTAGAGATCACTGAAAAAAATCGAAGAGGAAAACAAAAAATACCTAGAAACAAATGACAATGAAAACACGATGACCCAAAACCTATGAGATGCAGCAAAAACTGTTCTAAGAGGGAAGTTTACAGCAATACAATCCTACCTCAAGAAACAAGAAACATCTCAAATAAAAAACCTAACACCTAAAGCAATTAGAGAAAGAACAAAAAAAAAACCCCAAAGTTAGCAGAAGAAAAGAAATCATAAAGATCAGATTGGAAATAAATGAAAAAGAAATGAAGGAAACAATAGCAAAGATCAATAACACTAAAAGCTGGTTCTTTGAGAAGATAAAATTGATAAACCATTAGCAAGACTCATCAAGAAAAAAAGGGAGAAGACTCAAATCAACAGAATTAGAAATGAAAAAGGAAAAGTAACAACTGACACTCCAGAAATACAAAGGATCATGAGAGATTACTACAAGCAACTCTATGCCAATAAAATTGACAACCTGGAAGAAATGGACAAATTCTTAGAAAAGCACAACCCTCTGAGACTGAACCAGGAAGAGAAAATATAAACAGAACAATCACAAGCACTGAAATTGAAATGTGATCAAAAATCTTCAAACAAACAAAAGCCCGGGACCAGATAGCTTCACAGGCGAATTCTATCAAACATTTACAGAAGAGCTAACACCTATCCTTCTCAAACTCTTCCAAAATACAGCAGAGTGAGGAACACTCCCAGACTCATTCTATGAGGCCACCATCACCCTGATACCTAAACCAGACAAAGATGCCACAAAAAAAAGAAAACTACAGGCCAATATCACTGATGAACATAGATCCAAAAATCCTCAACAAAATACTAGCAAACAGAATCCAACAGCATATAAAAAGGATCATACACTATGATCAAGTGGGGTTTTTCCCAGGGATGCAAGGATTCTTCAATATATGCAAATCAATGTGATAAACCACATTAACAGATTGAAGGAGAAAAACCATATAATCATCTTAATAGATGCAGAGAAAGCTTTCAACAGAATTCAACACCCATTTATGATAAAAACCCTCCAGAAAGTACGCATAGAGGGAACTTACCTCAACATAATAAAGGCCATGTATGACAAACCCACAGCCAACATCATTCTCAATGGCGAAAAACTGAAACCATTTCCACTAACATCAGGAACAAGACAAGTCTGCCCACTCTCACCACTCTTATTCAACATAGTTTTGGAATATTTAGCCACAGCAATCAGAGAATAAAAGGAAATAAAAGTAATCCAAATCAGGAAAGAAGTAAAGCTGTCACTGTTTGCAGATGACATAATACTATACATAGAGAATCCTAAAGATGCTACCAGAACACTATTAGAGCTAATTAATTAATTTGGTAAATTAGCAGGACACATAATTAATGCACAGAAATCTCTTGCATTCCTATACACTAATGATCTGAAAGAGAAACTAAGGAAACACTCCCATTTACCACAGCAGCAAAAACAATAAAATACCTAGGAATAAACCTACTTAAGGAGACAAAAGACCTGTATGCAGAAAACTATACAACACTGATGAAAGAAATTAAAGATGATAAAAACAGATGAAGAGATATACCATGTTCTTGGATTGTAAGAATCAACATTGTGAAATTGACTATACTACCCAAAGCGATCTACAGATTTAATGCAATCCCTATTAAACTACCAATGGCATTTTTCACAGAACTAGAACAAAAAATTTCACAGTTTCTATGGAAACAAAAAAGACCCCAAATAGTCAAAGCAATCTTGAGAAAGAAATACAGAGCTGGAGGAATCAGGCTCCCTGACTTCAGACTATACTACAAAGCTACATTAATCAAGACAGTATGGTACTTGCACAAAAACAGAAATATAGATCAATGGAAGAGGATAGAAAGCCCAGAGATAAACCCACATACATATGGTCACCTTCTGTTTGATAAAGGAGGCAAGAATATACAATGGAGGAAGGACATCCTCTTCAATAAGTGGAGCTGGGAAAACTGGACAGCTACATGTAAAAGAATGAAATTAGAACACTCCCTAACACAATACACAAAAGTAAACTCAAAATGGACTAGAGACCTAAATATGAGGTCAGACATTATAAAAACCTTAGAGGAAAACATAGGCAGAACACTCTATGACATAAATCACAGCAAGATCCTTTTGGACCCACCTCCTGGAGGAATGGAAATAAAAACAAAAATAAACAAATGGAACTTAATGAAACTTAAAAGCTTTTGCACAGCAAAGGAAACCATAAACAAGACCAAAAGACAACCCTCAGAATGTGCGAAAATATTTGCAAATGAAGCAACTGACAAAGGTTTAATCTCCAAAATTTACAAGCAGCTCATGCAGCTCAATATCAAAAAAACAAACAACCCAATCCAAAAATGGGCAGAAGACGTAAAAAGACATTTCTCCAAAGAAGATATACAGATTGACAACAAACACATGAAAGGATGCTCAACATCCTAATAATTAGAGAAATGCAAATCAAAACTACAGTGAGGTATCACCTCACACCAGTCAGAATGGCCATCATCAAAAAATCTAGAAACAATAAATGCTGGAGAGGATGTGGAGAAAAGGGAACCCTCTTGCACTGTTGGTGGGAATGTAAATTGATACAGCCAGTATGGAGAATAGTATGGAGGTTCCTTAAAAAACTAAAAACAGAACTACCATACAACCCAGCAATCCCACTACTGGGCATATACCCTGAGCACACCATAATTCAAAAAGAGTCATGTACCACAATGTTCACTGCAGTTCTATTTACAATAGCCAGCACATGGAAGCAACCTAACTGCTCATCGATAGATGAATGGATAAAGAAGATGTGGCATATATATATATACTGGAATATTACTCAGCCATAAAAAGAAACAAAATTGAGTTATCTGTAATGAGGTGGATGGACCTAGAGACTGTCATATAGAGTGAAGTAAGTCAGAAAGAGAAAAACATATACTGTATGCTAACACATATATATGGAATCTAAAAAAAAAAAAAAAAAGGTTATGAAGAACCTAGGGGCAGGACAGGAATAAACACACAGACGTAGAGGATGGACTTGAGGACACTGGGAGGGGGAAGGGTAAGCTGGGACAAAGTAAGAGCGTGGCACGGACGTATATACACTACCAAATGGAAAATAGCTAGTGGGCAGCAGCTGCATAGCACAGGGATATCAGCTCAGTGCTTTGTATCCACTTAGTGGGGCGGGACAGGTAGGGTGGGAGGGAGATGCAAGAGGGAGGAGATATGGTAATATATGTATAGCTGATTCACTTTGTTATAGAGCAGAAACTAACACACCATTGTAAAGCAATTATACTCCGATAAAGATGTTTAAAAAAAGTAAATAAATATATCTTCCAAATAAAAAAAAAGGTAAGGATAAAGTGGAATACCCAAGTGCCTAAGGCCTGACATGAGAGCAAACGTAATCCATTTGAGGGACAAACAGATGAATATGTCTGGACTGCAATGAATGAGGGGATGAGTATATGAGATGAGGTTGAAGAGGCAGACAAGAGGAAATCCAGGGTAGATCCAGGTTTTAATGGAGCTTGAAGCTTGTAAATTGGGGGAAGAGAATACAAAACTATAAGAACAAAATTAAGTCCTAAATTGAGTATTTCTTCAGAATGAGAAAGAAAACTACATTAAATTACAAAATTGTAATAGTTCTCAAGCACATCAAACAATCCTAACATAGTATTTTAAATAATTAACTCCCTGGCACACCTTTATAATTTTTCCTACATATCTTGGCTGTATTGCACTTGACTGTCTCTTCATGACAATGATTTTGTAATATCATTTTCTATAGAGTCATCAGAGAGAACAGTTCAGTCTTTCACCTAGAATAGAGGGTGTAAATTTATTTTTTATAACTGATAGTTTAGAAAAGTTTCTTTCAGCTTCACAACTGCCTGTTGATGACGCTCACTTTGTCCCAGCTTAAATACTTCAAATTACTGAATTTGTGAAAACCTCTTCTACATTTCTTTCACGAGTTGTAAGATTAGAAGAATGTTTAACCAACTTTAAAATGGTCATCTTGGTTTCTCCTCCATTATCCACATTCTTCCAGTCCTGACTGGGTGTCACGGGACAAGTTCATATCACTATTCAGCCTCTGGCCTTGTACCTTCATGTGAGGATCCCAGCTGCTAAACATTCTTAAACTGGGTCAACCCGCAATAACTAAACTATATGTGAAAAGGTACTGCAAATCACATAAATGTACCAACACATCTCTCCTTAGGATTCCAAAACTCCCTATGTCCACTCCAACATAACCTGCAAGGATGCAGAGTGTGACAGGGAGGAAGTCAAAGTGTAAAACTATGGTGGCCTTAACCAATTTAGGTCCCGTCCAGGAAACAGCCTGCAAAAGCAAGAGACCTCAAGCTTTAGCTTCATGGTAACTCTACCCCTGTCCAGAGCATTCTGAGCCTTAAAGATTATTCATAGCAGTTTGGTTGTTTTTTCTTCTGTAAGAGACAAGAAATCGGTAGAATTTTCACCAAGAGATTTGAATTATGTTTTAACAAGTACACACTGAGAAATGTACTGACCTAAGGCTATCCTCTAACCCTGCTCAAAAAGGGGTACTCAAGCATGAAGTAGACCAAAATTATCCTTTCATATTCTGAAAATTTGTGTTTCCTTTCTCCCCATCTCTGGATTTGAAATCCCAGGATATACAAATCCAGTCATCCCATTATTTCCCCTACAATAACCTCTGCTTGAAAAGAAAAGTAATAATTTCTCAACTTACAAGTTTATAATTAAAGAGCATAATAGGGCTTCCCTGGTGGCGCAGTGCTTGGGGGTCCACCTGCCGATGCAGGGGGCATGGGTTCGTGCCCCGGTCCGGGAGAATCCCGCGTGCTGCGGAGCGGCTGGGCCCGTGGGCCATGACCGCTAGGCCTGCGCGTCCAGGGCCTGTGCTCTGCGGCGGGAGAGGCCGCGGCAGTGGGAGGCCCGTGTACCACAAAAAAAGAAAACGAAAAAAAAAAGAGTATAATAGCTATATGAATGTAATTTAAAAAAGCAAAATACTCAGTTACTGAATATTCTCTCTCCTACAGCTATTTTGGGAATGGAGGCACTTTCCCAGCTGTGTAGCCCCAATTCTGACAGCCTGGCCTCTCCATCAATCAACTCCAGGAGACCTCCTTTCTGCTTAAATTAGCAAAATTTAACTAGTAACTTTGTTTTTACAAACAATTAATAATTCGGTATCTAACAGATAAGTATTCAATAAGCAAATAAGAGCAAACCAGTCAATCATGAACCCTGAAGTTATTAAAAGCACTGAGGGTAGAGATGTCAAAAATGATTAGATGCTGTTGAACCAGAAATGCTGGAGGGTGACAGCATTCCTCAGCCCTTGAAACTCACCCATAGTCTCCTGTTCTGCCCTTTGATCCAGGCTTTGGAGAACAGTGTCATGAGAGTAGTACAGCAACTTCTCACCACACAAAATACTCCTGCTACTGAAATGCAAAAGAAATAGAAGCTGCAAAGAAAAGGAAATTAAGGAATGTAAAAAGGGGGAGGAGGCACATAAGAACTGATTTGAGAACAAAGTGTAATATAACACATACAGAAGATCATAATTCAGACAGATATATAAATTTAGGAGCGGGAGACAGAATAAAAGCACGGTTGGATTAGCACTGGGAAACGTCACACACAGATTCCATCATTTGACAAATATTTATTGATCATTTACTTCACGTGAATCTAAGCTAGATGACAGCAGTGGGAATGGAAAAAATACTGATGAACATTATGGAAAAATTAGGCAGCATTTGGTTATAGGCATTGGGGTTATGGTTGGATAAGACAAAGGAAAAGGTCAATAATGACTGTAGTCTCATGTCTAAGTGCTAGAAAAGGGGTAAAACAGTATAATCAAATAGAAAAGCTGGGAGGTATAACTACTTTGGAAGAAATGGTTATTCTGCTTTCAGACAGGCTGAATTTGAGATAACAGGTAGCATTTTTCATATTAATTACTAATTCCATTTCTACTTAACTAATTCAATCAAAAGAATCAAGCCCCTCATCCAACTATAAAGGATTAAGATGCATAAATAGAGAATCTGCAGCAAATGCTAGACTTCTGAGACGTATTCAAAGGCATGGGCTAGATAAGAATATTACATGAGTCCACTGTTTCACAAAAGATGTCCCATGACACAATAATCATCCTCTTTCTGAACATGCTACTGCCACTATCTCTCACACCCTCCCATGCCCTCAGATCCCACCTGAGAAGTTTCATGAGAAAAAAAACTGTGTCACAAGGAATTTTTGGAGAATCTCACAAAGTATAATTACTTTTTGGAATTCTACAATGTACACTTTTGAGAACCCTACTAAGGAAACCTTCTATTTTGTTTAGTCCAGGTATTTCCCAAACTTATTCAAAAGCAGAAATCTATTTTTGAGGAATACCTACCCATAATGACTTTGGGAAATGGTACACAGTAAGCTACTTGAGGGCAGAGAATTTCTTAGTATTCTTTGCCTATTCACCGTACCTAACATGGTATGAAACACACAGGAAACAATGTGTGCTGAAACAAACAACTACTTATAGGGTTTATGTAAAAGCCACATACTTTGGTCCTTTTCTAAAATCTGTTCCAAAACAATAAGGATCATCCTAGGTTTTTTATAAAAGTTCTTCATATACTTCATAAAATCTCTACCATAAATTAATCATGAGTATATTATCCCAATACCACTGGATATAAGCATACTTTTTTTTGCTTCCAAAATTAAGTCCACCCTCAACACACCTGAAGACACCTCTGACGCATAACAATAAATAACTCAAAATAGAGCATTAAGTAAAATGGCTTCATAAAAACTGTGAAGTAATATATAACATCAAACTACTATTCCACATACTCGTTAAAGTATGAGAACTGGATGAAAAACATATGCTTTATATTAATGACAACAATTAAAAGAAGAAAAAGAAATAGTGAAGAAATCCTTTTCCCTTACCTCCTAATCAATTCAGGTAAACCTAAATAGTCACTTATTCCAGTCTCCTTCCCACAATAAGGAGAAGAGGAAGAAAAACATTCTGCCACTGGGTGGGGGAAAGAACAAAGTGTGCCCCTCCAAGCTTCATTCAGTAGCTCAGGGCCAAATGAATCAACATGTTTATCTACTAATACAGCTGAGCTCACTTTACAGTATTATGCACTTGAAAGGAAATGAACTTTTTAAAAATGAAACTAGTACAAATGAGAAAGTTTTTGTTTTTTGTTTCTACAAATTTAGTTAAGCTCTTTGTTTATAAAGACCAAAATTACAGAATAAATCTTTCATTGTGTCAAAATGTTTACTCCAAACTGAAGAAGATTTGAGGAAACTCAGGCTCTAAAACATTTGATCTAAGGGTCAAGGACAGTCTGACTTCTTAGTTCTGCCAGCAGTTTTTAAAACTTGCTTCCTGTACTAGGGAATGTTCACTGTTCTTGCACAAACAATAATAAAAGTCATTTATACAACCACCTTGGTTATTTTTTCCTTTCATTTTAGATTCACTGTTTTGTAAGAGCAAAGGCTACAGTTGTTAATTCTAGTAAGTATTTTGAGTTTTTATTTACCACTATATTTCTACTCATTTAATATTTGTTGGGAAACAATATGAATTAGTTTATTGAAAAACACATCCTGAATGTCTATTATGTGCCAGACATTTTAGATGAAAGTCAGCAAAAGAAATGTGGTTACTGCTCTCCAAGAGCTTTCAATCCAGCTGGGAAAAAAGATACTATAAAATCAGATATATATATAAATATATATATATATACACGTATATATATAAATACACACACACACACACACACACACACACACACACACACATAAATATAAAATGCAGACTATGAGAAGCAAAAAACCACCACGGAAACAAATAACATGATCTAGCCTGGGGGTCGCTTTGGTAGTGACAACTGAACTAAAATTAGCATAACATTAAACATGATTTAAAACAAACACATACACACACATATCCCAAATCATGCTGGGAATAAAAATGTCCACAACTGTCGGGAGGAAAGGGTTTATAGGGGCAATGGTAAAATCTATATGACATCGAAAAAAATAACGGTGATAGCTTCATGTGAACAGCACTAACAGATCACTTATCTCTGTAGGAAGAAAAACAATGGCTAGTCCTGGTATATTTCCAGTCAAAAATAGGTTTTATAGCCAGAACTATTTTCCAATGAAAGAGCCAAACATCAGCTATTAATCTAGTTATTATAATCTCCAATAATCTCAAGTCTTCCAAACAACTATATTGAGTTTGTAACAATACATGTATCCCAAGCCTTAACACCTCACAAAACCCAGGTCGCAAAAAGACAACTTCAGCTTCACAGCTCACAGGATCATATGATGTTAGAGCAGAAACAAATTTCTAGATGTCATCTTACAATAAAACACTTTCACTTTTCAAATCAAACATGAGACCCAAAGTGGGGAAGTAACATATACAACCGTCATTCATCTAGTTAGTAAGGAAGCTGACTAGACCCTGGATCTCCTGAGTCCCAGTCCTATGCTCTTTCTACAGCATTACAATAGCAAGTATGTCAAATGACAAGGAACACACGTGTTGCAAATAAGGAAAAGTTTAAAAACACAGGAATTCCATTTCAAACATGTTACATACCTTCAACTGACATGCACTTCCCTTAAGTCCCTCTTAATGTTCCCTCTTACTACATACCTCAAGGGTAAAAGTGAAGGAAACTACGAACATTTACTGACCCTATAGGGTCCAGGAACTAGGTTGAGTGATTTTTACCTATTTTAATTTCACTTAAATCATTATAACTACCCTCTGAGTAGGATATTATTAATCTCATTTTACTGATTTAGATTTTATTTAGATTCAGAAACACTAAATAACTTACTCAAGGTTACACAGCATAAAAATGGCAGAGGCAGGATTTGAATTCAAGTCTGTATGACTCTAAATCCACGTAGCCACTTTACCACAAAAAAGTAATTTTTAACAGGAAAATATTACACAAAACAGTTCAGTCTCCCGGAGCACTCACCTATGTCCATTTAACTACTGAAGAAAAGTTTTTTAAGTTTCATCTGGGAATCTCATAACCATTTACTACATTATTTTACAAGGAAGCACCAAGTTTTAAACAACTACTTTACGAGCAAAATTTAGAACACATTCTTAGGTTGAATATTGTTTGTATTTTCTTTTCAGCATCCTTTTCAATACCACTGTCACTGCCACCCAGAAAAGCATCAGCTATCCATTCCTTTGAAATGTTGGTTCACGAATAGGGAGAAGGGTACAACACATGACCACTTCAGAGAACCACATGAAAACAAAAACTACATTTTAATAATTCCAATTTCTCCACTGGTGGATAACCCATTAACAGCTCCAATCAGGAGAGAGTATACTACTCAAAAAATAAGAACTAGTAGTGCAAATAAAACAAAGCACATCATAATTGAAAAAAGACCGACTTCTGATTGCATAACTAACCATATCACAGAACTAAGTTTCTGCTTTCCCAGCTCTGCTAAATCTGTATCAGGTTCTCAGCTTCCGGTAGTTGATATTTTCTTTCTGCTGTCATCTCTCATCCAGTTCTCTTTACCCTCATGGATTTATGCTTTAGTTTTCTCTATCATTTTAGTAGGGAGAGAAGTAGGTGTCTTCTCTGATAATACTATTAGAGGATTTTTTTTTTGATCCCTATGGTCTGTTTTCTTCCAATACTCCAAGTATCACTCCCCTTCTCCACCTCTTTATTTCTGTTTGCTTATTTTGACCTCTCTTTTTTTTATGGAGGCTTTCCTCAAATGTCTGATGGTCCTGGATTCTTAGTTCATAGTTAAGAATGAGGTTCTGAAAAGAACTGATTGAAAGATCTGTGTGGGGGAATAGGGCTTGTCAACAGGTGGAATTCACTCTGGGGGCTCTTGTGGTGAGCCAACCAATACCTTAAGATGGTTCAGTTTTCTGCAGGAGATGAGCTGGATAAACTGAAGTTCTGCAAGGAGAAAAAAGGAAGCAAGCTAGACGTTCCAGAGTTTGGATGTACATTTCCCTTAATCTTCCTGTTTTAAATAATCAGCCATCCACTGCCCCTGGTTTCAAAATGCAGGTACTTCTTCAATTTTTTTTTTTTTTTTTTTTTTTTTTTTTTTTTTTTTTTTGCAGTACGCGGGCTTCTCACTGCTGTGGCCTCTCCCGTTGTGGAGCACAGGCTCCGGACGCACAGGCTCAGCGGCCATGGCTTACGAGCCCAGCCGCTCCTCGGCATGTGGGATCTTCCCGGACCGGGGCATGAACCCGTGTCCCCTGCATCGGCAGGCGGACCCCCAACCACTGTGCCACCAGGGAAGCCCCACTTCTTCAATTTTATAAAGAATAAACCTTGGCCTACTGAGGCCAGGATTGGTGGTGGAGGCAGTCACCTACCTATAAGGATACACAGAGAGAGAACCTATAAACGTACCTATTTTCTGACCAATCTCCATTTTCAGGTCCACTTCTGACCTCAACTTTCCTTAGTATCTGGTGCCTCCCAATGCTGAGCCTCTTGGGAGGTTCAGAAAGACACAATACAGATAACCCTTGAATACATGAGCTTAACTGCACAAATCCACTTATACACAGATTTTTTTCACTACATAAGTACTATAATGCAACATGATCTGTAGTTGGTTGAATCTGCGGATACAGAACTCCAGATATGGAGGGCTGATTGTAAAGTTATACGTGGAGTTGTGACTGCATGGGGGTACCCTGTGTTCTTCAAGGGTCAACTGTATTACACCTCTTACAGGTATTGTGCACTTACAGGCATTGTAACCTTTCCTTTCTGCTAATAAGTTACTGCCTGTCCATCTGCTTTCTGATTTCAAAAAATCAGCTATTTCTGACTCCTGCTGTATCTCATTCAGCAGGTGGAGAGTTACTGTCTAAAGCAGCAGTCCCCAACCTTTTCAGCACCAGGGACTGGTTTCGTGGAAGACAACTTTTCCACAGACCGGGGTGAGGGGGGTGAGGGTGGGGAGAGGCAGGTGGGGGGAGTCAAGGGCATTACATTTATCGTGTACTTTATTTCTATTATTAATGCATTGTAATATATAATGAAATAATTATACAACTCACCATAATGCAGAATCAGTGGGAGCCCTGAGCTTGTTTTCATTTGCCACTCACTGATACGTATTTTGTTTAGTTTTTGGTTTTTTAATTAATTTATTTATTTATCTTTGGCTGTGTTGGGTCTTCATTGCTGCGCACAGGCTTCCTCCAGTTGCAGCGAGCGGGGGCTACTCTTCATTGTGGTGTGTGGGCTTCTCATTGCAGTGGCTTCTCTTGTTGTGGAGCACGGGCTCTAGGCACACGGGCTTCAGTAGTTGTGGCACGTGGGCTCAGTAGTTGTGGCTCATGGGCTCTAGACTGCAGGCTCAGTAGTTGTGGCTCATGGGCTTAGTTGATCTGTGGCACATGGGATCTGCCCGGACTAGGGCTCAAACCCATGTCCCCTGCACTGGCAGGCGATTCTTAACCACTGCACCACCAGGGAAGTCCCACAGATAGGGTTTTGACATGAGTCTGCAAGCAACTGACTATGGTCTCTGTGCAGTCTAACCTCTCTGCTAATGATGATCTGTATTTGCAGCCACTCCCCAGTGCTAGCATCACCGCCTCAGCTCCACCTCAGATCATCAGGGATTAGATTCTCATAAGAAGCGCGCAACCTAGATCCCTCTCATGGGCAGTTCACAGTAGGGTTCGTGCTCCTATGAGAATCTAATGCCGCTGCTGAACTGACAGGAGGAGGCGCTCAGGCGGTAACGCGAGTGATGGGGAGAGGCTGTAGATACAGATGAAGCTTTGCTCGCTAGCCCACTGCTCGCCTCCTGCTGTGTGGCCCTGTTCCTACCAGGCCACAACCAGTACCGGTCTGTGGCCCAGGGGTCGGGGACCCCTGGTTTAAAGAGTATAGTCATCCTTCGGTATCCACAGAGTTCCAGGACACTCACAGATACCAAAATCTGCAGATGCTCAAGTCCCTTACATAAAATGACATAGTATTTGCAAACAACCTATGCATACCCTCCATATACTTTAAATCATCTGTAGATTACTTATAATATCTGAAATGATACATATACTATGTAAATAGCTGCCAGCACAAGGCAAATTCAAGCTTTGCTTTTAGGAACTCTCTGGAATTTTTTTTTCAAAATATTTTCAATCTGTGATTGCCTGAATCCACAGATGCAGAACCTTTGGATATGGAAGGGGCCAAGTGTACAAAGTTTCGGTTTTGCAAGATAAAAATAGTTCTGGAGATGGATGGTGGTGACAGCTGTACAGCAGTGTGAATATACTTAACGCCACTGAACTATATGCTTTAAAATGGTTAAAATGGTCAATTTTATGTTATGTAGATTTTACCACAATTTTAAAATATAAGTTTTAAAAAGCGAGGTTTAAAAAAAAACTTACTTCCTGAAAGTCTCCTTCCAAGATCACCATCTGCAAAGTTATCTCTCTCTCCCCAACCAGGGTAACTCTAGTTTTCATAGTACATACATGGTTTACTTTCTTTGTAGCACTTATTGCTGTATGAAATTATCCTGTTTGTTTAACTACTTATTTATTATCTCTGTCCTTCAATTAGAGAGTAGGCACCTGGGCCACCTTCTGACATCACCTACACATTATGGTAATAAGACAATGGTAGGAAAGCAATCAATAAACATTTGGTAGGTGACTTCCCTGGTGGTCCAGTGGGTAACACTCTGCACTCCCAATGCAGGGGGCGCAGGTTCAATCCCTGGTCGGGGAACTAGATCCCACATGCATGCCGCAACTAAGAAGTCCACATGCCGCACCTAAGATTCCAGTGCAGCCAAAATAAATAAGTAAATATTTAAATATTAAAAAAAAATTTCGTGGATAAATTAATTGGTTTCTGGGTCCTAATCCAGACCCCTTGAATGAGAATCCTGGGATTCTCAGGCACTGATTTATAAACACAGAAAACTTGCTATTTATGACACAGTAGCACCCCTCCCTCCAGTTAGAACAATTTGACACATCTGACCCTTAAAACAGATACTCTTTTTTCTTACCAATGAAGACCCATTTGTTTTTGCTTGGAGGACTGAACAACAGGGAAGTTACGGATAAAAGGAGTTTCTAATTATCTTCATATAGGAATACCAGACAACATAGTCAGTATAATTCCTTTAATTCTTTTTACATGATTTTAGCACATATGCCTATTAGAAGAGCTTCCAGATCATAAAGATGTTTACTGATCTATTTTATTATGTAATTCAAACGTCAGGGTAGCAAAAAAAAAAAGAAAAAAAACAACCCTCTTTTCTATTTGTGTACTTGATATTATCTAATTTCCTACAGGAATTTGTTCTATCATCTTCTCTCTCTTGTCCTTTAATCTCACTTTGCCAGTTCTTAGCTCACTCCTAGACAGCAAATAAATTCATCTCCTCATCTCACTATAAAAAAGTCACTTGATCATACAACAAACTCAAGCTACCATCTTCTCTAATCCCCTTCACCACATCAAGCTTCCTAGAAGACTACTTTCTCATTTCCCATTGATTCCTCAACCTTCAATTCCAAGGCAACTAATAAGGCTGTCAACCCCTTAATACAGCAATTGCCCTCTCAGCAGTGACCAATGAGCTCCCCTCTTTCTGATACTCATCATATTTCCCTATCTGTTTAAGTTCTGCTCCTCCTTTCAGATGACTTAAATTCTTTTTTTTTTTTTTTTTTTTTTTTTTTTTGCATTACGCGGGCCTCTCACTGCTGTGGTCTCTCCCGTTGCGGAGCACAGGCTCTGGACGCGCAGGCCCAGCGGCCATGGCTCACGGGCCCAGCCGCTCCGCGGCATGTGGGATCTTCCCGGACCGGGGCACGAACCTGCGTCCCCTGCATCGGCAGGCGGACTCTCAACCACTGCGCCACCAGGGAAGCCCGACTTAAATTCTTTTCATCCTTAAAAAACCCAGAGAGTTCTGGGTGCGAGCCTGGCTCTAACACTTGCTACACTTTTCTGAGCTGGTTGACTCAGGGGCTGGTCTGTCTCCCTAAGGCATGAGTGCAGGCAATACTTATTCATCTTTATATCCCTGAGCTCAAATGGCACATACTAGACTCTCAATAAGGTTTGTGGGAGGGCAGGAAGAAAGGACAAAGGCGAGAGGTGGGAAGGGAGAACAAGGGACAATGAGGGGAAAGATGATACAGGAAAACAGTTATACTTACCTTTTTATCCCTAAGTACAAAGCAGAAAAATTAACCATACTGGAGCCTCAATGTTTGGTAAATCTAACTGAACGCCTACATACTACCTTATTTAATAGTTTTGTTTTATTCAATTTCATTAAACATTTACATTTAAAATTCTAAGAACTGACTATACATTTATCTTAAAGGTGTGGTTGTAAAAATCAAACTGTTAACTATAGTTGTAGACAATAATAAATTCATAGTTCTAGAAATTATTAGTCAGTGAAGCAAAAATATACTTTAGCATTCCTTAACTTCCAGATGGGATAAAGGGGGACACAGCTAGGCTGGAGTCAATATGATATGAGGTAGAAATAGGACAACATTAAAATATGGCAATAAGGTAGGTTAAAAAAAAAAAAGCTCCATAAATTCCCTACCTAAAATTAACTTTTAGATCTATGAAGAAACTGTCATAAATAAGTTGATAGCTTTTTAAAAGCCTTTTCAAAAGTGTGATTTCTGTTACTTAAGGAAAAAGAAGATATCCCTAAATTTAAAAACAAAGTACACATAAACAAACTGCTTTAAATAAATGCTCTTTCACTATATTTCAAGAGAAAACTGTCTAATACTTCGGGGCACTTATTAAACAGTGAAAAGGAAAATACCTCTTTCTAATTAAAAAAAAAGAGGATGAGGATAATTAGAGGAAATAAATCAACTTCACCAAATTCTACTTTGTATAACTTAAAGTTCCTTCCTTTTAGTTTCTACTCGCTGCCATATCTCCAAGTTTCTATTCCCTTTACTTGCTTTTAACTCTCAGTATTCTCCAGAGCTCTGTCCTCCCCCTCTTCCCTTAAGCATATTTGCAGAGCGTTCTTGTGTCACCACAAGGCATAATGGCTAGGAGCACACCCTTTAGGACCAGTGTGCCTGCATCTGAATCCTGACCCCATGACTTACTAGGTGTGTACTCTTAAGACTTAACCTCTCTGTACCTCAGCTTACTCATTTTTAAAAAAGAAAGATAAAATAGTACCAGCCTCACAGGGTTGAATGCTGTCTGGCACATAATAAGTGGTTCAAAAGTGTTAGCTAGAGGGGGACAAAAAATTTATCATCCAAACCAGGGCACTTCTGAGACTTAAAGAGAAGACTATAAATAATCCCACTGGAGCAACAGGGCATAAACCAGAACTGTCCCAGGTAAATCAGGACAGAGTAATCCAATTAGTATAAGAGAACTACAAATGTTGATATGCAACCGTTTCTGCCCTACAAATATCACACAGCTAACCTAATATTGTTCACTTCCAGTTAAAGAAACCTACTTACTTATATACCATTATCTCTGAAAGTGGGTTCAGTGAGGGGGAAAAAAAGGGAAAATAGGTCAGAAAGTTTCAGAAACACCAAATTAAACAAAGTTAAACAAGTTTCTTTCCATCTAGCCTACTGAAAAGTCATTGGTATAATAAAGGCTTAATTAATCTTATAGCTTCAATTTTATTTTGCAACTACAAAGCTATTATAAAATAAAATTTAAATGAGCCACTGGCTTTTTTTCTTAATATAAAGTATGTTACCTATCTATGTTCACTGCTCTTTTCCTCAGTACCTAGCCCATAATGAATAAATATTTGTTGAATGAATTAATACTAAAAAAATTCCTCATGAAAAATTATTTCAGGAACTAAAGCAAAATAAGAAAAAAAATAGAACCCTAGTTTGGGATTTGGGATGAGCTTCTTCAGTTTTGTGGGGGTTTTGTTTTTCGATTGAAGGTTCCAGTAGACTCCTTAGATAAAAACTGCATTGGAGGACTTCCCTGCGCAGTGGTTAAGGATCCGCCTGCCGATGCAAACGACACGGGTTCAAGCCCTGGTCCAGGAAGATCCCACATGCCGCGGAGCAGCTAAGCCCGTGAGCCACAACTACTGAGCCTGTGCTCTAGAGCCCGTGAGCCACAACTACTGAGCCCATGTGCCACAACTACTGGAGCCCGCGTGCCACAACTACTGAAGCCCGCGTGCCCAGAGCCCATGCTCTGCAACGAGAAGCCATCGCAATGAGAAGCCCACGCACTGCAACGAAGAGTAGGTCCTGCTCGCTGCAACTAGAGGAAGCCCGCACGCAGCAAGGAAGATCCAACGCAGCCAAAAATAAATTAATTAAAGAAAGAAACTCCCAAATTGTTAAAAAAAAAAAAAATTGCATTAGATTTTCCATTGCATTCGTTCTCGACTAAATGTGGTTTGCTGATCATGAGGAAACATACTCCTAGAAGAGGAAAATAACAACAGTAGTAGCTAATGTATAAGAAAAATACTATGCTTAAAGGGCTTATATACTTTGGTTCCTTTGATCTTTACAATAACCTTAAGTGATATCTATCTAGCTTGATTTCGGGAATCTTAGTAGATCCCAGGTCCACAGCTTATTTCCAATGGCCTAGTCAGAATTTTCTTAAGTTTGTATGCCTCATTTTTGCTAGCATAATTTGCCTTTCATCAGGTATATTCCAATACAACCTCCTACTAAGCCTAACTCTTGGTAACATAGCTAACCATTAAGTGCTCAAATCCTGTTATGAAATGGTCCATATGAATTCTCTACTACATGGTCTCAAAGGGAAGCATGTCACAGGCATAATGCAGCTGTTATGAATATACATTTATAACTATACATTTGTAACTTAAGAGTAATTTTCCTAGATAGAATTTATCAGAAAAGTTATGATGGGAGAAATGAATATTCATGTAGCAAAAATAATGCCAAATATCAAATTTTGGAGCTTGTAGGGGACTTTACAGAAACTAATAAAAGTAAAATTTTACTGAGCAGAAATCAAATGCATTTCTATCCTTACACTTCAAATCAGGTGGTATTATTATTATTTCCATTCTTTACATGAGGAGACAAGGTTTAGCAATCTGTCCAAGTTTACACAGCTGGTGAGTAGAGGAGCTGGAATTCAAATCCAAGTCTGTCTAACATGAAAACTAGGATCATTAATTTTCTTTACAGTATATTAAGATTCCTCCTATTTAACATTTTTCTGTAACCCAAATTACTCTATTAAAAATAGCAGAAAATGGGCCTCCCTGGTGGCGCAGTGGTTGAGAGTCCGCCTGCCGATGCAGGGGACACGGGTTCGTGCCCCAGTCCGGGAAGATCCCACATGCCACGGAGTGGCTGGGTCCGTGAGCCATGGCCGCTGAGCCTGCGTGTCCAGAGCCTGTGCTCCGCAATGGGAGAGGCCACAACAGTGAGAGGCCCGCGTACCGCAAAAAAAAAAAAAAGAGCAGAAATTTAGAGCTTCACAAGATCTCTAATCCACCTATCTATTTTTACAGCCCCAGTGGTGTAAGTAGTTTTATGTGTTGTTTACATACAGTTAGTTACTGAAAGAGTTAAGATTAAAACTCAGGACTTCTGCTAGATACACATCCAGTTCTTTTCAGCATCACACAATGTTTGTTTTGCTACTATTGAAGTCAAGCCATGAACGACTTCTCCATTTTTGTGAAGGCTGGAAATATTGTGATATATAGCATAGAAAACACTTTTACTTGTAAAAAAGAAAAGGCTTCTACAGTATCTTTATGAAATCATAAACTTAAAAAGCTGTTAAGACTCATTTATATAAACAATCAAAGGCTGATTCTTTCCTAAGGAATTTGACACAAGGCATTCATTACACTACTTGGTTTGTTACAAAACAAATAAGTACGTACACACACACACACACACAACTAGAAGGAAATGTGCCAAAGTTTTGTGCCACCACCACTTCAGCTCAGTTATTGTGACCTCCTTCAAGAAATGATCACATAACCCAGGCTCTATACTATCAGAGTATGTATACCCCTGGCTACGGTGATAATTAGGGGTGAAAAAATGACACAACCTACTCTGGTATCTGCTTTACAGCTGGTGGGAAAAAGCCTATCTTCCTTTCAGATAGTGAGCCATGATGATATTGCCCTGGGGCTTCTAGTAACCACATGCCTACTACAGAGCAGAACCTTGCTTGAAAATGAGAACATCACAGATGGAAAACAGCAGAATGGAGCAGAAGAAAGAACGCCTGACACCATCACCAGGATTCCTGGATTTGGGAATACCTGAAATTAGTCCATCTTGGATTCCCCATTTATATAATCTAATAAATCCATCCCCTCTTAATTTTTCCGTCATTGCTTAAGCTTGTGTTGAGTTGTTGTTGCTTAAAATTTGAAAAGTCCTAATTATTCTCATAAAGTCCTTAAAAAAAACGCTGCAAAATTTTAAACATTAGATTAGTAATTTTATCTATATATACTTTTAAATTTATATACTAACAAAATTTTTAAAATTAAACCCAGTAATATTGTGTTCCTAAACAGGGTTTTAAATCTTTATGTATTAACAACAATTGCATTTTTAAATATTAGAATATTTTGATGTTCAATATTTTCTTTGTATTAAAATTTTTCTAATGGTAGAAAATACCATGTGTCTACCCCTTTGCTCCTTAGCCTTCTGCCATGCCACTCCCCAACTTTAGATTACACTGGGTGGGTAATTCCTCTATTAATGCTCCTAGAATACATAAATCAAATAGAAAATTAAAAAACCAAAATGATTTTGCTCTATCCAAACTCACAGAGAATGTAATAACACCACATATAAGTTCCTTTTTTACACTTCTCTTCCTTAATCATCCTTCCTTTTCTGTTCTTCCTTCATGATCACTTCCTTCCCTTTGGACCAACTAGAAGCTTGCCTCTCCTCCTTTCCAAGGCTAATCCTTTCTTTTATGTTCTCATCTCTTCCCAACCCTTTGCTCCATCAATTATGCTCTGCCAACTTGTAGTATCTCCTTTCCCACTGGCATGTTCCACTCTGCCATCATACATGTACAAGGCTTTCTCTAACTTTTAAAAGAAATTTCACTTGACCAAACTGTACTCATTCTATTGCTACCCTACTTTTCACTGCCGAAGTTTTCGAACAAATGGTTTAAATCCAGTATTTAAGCATAAATCATTCTCTTTTTCCCCAGAAAAGTGGCTTCCAACCCCCTCCCCCAAATCACTGAAACTGAATTCACAAAATTATTTGTCAGATCCAATGGCCTCTTTAAATTTTTTCATTTCCTTTGTACACTCTGTTGTGATATTAACCATCCTCTTGCAAAATTTCTTGTCAACTGGTTCTAATGACATTACTGTTTTAGCTTTCTTCCTTCCTAATAAATAATGCCTTTTGTACTTCCCTAAGGAGGTCGCCTTTTCCTCCCATTCCTCAATTGTTAGTAGAGTTAAGTGTTTCCCGGGTTCATTCTTCAGTCCACTGCTTTCCATATACTTTTTTTGAAAAATTGTACATACCATTAAAATTCAACTGTGTTGTTCTCCTGTATGAGAAAAAATTACACACACAAAAGGCTGAACAACCGACACACAAAAGGCTGAACAACCATTTCTATCATCCCCTCCCCCAAATCAGGACCACTTCTGAATTTCCTGAAATGGCATCAACAGGCTCTAAAACCAAGCCACACACTATCACACCTCTGGGCATTTGGGCTCATCTTCTATTGCCTAGAATACTCTTCCATTCTCAATCTAAAAACTTCTCCTCAGACTCAAATGCCACTTACTCTGTGAAGCCTTTCCTGTCACACATCCACTTCCAAAGCAATGTGAATTCCTAGTTCTCTCTCCTATACAGCCTTGGCACTAAGTAGATACCTTTATTATAGAATTTTTAATGATTTTATATAGTATACATCCCTGTGATAGTACAGTATCATCCTCAATGATAGTGTTTCAGGGCAAGGGACATGTTTTATTCTTTTTGCTTCTTCGGTTGCTATAACATGGTAGGCACTAGATTACTTATTGGAATATATGTTTCAAAAGCCCAGGTTCAGGGCTTCCCTGGTGGCGCAGTGGTTGAGAGTCTGCCTGCCAATGCAGGGGACACGGGTTCGTGCCCCGGTCCAGGAAGATCCCACATGCCACGGAGTGGCTAGGCCTGTGAGCCATGGCTGCTGAGCCTGCAAGTCCGGAGCCTGTGCTCCGCAACGGGAGAGGCCACAACAGTGAGGCGCCCGCGTATCGCAAAAAAAAAAAAGCCCAGGTTCAGAATGTCAGTGACATCCTAAGATATTCGTATACCTACACTGCTTTTGCACATGTCAAAGTTCAAAGTGACTGTTTCCTGAACACAAAAATCATTTACTGACTATACCAGTGATTCAGCATATATGCTTTCTTGCTGTGAATATTACTCTATTTTTTTTTTTTTTTTTTTTCTTTTTGCGGTATGTGGGCCTCTCACTGCTGTGGCCCCTCCCGTTGCGGAGCACAGGCTCCGGACGCACAGCCGCTCCGCGGCATATGGGATCCTCCCAGACCGGGGCACGAACCCGTATCCCCTGCATCGGCAGGCGGACTCTTAACCACTGCGCCACCAGGGAGGCCCCTACTCTATTTTTATATGCAGATGTGCCTTACCTTCTCAACTAATCTGGATAAGTATTTGAGGCCTACAGTTTTTAATGTTAAGTACATTATACTATCTGGTGTGACTCCTTACACTGTAGCTGGTATTCAAAAGTATCGCACAACTGTTCGATGAGCCTCACTGTTAGGAATTCTAAAAACTATCCGACAGATCTGTTATTAACTTATTGTTTTAAATTAAATCAAAGTTTTTCAAAATTCTTCATTAAGAAAAATAAATGTACATGGAACTCAGACAATAAATATATTCAAATCCACAGTCCAAATAACGTATTTATTATTAACAAGAAAAAACAACAGTGGATTATTTCAGTGGTGCTAAGGAATTTTTTTTTTTGCAGGAAACTGCAAATATGGATATATTATATGGCCATTACAAAGGAATTTTCCTTTGGAATTCACAATGTAAAAATTGATTCAGGCAGTGGCACCAATGGAAGTTTAAAACCAAAGTGAAAGGTTGTTGGGAATTATGACCCCACAGGTTTTTAAATGGGGAAAAAATATATCTATAGTGAAGAGATCCAGAAGTCACCTTCTTGATCAACTATACATCATCTACGCAGTATTTTCACCAAAAAAGATTCAAACTGGATGTAATAATAAAGAAAAATTAGACAAATCCAGAATGTGGAATATTCTACAAGGCAACATGATGCATAAAATCCTCAAAGAAAATTAGAATCAATGTCATAGAAAGCAACATAATGTCACATTTTTATTATTCCAGAATAAAACGGGCTAGAGACATAACCAAATATACTGTATAGATCCTGGATTTTTAAAAACATATAAAAGCTTTTTTGGACTGCCATATTAGATATGATTGTTGAATGTATTAATTTTCTTAGTTGTATTAATGATAGTTATAAATACCTCATTCTTGGAGATTTGGGCTAACAGAACTAAGGGATGGAGCAACATCTGCATCATACTTTCAAATGATTCAACTAAAAACAAAAGTAAAACTGTAACTGGGTGAGGTAATGAATATGTTAATTAGTTTAATTATGGTAATCATTTCACCATGTACACATATATCAAAACATTGTATTGTATACCTTAAATATATGCACGTTTTAGCAAATGTACCTTCAAAGGTGGGGGAAAAAAGCACACATAAAGCAAATGTGGTAAAACATTAAGGATGTTTACATGCTCATTAACTCTGTAACTTTTAGCTTTACTGTATAACTAAAATTTTCAAAATTTTCAAGTAGAGTTAAAAGTGAAAGTAATTTCCTCTTCTTTTCATCCACTTTAAAGATAAGTAAATTGATAAAAGCTGAGTACAGAGCCCTACTGTATCTAAGATTTATTTATTTTAAATACTTTTATACAAAATTAATGTTGACCTCTGAGAATATACACTATGTAAACAACTTTGCTTACTAAGAAACAAGGGTAAATGGTAAAACTAAAGGTAACACAAGTAGAGTTCTTTCCCATTTTACACATAAAATTCTGGTCCTTAGCAATAATTATTGGTAACTCCTTTCTCCACTGTGTAACAGAACACACATTAATATTCTTGACTTTACATCTTTTTCCAATGACAAACAGTCAGCCCATGATTCTAACAGATCAAGACCTTTGAAATCAGAGGTCTTATTTTCCCTCTGTGTTCATGTTCTCCCCCACTTCCAGGGCTGAAATGTCTGCAGGGTTCTCTTCTCAGCCTTCCAATTTCAACTTGTCACTGCATTAGTTATCTATCACTGCATAACAGATTACCACAAAACTTAGAGCTTTAAAATAACAATAAGCCTTTATCATCTCACAGTTTCTGTGGGTCAGAAGCTCAGGACCAAAGGTACAAAAGGCACAGGGAAACTACTATAGCACTGCTGCTCAAAAGAGAGAAATCAGGAGGTGGATGAGTCACTGGGCTCATAGCAATTCTGAAATCCAGTGCAATACAGGTAATCCCCGATCAGAATTTAAGGCCTGTTTCTGTCCTCTAGGCTCTTGGTTCTGCTTTCCAAGTCATCCTTTCGTTTCCATAAAGGGTAGCCCATGTTTGCAGCTGTGCAGTTTTCTCAACATGCTTCCTGCCTGCAGAGGTTCAGGGATCCAAAGGCTGCTTTTCGTTTGTACTGTCTTTGTCCAAGTCCAGTGCAAGCTGACAGTGTTTTGGCCAATTCATTCTCATTAAAAGAAAGAAAACGAGGGGAAAGGGAGGAAGAGAGGAGAGAAGAAACTGTGGATCTCCTGAGAATCTTACCATGGTTTACTCCATTGTGAGACAAAGGCCATACCCATAAATCTCTTCAAGATAAGCCCTTCCTTCTATATGTAGGCCTCTGATGAGACTGCTGAGGGACAACTCTAAATGCTCTTAGAACCCCTACTGTTTGACTCAAGAGGTCTTTGAGACAACACCTTGGATCTTTCTGAGGTTTTAAAGGATTTTAAAGTCACATCCTCAGCTTCATCTGTAGAACATGTTTTCCTGAGAGTGTCTTGGAATTGCTGTTTCCCAGAATCTACTCCTTAATTTTAGCAACACTGGTCAAATGAAGAAGCTAGGAATTTTCAAACTCAACAGTTCCACGCTCCTTTTTGTTTAACAGTACTTCCTTTGATTGGTCCCTCTCCTTTTACATTTTATATATAAGCAGCAAGAAGAAACTAGGAATATTTTTAACATTCTGCTACAAAATCCCCTTAGCTAGATCACCTAATTCATTGTGTACATTTTCCTGCTTCTCATTTTATTGCCGGTGACAGAGTTCCTAAACTTTCTGCCACTACAGAACAAGAATCTCCTTCCTCAAATTTCTGATAACATTTTTCTTACTTTTCTCTAAGCTCTTACCCACAGTCTTCTCAAAGGCCTCAAACTTCTACTAACAATCTATTCAAGGCTTTTCAGGCTTTCACTAATGCCTCAAAATCTTTCTAGACTGTGTCCACCACTGAGTTCTAAAGACAGGCCTCCATTTCAGGTTGTTGTTATGGCAAAATAAAACCACTTTGATACCAAAATCTGTACAACTTCTATATAACTACCCCAAAAGTTAGCGTTTCAAATACAGTAAACTCCTGCACAGTTTCAATGGGACAGGAGGGGCTTAGTCAGGTGGTTCTGGACCAGGATCTCTCCTGAGATTGCAGGCAGCATGTTTACCACAGCTGTAGTCATCAAAAGGCTTTACTTGAGTTTACTTAAGTTATGTACAGGTTGAATTGCTTTCTAAACTAGCATATCAACAGCTTATCTTACATGTTTTAAATCACAAAATTTAAGCAATTTATAATTTCACTACAGTTTTATGGGTAACCAGCTGAAACCCTTTTTACAACATGTAAAAACTCAGTAGTGATTATCAAAAGCTGAAGGGTTGTCTCTGTCAAAAGGGGCTATCTAGTCATCTTCCACTAGATTCCTAAACCAAAGATTCAGGGTCCTACTGTCAATAACAAAACCTGGTAGACACCACCCCAGTGTTTCTGACACTGACTCTAGCCCAGCTACCACGCCTATGATTTATGTTGTGAATGAAGACTTAGATTCCATAAAATTAAAGATAAAAGGCACAAAGAAAAGGGAGAAGGCTAAAATGTAGGATATATTAAAAGAAAACTAGAAAAGAAATGAATATAGGCAAAGTAAAAACAAAGGCTGAACTAAAATCCACACTGTAACAAAAGAACAGAAATTTTAATCAGTGAAACAGAAGACAAACTACAAAAATTCACTGAGGACCAAAGAAAAAATAAAAAGGTAAAACATAAGGGAAGAAACATAAGGGATAAATCATGGAAGGTAGAATGCAAATAGCCAATCAAAAATAATGCACCATGCTACTACTGTAGATTAAGGGGCCACAAATTCTTTGCCACTCTTTCCATTAAGAGATGGACTCTGTTCCTCCTCCTCTTGAATCTAGGCTGGCCTTGTGACTTGTTTGACCAATAAAATGTATTAGAACAAATACTGTGCCAGCTCTGGTTCTAGCCTTTAGTAGGGCTGGAAGTTTGCATTCTCAGAAGCCAGCCAAATGCTCTGAAGTTCAGGCTGTCCTGCTGAAGAAAGGCAACAGGAAGGAGAACCAAGGCACTCCCAGTCAACATTCAGCACCAAGGACCCAAATATGGGAGCAAAGCCTTCTGGGATCTCCCAGTTTTGCCTAGTTACCCTCTAAATGCAGCCAACTGAGTGACCCCAATTGAGATCACCAGAATAACCACTGAGTCAAACCACAGAATCATGAAAAATAATAAATCATTGTTTTAAACCACTAAGTGTTGGATAATGTTATATAGCAGCAGATAACCAATGTAGCTATACTGCTCTAAAACGACACAGTACTACTGTCAAAATATATAGCTATGTGTCTAGTCTGAAGTATAAGATACTTGCATCCCAAGTCCTTGCTAGAAAGTATTATCTTAAACTATCTGAAAACCCAGCTTGTTTCAAAAGCCTGGTTAAAAATAATAGTTTTTTCTATTTCTTAAATTACCCTCTGTTATTTACTTATGTGAAAAAATATTCTAAATTCTATCCTAGGATTAAGTCAGGCATAGAAGACTGGGTGATAGATTTTAATACTACATCTTCCAATTCTACTGACATCTACGTTAAGATGTTTTAAGAAAATTTCACTTGTGTAACTTCTCTGATTCCTTCCTTTGAGGACTTACTATGCAGTAGGCATTCAATAGCAAAGATAAACAAGGTAACTATGAAGCAGAATTGAAGACAGGTAAAAATTTTATCACTCCCCTCCCTTTTCCAGGGAGTCAATCCCTGCCTAGTCTGTGTTCCCAAAGCACTCTGTACAAATCTCTATTTTTTAATAATAATAGTAAAAGCAGCTAACATTTATGAAGCACATACTATGTGCCTGGCGTAATTCAAAGCCTTTCACATGATTTAACTCAATCCTCACAATAACTTTCATAAGGTAAGAACTATTATTATCCCCACAATACAGAGGGAATTAACTCATCTTAAAGAGTCTCTTCCCCCACTTAGACTCTAGACTCTATGAAGGCAGGTGACCTGCATCTCCATATCCTCCCCAGTCTCCAGTACATACTTCTCTAATTTGATTAAAGAAATGAGTTTATCCAAGTACTAGAAATAAATATGCTCACTTATTTTACAGGAACAATTTTTCACTCCTCAAAAGCATAAAGTGGTAACACCTTTTTAGACTAAGATAAAATTGCTTGGGGCTAAATAAAAATCTCTGGGTAACTGGTAAGAAAAATTAACAAAAAAGAAGTTTATCAATTCATTGATAAACACAACTATTAAGACCTAAACTTTTATAAACAAGTCTAATTTGAGAGTAATCTATTTTTATTCAGCACCATTTTAATGCTGAAAGCCATAAATATCACCCTGAAAGCGATATAAATTTGCATTAAAAATAATTTTTTTAAAGAAGTCAGTGACAGAGGAATAAGAAAATAAGGGGTAGTACTCATTAAAATATATGGATGAAAAAATCCAAGTAAATATAAAATCCAAGTAAATATAAAACCTAACACTTTGAACAATGTAATTTGGGTCTTTTTGGGTTGGTAGAGTTGGAATCATCAGCTATAAAACCTGTGACTACCAATTTCGTTGCATACTGACTTAAAAACAAAAAGGAAAACCTTTATATAATTGACTTGATACACTAAAAACTCACAATCCTCAGAAAACTGGCTAGAAACTGAAATTTGGATTCTGCAAGGAGAATCAAGTCAAATTGAGGATCACTTTACAAACATACTTCCTAATTCACTATCAACTCAGAATACCAAACTGCCCTTTTTTGTTGCTTTTTTTGTTTGTTTGTGTTTTTTTTTGTTTTGCGGTACGCAGGCCTCTCACTGTTGTGGCCTCTCCCATTGCGGAGCACAGGCTCCAGATGCCAAGGCTCAGTGGCCACGGCTCACAGGCCTAGCCGCTCCACGGCATGTGGGATCTTCCCGGACCAGGGCACAAACCCGTGTCCCCTACATCAGCAGGCGGACTCTCAACCACTGTGCCACCAGGGAAGCCCAAACTACCCTTTTTTTAAGAAGGGAGCACAAGTCTAGTACTCCTACGAACAGAAAAAATCGCTATATTTTAGAATAATCTCCACAGGGGTAAATTTTAGAGGATGCTGTGTGCCAAATTTTCAATCTGACCTCTATAAAGGTTGGAAATTGTCTCTGCTAGAAATCTAAGAACTGAAGTACAAACATTATAACTATATATATATATATATATATATATATATATATATATATATATATATGTCATACTTTTTGTGGCACACATTGTTGGTTCGCTAATGCAGTATCAATTCCCAATACCTTTTACCCTGGCCACCTCCCACTACAGACTGAAAGCCATCTTAAAACCTTGAAGCAACAACTGCAGGAATGAAAAGCCAACAAGCTAAAGAAGCAGAGAGAGCTTGAATCTTTGGTGATTTTATCCTTATCTGATAAACAACCAGCTACTGCCCACCTTTACCCTTCTTAGGTAAAATAAATAAACCTGTCTTTGTTGCTGTTGGCTACCTCGTTATTCAGTTATTTTTAGCAGAATGCTTGCCTTATTAATACATTTAAAACATATAAAGAATATGGTTCTCTAATTCCTTTAAGTAAAAAAAAGTTATAGTACTTGTGTAAATAAACAACAGTCATACTGATGCCAAATGTATGACAATCCTATATATTTTCCCTTAATAATATTTTTCTGATTATAAAAGTTACACATTCAACTTCAGAAATTTTACAAAATACAGAAAAATATAATGAAGAAAACAACCCACTACCCAGAGATAACCACTTTTAATATTTTGGTATATTTCCTTCCAATCAATTTTTACACCTATATCAATATACAGAACTATGCTTTTTATTTTCATAAATTGGTATCATGCAGGATACCATTTATTATTACTATTAACTAATACACACACAAAGTAACAATAATTCAGTAACAGATGAAAGAACGTAAGACTTAAAATTAAACTGTCTCTTCCACCATTCACACACAACCCCCCCACACCCTCACCGTTCCACTTGTCAAAAATAGCCACTTTTAATACTTCTGGCATTATAGCTCTTTTTCTTATCACCTGTGACCGTATCAACTGACTTCCCACTATGAAGGTGAAAAATTGTTCCCCTTCGCCTTTCTTCCCAATTTTTACTACTTTTATTTTCATTTTTAGTTTTTCTATTGGTTGATATCACAACATTAAAAAATATACTTAAGCCTCTATTTCTTGACACATGAATTTTAGATAGAATGTCTTAGTTTGCAAACGTGGAAGATAAGGAAATTAGTGTTCTTACATGGCAAACATTTTTAGTCAACCACAGGATTAAAATGCAACTATCATTTGGCTTTACCCAATCCTGAGTGAGGAAGAAAAAATATATACATACTTGTTGCTGTAGCACTAATTCATTTAATTTAAGAAAAAGTGTTGGAAAAGATAGCAGTATCATAATAGCAAATACAGGAAAACAAACTAATTTTTGAAAATGTTAAAGACACACATAACTTTTAAAATGATAAAAGATGAAGACTGAGGAAGAGAGCACAACATTCAGGCCAGACAACAGAAAAAGAGTACTAACTCCTCTTTTACACTTGTCTTCTCACAAGAGAGCCATCATAATGCAAACACTGATGTCCAAAGGTGCTGAGAAGATAGTAAGTTATCACTTTGAGTTCCAGTTAGCATCAGTAATCTTTGAGAAATAGAGAGTATCAGAAAGGTACTAAAAACAAAACAAAATAAAAACCTGTACAGACAAGGATCCTTAACTGTTTTTATAGGAGAAAACAATAGGTGAGACTAAATATTAAATATTAGTAAACTTGATGTCAAAGTTAGCAATATCCTATAACATATTAAGTAGCAATAGCAGCTACTGTTTATTAACTGTTTAGTATATCCCATGAACTGTGATAAAACTAATCAAACATTATGACCTTTTATATGGTCTTACAACCATATAAAACAGACATTATTATCATCTCCATCTTACAGATGAGAAATTTAAGGCATATTAAGACTGAGTATTTTGCCCACAGTCAGTAGTAAAAGGCAAAGCCAAGACTTGAAGTTCCATTCTCTTAACCACTGGACTAAACTGACAGTATATGAGTTCTTAAAAATGAGAAAAATAGATGGATGAGAAATAAGAATAGGTTCACTAGAAGCAAGTTTTATCAAAGTAGTCATTCTTTTCTGAGTTACCATGTTGCAACAGCATAGACAAATCTCTAAGACATATTGTTAAGTGATGATGATGCCATTTATGGAAAATGAGACAAAACAGAAAGATCCAAATGTTTATACAGAATAGAGCACAGAAGTCTCATTTCTTCAATTATTCCTATTCCTGTGCCCTGCCCAATTTTCTTCAATCCTAATCTCTGGGCAAGAGACAAATACTACTTACAGTTGGCATGTATCTTTCTGGTTCTCAAATATTTGAGGAAAAATTTGACTTTATTACTGGCACAACACACTTGACACTAATATTTCTGAGAAGGAAAATAATAGTGGAGGAGTTATATGGTACTCTATTTATTTGCTGCTTTGGTCTTTTATAAAAAGAACTCATATATGACTTCCATAACACAAATGTTTAAAATCATAATGATGCTCAAAGGAAACAGGGCAAAAGTTTCTAAGTATGGCCTCAATGGCCTCCTTGGAAGAGAAGTTTGATACGGTAGAATATGTAACACTTAAAAACCTTTGCCAAGACAAAACTAAAGTTAAAAGGCATAAACAAATCAGGAAAATATCAATATCTGCAACAGTGACAAAACAATCAATAAAGTAACAGTATCCGGGATATATAAAAAGTTCTTACAAATAAATAAGAACATATACAATTTATGAACTTGACTAAAGACAGGCTTCAATACAAAAACTGACTAAGGATAAGAACAAGCAATTTATTTGAAGAAAGCAATGGCTAAAAGCAGTAACAATAAAGTTAAGCCTCAGTAACAAAGAAATGTAAAATAAAATAGCAATATAATGGCAAAAACTAAAAAGCGGGGGAAGCAGGGGAAGGAGGGATAAATTGGGAGACTGGGATTGACATATACACACTACTATATATAAAATAGATAACTAATAAGGACCTACTGTATAGCACAGGGAACTCTTCTCTATACTCTGTAATGACCTATATGGGAAAAGAATGTAAAAGAGAGTGGATATATGTATAACTGAGTCACCCTGCTGTACAGCAGAAATTAACACAACACTGTAAATCAACTATATACTCCAATAAAAACTAAAAAAAACCAAACAAACAAAAAACCAAACAAACAAAAAAAGAATAACACCCAGTGATGGCTATGGTATGAGAAAGCACAAACTTTTACAACTAGTGATGGGAAAGTATAATAAATACATTGTTACGTTCACTTCTGGGCACTACATTCTAAGACAAACTGAGATATTTCCATAGTAGGACAAGATTACGTATGAGAGCTAGAAATCATGTCATACAATAAATGAATTAAATAAAAGAGAACACTTTGCTTAAAAAGAAGATTTTAGAGAAGACATCATAGTGACCTTGAAATATCTGAAGGCCTATCACATGGAAAACAGAACTTGTTTTATACTGCTCAGGAAGGCAAAACAAAGACCACTAGTGCTCAGAGCTGTTAAAAAATGAAACAGTCATGCCTTATACAGTTAGATTTTAGTTACAATAAATGATCCATCAGAAATACATCAGAAAAGATTCTTCTTATAAGCTTGAAAAGTTAAGTTTCATGAACTCAGAAGCACTTCTCAGTTCTAAGAGTAAAGCAAAAATTACCCTTAAAATATGGATAAACCTTCCAGAACTATGACCACTACTGTATTTTCACTACAGTGTCCCACTTACCTGGTTTAGATAACTTATATACTCACCTATTCTGGGACTAAGAGGGTTCTGCCCAGCCACCTCTGCCAGGAATAACCATTTAGTCAGTTCTACTAATTCCTACCCCATTAGTTCCTACACACAAAAACACACCAGATATA
Organism: Mesoplodon densirostris; assembly: GCF_025265405.1. NCBI lineage: Eukaryota > Metazoa > Chordata > Mammalia > Artiodactyla > Ziphiidae > Mesoplodon > Mesoplodon densirostris. Next base: position 127,696,991 of record NC_082662.1, on the reverse strand, counting down.
TGACCTGATCTGGAATCCCAAAACTCTATCCTAGGTACAGGCTGCTTTCATAACTGTGATGATCTATTCTATATTCCCTGCCTTGCTTCAGCTGTCCCAAATTGAGTTCCTTGCCCTGAAATCTGTGACATACTGCTATTTGAACCTCTAGAATTGTCTTCTTCCTCTTCCTTATTCATTCGTCAAAAATAAGATTAAGAGCCTACTATGTTCAAGGTACTGGTGGACCCTATATGGGAAAGAAATATAGTTATACTGGACAAGTTTCCTGCCCTCAGGGAGTTTATAATGGAGAAAGTAAAATTATGGGTCTATGTAATAACTAGTTAATATAAAGCCTCAAGGAAGCAAAGGCATGAAAGGGATGTAATATTAGAGACAAGAGAATTCATTCTAACTTTGTAAGACTGTGATGTGGGAAAATACCAAGGAGGTGATACTAAAACTTGGCTTTGAGGGTCATGAAAGATTTTCACCAACAAAGACAGAAGGAAAAAAAAAAATGCCAAGCAGAAAAACTGGCATAAGCAAAAACATACCTATAAGAAAATACAGTGGTAGGTGCATGGTTATAACATCAGTAAGACAATGTGACTGAACAGAATGCCAATAATTAAAGAAAGTTTCTCCATGTCAAAGGATACAGAAGCTATGGAGGTAGCTTCTCCAAGGGAGTTAACACAACAAGTTCAAGAGGTATAGCTTCCCTGCACTCCCCAATGGCACATGAAGTTTCCACCAGATGGAAGATACTCCCCTTTTCCGTTCTTAGACAGTTTTAAACCCTCCTGTCCAACAGTTCTTACCCCCTCACCAGGTACTAATAATAGATTTTTAAAAAGAACTCCAGTACATTCCTGAGTGACAAGAAAGAAACAAAATATGAAGTATCATAAAACTGGCAATAAAGAAATTCCGCTACTGGTCCTGGCTCTGGCTCTGCCCCTGACTCAAAAAATGACCTGTTTTCTAATCTGTAAGATAAATGGGTATAATACTAGACAACTTCCAAAGTCTCCTCTAGCTTAAAATTCTATAAATTTACTTGGAAAAAAGGTTTAGCTATGTTTACAGGTGACTGGAGCTCAGCTGGTTTAAACCATTGTTTCCTCAACCACAAAGGCAGACGAAACTTCTACTCCTCTTAATCTGGTATGAGTAATTAAATTAACAAATAACAAAACTAAGTGACTTATAAAGCTTGAACAATTTTATATCTATACATTAAAACATATGCCTAGCAGAGTTCCACTTCCAGTGATTGCAGGGTGACTTGTATTAGGCTAACTTTCCCATATATAAAATTATAATTCTGTACAAAATACTAAAAAAAAACTATCTGAAGGCAGTGGAAAGCACCAAAAGCAAGCAGAAACTGGGGGGAAGTTGGCCCCTGAAAGAAGGGAACTGCACTGGATGAGATTTGTATTTTTATAATGGCTTTTTGCTTGAGGGGCTCCTCCATTCCTTGAGATTAGTGTGGATAAAAACTTAGACAAAAAATCATAGTCTTGCTGGCTTAAGGAGTCAGATGATGGAGTTCAGAACTGCCAAAAACTTTTCATGGCTAGAAAGTAAGAAGGATATCCCACGAGAGAGGGAGACACAGAGGAGCCCCCAAACCTGCACGTAAACTCTGCCCAAATTCTAGATAAATACTGCATGTATAGGAAAAACTCCAATGCATAGGAAAAACTCCAATAAGCCTGAAAGCATAAAGCAAAAAGTGGAGGAAAAAAGCAGAGATTTCAACTGCTTTTCACAACAGGAGAAATGAACTATAGAGACTGAATAGAATCAAGTTAAGTACCAATTAGAACATAAAGCAGTGGTGTTCAGTAGGAAATAAGAGATCACCACAATGAACTGTATACAGCTGAAAATTACCAGATGTGAAGTAACAAGAAAATGTAATCATAGGCAAAGAAAAAAAAACAATCAATAGAAACCAACTCCAAGAAAATCCTAACGTCAGAATTAGCAGACAAAAGAACAACAATAGATGAAATGGACAAATTCCTTACAATACACAATTTACTCAAACTGACACAAGATGAAACAAAATCTGAATAGTCCTATATCTATTAAATAAATTGAATGTATTATAAAAAAACTCACAAAAATGCTCCAACCCAGATGGCTTCACTGATTGCATTTTATCAAACATATAAGGAAGAAATAAAACCCATCTTCTGCAAATTCCTTCAAAATTTGAGGAGGGAATTCTCAATCTATTTTATGAGTCTACCATAACTTATGCAAAACCTGAAATGAAAATTATCAATCAATATTCTGATAAATGTAAAAAAGGATCCTTAACAAAGTATTAGTGAATCGAAACCGGCAACATGGGACTTCCCTGGTGGCGCAGTGGTTAGAAATCCACCTGCCAATGCAGGCGACATGGGTTCAATCCCTGGTCCAGGAAGATCCCACATGCCGCAGAGCAACTAAGCCCATGTCCCACAACTACTGAGCCCGTGTGCCACAACTATTGACGCCTGGGTGCCTAGAGCCCATGCTCTGCACCAAGAGAAGCCATCACAACGAGAAGCCCTAGCACCGCAACAAAGAGTAGCCCCCGCTCACCACAACTAGAGAAAGCCCGCACGCAGCAACAAAGACCCAATGCAGCCAAAAATAAATTAATTAAATTAAAAAAAAACTGGCAATATATTAAAGATCATCATAACTAAATGGGATTTATTCCAGCAATGAAAGTAGTATACTATATTAACATATTAAAAGAATAATGGGAAAAATTAAACGGTAATTTCAATAGATGCCAGAAAATCTCCTGAAAAATTTGAATACCCCCTCATGATAAAAACTCTCAGCAAACTAGGGAATAGAAGGGAACTTTCTCAACCCAATAAAGGGCAGCAATGAAATCCTACATGATACTTAGGGGTAAAATAAATGCTTTCCCAGTAAGATGAGAATTAAGGCAAAAATGTCCACTCTCACCAATTATACTCAACATTATATTAGAGGTCCTAACCAGTGAAGTAAGACCAGAAAAATTAATTAAAGGCATAAAGACTGGAAAGGAAGAAACAGAACTGTGGCTCTTTGCAGATGACAATCATCACAAAATATTTAGAGTAACTAACATTAATAAGTAAATTTAATGAGACTGTAGGATATAAAATCAATACACAAACTCAACTGTTGATTGGTAAGGTGTGTAATGGCAATTTTATAATTATATAACCCTAGAATGCATATGAAAGCTATTTGATGGTTCTCTCCATTTGGTTTACTTGATTAAAATTTTCAAAACAAATATATTGAAACAATAGGAAAAACAAATTTCATATTACAGCAAATACATTAAATCTCCAAGTTTCAATGCTATTAGAAAATAAATTTAATTTTTCCATGTTTCTTCTCCATTTATAACATCAATAGTCAAAGCGAGCTTCTCTAATCTACCAGGTGGTTTATATAGTCACTACCACCACTACCACCGCTTTTTATTCTCTATGGAAAATGCTTGCTGCTGAGTAGTAAACAGGAAATCATACTGTCATTTTCTCTCTCCTTTATCACTTCATATTTCAAAGGTCACTTTGTGAATAAAACTTGAACAAAATGTACACAAGTACATACAAATTAAAGGAGAAGGAAAGACCCTTGGACTTAGATAAGCATCCCCAAAAATGCACACTTTGTTTTCTGTAACAACTTACAATTGACTAGATCACAACACGCGTTAAAAACATAACCAAGCTTACATTCTTCGTTACTGAGGTATATTTTGCACAGTGGGGATTAAGCTGTTTTGTGAGAAAACTCATAAACATATAAAGTTTTAGTTTAGAATAACCAAATACTAACATTCTAGTTCATCTAATCAAACCATTTCACAGAATATAAGACAAATGTCATTCAATGGACACAGTTTATAGATATCCCTGAATTGGAAACTATAAGTACAAGGCAAACTAGGGAAAAAGTTCTTTAAAAGCACAAGCTGGTTACACACACAAAACACAACATGAAAGTTAGATTTGTTAAATACAACAAAAAGTGTAAGTAATTAATATACCATGCAGCATTTTCATCAATCAAAATGTTTTAATGATAAAACTACCTCTTAGATTTGTACCAATTTCAAAACATCAAGATGATGAGTTGACTAGAAATACATTACAAATTTTAATTTGTTATCAAAGGAACTGGCTCTCCACATTAATAAGAGACTACTTAGGTTTTTAAGAAACAGTACTATTAACCAAACAAAATTTTATGAATTACAATAAACCCTTATGTAATATTATTACAATATACTTATTTCTATAATTTAAACCCTTTAAGCAGGTTAAATTTCCCACTTTATTAATACAATAACTTTCTTAAGAGCATATATTACTACTAAGCTGCATTGGAAACTAAGAAAGCAAAACTTTTGACATCTAGTTTAAAGATTGAGTTACCTAGAGTATGCCTACAGGCTGGTCTTTGAAGAAGGTAAATTAAGAAGTGTCTAATACATATGCAGATGCCTCTTATCCTGATGTGCAGTCAAACTGTGAGGTGCTCTCCTAGGACCAGTAAGAAGGAAAACGCAGATAATACTCCAGTTTGCAACTGACGTTTCTTTTATTGTCATTTCTAACACCAACAATACTATGTTAATGTGTTATCTCAATTAATACTCACCATTTTGCAATTGCTCCAGCTAAGTACAGGAAAAAAGGTTTCACTACTGATATATCGCTAATAACCAAAGTTAGGAAAGCATTTATCCTACATAAAATCAGTAATTATCTTTAAGTCTTTTCTTCCTTTTCTAGGAAGATATTTACTTTAGAGCAACTTATTAATACTATAAGTACAAATAAAATGAGATTATACCTGGATAGGAGCTAAGAACTGATTCATAAATACAGGTTTGAGAAAAAGGACTGATAGTCAAAGTAAGAACTATAAATTTTTCTATATTCACTTATTTTATTTATAGTTTAATAGTTTAAAACCACTCCTCTACATACATTATCTCACAATGCTTACAATCACACTGTGATGTAAAGGAGGCAGATATATTTATTTTCAAATGAGTATACCAAAGTTCAGGTGATAATAATCTACCCAGGGTAATAAGCAAGGAGCAAATAATAATTAATAATCTTTCAGAAGAAATTCTTTGAACCAAAATACAGCCAAACAACAACAGGCTATATAATGAAATTTGCTTGACTAAAACATAAAATTATTATTAAAATAACACTGAAAATCTCCAAAGGAATAAATTAAGAGTAGAAGAAAAAAAGATGTCCAACTGTTTCAACTAATCCTGTCAAGAGTACAGTTAAACACTAGCATCACAAATCCTCACTCAGTGAAATCTAACTTATCAAAGTATAGGGAAAATACATAAATTGTAAAAATAGAGGACACTATCTGTAACCCCAGTCTTTCATTCAGAAATATACACAGACTAAAAGGGATCACCAGACACCTGAAGAAAACAACCACTACAAAAAAAAGAACCAAAATAAACAAACTGGAAGAGTTATTCAATGAGGAGAAAAAACTTAAAATGTTTTTAGTGTCGTAAGATTACAGATTATATTATATATGTAAAATAAGAGCAGGTGACTATCAACTAGACGGAATTCCCAGAAATATAAAGTAAAAGCTGAGATAAGTAATTCAATAAAGGGCAAGAAGAGTCAAGGAAATCTCTCAGAACAAAGAGAAAAAACAAAGACATAAAAGAAAAACTTCAAAACAGAGTATTGGTATAGAAGCTCTAGGAAAAAAACATGAAAGACTATAGAGAACATAGAAGGGAAAAAATAATGAAAGAAATACAGAAGATTTCCCAGAACTGAAGAACAGCCCACATTTTCAAAGGATCCACCAAATGCTTTATAGGATAAATTTAAAAGGACTATAACTCATCCTCCTTAAATTTCATAACGCCAAGGATAAAGAGGCATCAACACAAAAAGATTCCAGAAAACAAAAACAGGTTACCTACAAAAATACTATTCATCTTAGCATCAAACCTCTTATCAGTAAAACTGGTTACTAAAAGGTAATGAAACACAACCTTCAGAATGCTGAAGGAAAATTATTTTAAACTTGAACTCTATACCAACCAAGGGCACGTATCAGGTGCAAAAGTGAAAAGGACATTACAAAAATGGTGTTGACAAGCACCCAAACACATTCTTTCTGAAAACGGTACTTCAGGAAGTACTCCAGAAAAGTACAAAATAAATCCAAAACAAAAAGAAGACAGACATGAGAGCTAAGAAAACACTTTTCCAAAAATGCAATTAAATAATGATATTAGCTAAGCATTATACTCAGAAAAAAGTCAGTTCATATTAGAACTTCAACAAACAGTATGATTAAAAAGCTAGATAACCAAGTGATATGATGAAGAAGGGACACCCTCTTCTTCCAACAGGGGGAAAATGTAGTAATTAGAAAATCCAGAAATAAGTTATATGCCAAACTAGAAGCCAAACTAAAGTATGGGATGATCTTGAGTACCAAGAGAGTATAAAAATCCATCTATTCAATCCAAAAATGGGCAGAAGACCTAAACAGACATTTCTCCAAAGAAGATATAAAGATTGCCAACAAACACATGAAAGAATGCTCAACATCATTAATCATTAGAGAAATGCAAATCAAAACTACAATGAGATATCATCTCACACCGGTCAGAAGAGCAATCATCAAAAAATCTACAAAACAGGGCTTCCCTGGTGGCGCAGTGGTTGAGAGTCCGCCTGCTGATGCAGGGGACACAGGTTCGTGCCCCGGTCCGGGAGGATCCCACATGCTGCGGAGCGGCTGGGCCCGTGAGCCATGGCCGCTGAGCCTGCACGTCCGGAGCCTGTGCTCCGCAACGGGAGAGGCCACAACAGTGAGAGGCCAGCATCCCGCAAAAAAAAAAAAAAAAAAAAAAAAAAAAAAAATCTACAAACAATAAATGCTGGAGAGGGTGTGGAGAAAAGGGAACCCTCTTGCACTGTTGGTGGGAATGTAAATTGATACAGCCACTATGGAGAACGGTATGGAGGTTCCTTAAAAAACTACAAATAGAACTACCATACGACCCAGCAATCCCACTATTGGGCATATACCCTGAGAAAACCATAATTCAAAAAGAGTCATGTACCAAAATGTTCACTGCAGCTCTATTTACAATAGCCAGGACATGGAAGCAACGTAAGTGTCCATCAACAGATGAACGGATAAAGAAGATGTGGCACATATATACAATAGAATATTACTCAGCCATAAAAAGGAATGAAACTGAGTTATTTGTAGTGAGGTGGATGGACCTAGAGACTGTCATAGAGAGTGAAGTAAGTCAGAAAGAGAAAAACAAATACCGTATGCTAACACATATATATGGAATAAAAAAAAAAAAAAAGAAAGAAAGAAAAAGAAAATGGTCGGAAGAACCTACGGGCAAGAGGGAATAAAGATGCAGACCTACTAGAGAATGGACTTGAGGATACGGGGAGGGGGAAGGGTAAGCTGGGACAAAGTGAGAGAGTGGCATGGACATATATACATTACCAAACGTAAAACAGATAGTGGGAAGCAGCCGCATAGCACAGGGAGATCAGCTCGGTGCTTTGTGACCATCTAGAGGGGTGGGACAGGCAGGGTGGGAGGGAGGGAGATGCAAGAGGGAAGAGATATGGGGACATACGTAAATGTATAACTGATTCACTTTGTTATAAAGCAGAAACTGACACACCTTTGTAAAGCAATTATACTCTAATAAAGATGTTTAAAAAAAAAAATCCAGGCTTCCCTGGTGGCGCAGTGGTTGAGAGTACGCCTGCCGATGCAGGGGACACTGCCCCGGTCCGGGAGGATCCCACATGCCGCGGAGCGGCTGGGCCCGTGAGCCATGGCCACTGAGCCTGCGCGTCTGGAACCTGTGCTACGCAATAGGAGAGGCCACAACAGTAAGAGGCCCGCGTACAGCAAAAAAAAAAAAAATCCATCCATTCTCTATGGATCCCATCATACTACTCTGTTTAGCAGTATTATGTACATAATCATAATATGGATTAATGCTTATCAGAATCAGCAAATATAACTATTATAAACCTTAAAAATATAAAATCAATGTTACAGTTGACATAAAATGGGAAGGGAATGTGGAATTCAAGGGAAGGATTGTGAGGGGTACTAATCTTCCTCAACTTATAAAGTGGCAAGTTTATACTTTCTAGAATTAATGGTGCAAGTGCTAGAAGTTTAATTACAAACACCAAAAAGTAAACAAATATCAATAAAAGAAAGAGAATAGGCATTAAAACTTTAAATTCTTCATTTTTCCACAATGAAGATATACTAGATTACTTAAGATTTATCAAAAACAATGTTTAGCATATTATATATAAAACTGGGATAATAATCAGGAGAATTAGAAATAGAAAAGGTCTCTCTGAGGAAAGAAACTAGTTAGAAGAGGTAGAGTTACTTTTCATTCTATACCTTGTGTACTATTCAAATTCTTATGCTTATATGACTATTACTTCCCAAAATACACACACACACACACACACACACACACACACACACACACTCATTACAATCCCCATTCACTAAACAATTCAGGAAAAACACTGAGAAATTCTTTTTCATTTTTCTATATTCCATGCACTATACACCAAACTTCTATTTTGGTATTTCATACAAGACACGATTAATTAAATAAGACTCAAGAACCACCCTAAACCCTTGATAAAATGTGGTGATAGTAATAGCTTACATTTGTGTTAGAACTGCCAAAACACATCCATACCTACTATCTCATTTAATCCTCACAACAGTCTTGTGAGAGCAAATTTTTGAGATTAATAAAGTAAAACTCGGGCTTCCCTGGTGGAGCAGTGGCTGAGAGTCCGCCTGCCGATGCAGGGGACACGGGTTCGTGCCCCGGTCCGGGAAGATCCCACATGCCGCGGAGCAGCTGGGCCCATGAGCCATGGCCGCTGAGCCTGCGCGTCTGGAGCCTGTGCTCCGCAACGGGAGAGGCCACAACAGTGAGAGGCCCACGTACAGCAATAAATAAATAAATAGAGTAAAACTCCAAAAGGTTTAAGTTATTTGCCAGCCCCCCACAAAAAAATAGGAAAAATAATATAAATGTAATGGACAAGTTAAAAATTTTTAACTGCTGGTGGGAATGTGAATTGGTACAGCCACTATGGAGAACGGTATGGAGGTTCCTTAAAAAACTACAAATAGAACTACCATATGACCCAGCAATCCCACTACTGGGCATATACCCTGAGAAAACCATAATTCAAAAAGAGACATGTACCAAAATGTTCATAGCAGCCCTATTTACAATAGCCCGGAGATGGAAACAACCTAAGTGTCCATCATCGGATGAATGGATAAAGAAGATGTGGCACATATATACAATGGAATATTACTCAGCCATAAAAAGAAATGAAATTGAGCTATTTGTAATGAGGTGGATGGACCTAGAGTCTGTCATACAGAGTGAAGTAAGTCAGAAAGAGAAAGACAAATACTGTATGCTGACACATATATATGGAATTTAAGAAAAAAATGTCATCAAGAACATAGGGGTAAGACAGGAATAAAGACACAGACCTACTAGAGCATGGACTTGAGGATATGGGGAGGGGGAAGGGTAAGCTGTGACAAAGTGAAAGAGCGGCATGGACATATATACACTACCAAACGTAAGGTAGATAGCTAGTGGGAAGCAGCTGCATAGCACAGGGAGATCAGCTCGGTTCTTTGTAACCGCCTGGAGGGGTGGGATAGGGAGGGTGGGAGGGAGACGCAAAAGGGAGGGGATATGGGAACATATGTATATGTATAACTGATTAAATTTGTAAAATAAAAAAAAAATTAAAAAAAAAATAACTTTTATACAGCACTGAAATGTGAAAATGCTTTCCAAATTTATAATATGAGAATAACATGAGAAAAATTAAACTTAACGGTACGAATAGCCACTTTGGAAAACAGTTTAGCAGTTTTTATATAGTTAAACATACACTTACCAAATGACTCAGTAATCTCATTCTTAGGTTAATACACAAGAAAAATGAAAACACATCACACAAAGACGTGCACTCAAATGATCACATCAGCTTTATTCATAACAGCCAAAAACTAGAAACAACCCAAGTGTCCACCAACTGGTAAACAGATAAATTGTGGTATGTCCAGATAGTGGAATACCACTCAAGAAGAAAAAGGAACAAACTAATGATATATACAACAACACAGATGGATCTTTAAAGTATTATGCTATGTGAAAGTAACCAGACACAAAGGACTACATATTGTATGATCCTACTTATATGAAATTCTAGAAAAGCAGAATTATAGTAACAGCAAATCAGTGGTTGCCAGAGTTCAGGGAAGAGGACTGTGTAGGGGAATGAGGGAACTTGCTGGGATGATAGATATGTTCTGTATCATGATTTTAGGGTTTGTTACACTAGTGTATAAATTGAGCAAAATTCATCAAAGTAAAAATTAGTGGATTAAAATTGGTGAATTTTATTGTATGTAAATTACAACTCAATAAGGCCGATTTTTTTTTTTTTTTTTTTTTTTTTTTTTTTTTGCGGTACGCGGGCCTCTCACTGCTGTGGCCTCTCCCGTTGCGGAGCACAGGCTCCGGACGCGCAGGCTCAGTGGCCATGGCTCACGGGCCCAGCTGCTCCGCGGCATGTGGGATCTCCCCAGACCGGGGCACGAACCCGTGTCCCCTGCATCGGCAGGCAGACTCTCAACCACTGCACCACCAGGGAAGCCCAATAAGGCCGACTTTTTAAAAACTCATTAACACATAATCATATTAACTATTGACAACGCTTTTTAGCCTAAGTATTAACTACAGAACTTCAAAGAATATTAAAAATCACTAAATTATTAAAAGGTAACTCTTAACCAGAAAACAGATATATGAGAACTTAAAAGCTCTGAGAATGTAACCATCTTCATCCTACTGAATTTGGCCATGTGGATAAACAGTAGTTGCCTGGCAACTAATCTAAACTCTAGTCTAGATTTCTAGTAAACACACTGACTACATTAGCAGGTGATCTCATGGAGGATAAACTAAGCTTTACATTGAAGAGTTCCTTTAGTATTAAAACATAATAATGCATTTGAATTATTTATCTAAAGTATCTAAATAACTTTACGAAATAAGTAATAATTATTTCTTATTATTAACAAGGAATAATAAAAGTAGATCATGAAAAATTAAAATATGAAATTAAACATACATACACACACACACACACACACACACACACAATCCCTTTCCTCATTCGGTCTTTTACCTTAGGACTTTACTTATCTAACTATGGGATTACTGAATCCATGAGTTTGTGAGTGAATCCTTCCTCTTTATTACTTTAAGCCCCTTCCCTGCCACCGCCCAAACTGGCTTAATATAACTGAATACTTTTATTTATATATTTACATGTCTTTAAATGCATACAAGTTAAATACTTTTCTAGATATTAAATCATTCTAAAGACATCTCTCTGGATTGTAGAATCTGTGGACAATACAGAAAAATACAACATGAACTTTCTGTAACATCCATGCACACAACATACCAGAAAGCCAAACCTTCTTGATTAGAAATGATCAAAATCAAGAATTACAAAGAATTCCTAAATAACAAGCAAATTCCTAACACATATGTTAAATATCGTTTCTATCTTAGTGGACATAGTATGTCACAGTTTACTTTGTTAACAGCATCAGAAAAAAATATCAACTTCCAGGACACCACTTAGTGTTAGCACACTTACCAACCATATTATTTTCAGTTTTGTTGAACACTTACCCCTCTTCTGAACCCAACCTTCTTTCACAATGGTAACATCGCTCATGATGGCGCCCCTCTGAGCCCCCAACTTGGAGAAAAGGTACTTTGTGATACCAGCTTTGGGGTTTGGATTCTCTGCTGCTGCTGCCCTTCCCACTCTCTAGTGATGACTCAGCCTGGAAGGAAGTATTGAAGAAAGAATTTCTTTTTTTTCCATTCTTGCAACTCACATAGCAATAACAAACAACTAATTCTTTGTAAATGTCTTCAACTGGCCTGACCTCACATAAAAGTCTAGCTCTTCAAACTGGGGAACTTATTTATTAAGTAGTTTTATAATGAATGCACTTCCCTGGTCTTGTGACAGAACTTCAAAGGACAGTGAAACTTTTAACCTACGAGGTTGCAACAAAAAAAATTTCTTAAGAAAACCACTGTCACACCTACCCAAATAATACAGAAAATTTCCTTGGTAATGTGTGTTTGAGGTGAAAAGGGAAGAGAACAAAAGTGAGGTGGACTAAAAGTAAATCTTCATGTATGTCTAGTTTCAAAATCTCAGTAAATTTAGAAATAGTATGGCAAAGCAATTGTGAATGTTTTTAATTGCTGGATTTTATGTAAAAAACAATGTGCTAAGTAACCTACATTTATCTATGCTTACTCTGCCTGTTCCAATAAATATTTTAGGTAGATTACAATAAATAAAATATTATAAATCATATAAAATCAATTATTTTTTAAAGTAGATGGAGCAAAACAAAGGGAATATGAAAGTGGGAAAAAGTATGGAGTATTCAGGACACGTCAAGAACTATTACAGGTGCTTACATCTATTATACAATTAACTCCATTTCATAGATGGAAAAACTGAGGCTCAGAGATTAAGTGGCTTGCATGATTTCAACACAGCTAATGAATGATGGCACCAAGATCTGAACCCAATCTACCTGATTCCAGAGCCTGCATTCTTATTGACTTATGATAAAAAGAAGCCAGAGTAAAAATCTACATATTTGTGAAAGATGGATCACAAATTTAACTTGAAGCTTTCAGGAAGCAATACAAATAAGGAAATACAATCTGTTTCAATATTTACAGTATCCATAAATATTTTTAAAAAGAAAAAAAGAAGTTGTTCACAAGGAAACAATTCGTTCTAGGACAAAAATCTGAAATTTAACCCATAGGTCTTCATAAGATACCTTGTAGTGTACTAAACAAAAGTCCTCAAAAATATCCTCACATATATACAGCAATGAGCTTTACTGGCTATTTCTTATTGTCCCTCTCAAGCTAAAAAGGAAAGTGCCAAGATAAAATTGAATTAAAGCATTTCCACAGAAAGGGACCAAAAAACGTGACACAGGAACCCAGGCATAAATTTTAGATAACCAGAAAAATGGATGTATGGACTATAGAACTATACTATTTTCTCAAATATGGCTTTAATAAATAGTGCATAGGAATAAGTTCAAGGTTAGACTTCCTAGCCAGTACTGAAATGAATTACAGTTCTTTTTCCAATGCAAATTAAGTACAGAGCCTAATCATTTAGCAGTCAGGAACTAAGACTACCATTCTCTTAAGAAAAGACTGACAAAGTTTATATGGCTGAATAGAAGACCACCCCACTCATGTGCCATGGGACTGAGGGCAGCAACTACAGGCTGGAGCAAGACTGTCCTCAAAATCATTCAGGTCTGCTACTGTACAGAGTCAAAAGGAATATTAGAATCTCGGTGTATTCTCCCAAAATATGTTTGACAGAATACAAAGAGAAATTCCAGAAAAATAAGAAAAAGAGGGTTAAAAAAAGAAAAAAAAATTATTTGGTCAAGTAAGTTTGCAAAATACTATAAACCATGCCTTTCTCTTGAAACAACACTATTACCATATTAAAGGTACAAAATATATAATGTATAAACTTATTTATCTCAGCAAATCCTAAACTTACTTGAACACACAGGGCTTTTTTTTTTTCCTTTAGTAACATGTATTGAAATCCAGGGGAACACACTGTGAAAAACAGCCATAGGAAATGGCCACATAATTCAAGACAAGACCCATTTCACCATTAAAAACAGGCAAAAAACAAAAACAAAAAAGCTTTCAGTAAAGAATCAAAACATCATTTTAATTTGATTTATGTAACTTCCTGTAGAACTCAACATGGTCAACTGGCTACTTAATATGAAGCTAGATAACTGAAAGGGTTAACTCTATATACAACATAAATAATTACAATTAACCCTTGAATAACATGGGTTTGAACTGTGCAGGTCCATTTATACGTGGTTTTTTTTTTTTTTTCAATAAATACAGTACCTGCATTTTCATTTTACAGAGCTTTAAACTAACTGCGGGGAAAAGTTTGTGTTCAATTAGAGACCACAATATGTAGAATCAAAAGAACTAAAGTTTGAATCCTTATTTTATCCAAACTGTTTCAGTTTCCTGCCCTTGGATAAGTCATTTATCAATTCCTTTGTTTTTGAGACAGAGGTAGCAGTAAGCAGATTTTTGACACTGGGGTTGGGGTGAGGGAAGCAACCCACCCCAGTACTGGTCAAGAGTCAACTGTATAAGGGAGTTAAATATTAGGGACACTAGTGCAAAATGATGTCTTTAGAAGAACTGCTCTTAGACCTTCTCTTTGGTAGTACTTACAGCAAGAGGCCTCACATCTATTAAGCCATTCTTGGTTTCTGACTATAAAATTGTATACACTGGGTAAATGAAAATTCGTATCTTAATATCCTTGGGATTGGAAAGGGAAGAGATCAGCGACCAACACTTAGTAATAATCAAAAAATAATATACATCCAATAAACATATATAGAATATTTTCCTATTAAAATAATTTGTATTATAATACCCTTATATAAAACACTAGAAAAACAAAAGTATTTTCAAATTGGTTCTATTTTTTTCTAAGTGGACATTTCATTGATAGAATCTTAAAGCTAGAAGGGACCCTCATTTTACTGTTGAAGAAACAGAAGTCAAGACAGATAAGTGACTTGCCCAACATCATACAGCTAATTTATAAGAGAATCAAGACCACAAAAAACAGGTACACACTTTCCACTAGCACTGCCTCTTCAGGACGAAACAATATATTGAAATATTCAGATCAACCCAAAATCAATGAATTCTGTTTTATAAAGAAACTGTTTCCAAAAACTAGTTTTTTAGATAAAGATGTTTATCAGTGCCTATACATTTAAACTTTTTAAATGTATATTAAATCAACAGGACAAAATTTATCATCTTCAACAGGGCAGTGAACCAGGTACTACAGAGATGGCTTTATCCATTTTGCATCTTAAAATGTTACCAAATTCCACCCATATTCATAATTTTCAGCTTTAAAACTGCTCTGGGTCACCTCTGGCTAAAATTATACATTATTTGAACACAATTTAAAAGACGTTCAAAGGTATACTACTCTAGGATTATGACCAATAAGCTAGAAATAAACGATGTCTTTAGTATAGAACCAATGCTATCGACTCTCAAGCAGTAAACTATATTCTTTGATCTACTTTTCCTACAGTGGCAACACTCTTGCACCAAGTCAAATACGCTCTCCCACTCAGTTTTCCATGTTATTAAAAACACTAATCTGCTAAACGATGGGCTGTACTTTAGGCATGTAATCTGCTTCCTAAAGTAGAGTCCTATAGTCCTAACTTCTTTAGAAATGTGTTCTATCCAATGAGCTGTAAGAAAGAAAATTTGGTTTATTTTTCTTTTAATCCTATTGCGTTAAACATTCATTGCAGGGTAATCTAATTTTTCCCATTCTTATAAAAAATTTAATACAAAATTCTTAGTAGATTCAACTTATAATTTACACAAAGCAGTTACACTAGAAGTATTTTCATACAAAATTATCTGAGAATTTGATAATGATAATAATTACATTTGAATGTCATTTTACAATTTACAAAACATTTTCACATCTTTTACCTCATTCAATAGCATTATTATTTAGTAAAGCAATTTAATGCTGCCTGGCACATAAGAGATGCTCAACAAATATGGAATAAATGAATGAATGGATGAATGAAAGAACAAAGATGCAGCTTTAGATACCTAATAAAGACGAAGCAAATTAATACTGTAAGTCGACAGAGAATGGTATGAAGCCTGGTAAAAACAAACCTGAACTTAAACATTATGGAAGCACCTACAAAAAAATAAAGTTGAAATAAATATTCTTCCCTATTCATTAAAGTATGTTTCCTATAGACCTCCATTAGTTTTAAGGCCTAACACACATTAAAATTATCCTTTTTTCTTGACATTTTTTTGACTCTTTTTGTTGAGATGGTCAAGTTTCAATTCCCAAACAAATCAAGCATCAACACTGCCCAAAATTATCCATGAGAGGAAAAAGGGAAAGAATACGGTATTTTCTTCATGATACTTTTAAGAATTTTTAAAAGATATCTGTTTACTTACAGCAGCCAACCATTCAATTTTAAGCAATAAAGTTCTTCAAACATCTGTTTAAAATATCATTCATGCAAGAAAACATTATATACATATATATATATATATATATATATACACACACACACATATATGTTCATTCAGTCAATAAAGATGTATTGATTATCTACTCTGTGACAAGAACTATAATTGAGTATACAGGGGGTAAGCAAAACTAAGGATTTCAAAAATCTTTTCCAAACCTATAATAATTTGTTATCAAAGTGCTTTCACATACATATTCTCATTTAACTCTAAAACAAATTTGTGCAGTAGCTATCACATCTACAATTTTGAACCTAAGAAGACCGTAACCAATCAATAATGATGACATTTCCTCACAGTTACCATAACAAGTTAGTGACAAGTAACTACTTCTTCTATCAGTTTGTTGTGCTTTCTACAAAATAACACAATATGAGCTCTCAAAAACATGTACATTTGTGAATAGTTCTGAACATTATTTTCTGTAACAAATTATATTTCAGAAGTCCAGTAAAGCATGTTTTCAAATAAATTAAAAATTAAATATAACTACTGTATCAGAAACGAAATTATAACAGAAGACTAAAAGTTGACATAAAGTTAAAAAGCACCCCCAGCAATTCTATTTTATAAAGAGCGAAGTTCATAGGTTAATAATTTCCTGTATGTTAATTTCTAAGTTAAAAGCCATGATACAAATCTATAACACAACCTGCTATAAACTACTATACATTTGGCTATAATTAATACTATGCAGAATATACTTGTTCTGCACCCACATTTTTTATATACTTTAGATATGCTAGTCAAACTAAAGTAATGAACTGATATCCAAATACAATAGAAAGTTGCTACTTTGAAAAACAAATGATGGTCAAGGGTAACCATGGTGTAATTCTATGATATTTACTGATTTTAAGAAATAGGTGAAACTAATGTATGCCATAATAAATGCATAAGGCTAATGAAACTTTTAAAAGGATTTGAGAGAAAGGAAAAATAGTGGAGTGGAAGGGAAATTCAAGGTAATCTGATCTCCACTTCAAATAACTCTAAGCCTGTCTGTCCTTTTAAGAGTTGTTATCCTGCTAAAAACATATCATATAGGGAAGTGAACCATACAAACTATATACTTTGGATACCATTCCTCTCTTCATACTACAATACAGTTTGTGGATTTTCTTTCAACTCTTTCTATATAGATATCTTCACTGTTTCACACTATGGGAAAATACCTGAATAAGCAAAGGAAAGATTTCTAAAT
The DNA here is from genome assembly GCF_025265405.1 of Mesoplodon densirostris. NCBI lineage: Eukaryota > Metazoa > Chordata > Mammalia > Artiodactyla > Ziphiidae > Mesoplodon > Mesoplodon densirostris. Next base: position 127,679,415 of record NC_082662.1, on the reverse strand, counting down.
TTCACACAAAATATCAGTTATTCTAAATAGCCAATTCTTAAAAATCAGCTTTATAAACTTTGAAATATGCATACAAAACCATAAAGCATTCCCCCCCCTCTTCCCTACCCTTGTTTAGGGCATTTGCATGCCATTTCAACCAACACATCCATTATTAATCGAGTAAAAAAAAGCAACTCGTGCTGGGTGATATATTTAATATTCTAATTTGAAACAACTAAGAAAATGCTTATTGGATTCCTCTGGCTCACCTAAACCACTGAACAAGCTCCTGACAAATTCACCCCTACATTTCTCATGTAAAATGTGGCTTGTCTCTATTTGAAAGCACTTATGTAACAACACACGGACAGGTTGAGGGTTGCTACTAAAACAATCTTAGTTGCACAGTTGGCCATATTTTTCCAATACACCTGTAAAATCCTTCTAAAATCTGACTCAGGGACCTCCCTGATTATAAAACAAAAAGAATCCACACACACAAAAATGCCATTAATCAGCCTGACAGATTTTACTCCTGATTAAACTGAAAGTTAACCAGTAGGTATGGAATCCTGTAACAAAGTTCATTCAATGGTGCATTAGAAAGAGCACAGGACAGGACAAGAAACTTGGGTCCCTATTCCCAACTCTGCCCGGCCCAGACTAATGCTATATAAGGTCCTTTAATTCTCTGTGACTCAGTTTCCTTAGCCATAAAAATAAAAGTGTAGCATTAGATGAACTCTAAATAGCTCTTATTTATGGTTCTTCAAGTTTAAAGCTACTGAGTATCTATTTCACTTATAGATGGCATCTTAGGTGATAGTATCCTGATTATACACAGTTCCTGTCCTCAAAAGGTTAATATATAGTTGAGAAGATAAAACATTCAAACATCAATTCCACTCAGACAAAATTTGGACTAAATTCCACTACTGGCAAAAATACCATCTTCCTCCCCCTCTCATCCCCTAGACTCCCAAATATAGTCAGAGGCTTTTTCAATTAACATAGGGAAGAAAAATTCTCATTTGAAAATCTCCCAGTGATTTCTTCCAATATTTTTTTTTTTACTTTTCCCTCTGAATATTAGCAAAATATACCCATTTAAAAGTGTGAAATATCTGTAACTGGTGACAAATAAATATAAACAGAGTATTGAAAAGAACTAAAAAACAAATCTACAGGTCAAGAAGCATACACTAATTTACCTATCGACTACTATTTGAAGATTTCCTGGCAAAGGAAATGTTTACATTTAACATGTTCAAAGACTATGGTGCTACAATAAAACATGTAAACATCTGTGGCATTTAATTCAGCATTTGAAAGAAATGAAATGAAAAAAAAAGTTAAGGATCAGTCAGTATGTTTTACTATATTATCTTGATTTCTGTGGAAATTATACTGTACAAGTTTACTGAAATTTAGCATCGTCATTGTGAATTCTAATAGCAGGTACAAACAGGCTAGGACAAACACTGAAAGAAAAAGTGTTTCAAAATTACTAAAGTTAAAATGAAACAAATTTTTACAATGCCAGAAAAAGTATTTTCTCCTGTGAAAATCACTTTCAAAAGTGTAACAGGCTACTGTGAAGATTAAATGCATTTATACATGTTAAGCACATATTAACAGTACCTGGCACATGCAAGCGCTCATCAGGCACTGGCTAGCATTAACTGTAAATTGAATGTAGCTCTATCATACGTAAAAGGCCATGATAAAACATGTAAGTTAACATCAGATGATTCAGGCAACTACAGAAAAGTACATGGTGTACGAAACGAACATTTAGAATTCTGATGCGCACTCTGAAACCTGGAGTAAAAAACAGAGAAATTTTAAATAATTTAAATAATCTAACACAAATCTACAAAAATTAATCATGTGCATTAATTTATATTAACTTAAAAATAAAAATGCAAGTCAAATTACATGACTGATTTGGTCAAAATGAAATGGTTTCTTTTTCTGTCTTGCATCTTATGTTAGTCATATATTCTTATGTTAAATATTTTTTAGTGCTTGAAACTTAATCACACTATAAAGACTAGATCCTATCAAATCATGCTAAAAATCCAATTAACACATCATTAACAATTGCCTTATCTTCCCAAGGGTGAATTATAGTACTAAAAGATATAACAACAAAAGAAAGTATAGCCATCTTTTCATAAAAATATGCAAAGTTTAAGTAAATTCTAAACTTCCACAAAATTAATTTGTAAAACCAGTTCCTCTTTTTAAAGAAAAGTAAGTAGTCGAAAATTTCCATTGAATTTTTTGTAAGAATGTCTCATGTTTAAATAGAAAGCTAGAGTTTAAAAAACCTTAAATCCTTACTTTGCACAAGACTCTATGCTAAGTACATGTGTCCCATATGTTTAACGAAAACATGTTTAGATTTGCAGTGATTAGGAAAACAAATTCACTGTCTAATAGTAGTGATCTTCTGGATGAAATGTAAATAGTAAAAGTTTTTAATCAAATCAGTCCCTACCACACAGTTCACACTCTAATATTTGTTGAATGAATGAATGAATGAAATCTTATTTAAAATATTTTACAGCCATTTAAGTTACATAAACAAAAACATCCAAAGCAATATTCTGACATACACAATTTAAACTAAGAGTCAAAGTAAAAATTAATTTTAAGTTGGAAAACAATTCACTAAAGTAATCATTACAGAACGGCTAAAAGTAGGAGACAAAATGAATACAAATAATAGTTTCAAAAAATTTTTTGCAGAATTACTTTAGACATTATTTTTCAAACACTCTAAGAAAACATACTACATACTGCAAATACACGGTACAAACATAAAACTAAAACTTTACATTCACCTAACTTCCAATGTTGTCTCATTCGTGTGATATATGCACTTCCCTTACTTTAAAATTAAAAGTTCAAACCAGTCAAAGATATTGGGATAAACCCTAGTGAGAAAAACAAAAAACAGGTCTTCAGATACAATCTCACTGGTGAACTTTCAAAGTCAAGACTATGTATCGGCAAAGGAAAAAAAATCTACAGTCCTGACTTCTATCTTGCAAATAATTGTGCATCCTGTCATATACCTTAAAACTACTAATAAGTAGATATTCCAATAAAAGATGTTTTCACGTTTTAGACAACCACCTCCTGTAATATTCCTATTCATTTACACTTATTTCGCCATGACAAGTTCTGAAGACACAGTTCCCTAAACCATCTTTATGGAATTCTTCCTCCTTTGACTTTTTCAACTACTTTCCAACAATGCATAACCTAATTTAGTGACTTTCTATAAAAAACAAAGCCCAGTAGTTGTCTAATGATTTACAGTCCACTAAAAGATATTACATGACCATGCTTTACCAAAGATGGAACATATATCTAAATTGATGATTTGAGGCAGTTGCCAACGTATTAACTACAAAAAAAGTCACTATTCCACGTTCTTTAGCTTCATGATGAACTAAAAAAGTGTGAACATTTTATTGACACCAGTAATTAATATAGATACCTGTGTTTCACTGTTGAATTTCTACTTGGAAACGTTATCCATTACAAACTACTGGGCTTTCAACCAATTACCACACTGGTGAAACGTGTTGGTTCTATTTTCATAACATGATTTTGGTGGAAGAAACGTGAGTATGCCAGCCTTGACTTATGGGTAAACATTTCCTCTGCTTTCAGAAGATAAACAGTAAATACCGGTATTGAAAACAGGGCCCCAAAGAAATTCAATCTAGCCTAACTGTAGATTCCCGGGAAATCCCAAACAAGGGGTGACCCCGCCTAGGAGTCAGGGTGAACACAGCAACCAGCTCCGCTTCAACTTTGGGCTCGGAAGGGCCCCACTAGCATCATGGCTGATGCAGACCGATGCGCAGGAGAAGGTGGACGAGGAAGAGGCTGGTTTGTTTACTTGCAGCCAGAGCCGCCGCCGCCGCCGCCAGCAGCGACAGCATCACTGGATCCGCCAAAGCCAGCATCTTCCGTACATTTCTATTCTTAGCACACAACTCCGGAGCGGATCAAAACCCCACTACTATTAAAAACACAGACAAGCACGTTCCCCACCTCCCACACACCCCCACCCCACCAGGGCCGTCTCTTCCTGTGCGCCGGCGACGGGGTGGGGGTGGGGGGGGCGGTGTGGAGAACAAGACCCCGGGGAGCCGTCGCATCCCTGCCTTCCCCCACCCACGCGCACACAGCCCCCTCCCCCACCCAAACGCCCTGACACAGGCGCTCCCCGCGTTACATAACCCCGCCGCCACCCCAGGCCGAGCGGGCCCCCTCCCCTAGCCGCCGGCCGGCGAAGAGGGTAAGCGGGCTGGATCGAGAGTGGCGCAGAGACCAGAGGCGCCGGGCCCGAGCGGCCCAGACCCGGACCGCATCGCTAGGCCAGGAACACCCTCCCCGACCCCCGCGCAACGCCGCCTCAGCTTCCCTCAGCAAAGTGAGGGGTGCGGTCCGTCCGCGCCGGGCATCCCCGGCCTCCGCACCCGCATCCCAACCCCAGCCCCCGGCGACCCAGCCCCCGCCCACGCCCCCGGCGCGATGACAAGCCGGACGCCCCCACCTCATTCACCCACCGCCAACCCGCCTGAGGGGGACCCGGAGGGAGAACCGACGCGGTGGGGAGAGGGCGAGAGTGGGGGGCGGTGGCTGTTACCTGCAAAGGCGGCGGCGGCGGCCCCGCAGCTGCTCGGGCGGCGGCGGAGGATGGAGCCGGGGGGCGGGGGGAGGAGAGGGGGCGACTCGGGGGTCCCCCTCCCTCCTCCTCCCCTCCTGTCCTCCCCCCACCCCGCAGAGCCTCTGGCCCCCCTGGAGCCGGTGTGGCCGGCGGGAGGGCAGGCGGCGGGCTGCAGGGGAGGGAGGGAGGGAGCCGGCCGGGCCGCGGAGCTGGAGCGGGAGGAGGCGGAGGAGGAGGCGGCGGCGGCGGCGGCGGCAGCGGCGGCGGCGGCGGCGGCGGGAGGAGGGAGGCGGCGGGGGGAGGGGGCGGAGACTCTACGTGGGAATCGGATCTCGGCTACAAATTCAATTCATCACCAGAAAACTCCGCTCGGGCGGGGGCCGGGTCGCGCCGGCGAGGCGAGGCGGCGGCGGGTGGAGGCTCTGGGCCCTGGCGGCCTGGCGCGGGTCGGGGGTCTGCGGCCTCCTCTCGGGCTGCGCCCCGCTGGGGGGCCCGCCGCCGCCTCCCCGCCCCCTCCTCCCTATGGGGCCGCCGCTGATCAGCTCTCGCCGCCGCCGCCGCCGCAGGCTTGTTGTTGACTTTGAGGAAAACTCCTGACGTCAGGGACTGGCGCACGGCGACTGGCGGGAGCTGTTTCCCCGCGTCCCCAGCCGGCCCGCCGCCTCTGCCCCCTCCCCGCAGGTCCCCGTCCGCGGGCTTCCCCGCGCCCCCAAGCCCGCGGCGGCCCGCGCCCCTTCTCCTCTCGCGAGAACACGCCCCCCCTCGCCAGCCGAAGCCGGGAGCGGGGCGTCGTTCCTGGGCGGGAAGTTGTGGGTTTTCCCCGCGCCCTCGTGGCGCGTCGCGGGCACCCGAGGCCCGGTAGGGGAGGCTCTTCTGCCTTCTGCGCGCAGCCGTGCCCGGGGCTTTTCCTCCCGCCCGCCGCAGCTCCAAGGAGGTCAGGCCGGGCGCGTGAGGGGCCCAGACCTGAGGCCCCAGAGATGGGCGGTGCCCTGGGGGGGGCGCGCCCCGTTAAGCTTAGAGCCGGGCGAGAACCGACCCCACCCCTCTGCACCTCAGAGGTCAGTCCAGAGTCTGACACCGTTCCTGACTCCTAGGAGACCTATCGTCCAGTCTAGAACACCTCTCTCGGAAGAGCCATCCTCCCTGGGCTTCCTGTAAGCAATCACCGCACATAGTGTACGGCTTGCATTAGCATCGTAATTCAACCTTAAAATTTCACACTTTTTAGAGACAGTAGTTTTCATTGACTTTGGGGAAGCCATGATGTATTGCATTCACTACAAAGAAGATAGATAGCATTTCTTTCTTTTGAAGTTCATGGCTTCTGAGGATATTTGCAATGGAAACACTATGTTTTTTTGTTTCAAAATGGCCATTTTTTTAAACTATACATCATACTCCATAAAGTTATAAAAGAAGTTTACTTTTTCTGACACCATGTTGCTTCTGGAACACTTTGAAAAAACCGTATTATTTCACCACGTGGCTCTAACCTTGATGGGGTGGGTACCTGTTATTTCTCCCAGTGCAAGATTCTTGTTAGTGCTTTTAGCTTCTTTCTGTAGAAGAGTGATTCCTTCTGACGCGCACTTCCTACTCTTACCATGTCCTGACAACATTGGGATGGTAGTCATTCTTTTACACTATATCCCTAGTATTTATATAGGGAGTTGTATTTATACATCTATGTCCACACCTTTTATGAAATGCACATCTATTGGGATTGTGGACAGGGATATGAAACCTAATTTAAAAAGTGCTTTTTAAGTCGATTTTCTCCATTTGTAAGGGAAGCACTTCTCTGACCGTTTCAGAACAAAATTTGCCATTTTAATATATACAATCCACCCGAGAGTAAAAGTCCTCAATTGCTGCTTTTCTCCTTCTTCCGTATTTACCAGCGCGTCATGAACTGATTAATAAATATACACTGTCTCCTAATTCTATTTAGTTTATCTGTGTATAAAATATAATTTATTACCATAATTATCAGACCTCTAACAGCCCCTATTGGCAAAGTTATTCCGTTACAGATTTCTTGCTTGGGAGTAACAAAAATGGGTCAGATTTTTATTCTATAATAACCCAACCCACTTTTTATTTTTAAGAAAATAGTCACTATGACACCAGCACTAAAAAGAGTGTCTCAAAAGCTCTTTTAAATACTTAACTCTGAGAGTGGTGATATTCTGAATTACCAGATATCTCTTATCAACTGCAATTTTCATTTGTTTCCAATTTTAACATCAACATATTTGTGAGAACCAAATTTGTCTTATGAGCCATACTGCCTCAAAATATTTCTCCATCTCATCAGATTGTATTAAATCTTAACTGGATTAAATCCTAAAAGTAAATATTGTATAAACTACAATGGATTATATACTCTGGGCTTCGTGTATTTGAAAAGTTGTAAACTTCTATTTCTTCTGTGTTTTGTACTTCTACTCTAGTAGTTTCATCAATTTCTGTAATAAAAGCATATCAGTTTTTATTATACAATTATTTATTATAGAACTATTATTTACTTAAGTACCATTGTTCTTTCTCTTAGACTGTGCCATCATGAATTTTGCAGAATCTGCCAATTGTGATATGATGGTACTCCATACACAGTGTATGCTAGAGATCTCCTCTTCGTTGTCATCACTTTCCAATAATATGGGCAGCAGGAGCATGTTTATCCATGGGAATGTCCCTCCTAAATTTTGGAGACAAAGCCCTCATTCTTTATTAAGCCAGAAATTCTTAAGGCTAGTATCTCTCAGTAGTAGTTACTTATGCAGCTTAAGAAAAGCATTCACTTTTCTTGACTACCAATGAGTAAATTAGATACTGAGAGCTATTTGTTAGTACGTCCACCATTTCTTGGGTGTAACTTAAACTAGAAGGCACATTTAGAATTTCAGGACATCAGGTAACAAAAATTAAGTTACTGCCTCTCTGCCTTTATAACAAGCGTATCTTGTCTCCAGTGTCTAGAACAGAACATGACACAAAGTATGCACAAAATGTGTTTGTTGGATAAATTAATGAATGAATGGGCAAATAACTCTGTGTCCTATGTGCAGTTTATACTATACTCTCCTCTTGGGATGGCTTATTGGAAAGATCATGAACACACTTTGGAGACTTGGAGATCTGAGTTCAAATCCTCCCTCTGCAGAATTTAGGTCTCAGGCAAGTTTCTTAACTTTTCTAAGCTTTAATTTCCTCATTTGTGCAACGATGGTTACAACTACTTCAACAGCTTATTATGAGAATTAAATGTGATGAAATATTAGATAGTATCTAAAACATAGTGAGTGATTAGCAAGCTAAAATTCCTTTACCATAAACATGAATATATTTGTTAACACTAGCTGGTACAACAAATAAATACAAAAGTCTATCCTGGCACACAGCAATAGAAGTGTATTTCTCATCCATGTAAAGTTCAGAATGGCAGGCAAGTCTCCTCTAAGCATTTATAAGAATAAAGTTTCTTCCATGTTAGAGTTCTGACGCGTTCAACACATAATCACAACATCAAGCTGGCAGAAAGGGGCAAAACATGGAGGATCACTCAAGGGAGGTTTTGTGCACATCACTTCCATTCCCATTCCACTGGCTAGAACACTCCCAAGCCACCAAACTACAAGGTAACCCATGAAATGGAGTCTAGCCCAGGAAGAAAAAGAAATTAGTTTGATGAACAGCCAGCAGTCTCTGCCACAGTTGGTTTCTGAAATAACCATGCTAAGTCTATAGCTGTAATTAATGAATATTCTAGAAGATTAATAGAGCAATTTCCAAAAGAACATAGTTTAAATCCAGGTATAAGTAGCAGAAGAGTAAGTTGCAATAGTTATCGATACTAATTGTCTTTTCTCTTTTTTACAGATATCTTTCTTAAGGTATAGGTCTGTATTAGTAACAGATGAGAATACCTGAAGAACAGGTATGTCACTAATCTGATGCCATGTGCAAAGGGGATACTTAAAGCTCTCTGGAAACCTCCCTCTTGTTTTATATTGGCAGACTTTTTTTTCCTGCTGTGTTACTAGAGTGTGAATGAAAAATTTTTCATTCATATTGTCATGTTCTCTCTTAGATGGCTAAGTCTGTTAGCAACTTAAGCAATCTCTGGACATTAGATTTAGTATTTCAGAACACTTGGGTCACAGAAAGTTACCACAATTAAATAACTGCTCGTGGAGAATTGACCTAGAATTCATGTTCTGATTCCAGAGCAACAAGCATACATATTATTATTCGGACTGCGGGTGAATAGAGGTATGCAATAATACTAATACCTACATATTTTAATCCCAGAGCCTCATTTTGGGATATAATTTTAACTTCCTGAGGTGGTGTGCATTTCTAGCTGTTTCAGAACCTGCTCTGTGAGGACTGAACTTCTTAATACAACAGCTAGCAGTGAAATAATGACAGTAAATTTCCAACCCTCACCTAGGTAATTACCTCAACTCCTTCCTCAGTTATCTCATGTAAATACAGTTCTGTTCCAGAAAGTTTCCCCATCGATTTTAAAACAGCTTCTTCTACTAATGAAGAAGTAATAAAGTACTAAAATACTTTCTGAGTCAACTGGAAAGCTTCAGATCTACACCTGACTTTTTTTTAACCCACTACAAAGTCCTTCAACTGTTGAATTTGTAATATTTCATTAAATAATACTAGTTTGCTTTCTATGGTAAGAGGAAATTCAGTATCAGAATTTTTCTATCAACCTTTAGTTCCTAGATAGAACTATGGCCACTTTGAGTTGCAAACACTATCTCAATCAGAAATTAGATTTTAACCAAAACACTGAATTTGATTTAGAATTCAAGCCTTCTTTAGGCTGAAAACGTGTATGGGGAAAACAGGCAAACTCAGCTTCTCTATTTCTCCATCTCGTTTTCCTCTTACCCCCACAAGTCAGTCTCTGGGTGAAGGACAAAACAGTTCTTATCCAGCTGGTAATGTTGTTATCCAGTTTTGCACTCTCTTGGCCTGACACACAGAACCCCCCATAGGATTTACAGGACCCAGTGCAAAATGGAAATACTGGGTCCCTTGTGGCAAAATAATTAAGAATTTCAAGACAGCAAAGCAGAGGATTAAACAAAGTACAGGTCTCTGTGCACAGGTCTGCACAGGTCACTGGCCCGTGAAGCTACTGATATGTGTTTAAGGTTGGCTCTCCAGGGTCTCTTTGGAGAGTTGCTTCTGGGCTTCTCTAATTGCAACCCCTACAATGTGGGTAATGCAACTTTTCTTTTAGCTGCCTGCTCCTAATCACCCCTCAGGTCCTGTTTCGTCAGCCCCGTTGTATTCTCCCTACTGGAGTCCTTTCACCCTCTGGCAGAAGGTCTCCTAGGCAGGACTCAAGATGGCTCCAACCAGCTCCTTCTCTCCCATGGGACTTCACCTGGTCCTTGGGAAATACTCACACATCCTTTGCCCTGTAGGCCATTCTCTCCCTCTTGATTCTGCCACAGAAACAGTTGGGCAACCTGCTTCCCAATTTCTACAGAATCCCCTCATTGCAGGGAACAAACACATCCCAAGCTCTCACATGATCCCACGGAAGCCCATGGAAGCCCCCTGGCATGAGCTGAAGAAGCATCCTCCATGCCCTCCCCACTGGAGTTGGTGAGCTCAACTTTCCCCAGTAAAATCCCTACACAAATCTCCTCTGTCTCAACTATTTTATATTCTTAAAGTGAATAAGAGCATTTGAGTTACAGAATAGGCTTTGAATTATTTCCTTCATGATAGTTACCTAACTTGAAATTTCATACTTTTTTGTATTGGGGGATTTCAGTTAAAACTTCAGTTTTAAATTCCTATTAAAAGGCATATTCTCTCTGTGGTATAAATATTTTCTGTTTCTTATTTAGATGTGTGCTCACATGTATAAAAAAATTATTAGCTATTACCGAAAAAATAATGTATTGAGGTTAATAGGTGTTCAAGGCACAAAATTAATTAAAATAGTATCTTCTCTACATATGCTTATATTTCTGTTTGACAAATATGTGACAACAAATTGCCTTTTTCATACATTGTTATCCACATTAATGATATTAAATATTTAGATTCTTGCCTTTGGTTAATTTCTCAGAATTTTTTCTTAAAAAATTTGAACACTATGAAATTTTATGTCTAAAGAGCCTAAAAAATATAAATATGCCACAAAGTCAAAAATAAAAATATAGAAGTACAATTTGTACTAAGAGTTGGTAACTTGGACTAAGGTTACACTGAGCCATGAAACCCCTGTATACTGGCATGAATCTCAAATCAGATGGATTTTTTTTAATAGTGTAAGGCTGCCTTGATTTTGCTTTAATGTCTGTGATTACCAAAAATGAGTTGCCTTCCTTTGTTCTATATCAAAGTATAAAAGATTCAGAAAATGATTGGGCTTTGGTGTCTAGTTTAAACTCCTTAACTTTATCTTGCTCCATTCAAAGTGCTATTGTGAGCCTTGAGTGTACAAGTCAGAGAATGACAATTTACTAAACAAGTCACACATGCCTACAGAAGGTTCTCATTCTATTTCTTCTCTAACGAAAAGTTACTTCCTTCTAGATGCCTGATTCTTAATATCTACATTTACATGACATCAGAGTTACAGGATACCTAGAACTCTTGCTACTGAGCAAAAGCTTCTTTAGTTGATGCATAAGGGAAAACTGATAAAGATTGAAGAAAAAGGCAAAGTCCCCAACTTTTGTTATTCTTTATATACTTCCTCCTTAATCATGGGTTATCATAAACTCTTTTTCTGAAATCTCCAGTCAGGGTTTCATAAAACTTATTTGCATGTTTGCCTAGTCCTATTGTCTTCCCTGCTAAAACGTTTTATACCTCACATCATACAGTTCACATTTTAACATTCATTTCAACTTAATTCCATAAACACTTGTTGACTCTCTATACAAAGGTCTAGAAAGAGATAGGAGTACAACCCAGTGCCTACCCTCAAGATCTTCCATTCTATTAGGATACCAACATAAATAAGCACCAATACAAATAAGTGCAATAATAGAAACATATATAAAGGGATAAGAGAACACATCACGGAACAATTAACAGTGGGATGAGACGGACTAAGTCAGGTCAACCTAAAGAAAGAGAGGTTAATGACATTTTAGCTGAGCTTTAAAATGAAGTCAGGGAATTTCCTGGTGGTCCAGTGGTTAGGACTCTGTGCTTTCACTGCTGAGGGCCTGGGTTTGATCCCTGGTCAGGGAATTAGGATCCCATGAGCCACACGGCCCAGCCAAAAAAATTTTTTAAATAAATAAAATGAGGTCAGAAATTGATAAAGCAGGAGGAGACTTTCCAGGCAGTGAAAGGAACACAAAGAAAAGCAAGAGAGTACCATCAGGACCTCTAGGAAAAGAAAATGGGTGCAGGGAAGGTTTCAGTGTCATGAAGGCATTTGAGCTGGGCTTGAAGAATAATCATGAGAAAAAATAAGAGAGTCTATATTCATGTAAAAGCAGTGGAGAGAGAGAAGAAGGAAGAATCTCCTGAGTAACTTCTGATGTAGAATCATCAGGGCAGAGTGATTAGATGGCAGGCAGAGGGGTAGTGAAAAGAAGAAGAATGAAGAATGATGTCCAGAATTATGCCCTCCTTGCCCTGGGAGGAGGAATGTGCATATGTGTGTGTGTGTGTGTGTGTGTGTGTGCACATGCACACTGTGGTTGTTATTGCTTATTTTGGGGTGGAGGGTTGTCGAGGCAAGGTTATGAGGGAGAAAAGACAAAATGAGCCATTTTTGACATTAACATTGATGTACACCTGTGAGACTTTCAGGTAGATACAGTAATAAACACAGTAGTTAACATGATTGAGTGCTTACTCTGTGTCAAGCACTGTGCTAAACACTCTACATAATGTCAGAGGCATCTGAGAATATGAAAATATGGAGGTCTGGCTAAAAGACTTGGTCTGAAAGTATAGGTCTGCATCAGATAGTGGGGTAAATTACATCAGGCAGCAATGTGATATAAAAACTGAACCATGGTAAACACTAATACTTGAGGACAGAAGGAATAAAGAAAAAAAATAGCCAAATGAGTAAGGAGAGAAACAGAAGTTATAAAAACCAAGGTAGAGAGAGTTTCAAAAAGGGGGGATGTATTTGCCAGTGGAAATGCTTCAGAGGAGTTCAAATAAAACAGAAAATTTGATAAGTTCCTACTGAATTTTACCACTGGGGAGTAAATGGTTACTTTTATGGAAGTAGTTTCATGGTGTAATGGCGATGATAGCTTCACTGCGTTAATGAGAAAATGGCCAATTGAGGAAGAGGGGATAGTGGAGTGATGGGAATAGGAACTAATATTTATTGAAACCTACTATGAGCTAAGTAAGTTCTGTTCTGGCATTTTGCTTAAGTGTGGCAGGATGCTATCTTGAAATATTAACCATTGTTTTCTGGTTTCTGACTCCCCTAGCTCTTCCTTGCCATCTAGAGAACTAGAAGATCATTGCCTCGGGAAAGAGGTGGCAGAGCAGATTGATGAGGAAAGGCTTCCTCTCCTGGCTTTTTAGTTTCAGAAGTCTAGCCCTCAGGGCGAAATGGAAATAACTCTAGGGCTTAAAACAGCAGACTTGGGAGAATATGTGGTGCCAAGAGCAAGGCCTCGCTCACTCAATACCACCACCACCACTGGAAAGCTCCTCAGGCTAGCAGGAGGAAGAGAATACGGGAGTAGATGGCTGGGTTTCTGGGGAAGGGCCAGCTTTACCCCCTGCTCTATGGGGCCAGCCCGAGTAAGAAAATGAGTAAATAACCTGGTAACCTTCAAGATTCCAGAAAAAGAGAAAAGTTGTGTTTCGTTCCTTGCAAGAGCATGGATGGATGGAAGGACCAGAGGTTAACTCTTTCTTATGGTTAGTGTAGGCATTCAGCCCCCACAGAACTTCCTGGGGCCCAGCATGACTTGGACAGCAACACAACAATTCCTGTGTGACCAGGATTTCTGAGATTTCTGACCAGATCTCAGAGGCAGACATCTGAGATCCCCACGCTCAACTATGATGCAGGATTAGCACTGCAGTTCTAGCACATCAGCAAATGACATTGAAGGGACCAAGGGACAGCTCAGCAGCAAAGGGCAATTGAGATGACCGACATCTCAGAGGATGCCAGTGTGTACAACCAAGACCAATAGCCCTTTCCCTTCTCGTGAACTGTTACCACGTAAGCCATTCTCCCCACTGCCTTAGCTCCAGAACTTCATCACAACCCCATGCAGAAAGGAAGTTTCTAACCACCCAGCCAAATGGAGACTCAATATTGAAACATTTGAATTCAGTTCAATTCTAGAAACACTTGAATTTGGGAAATTAAATTCATGCCCACCATATCTATTCTACGATATTCAATTCTTAACCATCATTAAATAGGAACTGCCATTCCCACATTACAAGTGATGAAATAGGTTCAGAGAGATTAAGGAATTTTTTTCGGCTAGCAAGGGACAAAGCCGGGGCTCACACCAAGGTCTGTTTTACACCAAAGCCAGTGTTCTTTCTACCAGACCACTTTGTATTTTCAAAAAGTTTGACAGAGAAGAAGAATAGTAGCCAGAAGGGGATCCAGGGTGATGAGACTTTTTTTTTTTTTTTTAAGAATGAGAGAAATCAGACAATATAAATGGGGAAAGGAAAAAGAGCTAGTTGAGGGAAAGACATTGAAAATGAAGGAAAAAGGGGATTATTAAGGAATGATTCTAAAGGATATGGGAGATGAATAAAGATAAAGGGATAAACCTTGAATGGAAGGTAGGTACTTCTCCAAGGTAAGAGTGAACATGGAAAGGATTTACATAGATAGAAAGAGTTTTGTAGACAGGTGGGAAAATTTTGATGGCATCAGTGCTTCATGACATGAAGGAGGAAGGGCCAAGTGCAATACCTGTAGGATGCATGTAGGATGCAAACTGAATCATAACTTGCATTTTAGTGCCTTGAACAGAAGGTGGTATATGTCATGCATTTGATTGAGTTCCTTCAGCACTGTAGTGGCATTATGCCCAGATCTGAAACCCATCCTTTGAGGACTGAAGCAGACATTTCTCCAGCTGCTCAGAATGTTGGTCATTGACACTTCTTAATTCCCCTTCCCAGGAATTGTCCTCTACTGAGAGAGCAGGTTTACCCCAGATTACATCCCCTACCCAATGACTGTTCCATCTGGGATGTAAGGCCTAGCCCCTTGCCTCAGTTCAGGAAGCCTATAGGACCATCCATATCCTCAAACTTCTCTACTACTCCCCCATCACAACACACACACACACACACACACACACACACACACACACACACACACACACACACACACACACACACACACACACACACACACACACACACACACACACACACACACACACACACACACACACACACACACACGATTAACTGAGGTCTTCGTTGTGATTATGCTGCACTTCACCCTCTGCCCAGTCCTGCTTCCTTCACTCCCCCACAGGAATTCCCCCAAAACTTCCTGCAGGCACTTAACCCATTCTCAAGTCCCTCTGTATGGGGGACATGTCTGGTCCCCCCATGCCAAAAGAGGCCTACTCTGCAGGTGTGGCTTGGGGTTTTCTGGTTCTTACGTGAAGTTTTAGCAAGCTCACTTGTCTGAAGGCCTAAATGCACATTTCCAACTTGTACTAATGTAAAGCTGCTATTTCTTTTCCAATGCCTATCTTTTGTATGTATTTTTCAGTTGGGATCCAAATTCACAAGGAGAGAGAGGAATTATTTTACTCTCTGAAAACTTGGAAGTGGTAAAGAAACACTTTTTAGCGTTTGGGTGAGAAACAGCAAGAATGACAAGGAATGTGAAAAATAAACATGATGTGGAATCTAAGATTAAAAAAGTGGTTCCAACATTTAGAAAATGTCCATGAACTCTAGTCCTGTATACAAAGCAGTTCCTACCGAAGAGAAGGAGTGAATCACAAAGGGAATCTACCCAGGCTCCCAGTCATTAGATTTAAATCATTGTTCCTTATTCTCCAGATTTTTGGCTTAGTTCAGAAGATTTATAAAGAACCAAGAATGTTGACTCTGTTACAAAGAAGAACTGCAACAGCTTTTTGCTAAAATCAGTCTTACCATTACCTTAATTACATTTTATTACCAAAAGATAAGTACGCTAAATGGATCTACATATCAAAACATCTATTATAGGTTTGCAGAAGTGATGGTAAGGATGACACTTTTTATTAATGCCTATTTTTAAATTACTTTAATTTGACCCCATTTTACCCCAAATTACCCTTTGAGATACTTTTTCAGGCTTAGTCCCAAGTTAAGGACAGCTCTGAAACTTTTCCATAGCAAGAAATTAAATTAGGTAAGACTTCATTTGTTTTGAGAATAAGCAAGATTCACAAACCTTTACACTTTAGACTGAGTGTTTCAAGAGTCATATTTTACAGATTTCACATTTAATATAATTCTAATTCTGATATTCATTTTTGTTACTCTACAAACTAACCAGAAGTAATAAGGTTTCAGGAGCGGGAAAGCATGTATTTGGCTTTTCTCATCTGTTTGGGTCAATGTTAGGATTTCTAAGGTACCATGAATTGTGTAGTTAATTATTGATGAAGTGAATCCACAAATTTGTTTGCTGCTTGCCGGTTGTATTGCTTATCTATAATGTTATTACCAGTTTCCTCTAAAGCATGAAGATTTCCTACAAAAATGGAAGCTATGCAGTTGTAATTTTTCACCTTTTATAAGATTATGGGGTGCAGGAAATGGGGAAACAGAGAGGCCTTCAACTTCTCCATCTTATGGTAATATTCCTTGCCATCTATGATGTGAAGAATATATGAGATAACAGAATGGCTCTGCTCTCAGAGGTGATGATGGGTTTGCTCTGAGCTATCAACACTCATACCTGGGCCTCTTATGATCAATGACACACAATTTGGAGACGGCTGACTGGGGTTAATGGTGCAATCTGTGGCTTTGGAACAGAGTTCTTCTCTATGTGAAACTAATTGGCCCATATGGGGATTAAACTGGTAACAGTGTCCTCATTTGTCAACCCATCTATTCAGCATTTGAATCTGGTTATGTTTGAGTACTTCCCACAATTCAACCAATGTATTTTCAAATGATAATATAACCTCAGAAAGAGGAAGAGGTAATTGTTTAAAATATACAAGCTGTTTATCAACCCAAATCACTGTAAGAAAGTCATTATAAATTAAATAATAATTATCCTATTGCCAATTATTCTTAATTGAATATCCCAAGCTGTGGGAAACAGAACAGGAGGTAAGTGTGCTTCTCATTAAGTAACTTATTCCATTGTAAATGCCAGAATTACTTTGAAAATTCTCCAAACATGCCTTCAGAGTATCCTCCTCACTGCCCAGGGACTGCTTAGAGGGTTACCATCCCAGCAAACCCAGCTCTTTCCCAAAACATTAGGTTTCAGACTGGGACCTGACCTTTTTGCTCACTTTCTTTTTCTTTGCTTCTATGCTCATCAGCTTTAATCCTGACCCCAGAGTATTTTTTATATCCATTTACCAATTACATTATTAATATGCTGACTTTGCAGGGGGAAAACCACTCTTTGCCACAAAATAGAGGTCTGTCCTTCTATAGAGACATCCATTCACACTTCAGTTCAATTAAGGACATATCTTGACAACACAGCATACTTTTTAGATCAGCTTAGATTTTTCTCTCTCAGTATTCTTTTGATTAACCTGATGCCTTTGTCCAATTCAACTGATGCTTAGTATCTGACTAACAGATAAAAACAAGTCTCAAGTTGTCAAATTATGTTATAGTAGAGCCTGCAGCATAGTGGAAACAATAAAGTCAAACTAGTAAAATAGAACAGAGAGTGGACTTCCCTGGTGGTGCAGTGGTTGGGAGTCCGCCTGCCAATGCAGGGGACAAGGGTTCGAGCCCCGGTCCGGAAAGATCCCACATGCCGCGGAGCGGCTAAGCCCATGTGCCACAGCTACTGAGCCTGCACTCTACAGCCCGCGAGCCACAACTACTGAGCCCGCCCGCCGCGACTACTGAAGCCCACGCGCCTAGAGCCCGTGCTCCTCAACAAGAGAAGCCACCACAATGAGAAACCCATGCACCGCAATGAAGAGTGGCCCCAGCTCGCCACAACTGGAGAGAGCCCACACACAGCAACGAAGACCCAACACAGCCAAAAATAAAATAAATAAATAAATAAATTTTTTTAAAACAATAAAATGTTTATTACTAGGGGATAGGGGATGGGGGGATAAGATAGATGTTATTTAAGGGTACAAACTTGCAATAAGCCCTAGAGGTCTAATGCACAGTATAATGAATATAGACGACAATATTGTACTATCTATGTGATGGGATAAATATCACTACAAAGGCTATCATATCACAGCATATAAATGTACCAAAGTAACACGTTGTACACCTTAAATTTACACAATAAGTCAAGTTTATAAAATTAAAAAAAAATAAAAGAGAAAAAACTAAGAAATTGAAAAAAAAAAAGAGGTTAAATAGGAGGCCCAGAGGGGATGGATAACAATGAGCCAGGTTGTCAAGGTGACCACATTTACATGCAGTAGAAGAGCATTTTCTTTACTTAAACCCTCAGAAGCTATCTTTTCCTGCCAAAAAGAATATTAAAATAAGTGAACTTCAAGCAGTTATAGAAATAGCAAGCATTTCCCACAAAGAGTGATAAAGACCCAAACATAAGAAAGTAACAGAGCAGTGTGGTCCAATAAAAGTGTGAGACAAAGCAGAGCATCAGCAGAACCTTGACAAAGAGAGAAGAGTTATGTGTGCTGGGGTTAATGTAATATCTGTAATATCATCTTTTTCATTCCTGATATTGGTTTTTTTTTTTTCTCTCTCTCTCTGTCTGCCTCTCGCTCTCTTGGTTGATTCTCACCAGAAGTTTGCCAATTTTACCAACATTTAAAATTCATTAGTTGCTGCTCTCTAAGTTTCTATTTTCTAATGTTTTGGGGGTTTATTTTGCTGTTCTTTTTCTAACTTTTGAGATAGATGATGAACTCATTAATTTTCAGCCTTCTTTTCCAATTATGTGTATAAGTTACACATTTTTCTCTAAAGACTTCTTTAGTTGTGTCTCATATGTCTGAGATGTGGTCTTTTCATTATATTTTAGTTCAAAATAATTTTTATTTGTGTTCTGATTTTTTTCTTAGAATTGTATTTAATTCCAAAAAATATGTGAACATCCTTTGTATGATTTCAATCCTTTAAAAATTATTCAGACTTGTTTTTTGTCCTAGCTTTTGCTCAGTTTTTGTAAATGTTCCACATATGCACTTGAAAAAAGTATGTATTCTGCAGTTGTTGGGTGTTATATCATATACATATCTTTATATGTCCATATACATAAATCTTTAAAAATCATGATGTTAAAATCTTTTATATTTTTACTGATTTATTTGATCTCCATAGTCTATCAATTACTGAGAAAGGTATATTAAATTTTCCCATTATGATGTGGATTTATCTATTTTTCTTGAAGTTTTTTCAATTTCTGATTTATATATTTTCAGTCTATGCTATTGGAAACATACAAATTTAGAATTCTTATAGCTTCCCTATTAATTGAACCTTTTATCATTATGAGGAGACCCTCTTTATCTCTAATAATGCTTTTGACCATAATGTCTATTTTGTGTCATATTAAAGCAATCACCCTTTCTCTATACACACATATACCTATATGTATATAATAATGCATATATGTATATACTATGTAAATACATATACACATATACATATGTGTATATGTATTTACATAGTATACACATGTACATGTGTATATACAAGATATATACACATGTATATGTGTGTGTGTGTGTGTGTAAAGCTATACCAGTTTTCCTTTGGTTAGTAGTTACATGATTTTTTTCATCCTTTTACTTTGAATCTTTCTTTAAACCTTTCTGTATTTTTACACTTTGTATGGATTTTTAAAAACGAAATCTGAAAATTTTGTCTTGTAACCAGACAACATAGCAGTTAGTTAATTTACATTTCATATAACAGTTCACAAAACTGGGTTTTTTTAAGATCTATTATCCTATTTGATGGTTTCTGTTTGTTCTGCCTACTGTCTGTAGCTTAATAAGAAGCTCCCTCAGCAGATCCTAGCTCAGTGGAAGGACATAATGCAGATGAGATCCAGAGGCTCCCATTCAATAAGGCCATGTTCTTGACCAGGAATTTCTCACAGTTGCAGTGTTGAACTGGTGTCCCCTGCCTCCTTCCAAGTCCCTCATAAACATATAGAATTGCATAGCACAGGGCCCTCTGGAGCTCGGCTTCTCAAGCTAGCCTCTCTATGGAATAATGAGAAATGGAGCCTGGGGGGTATTTTCAGCTGCTCCATGCCTTCAAGTTTCCCTAAAAAACCTGACTTTAAATTTATGTCCTGTCATGCTAGTGGTATATGTGTGAACGCTGCTTTGCCCAACACCTTTCTTACTTTCCTTTTGAATGATTACATTTTATCTTTTTTTTTTTCTTTTTTGGTCTTCTATTGATTTGGCAATTACTTTCTTTGTCTATTATTTTAGTAATTATTTTAGAAATTACAATATGCAAAGTTAACATATCAATGTCTGAGTTTCCTCAATACCTTTACCCTCCTCCTGGAGTGATAGCAGGAACAACAACAAAAAATGCTTGAACTCAATTCCCTCCACACCTACCAAATTAATATATTTTATATATTTTTGCAGTTGTGCATCTTAAATATCTTTTGAAAAATATCCCTGAGACATTATTATTAATGTTTATACAATCAGTGATTATTTTATTTAACCAAATATTTACCATTTTCTTTTCTCTCCATTCCTTTGTGCATCTTGAATCATCCTTCTTTGAAAAGCATATTCTTTAGCACGGTGTTTCTTAAACTATTTGTGGTATAGGACTTTATTTTTCTTTTAATCATCACAGACTAATTTTTTTAAGTACAATAATATGAATTACATTAAGCATGACAGGACTTCCCTGGTAGCACAGTGGTTAAGAATCCACCTGCCAAGGAAGGGGAAAAGGGTTCAAGCCCTGGTCCGGGAAGATCTCACATGTCACGGAGCAACTAAGCCTGTGTGCCACAGCTACTGAGCCTGTGCTCTAGAGCCCACGAGCCACAACTACTGAGCCCACGTGCCACAACTACTGAAGCCCATGCGCCTAGAGCCCATGCTCCACAACAAAGACAAGCCACCGCTATGAGAAGCCTGAGCACTGCAACGAAAAGTAGTCCCAGTTCATGGTAACTAGAGAAAGCCCGCACTCAGCAACAAAGACCCAACGCAGCCAAAAAATAAACAAATAAATAAATTTATTTAAAAATACATAAATAGGGCTTCCCTGGTGGCTCAGTGGTTAGGAATCCACCTGCCAATGCAGGAGAGAGCGGTTCGAGCCTTAGTCTGGGAAGATCCCACATGCCGCGGAGCGGCTGAGCCCATGTGCTGCGACTGCTGGGCCTGCGTTCCACAACTACTGAAGCCCACTTGCCTAGAGCCCGTGCTCCGCAACGGGAGAGGCCACCTCGGTGAGGGGCCCACGCACCACGACAGGGAGTGGCCCCCGTTTGCCGCAGCTAGAGGGAGCCTGCGCTCAGCAATGAAGACCCAATGTGGCCAAAAATAAATAAATAAACATTTTAAATTAATTAATTAATTAATTAAATGAAGAAAACAGAGATGAAATACAAGCCCCACATTTTCATTATTAGATTCAATAGTCAGAAAAGTACTCTGTCAAATTGCTGTACATTTTCTGAATGCTTACTCCTAGTTCCTGGACTTCTTTCATCTGGACTAGTAGCCAAAGCTCACAGACTGGCATTAATCTATAGACCTCACTTGGAGTGACAGTGTTTTAACATTCTCCTTAGTGAGGATGTACCTGCTAGTAATGTACTCTCAGTTTTTATGTGTGTCTAAAAATGTCTCTTTAAAGCCTTTATTTTTTTAATGAACTTTTTAACGTAGTACAGTGTGCATACAGAAGACTGCACATGTCATGAGTGGATTGCTCAATAAATTATGACAAAGCAAGTTCACCCAGGTAATTGCCAAATAGGTGAAGATATAGAACACTACCAGTGCTCCTGGAGCCCCTTCCTACCCCTCCAAGTCATCACCCTAGCTGTCTCACCAAATGTAACCACTACCCTAACTACTAATATCATAAATTAGTTTTGCCTGGTTTTTAAGTCTATATAAGTGAAACATACTGTATGTATTTTTTAAAAATCTGCCTTATTTCCCTCAGTAATGTGCTTGTGGGATTCATGTGTTGTTGCCCATAGCTATATTTTGTACATTGTCATTGCTGTGTAGTACTTCATTGTATGAGTATGTCACATTGAAAAATAAAATCCATTCCATTGTTGATGGACACTTGGATTGTTTTCAGTTTGGGGCTATTATCAATAGTGCTTCTGTGAACATTCTTGTATGTCATTTGGTACACAAATATATGCATTTCATTTGGGTAGATACCTAGGAATGGAAATGCTGCATCATAAAATATGTGTATGCTAGATTTTGCTACCAAAGAGTTATCTCATGTGAAAACCTACCTGGACCAAAAACTGGAACTTCTGTTACTGCATTTATATTTTGTAGCAAGAGAATTTTTCACTTTTTCTAGGTTGAGTAATACTTCTTCCTTAGAAATATATTCAGAACTTCAATATAAATTTCATTGAGTTCCAAGTTTGTTTTCAGTACAGTAAATCTGCAGCACATATGTGTATGCATATTTATGAGCATAACAATTTCCAGGTAAATTGTTATATTTATCTTATTAATGAATATCATTTTGCATTATTTTGCCATTTGATAAGTAAATCCCTTTCCAGTGACCCACCTTCCAATGAATAGTATGCAGAAGGAGTGTTTTTTTCTAAAGATAAAATATTAATTAACTGTATAACATTTGATGCTTCTTTATCTTTTAGTTAGATCATGGAGGTTAGAACCTTGGCTTCCATGTTACACTTGTTAATAGTATGTGATATAAAGGGTACAAGACTAATCCTGGGAGTACAAAATGAGAGAAATCACTAAGAAATCCCTAGACAGAAACTCGTATTGAGGAGAGGCTTAAATGCAAGGAACCATTACAAATTCAGTACAATTTTAAGACTATTCCTGTCCAACAAAAGTAAAGAAGAAAATAAATGTAGTTTGAGGTCACTTGCTCATTAATTTCTTCAGAGCATTAATGAAGGAGAGGCTTAGGATTATTAGTCTTCTAGAAAAGCCTGCAAAATAAATATACAATATTGGGTTGGCCAAAAATTTCGTTCGGGTTTTCTGTAAGATCCTACAGAAAACCCGAACGAACTTTTTGGCCAACCCAATAGAGTGGAATTGACAAAGGATTGAAGACTTGGAATTTTGGTTTGAGTCCCAGCTTTACTATGTACCAGCTATGTGAAACTGGACAAAGGATGTAATAAGACTTCCATTTTGCAATCTGTACAATGGAGATAATAATAATACAGCTAACCCTCAAGGAACATGTGTTTGAACTGGGCAAGTCCACTTATATGCAGATTTTTTTCACTAAATACATACTGCAGTACTACATGATCTGATGTCGATTGAATCCTGGAATGCGGGACCATGGATAAGGAGGACAACTGTAAAGTTATATGCAGATTTTTGACTGTGAGGAAGGTGGGTGCTCTTAAGCCCTGAGTTGTTCAAAAGTCAACTGAACTTACTTCAATGGTTGACAAGAGAGACTTGTCAGTCAGTGCTTGGTAAATGACAGAGCAGAATTCTGGGTCACAGATGTATTACCTTAGTCTCATGTAGGTATTTTTCTAAAAGTTTTAATTAGCTGTCATTTTTTTAAAATTTGAATTTACAGCTTCTTTTTTTATCAACTTTATTCAGGTTTTATTTACATAAAATACAATTCTCTATTTTAAGTGTGCAATTTCAAGAGACATACAAATTTATAGACCTCTGCAACCACTACCACAGTCAAAATAAAGATCATTTCCATCACTGTACAAATTTCCCTTGTACCTTTTGCCAGTCAGTCTCCCCACTACACTTCTGCAGTTGTAACTATTTATCTGCTTTCAGTAATTACTGCTTTGTTTTGCCTCTTTCTAGAATTTCACGTAAAGGGAATCACACAATATGTACTCTTTTGTATTCAGCTTCTTTTGCTCACCATATTGTTTTTGAGTCACCTGTTTTGGGTATATCAGTTGTTTATCCTGTAATACTGCTAGGTGATTACCTGTTGTACAGCTATAGCATGATTTATTTATTCATCTGTTGATTGCCATTGTAGTTGTTTCCAGTTTGTGGCTGTTATGAATAAAACTGCTATGTACATTATAAAATTTCAGATGGACATATGTTTTCATTTCTTTCTGGTAAATATCTAGGAATGTAATAGCTGGGTCATGTGCATCATATGTTTAACTTTATAAGAAACTCCAAACTTTTCCAAAGCGGTTGTACCATTTTACATTTCCACTAGCAATGAGAATTCCAGTTGTCCACATGCTCACCAATACTGAGTATATTATCAGTCATGTTAATTTTCACCATTCTAGTGGGTGTGTTGTATTAACTCACTGTGGTTTTAGTTTAAATTTAATGATATTGAGCATCTTTTCATGTATTTGTTGGCTATGCATTTATTTTCTTTTGTGAAATGTCTTCTTACATCATTTGCCTGTTTTTTATTAGAATATTTGTCTTCTTGTTATTAAGTTGTAAAGTTCATTACATATTTTGGGTATAAATCCTTTGTTAGATATATGAAATGCTACTATTATCTCCCAGTTGGTGGCCTGCCTTTTATTTTCTTAATGGTGTTTTTTGTTTTGTTTTGTTTTTTTATTGAAGTATAGTTGATTTACAATATTGTGTTAGTTTTGAGTATACAGCAAAATGATTCAGTTATATATATTATATATGTATACAAATATATATAAATATTTATATTTTTCAGAGTCTTTTTCACTATAGGTTATTATAAGATACTGAATATACTTCCCTGTGCTATACAGTAAGTCCTTGTTGTTTATCTATTTTATATACAGTAATGTTTTTTGAAGAGCAGAATTTCTTAATTTTGATGAAATCCAATTTACCAATATTTTGTTTATGCTTTTTTTGTAGCATATCTAACAAATCTTTGCAAAGATTTTTCTCCTAAGTTTTCTTCTAAATATTTTATAATTTTGCCAGTTGCAACTAGTTCTATGAGCCATTTTGGGGTAAATTTTTGTGTACGGCATGAGGCAAGGATTGAGGCTCATTTTTTTCCCCAGTGTTGATATCTAGTTATTCCAGTATCTTTTGCTGAAAAGACTATTATCTTTTCAACATCAAAATCAAGTGTCCATATATATGTGCATCTATTTCTGGATTCTCTATTCTGTTCCATTGATTTTTATTCTATACTTATGCCAACAGCATATTCTTTTGACCACAATAGTTTACTGGTAAGTTTCAAAATCAGGCACCTTGAAGTCCTCCAACATTGTTCCTCTTTTTAAAAATTGTCTAATCTATTCTAGGTTATTTGTTCCATGAAAATTTTAGAGTCAGCTTGTCAATTCCTGCCAAAAAAATAATACTTCTGGACTCTTGATTGGAATTCTGTTGAATCTCTAGATCAAGCTGTGGAGAATTAACATTTAAAAATATTGAAATGGGGTTTCCCTGGTGGCGCAGTGTTTGAGAGTCTGCCTGTCGATGCAGGGGACACGGGTTCGTGCCCCAGTCCGGGAAGATCCCACATGCCATGGAGCAGCTGGTCCTGTGAGCCATGGCCCCTGAACCTGCGCATCCGGAGCCTGTGCTCCTCAACCGGAGAGGCCACAGCAGTGAGAGCCCCGCGTACCGCAAAAAATATATATATATCTGTATATATCTATATCTATATATCTACATATCTATATATCTATATAGATATATATATTGAAATGTCCAATTCACAAACCTGGCATATCTCACCACTGATTTAGGTAAATTTTTTTCTCAACAATTTTTTAAAATTTCCATGCACAAATCTTATATATATATATTGTTAATTTTATCCTTAAGTGTTTCATGGTCTTCAAAACTATTATAAATGGTTCTTCTTCAGAAATTTGATTTTCTAATTATTTGTTGCTAGCATATAGGGATACAACTGATATTTTTATATTGACCTTGCATCACAGGACTTCGCTAATTAGTTTATCAATTTCTAACAACTTTTGTGTAAACTCCATATGTATATGATTATGTCATCTACAAATAAAGATAATTTAATTTTTTAATTCAAATCTGTATGCTTTTTATTTCTTTTCTTTGCTTTATTACACTGGTTAGGACTTCCATTTTAACACTGAATAGAAGTGGTAAAGGGATGTGGTATGGGGGGAAACATTCAGTATTTCACTATTAAGTAAAATGTTAGGTATAGGTTTTTAATTGCTGCCCTTTAAAAGACTGAGAAAATTTCCTTCTATTCTTAGTTTGCTAAGAATTTTTATCATAAATTTATGAGAACTTTGTAAAAAGCTTTTTCTGCATCTATTGAGATACTTATTTGGTTTTTCTCCTTTGTCCTGTTAATATGGTGAATTACATTAGTTGATTTTTTAATGTTAAACTAACCTTGCATTTCTTGGATAAACCCCACTTGGTCATACTGTGTTAACCTTTTTATATACTGCTGAATTTGATTTCCTAATTTTTAAAGAAGATTTTAAACCTCTGTTCATAAAGGATATTGGTATGTAGTATTTTTGTAATACCATTTTTTAACTGAAGTACAGTTGGTGTACGATATTATATGTTACAGGTATACAGTATAGTGATTCACAATTTTTGAAGGTTATACGCCATTTATAGTTACTATAAAATATTGGCTATATTCCCCATGTTGTTCAATATATCCTAGTACCTTATTTTGTGCATAATATTTTGTACCTCTTAATCCCTTACCCCTATATTGCCCCTCCTCCTTCTCTCTGCCCATTGGTAACCACTAGTTTGTTCTCTATATCTATGAGTCCACTTCTTTTTTGTTATATTCACCATTTTGTTGTCTTTTTTAGATTCCACATATAAGCGATATCATACAGTATTTGTCTTTCTCCATCTGACTTATTTCACTTAGCATATTAACCCCTTATGTGTCATATCATTTGCAAATATTTTCTCCCATTCAGCAGTTTGTCTTTTTATTTTGTCAGTGATTTCCTTTGCTGTGCAAAAGCTTTTAAGTTTGATTAGGTCCCATTTGTTTATTTTGGCCTTTATTTCCTTTGCTTTAGGAGACAGATCTAAAAAAATATTGCTTTGATTTATGTCAAAGAGTGTTCTGCCTATGTTTTCTGGTCTTAGATTTAGGTCTTTAATCCATTTTGAGTTTATTTTTGTATATGGTGTTATAAAAGGTTCTAATTTCATTCTTTTTCTTAAAAAATTAATTAATTTATTTATTTTTGGCCATGTTGGGTCTTCGTTGTTGCATGCAGGCTTTCTCTAATTGTAGTGAGTAGGGGCTACTCTTTGTTGTGGTGCATGGGCTTCTCATCGTGGTGGATCCTCTTGTTATGGAGCACAGGCTCTAGGTGCTCAGGCTTCAGTAGTTGTGGCACACAGGCTCAGTAGTTGTGGCACACGGGCTTAGTTGCTCTGTGACATGTGGGATCTCCCCGGACCAGGGCTCGAACCTGAGTTCCCTGCATTGGCAGGTGGATTCGCCACCAACGAGGCCCTAATTTCATTCTTTTATATGTAGCTGTCCAGTTTTCCCAGCACCACTTATTGAAGAGACTGTCTTTTCTCCATTGTATATTCTTGCCTCCTTTGTTGTAGATTAGCTGACCATAAGTGCATGGGTTTATTTCTGGCCCCTCTATTCTATGCCATTGATCTATGCATCTGTTTTGTGCCAGTACCATACTGTTTTGATTACTTTAGCTTAGTAGTATTGTCTGAAGTCAGAGAGCACGATACCTTCAGCTCTTCTTTCCCAAGATTATTTTGGCTACGGGGTCTTATATGGCTCCATACAAATTTTTAAATTATTTGTTCTAATTCTGTGAGAAATGCCATTCCTTGTTTTGGTTATCAGGGTTATGTTGTCCTCATAAAATGAATTAGAAAATATTTTCTTTACCTCTGTTTTCTGAAAAAGCTTCTGTAGAATTGTTATTATTTCTGCTTTAAATGTTTGAGAGAATGCAGCAGTGAAGTTATTTGGGCCCTGAGTTTTCTCTGTGAGAAGGTTTTTTAAAAATTCAATTTGTTGAATGGATATGGGAGTATTCATATTTTGTATTTCATCTTGTGTAAGTTTTGGCTTATACAATTTTAATGAATTTTTCTATTTCATGTAAATTGTTGGATTAACTGGCATAAAGTTAATCATAATATTCTTTTATTCTCCTCTTAATATCTATAGGTTTATAGTGCTAGCTTTTCTTATATTCCTGATATTGATAATTTGAGTCTTATTTGTTTTTTGATTAGTAAAGCTAGAGATTTATTAATTTTATTGACCTTTTCATAAAACTAGCATTTGATTTTATTAATTTTTCTCTATTGCTTACATATTTCCTATTTTATTGATTTCTGATCTTATCTTTATGATTTCCTTCCAGTTGTTATAATTTCTTAAGATGGAAGCTTAAGTTATTGATTTAGACCATTCTTTTTCTAAAATAAGCATTTAAATCTCCCTGCAAGCACTGCTTTAGAGGTATCAAAAACATTTTGGTATGCTATATTTTCATTTTTAATCAAAATATTTTATAATTCCTATTATTTTTGGGGGGACCATGGTTTCTTTAGTTATGTATTGTTTAATTTCTACATATTTTGATATTTTTCAGACATCTTGTTATTGATTTGTAATTTAAATCCATTGTGAATAGCGATCATATTCTGTATGACTGTAATCCTTTTAAAAGCATTGACAATTGTTTTATGATTCAGTATATTGATCTATCTTGTTGAATGTTCCATATTCTCTTGAAAAGAATGTATATTTTGCTGTTGCTGGATATAGCATTTTATAAATGTCAATTAAGTCAGTGTTGTTGCTAATGTTCAAGTCTTTTATATCCTTACAGATTTTCTGTCTACTTGTTTAGTTGATATATTCTCAAGTTCAAAGATTCTTTCCTCAGTCATGTCTAATCTACTAATAAGCCCATCAAAAGCATTATTTATTTCTATTACAATGTTTATCCTGTATTTCTTTTTGGTTCTTTCTTAGGATTTCCATCTCTCTGCTTTCATTGCACATCTGTTCTTTTTTTTTTTTTTTTTTGTGGTACGCAAGCCTCTCACTTTTGTGGCCTCTCCCATTGCGGAGCACAGGCTCCAGACACGCAGGCTCAGCAGCCATGGCTCACGGGCCCAGCCGCTCCATGGCATGTGGGATCCTCCCAGACCGGGGCACGAACCCGCATCCCCTGCATCGGCAGGCAGACTCCCAACCACTGCGCCACCAGGGAAGCCCTGCACATCTGTTCTTGCATGCTGTTTACTTTATCCATTAGAGCCCTTTACATATTAATCATAGTTGTTTTAAATTTTTAATTGAATAATTTAAAAATCCCTGTCATGTCTGGTTTTGATGTTTGCTCTGTTTCTTCACATTGTATTTTTTTGCCTTTTAGTATGCTTTGTAATTTTTTCTTGATATCTGGAACATGAAGTACTGGGTAAAAGGAACTGCTGTAAAGAGGCCTTTAGTAATGTGGTGATGAGGTATGAAGAGAGGAAGTGTTCTATAGTCCTACAAACAGATATTAGTCTTTTAGTGAGCCTGTGCCTCTGGACTGTGAAGTTCACGAGTGTTTCTCAGCTTTTCTCTCCCACCTTGGGTAGGACAGAATGGCTGGAGTTGGATATTTCAGGTCCCAGCTCAGTAAGGCTCTGATAATACCCTAGCAGGTTAGGCTGTAGTTAACTAGTTTCCCCTGAGGGCAGGCCTTGTTAAGAAGAACAGAGTGTTCTGATATATTTCAAAATGATTCCTTTTCTCCTTCCTCTGCTAGAAGCCCAAGAGGATTTTCCCTGATATTTACTGTGGGAACCTGGTCAAGGTAAATTTCACAGTACAGTATTTTGGGATCACCATATGACTGGGTCATCCTAGAGTTTTAACTCCCAAATTTGTCCACGTTAATCCTCTGGCAACTTGTCAATTAAAGTTCAGCTCTCCCTACCCCTGAGGCAGTTTCTACTCCTTAGTCTCTGCTCCAGTAAACTGTGACTACTTTGCCTGCCTGTCTCTCCAATCTTGGGAACAGTGGCTTGCTCTGTGTCTTCACCTCTCTTACAGATCCAAGAAAATTTGTTGATTTTTCAGTCTATTCAGTTTTTTTCTTGTTAAAATGGAGTGGCAGCTTCCAAGCTCCTTACATGCAGAACTGGAAACTAGAGGTCTCTACTTGTTTTATCAATTGGTGAGAGGATGTTGAAATTTCTAAATATAATTGTGGACCTGTCCATTTCTCCTTTTAATTCTGTCACTTTTTTCTGTATATTTTTAGTATCTGTGTGCATACATTCAGGATTATATTGTCTTCTTAACAAATTGATCCTTTACTATTATAAAATGTCCCTTTTTATTTATGGTAATATGCTTTTTCATGATGTCTACTTTGATATTAATGTACCCACTCCAGATGCCTTAGGATCAGTGTTTGAGTATTATATTTTTATTATTTTTCTATGTAACAAATCTGTCTGTTTATATTTAAAGTGTGTTTCTTGTAGACAGCATATATTTTGGTCTTGTTTTTTTACCCATTCTGATAACCTCTGATTTTTAATTGGAGAGTTTAGACCAAAGGTCATTAATGTGTAGTCCCTGGACCCCTGGAAGTACCTAAGGCCTTTTCAGGGTGTGTTTGTGAGATCAAAATGATTGTCATAATAATACTAGGATGCGATTTTTTTTTCTTACTATGTGGACATTTGCATTGTATGCAAAAGCCATGGTGGATAAAATTGCCTTAGTATGAATGAAGGCAGCGACATCAAACGTACTACAGTCATTGGCATTCAGCATGTACTTAAAAAAAAAAAGTTTCACTTAAAGAACCTCCTTTATCAAGGAGTAAAATGTATCAATTTTATTAAATACATATTGTTTAAATGTACACATAAAGCACTTCAGCTACATATTGAAGTATGATGCCCTGTGTAAAAGAACTTGTGAGATTATTTGAGTCGCAAGCTGAACTAGCAATATTTTAAATGGAGTACTGTTTTTACTAAGAACAACTAACAAAATATGGTAATTCAAACTTGGAGATATGACAGTGATTCTCCCAAAAATAAATGTAGTGATCCAATTACCTCAAGGAAAACTACTGAGGTATTTTTTACTGATAATAACATTTATGCTTTCAAGTAAAAGTTAGAATTTTGGAAAACTTTTACTTGTCACTGTGAACTTGACGGTTTACCAATAGATGAGGTAGGTAATGATATGAACAACTGTAATTTTTTCAATGTTGCAAATGTGCAAACATTTGCAAAACTCAGTGAACCAGTATGTTCCGGATGATTAATGCATGGTCTTAACAGGGTAAAGAACCATACAAGGTGCTAGATAGACAAATGGATTTTAATGTACTTGACAATGAAAAGTTCGTTGATATGGTTTCATTGTCCACATTGCAACTAACTTTTAAGCAACTACCACTTTTCAAGTTTTGGTGTAGCATCAAAGATGAATATCTACAGTTATACAAAATAGATATTAACATAACTTTTCCACGTACATATCTGTGTGAGGCTGGATTTTCTTCATATACTTCAGCCAAAAGAACCAATTACAGAAGACAATGAAGAAACAAGAGTATCCAACTGTCTTCTGTCAAGCCAACATTAAAAGAAATTTGCAAAAATGTTAAACAATGTTCTCGCTAAATATTTTTGTTTTGGGAAATATAGTTATTTATCATAAAAGTATGTTATGCTATTTTAAATGAATTAATATGTAAATACATTAAACATTTCTCATTTTAAGTAACTAATATGGTATTTTTTGCATGTTGTATATATTTATTTATATATAATATATTCTTTTTTGATATATATATATATGTCTCCCACATGAATAAAAGCTCTTTGGAGTCCTCAATAATTTTTTATTAAGGCAAAGTTTTGTAAGACTGAGTACGCGGGCCTCTCACTGCTGTGGCCTCTCCCGTTGCGGAGCACAGACTCCAGATGCACAGGCTCAGCGGCCATGGCTCATGGGCCTAGCCGCTCCGCGGCATGTGGGATCTTCCCGGAATGGGGCACGAAACCGTGTCCCCTGCATCAGCAGGCGGACTCTCAACCACTGCGCCACCAGGGAAGCCCGGTAACTGCTAGTTTTTACTTTACTTTTGTATGATTATACATATGGTTGGGTTTAAGATTACCATCTTGCTGTTTGCTTACTATTAGTCTCATTTATTTTTTGTTCCTCTGTCTTTTTTTTATTACTTATGAAACTCTTAGTATTTTCTTTTTTCTCCACTATTATTTTATTGGTTATATTTCATTGTTTTCAAATGACATTCACTCCTTGGAGTTGAGCAAATGGCTGTCCGTGTCAGAAGGAGCATAGTTCCTTCATTTTGATACACTCTTTCACTTATGTATGTTACGTGTTATCTCCTGTAGGTAATTGAGTTGGAACCCCTGCTGTAGAGTCTTACACCAATGTTGGCTTAGGAACAAGAATAATAATGGTGGTATTAAATCACCAGTGCGTTTGTCCTCTTTCTCTGCTAAATTGCTAAATTTAACAATTTAAATTGTAGCCATTATAGGTGGAATCTCTCTACTGCCTGAGTTCTCCTTTAGGGTTTAGAAACTGCTTTTACAGTGTTAATATTAAGTAGATTTAGTATATACTCATAAGATCCGTCATAACTGGTTCAGGAAAGAAGAGGAAAAATGGCATGGAAAACTGTCCTGTAAAAATACTGTTACATCCAATGTAGTCAACAAACCCTTATGAACTTCTTTCTTCATAATAGACACTCCATGGGGCACTGGAGACAGACACAAAGACAAATAAGTAATGCATCCTACTCTCAAGTCCTGTATTCTAGAAATGGAGAATAAGCATGTACACAAGACTTTTAGCTGACATAATACAAGTACACTGGATGGAACTGTCAAACCATAGGAGAAATTTTATGTTTTACTTTAGGGGAAAATAAGGAAAGTCTTCACAGGGAAGTTCTTGGGCTCTGTTTAAAAATATGACTAAGGGGGCTTCCCTGGTGGCGCAGTGGTTGAGAGTCCGCCTGCTGATGCAGGGGACGCGGGTTTGTGCCCCGGTCCGGGAGGATCCCACATGCCGCGGAGCGGCTTAGGCCCATGAGCCATGGCCGCTGAGCCTGCGCGTCCGGAGCCTGTGCTCCACAACGGGAGAGGCCACAGCAGTGAGAGGCCCGCGTACCGCAAAAAAAAAAAAAAAAAAAAAAAAAAAAATATATATATATATATATATATATATATATATATGACTAAGGACTTCCCTGGTGGTGCAGTGGTTAAGAATCTGCCTGCCAATGCAGGGGACACGGGTTCAAGCCCTGGTCCGGGAAGATCCCACGTGCTGTGGAGCAACTAAGCCCGTGCACCACAACTACTGAGCCTGCAGTCTAGAGCCTGTGAGCCACAACTACTGAAGCCTGCATACCTAGAGCCCGTGTTCTGCAACAAGAGAAGCCACCGCAATGAGAAGCCTGCACACCACCTCAAAGACTAGCACCCACTCAACACAACTAGAGAAAGCCCGCCCGCAGCAACGAAGACCCAACGCAGCCAAAAATAAATTAATTAAATAAATAAATTAATTAAAAATAAATATGACTAAGAATTTACCAGACTAAAAAAAGATTATGAAGAAAGTGGGCTGGCATCATTGGGGTGCTACAAGCAGTTCTGAATGGCTGTAGCACTCTGCAAGGGGGAGAGGAAATATAGTGCAAAAGATATGGTTGAGCAGTAGTCAGGGACAATATCACTGAGACAGCATTTCATGCTAAAAAATTTGGACTTTATACTGAAGGTTATCACAGTCAGGATTTTAACAGGGAAAGCACAAGTAGATTTTTGTTTCAGAGCAAGAGAGAGAGCTCTAGAGCAGTGAGGAAGATGGAGTGAAGAGCTTCAAGACCTGGAGTCAGGAAACATCCTTAGGATACTATGGGATCTCCCAAGAATGCTCATTTGTTAATTCTGAGATAGAGACTGACTTTTTCATGCCCTACTGGTGTTTCCAATGCAAAGCCAGGGTAACAATCATTTTTAGACTCTTGATACCTGTTAATTCCTCTTTCATACCGATTTTGATCCTGTGCTGCTTCTGCAGCTTCTCATTTATTTATTTAACACACATGTATTTTGTGTCTGCTATGTGGCAGGCAATATGCAAGCCCTGGAGTTACAAACACAGTCCTTTTGTTCACGGAGTTTATGATCAGGAGATTAACAAGTTATTAGAAATGTAAGGCATGGTTTGAGTATTTCCATCTGGTTAAATGTATTTTTTTTCTCCTCTTCCTCTCAAAATTCCACTAAAATGACAGTAAATAAATAAAAGGGATATAACTCAACAAGGGCAATGAAGAGAGAAAATTGGTGGGTGAGAGAGAATTCATTCATTCAAGGAATTGGTGGAAAATTAAATATCCGAATTAGTGAAGCAGAGTCAGCTAAAACACAAGAGTTGAAAGAAAGGATACCGAGGAGAAGCAAGAAGTTTGGGAACACATCTTCCCACAGTTGAGCCTTGAAATGACTATAGCTCAGGCTGACACCTTTACTGTAGCCTTGTGAGAGCCTCGGATCTAAAGGCACTGAGCTAAGCCATGCCTGATTCATAGAATCTATGAGATAATGAATATTGTTTGTTTGTCTTAAGATGCTAAATTTTGGGGATAATTTGTTACACAGCCATCAATAACTAATACATAGTAGTTTGTCTATTTTTAAAATTTGATTATAAAACCAACTTTTGGATTTATTTATTAGTTCTACTGTTTTTCTGTTTTCTGACAATAATTTCTGCTTTAATTTATTTTTTAATATTTTAATTTTATTGGAGTATCGTTGATTTACAATGTTGTGTTAGTTTCAGGTGTACAGCAAAGTGATTCAGTTATACATATATTCACTCTTTTTTAGATTCTTTTCTCTTATAGGTTATCACAGAATATTGGTAGAGTTCCCTGTGCTATACAGTAGGTCCTTGTTGGTTATCTATTTTATACATAGTAATGTACATGTGTTCATCCCAAGCTCTTGATTTATCCCTCCCCCCCACATTTCCCCTTTGGTAACCATAAGATTTTTTTCAGTATCTGTAAGTGTGCTTCTGTTTTGTAAATAAGTTCATTTGTATCTTTTTAAAATTAGATTCGACATATGAGTGATATCACATGATATTTGTCTTTGTCTGACTTACTTCACTTAGTAAGATAATCTCTAGGTCTTGCTGCAAATGACATTATTTCATTCTTTTTTTTTTTTTTTTTTTTTTTTTTGCTGTACGCGGGCCTCTCACTGCTGTGGCCTCTCCCGCCGCGGAGCACAGGCTCCGGACACACAGGCTCCGCGGCCATGGCTCGCGGGCCCAGCCGCTCCGCGGCACATGGGATCCTCCGGGATCGGGGCACGAACCCGTGTCCCCTGCATCGGCAGGCGGACTCTCAACCACTGCGCCACCGGGGAAGCCCATTTCATTCTTTTTTATGGCTAATATTCCATTATATATGTATATCACATCTTTATCCATTCATCTGCTGATGGACACTTAGGTTGCTTCCATATCTTGGCTATTATAAATAGTACTGCTATGAACATAGGGGTGGGTGTATTTCTGTCTTAATTCTCCTTTTATCACCTATGGTTTATGCTCTGTGAAAATCATTGCTGTTATATTTGATAAATAAATATTAGTAACTATTATATCTTCATTGTGATTAGAGCCTTTAGTATTATAAAATGTTTTTTATATCTTTTTATGCTTTTTGTTCTGAATTCCACATTGTCAGATATCATGATTGTGGATCCTATCATTTAATCTTAGTTCTACGCGTGAATATTTATTTATATAATGCTCAACAGTAGTCCTTACTTTTTTTTTTATTTAATTAATTTATTTATTTTTGCTGTGTTGGGTCTTTGTTTCTGTGTAAGGGCTATCTCTTGTTGTGGCAAGCGGGGACCACTCTTCATCATGGTGCGTGGGCCTCTCACTATCGTGGCCTCTCTTGTTGCGGAGCACAGGCTCCAGACGCGCAGGCCCAGTAGTTGTGGCTCACAGGCCTAGTTGCTCTGCGGCATGTGGGATCCTCCCCGACCAGGGCTCGAACCCGTGTCCCCTGCATTAGCAGGCAGACTCTCAACCACTGCACCACCAGGGAAGCCCAGTAGTCCTTACTTTGATGTCTCGCTAGTCTTTCTGATTCTTTGAAGCTCTAGCAGATTTTTCTGGAAGTCATTATGGGAACAGAATTATGTGAGTTCTTGCATGTTTATAGCAGTTTATCTGTGACCTTCATTCTAGAAGTTAATTTGGCCTGGATAGTAAATCCATGATTTCCATTTTCTTCTCAGTGTCTTAAATATGTAACTCTACCATCTTCTGGTATAAAGTATTGCTGTAGAAAAGTCAGATGACAATCTGCCTTATTATTCTTCATTGCAAGATGTTGTAATTTATAATATTATAATATTATATTATAATGTTATAATTTTTAACATTTGTTCTGTTCCATTGCTTTGGTTTTCTCCTTTGGATTCCTGTCATATGTTTGTTGGCTTTTTTGGTCTATCTTCTATATCTATCTATTTCTTTCAAATCTTTATTATTATTTTCTTAATTTCTTTTTTATTTTTCAAAACTTTCTATTTTTCATCTTCTGTTTCTTTTAAAACATTATCTATTGTGTGTTATTCTGATTTTGCTTTTGTTTAAAAAAAATTTTTTTTTCTAATTCTTTCTTGAGTTCTGTCACCTGTCTTTTCAAATATTTGTTTTCAACAATCACTTGATTTCTGAATTTTTCTAATTCTGATATATTTTCACATAATTTCTATCATGTTTTATTTTTTTAGATTTTTTAAGTACAAAATTATAGTTTTCATTTTTATAGGCTTCTTATGGCATGACTTTTTTTTGCCTACAAGGATATTATTCTACTCATTCTGTTTTTTCTTATAATAACTTTGTATGAGATTCAGCTATAATCTTTTTCTGATGCTCATTTTTAAATGAAATGAGCTTTCCTGTACTTTCAGGAGAGGGGCAGAAGATTTTTTCTTGCTTTATAGCTCTAGAGCTCTATCTTCTGTATGTTTTTATTTTCAAAGTGATTAAAAGTAATTTCTGTTGTTTGTCTCCTATCTCCTTGCTCCCCCTCCCAGCTTTTAACTGGTTCTTATCTTTATTTGCCCTTCTAGTTTGTATCCTGCTCAATTTGGATTCTCCTTTCAGCACCTTGTCCTCAGTGTGGGGCTTTGTCTTGTAGGGGAGATTTGTTTATAGGACCCAGACTGCTCCATTAGACTTTATTACAACAC
Organism: Mesoplodon densirostris; assembly: GCF_025265405.1. Lineage (NCBI taxonomy): Eukaryota > Metazoa > Chordata > Mammalia > Artiodactyla > Ziphiidae > Mesoplodon > Mesoplodon densirostris. Next base: position 127,642,083 of record NC_082662.1, on the reverse strand, counting down.
AATCCCCTTGAATTTACCAATGAATTTTATCCTCCTAGTTTCAGCTGTTGTTCTCAGATTGGCCCATGCTTTGTAGTTAGTACCACATGGTGCTTTGGGGGTTCTTGGTCTCAGAGCCATTAGAAGCTCATTTGTCAGTGCTCTTTTTCTCCAGCACAAATGCTGATATTGCTCAAGTCTTGTAGCTGAGGGTGTTGAGTACTTGGGGGATCATAGGAATACCTGGTCATTTAGATTTATTGGAGGTATCATCCATGGGCCTTTTGTTTTGCTGTCATAGCTGCTTTTTATGTTTTTAGAGGAATTTAGGGAGATTAAAACTATGCTGCCTCTGCTGCTACCTTCTTACTCATTCTTTTTGCTTCTCAACTTGTGCCATCTTGGGCCAGTGGAAATGCATTCAATTAGGCTTCTGGGTTTTTTTGACATTATCCTGTTAGTACTTGATGGTTTTCTTACTTTATAGAGCAAAAAGATATTCCAGACATTTCCTGTCCTGGACTTTGAATCAACATTTCTACAAAGAGCTTTAATTTTTTTATCCATAGGACTTTTACATTAAATATACCCATTCACTGGAGTGAGAATACTACTTGAAACCCAGCTGGAAATAAAGACTTATCAAGTAGTGGAATACAAAGTGAAAGGAAAGCAAGAAGGAAGGAAAGAAATTGCTTCCTGAGAGTCTATCATTTGTCAGATAGAGGGTTCAGGGTTTTTGCATACGTAACCTTGTTTGACCCTTAGAAAAATCCTGTAGGCATGTGAAGTAAGTATAATTATCCTAATTTTTACAACTGCAAAAACAGAGGTTCAGAGAGTTTACTCAAGATCATCTCACCAATACATAGATTGGGTAATATGACAGAGATATGGAAATATTATTGTCCTAAGTTAATGGCTTTAAAATTTGCTAAAAAAGAAACAAACTAAACAGAGTACCTGACAGTTACAGCTATTTTACCAGGAAGTAGACACACACAAATACACATACACACACAAACATACATCTACATTCAGTTTTTAAAACTTTATTTTGAAATAATTGTAGAATCACGGCAAATTGCAAACAGGGAGTTTATACATATACAGTATAGTAAGTTTATACATATACAGTATAATAACAATATAGGAAGTTCTTCTATATCCTTTACCCAATTTTCCTCATTGGTTACCTCTTATATAGCTACAGTACAATATCAAAACCAGGAAACTGACACTGTCATAATATGCATGTATATTTCTATGTCATTTTATCTCATGTGTAGATTCGTATAGACACCATCACAATCAAGACACAGACCTATTCCATCACCACCAAGATCTCCTTTGTGCTGTTTATAGTCACACACACACCCCATCCCCACTATCCATAACCACTGTCAGCCATTAACCTGTTCTACATCTTTATAATTTTTTCATTTTGAGAATGTTTTATAAATGGAAATATGCAGTATGTGACCTTTTGAAATTAGCTTTTTTCACTTAATCTAATGTTCTTGAGATCTATCCAAATTGTTGCATGTATCAACAGTTTGTTCCTTGTTATTGCTGAGTAGTATTCCAAAGTATGGATATACCACAGTTTATTTAACTCTTCACCTATTGTTGAACATTTTGGTTGTTTCTGGTTTTTGGCTATTACAAATAAAGCTGCTATGATCATGTATAGGTCTTTGTGTGGACTTAAGCTTCCATTTCTCTGGGAAAAATGCCTAGGAATGCTGAATCATAGAGTTAGTATATGTTTAGTTTTTTAAGAAATGCCAAACTATTTTTCAGAGTGGTTGTACTATTTACATTCCCACCAGCAATATATGAAAGATCCACTTTCTCTGTATCCTTGCCAACATTCGATGTTGTCACTTTATTTTAAATTTTAGCCATTCTAATAGGTGTGTAATGATAGCTCACTGTGGTCTTAATTTTCATTTCCCTAAGGGCTATGATGTGAAACATTTTTTCATGTGCTTATTGCCATTCATATATCCTCTTCACTGAAATGTCTCATGTGTTTTGCCTACTTCCTAATTGGATTTTATTGTTGTTATTTTGTTTTAACTTTTGAGAGTTCTTTATGTACTCTAGACACTCATCTTTTATCACATGTGTGATTTGAAAATATTTTCTCCCAGTCTATAACTTGTCTTATCATTCTCTTAACAGGGTCTTTCACAAAGCAAATGTTTTTAATTTTGATAGAGTCCAATTTACCAATTTTTTTTCTGTTATGGAGCATGTATTTGATGACACATCTAAGAACTCTTCATCAAGCCCTAGGTCCTAAAGATTTCCTCTCATATTTTCTTCTAAGGGTTTTACAGTTTTACATTTTATATTTACAATTATGGTCCATTTTGAGTTAATTTTTGTATAAGGTGTGAGGTTTAGATTGAGGTTTCTTTTTTTTTGCATATGGATATCTAATTGCTGCAGCACCATTTGTTGAAAGGCTGTCCTTCATTCTTTGAGTTGTTTTTCCACCTTTATAAAAAATCAGTTTTATGTACTCATGTGGGTTTTCCTCCTGCCTTCTTTATTCTCTTCCATTGATCTCTGTGTCTATATCTCCACCAACACCACATAGTCTTCTTGAAATTGGGTACAGTGATTCCTCCCTCTTTATTCTCCTGTTTCAAAATGATTTTAGCAGTTCCACTTTCTGTGCTTTTCCATATAAAGTTTAGAAAAATTTTGTCTAGATCTTTAAAAGAAGTCTTGCTCACATCTTGATAGGCATTGCATTAAACCTACATATCAGTTTGGAGAGAATTGACCTCATTATAGCATTAAGCCTTCCTATTCATGAACACAGTCTGTATATCCATTTATTTATATCTTTTCTTTTTAAAAAATATTTATTTATTTATTTATTTTTGGCTGTGTTGGGTCTTCATTGCTGCATGCAGGCTTTCTCTAGTTGCAGTGAATGGGGGCTACTCTTTGTTGTGGTGCACGGGGTTCTCATTGCAGTGGCTTCTCTTGTGGAGCATAGGCTCTAGGTGCGCAGGCTTCAGTAGTTGTGGCACACAGGCTTAGTTGCTCCACGGCATGTGGGGTCTTCCCGGACCAGGGCTTGAACCCGTGTCCCCCGCATTGGCAGGCAGATTCTAACCACTGCACCACCAGGGAAGTCCTTATTCCTCTCCTTAAAGAACAAGCTTTTTGTTTCCTTGATTTTCTGTATTGTTTTTCTGCTTTGGAAATCATTGATTTCTACTACTATATTTATAATTTCTTTCCTTCTGCTTGCTTGTGGTTTACTTTGATCTTCTTTTTCTAGTTTCTTAAGGTGGGAACTTAGATTATTGACTTGAGACTTCCTCTCTTGTCTAAGATACACATTTTGTGGTATAAATTTCCCTCTCAGCACTGCTTTAGCTGCAACCCACAAATTTTGATATGCTGTATTTTCATTTTCATTCAGCTATGTGTATTTTTTTTTTTTTTTTTTTTTGCGGTATGTGGGCCTCTCACTGTTGTGGCCTCTCCCGTTGCGGAGCATAGGCTCTGGACACGCAAGCTCAGCAGCCATGGCTCATGGGCCCAGCCGCTCCATGGCATGTGGGATCTTCCCGGACCAGGGCACGAACCCTTGTCCCCTGCATCGGTAGGCAGACTCTCAACCACTGCGCCACCAGGGAAGCCCAGCTATGTGTATTTTTAATATTTCCCTTGAGACTTCCTCTTTGGCCCATGGATTATTTAGATGTGCATTGTTTAGTTTCCAAGTGTTTGGCAATTTTCCTGTTATCTTTCTGTTAGTGATTTCTACTTTGATTCTATTCTAATCAGAGAATATACTGTGTATGATTTCCATTCTTAAAAAAATTTGAGGCTTGTTTTATGGTCCAGGATTTTGGTATTTGTTTTGTGAGTGCTTGAAAAGAAGGTGTATTTGGCTGTCATTGGGTGGAGAGTTCTATAAATGTCAACTAGATCCTGTTGTTGATGGTATTGTTGAGTCCTTTCATATTCTTGCTGATTTTCTGTCTAATTGTTCTATCATTTTTTAAGAGAGGTGTGTTAATGTCTCCAACAATAATTGTGTATTTATCTATATCTTATTTAAATTTTATCAGTTTTTGCTTCACATATTTTTCAGTTCTGTTTTTTGGTGCATATATTTTTAGGGTTGCTACATCTTCTTGGTGCATTTACTTTTTTATCATTATGTAATGTCCTTCTCTGTTCCTGTTAATTTTCTTTGCTCTGAAATCTACTTGAATAGACTTCATAGGTAATTATTTCTAAAGTCTACTTTAATAGACTTTAATAGGTAATTTGCTCTGAAGTCTACTTTATCTGATATTAATATAACCATTCCTGCCTTCTTTTGATTAATCTTTGCATGGTATACCTTTTCCCATCATTTTTCTTTCTGCCTACCTACATTATTATATCTGAGGTGAGCTTCTTGCACACAGCATATAGTGTTTTGCTTTTCCATCCACTTGGCCAATCTCTGTCTTTAACTGGTGTATTTAGACAATTTACATTTAAGGTAATTATTGATATTTTAGGGCTTAACTATACAATTTAATTTTCTGTTTTCTGTTTATTCTCTCTGTCTTTTGTTCTTCTGTTTTCTTTTTCCAGTCCAGGTGGGTTACTTAAACATTGTTAGAATTCCATTTTGATTTATCTGTAGTATTTTTGAATGTATCTTTCAATATAGATTTTTTAGTGGTTGCTCTATGTATTACATTATACATTCGTCCTCAGTATCATAGAAAATTGGTCCCAGGACCCACACTGACATCAAAATTTGTGGATGCTCAAGTCCCTAATATAAAATGTTGGGGTACAATTGGCTTTCCATATCTATACATGGGGAACCTGTGAAATAGGAAGGCCGACTATATATACATGATTTATCACAGTCTATTTGGTCTTGACAGTTTACTAGTTTGGGTGAAGTGTGGAAATCTCAGTTTCCCTTTCCATTACATCCCCTTTACACTCCTTTACCCCTTATACAATAACTGTTTTAAATATTTCCTCTACATACACTGAGGATCAAGTCAGACAGTGTTATAAGTTTTGCTGTACCATCAACCACTATTTAGAAAACCCAAAAGGAGAAGGAAAATCTATTGTATTTACCATATCTTTACTCTTTCCATCATTCTTCCTTTCTGATGTTCCAAGATTCTTTCATTTACAATTTCTTTTGTTTAAAGAACTTCCTTCAGCCATTTTTAGAGCAAGTCTTCTGCTGACAGATTCCTTTATCTTCCTTATTCTGAAAATGTCTTGATTTTCCCTTCATTTATGAAGGATATTTTTTACTGAGCCTAGAATTTTGGTTTGACAGCTTGAAAAATATTATGCCACTTCCTTATGCTTCCATGGTTTCTGATGAGAAGTCTCTGTCTTTTGAAATGCTTTTTTTCCCCTATATATAGGAAAACATTATGTCTCATTGGTTTCAAGAGTTTGTATTTCTATTTAGTTTTCAGAAGCTTGACTATGATGTGTCTTGACAACGATTTCTTTGGGGTTTTTTGTTTGTTTGTTTGGGGCTTGCTCAGCTTCTTGAATCTGTAGGTTTATGTCTTTTGCCAAATTTTGGAAGTGTTCCAGCATTATTGCTGAAAAGCCTCATTTTCTTTCCCTTCATCAGAACTCCAATAATATGAATGCTAAGTTTTTTTGTTATAGTCCCACAGATCTTTGAGGCTCTGTTCATTTAAAATTTTTTTAGTATATATATTTTTAACTGTTCAGATTGGTTATTTGTATTGTTCTACACTCATGGTCACTAATTCTCTCCTCTGTCCTCTCTGTTTTGCTGTTGAGCCCATCACTTAAGTCTTTTTCTTCAGTTATTGTATTTTTTTAGTTTGAAAATCTCTATTTGTTTCTTATATATATTTTCTATTTTTTGCTGAGATTTTCAGTTTCTTTGCTGAGATTTTCTATTTTTTTTTCCTCTTTGGTGGAGGGGATCCTCATTACTCTTGAGTAAGGCTGGGTGTTCTGGTTCCCTAGTAGGCCTCTTCTGACACATGAGCACTAGATGGGGCAGCTGTGTCTCACTATGGCTCCCCACATGACCTCCACTGACACTGAGGTGGGGGGAAGTTGGCCTTGTTACTGACATGTTTTAGTTTGTTCAGGCTGCCATAATAAAATACCACAGACTTGTTGGCCTAAACAACAAACATTTATTTTCTCACAGTTCTAGAGCCTGTAAGTCCAACTTCAAGTTTCCTGCGGGGCTTGGGTCCTGGTGAGAGCTCATTTCCTGGCTTTCAGCTGGCTACTGTCTTGCTGTGTCCTCACATGGAAATGAGAGAAGGGGAGAGGAAGAGAGAGAGAATGTGCTCTCTGGGTCCTTTCTTATAAAGACACGAGTTATATTATATCAGGGCACCACTCTTATGACCTCATCCCTATCTCCAAATACAGTCACATTTGGGGGTGAGGGCTTCAAGATAGGATTTTAGGGGGATACAATTCAGTCCATAGGATGATGGATGGTCATGGAAGTCCTGTATCTCTTGTAGGCCTCCTATGACACAACCTCAGAGGGGAGAGGGAGGAGCAGCACATTACTATAGAAAGGAGTAGTTTTTATTGACACAGCAAAAGTGATGTGTCACAAAGGTGATGGGGATAGTTACTCTTAGGTTATGTAAGACTCTGCTTTATCAGAATGGAGAGAGGTTCTCCTGCTGCCCTGGAATAGGAAAGTTGTCATGTGAGAGGGCCTGTGAGGGGTCACATGGCAAGGAACTATATATGGCTTCTAAGAGTTGAAGCAGTCCTGCTGACAGCCAGAGAGGAATGGACCTCAGTCCTATCGCTGCAAGGAATGGAATTCTTCCAGTAACCACATGAGCTTGGAGGAAGACCCTGAGCTCCAGAAAGGAAGCAGCCTGGCTGACACCTTGACTGCAGCCTAGTGAGACCCTGAGTAGAAGGCCCAGCTATGCTGGGTCCAGACTCCTAACCTAGAGAAACTGTGAGATGATGAATGTATGTAGTTTTAAGCTGCTAAATTTGGGGTAATTTTTTATAGCTCAGTAGATAACTCATACAGCCCTCCACTTTCCAAGTCTTTATATTTGTGTTCTCTTCTCAACCACCCTACACACTGCATCAGTGACATAAACAAGTGGTAACTCTAAACATTTGAGGGCATGCTTAACGATCTGTCTGCATTGAAAGCTGATAAAAACTTGATACATTTCTTGTCACATGAAGTAAGTGGGCTTATTGGAAAATAGTCTCTTCTGCCAAAAGTTGGAGGAAACAACATAGGGTAATACAATCTAATATCATAGAGGAGAGGGTGACAGATGGACTGTAGGCTTAAAAAAATGAGTGTTGGAATCTCTAAGGTGAATGAATCCTTTATGACTAAAAATGAAAGACAGGTTTTATAAGTATACAGCAAAATGAATAACTGAGCAAAGTTGAACTATCATGAAAAAGGTTGAAAATAAAAAGTTAAAAGGAACAAACCTACAGTTAGCATCAAAAAGTACATCTGTGCCAAGAAGTTAATCAAAGAATAAAACAAAACAATTTTAATAAGGAAGATAGTAGTAACAAAATGTCTCATGTTAAGGAACATGAAAGTCAAGACCAAATCACTATGGAGCAAATCATGATGATGCTGGCATGGGGGCTAAAATATCACCAAAGAAACAAGTCTTCAGTCCAGAAGCACAAACATGTCAGTCATTTCTTGCCCATTTCGAAATTCCAAAAGAAGTTGGGTCCAAGATATAGCATGAGTCTCAGGCTAGCTAAACATCATATTATTTTCTCCTCAAATCTTCTTGGTGAGCTACAAATGTTTCTTTTGTTGCTAACCACTCCAGGTGGGCCTTGTTAGCTCCCAGTTTACTGCCAGATTGTTAAGCCCACTGTCCAACTGAGTGCTGTCATTTTCTCCTCTTCCCACATTTGCTACCACCACTCTCAAATCACACTGCCTACCACTCCCACTTTCCCCTTATACTGCCACCTCCTCATGAGCTTCCACATGGCCCTATATGGTGGAAGCGAAATCCTCTTCTGCATCTGACATCACCTTTCTCCTACGTACTCCTCCAACTAAGCTCACCTCTTCTGGGAAGGCAATTCTGAAGTGACTTTAATGACAAATTTAAGTAGCACAGAATCTACTAGTCAAAATAATCCATCTTTGATCTCAAGGAGGTCCATACTTCTCCCCTTTAACACAATCCGCTCTCCCCCTCCTTTCCATGTGTCCTTGAGTCTTGACTACTAAGCAAATAGGAATTACCAGCCCAAGGGGAAGAAACTAAAACTACGCTCCAGGTAGTGTCTCTCCTATTAGAGAAGAGCAGACATAATTCTTAGCTGATGGGTGAAAACGTTACTGGCAACTTAACCTCCAATTCTGAAAATTATGTTATTTAATTGATTGATTTAATTAATTCAATAACTGCTTCTTGCCCGCTGATTATGTGCTGGGCAGTGCTCTGTGCTGTACGTATATTAGGGGGAAAACAGACTTTCTATTGTGGGCGGTAATCAAGGTTAAAAATGAAGGAAAACTATAGATTATGGTAAGTGCCTTGCAGAGATTTCGGTGGTGGGATAAAGTGGTCGAAAAGTCCCCACTACAATTACTTCAGTGACAACATTTTTGCTTTGTTCCTTTTTTTGGCCTCTGCTCTTTGTCTTTCTGTTCTTCACGACTTTCCTTCCTATTCCACTTTCATGCTCCTACTCTCTATCAATTTTCTTTCTTTTTTACTTAGAGGCAGGTACCTACCTGCTGCTTATACCTCAAAAAAGGAGATGCATTTGCACCCTGGGTTCTGGAGTCTGATCTCCTCTGGCCTGGAATTCTGGCTTCTCCACTTGCCAACTGTGCAAAAGTGTAAATTTCTTCTCAGTTCCCTCATGTATAAGATGGTAATAATTATGGCTCATATGTCCTAAAGTAGTTGAGAGAATTAACTAAAATAAACCATTCAAAATAATTAATGTAGTACCTGGTACATAGTAAAAATCAGCGATGTTAGCTGTTCCTGCTATTTCATCTTGCCTGCATTTGAGATAAGCTGCCTTTATAGGTATGTGTGTGTAGAGGTGGTGCTGATTTATGGTACTATGGTCCCCAAAGATCCAAGCATCCCATAAGCATAATTAACTGAGTTGAAAAGATTATTAGTTTCAATCACATACATTTATATACAAATATATTTCTTTATTGCAATGACTTTGCACACATGTTAAAGCACAGTGTAGTTAGCTGACTACACTAGAGGACAGTTTAAAGAAATATAAATACCAAGGCAACTATAGCACCTTTATAATTAATCTATTTGTAATCACTATTTATCCCAGCCCCAATTTTCCTTTAAAATTCGACAATAACCAGTAGAAAGAAGGAAATCAAACTCATCCTGAATCTCTTTTGGAGTGAGACCACTTCTACGAGGTTCTGAGAATTTAAGCCAGTTTATCATTACTAGGTTTCTGGGCTACAGTACTCAGCTGCCCTATTTAAAAGATGATTTTATTATTCTCTCTGATTCCACTATGTTCATCTGCTTAGATTTGTGTTAAACACACCTGGGCTTCTACACCGCTCCTGAACTTTGGTGTTAAGTCCCTGTAGACCCCTTCATAGCACACGTTATAATGCTCTCAGCCTCTACTTCACTTTGCTACTAAAGTGAACCCCAGTGGATTCTTAGCACCTTTTCCTTTGGACCTTAACTTTTCAAGAAAAGATTGAGGCCACACAAGTGCTATTAATCTCCATATGCTGGTTACAAGAATCTTGGTGCTATCTTTTTTGTTGTTGTTACTTTAAAGGACATTCATCATTAGCCCAGTTGCTTCTCTTGATCTTAGCTCTTTGCTCTTTGAAACTAAAGCCTTACAGTTTCTAATTTGTGCACAGTTCACTCAGTGGCCATTTCTTTTGGAAAGAAATGCTTTTGGAAAACATACCATGATGTTCCTGTATTACATCTGTCTACATGGTCACCTCTGTGACTGGATGCGCCTCCTTGAACATAGAGACTGTGCCTTTTTCTTTGGTCATCACAGGACCTAGAATAGTGCCAGACACATAGTAGGTGCTTAAGAATGTTTGCTGAATAAATAAAGAATGCTTAAGTATATTCAAACGTTTGCTGCAGTCTATAATAAGATTATTTATTTTACATAGAGCAAGACCTGCTACACAAATCTAATTACATGTAAAATTTGACAAGGTCAAGAAAACAGACATATAAATGGCTTCATCACTGTTTTTATAGTTTAGTAGGTGGTAATTAGATTAACAGCACAGACTTCTTTTCCTGCCTTAAAATTTGTGTTAAATATTGAAATGGTGCTTAAGTGTGGCGCTCTACCTGTACTTCTGAGTGAATTAGAATATGCTGTACTGTTTGTATATCTTTATTATCTGTTAAGGTCCATTTCATGTCTGACTCAATATTAGATTGTGCATGTATAAACACTATACCATACTGAAGAGTTGGAACTCATATAGGGAAAACCTACTAAAAAAATTTAGCACAAAACTAATAAGCCTTAATAAATATTTTAAAAATAAAATACAGTCCATTTGAGAGAAGCATAAATTTTATTTTCATTCATTAGGGTGATCTACTCACTGACTCATTGTTCTAACTTCCTTTACTAATTTGAAAAATTAGTCACTTTATGTAGTGATATGAACATTGAAAATAAAGGTCTGATATATTTTTGACTTGCAAAATTCATAAATACTATCTATAAATACTAGTATTTTCCTCAAAGTTGGAAATTATATAACGTCAAAAGAAAACTCAAACCAACTATTGTGATATGTATAATTTACTTTCAAAGCTCTTAAACAGAGAGCTTTATTTGAAATGAATTCAAGAAGCAGCAGCAACTTTTTGACCAAGCAGTTTTCAATAAGGACACTTTGTATCAACATCTTTTAGTATTACTATTTTAGTAAAACTTTTACCTTTCCCCATCTCTTACTTACCCTCCCCAAAATATACTTAATAGGGAAAAGGGTGTTCTGGAAAATCATTGCTCTTTTCAAACTTTCCAGGAGTTGCTGTCTTCCTCTGGTAGTTATAATCTTGTTCAAATAGACAGTGATTATTACAAAACAGAAGTAGCCGTTTCCCATACACGTATTTTACTTCTGAACAGGTATTTCTCTTTAAGTGGCCTTACATGGAGCAGGTGGAGTGGGGTGTAGTTAAACACTTCATATAAGAAGTTTCAATGGTTAAAAGTTTTTCCTAAACTTTCTGTGACAAAGGTTCCAGAATACTCCTCTTGAAATTTTTAGTAAAGCTGTACAAAGCTATTGCCTCCCTGAAGCACGTTCTCTCTAGGATATGACTATGGAAGGGAACAGTGGGAGAAATGACAGGGGGCAAGTTTCACTGAATAACTGGGCACCAGGAGATTGGGTTTCCTGCAGAAAAAGCAACAGGTGGAAATCATAGGCTCATCATTGTATTTCATCTTTAGGATTTGGTTCAACACAAAAGACACTGCCTGACGCATGCTCATTTCTCTGCATCAGGCCTGACAGAATAATGCCTTTGTCAACTTTGCGTGTGAAGTGGTAGTATTGTGGAACCTGCAGCGAAAGACTTGTTTGCAAATCTTTTGATGACGCTCTGTGTTTGCAGTGAGTGGCATTGTAATTTTCCTTTGAGGGACTTTAAGGATGTGGAACTGAACTCCTGAGCTAATTCTTTAATGTTAACTGCCTTCCTCAGCGAGGAGAGAAAACATATTGCAGAGCCATGATATGAGTTACAGTAGCTGAAAAGTAAATTTCCAAAAAGGAACCTTCTCCAAATTTCCTGGTTTCAGATTTTAGGACAGAGAGAAATGCTTGAGAATGTATGAGTCATGATACGCTCTTAGTAATTTCGCTAGAACCTCAAGGATGAGGTGCTGGTGTTGCATACTGCTTGCATCTGGATGGAATTAGAGCTTTTAGTGTTTCCTCAAGAAGTCTTATTAATAGCAGAGGACTAAAGTAATAAGTGTGTGGCATGTATAACATTTGAGGAAATGAACAATGCCAGAGAAGTTTTATCAGGACTTGCTGTTTGTTCTTTCTCCACCCCTGGGAAAACAGATGTATTGATCAGATTTTTAGAGAAAAACAGCCTGCAATGGGCTTACATGATAGAATAGGAGTTTTGTTTTTTCATGATAGCCCAGGAAATATCCTGCCAGAAAGACTCAAAGAGCTGTTAACCTGATTGGCAAAAGGAAGGCTGTAACACATAGAGAAGGTAAAAGATGTCAGGTTAATTTCTGGTTTAAATTCTCTTAGCCTCTTATGGTAACGTTGCTGACTCTGGATATATATTAATTCAAAATAATTATATTCCAAACTTAAGGAGTCACTAATGAAAATGTCTTAAGAATAACCACCTTTTCCTCCCTACCCCTACCACTATATCTCCAGCTCTGTAAAGTAGTCCAGAAATTTAAAATGCTTTGTGTAGCTATGAAATTGAAAAATGAAATATACATTATTAAAGATGTCAAACTAAAACTAATAACAAGATAAGTGGGCACCACATAAGCCACATGTTTGTGTACGTATAAGCTGTAACATTTCCTGTTGTTTTTTTTCTGACTGAATCCATTACCTAGGGAAACACACTTAAGTGGGTAGAAATGAAAAAAAATTAATGGCTCATATAACTGAAAAGTTCAGGAACCTGGTTTCAGGTGGAGTTGGATCTAGCTACTCAAATGATGTCATCAGGATTCTTTCTCCATCTTTCAGCTCTGCCTTACTCTGCATTGACTTCATCCTCAGGAAGATCTCCCCATATAATGGTTCCTAGCAGTTACAGATTTATATTTTTAACTTGGTAACCCCCAAAGAAAGCCAGTTTCAGCCAAAGTCCTGGAATCGAGTCTCATAATTGGGTTTGGGGCCCATCCCTGAACCAATTACTGTAGCCACAGTGATGGAATGTATCTGATTGATCTCATCTGAGTTGTCCATCCTCTCCAGGAACTAGACTGAAAGTGGGTAAGGGGCTCATTCCCAAGGAAAAGCAGTATACTGTCATCAGAAGAGGGAAGGATAGGTGGTGAGCAGACAAAGCAATACATTTACACTTCACTTGGAATTGGTAAATATGTTGAGCTTACTTAAGGAGGTGAGAATTTTTTTAAAAAAAACAGTCTATCAGTCATTTATATCTGAACATGGGCAGCCCCCATAGGAAGCTATATGCTTATTCAAATCATGTGAACTTTTACTCAACATGATTTTTTTTTAACTCCAGGTTTTTAAAAAAGTAGGATGGCCAGGGAAGACCTAGTTTATTTATTTAAAAATTTTTTAAAAATTTATTTATTCATTTATTTTTGGCTGCATTGGGTCCTAGTTGTGGCACAAGGGCTTGTCTCTAGCTGTGGCGTGCAGGCTCCAGAGCAGGCGGGCTCAGTAGTTGCGGCATGCGTGCTTAGTTGCCCCATGGCAGGTGGGATCCTAGTTCCCCGACCAGGGATGGAACCCACGTGTCCTCCATTGGAAGGCGGATTCTTAACCACTGGACCGCCAGGGAAGTTCCTGAACTCCATTTTTGAATTGCCTCCTGAGTCAGTTTACAATAACTTTTACATGATATATCTAACAATATTAAATAGACTAGCATTCTTTCCCACTGTTTGAGAATGAATATGCAAAACAAAATTCCAAAAATGGAACTTAAAAAATGATCTGAGCAGAAGAATTAATGGATTAAGACTAGAACTTCCTACAGAACCTATTTTGAAGGGGACATTACTCACTGGGTATAGAAGTCACTTTTAACCAGTTCCTTACCCTTAAAGAAAGGTTGGCCTTACCGTCATTTTGAGCGTAAGTGCAAAAGGAGGCAGAACATTTAACAGCTTATTCCTGAGAGACATTTTTATGGGAGAGCTGGAGGATAGAAGTTGTGAAATTGATTAAACAAGGAGGCCATTAGACTGAGGTGGCTCTAATGTTTTCATGGTCTATGTAAGCAAACCAAAATCTAAGCCTGCAAATGCCTCAAGGTTATGAAATCAAGACCAAGACGCTAAGGACAGCTGATCACAAACAGCCAAGTAGGTCATAAGCCATAGCAGTGCAAAAAATGTCCTTTCTTTGTTTTCATTCCTGTTCTGTAATATCTTTCCCTGGCTCCTGTTGGCAGAGTGTTCCTAACCATTGCCTGGTTGGAATTGATAAGTGCTCAAAAAACTCTTTAAATTTTCAATATACCTCACTTTATTTTTTAGCAAGTGAAGCAACAGCCATTTTGTAGCTCACACACCTTCTCGCTTACCTGCAGGCTCATCACCTCATGGTGTGAAACAGTGACTCAGCCAGCAACTGCTCCACCCTGCCCTGGACCCTCTTCAGCTTCTCCCACTCCTGGTCCGGCTGTGGGTGGCAGCACTCTGGCTTAGGCAGATGCCCACACCATAAAGGTCAGAGGCAACAAAATCTGATATGGGTTTCAGTTTGTCCTGAGGGACTCCCTCTCATGCTTATGAGTTCCAGATTGCTCTTATTCTTTCTTTACTTTCATATTTCCTTCCTGGCTGCCCATCCTGTGGACTTTAAACTCCAACATCAGATGCAAAGAGAATAGACTTTCAGAGACTCATAAGCACTGTCTACACTGTGTAGGATCAAATCCCTATTAAAAAATCCCTTAATATATGTGTGTGTGTCTGTCTGTATATATATAAATTTTAAGAATTTAATACAATAAACAAATGGGACCTAATCAAACTTATAAGCTTTTGCACAGCAAAGGAACCATAAACAAAATGAAAAAACAACCTACAGAATGGGAGAAAATATTTGCAAGTGATGTGACCAACAAGGGATTAATTTCTAAAATATACAAACAGCTCATACAGCTCAATATCAAAAAAACAAACAGCCCAATCAAAATGGGGGCAGAAGATCTAAATAGACATTTCTTCAGAGAAAACATACAGATGGCCAACAGGCACATGAAAAGAGGTTCAACACTGCTAATTATTAGAGAAATGCAAATCAAAACTACTGTACAATGAGGTATTACTTCACACTCGTCAGAATGGCCATCATCAAAAAGTCTACAAGTGATAAATGCTGGAGAGGGTGTGGAGAAAAGGGAACTCTCCTACACTGTTGGTGGGAATGTAAATTGATACAGCCACTATGGAGAACAGTATGGAGGTTTCTTAAAAAACTAAAAATAGAACTACCATATGATCCAGCAATCCCACTCCTGGGCATATATCTGCAGAAAACTCTAGTTCAAAAAGATGCATGCACCCCAATGTTCATAGCAGCACTATATACAATAGCCAGGACATGAAAGCAACCTAAGTGTCCATTAACAGATGAATGGATAAAGAAGATGTAGAATATATACATGCTGGAATATTACTCAGCCATAAAAAAGAATGAAAAAATGCTATTTACAGCAACATGGATGGACCTAGTGACTATCATACTAAGTAAAGTTAAGTCAGACAGAGAGAGACAAATATCATATGGTATCACTTATATGTGGAATCTAAAAAAAATGATACAAATGAACTCATTTACAAAACAGAAACAGACTCACAGTCATAGAGAACAGACTTGAGGTTGCCAAAGGGGAGAGGGAGTCGGGGAGGGATGCACTGGGAGTTTGGGATTAGCAGAGGCAAACTAGTATATATTGTATGGATAAAAAAACAACGACTTACTGTATAACACAGGGAACTATATTCAGTAGCTTATAATACCCTATAATGGAAAAGAATTTGAAAAACTATATATATTTTTATACATACATATATATAACTGAATCACTTTACTGTACACTAGAATGTAGCACAACATTGTAAATCAACTATACTTCAATTTAAAAATTCTATACAATAAAATTTTAAGTATTAATTTTCTTCTTATTTAGTATATAGTGATCTTTTCAAAATGTTGAAAATTTGAGAAGCTAATTTAGTGATTTAGATCATGATAATAGCACTTAGTTTGCTAGTTGTTTATTGATAACCCAACATTCTAACAATTTTCATAACTTACTAGAACATACAAGTTTTACTGAGCCTACAAAATTATATCAACTTTTATGTTTAATAAAGATAATATTTTCCTGTCTAGTCCCAATCAGGCATTTGACACTCTCATTGCATTCCCTCTCCCATGGCACCAGATTAAGAAAACACAAGAATCTGCTTTTACAAATGTCCTCTGAAGGTCCCTCCCAAAGAGAGATGCTCATGGTAATAAACAAATGGAGTAAGAAGAGAAGGAAAGTATGTGTCTTAACTTCATTACACCCATTAACCTATTTTTATCATGTGTGTCTGATGTTATATATATATTTTTAATTGTGCCCTGAATTATTTTAGATCTCAGGTTTTTGGATTACAGTGCTCCTCTTTTCAAATGACAACAATAAACCTAGCAACCTGTCCAAATTATTACATGTTTCAAAATCTGTTTGTTATTCTAAAGGAATAATATACACTTGGAGCGCCTGTCTTATTGCAAAAATGCTCTTGAGATTTCATTTACTGCTCTAAATAAATAGTTGCATGGTTTGCATTTGCATATACCCACTTTCAATATCAGAATTCCAATATAAAAAGAACTCACCCAAAAGCTCCTTTAATAAACTTGAAGAATTACGTACAATAAAAAGCTTAAGCATTAGGCTTTTTTTTTTCATAATCTTTTGTAGAGTGAAAATAGTACACAGTCTCAATATCCTTTATAATAGATACTTAGTTCACTCTCACTGCTCTGCATGAGATAGGTCAGTATTCAGTTCTAATATCTGCCAGTGAGAAAGAGACACCCAGAAGTTAGGTGACATGTGGTAACATAGTAAGCAGCTGTGTCAAAACTAGAATTTACAACTTTTAATTCTCAATTCCCAGGGTATTCAAGCCATAGTCCTGAAAATTATGCTTTCCCAGTAATAAATGTCAACTCTATTATATATCTGAATTGTAAAATGAAATCTGCTATAGAATTCCATTTACCATTTTAGCTAGAAAACCGGAAAACACAATCCAGGAGAAAATGAATATCAAAACTGTAGATAATCTTTGTATGAACTGAAAACAGCTTAATTAAACCAACAGGACAGGTAAGGCAATTCTGTTATTTAATAACAAGTCTCAGCTGTTTAAAATAACCATCTTAATAATCAATACCATGTTGAGACTTTCACCTAGCATTTAGTTTAAGGAATGTCTTGTTTTGAACAATCATTTTAAATCCTAGTAAACTGAAGAATTAATTAGCAAGCATGGAGGCTCAGCAAACTAATGCCTTAGTCTGTCCAACCATCTGCTTAGGAGCACCCTTCTCAAATCTTCGCCTTACGGAGGATGGGGGAGCACATACTTCCAAAGCTTATGCTGGTACACAAGTTGCTCCTCAGTACTTAACCATTCCATCTTCCAAAAACTCATGAAGAAACAAGATAGGACACATACAGGAAAGGGAATTCTAGGAAAGGTAGTTTAGCCCAGCCAGGCTGACACATTACAAAGCCACCACACCTACACTGAATCAGTCACCAAGTCCTGATCACTCACCCTCTTAATCTCCCCATTGCACTTGCTTCTCTCATCTCCACCGCCACCATAGCTCACCCAAGCTATTCTAATGGCCCTCCAGCTCACCTCTCTGCTTCTCCCTTGTAACTGATACTCAGGCTAATTGGTTATTCAAAATAGGATCTGATGTCCTGCTTAAAACGCATAACTGCCCTTAGAATAAAATGCTGCATCGATAGTATGACCATGACAGCCCACAGTGAGTTGACTGCTGTGCCCACTCCCACCTGGTCGCCTGCCCCTGGCTGTGGGCACTCTGAGCTCCAATGAACTTACTCTTTCTATGATCGCACCAAGGTTCCTCTTACTTTACTGATTTACATATGCTGATTCCTTTCCCTCTAACATTTTCCTTTATCTTTCCCTCTTTTCTCCTTCCCAAAAACTCTTTCCTGCTGAGCTCCGCTCCCTACTGAGGTCTCGTGTGAATACAGCTAGGTGGAGAAGCCTCCCCACCTGTGCTGCCACCTCCCATGGTGCCCTGTTCTACCCTCGACATAACACTGCCACGTTGTGCTACTTAATGCTAATCTTCCCTGCCAAGCTCTGGGATGGCAAAGATGGTGCCTGTCTTGTTTATTGTTATATTTTCACAGGCTGGTGCATAGAAGGTGCTCAATAAGTGTTTGCTTAGTAAGGGAAATAGTTAAAGATTGTTAAGAATTACAGAACAAAGCCTTGCCCTACCCCATCCTAGCTGGAGACAGAGTAGATACAGATTTGTTAACAGTAACAGTGCACATGATGATTGCTTTCATGGAATTTTATTGAAGGTACTGTCTAGGAGACAGGAAAGGCATTCTTGAGGGAAAGTGTGGAAGCTGAGACTTGACAAACCGGGTGGGATCGAGGCAGAGGGAAGAGGGTCTGCAGCGTCACACAGGTGAGAGATACAGCACAGGTGAGGGTTCACCTGAGTTGAGAGGCAGAAACTGAGGCCCAGGAAGAAGAGGCAAGACCAGAAGTCATGACATGCTCAGGATTTGAAACCTCTCTCCCATATGGAAGGAGAAGCTGTAAAGAGTTGTGATGCAGGACTGTGTCTCCACATTTGTGTTCTGGAGAATCGTCTGCAGCTATGTACTGATAGAAGATGGATTGGGAAAAGTGAGCTGTGGGTGTTAGGCTCTTCCAAGTTTTAAGTGATAGAAACTTGCTTAGTCCATGGGGGACTGTTGAGGGATTTGTGGGGAAAGTAGGGAAGAGATAACCATGTCAACCACTGCCCAGCAAGACCTTGTGAAAATTAGAACAATGTTCTGTGCTCAGGGCCCTGTCCTGTCTTGGTGCCCATTCAGCTTTAGGCTGTCTCTGGTGCCTCCACGTGCAGGTGTGTGTCTGCAGCCTCTCTGTGTGTTTCCCAAGAGGGAGGATTTGATTGGCAGCCAGTTCTAATCCAGTGTGGACCATTCCCACCTCTCATCCCCTACCCCACTTTGGCAGGACTCTGACACTGGACATCCTCCTAGGCCTGCAATTGGCTGCCTTTGGGTCAGCATCTTTCATCAGCTGTGGGGATGTGGTAGAACACATAAACAGTTGGGCTTAAGAAACCTCCAGGAAGAGTGCTGTAGGCATGGTAGGCACTCTAAGGCAGGGGTCCCCAACCCCTGGGACATGGACTGGTACCGGTCCATGGCCTGTTAGGAAGCGGGCCGCACAGCAGGAGGTGAGTGGCGGGAAAGCAAGCAAAGCTTCATCTGTATTTACAGCCTCTCCCCATCACTCACATTATCGCCTGAGCTCCGCCTCCTGTCGGATCAGCTGTGGCATTAGATTCTCATAGGAGCGCAAACCCTACTGTGAACTGCCCATGCGAGGGATCTAGGTTGCGCGCTTCTTATGAGAATCTAATGCCTGATGATCTGAGGTAGAGCTGAAGCGATGGTGCTAGTGCTGGGGAGTGGCTGCAAATACAGATTATCGTTAGCAGAGATTACACAGTAGACTGGACATAAGCAACGCACTTCAGGTGCCACTGTTTCCCATCACCCCCAGATGGAACCAACTAGTTGCAGGAAAACAGGCTCAGGGCTCCCACTGATTCTGCATTATGATGAGTTGTATAATTATTTCATTATATATTACAATGTAATAATAATAGAAATAAAGTGCACAATAAATGTAATGTGCTTGAATCATCCCCAAACCATCCCCCTCAGCCCCCCATCCCCCGTCCGTGGAAAAATTGTCTTCCATGGGACCGGTCCTTGGTGCCAGAAAGGTTGAGGACCCCTGCTCTAAGGTTTCTCAGAGAAGAGAGTGGTGCTGAAAAACCCCTCCCCTGGGCGTGTGCTACAGGGCCTGCGCCAGAGGTAGGAGATCACCCGAAAGGTTTTTGTACCAGTGAGAGGTGGTGAGGACCAGAACAAAGATACAGGCGACATGTATGAAGAAGAAGGGGTGAATTAAATATATACATTGAGGAGGTAGAATTGGCAGAACTTGGTGACTTGATTGATCGGGTTTGGGGCGTAGGAAACCTGACTCCTAGGTAGAAATGGGCGGGTTCTACCTAGTAATATTCAGTGTATTGGGAAGCACAGGAAGAGAAGAAACTGATTTACTATGAGAGAGGGAGGGAGTTGGGCTTTAGATATGTTTGCTTCTTAGGCATCTGTTGGACCCCTAGATTGATTGATGCAATAGGCAACTGACTAATGTGTCTGGGGAAGATCTGGGTTGGCTATCCAGTCAGTGCATTGAGGAAGAAGTTCAAAGAGAGAGAATGGATGGATCACCTAAGGAGAATATGCAGCATGAAAGAAAAGCAGTCTGAGGAGCAGCCGAGGTAAATAAGCTGATGCAGACTGGGATGAAGTAAACAGGCAGTCCCATCCCTGAGAAACATACGATGCAAGTAAAGCACTAGTATTTTAGACATTTGTAAGGTAATTTATCAATGAGTCTTCGAATGTATTTAATGAAAATTATATTTACATCTCAGATTTCTTTCTGCTGCTTCTAGCAAGATTTGACTGTATGTCTGAAAACTTCATCTGTATCAGATATTTGCATCACCTTCATCTTCTCTTTAGATTGCTAAAGATGTAGTTTGTGGTGTGCAAGTGTGAACAGATGTAGAACAGGAGAATAAATTCGAGAGGTATTTAGCCGTTCATTTTTTTCTATATTTACCACCATTTGTAGTGTAATCAAGGTGTTAGGTTTACTACCCTTTAGTTAATGCCCTTTGTGAAATGGTACTTCATTAGATTTAAGTTTATCACTTCCAGGGCAAAGAATGTTCCTTGTGTTCCTGTGGTTAATATCTTTGTTAAGGTACATCAGCCTAAATACTCTAACATTGTTTAAGTAATGTCTTTTGTTTTTATTTCCAATGTACTTCTTGACAACTTTTTTGATGTTTTTAGCTGCATACTGACCGATCCCAGACCACTATTTTTCAAATTGCAGATTGTGACACATGGGCTGTGAAATCAGTTTAGTCAGTCATGTCAGTCTTTAAAAAAATTAAATGAAATGGAACAGAAAATATTACACTGTATCACATGTAGAAAGGACAAGTTTGACTTACGAAAAGTTTGTTTCAGTTGAGTGTTGGTTGCATGTGTTTGCATATGTGTGCACGAAGGTGTGTATATGTGTGTTTATGAGTACAGGATTGGGATAAAAAGCTTATTTCTTACAGTGGATTGTAGTTTTTAAAAAGTTTTTATTTTGAGAAACACTGTCCTGACTCCTTTTGGGTTGATACATGCTAACTTAGACCCCATTACACTGTGGCTGTGAACCCTTTTTTTTTTTTTTTTTTTGCGGTACGCGGGCCTCTCACTGTTGTGGCCTCCCCCGTTGCGGAGCACAGGCTCCGGACGCGCAGGCTCCGGACGCGCAGGCTCAGCGGCCATGGCTCACGGGCCCAGCCGCTCCGCGGCATATGGGATCCTCCCAGACCGGGGCACGAACCCGTATCCCCTGCATCGGCAGGCGGACTCTCAACCACTTGCGCCTCCAGGGAGGCCCTGTGAACCCTTTTTTCATCTTAGTAATCCCAGAATTTAGCACAGTGCTTTGTACGGGGTAGACACCAAGTAAATACTCATACAATAAATGAGTGAGTGAATGAGTGTATGAGCATTAGGGTAGTATGGGTTAATTTTCCCTGTACTCATTATCCTACATTTGCTGATGTTCAAGATAGGCTGATACAGGGAGAAAATAAGGACAAGAAATCAACTCGGTCCCTTCATGAGCTTTAAAAAAGGAAATTCAATTTGGACAGAAACAATTATTATGCATCGCAGTCACTGCACTGCGCAGAGAATGCCTGGGACACTAAATGGAAATGCTATGTATTGCATGTTTACAAAGTTTTGAAATATTACTGCACAGCCACAATCTTGTTCATTCCATTTATAGTAAATACATCAGTCATTTTTTTAAAAAAATTCTTTGTTCTGTTAAGGAACAATTTATCCTGATTCTTGAGCTTCCATATAAAATGGTCCAGCCTAGTGAATATCTGATTATGGCTAGGAAAAACACAGGCAGATATTTTAACATATTTTATTCTCTTTCATGATGAAGAAAATTGCAGAGCTTTGTATTTCTCAGGTACCTGGGTCATGAGACTTTAGCCAGTGACATCTTCCCAGTGGGAGCTGTTCTCTCTGGAATGAGCTAAGTTTAGTCAGCTTCTCAGATGGAACTTGAAGGCAGAGAAACTCACGGCTAATAGAAATAGAAAACAGCAGATGAATCCCACACTCCTGGCAAAGAGAAACTGAAATCACTGGTGCAACATCCTGAGAAATTGAACCTTCCACCTGAGGGAAAATCTCAAATGTTCTCTTGTACAATATCTGAACAGCTTATGCAATTTTATAGTAGAAAAATCTGCAATAGATTTTTATCTAGTTTACTTTTCTTTTCCTGTTTTCTGTTAGCTATTAAAGTGAATTCATTGTGTAATGGTGAGTAACCAGAATTAAGTGATCAACATATCAAACCATTTTTCATCAAAACTCTAATGATAGCAGAGGCTCTCAAAATTTGAAATTATCCATAGCACAACAAGTAGCTGCTCACATGCTCTCACCAAAAAGTATCATCTTGTACTTGAGGAATAATAAATAATTTTTTAGTACGTTTTTGTGATCATAGCATTTCAGGGTTGAAAGGACTCCTAAACTCCTACCAAATATTGGCCCATCAACTGGTGCTAGCTGCAGAGGAAGTTTTTCTGGTTTGCAATAAAAGGAAAATCTAAGGACAGTGTAGTGATGTTTTTCAATAAACAAAATGATTCTATTTGCAGGGCTGTTCTTTATTCTATGATTATAGCTATCCTACTTTTTTTGTATAAAGATAATCCTTTTTCTAAAAAAAGTAAAGTTATGGTGATAGTTGATCTTTTTTTTTTTTTTCTCCAAATGCTGGGAAAAGGGTGGCAACCCTAAACTGGGAACTACTGATCTAGTCCAGACCTCTAGCTGGCATTTGAATCCCTTCCTCAGTTCTTCTGTGGTAATTTCACTTAGCCTTTGCCAGATCACTGTCAGAAACAGGGAATGTACTCTCTCCCGGAGAATATGCATCTGAAGAGAATGTTCTTAGAATGCTCTCTGATGCCACTTAGAGCTCTCTTCATTGAGGATGTGTTTATCTAAAAGTTACCCTAATGGTCCTATTTGACCCTGGTGCTTGGGAGGATGCAATTAATCAGAAAATGTGTAGAACTGCTTCATTTCCTGGTGAGACACTTGCAGATATATTCTAAATTATTTTAGTGATTCTCTTTACAGTATGTGCATTATAAAGAATATTGTTAAAATGAAAAGAGCTGTGATGAACCAAATTACTTCCATTCCCTACTAGTGAATTTTTCAGTTCTAATTCGCAATGGAATGAAACCCCAGAAGGAGAACATTTAAGCATATTTTGAATTTATTATAATAGTATTAACTTGTACTTGAGGGAAATAGGTTGACAATTTAGAGCAGCTATCCTCTGAAATGTGATCCTTAATCCTGACAGCTTGTACATTTCATAGTCTCTGTGTTAAATTACTATCATAGTTTCTAATCAATCCCTTACATTGAAAGGTACTTTACAGTTTACAAAGCTAGTTCACATCACAGTCTCACTTAATCCTTACGATAATCCTGTGTGATGGTAAACCAGAGCACAAAAATAGTAAGTTACTTGTTTAAGTTCAAGCAACTTGTAAATAACAGGGCCAGGGTTTAATCCTAGGTCCCCTGACTCCAAATCCATAGCTTTCCCAACAAACTAGGAAAACCTGTATCTGGGTACAAGGATTAATACTCTTCCTCTTATCTTCAAGTTTTCAGCACAGCATCTGATGTTAAATCCACTAGGAGAAGGTACATCAAGGAATACATGATCAATGGTGAATCTCTGGTAAATAGATTTTTAGATCAATTTGTTCTAGCTAAATAGAGTCAAACAAACAGTAAGATCAGTCTTCTACTATTCTGTGTACACATGAGCCCTCAGTAAATATTGTTGACAGACTGTTGTAATAAAGTTAGCACACAAAACTTAAATAACTAAAAAGTCATGATACTTCTGACTTGGTACAAACCCAAAGGCACTTCAGTAAAGAATTCTGGCTATATATATATATTTTTTTCTATGTACTATATATATATATATATAGTACAATGTATATATGTGTGTGTGTGTGTGTATATATATATATATATATATATATATATATATTACATAGAGCATATATCTATATATAATTTGTTCATGGAATTTCTCCCAACTCAACTTATGATTTTGAATGACCAACCCGAAATAAGCTTTTCTCTCATATTTTTTTCTTTCACAAGAGAGAGCAGTTCAGAATAGTAATAGTAATTAGTATTCTGTAAGCAGCAACCCATCTTCAGCTGCAATGGCACGGTCCAAACAACCTAAGCCAGAATCCATATGATAGGAGCTCAGTTCTTTTTATTTACTTATTCTAAACACATGTGGTCTCTGTATCTCAGTGGCTTGGGATTGTGATTATAAGGCAGGATGACAATTTCTGCAAAGGAAAATGGTTATTTGCTTAGCTAAAGTTTAAAGCTGCTAAACAGACTACTATGAAATATAGAATTAGCTTATGCTTTTACCTGCTGGCTGTAGCACGTCACCTATGTTCAACAGTTTCTCAAGGACAAGAGAGAATTCGTGCTGGCTTTATATCAAAAAGCTAAACTCCAAGTAGACAAGAGAAACAAAAGCAAGAGCAGGACCAATAGATAAATGAGCCCTTGTTAGTGGATTAAAGCGGCTGCTACAAATAGGACAGCGGAAGGAGGGGTGGGAGGGGCAGAGTGAAGCAAGGTCAAAGAAGGATGATATCAATAGAGTATCTCCAAATAGCACAGAATGCAGCAAGAAGTAGCAGCAGATGTCAGTCCAGCCCAGTGTCAACCCCCGTGGAGCTATGTAGAAAGACTTGGAAAGAAACAGCATCACTGCAGTCGGTATTAGGAGTAAAGAGAGAGCAGATGATACCTTTCTCCCCATGAATCGAAAGCCACAACTTGCCACTGGCCACAGCCTCAGCTCCTTAACTGGCCTCACTCAAGCGTATAGATTTTTTTCTCTTTAAGTCAGATCTTTACTCCCCTCCATTCTTTTTGATTTCTTTTCTTTTTCCAGACTCTCTTGCTGCCAATTCTGACTCTGGTCCTCACCCCACTGGCTGTTTCTTGCCTATGCCACCAGGTACTCTGGTTCCAGATGCTTACCCTGGCCTCAGCAACGTTCCAGGACTGATGATACATAACCAAGAGAATATATTTACTGCAGCACTCAGAAAATTCCCATCATGATTTTAGACACTGCTGGCATGGATTGACTTTCATAACTGTGGAGGAAAGCCAAAAATGTATAAAGGAAGTCTGTTTTCAGAGTTCATATCCCTTAATTTTAGTGAATGGATGTGGGTGTGTTGAAAACTTCGTTTCTTAAGAACTTCCTAAATTTCATAATTATTTCATTTTCATCCGCTCACAGATGGCTTTGCCCTGGGTGTAAAATTGAAGAGCCAATATAAAATGATGTTACCTTTACTCTGGCAGTTAAATTTTAAATTTCAAACATTGGTTTTCAGAACCTTGGAGAGCATCAAGCTCAGCCCTCCACTTCCCTCTCTGGAGCCAGCTCAAGTGTAGGCTGATTTCTTCCGTAAAAATGTGAAATAAGAAATAATGGGATAAGTTGACAGTGAAACTAGTAAATTTTGTAACAGAAATGCCTTCCACAATAACTTATTTTTACAGTTTAAGTTTCTGTTTTATAGTGTTGCATGGATTTGGAGTCAATAAGACAGGTCCTGCCAGTTATGCACCTTTAGGCAATCCCCCTAAGCCTTAGCTCTTCTCTTCTGTAAAATGGAACTACACGTAGTAGCTACTCCACAGGGTTGTTCTGATGATTACATGAGATAATGCGTGTAAAACCTGTAGCATACAGCAAGCACTGACTGCTTTCTCCATACTTTTGAGTGAGTTGTTTCTGAACTAGTTGACAGCAGCTACAGTGACCAATACTGAGGGTCTGGGGACTCTTTCAGGCATTCTTTTCCAGGAGAATGGCTTACCCAGGAAGTAAGGAAGCAGCCCAGTCCCAGCCTTGTCAGTTTCAGCTTTGTGTTCTGGAGTTGACCTCCAGTTTTACTCATCCACTACCCAGAACTTCAGTTGATTGCAGTTTACCTGTTTGGCCATTTCAATAGTGTTATCAGCCTTTGATGGCATTTCCTTGCTTTTCTTTGTGCCTCTCTCAGAGACAATTGGATCATACGTCTGTTTGTTCATTTCACACATATTTATTGAACATCTACTTAGTGTCAATATTGTATTAAATGCTTGAATAATGAACAAAAGGAAATGATTCTTTTTCTCTTTGCAGGAAATTTCTCACCATAGGAATCTTGGTACAAGTTGGAGCCCACCTCCCATTACAGAAGCTAAAAGGGCCAGACTACTCATTTCTCAGTCTTCCTTGCAGTTGGGGCCAAGACACATGACCTAGACTCAGTCAGTTAGACTAACCTGCCACAGACTAGTGATCCAAAAAAGTAGACATAGTGAAAGATTCTTTCCGGTGGTAGCAGTGGTAGCTGAAACATATAAGTTCCAGGGCTCCAAGAATGGTGGTGCTGACATCAATGTATGGTGCCCAGTGCTGGCACTGTTGGGGCCACAAGTTACTGTGACTCGTGTCTAACATGACTGCACAGCAGAATCAGCCAGACGAGTTTAGTGGCATGATTTGGGCTATGGTTCTGCATGCATAACTTCCTTTGCTCTTGGCCATTTTTCTGAGGCTGTTTGTGTAGCCCTCCTGGAGCTCTATAAGCAATCTATTATCCAGTTAATAAAATTTTCTTTTTGCTAAAACCAGCTAGTCAGTTTCTTTTTCTTTTCTTTCTTCTTCTTTTTTTTTTTTTTTTTTTTACACGAGCCTCTCACTGTTGTGGCCTCTCCCGTTGTGGAGCACAGGCTCCAGACGCGCAGGCTCAGCGGCCATGGCTCACGGGCCCAGCCGCTCTGCAGCACGTGGGATCTTCCCGGACCAGGGCACGAACCCGTGTCCCCTGCATCGGCAGGCGGACTCTCAACCACTGTGCCACCAGGGAAGCCCTGTACTTACATATCTTGACTGCCTCACCTGAGACTCAAATCCAAATCCATACTTGAAATCTCGGTGATCTTGGGCAAGTGAGGCTTCTCCATAAGCCTCAAGCTTCTTATGTATAAAATGGAAACTATGGTAGGTGAAAGAATATACATAGGGCTTCCCTGGTGGCGCAGTGGTTGAGAGTCTGCCTGCCGATGTGGGAGACGCGGGTTCGTGTCCCGGTCCGGGAGGATCCCAAGTGCCGCGGAGTGGCTGGGCCCGTGAGCCATGGCCGCTGAGCCTGCGCGTCCAGAGCCTGTGCTCCGCAACGGGAGAGGCTACAACAGTGAGAGGCCCGCGTACTGCAAAAAAAAAAAAAAAAAAAGAATGTACATAAAGTGCTTATCATCCAATATCTAGAACACATTAGATGCACTATATGTTAGCTCCTATTAACCCATTTAAAAAGAATAAATGAGGGCATGAGAAAGGAGGCAAAACTTGTGAGTGAAACTCTGGACTATAACATATGCTGCTCAAACATGAAAGAAAATGGTCAAATTTATTTTAAATTATTTCAGTTATTGAGAATATTATTGAGCTATAAGGAGGCAGGCAAGCTTTAGGTCAGAAAAATTTAATTTCTTTTTGTGTTCAGAGCATTAAATGAGGTTTCCAGATACCTATGTTAGAAAAAAATGTCAAAAAGAGAATACATCAGAATAATTGATTGAATTTTTAATGTCAACTTAATATTTAAGCAACACATATATACTGATACAGAATCTTTAAGGTATAAGAGCCCTCAAAAAATTTGTTACAGGTTGCGAACAGTTATTACAAGCTCTTGCAACTAGCTAGTATGATCCTAAACTTTCAAAATTCATGTTTACCTCTCCTGTTCATAAATGCTTCCATTTGTGATTCTCACAACCTTTCCCCCAAAGAATTGAGTGCCCAACTTTGTATCCTTATTATTCCAGCTGCTGCTGTTGTACTCTCTCTCATTATATATTATCAAGAACTTGTGTCCTGTCCAATAGTTAACAGAAGCAATGTGCTCTGTACTGTTTATGGTCAAAAATCAGCTTGGACCAGTAAGAATCTTCTAGAATATTTCTTCATGAGCACCATAATGGAATTTATATGATAATCTTTCCCTTGAAACCAGCATCCTTCAATAGTATTTTTTAAAAATTCCAAATTTCAGTGCAAATTATTGCTTTATGGTTTGACATGGCTGTTATTTTTTACATATTATCTAATGTTACAATGTGTATAGCAGTCATAAATTGTGCGTGATTATTAATTAACTAAGTAATACTGATAAAACATTTTGGAAGTTCTACAAATGCCTTGACTTTAGGCAAAATAACTGAAGTGTTAATTACCCTGGAAGCATGCAAAGAGATAACATTCTTAGTGGGTACCCACTAGTCTTCACTCAAATCAACCTTCTTTCCATAACTAGCCACCAAACCAAAAGAGCTTGATTAGTAAAAACCCTAATATGTATCAACAAAACTCAGAGCATGAAGAAGATTTAAACAGCTGCAGGAGTGTGTTGCTTGGAATGAAAGTCCTAGCTTATAGCCTGTGTGAAGGTATTTGTAGTAGGAAAGATAATTTACTTTTTAGGACAAAGAGATGGAATGTGGAGTAGCATTAATAAACCAATATTAAGAAGTGGAATGGCAAGTGATCTTAAGAAAAGAAACTTAAGGATAGATTTACATAAACTGTGAAGAAATAAATTACTGGGGAAAAGGGTTTCCATTTAATTAAGAAATGGGCTTTGGGGACTTTGGTCAATAAGAAACTTCCTTCTAAAGTCAACATCTGTTTTGGATTCTTTTTTTTAAGGATCCTATCATCATGAAAACAAACAAACAAACAAAACAAAGGCTGCAGGTCAAAACTGTATATGAATAATTGTGGGGAGAGGGTACAGATTTTACCTTTAAGCACCAACAAATTACTTGGCACTTCACTAAACAGAATGTCTTAGTGATTCGCATTTTGGTACAGCTAGGGGTTTGACTATAACTTAATTTCTTATCTCTATTTATTTGAAGTTATAATTTTTATTAAAATTACTAATGGAAAATCACCTACAATGAAGGACTTGTGTCTGTGTATTAACTCTAGCAACTGGTTCTCAGTATCCTGAAATTCAAAAAAAAAGACAGTTTTTCAAAGGGTGAAGCTGCTGGTTTGAAATATCTCTTTTCCTTTTCACTAACATTGTCAAGTCATTTAAAACTCTCACAACTGGGTAAGAATGTAGCTTCATTTTTTACTTTCATTTCCTACTTCTAACAAATGTTTAGATTCCTATTTTCTTTTTTATATCATCTCTTGATCTTTTCTATTCTTTTTACTTTGAGATTTCTTTCATTCAGCTGCTATCTCTTTTACTCCAAAGCTCATTTTCCCCCTTTATTCCTGTTATTTGACATTTTTTAGAAGTGTGGTTTGAAAATATCCTATTCCTTTAGACATATTACTTCTTTTAAACACAGAAACTTCTTCAGGGGGTGAGCTGTCAAAATAGTATTCAGGTGGTGAAAGTATGGAGGCTGTTATTTATCAATGGGAAATATGTGTCAACTTGTGTAGAAAGATTTGAAAATTACCCCTAAAAAACAGTGGGAGTCTAAGCTGAATACAGACATGAATCCTTGTCAGCATGATTACTGGGAAAAGGACTCATTCAAATGTTGGCAAGAAAGAAAAAAACTTTTTATGGGATAAAAATATACTTGGTAAATTCTCCTTGTTTGCAGCAGCCTATTAAAGTGAGGATTAGGAAAAAAAACACAAGTAACTGCATTACGCTCTATATTAAATCTCAAAAATGAGACAAAACAGAAGCTCTGTTAGGTTACTTGCTACTCTAAGTTCTTGCTTTTTTTTTTTTTTTTTTTTTAGTTTCCGCTTTATAACAAAGTGAATCAGTTATACATATACATTTGTTCCCATATCCCTTCCCTCTTGCGTCTCCCTCCCTCCCACCCTCCCTATCCCACCCCTCCAGGCAGTCACAAAGCACCCAGCTGATCTCCCTGTGCTATGCGGCTGCTTCCCACTATCTATCTACCTTACGTTTGGTACTGTATATATGTCCATGCCTCTCTCTCGCTTTGTCACAGCTTACCCTTCCCCCTCCCCATATCCTCAAGTCCATTCTCAAGTAGGTCTGTGTCTTTATTCCTGTTTTACCCCTAGGTTCTTCATGACATTTTTTTTCTTAAATTCCATATATATGTGTTAGCATACGGTATTTGTCTTTCTCTTTCTGACTTACTTCACTCTGTATGACAGACTCTAGGTCTATCTACCTCACTACAAATAGCTCAATTTCATTTATTTTTATGACTGAGTAATATTCCATTGTATATATGTGCCACGTCTTCTTTATCCATTCATCCGATGATGGACACTTAGGTTGTTTCCATCTCCGGGCTATTGTAAATAGAGCTGCAATGAACATTTTGGTACATGTCTCTTTTTGAATTATGGTTTTCTCAGGGTATATGCCCAGTAGTGGGATTGCTGGGTCATATGGTAGTTCTATTTGTAGTTTTTTAAGGAACCTCCATACTGTTCTCCATAGTGGCTGTACCAATTCACATTCCCACCAGCAGTGCAAGAGTGTTCCCTTTTCTTCACACCCTCTCCAACATTTATTGTTTGTAGATTTTTTGATGATGGCTATTCTGACTGGTGTGAGATGATATCTCATTGTAGTTTTGATTTGCATTTCTCTAATGATTAATGATATTGAGCATTCTTTCATGTGTTTGTTGGCAGTCTGTATATCTTCTTTGGAGAAATGTCTATTTAGGTCTTCTGCCCATTTTTGGATTGGGTTGTTTGTTTTTTTGCTATTGAGCTGCATGAGCTGCTTATAAATTTTGGAGATTAATCCTTTGTCAGTGGCTTCATTTGCAAATATTTTCTCCCATTCTGAGGGTTGTCTTTTCGTCTTGTTTATGGTTTCCTTTGCTGTGCAAAAGCTTTGAAGTTTCATTAGGTCCCATTTGTTTATTTTTGTTTTTATTTCCATTTCTCTAGGACATGGGTCAAAAAGGATCTTGCTGTGATTTATGTCATAGAGTGTTCTGCCTATGTTTTCCTCTAAGAGTTTGATAGTTTCTGGCCTTACATTTAGGTAAGTGCTTGCTTTTTTAAGGGGACTTGCTACAGTGGCAAATGGAAATGATACTGCAGAGGGCTCTGCTGTGTGGGAGTACTCTTAGTCTGTTAGGTCTTTCGGCTCTTAACAACCTATAATGTAGATATAGGTTATCCTTGGGTACAGCTTAGGACACTGAGGCTTGGAGACCTTGGAGAAATTTCTAACATGCAAATCTGGGAAGGAAAAAAACAGGGACTTGAATGCAGGACAACCTCCCTCCAAGATCCATACTCTTTCTGGCCTACATTTATTCTAATAAATTGACCCTGCATTTATTTTACTTTTGCCCAAAGGGATTTTCATCTGTGCACACAGTGTCCTTTTCCATGATTTAAACTGAATTCCAACTTTATGTTTGTTTCATCAGAACACATTTGTCAGACCAACCTTAATTGTTATAGTAAGAAAGTGAAGAAGACTCATTGGAGAAAAGTGATCCAGCACTCCCCATGTGGTGGGACCGTGCTGAGGGAAGAACTCTAACTATTTTAATTAATCTTCAAAATAGCCACATATTAATTCATTGACTGAATATTTATTCATTCAATACATTGTTATTGATCTAATATGTGGTCCATATCCAGGCTCTGGGGATACAACAGTGAATAGGACAGACAAGATCCTTGCCCTCGAGGAGCTCATGATTTAGAGGAGAGACAGACAAGAAACAAGCAAGAGACATGGAAGCACACGTTACAGGATGTAAAATACACTGTTGATGACATTTGGGCTGAGACCTGAAGGATGTGGAAGTGAAAGCCATGTGAGAATCTGGAGATGCAAATGGAGGCAACAGTGAATACAAAGAGCCTGAAAGGAGAGCAAGCCTGGAGTGCTGAGGGACAGAAAGGAGGCCTGTGAGGCTGAGTGTAGTGATGGGAGAGGGCAGGGGGTAGGGTGGGGAAACTAAAATGTTGAACTTACAGAACTTGGTAAAGGGGGCTTAGAGAAAGGGAGGGATGAAGAAGGACTCCTAGATTTTAGTGTAAGCAACTGAGCACATGGCAGAGCCACCTACTGATGTGGATGACTTAAGGAAGTATAAGGTTTGGGCAGGAAAATCAAGAGCTCTGTTTCGGATATATTAACTTTGAAATATTTATTAGACACTCAACTAGAGATGACAGGAGAGAGTTGGCTGTGAATCTGGAGTTTGGGGGAGGGGTTTGATAGTAAAAATAGTAAAAAAGAAAAAGACAAGTTTATTATATAGTAATATGTATGTTTCTCTGTGAATGTATTACATTACAAGATCTAGCAATGGGTCTAATAACTACTGTAATTTTTTTTTTTTTTTTTTTTTTTTTTTGCGGTACGCAGGCCTCTCACTGTTGTGGCCTCTCCCATTGCGGAGCACAGGCTCCGGACGCGCAGGCTCAGCGGCCATGGCTCACGGGCCCAGCCACTCCATGGCATGCGGGATCTTCCCGGACTGGGGCACGAACCCGTGTCCCCTGCATCGGCAGGCAGACTCGCAACCAATGAGCCACCAGGGAAGCCCACTACTGTAATTTTTAAGTCATGATGAAGCATGAATGCTATTTGGAGATGTCAAAACATTTATGATTTCTACTGCTGATAAAGATAAAAAGTCTTGCTAATACTACTGTGATTTGTTCAATTAATGAAAATAGAGATTTAATATTTTTCCCATTTAAGTTCACAAAATTTCTGAATTCTCTCCAAGAACTCCTAGTTGGGTCTATGGACACTTCTTCCATTATAACAGGGGAGATAGCAAAGATAGGTACTGATGAATGCTGGTAGCAAAGATAGGTACTGATGAATACTGGGTTTGTGGATTTGGTGGCTTCTGTTTTCTCGAGGAAGACAAGGTCATCAGCTGAGAGTAGAGAGGTTGGAAAGGGGTAACGAGGTATGAGGAATAAAATACTCAGCTCTCATAGAGGAAGCAAAAACTTTAGGGAAAAGCAGTAGCCTTGCTGGGCTGCATAGGACTGTCATTAAGGCTCAGAAGACAGTCTTCCATGGTTTGAATTCAGGCTCCATCACTTTTTTACTGTGTGACCTTGAAAATGTGCTTCTATTTCTTCACCTCTAAAATCAGGAAGTAATTGTACTTACCACATAGAGTTGTAGTCAGAATTAAAACAGTCAATGCAAATAGAGTTTAAATTGTGCCTGAGATAAATTAAGTGCTCAATAAATGCTAATCTTTATTTTTAATACTAAGGTAGTAGAAATGGTTATGGAAACAAGTGCATAGATTTAAAAGATACTTATGAGGTAGAACTGCCAAGTCTTAGAGATTAATTTGATAGGAGTGATACAGAAGGAGGAGTCAAGATTGATCTGTATGTTTGACTAACCTAGTAGATGGTGGTGCCATTTTCTGTCAAGGAGAATAGTGGAAGAGCAGGTTTGTGGTATAGAGAGGAAGAGGAGAAAAAGTTGTCAGGTTGCCCAGTGAGCCACCATATAGACAGACCATGGACTTTGGGACCCAAAACAATGAGGCCAGCAGTCCTGGGGATTGCTGCACCTCTATGTTCATAGTCATGGCTTTGGAGTTTGTCTTAATGGATTGGGTGGAAACACACTCTTTTTTTTTTCTATTCTAGTCCATCTTTGTGCAGGTTAGAGATGAAGAAACCAACCACTGATTACTAAAGATTAACACTTTGGGGGTGCTAAGGATTGTTTACCAATAATCCCTCATTTAATTGTCCCTTCTTTTCATAATCTTTTATTATTTCTCTCTTATTGCCCATTATACATTAATTTCTCCACTTCTAAACAGAATTGAAGGCAGTTTTCTTTTTTGTTTGTTTTTATTGAGATATAATGGACATGTAACATTATATTACTTTCAGGTGTACAACATAATGATTCACTATTTGTATATATTGCAAACTTATCACCACATTGTTTTCTTAACATCCGTCACCATACATAGTTATAGAATTTTTTTCTTGTGATAAGAACTAAGATCTACTCTCATAGCAACTTTCAAACAAGTAACACAGTGTTATTAAGTATAGTCACCATGTTGTACATTACTTCTCCATGACTTACTTTATGACTGGGAGTTTCTAACTTTTGACTCCCTTCATCCATTTGGCTTACCGCACCCACCCCCCGCACTGGCAACCACCAATCTCTTCTCTGTTTCTATGTTTCTATGTCTGTTTGTTTGTTTTTTAGATTCCACATGTAAATGAGATCATACCATTTTCGTCTTACCCTGTCTGACTTATTTTGCTTAGTATCATGCCCTCCAGGTCCATCCATGTTGTCACAAATGGCAATATTTCATTCACATTTTCTTTATCCGTTCATCCATCATTGGACCTTAGGTTGTTTCCTTACCTTGGCTATTGTAAGTAATGCTGCAATGAACATGAGGGTGCAGAAATCTTTTTGAGTCAGTGTCTCTGTTTTCTTTGAATTAAATAACCAGAGGTGGAATTGCTACTATCATATGATAGTTCAATCTTTAATTTTTTGAGGAACCTCCATACTATTTTCCATAATGGCTGCACCAATTTACATTTCCACCAACAATGCATGAGGATTCCCTTTTCTCCATGTATTCACCAATACTTGTTATTCTTGTCTTTTTGATACTAGACATTCTAACAGATGTGAAGTGATATCTCATTGTGGTTTTGATTTGTAGTTCCTTGATGATTAGTGATGTTGAAACCGTGCATCTCAGATTGAAACATGAACCCACAGTCTTTTAACTGAGATTACACACCTTGTCTCAGGACTCAATGAAGTTCAGCTTCTTGATGTCTCATCACACAAAGAATTCAGTGAGAGACAAAGTGATAGGTAAGAAGTAGATTTATTTAGAGAGAAACACACTCTACAGAGTATGGGCCATCTCAGAAGGCAAGAGCGGCACCAGGGTTTGGGGTTGTCAGTTTTTATAGGGGTGGGTAATTTCATAGGCTAATGAGTGGGAGGAGTATTCCAGCTATTTGGGGGGAAGCTATAGGGATTTTCAGGAATTGGGCCACTGCTCACTTTTTCAACTTTATGGTCAGCCTTGGAACTGTCATGGTGCCTGTGGGTGTGTCATTAGCATGCTGATGTGTTACAGTGAGTGTACACTGAGGCTCAAGGTCTAGTGGAAGTCTCATCAACCATCTTGGACCTAGTTGGTTCTAACCATTTATGTCATGTCCTATGGCTATGTCATTCTTTTAAAGGTTGTGCCCTGCCCCCTTCTCTCCTGTTTCAATGTTGAGCATCTTTTCATGTACCTGTTGGCCATCTGTATATCTCCTTTGGAGAAATGTTTATTCAGGTCTTCTACCCATTTTTTGATTGAGCTGTTTGTTTTTTCTGATATTGAGTTGTATGAGTGTTTATATATTTTAGATATTAACCCCTTATCAGATATGTGATTTGCAAGTATTTTCTCCCATTCAGTAGGTTGCCTTTTCATTTTGTTAATGGTGTCCTTTGCTGTGCAAAGGCAATTTTCATTAAAAATAAAGTCTTCATAGAAGCAGGAAGCATGTCTGTTTTATTCACTAGTATTTCCTCTATGTCTAGCAAGTACTTTTGTATGTATAGTAGGCACCCTTAAGTAGGGTTCCTAAAAAAAGATTAAAAAGTAAAAAGAAGATAGAATAGGAAGAAACAATACACTAAGATCTTAAGCCAAGAGTCCAGGATTATTCTCACACTTAAAAAAAAACTAGAATCCTTTTTCAAGTGAAATATCACCTGGAAACTCAATGTACATTATATTAAGGGATTCTGAGTATATACAAACTAATTTAGAACATGTGCTTTTTCAACTCTCAAATATTAAAAAATAATTTTATTTACTCTTTAAATGAATTTTTAATATCAGTGCATATTAGGGTACTCCAGAATCAATAGAATATATATATTTATGTTATATATATTATAACATTATAATTATATATATGTAATTACATATTATATATATACATATACATACATATATATTATATATATATATATATATAGAGAGAGAGAGAGAGAGAGAGAGAGAGAGAGAAAGAGAGAGAGAGAGAGAAAGAGAGAGAGAGAGAAAGAGAGAGAGAGAGAAAGAGAGACTATGAGGAATTGCCTTGTGCAGTTACGGAGGTTGAAACATCCCATGATCTGCTATCTTCAAGCTGGAGACTCAGGAAAGCAGGTGGTATAATTTAGTCTAAGTTTGAACACCTGAAGACCTGGGGAACCAATGGAGTACATCTCAGTCTGAGCTCGGGAAAAATGAGATGTCCCAGTTCAATCAGTAAGGCAGAAAAAAGGGGCAAATTCCTTCTTCCTCCAATTTTGTTCTATTTAGACCCTCAATAGACTGGATGACATCCACTCCCACTGTGGAGGGCAATCTATTTTGCTGAGTCCACTGATTCAAATGTTAATCTCATCCAGAAACACCCTTATAGACACATCCAGAATTAACATTTAATCTGGGCAGCCTGTAGCCCATTGACACAAAAAATTAACTATCACACAGTGTCGTCATCAAATGGAGTGACTTTTTGAGTCACAGACAACATTTTTTTCTTTAGAGAATATTATCTTTTCATCTAAGTTATTTGGAGTACAGTATTTTTTTTTGAAAATAAATTTTATTTATTTTTTTATTTTTGGCTGTGTTGGGTCTTTGTTGCTGTGCATGGGCTTTCTCTAGTTGTGGCGAGCAGGGGCTACTCTTTGTTGTGGTGCACAGGCTTCTCACTGTGGTGGCTTCCCTTGTTGCAGAGCACGGGCTCTAGGTGTGTGGACTTCAGTAGTTGTGGCACGCGGGCTCAGCAGTTGTGGTTTACAGGGTCTAGAGTGCAGGCTCAGTAGTTGTTGTGCACAGGCTTATTTGCTCCAAGGCATGTGGGATCTTCCTGGGCCGGGACTCGAACCCATGTCCCCTGCATTAGCAGGTGGATTCTTTTTTTTTTTTTTTTTTTTTCTTTTTGCGGTATGCGGGCCTCTCACTGTTGTGGCCTCTCCCGTTGCGGAGCACAGGCTCCGGATGCGCAGGCCCAGCGGCCATGGCTCACGGGCCCAGCCGCTCCGCGGCATGTGGGATCCTCCCAGACCGGGGCACGAACCCGTATCCCCTGCATCGGCAGGCGGACTCTTAACCACTGCGCCACCAGGGAGGCCCGGCAGGTGGATTCTTAACTACTGCGCCACCAGAGAAGTCCCTATACAGTAGTTTTTGAATCTATATATGATGCAGTCATTGGAACTTTATCTCAAGACACAAATGTCATTTAAGCAAAACCAGACAGTTGATTTTCAAAAATTTGTTCTATTGGTATATATCATGGGTTAAATTGTGTCCCCCCAAAAGATATGTTGAAATACACCAAAATGGCAGACCAACGGATTGAGATTTTAATCACAAAAGACTCAGATCCAGGACTTGGAATTCAGAAATCTTTCCAATTCGGTGTCTATTCTCCAAATTGAGGCAGGACTGTTACTGAAAGCTTGGCCTCTCTGTACACTGGTGCCAAATCAAATCCCAGAGACAGAGTCTTGAGTGAAGTAGAAAAGGATAGCTTTATTGCTTTGCCAGGCAAAGGGGAACACATTGGGCTTTTGCCTTGAAAAACTATGTGTCCCAACCCCAGAGGATTTGATGAAGAGTTTTAAAACAGCTTCAGAGGTGGGGTCTCTGACAAGATTAGGGTGTGAACAGGACTTGCACTCCCTTAATCTAGTCCCAGGGGGTCTCCTAATCATTTTTTAAATTAATTTAATTTAACCTATTTATTTTTGGCTGCATTGGGTCTTCGTTGCTGCACGTGGGCTTTCTCTAGTTGTGGCGAGCAGGGACTACTTTTCATTGCGGTGCGAGGGCTTCTCATTGCATTGGCTTGTCTTGTTGTGGAGCATGGGCTGTAGGTGTGCGGGCTTAAGTAGTTGTGGCATGCAGGCTCAGTAGTTGTGGCTTGTGGGCTCTACAGTGCAGGCTCGGGAGTTGTGGCACATGGGCTTGGTTGCTCTGTGGCATGTGGGATCTTCCCGGACCAGGGCTTGAACCTGTGTCCCCTGCATTGTCAGGCAGATTCCTAACCACTGCACCACCAGGGAAGCCTTCCTCTCCTAATCTTGATGAGCTTCCCTGGTCCCTTTAACCTTGCCTCAAGTGGTTTCTTGGCTGCTCCTCCTTTGATTAGCAACTGTTCAGTATCAGCCCTTTAGAACTCAGGGAAGGTCCTGGAGGCTGGAGTCTTGCCTATAAGAAATGGTAGACAAAAGGAGGCTTCTATGCCCAGGCCTCACTTGGTTTCAGGGCTTGGGAGCCCCACAGGGCCCCACTTGGTTTCAGGACTATGCCCCATTTTAGCAGGAAGTGGCCAGAACCATCGTCGCCCAGTTTCCTGAA
Organism: Mesoplodon densirostris; assembly: GCF_025265405.1. Classification (NCBI taxonomy): domain Eukaryota; kingdom Metazoa; phylum Chordata; class Mammalia; order Artiodactyla; family Ziphiidae; genus Mesoplodon; species Mesoplodon densirostris. Next base: position 127,603,327 of record NC_082662.1, on the reverse strand, counting down.
TTAAAACTGAACAGGACTCTGTGGGGCTCTGGAATACAAATCTCTTTTGTGTCCCCTGTTTCTTGTTTGTTGGATATAGACTTCATTCAGCCTCCTAGACCTTCCCTGAGTTCCAAAGGGCAGATTCAAACAGTTGCTAATCAGGGAAGGGAGGGGATACAAAAACAGGGGAGGAACAGTCAAATGGTGGTGCAGCCTTGGGGCAGGGTCCTGGTTCCTCCTCAAGGAGTATGCATAATTCTATTTTTGAGTTATTCTGCAGGAACTAAGGCCCCCACCCAGGTGAAGGATGGGGCACCACCAAGATTCCTGGAGCACTACTCTGTTACCTCACTACCAAACAATCAGAAAAAAAGTCACACACCCTGCAACCCTGACCCCAAATTTTGCCTCCTTTTCTGGGCTGGGCAATGACCATCCTGTTAGGCCTCCTGTTTGGTCCCTGTCTTTTTCACCTGCTTCCAGGTTCATCTCTGACAGGGTCCAACAGTTTCAGGCTAAATTGTTGTTACTACAAGGGTGAATGCCGGTTTGGGGCACAGAATACCTCCATTCAGATCAGGTGGAGAGAGACTTCTACTCTACTAGGCAGGATTATGCCCATTCTCAGCAGGAAGTAGTTACAGAAGAAAGAGACTTCCACCCTAATTCGCAAGAAGTATCTTTGAGTACAAGTCTCTCAGGGGGGAATTGTTAGGGGAATTACTGACTGAAACCGCCCACCCTGGCCAGGCCTTATAGTAACCACTTTCATGAGTTATCTTAAACAGGAGGTCCTTGTAAAGAACGTGGAACTAACAAGGTACCACCAACCAGAATAATTTGGGAAATGTCAAAAGGAGAGTAGATGCCAGTCCATATGTCCTACCAACCTCTCAGAATCCTCCTTGCTGGAATCCATCTTGGCTGATGGGCCAGAGACAACCCAGAAACTAACCCCATCACCATAAAACCTGAGACTGTGAGCCATGTGGCTGAGCAGTCCTCCTGGATTCCCTTACCCTCCTGGGTGCCCCTTCCCAATAAAGTCTCTTGCTTTGTCAGCACATGTGTGTCCTCAGGCAATTCATTTACAAGTGTAAGACAAGAGCCCACTCTCCGGCCCTGGGAGGGATCTGCCTTCCTGCAATATAACCCTTAGTGTCTCAGAATGTGACTTTATTTGGAAAAGGGTCTTTGTTGATATAATTAGTTACAATGAGGTCACATTAGAATAAGATGTGCCCTTGATCCAATATCCAAGGAGAACAGGGGAGAGACACAAAGGGAAAAGACGGCCATGTGGTGATGGAGGCGGAGATCAGAGTGCTGCACCTATAAGCCAAGGAAAGGCAAAAACTGCCAATAAGCACCAGAAACTAGAAGAGGCAAGGAAAGATTCCCCTCTACAGGTTTCAGGGGGAGCACAGCCACACCAACACCTTAATTGCAGGTTTCTAGCTTCCAGAATAGTGAGAAAATAAATTTCTGTTGCTTTAAGTCAACAGTTTGCGATACTTTGTTACGACAGTCCTAGGAAAAAAATGCAGTATGTATTTGTGATCTTATAACATAATCACTTATTTTATTGCTTTTTAAAAAATGATCTTTAAAAGGCTTATTTCAGTGGCATTGAGAAACTTTCAATTGTGAGGTCATACCTCCAGAAATAGCTACTTCAATCTGTTTTACTTTTTTTTTTTGTCTTTCCTAAATAATATTTTGTGGCTAAAAATAATTGGTTCATACCCGGTAACATGAGAGAGTTTTGTTTTTGTTTTTGTTTTTTAATTTGGCTGCATCAGGTCTTAGTTGCGGCACTCAGTATCTTTCCTTGCAGTAAGCAGGCTTCTCTCTAGCTGTGGTGCGCGGGCTCCAGAGCATGCAGCCTTAGTTGCCTGGCAGCATGTGGGATCTTAGTTCTTCGACCAGGGATCGAACCCACATCCCCTGTGTTGGAAGGCGGATTCTTAACCACTGGACCACCAGGGAAGTCCCTGAGAGAGTTTTTAAGGGCACATATATAAGAGCAATCCCTCTTTTCTGAGGGCTAATTTTGGAAGGAAGTGAAACTGCCTTTTATTTGGCATCTATGGCAGAACAGGTAAAAGCAGAGTCCCCTAGTGGTAGAGGGGTTTGGTCCCTCAGCCCCCTCAGTAGCTCCTGGGAGCCAGTTTAAACACTACTACCTGAAGGAATTTTATCAGGAGAGTCAATACACAGAGCTATTAGGAGACATGAAAAACATCTGCAGCAAAAGATTTATAGAAAAGGGAGCCATCATATGACCATTTCATTTTAAACCCAGATAGAAGCCAAAGGTGTAACATGATAACATAAACACGAGGGTATAACATGATAATGTAACTCAGCAAAGGCATTTCTGTGGAGTACTAATTTAATGAGGTCTGTGTGCAGAGCTAATGATCTTACTGGTGTGGAGTAGTACTGTGCTAATACCTACAGGAGCAGTGGACAGTAGGCCCCTTAGATGGTCTTTTTTGAATTTCACTCCTCCTGGATGGGCTTTTGCCAAGCATCAGACAACAGGACATTCCTATGCTTCTCAGACAGCCATGTGGCAAGACTTACATTCCATTATGAAAGTCATAAACCCTGAAGGTTGTTCTCACCCAAATGGGGTACTGTCCCACTTTGGACTCAAAGTCTGCTCTCATTTAATCATTATTGGGTAAACAGAGAGATTTGTTTTCTTCTTAAAAATAAACATTTGGGGGGACTTCCCTAGTGGTCCAGTGGTTGAGAATCTGCCTTCCAGTGCAGGGGATGCGAGTTCTATCCCTGGTTGGGGAGCTAAGATCCCACATGCTGCATGGCAACTAAGCCCGCATCCACAACTAAAGAGCCTGCATGCTGCAACTACAGAGCCCATGCACTCTGGAGCCTGTGTGCCACAATTACAGAGCCCACACGCTCTGGAGCCCACGTGCCACAACTAGAGAGGAGCCTGCGCACTGCAACAAAAAGCCTGTGTGGCAATGAAAGATCCCACGTGCCACACTAAGACCTGATGCAGCCAAAAATAAATAAATATTAAAAAAGAAAAACTAAAAACAAACATTTCATTTTTCTTTATTACTCATAATGCATATTAGTTGAAGATAAATTAAAAACAGAAAGGAGAAAATAAAAGTCACAATCATTGGGTACTAATGTTTTGTATGCCCTTCCAGACATATTTCTATAGACTTTTTTTTTCAATAAAAGGTATTGTGATATGCATACTCTTTTTAAAAAAATTTTTTTTTAATTTTTAATTTTTTTTTTTTTTTGGCCGTGCTGCGTGCATGTGGGATGTTAGTTCCCTGACCAGGGATCTGAACCTGTGCCCCCTGCAGCAGAAGCGTGGAGCGCTAACCATTGGACTGCCAGGAAAGTCCCTGATATGAATATTCTTTTAACATCTGCTTTTTTTCTTTTAGCAATACATTGTAAGCAGTTTTCCTTTGTATGGATTATGTAACTTACCTAAAAGGTTCCCTACTGATGGACATCTAGATCTGTTCCCATTCTTTTGGTATTTTGAAGAATGCTGTATTGACTCTTCCTCTAACCAAATTATTTGGCATATTTACATTTATTACCTTAGGATAAAACTCCATAGGTAGAACTGCTGGATCAAAAATACACACATTTTAAGGCTTTTGCTAAGTATTTCCGCATTATGTCTTAAAAGTTTGCTCCAGTTTTCTCTCCCAGCAGCAGTATATGAGATGGCACACTCTACCTCATTAGGTATTTTTTTGGAAGAAGAGTCAGGTTAAAATTCAGTATATTTTTGCTGTTTGATTTCATTTCTTTATTCACTAATGAAACTGAAACTTTCCCCCCACCCATTCAGCACAGTTTTCTTATTACTATGCCCCCAGACCTTAACAAATCTGCCTGAACTTTCGTTCACTGCCTTTTTGTTTTCTGAATTATCCAATTATTCCCAGGAACATAGCTTACTATTTCGGGCATTTTCCAAGATGCCAAGGAGATCATTTGTCAGCAAATAAGAAACCTCTGTAAAGCACCCTCCTTTCATCCATCTCACTGAGAATGGCTGGGACAGAGGGTTCATGTTTTTACAGCTTGGTTTTTAAGTCCCCTTCTCAGAGGGAGAGACTTTTTTCATCCCCTTTAATGGGGAAACTGGAGCTGCTGCAAGTGGAGGCTTTCGTTGAACCTGCGCTCTTACAGAAGCCAGGGAACTTCCATCGCGCCAGGCTTTGCCAGTGAAAAATTGCGAGCCGTCTCTCCAGCTTCTTCCACCTCATCTTCTCCACTTGACTGGCGTGTGAACTCCTCGGTCTCTCCAAATGAGACAGTTGATATGGAAACATAGATGTGTTTATGTCAGGGTGACTCTCGTTGCAGGTTACACAAAGTTCCGCGCTAGTGACAGCTGCCGCAACATGTAACTTAGCGGTGAAGAATGTGTTCTCTGGAAATGTGATTTCACGTCCAGCTCCCCCAGGATTAGCTTGTGCCTCAGTTTCCTCATCTGTAAAATAGACCGACCTCGCAGTGTTGTTTGACGATTATGACACTTTCTGTAAGGCTCTTAGAACAGAGCCTGGAGCACTGAAAGTGGTGAATGAACCAAGAGGATGGAAAAGCCGAGGGGAGCAGAGGGTGGAGGGTTTAAAAAATCGGGTAAATCCCAGGTGGAACAGAGCAAGAACTGCTTTGAGGAGAAAGACCAACCTGACCTGTCTTCTTTTCCTCTTTCCTCCGAAGCCTCACTGAGGAGGACGTGGAAAGGCAGCTCTTTCCTGTCGTGCTCTCCCCGCCCCCCGCCTTCCGCGTGGGGCGGCGGGGGCGACGCGGGGGCGGCGCGGGGCAAGGGGCCCGGAGGTGGCGGGCCGAAGCGGGGCTCCGGCGCTTTGTGAGCCGCACTGAATGGCGATGTGCGTGCGCGCGGGGCCGCGCGGATTAGCCGTGCTTTCCCATGAACCACAAAAGAACGCCCGGATCTGGGACGTTTGTCATCAAGGGCAGGCTGCTCAGGATGCAAGGTAACCAGAGCTTTTCCCGGACTGCTTCAGTCTTTTGGGACGTGGGGTCACTCTAATCCTTCCTGTTTATATTGTGAAGGCGTACGCAGCCGGGCTTAAGCTCTGCAGTGGTAAATAAGAATCACGATGCAGGCATTCCTGAACAGCTACGTCCTCCGGGTGCTTTTAAGTTTTTTCTGGAAGGGGCACTGTTCCCTCCCGTTTACTCAGTCCTCTCACAGACAGCAGCGCAGCAGACGCTGCCCTTCTGCCCACCGTAACCCCGTTTTGTTCTGGGATAGTGTAATGCTCTTGCTTACGCTGTCATTTCTCTCTTTTATTTCTTCTTTCTTCAGGCAGCCCCTTTGCCTTATTATTGTTAGGATTTCAGAAGATTGTTAGTGCATAATTGTCCATACACATCTCGTTTAACACTGAATTCTCAGGAAATGACAACTGTGTTACGGTGTTTGTGGAAACTAGGAGAGAAATTTATTGGTAGAACCCTATCAAAATTTACTCAGAATTCGCCCCCCACCCCAAATTACACGTGTTCCTCTTTCATTCAAATTTGGTATGTTTCAGTACCTGGAATCTCACGTCTGCAGTTTCGGGCAATTAGACGTCCATTTTTGGTGAAGTCTAAACATGGCAACCCCACTCCTGGTCAAAAGGAGAGAAACACATCCTGAGAAATGAGCCCGAGGTCGGGGCTCCTAGAAGAAGGGCCATCCCTGTGGGGTTGCGGGGAAGGGACCAGCTGCTGAAGATGAGAGCTCACCTACGATGAACACGGAGGCTCTCAGCAGACACCTCTGCCCAAGGACCAGACCCATCTTAGCCTTTTCATCTTCTCAAAAAGTGAACCGTTTTTCCTGATTCGTTCATTGGATTCATTCCACTAGCAAGCATGAGGGATTACAATATTCTGAGTCTTGTGCTAAGACTTGGAAGACCAATGGGATGGAGATCCTGCTTTAGGGTGCTACTTGTGGTTCCCCAATTTGCCCATGCTTTGGAATGCCTTGGGGGGTGGTGACCAAAATTCATATTCCCTGGCTTCATCCTCCACCTACAGAATTAGAATTTCTGAAGGGGGCTGGGCAGGGAACCTGTGTTTAACAAGCCAATTAGCTGACTCTGTGCCAGTCAGCTGAGCCTTTGATCCCATTTAAAGCAGAGTGACTGCGGGGTGGGAGGAATATGGTTTGGGGCTAATGGAACAGCATGTGCAAGTAGAGCAGAGGTGAGAAAGACCTTATTTGGTCATTGGTGTGTAGCTAAACCATTTGTTCCAAAAGTATGTTGTTGGTATTTCTGTAACAACTATGTGGAAAGCCTTTATTTCTAGAATTTATTTGTTCGTTTAGCTTGACATTTTTACTACCGTAGTAGAAATCAGTGGGGGGAAAACACATATAGTTCTTGATTTAGGACCCCATTCCAGCAACAACAACAACACACACACACTGCTGGAATGTATCTAGTTAATATAATGAGAGATACCTGTTTTACTGGGGATTATGAAGTACCTGATGCAAAGTCTTAGATAAAAGGTAAATTCTTATTTAAAAAAACTAGACTAATAGGTGAATGTTTATTGTATAAGTAAATAAATTTATTTTGCATATACATTTCTCTTAAAATGTATTCATAAAGGTTTTTCATATGATCAGCAGGGATAGAAAAAGTTTTCAAGATGCTTGTGGGGGAAAGTTATTGTACAGAATTGTAAGCAAGTGACCCTCTAAGCCTTGTAACTAGCCAATGATAATGAGTGTTGAAATAAAAGAGTGGAGGGATTTATTAATTTTCTCAACTAAGCAGATATTCTAGCTTGATTTTCTGTTTCATAATTAAAGCTTCAAGCCTTCTGACAGATACTAATGCAACACATGTCACCTCTGGTTATTTTCATTTCCTTATCCTTTTTCATTGCTGAACATTTAAAGAAGTCATTCCTTCTGTCTGCATTAACATTTAACTCCACACCTGCGTGCAAAGATTTCCTTAAATCTAACCTTCCGGTGGAGCTTTTTCTAATTAAATTAAGGGAACTTGTACTCCCTCTTCAGCTCTTGGTTTAGTAGCCCTTCCTCAGGGAAGGCTTTTCGGATCCCTCAGATCCTGCCCTCCATCAGCATTTGTAATTCTCCTCTTGAATTACCCACCATGTAGTTTTTATTTGTTTAATGTCTGTCTTTTTCACTCCCTTATTCTTCTTGAGGACAGAGACCTCATATATCGAGTTCAACAACACCAGAATCTAGTGCATATACATCAAGTTCAACAATGTCAGAATCTAGCACGTAGTAATTGTTCAATGATACTTGTCATGCTAGTGAATAAATATGGACTTTCCTGGATTGAAAGTACCATCCTTCCATTGACCGATAACTTTCAGCATTAAAATTTCTGAATTTCTTCATGTGGGTGCTACAGAAAATGACCCAATCAACTTATTATTTCCTGCGATATATAGATCCTCTCTGTTCAAGAGGCCAGGAGACATGCTTCAGTGTGCTCTCCCAAAGGGTGTGGGGAGCTTGGCAGCCATTTGCTATCTGTGATTAGCAAGCAGGGGTATACCTGTGCTTTTTATGTATTTTATACCAGAGTCTGTTGCTTTTGTTTTACTCTACACGTGGCTATTTCAACTGAGCAAACATCTATTGAGTGTATGTTGAGTGCTTAGCGCCCTGCTGGGCAAAAAATGCAGCATTAGATTTGGTCCTTGCCCTCAAAGAACTTATTATTTACCTGAGGAAATGATACACAGACATAGGAAACAAGCAGTAGAAGAATGAATCATAAAATGAATGGTACAGACAAGAAATTTAGGATGGCTTCAGAGAAAAGGTAAAAATCAAGTTGTGAAATGTTAAGGATGTGGAATTTAAAATAGCCTTTGAAGAACAAGTAGGACCTGGTTAGTCTGGGAGAAAGGAATAGTATAAAAGAGTTGAGAACAAGGAATGACAGTTTGCAGCCGGACATCAGCGAGGTGGCCGTTTGCCCAGCTGGTGAAGTCTGGGTGGGTGGCACTGCCTCCAGGCACTTTGCTTCAAAAAGGCCTGAAGGAAGAAGGGGAGACTTATTCAAACGCCTGGCCCCAGAGTTATGGTTACTGAGCATAGTGAAAACATCACAAAACTTGACAAAATGAAAATAATATCACCAATAGAAATTTGGGGATACAGATGGGAGGAGGCTAATTACCCCATCTATCAATCCTCACTATAGTCTAACTTAAACATTTGATTCTCTTTTTTAAAAATCTTAGATATTTTAGGAAACAGTGTATCTTATGGTCAATAAATATTTGTCTAAAATGCAAAAGTTTCACTTCAAGTTGTTTTTCCTGCAGATTAGAGTCAAGTAAAATTAAATTTAATATTTATTAAGAAAATAAATAGAATGTCCTCATTAAATTATTTCTATCTAGGTCTCCATTTCCATATCCATCTCACATGCCTAGTGATGTGTTCAATTATGCTCATCAAATGTCAACATTGGTTAGTTCTGGGCAGTGGGATTTGGGGTGGTTTATTGCTTTTTGTTTTTTCTTTGTACTTTTCTGTATTGCTCATTGGAAAAAGTGATGAGTATATATCATTTTTTTTTTTTTTTTTTTTTTTTTTTTGCGGTATGCGGGCCTCTCACTGTTGTGGCCTCCCCCGTTGCGGAGCACAGGCTCCGGACGCGCAGGCTCCGGACGCGCAGGCTCAGCGGCCATGGCTCACGGGCCCAGCCGCTCCGCGGCATATGGGATCCTCCCAGACCGGGGCACGAACCCGTATCCCCTGCATCGGCAGGCGGACTCTCAACCACTTGCGCCACCAGGGAGGCCCAAGTATATATCATTTTGATGAAAGCAATTAAGTCATTACTTAAAAACAAAACAAAACAAAACACATATCTGGCCAAATGAGAGAGAAACTTGGGGAGAAGGGCTAACCATAAAGAGACAAAGGAAACAAACTTTTCTAATGGCAGTTTGCTGGTAAAAACTCCAAGCTCACACCTTCCCACCCCATTGCTATGTGTAGTCATGATGCTAGACATTTATTTACCCAGCATGGGGGATATAATTGATGGGACTCTCACAGAGTCTTAGACTGAAAATATTTTGAGTGATGTAACAGCCACAATTGTTTGTCTACTCATTCTCCAGTGTCCTTATACTCAGAGAAGAGGTCCTGAACCATTCCTGGGGTGAAACTTGATCGGTCCAAACCTTTCCTGGTGGTCTTATTTCTCTTTGCCAGTGATTGGTTTAGCATGAGCATGTGACACAACTCCAGCCAATTCTATGTGAGAGGAAGATTTCTCAGCAGTGATCTTCTGTGAAAAAGGGATTTTTGCTTTTCAAAAGAAACATTAAGAAATGTCTTCATTTTCCTATCTCTTTATGTTATTGTGTAAGGATAAAATGCTCCGAACTACTGCAGCCATCTTAAGACCCCAAAACAATAAACCTGAGGACAAAAGCCACAAGACTGGGAATGGGAGAGCGGAAAGAAAGATTCTTGATTACATAGATCTGGTTGCGGATTAACCCTAGAACTGTTTCACCTATAGTCTTCTTATGTGAGATAATAAACACTGTATGGTTTAAGGAACATTAAGTTTGGTTTTCTGTTCTTGTAACTGAAAGCATCCTAGCAGATACATGTAGCCCTTGGAAGCACTGTGACATGCATTAGTCTGGCAACAGGAGCAGAAAGAACCTCATAATTTTTTCCTACAACCAGAGCCCAGGCAGAGAGTTAAAGTTCTATGTGTTGCAATTCCATGAGTTCCACTTTAGACCACATCCACATGCACAGAGGCTGCTGTTTATTGAACATTTATTCTGTGCTAAGTGCTTATCTTATTAATCCAAATAACAACTGTAGAACTACTTTACAGATAAATAATCTGAAATACAAGGGCAAGGCCCTGCTAGTAAGTGGCAGAGCCAGGATTTGAATCCATGTCAAAGCTCTCTTTCAAAGGATGACATTGGTTCTCAATTGTCAGATTATTAATATTTGTTATAGAGTATATACTTACAAGTAATTTATTACTAATAACCAAGCACCAAGTTAAAAAGGAATGTACGAGGGCAGATTCAAGGCTATCCCTACATAAGCACTCTCATGAACCTGTGTTCCAGTGTGTTCAGTTTCTGCTGGGGGAGACAAAGTGGTGGCTCTCCAACCCCCAGGGAATTATGCCCATCCTACAGCCCGCCTTACCTGTGCCATATCCCTTGGGATTCTAGCAATTTACCCCTGTGTTAGGGTAAGAAATCTGTTCCTCCAAAGGGTTTTCATTCAGTAGGGTCTTTTTCTTTCTTTTTATTTATTTATTTATTTATTATTATTATTATTTTGGTACGCGGGCCTCTCACTGTTGTGGCCTCTTCCGTTGCGGAGCACAGGCTCTGGACGTGCAGGCTCAGCGGCCATGGCTCACGGGCCCAGCCACTCCGCTTCCTTTAGAGTCTTGTTTTGCTGTCAGCCTGTGGCCCTCCAGAGAGCCCCCATTTTGCATTCTGTAGCAGATGGCTTCTGATGTCAGAAAGTGTTCCTAGAGCCAGGCTGGAAGTGAACCCCCAAAAGGCAATAAATATCCACATTTGTAGTAAGCTAAGTCATCAGTTGTAATCATTTCTATTTATTTCCTTTTTCTTGCCTCTTTAGAAAAGTCTTATTTATGTCTTGCAACCTCACCTCAGCTGTGGCATAGGACATCAAGAGGAAACTGGGGGTGGTGATACTTGGGCCTGGGGGAGGGAGTACAGCCTCCTTCCCCCGACCTGTCCCAGCAAATCCAGAGTGGGTTGTGGTGAGGTTGATTCTCAGAGAGCATTCACAGAAAATGCCACTCTGGCCTTCAATATCCTGTTGCTCTTCCCACAGGGGGAAAATCTCCCTTTGCCCTCAAACCGCCCAGGCAGATATGGATTTCTTTGTCTTTTTTTTGGGAAACTAACAGTTTTATGATAATGTTCTATTAGGATTGGACAAGCAATAAGAGCCACAGAGTGTGGAGGAGAGCTGCTTGAATTTGTCCCGCCAGGTCAGGTTTGTCCCAGAGACCTGGTGTAGAGCTGGGTCCTGCCATGGGGGAGGGGCAGAAAGCAGCTGTTGGTGGCTGGACAGTCTGATGGGAAGCATTCTTTCAAAGAAGATTGTTTTTTTCCCAACTAAACACATCTAATAGATGGTCATGGAAGATAGACGAGCGAGGGACACTTGTGACCAATTCTGTACAGCCCAATAGCAAGATCCCTCAGTGAATCCTGATCTCTGCCCTCTGCCTTCCTCTCTGTTGCCAGGTGAGGGAACTTGCCTTGCTGTTGTCAGCTCTGATCCTAGAGACCAAAGTCACAGCTTCAACAATATAAACCTGAACATAGGAACTACAAGCAGACTCACCTGCGTTTTTTATTTTTAGTGAAATAGAAGTGGATCAGTTGATGTACAAGGACAAGGCTATTCAGACATGGGAGGTGATTGATAAGAGTAAAGGCTCAGAGGCAAACATAAGAGTAACAGACAGACGCTGCCAGAAGAAAAATTATATAGCTATACCAAGAGAAGAATTGGTAGGAAACAGTAGGAAAATGCCTGGAGAGACAGAAGAGGAACAGATTTTTTTAATTTTTATTATTTTTTTTGCGGTACGCGGGCCTCTCACTGTTGTGGCCTCTCCCGTTGCGGAGCACAGGCTACGGATGCGCAGGCTCAGCGGCCATGGCTCACGGGCCCAGCCGCTCTGCGGCTTGTGGGATCTTCCCGGACCGGGGCACGAACCCGTGTCCCCTGTATCGGCAGGCGGACTCTCAACCACTGCACCACCAGGGAAGCCCCAAGGAACAGATTTTGAATATAATATCCTATCTGGTGTGCAGCCATTTTACACGGGCCATTCTTGATAAGATCTAAGAAATTCCATGTGATGGTGGAGTTTTTGGAGAATGGGGAGGAAACTGGGACCCGGCCCATTGCAATAGATTGTGTTCCTTGCTTTCCCAATAGCCATTTGCCCATATCTTCCCCCCACCCCACCCCACCCCCACAGGTATCGGGCAGAGATTTCATTCAGGGAGTGAATCATGATTGTCCTTAACCTGTTTTCATTTTCACTACTGATTGGTCTACAAATAGACAAGAGACCCAGTTCTACCAGTAAGATCCAAGGGGAAATCTACAGAGTGCTTCCCTTCCTGAATAAAGAGGGAGCCTAGCAAGGACAAAACTTGTGTCTCTGCCCTTTCTTCCTTGCTGGGATGCCAGTGAGAGAACATGATACCCGAAGTTTTGCTAGCCAACTTTGGACTCTGGGCTGACAAATACCTGAATGAAAAGCCAATACACAGAGGATGGTGGAACAGAAGAATGAAAGAGTTTGGGCCCTCGAGGGTACCTTTGAGCTGCTGAACTACCCTGAAGCCACCCACCCCTTCAGACCCTTATGAGACCAACAATTAAGCCATGGCTGATTGTTTTTTTTCCTCATGTTCTAACTCATGCTAGGGAATACATCAACAACTTTTATATATTTCCTATTTCTTTAAATGATCTATTAAACCAAGTTCTTAGGAAATGACTTACATTTAAAAAAAAAAAAGCAAACCAACTTTTTTTTTTAATCCTGAGAGTTATGCAAAAGGTTATGGAAAAATGGAATTCTTTACAAAAATAACACACTGCATACATACTTGCTTGATATTGTGAGAAACACTCAGGCTTAAAGAAACATTTTATAATGTCTGGTTTTGTTGATCTTGGACATGGTTATCTTACTCTCTGTCAACTGATGAATTCCCACTGAGAAGCAGCTGCTTACTTTTTTTCCCCCCTTTTTGTTCTGACGATGCTAAGGATCCCTTGTATGACAGACAGAAAAGAATGCAGGAGACAAATGGGGAAATGCATTCAGTTCACATAAGCATTTAATGAGTCAATCTAGATTACTAACCTCTTACTGGCAAGGTTATATCTTTGTAGTGATTTGTTCTCACCTACCTCTCTTATTGTTTACTTTCTCTCTGCCAGCAACAGTAGTCACAGAGTTTAGAGTGACTTGCTATTTGTCAATAGAGATTTAGTGGCCTGAGGTTTTGAGCTGTGGCTTTTGTTCCAGCTAGATATTTTCATGTAGTTTAGATTAATAAAACATGAAGGAATTTCTAGTATAATGCATGTGCTGTGCTTTGCTCTTTGGTTGCATATTAATTATATGCATATATCTTCCTTCTAAGAAAATAGAATCACACATCGCTAAGCTCTAACTTGCTGTCCAGGTTCCTGTTTATTCTTCCTCTTTTTTTTTTTTTTTTTTTTAGTAAAAAATATGTAATAAAAATAAGGATGGGTACTTTGGTTTTTGTTGTTGCTAATAACAGAAAATTATTAAAGCAGCTCTTTTTCTCATCCTTCGTCATGGGAAAGAGCTATGCTAGCAACGCCTGGGACTGAAGGTCATGCTGCCTAGCTTTGTGGGGACAGATGGCCATTGCTCATCATGTTAGCAAGAAGCTTGATGCTGACTTCTGGACATCAGCTGCTCACTATGTATATTAAGTGATAATTTAGCTTCAGGTGGCACTAGCCCTTGTGCTGTCTGATCTTCTGCCATCTTAATGGAAAATGTTTGGACAGCAGTACCTTACTTTCTTGTGCTCCATTGTGAGACAAAAGTAGACTCTTCAGTGAATCTCATAATGATAATAACAAACAGTATTGCTTCTGATCATTTGGATTTTGCTTTGCCGACTAGGTATTCTGGATTTAAAGCCCCAAGGGGCAAATTTGTGAGTTACTTGGGGGGGGGGGGCAACAACAACAACAAAAACCTTGTGAAAATAAAGCCACAGGAGCACTTGGGCTGGGGTGGGAGGAAGGAGCAGAGCAGGGCAGGGGTTGGGGGAAAACATCAGGAGCTGGACTGTTACTTGGTGTCGGAAGAATATTATCTTCTTTGGTTGTGGTGGCTTTATTGATGTATTCTCTGCTTCTGAAGTACCTTAAAGTTCTCTAGATCAGCTATATCATTAATTCTTATTGCATTCTAATAAGTTAGTGTTTCACAGGTAAATGGAAGAGCCAGGCACATAGCACAGGCAAGTCTCCTTGGGTGATGTTCATTATTGGTCCCAGTTAGAAAGTTATAGAAAAATTAATTTATTTCATTCATTTATATTCCTTACAACATTCCACAATGGATTGGATGCAGTATCTACACTATATATTGTATAATAAGAGAGAAAATATGAATATAGAAATCAGAGCTAGAGAAAACATGGATAGGATTGGAAGACCATTATCCAAGATAACATGGAGATGCACAGGTCATAAAATCTGAACCTGCTAGCAAATTTGGATCTAAGTTTCCTGGTTACCAGATGCAAAAGGAAATATGTAAAATATTCTCCATTTCAGAATTCACATTTGCATGGTAAAAAGCATGCTACTTTTTAAAAAGATGCAGATTTTTCCTAACTCTCAGGTCCTAATAAAAGTTCAGAAGTTAAGTAAATAAAATAAATTTCTGTTGTTGAAGCCACTCAGCTTAGGGGACATTGTTATGGCCACCCTAGCAAACTATGGCTAGGATGGAACTATGGAAACTACAATTCCATCCATGCGCAGAATCGTGCCCGGTTCCCTTTTTCCTTTCCTGAAGCTCTCCTGACTGATTTTCTCAGATGCTCCCCTCATACAGCATTAAAAAAGCAGGGGTGAATCCCCCCACCCCCGTGCCCCCTCACAATAGCTGTGGAGGTAAGACCTAGGCGGCAAATAAAAAGGAAGTTAGTGATTTCCTAAGGTCAGGCCCCGCGCTTAAAAAAGAAACCAGGCTTCTCTCCACATCCCACCAGGATATTAACCATGGAACCAATATCATGTCTAGTAATTTGTTTCTAGCTTACAAGGAAATACCTGTGGGAAGCAACCTAAATTCAGTAGTATATTCAACATACCGAACAAAGATGTCGGTGAGAGGGGAAGGAGGCTTACTTGGAAGAGGGGCATTTTCAATATCTATATAACAAATTGTGGAGGCGGAAGTGGAAGTTCCTCTGAGAGCTAATGAGTGTACTCTGGAGCCCTTCTCAGGAGATATTCTTAAGGCCTCCACTCCAGGGATGGGCTAGGACTACGGGATGGTAAGTGCCTTCTACTTTGCAAATACATGCAAATACATTATTTCATTTGAGTTTCACAACATTCCTGAAAAGTCATCATTCCTCATAAGAAATTGGGACTCAGAGATTAAGTGATTTGTCTAACTGGAGCCACAATTTGCCTAAAACCTGGTATATTCCCCAGGGCCTGCCAACTAGCCTGTTTCTGCAAAATAGGAAAGGAACAGTACTAAGGGGAGTTCCTTACAGCTCTGGAGCCAGACTTTTGGTTCAAATCTCCTTGCAGTTGCAAGTTTGTTTAATATCTCTTTGCTTTGGTGTCTTCATCTGCAAAACGGGAATGACGACATTATTTACCTCAGACTCGTGGAATTGCGGTGAGATTAAACGATGTACCGCGTTTGAGCACTTTAGAACATTATGTGGCATATAGGGAGTGTTCGGTGATGGTTTATCATTTTTACTGTCTGGTTGCTTTTCTCCACCCTCCTCTGGATCTCTTTCTTTTCCTTTCTCTCCTACAGGTCTTTTTTTAGTCCAAATTTTACCCTGCAGCACCACAAAGAACATCACAGACCGATAGTCATCTCAGGGCAGAAAGTTCAATCCCAGCTCTCCAATTCTACTCGCGTCCCTGGAATCTGGGACCAATTCTCGTCATCCTGAGCAATAAGTAAATCTGAAAAGGAAAGCTAATTCTAATCCTTTCCCTCCTGGGACCTCTTAGCATGGATTCAGGTGTGTGTGTGTTTTGTTTGTTTGTTTCTTTGTTTTTTAAAGCAGAGCCACTTTCACTTTCAAGGGGCCCGAAAGTATTTTCATGTCAGGGTTCGGATGAGCCCCAGCCTCTCTCTCTATCAGGCTCAGGATCCTCCTGGGCCACTTTCTCTCCCTCCTGGGAACCCGTCGCCACTCCGGGCGGGGAGGGTGGGCCGAGGGGCGCGCCGGCATCTCCGCGACCCGCCCAGCCACTCGCGCCCGACAGAGGGGGCTTCGGGAGCGGGGCTGAGACCCGCAATGGGACGGGATTACAAACGGCTTGGTGCCCGGCGAGGGCACAGAGAGGGGATTAAGGCCCCGCTGGTGAAAGGGGGGGACGGGCGGCTGATAACGCGGCTGTGAACCCGGCGCATTCCTGTCATTTCTGCCACGATCGCCGTGGTGCGAGCGGGAGCAGCCGGGGAGCAGTCCCGACCCCGGGCGCCCTCCCGCCGCGCTTTCCGCGTCCACCCGCCGGGCCTCCGCGAGCGCGGGCGGAGGGGCGCGCGGCACTCACTTTGAACTCTCACTGCGCTCGCCAGCTGCACAGCATCCGGGCTAAGCTGCTGGAGGTTTAAAGGAGACTGTTCGTGAAAAAGGTGGATCAAGACATGCAAAAGAGAAAACCCCAAGCGTATGCTTGAATTTTCTGAGAATGCAGATTCCGATCTGATGGGATAGGTCTTCTGCAAACCTTTCAATGGCTCCTTTAAGCAGGAAAGCAACCTTCTCTATGATTTTTACAGTTAAGAGGCCGAGGGTGAGAAAAGTTATAAATTCTAGGATTAGAATAGGGTCTCTGGCTTTCTATTACACCTACCAAAATACTAAATGTGAAAGTTGGTTGCTGGGAGCCACATGAGCTCAGGTCACATTTTCCCTCTGTCAGTGTAGCCTTTGGTTATTCAGAGTGCTGGAATGGACTATTGTATCTGGATGGGTGGGAGAGAGAGAAGGGATATGTGTGTGTGTGTGTGTGTGTGTGTGTGTGTGTGTGTGTGTGTGTAAGGAACGAAGTTCTTAGCTTTAAATTTTCAAGGGCTGTGAGCGGTATGAAGAAAGATAAATTCGTAACTTCCAACCCTTGCTGCATTTCAGTGCGTCCTCTGAATTCCAAATTCCCTTTAGCTAGAGATAAAGGGTAGGGCAGGAGATTGTAGGCTGTGGGCAGTAGGGAGTGGCTCCAAGGGTATGGCCCCAGGCTGAGACAGAACAGTGTGTAGCTGGGCATGTGGCCTCCCCCACCTCGTGCTGTGGGGTGTTTACCAGCCCCTCCCACCTGGCTCTCCTCGCCCAAACATCTCTGCTCCAAGCTTACAGGTAAGGTGTAGAGCACGCCTACTAAAAGCAGGTGGGGTTCTAACAGTGATTTGGCTTCTGACAAATCAGGTGAATAAGAATCTTTGCAATCACTTACTGTGGTTGCACATTACCTACCAAATGTATCCTTATAAATGACTGCAGTGGAAAGGTAAGTCAGCTAAGCTGTGTGTCTAATTCCTTTCAAAAAAACATGTATGGATTACCTGCTCTCTGTCAGGCAATTCCTCTTGTTGCCTTTTTATGGAAGGCATTTTGGAGGACTTGAGCTTTACTCTGTGCTCTGAGATTAGGAGGGCAAACCTCTAAGATGCTGGTCTTTCTCATATTTATACCCTGACTATACTCTCTTGCTTTATTTATTAAATGTCTTTTTAGGGCTGTTCCTAAAGAATGTCATGTTCAGGAACGAGTCAAAGCAGCTCAATCTTTGGTGCTGCTGGAGGAAAGAGGCATTTTGCTATAAACTAAGATCAGCATGCCAAAAAAAAAAAAATTAGTCCACCAGGCAGAAGACTCATGGACCACTTACCTATATACTCCCATGTGCCACACTGCAAAACAGCAGAGAGGGGATGGATGTCACAGAAGAGAATGGAGGGACTTCCCTGGTGCTGCAGTGGTTAAGAATCTGCCTGCCAATGCAGGGGAAACGGGTTTGAGCCCTGGTCTGGAAAGATCCCACATGCTGCAGAGCAACTAAGCCCGTGTGCCACAGCTGCTGAGCCTGTGCTCTAGAGGCCACAAGCCACAACTACTGAGCCCGTGTGCCACAACTACTGAAGCCCACGTGCCTAGAGCTCGTGCTCTGCAACAAGAGAAGCCTCCACGATGAGAAGTCCTCGTGCAGCAACAAAGACCCAATGAAGCAAATAAATTAAAATATTAAAAATAAAGAAGAGAATGGAGAGAGTGGTGCTGCTTTTTCTTACATGCTGCTTCTATTTTTTTAAGAAGTTTTTCTTGGCAGTTATTTTACATTTTACAATAACATCATCACTTAGTTAACTCTAAGTTTTACTTAATCAGTTACTTACCATACTTCTTATATAGTTTGCTTCACTCTATTTAGAAATTTTTGTTGCAATTTAATTTTTGTTTTGCCAGAGTACTTCCTTGAGTGAGTTTTTCAGAAAGAGAATAAAATGGGATACACTTAAAATCCTTGCATAACAAAAATATTTTTAGTTTTCCCTTACATATGAATAATTTATGGTCAGGTATAGAAATCTTGGATCAGACAACTTTTTTCTAGAAAGTCTGAAAATGTCACTCACTGTCTTGTGGTTTTAGGATTGAGTATGAGATAGTGCCGGAATGATTTTCTTTGCTTTAAAGGAGGAGTACTCTCTGAGAGCTGTAAGATTTTCACTGGAAATGAAAAATTGTCCCAAACCTAGTCTGGATTGAACTTTTTGCATGATGTGTTTCTCAAGTTCCTTCTGGGAAGAAGTTAATATTCCTGATAAAACACTTGAGTAATTTAAAAATAAACTTTAATGAGCTTAAAGAGAGCCTGCCTCTGGGAGATTAGTTTCCCACCCACTTACCCGACTGTCTGTCAAGAACCTAATGATCTTTAACCAGGGCTTCTATTCTAGTCCCTCCTTTTTTCCTATTAATGTGTCCACCAAGAGAGGAATCTTTAAATTGGTCTGTTTCTGGACACTTCCTTTGAAGCAAGTGCACATAACTCAACTTTCTGACTTCTTTTTCTTTTTAACCTTTATTTTTGGGGTTCAGAAATCTCCCTGGGACAAGACTATAAAGAGACACTGCTGTTGATGAATCACAAAAAAGGGAGGCATAAGAAAGCCATTAATTTGTTCTAGATTTTTAAACTGCAAGTAGTGGGGAACCATTGAGGTTCTGGATGAGAGGGCTTTGGGAAGATAGTTCTGGTGGTGGTATGTATGCCAAGAGCACAGACATACTCATACTATAAAAGGCACCCTACAACTGCTTGTCAAAACTCTGTGGACTTGAAGAGCTGGCTGTAAGAGCTGGTTGGAACCAGGCTTTCACTTACCCCAGGGGTTGCAAACTTTAACCCCCCTCCAGACCAGACGAATCAAAATTCCTTGGCGTAGGGTTCAAGCATCATGACTGTTGTTTTTTTAATGTGCACAAGTGATTCTAAGTGCAACCAGGGTTGATAAATAGTGTAAATATTTTTCTGCTACTGGACCCCTATCCACTATTCCTTCCAGGTACAATTCCAACTACTCCTACCTTTGTTCAATTTCTCCTATACCTTGTTGCCATAGAGTATCTTCATTGACTTAGATGTATTATTACCCACTTTAATCATCAATGCAACAACTATCTGTAGAACATTTATGCCAGAACTATGCTAAATGACGGCGCACCTGCACTGTAGGGGTTCCATAACAATTTAGTGTCCTCTTCCCTTCCTGACTTGGGTCGCAAAGGCACTGCTCCCAAACTCTCACTCCCATCACTACCTGGGACAGAGAATGTCTTGCTTGTCCCTGGATTCTTAAGCATAGTACTGTCCTGCTCTCACCCCCAAATTTTCTGCTACCCAACTATGTGTGCTTCTTATTCCTTCAATGCATCTCTGTCTTTTTTTTTTTTTTTTTTTTTTTTGCGGTACGTGGACCTCTCACTGTTGTGGCCTCTCCCGTTGCGGAGCACAGGCTCTGGACGCACAGGCTCAGCGGCTATGGCTCACGGGCCCAGCCGCTCTGCAGCATGTGGGATCTTCCCAGACCGGGGCACGAACCCGTGTCCCCTGCATTGGCAGGCGGACTCTCAACCCCTGCGCCACCAGGGAAGCCCACTGCATCTCTGTCTTGTTGGAGGCAATAGGTAAGTAGGGGCAGCAAACCTCCCCAAACAATCCTTTACTGGGGCAGAACTGCTTTGAACTGAAACAGTCTTTAGTCCATGCAGTACACAATAACTGGAGACTCAGAATGAACAAAATGCCCATGTGAATATAGAAGGAAAAATGTGCTGCAGAGATTGACTCTCAGAGCCTCTTGGCCCATATAACATTCCTTCTTTCTCCGATATTCCAGTGCTTTCTGCTGTCTTTCTCATGAATAAGACACTGCATCCCTTTCTCCGTTTCTTCTTTGGGTTGTCAGAGCCAGGAAGCACAACAGAGTGACTGGGAATATAGTGTATATTTGGCTGAGTATAAAAGGAACATATGATTTTGTGGTCAATTTATTTTCGCCTCATTCAGTCTCAGGGGTACATGGTTTTCGCCTCATTGATTTTCTGTGTTCATTGACTTGAAGCCTGCTGTGTACGGGAGGTTGCTTCATGCCTTCTTAAGCCATCTTTTTTATTGTCTTGGCAACTCTCTGCCTTAAGCTTGAACTAGTTTGAACTAATCTCAGTGGTTTACTTACTTGACATGACACGTCTTTTTAGTAGGAGTATTATATACTATTTAATGTTTGTACTATAAATATTAGAGTTTGAAGGGATCTTACAGATCATTCTAGTCCAGCTCCTTCATTAAATATGAGGATACTGAAGACCAGTGAGGTTGAAGGATTTGCCTAAGGTCACAGAGCCAGAAAAGCAGCAGAGCTAGACTGCCTCCTTAGAATGGAAGGAAGGAATGAAAAATATAGAGAGGTGGGACTGGAGGAAAAGAAATGAAAGAATTTTGCCCCAGATATATCAGTTAGGATGCTTTTGGCTGCAGGGAATAGAATATTTGACTCAAACTGGCTTAAGTCGTAAGGGCATTTATCATGTCACACATCAAGAAGTCCCAAGCTAGGAAGGCTCCAGGAGTTCTATGATTAGGGCTCTGACTCCTCTTCTCAGTGATTCCTGACTTAACGCATCTCTGTGTGTCGGCTTTGTTCTCAGAATGGCTTCCCAGCAGCAACAGGGGCAATGTGCTTCCATGTCCACACCCAGATGGAGAGACAGAGAGAGCGGGAGGGAGAGGGAAAGAGAGAGCAGGAATCAGAAGTCCTTCCCTTCAGGGTGATTGGGCCAGCTTAGGTCACATGCCCACCCCTAAGCTAGTGATAGTCGCTGAAGGAAGGCCATGGGTTCTTGTCTGTGTTCCTGAGCCAATCTCTGTCAAGGAGAATGGACTCACTATGTTTCATTTAGACCCCACATATATCACTACCTACCTCTGGAGATGGGGTTGGCATCAACTTCTCAGGTGTTGCTTAAGCTTCGTGGGGGAGCGGTTGATCAGGTTTCCCTTAGAAAGAAGAGAGGGAGGGGTGGAGGGGTTGTGTAGGCAACCAGAAGCATCTCCTACACCAGAAACCATTAGGCAGTAACTTCCACGTGGATAGCACATGGTACAGAGCCCACATTTAGTAGACAGCAAATGACCAGCTCGTGGTGCTGTTTTTCTTACTATTTATAAAAGCCTGGTGACGTGAGGGATACCTATGTTGGGGAGGGAGGTGATGAAGTTGGAAGAGAGCAAGCCATGCCTGTTCCTGCCTGTGTAAACTCTGTCCTGTGATGTGAGTGGCCAGATGGAAAGAAAATAGGCTTTCCTTCATGCTTTGAGGACGCTACCTTGAGAAGGGGTGCCTGGGTCAAAGTCCTACCTTAAGATGCCTTCCTTAGTGCATGAGCCATGTGGAAACTTCAGTCTGAGTAGGGATCCTTGCTGCCTCAAAAGGATTTGAACTAGCACAGACCAGAAAGAAGATTAGGGGCCTCACATGAAAATTTCCTCTTGAATTAACTATAAGCATCTCTTGCCAAAAAGTGATCCTTTCAGGTGGGGTTGGCAGTGGGTGTCACCTATCAGTCTTAATGAGGCTCCCAAGCAGCCCTGTGCTTGCCCTGTTCCTGGCTTGGGCTTTTTCCTTCTTTCTCAAGTTTTTATTTATTACCATCCATGAATGCTAGTCTCAGGGCAGAATTCCCTCCCCACCAGATGCATTGTTTTGACTTAAGGCCATTCCTGGAACTTTTTACTATTCTGAGCACTACTCATCTCAATTTATTGTCCTGGCCTTTCGTGGCTGCTCCATTGGCTATGTTCGATGGAGAGTGCTTTGAGGCTTGTGGAAGGCATTTCTGAGACACTTGCAGTTAGATAACATCCCTGGGTCTCAGGGATCCTTTTTTAAGCATCACCACCATCTACATTAATCATCCTGTTTTTGATGCATAGACAAAGGATGTGGAAGAGTTTCTGTAGGGCTTGAGGTAGGGGGCTGTTTCTAGGAGCTGTTTCTTCCAGTCTGAGTTGCGGGGGCAGTGTGGAAAAGCTTCTGGCTCCTGAATTACAATAAGGATTTGAATCAAGAGAGCCCACAAAGATTCTGCCCATAAAGCTGCTTCACTCTCATTTTCTTTTTTTGGAAGCAAGGTCCCAAGTATTAATGTTTTCCCCCACTGTATGCAATTATGCATGTAGAGTGCAAAAAGAGGGGAGACTCAGAAATTATTCCATCTCTCTCTCTCTCTTTTCCTAAATAACTTACTTGAGTTCTCAGAACCTTGGGGAGCATAAGCAGATCTGTTCTGAGTCTGGTGATACTCGTTTACGAGGCTGTGATGTTCTGTCATTCTCTCAGGCTCGTCGGCAGTGCCTTGCTGCCCCTGAAGCCGTTGTCTTTAGTTTCTCCTGCTGAATGTTCTGATGCCTTCACTGGCTGGCTCAGTCTAGCCCCAAGTTCTGAGCCAATCCTGGCAATAGAAGTGTATCTTCAATCTCAGCCCAATCTACCATCCAGTACCTCTGAGAACTAAATTAAATGCCCTGCAGATGCAGGACACCATTGCTATGCCACATCTGCTAACTTTCACACCTGCCAATGTCCTTTGCTGCCAACCAGCCCGAAGGGTAGGCCCTGATCTCCTGTTTGCCCCCAGAGTTGTTGCATGCCACCACACCCTATGATGCTCCATTCGTCAGATGCCTGCTTTGTTCTAGCACTCCTATCTCCAATAGCCTCTACCAAGCAGAGTCCTGCCCTGAGCCTCAGCCTGCTGGATGGACTTCTTCATATCACACGAGGCTCCTTCCTCCCTGGTGCTGATCCACGCCCTATGCCTTCCCGCACTTGGCCAGCAGTCTCAGCATCCGCCTGTTTTCTGATTCCTGAGGGCAGGACTACTGCCTGGGTTAGTCATCTGTTGAATAAACCCAGTTGATGCCTGTCTGTATCATGCCTGAAGGGCAGGCCCTTTGACATTGTATCTTGGACTGATGGTAGAATATGAGGACTGTAATTCCTGGACAGTGTGAGGTGTTCCAAGGGGTTCAGGTGTCCATGTGTCTGTCATAGACTGAATGTAGATTGAATGTGGACTGAATGTGGAATGTCTTAAGTAAATATAGACATTGTGTTTTAAAAATGTGTGTAGCTCCTTCTGTGTCTAATTTAGTTAGACATAAATCCATTTAAAGGTGTTACTGAATTCATAGCATCTTTTTGTCATCATGTATCTTCTCAATCAATGGATACCAAAAATATAAGTACAACACAATAAGATGTTGAAGTCCAAGAAAGACGTCTTTTGCAGTTCCAGTACTTTCTGCACTAACCTGTTCTCACTGATCTGCTAACTCCTCTGGGTTGCAGTACTCTGACTGCAGGGCAAAACTCCCAAGAAACACTTCATTCTGCATCAAAGGTGAACCCTGGCTGGTGGGTTTTCCTGCCAGCTACTAAAGGTAGGGACATCAGTGTTGATGCCTCCTGAGCTAGTTCCATAGTTATCTTAAGGCACATTGACTACAGAGTTTTACTGACCCCAGAACCACTAAATATGATGCAATTGCCTCATAGTTTCTAAAATATTCTGAGTCACCATCCATATTCTGTAGGAATGAAAAGAACAAATAACTTCTAAGTTCATATTTTGCCAAGACTAACCCAGATTTGACCAGACTGTAAATTCTTGATGGAAGAAGCTGGTATTCTGAACCTGTTCCCATCTCCCCCCACCCCATCCCACTACATTCCCAGTGTATCCAGGTGTAACTCTGAGATACTGGATTCCAAGGGAAAGTCCCTGAGCTCTGGGTCTGAGTGAAGCCTGGCCTTGAATCCAATGTAAGCTTCTAATGGCTCTCTGAACCTCTGAAGTTATTACAGAGGAAGAGTGGCTCAAAGCTGTAACAAAGGACAGGTGGGGCAGGGAGGTGGAATCTCAGAAAGCTTTTTCAGCACCAGGGCCCACCCTCAGGCCCAGGGGAGCTGTCCCTGGTGTCGAAGTGGACCATTGGAACCCATCTCTCCAGTGGGGGAGCGTTATATAAATAATGCCCCTGTCTCCTGAAACTCCGTTGTCCTAAGTGGACGGAAGTTCTAGCTGGAATTTGGTGAGCCCATTCAGTCTGATATGGGGTCCATTGCCCTTGGCCCACCCTTTCTGAGTCGGTGAGCAAGCACAGGAGAGCCAGCCTGTTGGGGAGGAGAGAAGCGAGGCCCTGGAGATGCCACCTCATCACTGTCATGCCTCAGAGGACAACTCCTGAGCTCCGAGAGAGATGACGACAATAACAGAGTTCCCTTGTTCCTGCCCTTTTAGGAAGAGCTCTTCCAGGAGCTTGGGACAATGTTTTATGCCTCTCTTGTCTGGACTGTGAGAAAAGCCAGGACAAGTAAGGTGACCTAGCCTGCTGTGACAATGACATCTGTCTTCAGACTGTATTTTGTGCTACAAATGCAGTGGAGACAAAGCTGACACGGTCCTCACCTTCATGAAGCTTATGGTTTGAAGGAAGACACAGGAAAAAAAAAAGAAAGAGAGAAGTAAATGAACAAATAAATAATGACATATTCTGATAAGGAAACAAAATGTACAAGGAGAGAGTGACAGTGGACTTGCTTTAAATAGTCATATTTATTACTGAGCCATGAAGGATGAGAAGGAATCTGCCTACTCATGAGTGCTGGATAAAATCGCTTTGGGCTGAGGGAAAAGTGGGTTCAGAGGCCCTGGGGCAGGAACGAGCTTGTTCCTTTGATGAATTTAAAGAAGGTTTTTAGGAGAAGAGGTTGTAAGAGCTGCATCCCTAACATCACCCAAGGGCAGGAAGAAATGCCCAAGTGAAGATGAACGAACTGAATAACTGAAGTTAACTAGTAATCTGAAATTTAATTCCAGTTATTATTTCAAAGGGACGTAAAAATGCTCAGGAATCTGTCTTATCAGACTGACCTTGAATTTTGCTGCCTAGTTTTACATTGACTTTCAGTAAGCTGTGATTTTTATTACCAAATAGAATTCTATTTTATACCATGACATGTGCCTTAAAAAGCAGGAGAGAACTGTATTCTCAGTGGGGGAAAAATGACTAGAAAGAGGAAGTCTTAGGGAAAAAAAAAGCAAAGAAGCAAGCCAAGACAGAGACAAAGCTCTTATCTGCACAACCCCAGATTCTGGTCAGGAAAAGCTCGGAGAGATCAGAGACAAGTTGTAATCTGTTATAAACAGATGGGGAGACATAGAGGGCTGTTGGTAGAGGGGCCTGGGAAGAGCCTAAGGGATTGGCTTGGGGAATGGAATTTTCTAGGCCAGGTCAGGCTGCCTGACAGTATAGTAGTCTGAGAAGGGCTGTGATTTTGCAGGACTTTTATGTGAGACCAGGGATGGATCCTTGTATGGAGCCCGAAGTTTAAGGTATGTAAGTCTACGTATGTATGTGTATGTGTGCACATGTGCGAACGTTTCACAAGGACAAATGCAAAATTGCTGACGACCCTCCCAGAACCTCAGAAGAATCGTGGGCAAGAGAAGGGTCCTGAATCTTAAGACTCATTCATATCATGGCACCTCTGACTGTGTGCACGTCCCCTCCTGCAAGTTATGACCTCACTTTACTCAACAAAGGAAAAGGGCACCAGTCTTGGCTCAGATATTGAGTCCCTGCTGGGGGAGAGGGAGAAGAAAGAACCAGATGGGTCAGGGTCAGTCACCAGAGAAGCCACCAGGGTGAAACTGGAGGAGGCTGCTATGCAGGGACAGGACAAGAAGAGAGAGCCAAGCCAGCCAGGCAGTGGGTCTTCTGTCTCCCCTGCTGAAGGCAGCAGGATGCAGTCTTGACTCAGGGCCTTTGCTTAAAATTAACTTCCCCCATATAGGGGCTTGTCATCACTGTTGGGAATTAGCATGTGACAGTTACACCTTAGGCTACACAATGTACAATGCATGTTAAATCGCTTCACGCTTGAACTAACCTGACCTGCTCAGAAGAGCAATAGTAGGAACAGCCTTACGTCCCTTTGGAAATGGGAGAAATGCTTGTTTCCAGGCCCCTTGCCTTCTCCGTCTTGAAGTCTCTGCCCACCTTCCAAGGCCCCCAGTGCCCTCAGGAAGCCCAACTGTCAGCCAACCTCAACCCAGCCCTTCATCCTACCCTGTTGACAATTGGAATTTGCCATTAAACCTGTACTTTTTCTAAGTAAATCCCTGGAGTTTAACTCCATTCATCCTGCTGTCCCCATGCAAACATAGGCACCCAAATCACACCTCATTCCCTTAGTGACTTGTGAAATAACTACCTTGGCAAAACTTTAATAAAATGAATTTATACTCAGATTGTAAAGGCAGGCCTCTTGTACTGTTCTTTCTAGAAATATTTTTTCATTGAGGAAAAACTCTCTGAGTATTTACCACATGCCAGACACTGAGTTAGACCCTAGGGGGCAGAGATAGCTAAGAGAGGACTGCCGCCAGGAGGCACCCGTCACCCAGTGGGAAAAGCAGACACACAGTGCAGTTTGTGCTGGGCAGTGCACACTCAGGATGTTCAGAAAGAGAAGCTAGGAGAAAGCAAGGAGTGGCTTAACGTCGAGAATCTTAAATGTTGGTTCTAGCTGGAAAAGGAAATCCAGTAGGACAGAGGAATCTTAGCATATCCAGCAGATGACAACTTGTGAAGTCTCCTTGACCAATCAAGGTAATGACCAATAAGTCATTGGCTCACAAGTCTTGAGTATTTTCTGCCCTGAACCAGATTATCTCTGAGGTCTTTTCCTGCTCCCAGGAGGGTAGAAGCTAGGTTGGAACTATTTCACAGGAGCCCAGATGAATGGCAGAAAAAGTGATTGCTAATTTATCCTTGAGTCCTACCTCAGTGGAGAACAGTGAACAGTGAGGCTGGCTTTGAGAAAGCTAAAGATAGAGTGACTTGATATTGTCAAAGCTTCGCTTTCTGACAATCCTGTTGCCCTTTATACACTGCAGGTATAAATGGCTATAAATCCATTAGTTCAAGATCCCGGTATCCTGGGGCTAATCTTCCTCTTTGTAGCTCTATGAGAAAATGATGATTGCAAAAGTGACTGTCCAGGCAGGGTGTGGTCTCAAGAACCAAAACACTACAAATTGCTCTGAAAGCATTTTACCATGATGATCTGGATTGAAAGGCGATAGAGTAATTTGGTTTTGCTGAAAGAGGTGATTTTGTGAAAGTGTAACACCTATGATAATTCTTTTTAAAGCAACATGGAGTGCTATCTTTGCTCATTTAGATCACAAATCTGTTCTGGGAATTCAGGCCCAGTGTTTGGTTACGTGAGGCACCTACTGCATTTCTCGTACTTGACATGAGGACAGTTTACGGGATTGCAAATATCTGTATAACCTTGGTTTCCTGACTCTAGGTGCCATGTTTCTGCAATGGGAATCTTAAATGTTTGAAATGACTGATAATCTCTGGAGGTGCTAAAAGCATTACTGCCAATATCTAATCTTTGGGGGCCCCAAAATTGTTTTCACTTCCACTTTCATGTCTGCACAGTTATCTACCCAGTGTCACCATATGGTGTTTCTGTCTCTGCAAGTCTTCATCAATCCTATTAGCACGTTTGACTCACGTGTGAAAAGTTCAGAATAAAATCAAATAGTGTTAATAACATTTTCAGATTTTTATATATTTTAATTTTTAGAGTATATCTTAACATTCTAATAAAATTTCTATTTCATATAACTTAAAATTTTTTTTCCTAAGAAAATTTGTAGCATTCTGTGTTTTTTGAAAACCATTTCTGTCTCCTTTTATTACAAAGAACAAAGGCCAAAAAGCTGCAGTTTCCTTCTGTTGTGGGTTGAATTGTGTCTTCCAAAAAGATGTGTTTGAGTCCTTGCTACCTGTGAATGTGACCTTATTTAGAAATTGGATCTTTGCAAATGTAATCAGGTTAAGATGAGGTCATACTAGACTAGGGCAGCTCCTAGTCCAGTGACTCGTGTTCTTATAAGAAGAGGGAAACTTGGACATAGATGCAGACACATAAGGAGAACCACCTGTGATGAAGGAGACAGGATTGGTGGTGTGCTGCCATGAGCCAAGAGGTGCCAAGGATTGCTGGCAACCCCTGGAACCTATGAAGACAAGGAAGGATCCTCCTCTAGAGACTTCTGAGGGAGCATGACTCTACAGACACCTTGAACTGGAACTCCAAGCCTCCAGAACTGTAAGAGAATACACTTCTGTTGTTTAAGCCATCCAGTTTGTGGTACTTTATTGTGGCAGCCTTAGGAACTAATATACCTTCCTTTTCCTACACTTGTATATTAGGTGTTGGGTCCCTAATACAGTGTTTGCCTTTGAAGGGTTTATGAACACCTACTATTTCTGAGACAGGCAAGTTGGATTGTATAGATGACTTCTTTTTTTTGTGTGTGTGTGGTGTGCGGGCCTCTCACTGTTGTGGCCTCTCCCGTTGCGGAGCACAGGCTCCGGACACGCAGGCTCAGTGGCCATGGCTCACGGGCCTAGCCACTCCATGGCATGTGGGATCTGCCCGGACCAGGGCATGAACCCGTGTCCCCTGCATCGGCAGGCGGACTCTCAACCACTGCGTCACCAGGGAAGCCCTGACTTCTTTTTTTAAAAAAATATTTATTTGGTTGCTCTGGGTCTTAGTTGCGGCAGGCAGGCTCCTTAGTTGCAGGTTGCCAGCTCCTTAGTTGTAGCACATGGGCTCCTTAGTTGCAGCATGCATGTGGGATCTAGTTCCCTAACCAGGGATGGAACTCGGGCCCCCTGCATTGGGAGTGCGGAGTCTTAACCACTGCACCACCAGGGAAGTCCCCCAGATGACTTCTTATCTCATAGGATGCACAGAATTCCAGAGATCAGCAGCCAAAAGCCAAAGTCTTTAGTGAAACAGCCTAACAGGTGGGCTAGAGAGGAGTGCAGTGTGGTTTCTGACCAAAGATTGGGAACTCAGTCTCACAGAGTTGTACTACTGTGTTGTTAATAACTTGGGAATTTCCACTACAAGGAATCTGATCATCTTGGGATACCTGTGAAGGATGTGAGTTCAATTAAGTGACACCAACAAATATATCTCCTTGATTTGACCACTGTTTGATGTGTTCTATAAAGAAGAAGGTGGCGTTTGATATAATTTTATTGTTTTATAATTTGTTGTTTGCAAGTTTCACCAGGTAGGAAGTTAGGACAGGCTATCACTAGATGGCTGGTGGTGTCTTGTCTATATTATAACCATATTTTATTTTATTTTTTCTCCAAATTAGTCATTATTAAAACAGATAAAAATGCTGACCATAAAATAGCAGAATGGACAATCTTACAGTAGGAGATGAGAAAATAAGCTCCCCTGTAAAATTTGATCTTTTTATATAACGAATTCCCAAGCATTATCCATTTATTTAAATCTCAATCTTAGACTCTATTTTTTTAACCTGTAAAAAGTAAAGTGAAAGATAAGTGAATAAATGGCTCATCCGCCCCATCCTAAACCTAATTTCTCAGAACTTCTTTTATTTAATGGCACCAACCTTTAGATTAAGTTGTCAAGCTAGAAACCTTTAGGGCAATTGATTCTTCCCTCTGACTCTTCCCATATCTAATTGATCACCATATCAAGCCTACCTACCATATTTACCAACTATTCCCTGAAAAAGTCACACACCATCTGGACTGCCTCAAGTGTGAAGGCTCCATGGTTCCTAAGCTGAGGTGGTAGAGAAGCAGTGAGTTCTAGAATGGCCCAAAACAGATGCTGGAGCAGTCAGCCTGAAGTGGAGTAACTGAAGTAAGAAGTGTCTGTTATTGTAAGCCTTGGGCAAATCCTCTTTAGAAGCAGATGCGTGTCCTTTTAAGATAAATTGGCATCTGTGTCCTGACACATGGGTGCACACTGGTCTTGTCTTGTGCTCTGTTCTGCACCCCTCTCCCCAGGCGGAGGGGCAGACTCGGGAGGGGAGTGGACCTACCAGCCACTAAGAGAGAGGTGGCTGCAGCTCTCCCTTCCCCCCAAGTCCCCCCTCAATGCACCTTGTAGGCAGAGGGAAGCACCTGATGGAGTGATGGATGGCTCCCCTGCGAGGACAGCCACACAAAGATTGGTAGGTGGAGGAATCTCCCTGCCCCAGGGAGGAAACGATGGCCCTGCTGGAGTCTGTCCCTGGCCTGGACTCTGGTCACACATTGTAATCCTAGTCGGCATAACTAGGGAAATGTCTTGATGAAAGTCGGGGTACCGCTGAAGCGCTTTTTGCTCAAGCTTAAGTGTGTTTCTATTTTATTGTCCATGACTGAAAAGTTCTGGACATTCTTGGCACCAAGCAAGTTCACGGAGCAGGCAGGTGGGTGATGTCAGCCTTGCTCCAGCCCTATCATGGGTGCTTTGGAACATCGGTACAATGTGGGGCTCCTCAGCCAGTCAGTAGGTACTGATTTCATCTCTTTTTATTAACTGTTTAGTAGAACTTGGGCTCCAGCACATTTCACTTTGATCACAGAGGATATCCAGGTAAGAAAAGGCCGTTTCAGCCTAACACATTTATTGGAGTGAGCAATTGCTCTAGTGCCTATAAGTGAACCCCGGCAGAACCTTAGGCCACTCTTCTGGAGATCTGGCATCTTTTGCCAGTGGTACCATGTGTTGGCAGATGGTCTATGGTGGAATCATTTTTATTCTGTAGGATGATGGTTACCTAATGCTGGCCTGTGGAAAGTGCCATCCTGCGACAAAGTTACTGATACTCCATGGGGAGTAAAACAGAGACTATGGAGACAGTGTCTCCTTTAAATTCAGTGTATTCACTTAGTTGAGATTATATCTTTCCTGTATATTCAGGAGTTTGAAAATGCCATTTTTAACTGAATCTAAGTGTGAGTAAACAGACAAATCCAGAAGGTGGAACATTCTACAACATAACTTGCCTGGATTCTTCAAA
The DNA here is from genome assembly GCF_025265405.1 of Mesoplodon densirostris. Classification (NCBI taxonomy): domain Eukaryota; kingdom Metazoa; phylum Chordata; class Mammalia; order Artiodactyla; family Ziphiidae; genus Mesoplodon; species Mesoplodon densirostris. The sequence goes on along the minus strand of NC_082662.1, from coordinate 127,571,986 downwards.
ACAGTCAACATAGTGAAAAACAAATGACTTTTTAAAAACACATGGAGGGGAACTATTCTAGATTTAAAAATACCAAAGAGATGTAACAGCCAAATACAATGTATGGAACTAGATTGAATCTTGGATGGGAAAAAAATCTATAAAGGAGATTTTGGAAACAACTGGGGAAATTTGGATATGAACTGCTTATTAGATGACATTGAATTCAGCCTAATTTTCTTAGGTGGAGCAAACGTACTGTGTTTGTTTTGGAGAATTTTTTCTTAGGGGAACATGATAAAGTATTTAGGGGTGAAGTGTCATGACATCTGCAACCTTCGAATGGTTCCACTGAAAGAAAAGTTAGAGATCAAGCAAATGTGGCCAAATGTAAACAAATTGTGAATATGGGTGAAGGGGATATGGATATTCATTGTGGTATTATTTCAGCTTTTCAGTAAGACTAAAAATTTCAAAATAAAAATCAGAAAGTAAGGTTCAATTCTCCTTGATAAAATATTTTATTGGCACCATAAGTTTGGACTGTAATCTCTTGCATGATGTAAACTACTTTAAAATGAAAGTATGTTAGAAACAAACAGCTCAGACATCCCCTTCTTTTATGAAATGATAGTCACAGTTGATAGTTGCTTTGTATTAATATCCAAAATAAAAACTTGGGATATTAAACAAGGTAAAAAATTGTCTAGAGAGTGCTGCCCCAGTGCTTGGCTTGTGCTATTCAGTGGTCTCCAACATTCTTCATGTTCTGGCACATATAAAATGTTAATATTCACATGGCTAATCGGATGAGGCTGCTCATGTCTGAGGACAACTAGTGCAGAAGCTCTGACTGCCCCAAGGGTGAAGGGGGTCACTATCTCGGCACACCCATGAGCCATCTGGACCACACAAGTGTGCTATTGCCCACAGGTTGGGAAACTCTGCTTCGATGCATAAAAGTTCTGTGGACTGTTTTAAACACGACTTGAAAGGTTTGCTTGAGAAAAGCCATCTAGTGTATGTCCCACACACTGTGGATGCATACTTATGATACTATGAATGAGGTTTAGGTATCACTGCATATTTGTGATAGCACTGAATACCAGCGCTGTGACCTATCTCTCTAACACGTTCTGTCTGTATCATCACTCATCGCAACACTTGTTATGATGGATCTTGAGTTGTAACAAGGTTAGCAAACTCCTACAGGAGCCTATGGAGCAAACTCAAGAGCTAATGTTCTATCTCTGGCTTTGTGATTCAGTCCAACTTAAATGTATTGATATGAGGCAAGAAATAAATCTGCAAACAGAAGCCTAGAGAGGAAAATTTAACCCACTTAAATCCAAATTCTTTCTAATGAAGTAGTATTTCAGGTTTAAAGCTCAAAATTCCGAGGTTCTAAATAATTAATTTAAATTAACTTACATTTCTATATTAGGAGGCTGCTCTCATGAAGAGGGAAGCACACTGGCCTTACAAGAGTGGTTTCTTAACCCTCCTGGTGCATCTGAACAGCCTGGTGACTCTTCAAAAAACAAAGATGCGTGATTTCCATCCCCAAGAGATTCTGATTCAATTGGTCTGGCAGCCTATTTTTCAAAGCCCCTTCACCCAGGTGATTCTAATGTGCCACCAAATACTGAAGCCTAGAATCAAGATGATGGTAAAAACCGAGAAGTGTAAAGTGCTTTACAAATATGAGATATTAGTTTTATTATGTAACTGCAATACTTTCCTTTCTGTCTTCTCCCAATTTCCCAACATGGTTAACTCAATCCATTTGGAGTAGAGTTTTGTATTGTTTTGTTTTGTTTTGTTTTGATTCCCTGTTGCCTTATTCTTTCTGTTGCTTGGCAAAGTCCCACATACCTGTGGTTGGCACAAAAGAGGTAACAAGAAAGTATCTGCGTGAGTACATGGGAGTGTGCTACTGATTGAGAGTGTGCTTTCTCTCTAAAGCCAAATAATGCTGTTTTTGTATCCTTTATTGGTCTAGATACATCATGCCTTTTCTTCTTTCCATTAATGTGGGCACCTCAGAGTTCTCTGCATTGACTGAATGTCTGCATTGTGTGCAAGGTAGATACAGAAAATCAAGTAGTTGGGCTATTCCTTAATTCCAGACTCACACTCCAACTTTTTATTTCATAAGATAAATTTGATAGTCAAATACAAAACGGAAATAAGATAATTTACAACCAAGGATAAAAGTGTGACTTTAAATTGATGCTGAGATTTGCAAGATTTAGCTAGTATGGTCCTAGAGAAGTAAAAATCACACAGGTTCAAGCATCCTAATGAGGAAAATGATGTTTACTATCTCTCAGACCCCGTCCTAAGTGCTTTCTACCCATTAACTGATTTAACCTTCACAACAACTCTATGGGTTAGACACTATCATTTACATCCCCACTTTACAGATGAGGAACCTGAGGATAGGTTGGTTCCAGACTTGATTTCACCATTAATTAGCTGTGTGAGTTTGGATATGTTACTTCACCCCCGAGGTCCTGTTTTCTGATTGGATTAGTGAGTCTCTAAGGCTCCTTTCTACTTGGTGGTTCATTAACTTTGTGAGTTATTAATTCCTAATTTGGTGCCGTGATTTATTCTTTTCTATCCTTGCCCTACTTTGTTTTCTATTAACCTCTTCCTTTTCACGCAAACTTCTACATTTTGACAGGCTTCCGTCAATTCTAGATGTAGATAGCTTATCTACATATGTCAGCACTGGAGTTTGGGGACTGCCATTTAGGAGCTGAATATAATAGTTTGGAACATTAGTGAGTCAAGCAATGTCATTTGCCTGAAAATAACATAGTGTAGAAATGAGTGAGAAAATGATGAAAATGACAGTGGTAGTATCAGTTGAGTCATGGTACCTCAGTGTATGTTATTGTTATCTTTTATAATATTTCATAAATACTGATCATACAACTGCTAGTATACTTGTGATTTAAAGAGTGATATTCATAGTATGCTAATACATCTGATAATGATGCAGCTACATAGTTAAGATTTTCCATTCTCCTTTCAAACTTCAAAGTGTGGACAGTGAGATTGGGAAGTAGGTAGTAAAATACTCAAGAAACTTAAGAGGACTGAAGTTTACTCCAAACGGCTTGAGGATCAATTGGCAGTATTCTTCTCTATGGTGACTTACTAATTCCAGAGAAACAACGTTCTAAAGGGGAAGCTAAATGTAATGATAGAAAATTTCAAAATCATTCAGGTCTATTTTCTGCTTTTCCACTGGAACCTTGAAATGTATGATTTTCTATTCTTTATCTGCAAATCTGAGTGTTCTCATGGTCACCGTATTAAAAACTTATGAAAAAAGGCCACATAGATTGTGAAAAACGTTCTCAGCTGTGTATGTCTACCTGGCACTTCTAACACTCTATTCTACATGAAACTATGAAGTTTATGGATTCCTCCAAGTATTCAAATGACTCACATTAATGAAGGCGGTAAATACATTGGGCCAAAACACCATCGGAAACATTTTTGTCAGCAGGGAGCAGAAGTTATATTAATTAAAATGTTCTGAGAAGGTACAGGGTGTACTCCCAACAAGTCATGAAACAATTTTAATCCTAATTAAGGATGTTCCCTCCTGGCATCTAGTAACATGGGAAATTAGAATCAAAAAGTCTGTGACATTTCTAGAAGTAGGGTCAGAGGACTCAAGCTGGATTCCTCAAGCTAGGAACTGGGCATACTTTGATAGAAAACCATCATTTTAATTAATTGATATTTATTCAACCTCCTTTCCATGTTCAGAGAAGGTTAAGAAATGGTACAGAGTGAAAAGGTCAGAAACAGATAAAATTTGGGTAGGAGAGTGAAGGACTTGAGATATTGAGAAATAATCACTGACCTTAGAAGAGAGAAGTGTTATGGATTGAAGGGTGTCCTACCATGCAGGAACACTGGAGTGCACTGAGACCATTGTGCATGTGGGTCTGGAGCCTCAGCATACAGACCTTTGTCTGGGAAGAAATGATGTCACCAGGATTTTTAGCCTAAGACCTAGATAAAGTCATCTGTTTTAGGGTGATTTGGTGATTCACCACGGAAGCTTAATATTTTCCGCCTGGATTTTGGAAACCTAATAAAGCTATTGGGACATTTCCTCACTGTACCTTGTCACATGTATAGACTGAGTACAAATCTTTGGGCGCAATCATGAGTTGACATCTTATCCATTGTCAAGAACTCCATCATTAACACTTTCAAGTGTTAGTGAATAGATGGAACTTTCATCATTGCAAAGGGCGAGTTAAATAATCCAGGTTGAATAGACAGGAGGTAGCATTGTGTCATCTGGACCTCACATTCCTGGTAAAGCATCAGTTTCAAATGACAAACTCTAGACTCATTCTTCACACTTGAATATGATTTGAGGGGCAAGAACTTGGGTTAAAATTCAGAGATTAAGTGTTTGTGCTCCTTAGAAAAGGCTTTCCTGAATGAGAAAAGAGAAAAACACTACTTTTTGGTTTGTGGTGTTGTAGAATAATGAGGTTGTTGAGTATGAAAATACTTTTTTTCAACTTTAAAGCTGAAAGAGCATTCTTATTCATTGAGTGGTTTCTGTTGGCACTGGTAGAACTGACCTTTGAGAGAGGAAAGAGAAACTAGCTTCTGGCCAGAGGACCAGCTCCTGAGCTTGCTTAGTTCTACAAGGAAGGGGCAAGAGCTGTAGGTCTGGCCCTACCACCTGTGTGCACCCTTGGTTAATACTCTGTAGAGCCAAACCCAGAAAACAGGAGTGTATGACATATATATTAACCTGCATGCGTAACTCTGTCAATTAAAACACCACTAAACCCAGGCAGCCTAATAGAACATTATGCCATTGATTACTTTAGTCTGCTCAACATATTGATTTTTGAGCACTCTCAATTTGCTTATCAGAACAAAGTTTATTCTGTTTTAATTACTTTGCAATTTATTGTTGTGTTCCATGGCTTTTGCAATATTTTCTTCTATATAGTTTTACAGTGTGGGAAATGCCCTACCACAATTAACGTTGAACTGGTTATCACAAACTGGTTTAATATGACCAAGACCACATGGACTGACTATAATGTTGTTAGATAAAAAAGTTGTGGTGGCAAAAGATGGATAGATAGATGTAAAATTGTTATAAGGGGAAGTTTTGCCTGGATTCAATCTAAATACATATCAAAAAATTGTAAAATAGGATCTACCAGCTAAAACTAATGAGCACAAAACTGCATTGATTTGGCCCAGGGTGGACAAATAGAACATCTGGCATACTTGGCACCAATGACACAGCTGGCATTGTTGGAAACGTTTCTGCAGAAGGTACAGATGCAGAAATGGGAGAATTGGTACAAACAGTGCAGATGGAACAGTTGGAACAGATGACAGTGGGCAGAGCTGGCGATGCTGGCACAGGTGTCACAACCTCAACAGCTGGCACAAGTTGTGACAATCCTGGGATTTCTTAGTACAAGGCACATGTTCATTTTGGCTTTGGCTACAGAGAGATAAGAGCATTTTATAATTAGTAAATGTGCCATTTAAAAAAGAACTTTTTCCCCCTCCATCCTTAAGGACATCCACCTCCAACTGTTAAAGCTGGGAATATAGAGCATGTTTGCAAATTAGAATTTCCCTGAGAAAGCCATAATTGATAAATACAGATTTCAAAGAAGAGCCAATTAGACAATTTTGTTCTGATATAGATAAAATTTATGAATGGAATTTCTTCATGGGAGTTTTGTGGGAAATAAAGGTCAAATTCTTGGAAATAAAAATACACTTTGCATTTAAACCAAAATTTGTTATCGAATTAGGGGGTTGTTTCTGAAATATAGTGAATATTCCCCAATTATACGAAATTTCCTGCAGAATCACACTTGAAGACATGGTACAGAATTGGAAACCTGTCTACAGAACAGGTTGGGAAAAGAGAAAAAAATGCTGGAATACATAATATGGAGAAATCATGATATTGCCACTTTGAAATACCAATGGGACTTGGCTCTAATTTCATCTAAAATGCTATAATTTGGGCTCGAATTAAAAATACAATATAGTATAATCTTTTGGGTAATGACATTTAATATCAGACACAAAGTTGAGAGAACAAAGCAAGTTGTTTGTTAGTGGCTAGAAATCACTGTTTTCTTCTAATATCTTTACTGTAACAAAAATCTGTTCACATTATGGGAAAGCCAAAAACTATTACCTAATTATAAAATAATAACATAACAAAGGATTAAGAAATGGGTTCTTAAATCTATATGCACAGTCTCTTGAACATAGTAGATGCTCCATAAATTCGTGTTGAATAAATGAACCTATGGTCTAAGAAATATCAATATTCAGAATTTTTAAGAGAATCAATGATTGCCTTCCATATTAATGACTAATTTTCTATTAGGAAGAAACAAAGAGAATCAGGTGTCAGTCCTTTCCACAGCCTCAAACTTGACACATACGTTTTAGCCAACTTCCTCTCCCAAAGGGAAACCAAAGATGAGAAAGATTAGCTGTATGTCATCTACTCTGTGTCCTTAAGTAAACCCAAAATTCTTTAGGTTTTCCAGTTTACCTTGAACTAAAATCAGTATAATAAATCAGCTTCTATTCATAATCAATGCAATGCAGTGAATGTTTTATATGTGTTTTGAGACTTTTGTGAAACTACTACAATAAGGGTTAATTACCTCTCACTGGATGTCAAGTTCTTGACAATTAAAACATGCTGTCTCTGTTTCCAGATGGCTCTGCATATTGCACCTATATTTAATTAAAAAAACTCTTTAAAGTTATTTAAATATTTGATTTCAATTTCTCCTTTACTTCTACTTTGTTTTAACCTCATTTTGAGCCCAACTCAACTATTCTTATTACTCAGAACTTTAATTCTATCACCTAGCTTTAGTTCATTTTTTAACTGAGATGACAAAAATGTTTCTGATTAAAATGGATAAAATACCTTAATTTGTTAACTGTACATTTGTAACAGAGCAATTTAAAGACAGAAGAGGAGGTGAGAGGGCTTACTGTTCTTTGGGGGCACAAAAATCATGACAGATGAATCACTTTAAATGAACAGGCTGGAAATGTCTGCCCTATACTTCTTCACTTGGTCTGAAACACCACTTCGTGGCTGAAACTCAGATGAACATTGCTTTTAATCAATAAATGCCTTAGGGGACTTCCCTGGTGGTCCAGTGGTTAAGACTCCACGCTCCCAATACAGGGGGCCTGGGTTCGATCCCTGGTCAGGGAACTAGATCCCACATGCCACAACTAAGACCTGGTGCAGCCAAATAAATAAATAAATATAAAAAAAATAATAAATGCCTTAGGAAAAGTGATCAATTTATTTTTCAATTCATTTGTTAGGGAATAACAAATAGGGATATTTCCAGGCTTTGGTATTTGAGGGGTCGGCAAAGGTTTTTCTGAAAGATGAGGATGAGGGTGAGTCATTCCTTTGAGCCTCTGCCTTCCTCAGGAATTAAACGAAAATTAAACATGAAAGATGCAATCTGCTGCAGCAGTGTGATTCCTCTATCATTGTCCAAGCCACTATCTATTTCTAAGCACATTGAACTTTCCAATTTATTGGCATCTCATCTTATGTAAATATCCCTTTCTTTCTCTAGCTCCAAGACATCAGGATGTGCTTTCATTCCACCCTTCAAACAGTTGCTCCACGTTATGCCTCTCCACTGTCCCTGAGGCAGTTTCTCTTCTCTGCACGTGGCAACCTGGGATATATTTATTTTTCCTAGGCTTAAAAAAAATATCCTTTTTGTTGGAGAGGTGGTGAACAAAAATAAAGCATAGCCATCTAAAATAAAACCATTTATAAATGTTAAACAAAAATTCAAAGGAAAATTATATATTAATGTCAAGAATGGAGGAATTTTTATATTCAGATATCATCTTCTTCCACCTTCCCTGCATTCATTCTCCTCCTGCAGCAGCTACAGGTCCCTAACCAGACCTCAGCCCCAGCTCCTCTTTGGGTCATGAGCATCAACTCCTGTACTGAGTACAGCACCAAGCTTGTTTGTGAGAAGACAGTGTTTTCCCTCCCTAGCCCGATCATAGAAGTTTATGTGTTGATGATCAAGATGCAATAACACAACTATAAAATGACCCACTCTTGTTGGAAGTGGGAAAGGAGAGAAGGACAGATGAAAAAGAATTTGGTGGAATTTTGGCAGGGGGCAGAACAAGAGTAGGTCTGTATGGAGATTGTTGGGCTATTGTTTCATTGCAGTTTACAATTGAGCTTATTTTTGGTGACTTGTGGTTTAAAACTTGCAGGTAAATTTTCAAGCTACAGTCTTTTCCCCAAAACTATTGTGCTGGTATCTATCATTGTGTTATCTGAATTAATAATTCATTGAAGTGTAGATCATTTACTTTTTAATAAATGTTTTAATATGAGAAAATTTAAACCATACAAAAGAAGTAAACAGACTAGAATACTGAATTCTCAGGCATCCATCGCCTAGACTTAACAATTATTAACATTTTACCAATTTTGTTTCATCATTCCCCCTGCCTTTCCCTCACACACTTTCCCCCCTCCCTTTCATGGAGTATTTTAAAGAAAATTCAAAATGCTATTTCACCTTGAAATGCTTCAATAATTCATTCCTAACAAACAAGGGCAATTCTATAAACACAATGACCCTCTAAATAACTATTTCTTCAATATCATCTAATTCTTAGTCTATCTTTGAAGTCCCCTGATTATCTCAAGTGTGTGTTTATGCAGTTAGTTTGTTCAAGTAAGGACCCCAAAAGGTCCTGATTATGTCTCTTAAGTTTATTTTATTCTATCCTTTCCATTTCACTGATTAGTGGGATAAACCAGATCATTTGTCCTTAGAATGTCTTACATTCTGAGTCTGACCTTGTATCCTCTATCCCTGTATTTCCTGTAAACTGGTGTTTAGAGCTCTAGGATTGATTGGACTCAGGTTCAAGTTTTAGGAACATTTCATAGTTGGTGCTGTGTCACTACTTCCTATTGCATCATATTATAGGACATAATATCTTGCTGCCCACTCACTTTGAGAGATGCTAAGACCAATCAATGAGTTCCAGTGTATATACTCTTGATCCTTAAGACTATATTCATGTATTCTCAACCTTCTTTTCACATATGGATATATCATTATCTTTGTACAATCACCAGAGAATCCTTCAATTGCTAACAAAAATTCTTTGATATTCATTTACTAGGCAACTGCCAATGGGCAATATCAACTTTTATACACACACACACACACACACACACACACACACACCCCTAGAACTTTCCTGTAGCATACTTTACATGTATTTTACTTGCCTATACATTGTTGGAGGCTAAATCTAAATTATAATATGCTTTGTGCATCCAAATGCACAGGTCATTTCCAGGTTGACCAATGACTAACAGATTAGATCACAGATCAGTGAACAATTGGCAATAATCATAGTAAATATTTTTAGTCTGGTTAATGTCAGTCATATTTGGAACCTAATTGGGTCAACTGTTCATTGATAAGTAACCAACCCACAAGTGATATGTACAGTTGTTTCAGGAATGCCAGTGGCTAAATTAATTTAACTACCCCATTGTTTGGAAACTCATCACTGTGATTGTCAAATATTTGATCATTTCCATGTGATAAATATTACATGACTTGCTTTTTACTTCGCATCACTAGTAAAGAAGTAGAATAAATGGAAATATAGCAAAATATTTCGAAGTACTTAAGTGATAGGATACAAACATTCAGATTGAAAGACTATGAAAAACTGCATACTAAATCTGATTATTTTTAATAGATTGTTACAGAATAAATGCAATTAGGAGTATATGCAATTATGTATTTGATAGATATTTCAAATGTTTAAAAATTTTTAATTCTTATCTATTTCTTGGTCTGCTTGAAAATGAAAAGTGTTGATATCATTGGTCTAAGACTAATGAATATAAAATGGAATGTTTTCCAGTGGCAATTAACAGTAACTATAAACACTCTTAGTAGCAATAAAACATTCCAGTTTTTGCGAAACCTTAATTAAGAAAAACATCTTATTTCTGTGTCAAGTTTGAGGTTTCACTTCCACTATTTCATTTGATCATTACTACAACCCTATGCGGGAGGATATTTGAACAGATGAGAAAGCTGATACGGAGAGAGATCAAATGTCTTAAGCAGGACCGGACAGCCAATAAAGGACAAAGCCAGTAATCAGGATCACTGCTAAATCCAATTTGGACTTACTGCATTCTGTTCTAGAGAGAAAATATTTAACTTACTTTCACCTGTGGAGCTGCAGGCCTGTGCAAAGTGTTGTGGAAGCTTCCACTTTGAGTGTGGTCTACCTGCTTCAGGGGTACAGTAGGTTTTGGTGTCAAAAGCTTCCCAAATCTATTTTCCGTTTACCTCACAAAGGACACTTGATTGCCTTCACAATTCTCATCTCTCAGGCATCTCCCATCTAAAAACCTTTTCCTCCTTTGTTTTTGCTCACAGGAAGCTGGATTTTTATGTGGTTTCCCCTTCCTTTTCTTTATTTTACAAGGACAGAAAAAAGTTGGAGAGGAATAAGGTATAAGACTTTTGTCAAATATTCATAAGATCCTCTAATGAGATTTTTCTCCCTTCTACCTCACCCCAAATATGAAAAAGTTTTCCCTGGCAACCATTCTTTTAGCTCATTTCCTTCTCCTTCCTGATGAATGTACAACCTATGTTGGGAAGAATTTCTTTATTAAGCTCCTCTAGTTTTTGACATGACTTCTTCCAATAACTCAAGTTTTAAAAAATAGTCTTTCTTGTTCTCCTGCTCCCATATTAAAAAAATACATTAAGTTAGAAATCATTCTAATTAAATTCATATTTATTTATTTATTTAAAAATTTTAATAGACCTTTATTGGAGTATAATTGCTTCACAATACTGTGTTAGTTTCTGTTGCACAACAAAGCGAATCAGCCATATGCACACACATGTCCCCATATCCCCTCCCTCTTGAGCCTCCTTCCCATCCTCCCTATCCCACCCCTCTAGGTCATCGCAAGCACTGAGCTGATCTCCCTGTGCTGTGAGGCTGCTTCCCACCAGCCAACTACTTTACATTCAGTAGTGTATATATGTCGATGCTACTCTCCCTTTGCCCCAGCGTCCCCTCCCACCCCATGTCCTCAAGTCCATTTTCTATGTCTATCTTTTTATTCCTGCCCTGCAACTAGTTTCATCAGTACCATTTTTTTTTTAGATTCCATATATATGCATTAGCATACAGTATTTGTTTTTCTCTTTCTAACTTACTTCACTCTGTATGACAGACTCTAAGTCTGTCCACCTCACTACAAATAACTCAATTACGTTTCTTTTTATGGTTGAGTAATATTCCATTGTATATATGTGCCACATCTTCTTTATCCATTCATCTGTTGATGGGTATTTAGGTTGGTTCCATGTCCTGGCTATTGTAAGTAGTGCTGCAGTGAACATTGTGGTACATGACTCTTTTTGAATTACGGTTTTCTCAGGGTATATGCCCAGTAGTGGGATTGTTGGGTCATATGGTAGTTCATTTTTTAGTTTTTTAAGGAACTTCCATAGTGTTCTCCATAGTGGCTCTATCAACTTACATTCCCACCAACAGTGAAAGAGGGTTCCCTTTTCTTCACACCCTCTCCAGCATTTGCTTTGTAGCTTTTTGATGATGGCCATTCTAACAAGTGTGAGGTGATACCTCATTGTAGTTTTGATTTGCATTTTTCTAATAATTAGTGATGTGGAGCATCCTTTCATGTGTTTGTTGGTAATCTGTATATCTTCTTTGGAGAAATGTCTATTTAGGTCTTCTGCCCATTTTTGCATTGGGTTGTTTGCTTTTTTTGTTATGGAGCTGCATGACCTGCTTGTATATTTTGGAGACTAATCCTTTGTCTGTTGTTTCATTTGCAAATATTTTCTCCCATTCTGAGGGCTGTCTTTTTGTCTTGTTTATGGTTTCCTTTGTTGTGCAAAGGCTCTTAAGTTTAATTAAGTCCCATTTGTATATTTTTGTTTTTATTTCCATTACTCTAGGAGGCAGGTCAAAAAAGATCTTGTTGAGGTTTATGTCAAAGAGTGCTCTTCCTGTGTTTTCCTCTAAGAATTTTATAGTGTCTGGTCTTACATTTAAGTCTTTAACCCATTGGGAGTTTATTTTTGTGTATGGTGTTAGGGAGTGTTCTAGTTTCATTCTTTTACATGTAGCTGTCCAGTTTTCCCAGCACCACTTTTTTTTTTTTTAACATCTTTATTGGAGTATAATTGCTTTACAATGATGTGTTAGTTTCTGCTTTATAACAAAGTGAATCAGTTATACATATACATATATCCCCATATCTCTTCCCTCTTGTGTCTCCCTCCTTCCCACCCTCCCTATCCCACCCCTCTAGTCCAGCACCACTTATTGAAGAGGCTGTCTTTTCTCCATTGTATATTCTTGCCTCCTTTACCAAAAATAAGGTGACTATATGTGCGTGGGTTTATCTCTGGGTTTTCTATCCTGTTCCATTGATCTATATTTCTATTTTTTGTGCCAGTACCATACTGTTTTGATTACTGTAGCTTTGTGGTATAGTTTGAAGTTGGGGAGCCTGATTCCTCCAACTCCATTTTTCTTTCTCAAGATTGCTTTGGCTATTCGGGGTCTTTCGTGTTTCCATATGAATTGTAAATTTTTTTGTTGTAATTCCATGAAGAAAGCCATTGGTAGTTTGATAGAGATTGCATTGAATCTGTAGATTGCTTTGGATAGTAGATGCATCTTCACAATATTGATTCTTCCAATCCAAGAACATGGTATATTTCTCCATCTGTTTATGTCATCTTTGATTTTTTCAACAGTGTTTTATAGTTTTCTGAGTACAAGTCTTTCGCCTCCTTAGGCAGCTTTATTCCTAGGTATCTTATTCTTTTAGTTGCAATGGTAAATGAGAGTGTTTCCTTAATTTCTCTTTCTGATTTTTCGTTGATGGTATAAAGGAATGCCAGAGATTTATGTGCATTAATTTTGTATCCTGCAACCTTACCAAATTCACTGATTATTTCTAGTAGTTTTCTGGTGGCATCTGTGGGATTTTCTATGTATAGTATCATGTCATCGGCAAACAGTGACAGTTTTACTTCTTCTTTTCCAATTTGTATTCTTTTTATTGCTTTTTCTTCTCTGATTGCTGTGGCTAGGACTTCCAAAACTATGTTGAATAATAGTGGCGAGAGTGGACATCCTTGTCTGTTCCTGATCTTAGAGGAAATGCTTTCAGTTTTCACCATTGAGTATGATGTGGGTTTGTCATATATGGCCTTTATTATGTTGAAGTAGGTTCCCTCTATGCCAATTTTCTGGAGAGTTTTTATCATAAATCGGTGTTGAATTTTGTCAAAAGCTTTTCCTGTATCTATTGAGACGATCATATGATTTTTATTCCTTAATTTGTTAATGTGGTGTATCACTTTGATTGATTTGTGTATATTGAAGAATCCTTGCATCCCTGGGATAAATCCTATGTGATCATGGTGTGTGATCCTTTTAATGTGCTTTTGGATTCTGTTTGCTAGTATTTTGTTGAGGATATTTGCACCTATGTTCATCAGTGATATTAGTCTATAATTTTCTTTTTTTTGTGATATCTTTTTCTGGTTTTGGTATCAGCGTGATGGTGGCTTCATAGAATGAATTTGGGAGTGTTTCTCCCTCTGCAATTTCTGGAAAAGTTTGAAAAAGATCGGTGTTAGCTCTTCTCTAAATGTTTGGTAGAATTCACCTCTGAAGCCATCTGGTCCTGGACTTTTGTTGTTGGATAATTTTAAATTACAGTTTCAATTTCATTATTTGTGATAGGTCTGTTTATATTTTCTAAGTCTTCCTGTTCAGTCTTGGAAAATTGTACCTTTCCATGAATTTGTCCATTTCTTCGTGGTTGTCCATTTTATTGGCATATAGTTGTTTGTAGCAGTCTCTTATAATCTTTTGTGTTTCTGCAGTGTCAGTTGTGATTCTTCCTTTTTCGTTTCTAATTTTATTGATTTGCATCCTCTCCCTTTTTTTTCTTGATGAGTCTGGTTAAAGGTTTATCAACTTTGTTTATCCTCTCAAAGAACCAGCTTTTAGTTTTACTGATCCTTGCTATTGTTTTATTTGTTTCTATTTCATTTATTTCTGCTCTGAACTTTATGATTTCTTTCCTTCTAGTGACTTTGGGTTTTCTTTGTTCTTCTTTCTCTAGTTGTTTTAAGTCTAGGGTTAGATTGTTTATTTGAGATTTTTCTTGTTTCTTGAGGTGAGAGTGTACTGCTATAAACATCCCTCTTAGAACTGCTTTTGCTATGTCCCATAGGTTTTGGGTCGTCCTGTTTCCATTGTCATTTGTTTCTATGTATTTTTTAATTTCTTCTTTGATTTCTTCAGTGATCTCTTGGTTATTTAGTAGTGCACTGTTTAGCCTCCATGTATTTGTGTTTTTTACAGCTTTTTTTTTCCTGTAATTGATTTCCAATGCCATAGCATTGTGGTCAGAAAAGATGCTTGATACGATTTCAATTTTCTTAAGTTTTCCGAGGCTTGATTTGTGACCACAGATGTGATCTATCCTGGAGAATGTTCCATGTGCACTTGAGAAGAAAGTGTATTCTGCCACTTTTGGGTGGAATGTTCTGTAAATATCAGTAGACCAGATAGATGGTCTGTTGTGTCATTTAAAGCTTGTGTTTCCTTACCTATTTTCTGTTTCAATGATCTGTCCATTGGTGTAAGTGGGGTGTTAAAGTCCCCTACTATGATTGTGTTACTGTCGATTTCTCCTTTCATAGTTGTTAGCATTTGCCTTAGGTACTGAGGTGCTCCTATGTTGGGTGCATAAATCTTTATAATTGTTATATCTTCTTCTTGTATTGATCCTTTGATCATTGTGTAGTGTCCCTCCTTATCTCTTGTAACAGTCTTTATTTTAAAGTCTATTTTATCTGTTACGAGTATTGCTACTCCAGCTTTCTTTTGATTTCCATTTGCATGGAATATCTTTTTCCATCCCTTCACTTTCAAGAGGGACACTATGTGTCCCTCTTGTAGACAGCATATATATGGGTCTTGTTTTTGTATCCATTCAGCAAGCCTGTGTCTTTTTGTTGGAGCATTTAATCCATTCACTTTTAAGGTAATTATCGATATGTATGTTCCTATTACCATTTTCTTAATTGTTTTGGGTTTGTTTTTGTAGGTCCTTTTCTTCTCTTGTGTTTCCCACTTAAAGAAGTTTCTTTAGCATTTGTTGTAGAGCTGGTTCAGGGGTGCTGAATTCTCTTAGCTTTTGCTTGTCTGTAAAGCTTTTGATTTCTCCATTGAATCTGAATGAGATCCTTGCTGGGTAGAGTACTCTTGGTTGTAGGTTTTTCTCTTTCATCACTTTAAGTATATCCTGACACTCCCTTCTGGCCTGCAGAGTCTCTGCTGAAAAATTAGCTGATAACCTTATGGGGATTCCTTTGTATATTATTTTTTGTTTTTCCCTTGAGCATTTAATATTTTTTCTCTGAATTTAATTTTTGTTAGTTTGATTAATATGTGTCTTGTTGTGTTTTTCCTAGGGTTTATCCTGTATGGGGCTCTTTGTGCTTCCTGAACTTGGGTGACTATTTCCTTTCCCATGTTAGGGAAGTGTTTGACTAAAATCTCTTCAAATATTTTCTCAGATCCTTTCTTTTTCTCTCTTTCTTCTGGACCCCTATAATTCGAATGTTGGTACATTTAATGTTGTCCCAGAGGTGTCTGAGATTGGCTTCAATTCTTTTCATTATTTTTTTCTTTATTCAGCTCCTCGGCAGTTATTTCCACCATTTTGTCTTCCAGCTCACTTATTTGTTCTTCTGCCTCAGTTATTCTGTTATTGTTTCCTTCTAGTGTATTTTTCATTTCAGTTATTGTGCTGTTCATCTCTGCTTGTTTGTTCTTTAGTTCTTCTAGATCTTTGTTAAACACTTCTTGTACTTTCTCAATCTGTGCCTCCATTCTACTTCTGAGATTCTGGATCATCTTTACTATCATTACTCTGAATTATTTCCCAGGTAGATTGCCTATTTTCTCTTCATTTATTTGGTCTTGTAGGTTTTTACCTTGCTCCTTCATCTGTGACATATTTTTTTGCTGGCTGCTTTTTTTTTTTTAATGAGTGGGACTGTGTTCCTGTTTACTGGTTGTTTGGCCTGAGGCTTCCAACACTCGGGTTTGTAGACTATTGGGTAGAGCTGGGTCTTGGTGCTGAGCTGAGGAACTCCATGAGACCTCACTCCAATGAATATTCCCTGGGGTCTGAGGTTATCTGTTAGTCCAGTGGTTTGGACTCAGAGCTCCCACCGCAGGAGATTTGCCCCGACCCTGGGCTTGTGCACCAAGATCCCACAAGCTGCCTGGGGCGGCAAAAAAAACCCACCAAAAACCCCAACAATAACAAAGTAAAAAATAAAATTAGACTAGGAAACTAACAGATATGTTAGGATGAATACAAAAATAAAAATATAGATGAATCAGCAACTGGAAAGTATGTCAGTACCACAATAGTAAAAAAGAGGAGGAGGGAAAAGAAAAAAAAAGAGGGGAAGGCCTTGGCTGTGGAGGGCAGGGCCTAAGCAAGGGCGTGGCTTGGGCAGTGGGTGGGGCCAATGCTCAGGATCCACAGGGCTGGAAAAGGCCCTGGGGACTGTGAGGGGGTGGGGATTAGGCTCAAGGAACGCAAGGGGCCCAGGTGGGCCCCCCACCCCTGGTCTCAGAGGGCAGGGGACCTCACCTGGGAGACCAGCAGGCTTCCTGGACTCGAGTGGGTGGGGCAAATGCCCTCCTCTCCTCTCCTGCTCCTCGGGTCTGGAAGGGCCCCTCCCGCATGACTCTCCGGATCTCCCTGGTTTCCCTCCTATGCCCTCAAGGACCTACACAGCCTGGAGGTGGTCTTGGAGGGCAGGGGACAGGCCTGGGAGCTCAGCAGTTTCCCTGGCCTGAGTGGGCCAGGTGATCACCCTCCACTCCTCTCCTGCTTTTCCCGGAGAGTCCCTCCCACCTGCCTCTCCTGATGTCCCCAGCCTCAGGGGCACTGATCCTGTCTAGCCTCCACTTCTCCTCTCCCCTCAGTCCCCCTGTGTCCTACCGATTCACTTTGGGGTTCCTCCCATCTCCTTGGGTGTCAGAGTACCCCACCAACAGCCTGCAGGTGCCCTAATTGTGGGGAGACACTTAACTCTGTGTCTTCCCACACCGCCATCTTGACTCCGCCTCCAAATTCATATTTAAATAGAGGTACATATTATTTTTCTTTTGCTTTTTTTTTCATGATATACTAACATTTATTTATTTATTTATATGATGTTTTAATAAGACTGTGACCATTAAAATTGAGAAATAATACTTGCTCATTGATTAGTATCCCAGTTTTGGGTCTTTTCACTGGCTATGGAGAAGGTATATGGTGCTTTTGAGAAAACTTCTAAAGTGAAATTAGGGAAATTTCAAGAACTTAGAATTACTGAGCCCAAAGAAGGCACCATGACAGGCCATCTCTTCAAAGTTCTACAGTTTGTGATCATTGTAAAGAAAGATCCAGTCAGAGGGGACTTCCCTGGCAGTCCAGTGGTTAAGAATTCTCCTTCCAATGCAGGGGACGTGGGTTTGATCCCTGGTTGGGGAACTAAGATCCCACATGCTGCAGGGCAACTAAGCCCGTGTGCTGCAGCTAGAGAGAAGCCTGTGCACTGCAACTACTGAGCCCACACACTCTGGAGCCCATGCACCACAACGAAGAGCCTGTACATCGCAATGAAGACCCACCACTGCCAAAATAAAATAAAATTAAAATTAATAAATAAAAAATTAAAAAAGATCCAGTCAGTCATTGTATCCACTTTAAAAATGCAAGTGAAACATATTTAAATGATAACAAAAAATAAAGACATAAGGAAATAACTTAAAAGTAATTGTTTAAATATCTGAGCATGATTGTCAGAAACTCTCAGAATCTTTAAGAACAACAATAACAAAAAAAGCAATCATGAGTCTGGTTACTAGAAGTCCAGAGATGAACTGAAGGCTCGCTAGAAAAGCAAGTTTGCATTTTCACCTCCTTGAACCTAGGAGTCTCTTTGCTTTTCAGAGTCCCCCTCATTAGGCCCACTCCCACAAGAGGGCTGAGATCTTTTTTTTATCATCTGACTCTAAACTTGGGCCATTTCTTCTTTCCTTTTCCTCTTCTCAACCTCCATCTTTACAATGACAGACTGCATTCAGTAATTGCTGTCTTTTGTAATTGTTCTAGCTCCAAATTGGCTGATTGGGGGGAGACCCAGCTGTCCATCAAAATGGTGTAAAGTGACTGAAGCAGCCATCCCCTGAGCTAGAGAAAGTTAATTGCACTTTCTGAGGCTGTCCCAGTAGAGAGGTGCTGGGAAGGGCCCCGGGAATCTCTGTTAGTGTGATTTTTTTTCTGAGCATGTCCATTTATAACCTGGAAAAAATGTAGTAAACAGCATGTTAATTAGATTTACAGATGAAATCAAATCAAGAAGCACTGGAAACACACCAGTGAATAAAGAGAAATGTCACACAGGGTTTCTGAGGTTAAAAATTTAGAAAGGATCAAACAAAATGAGAATTAAAGCAGACAGGTGTAACCCCAATGCTTTGGAGGGAAAAAAGCAAGCTATAAAAGTAAGCAGCAACAAGGAAAACTCCAGAAACAGTAATTCCAGAGAGACCGAGAGAGAATGGACAACAAATTAGATGTGTTTGCAATATGCCACAGAAGCTAATGTGATTTGGGGCTATATGTATGGAGACATCACATCATGAGGGAAAGGTGGCATAATTTAGTGCTTTTGGCAGAAACACACCTGGAGTATTATGTTCAGGTCTGTGAATCCTGGGAGCAGACAGATATAGAGGAACTAGAGGGAAGTCAGCATAAAGCAACAATAGTGATTAACAAGTGATAGGCTGATTTATGAGAAAACGAACTGTGTGATTTGGCTTAAAAGAGTAACAACAGTGGAGCATTTAAATTTAAGGGTGTTTTCCTGATGTTTTACCTATGAGTCAAGAATTATTAAAGTGTAATTAGCATAAAAGTATATACTGTAGTTTAAAAGGGAGGACTGGGACTTCCCTGGTGGCGCGGTGGTTAAGAATCCACCTGACAAAGCAGGGGACACAGGTTCGTTCCCTGGTCCAGGAAGACCCCACATGCCACGGAGCAACTAAGCCCATGTGCCACAGCTACTGAGCCTGCGCTCTAGAGCCCATGAGCCACAACTACTGAGCCCATGCACCACAACTACTGAAGCCTGTGCACCTAGAGCCCGTGCTCTGCAGCAAGAGAAACCACCGCAGTGAGAAGCCCACGCACTGCAATGAAGACCCAACACAGCCAAAAATAAATAAATAAAATAAAATGGAGGACTGACATTTATAAGAAGGAAAAGTTCTTGCGAATGACAGCTATGAGATTATTAAAGTATCTTTTTTTTTTTTTTTTTTTTTTTTTTTTGCGTTACGCGGGCCTCTCACTGTTGTGGCCTCTCTTGTTGCGGAGCACAGCCTCCGGACGTGCAGGCTCAGCGGCCATGGCTCACGGGCCCAGCCACTCCGCGGCACGTGGGATCCTCCCGGACCGGGGAATGAACCTGCGTCCCCTGCGTCGTCAGGCAGACCCCCAAGCACTGCGTCACCAGGGAAGCCCTTATAGTATCTTTTTAGGAAAGTAAAAGGAGCGCCATGGCTGGAGATTATTAAAGTATCTTTTTAGGAGAGTGAAAGGAGCCCCCCTGGCTGGAAAAATATGTTACATTCTTATCATACTTTTCATTCCAAAGCCATTAGATTTACCATGACCATGACCCTTCAACACTGAAGAATTAAGTGGACCTGCTCATCTGTCAGAACCCCAGAAATCTCCCTGGATGCCTGTTCCTCTGCAAAGTTCCACTCAGAGGTGATCGTTTTTAAATTTGGTTTTAGTATACGCCCTATGTAAGTACTTGTAGCTGATAGCTTATCTTTTCCATCCTTTTGGATGCTCCTGATATCAGCAAAGGCAGTGACCAAAAGCAAGAAATGATTTGCCATATTCTGTATGTATGGCTGAAGGCTGTCACTTAACCTGAGGATTGGCTTCTGAAGGCAAAGGAGAGATGAGTCTAATTTTTAAAAAATCTCAAAATGATAGCTGGAGGAGCAGCATTTTGTACTAGCTAATGAGGCTAATTTGTTCTTAAAATACAAGTTACTGTGCTTCCTAAATTAAAATTCACTTCTGATGTAAATACAGAAGATATAAATATGGAGAAGAGATGTATGCTGTATTTTTTATTTTGCACTTTGGAGCCCATTCTAAGAGGAACTGTTAGAAAAGTGATTTTATTCTCTAAATTTGGGGAGATCTTTACTTCCTGGCTTCAAATACACGGAAAGACAACGAATAACATTAGTTTTACAAAAAAGAGAAGAGGTGCGATGACTTCTTCCTGGCTAGAATTGTAAAGTGTATTGTTCTGGAGATTATTTCCTAAATTGTTGCGATTCTTAACTTTCTCATTTGGAAAATGAACTTGGGGAATATATTGCTTTCAAAGTAATCAGATAGTCCACTGACAAATGTTTTATTAACATTTAGTTATTTAATTAAATCTGCCAGAGAGGAAGTTCTTATTCCTAAATCAAGGGGTTTCCCTTCTATTCACTGTGGTGAGGAAAGTGATCATTTTCATGTGGTCTTGCTGTAGAAGGTTTTCTTATCCTTTTCATTTAGAATGTTACAGAGAGCAGACCAGAACTGTAGATAAATTAAAGCAAACAATAAAAGGAAAGACCTTAAAATGACATTAATTTTCTACATATTGTTTGATTAGCTATTTAAAATAGCAGTTTGGACCACATTCTACAAGAAATAGATACCGTCTTAATGGTGCAATAACATTTAATGCAAACAAATTATACAGAGCAGTTATCTAAAGCATCATTTAATATCTAGTTTATCTGAGGGATTTATGCTACCCTTTTACTCTAAGTTTTGTTTCTAAACACTGGACTCTGATATTTTTGGCACATAACTGAGAAATAGGCTGCCCTTGCCTTATCCCATTTTAAGTTCAGACTCAGGAACCAGGAGAAAGCTGTTATTTATATGATTTAATTGATGAATTATGTCTGGGATTTTGAATGTGTCTGTAAGATAAACTTTGCCCTTTCTGATACCAGTGATTTGCTTTAAAACAATTGAAACTGTTATCCAAAGGAACTTAAATTGCTGTTCACTGACCAGTCTTGTCTTCGTAACAGACCAGATGAGAGCCACCGCTGCTTCAAACATATGAGCACCCAGACTAAAGATTTATTTTTCTCCCTTTCCATCCAGATTTGGCAAAGTTTCTCTAAAACTTGCTTCCTTCCTATGCTTTTTCTTCTCTACTTCAGCACTGTTGAAAAATTTGGTGTAGCACATGGTTGTTAAAGTTGGAGGAAGATCATGCCAGATCAAAGGAAGGAGAGACCTTTGTGTGGAGCCTAGGATGCGGTACAAGCCGCTAACATGCCAGACAGGCTTCACCATCAAATGCAAACTCTTCACCATGGTCCCCAAGGCCCTGCCTGAGCTGTTTACTGTCTACACCTGCAATCTTATGCTGAACCACTCTCCCCCTACTTCAGCCAACTGGCATGCTTTCTCTGGCTTGAATAGCATGCTTTTTTTCTGCCTCGGGGACTTTGCACTTGCTGTTCCTTCTTCCTAGAAGGCTCTTCCGCTCAGTCTAAGTGGCTGGCTCTCTCCTCTTTTAGGTCTCAACTTAAATGTCACTGCTTTAGAAAGGACTTTCTCACGTCCTCAACCTCAAAAAGCCCTTGTGCTGCCACCTTTTCTGTAACTTACTCTCTGTCATGTTACCTGGTTCTTCCTGCCCCCTCTCCTTCCTCTTCCTCTGCCTCCTCCTCCTTTTTCTTCATAGTACTTTACCGAAATTATCCTGATTGTTTAGTGCCTGTTTGTTGGCTGTTTCCTCCCCTGGAATGCATGTTCCATGAGAGCAGAGGACTTGCATTTTCTACAGTGCTGAGAGCAACACTTGGCCCATCAAGGTAGGCCAATATTTCTTAAATATTGGACAAGATTTTACAGAAACATCTCATTACACATTTTCAAGCCTTTCTACTTGTATAAATGGAGAAGGAAAGAGACGTACGGGTACGTACGTCTCTTAACTACAGCTGCACCAAGCTATCAGGATACAATAATGCTGCCAACTTCAGAAAATTCATCTGAATATATCATGGATGCCACCATCAGAAAGGCATTCTTGTAGGTGTAAAGGAAATTGGAAGACTGACAAAAGGGTACAGGCTGGAAGTTCCTTGAGGTCAAGCTCCTTCATTTCAGTGATTCTTTCAGATCCTCTAGAACTATTGTAGGACCTAGAACACATCCACAGCCTATGAAATGGGCTGAAATAAAATGGAATGTTGTCACGATAGATGCCAGGGAAAGGCCAGTGCAAAGGATGTGAAGTAGGTTACATTCCCAACTGAAGACCATTACCAGCATAAGGCATCTAGCATTGCCCCTTGCCTTTCCCAAATAATAGAAGTCTGAAATGAGGAATAAATCTATGGATACAAAGGAAAGAACCCAGGCTTGCTTCAAGGGCACATCAAACAGAAAATAAGAACTGCATTCCCCAAATACTCATAAGGACTCCTGGTCAGCCATGCTGTAGTTCTAGCGGAAGCAAGGAAATCTCTCCCAGGGTCATTGCCACAGTGCAAAGGGAACATCTGCCTACATGACAACCATAGCTAGAAGCCCTTTCTAAGGGTCAGGTATCATCTAAGTGCTGTGCATATATTACCTCCTTAAATCTCCACCACAACCCTGTGAAATATGTACTGTTATTATTTCCAGTTTTACATATGAGGAGACCAAGGCACAGAAAAGGGAAACAATTTGCCAAAAATGAATCAACTAGTAAGTGGCAGAGCCATATCTGAACTTGGGCAGACTGGCTCCACAGCCTGTGGAGACTGAGAACTCTGAAGCTTTTTAATCTGAGATCTTGGTTTTGAGGGGGGATGATTTTTGCAGCCCTCTTATCTCTGGAAGCAGGACCATCAGAGTCAGATATTAAGGAGTAATTGAAAGCTAACAGTACCTTACGATGACTGAGAAACATGATAGAAAGAATGTGTCATGATCCCGCTGTACTCAGCAAGCCCCAAAGGGGTTTGATGGAAAGGAGGCCTGCTTCTTTCTTCAAGTGCTGCTGCATTATGTGTAGGGAAGATCGGAGAGCATTTATGACTTTCTGAGCAGGGTCCTCTCGGCTTTCTCTTTTGCTGCACTCCAAATGATGCCTGATGGCCTCACTCATCCCACAGGACCTGCACTAACTAGGAGAAGCAGCATGGCAGAGCGGAAAGGACTTGGACCCTGGAGATAGGCGGTCCTGGACTTAAATCCTGACTCTGTCACTTACTAGCTGCATGACTGTTGGCAAGTTACTGAACCTCTCTTTGCCCCAGTTTTCTCATCCACAAGATGAGGTTAATAGTATGCACTTTCCAGAGCTATTGTGAGCATAATTAACGAAATAAGACTGGTGAAAATGTCTGGCACATAGAAGGCACTCAGTAGGTGTTAGCTCCCTCTTCTGAAACCAGACCAAATCCTTACCAGAAATTATGTTTAAGATCTTGCATGGTGCCAGAGGGAGTTTCTCAGCAAGGGATATGGAATACACCAAATTAATTTACTTTTTCTGTTTATGTGATAGGAATGGAGAGCATTGAGCACAGCTTAAATTCTAAGTCACTGGAAGTCTACACCGGTTTTGTTATTGAAGATCTAGACCTAAGTCTGGTGGTAGAGGCATGTGATGAGGGGTGATGGAGAGCAATGTTTACCCTGATGGTGACAGTAGAGTTAAGGCAATTAAACTGGATTTTACCCCTTTAGAGTCCAACACTTGTTTCTCCAAGTACAGTGAGTTACAGAGATAGCACATCATGTACCAATAATGAAAATAACTCTGTGAACAGCACGGAAGTAAGTTGGGGCTACTTCCACCCACACAGAGATGAATTTTATGTGCAGAAGCCCAGTGGAATATAAATGAACTGCTGTATATGAGAAAGAAGAAACAAAAGGCTGAGACTCTAGGATATATCTCAGGAAGAAACCTGCATACTGTTTCTTCTATCTCTGCAAAGTAAGATCATGGACACAGAATTCCCTTCTTGCAGGGGTATAGCTGGTTGTAATAAAATGTTGTGCATAATATGAGGGAAAGCTTGCATTTGGAGGCACTAGGTCTCAAGGGCCCCTGGCTCTCATCACAAACTCTCTAGATGCTCTATCTTCTATGTGTCCTTATTTAGGGCATGCTTCACTGGCAGCAGGTGTTTGTTCATTTTGATAAATGTCAGATTCTTAACATTCACTTTGGAGAGGGAAGGGCAACAGGCACCATCCTGCCCTTGCTGAACTGAAGGCCTTTCCACAGTGCACGAGGGAGGGCAAGCAGTGTAACACATTAGAGCCACATGGCTTGACCTGGCCCAGTCTCTTCTCCCCTTGTCAATGTAGGGCGACTCAGCATCAGCAGACATGCTCCAGATGTCCTGCCACCATCTGGCTGATGTAGACTCTGGGGAGCCCCCAGCCTCCCATGATGTACAAGGAGACAGGAAGCCCAAGGCTTCCAAGTGGTGCCCTAGGGGTTTCTGAAGTGCACTAATGCACCAATTGAGTATCACTGTTCTGCTGTCTGTCATGCTGCTTCCATCTCTGCTGATTTCTCTCTTTTCTTAGTTATTTGCTTTCTGAAGGCTCATTTAATCAAATATCCCACTCAGTCCATCGAATGACTGTTGAATCATACAATACACCACGGCGCTGTCCGAGGTACCATACCCTACAGTTAATTACTGAAAATTGCTGTCTACTCTATTTCTGCTTCTGTGAAATCTCCTCCTTACAAATGTGAAGGGTAATTTGGTTACAGAATGAAGTGATTAAATAATATTAAATGAGAATTTTGAGATAAAATGAGGTAAGATGAGATTTTGTGACATTCTATGTGGCTGCTTCCCAATAACTTTAAGAGAACATCAAATTAAGGTGTGTCCAACAAAATCCTTAATAAATCAGTAGTTACTGATTTACTATCTGTTCTTTCACATCTCTCTTATAAGTCTTGAGAAGGACTTAGAAATGTTTAGACAGGATTCAAGCTTTCAGGAAGCTTACAATCAGTCTAGTTAGGACAATATAATAAATACTGTACATATGTGAAATAATCCAAGAAATATAAAATTAAGTGGTAAATTTTTAAGGAAACAATAACAAAAATGCTTTATTTTTAAGCTCTTTAGACTTAAACATGGCCTTCATTAAAATAAACCCATATTTTCCCCCCAATTTTTTTCTCGAGATAAATATACAAATAACATTTATCATAAAAAATCACCATTTTAAAGAGTAGAGTTCTGTGACATAGTGGTAAATTTTGTAGCACAAACTATAATGGACAGAGAAATTGGGAAAGGTGGAAGATCAGAAGAATCTGATGCTCTCAAAGTAAGTGTGACTTGAGCTCTTGTTCAGAGAAGATACCTAGGACTGGGATAGATAGAGGGGAAATGAAACTATGTCTGTGGCACACCAAGATTTACCTGACTGTGCACATTTAGCTTGGAGTTTGCACAGAATATTTATTCTTATCTTTTGTGGCTGCTTGAATATGAAGTTATGAGTTATAAATGAATAGTCTTGATAAATGTGGAAGTTTAGAATCAAAAATCTTATTTTAAATAAATTAAGAACTTGAGGGTCATTTTGCAATCTGATTACAGCTTTTGTTTGAATTCATTCAATAAAAAAATTTCCCCAGAGACGAAGTCTCAAGAAATAGCTAACTAACTATTGCTGTTAATGAAAAAATGGTTTCAGTCTTTTAATTTTTCTATGTAATAAATGGCTTACTTCTATAAAGGTGACAGTGGCTGTACCATCTATTTGCAATTGGCATGGCTGCTGGAAACTTCTGATTTTTTCAAAACTAAAATTTTCTAAAGGATTTGTCTTTCTAACAGCAGAGATGACCAACTGACAAATATGCCATGACACTTCAAAGTATACCAGAAATTACCACACGTGGGAAAATGCAAAGCAAACAAAATAGAAGAGAAATAAAAACAAATTCCATGACCACACTGGGAATTTCTGATAGGAGTTTATTATAAAGGATGTCAGGGTAAAGCACAAAGACAGAGTCAAAACACCTAGGTTTTAGCCCAGGTTCTGGCACTTAATCACCTTGGCAAAGAAATGCTAGTGAGCTTCAGTCCCCTTACCTAGACCACCATCTGAGCAACACACCTTCCTCTCTGTTAAATGTCTGGTGAACTTATACAAACAGGAGATAATGCCTGTTCTTCCTAATTTGTATGATTTTGTTAAGTATCAAAATGGATCATAGTATGATAATAAATGGAAGACGTTATTAATACAGAAGCCATCCCGAGTGAATGACACAGAAGGATCCAATCAAGAGTGTGTTGTTATTCTTGAGGCATATTTGGATCACAGAAGTGAAGACTGGACTCTCAGTGTTAATTCTGAGCACAATTTAAAACCTTCCATCCATATGACTTTGGACTTATTTTTGTCTCTACTAGAAACCTTGTTTATACATGTGTTTTAACCATGGCGTTCCCATTATCTTTCTCCATGCAAGGCCCCTTAGGTGGCATTTGCATTGAGTGGAGTGATTTTTGTTTTCAAAGAGGGAAATTTTATAAATTGTGCTTCACTTTTATTTCAGCTTGAGCTGTTTTCTCCTGGGAAAACAGCTTTTTGCTTGGCAAAAATGGATGTGAAGCACTGGAGAAAATGAAAGGCCGTTTTTATTGCAAAGAAAACTGCCTTTTGCTTTTGCCAAAAAAAGCAAAACATATGAGACAAAACTACAAATATTTCCCTGTTTGCAAACCCTGTGAAAACGTGATTTTTCACTAGCGGTGAGAATATTTTCCCACACCACTCTTCCCATTTCTAAAAATTAGGGTTTCAATGGTAAAAGTCATAATCTACACCTACAACACCTCATGACTGTAATCGAATATCATGAATATTATTATTAAACATGTTGAATATATTTTACATCAAATGTAATATTGGAGGACATACAGCCCTTACCCAGTAAGATTAGGATCTCAACAAAATATAATGGAAAATGCACCGAGCGACAGTGGAACACTGATGCTGAGCAAGAACGCTTGAAAAGGAAAGGTGTTTGGGCTGACTTTGGAGGTAATGTAGAGGATGTAACTGAATGGATAAAGACTTAGGAGAACAGTGGTGAAAGAGAAGAAAAGTGTAGTAATAATATCATGTGGCCAAAATAGTGTTTGAGAGAACTGGGTGCAGTCCTAAGTGCACAGTTAACTGACTATGCCACCTTTGGCAAATCAGCTCAACCTCCTGGGGTCTTAGAGTCCACTTGTGAAAATGAAATGACCAGATTCCTTTCAGATCTACAAATTTGCAATAACCAGACTGGAAGTGCATTTGTAGAATAGAGAAATTATCAATATCAAGGGATCTCCACTTATTGACTCTTGATTCCAAAATAGCCCACTAAAATCAGAAGTCTGTGTGGTGTCTTTAATGATTTATGTGAAGGTATTCCCCTAACAAAGTTAATTGGGAATTTCTTTGTGTTCATGGTTGCCCTTTATATGCTTTTCCTCAGGCCTACACTAAGGCCCTCCTATGGTAATTAAGCTAATTTCTTCTCATTTTCCATAGTGAAGTAGTAAGCATTCATTCACCTTTTTAAAATTATTAAAATATCTAAAATATTAATACAGGTGTGACTCAAAGCAACAGATTTGCTCAGGAAAGTGGGGTATAAGTAAATTTGTGGTATGTGGAAAGTTATTTTGAAAAATATTTAATTTTTAAAAGCAAATCTCTGGGGGCTTCCCTGGTGGCACAGTGGTTGAGAGTCCACCTGCTGATGCAGGGGACATGGGTTCATGCCCCGGTCCGGGAAGTTCCCACATGCCGCGGAGCGGCTGGACCCGTGAACCATGGCCGCTGAGCCTGCGCGTCCGGAGGTTGTGCTCCGCAACGGGAGAGGCCACAACAGTGAGAGGCCCGTGTACTGAAAAAAAAAAAAGCAAATCTCTGGTGAATATTTATCAGCAATGAATCACTTTATTAAATAAAGACATTTCCTCAAATGAATTTATTTTAGCAAGTTTATTTTCATGGATATTGCAGAGAACCCTCAGAAGTTCCTTGCTGTTCTTGCTACCCCTCCTTCAAACCTGGGTCTTCTGTTTCTCCCTTCCCCTAAGAGCTGCCTTTATTGAACAGCGGCCATGACTCAGACACTGGGCTGGGCACAGTCATTCTTCATCCCTGTATCACTTGTTTATTGATTGTGACAGTGCACCAGACACCGATAGGAACTTTATTTATTTAAATTTTTGAGTTTTATTTACTTTTTTATACAACAGGTTTTTATTAGTCATCAATTTTATACACATCAGTGTATACATGTCAATCCCAATCTCCCAATTCAGCACACACACCCCCACCCCCACCCACCCCACTGCTTTCCCACCTTGGTGTCCATACCTTTGTTCTCTATAACTGTTCTCTACAAATTTTCACTGAATTTCTGCCCTGCAAACTGGTTCATCTGTACCACTTTTCTAGGTTCCACATATATGCGTTAATATATATGATATTTGTTTTTCTCTTTCTGACTTACTTCGCTCTGTATGACAGTCTCTAGATCCATCCACCTCTCAACAAATGACCCAATTTCGTTCCTTTTTATGGCTGAGTAATATTCCATTGTATATATGTACCACATCTTCTTTATCCATTCGTCTGTTGATGGGCATTTAGGTTGCTTCCATGACCGGGCTATTGTCAATAGTGCTGCAATGAACATTGGGGTGCATATGTCTTTTTGAATTATGGTTTTCTCTGGGTATATGCCCAGTAATGGAATTGCTGAGTTGTATGGTAATTCTATTTTTAGTTTTTTAAAAAACCTCCATACTATCCTCCATAGTGGCTGTATCCATTTACATTCCCACCAACAGTGCAAGAGGGTTCCCTTTTCTCCACACCCTCTCCAGCATTTGTTGTTTGTAGATTTTCTGATGATGCCCATTCTAACTGGTGTGAAGTGATACCTCATTGTACTTTTGATTTGCATTTCTCTAATAATTAGTGATATTGAGCAGCTTTTCATGTGCTTCTTGGCCATCTGTATGTCTTCTCTGGAAAAATGTCTATTTAGGTCTTCTGCCCATTTTTGGATTGGGTTGTTTGTTTCATTAATACTGAGCTGCATGAGCTGTTTATATATTTTAGAGATTAATCCTTTGTCTGTTGATTCATTTGCAAATATTTTCTCCCATTCTGAGGGTTGTCTTTTCATCTTGTTTATGGTTTCCTTTGCTGTGCAAAAGCTTTGAAGTGTCATTAGGTCCCATTTGTTTATTTTTGTTTTTATTTCCATTACTCTAGGAGGTGGATCAAAAAAAATCTTGCTGTGATTTATGTCAAAGAGTGTTCTTCCTATGTTTGCCTCTAAGAGTTTTATAGTGTCCGGTCTCAAATTTAGGTCTCTAATCCATTTTGAGTTTATTTTTGTATATGGTATTAGGGAGTGTTCTAATTTCATCCTTTTACATGTAGCTGTCCAGTTTTCCCAACACCACTTATTGAAGAGACTGTTTTTTCTCCATTGTATATCCTTGCCTTCTTTGTCATAGATTAGTTAACCATAGGTGGGTGGGTTTATCTCTGGGCTTTCTATCTTGTTCCATTGATCTATGTTTCTGTTTTTGTGCCAGTACCATATTGTCTTGATGACTGTAGCTTTGTATTATAGTCTAAAGTCAGGAAGTCTGATTCCTCCAGCTCTACTTTTTTCCCTCAAGACTGCTTTGGCTATTCGGGGTCTTTGTGTCTCCATATAAATTTTAAGATTTTTTGTTCTACTTCAGTAAAAAAATACCATTGGTAATTTGATAGGGATTGCATTGAATCTGTAGATTGCTTTGGGCTGTATAGACATTTTCAAAACATTGAGTCTTGCAATCCAAGAACATGGGATATCTCTCCATCTGTTGGTATCATCTTTAATTTCTTTCATCAGTGTCTTATAGTTTTCTGCATACAGGTCTTTGTCTCCCTAGGTAGGTTTATTCCTAGGCATCTTATTCTTTTTGTTACAATGGTAAATGGGAGTATTTCCCTAATTTCTCTTTCAGATTTTTCGTCATTAGTGTATAGGAATGCAAGAGATTTCTGTGCATTAATTTTGTATCCTGCAACTTACCAGATTCATTGATTAGCTCTAGTAGTTTTCTGGTGGCATTTTTCAGATTCTCTATGTATTGTATCATGTCATCTGCAAACAGTGACAGTTTTACTTCTTCTTTTCCAATTTATATTCTTTTTATTTCTTTTTCTTCTCTGATTGCTATGGCTAGGACTTCCAAAACTATGTTGAATAATAGTGGTGAGAGTGGACATCCTCATCTTGTTCCTGATCTTAGAGGAAATGCTTTCAGTTTTCACCATTGAGAATGATGTTTGCTGTGGGTTTGTCATATATGGCCTTTATTATGTTGAGGTAGGTTCCCTTTATGCCCACTTTCTGGAGAGTTTTTATCATAAATGGGTGTTGAATTTTGTCAAAATCTTTTCCTGTATCTACTGAGATGATCATATGATTTTTATTCCTTAATTTGTTAATGTGGTGTATCACATTGATTGATTTGTGTATATTGAAGAATCCTTGCATCCCTGGGATAAATCCTACGTGATCATGGTGTATGATCCTTTTAATGTGCTTTTGGATTCTGTGTGCTAGTATTTTGTTGAGGATTTTTGCATCTATATTCATCAGTGCTATTGGTCTGTAATTTTCTTTTTTTGTAGTATCTTTGTCTGGTTTTGGTACCGGGTGATGGTGGCCTCATAGAATGAGTTTGGGAGTGTTCCTTCGTCCACAATTTTTTGGAAGAGTTTGAGAAGGATGGGTGTTAGCTCTTCTCTAAATGTTTGATAGAATTCACCTGTGAAGCCATCTGGTCCTGGGCTTTTGTTTGTTGGAAGATATTTAATCATAGCTTCAATTTCATTACTTGTGATTGGTCTGTTCATATTTTCTGTTTCTTCCTGGTTCAGTCTTGGAAGGTTATTCCTTTCTAAGAATTTGTCCATTTCTTCCAGGTTGTCCATTTTATTGGCATAGAGTTGCTTGTAGTAGTCTCTTAGGATGCTTTGTATTTCTGCGGTGTCTGTTGTAACTTCTCCTTTTTCATTTCTAATTTTATCGATTTGAGTCCTCTCCTTCTTTTTCTTGATGAGTCTGGCTAATGGTTTATCAATTTTGTTTATCTTCTCAAAGAACCAGCTTTTAGTTTTACTGATCTTTGCTATTGTTTTCTTTGTTTCTATTTCATTTATTTCTGCTCTGATCTTTATGATTTCTTTCCTTCTGCTAACTTTGGGTTTTGTTTGTTCTTCTTTCTCTAGTTCCTTTAGGTGTAAGGTTAGATTGTTTATTCAAGATTTTTCTTGTTTCTTGAGGTAGGCTTTTTCATTGTCATGTGTCTCTAGCTATTTTTTGATTTCCTCTTTGATTTCTTCAGTGATCTCTTGGTTATTTAGTAACGTCTTGTTTATCCTCCCTGTGTTTGTGTTTTTTACTTTTTTTCCCTGTAATTCATTTCTAATCTCATAGCATTGTGGTCAGAAAAGATGCTTGATATGATTTCAGTTTTCTTAAATTTACTGAGGCTTGATTTGTGACCCAAGATGTGATCTATCCTGTAGAATGTTCCATGTGCACTTGAGAAGAAAGTGTAACCTGCTGTTTTTGGATGGAATGTCCTATAAATATCAATTAAATCTATCTGGTCTATCGTGTCATTTAAAGCTTGTGTTTCATTATTAATTTTCCGTTTGGATGATCTGTCCATTGGTGTAAGTTAGGTGTTAAAGTCCCCACTATTATTGTGTTACTGTCGATTTTTTTTTTTTTTCTTGCTGTACGTGGGCCTCTCACTGTTGTGGTCTCTCCCATTGCGGAGCACAGGCTCTGGATGCGCAGGCCCAGCGGCCATGGCTCATGGGCCCAGCCTCTGCGCAGCATTTGGGATCTTTGCAGATGGGGGCACGAACCCGTGTCCCCTGCATAGGCAGGCAGACTCTCAACCACTGCACCACCAGGGAAGCCCAGATTTCCTCTTTTATAGCTGTTAGCAGTTGCTTTATGTATTGATGAGCTCCTATGTTGGGTGCATATACATTTATAATTGTTATGTCTTCTTGAATCGATCCCTTGATCTTTATGTAGTGTCCTTCCTTGTCTCTTGTAACATTCTTTATTTTAAAGTCTATTTTATCTGATATGAGTATTGCTACTCCAGCTTTCTTTTGATTTCCATTTGCATGGAATATCTTTTTCCATCCCCTCACTTTCGGTCTGTATGTGTCCCTAGGTCTGAAGTGGGTCTCTTGTAGACAGCATATGTATGGGTCTTGTTTTTGTAACCATTCAGCGAGCTTGTGTCTTTTTGTTGGAGCATGTAATCCATTTACATTTAAGGTAATTATTGATATGTATATTCCTATGACCATTTTCTTAATTGTTTTGGTTATGCTTTTGTAGATCAGTTTCTTCCCTTCTGTTTCCCACTCAGAGAAGTTCCTTTAGCATTTGTTGTAGAGCTGGTTTGGTGGTGCTGAGTTCTCTTAGCTTTTGCTTGTCTGTAAAGCTTTTGATTTCTCCATCAAATCTGAATGAGATCCTTGCTGAGTAGAGTAATCTTGGTTGTAGGTTCTTCCCTTTCATCACTTTAAGTATACCATGCCACTCCCTTCTGGCTTGTAGAGTTTCTGCTGAGAAATCAGCTGTTAACCTTATGGGAGTTCCCTTGTATGTTATTTGCCATTTTTCCCTTGCTGCTTTCAATAATTTTTCTTTGTCTTTAATTTTTGCCAATTTGATTACTATGTGTCTCGGCATGTTTCTACTTGTTATCCTGAATGGGACTCTCTGCGCTTCCTGGGCTTGGGTGGCTATTTCCTTTCCCATGTTAAGGACATTTCGACTATAATCTCTTCAAATATTTTCTTGGCATGGGGGGAAGATGGCGGAAGAGTAAGACGCGGAGATCACCTTCCTCCCCACAGATACAACAGAAATTCATCTACACGTGGAACAACTCCTACAGAACACCTACTGAATGCTGAGAGAAGACCTCAGACCCCCCAAAAGGCAAGAAACTCCCCACATACCTGGGTAGGGCAAAAGAAAAAAGAATAAACAGAGACAAAAGGATAGGGACGGGACCTGCACCAGTGGGAGGGAGCCGTGAAGGAGGAATGGTTTCCACATGCTAGGAAGCCCCTTCGCAGGTGGAGACTGTGGGTGGTGGAGGGGGAAAGCTTCGGAGTAGCGGAGGAGAGCGGAGCAACAGGGGTGCGGCGGGCAAAGCGGAGAGATTCCCGCACAGAGGATCGGTGCCCTCAGGCACTCACCAGCCCGAGAGGTTTGTCTGCGCGGCCCCTGGGGTGGGTGGGGCTGGGAGCTGAGGCTCGGGTATCGGGTTTCAGTCGGAGCACAGGGAAAGGACTGGGGCTGGCGGCAGGAAGAGAGCCTGAAGGGGTTAGTGCACCACGGCTAGCCCGGAGGGAGTCCGGGAGAAAGTCTGGAGCTGCCGAAGAGGCAAGAGACTTTTTCTTCCCTCTTTGTTTCCTGGTGCACAAGGAGAGGGGATTAATAGCGCTGCTTAAAGAAGCTCCAGAGATAGGCGCAAGCCGCGGCTAAAGGCGTGGACCCTGGAGACGGGTGTGGGACGCTGGGGCTGCTGCCGCCACCGCCACGAGGCCCATGTGTGAGCGCAAGTCACTGTCCACACCCCCCTTCCAGGCTGGTGTGTGAGCGCAAGTCACTGTCCATGCCCCCCTTCCAGGCCCGTGTGTGAGCACAAGTCACTGTCCACGCCCCCCTTCCGGGGAGCCTGCACAGCCTGCCACTGCCAGGGTCCCAGGATCGAGGGACGGCTTCCCCGGGAAAGCGCACGGAGCACCTCGGGCTGGTGCAATGTCATGCCGGCCTTTGCCACTGCAGGCTCGCCCCGCACTCTGTGCCCCTCCCTCCCTTTGGCCTGAGTGAGCCAGAGCCCCCGAATCAGCGGCTCCTTTAAACCCATCCTGTCTGAGGGAAGAACACACGCCCTCTGGCAACCTACACGCAGAGGCGGGGCCAAATCCAAAGCAGAGACCCGGGAGCTGTGAGAACAAAGAAGAGACAGGGAAATCTCTCTGTGCAGCCTCAGAAGCAGTGGATTAAAGCTCCACAATCAACTTGATGTACCCTGCATCTGTGGAATACATGAATAGACAACGAATCATCCCAAATTGAGGAGGTGGACTTTGAAGACAAGATTTAAGATTTTTTCCCCTTTTCCTCTTTTTACAACGAATTATCCCAAATTGAGGAGGTGGACTTTGAGAGCAAGATTTAAGACTTTTTCCCCCTGTTCTCTTTTTGTGAATGTGTATGTGTATGCTTATGTGTGAGATTTTCTCTGTATAGCTTTGCTTCCCCATTTGTCCCAGGGTTCTATCCGTCCGTTTTTTTTTCAATAATTACTTTTTTATTTTAATAACACTAATATATTTTTTCATACTTTATTCTCTTTTACTATATCTTCTCTCTTTTTTTCCTACCTTCCCTTCCTCCCTCCCTCCCTCCACCCCTCATTTCTTTCTTTCTTTCTTTCCTTCCTCCCTCCCTCCCTCCTGTCTTTCTTTCTTTTCTTCCTCCCTCCCTCCCTCTCTCCTGTCTTTCTTTCTTTCTTTCCTTCCTCCCTCCCTCTCTCCTGTCTTTCTTTCTTTCTTTCTTTCTTTCTTTCTTTCTTTCTTTCATTCTTTCTTTCTTCTTTCTTTCTTTCTTTCTTTCATTCCTTCCTTCCTTCCTCCCTCCCTCCCTTCTTTCTTCCTTTCTCTCTTTCTTTTTCTTTCCTTCCTCCCTCCCTCCTTTCTTTCTTTCCTTCCTTCCTCCCTCCCTCCCTCCTTTCTTTCTTTCTTTCTTCCTTCCTTTCTTTCCTTCTTTCTTTTGTTCGTTCTCTCTTTCTTTCTCCTACTAATTCTTTCTTTCTACTTTTTCTCCCTTTTATTCTGAGCCGGGTAGATGAAAGGCTCTTAGTGCTGAAGCCAGGAGTCAGTGCTGTGCCTCTGAAGTAGGAGAGCCAACTTCAGGACACGGGTCCACAAGAGATCTCCCAGCTCCACATAATATCAAGCAGCGAAAATCTCCCAGAGATCTCCATCTCAACACCAGCACCCAGCTTCAGTCAACGACCAACAAGCTACAGTGCTGGTCACCCTATGCCAAGCAACTAGCAAGACAGGAACACAAACCCACCCATTAGCAGAGAGGCTCCCTAGAAACATAATAAGGCCACAGGCACCCCAAAACACAGCACCAGATGTGGAACTGTCCACCAGAAAGACAAGATCGAGCCTCAACCACCAGAAGACAGGCACTAGTCCCCCCAACCAGGAAGCCTACACAACCTACTGAAACAACCTTAGCCACTGGGGACAGACACCAAAAACAGCGGGAACTACGAATCTGCAGCCTGCAAAAAGGAGACCCCAAACACAGTAAGATAAGCAAAATGAGAATACAGAAAAACACACAGCAGGTGAAGGAGCAAGATTAAAACCTACCAGACCTAATAAATGAAGAGGTAATAGGTAGTCTACCTGAAAAAGAATTCAGAATAATGATAGTAAAGATGATCCAAAATCTTGGAAATAGAATAGACAAAATGCAAGAAACAGTTAACAAGGACCTAGAAGAACTAAAGATGAATCAAGCATCGACTAAAAACACAATAAATGAAATGAAAAATACTCTAGATGGGATCAATAGCAGAATAACTGAGGCAGAAGAACGGATAAGTGACGTGGAAGATAAAATAGTGGAAATAATTACTGCAGAGCAAAATAAAGAAAAAAGAATGAAAAGAACAGAAGACAGTCTCAGAGACCTCTGGGACAACATTAAATGCACCAACATTCGAATTATAGGGTTCCAGAAGAAGAAGAGAAAAAGAAGAGGACTGAGAAAATATTTGAAGAGATTATAGTTGAAAACTTCCCTAATATGGGAAAGGAAATAGTTAATCAAGTCCAGGAGGCACAGAGAGTCCCATACAGAATAAATCCAAGGAGAAATACACCAAGACACATATTAATCAAACTGTCAAAAATTAAACACAAAGAAATCATATTAAAAGCAGCAAGGGAAAAATAACACAGAAGGGAATCCCCATCAGGTTAACAGCTGATCTCTCAGCAGAAACTCTACAAGCCAAAAGGGAGAGGCAGGACATATTTAAAGTGATGAAGGAGAAAAACCTGCAACCAAGATTACTCTACACAGCAAGGATCTCATTCAGATTTGATGGAGAAATTAAAACGTTTACAGACAAGCAAAAGCTGAGAGAGTTCAGCACCACCAAACCAGCATTACAACAAATGCTAAAGGAACTTCTCTAGGCAAGAAACACAACAGAAGGAAAAGACCTACAATAACAAAACCAAAACAATTAAGAAAACGGGAATAGGAACATACATATCGATAATTACCTTAAATGTAAATGGACTAAATGCTCCCACCAAAAGACACAGATTGGCTGAATGGATACAAAAACAAGACCAGTATATATGCTGTCTACAAGAGACCCACTTCAGACCTAGAGACACATACAGATTGAAAGTAAGGGGATGGAAAAAGATATTCCATGCAAATGGAAATCAAAAGAAAGCTGGAGAAGCAATTCTCATATCAAACAAAATAGACTTTAAAACAAAGACTATTACAAGAGACAAAGAAGGACACTACATAATGAACAAGGGATCAATCCAAGAAGAAGATATAACAATTGTAAATATTTATGCACCCAACATAGGAGCACCTCACTACAAAAGGCAAATGCTAACAGCCATAAAAGGAGAAATCGACAGTAACACAATCATAGTAGGGGACTTTAACACCCCACTTTCACCAATGGACAGATCACCCAAAATGAAAATAAATAAAGAAACACAAGCTTTAAATGATACATTATACAAGATGGACTTAATTGATATTTATAGGACATTCCATCCAAAAAAAAAACAGAATACACATTTTTCTCAAGTGCTCATGGAACATTCTCCAGGATACATCATATCTCGGGTCACAAATCAAGCCTTGGTAAATTTAAGAAAATTGAAATTGTATCAAGTATCTTTTCCGACCACAATGCTATGAGACTAGATATCAATTACAGGAAAAGAGCTGTAAAACATACAAACACATGGAGGCTAAACAATACACTACTTAATAACGAAGTGATCACTGAAGAAATTAAAGAGGAAATAAAAAAATACCTAGAAACAAATGACAATGGAGACACGACGACCCAAAACCCATGGGACGCAGCAAAAGCAGTTCTAAGGGGGAAGTTTATAGCAATACAATCCCACCTTAAGAAACAGGAAACATCTCGAGTAAACAACCTGACCCTGCACCTAAAGCAATTAGAGAAAGAAGAACAAAAAAACCCCCAAAGTTAGCAGAAGGAAAGAAATCATAAAGATCAAATCAGAAATAAATGAAAAAGAAATGAAGGAAACGATAGCAAAGATCAATAAAACTAAAAGCTGGTTCTTTGAGAAGATAAACAAAATTGATAAACCATTAGCCAGACTCATCAAGAAAAAAGGGAGAAGACTCAAATCAATAGAATTAGAAATGAAAAAGGAGAAGTAACAACTGACACTGCAGAAATACAAAAGATCATGAGCGATTACTATAAGCAACTCTATGCCAATAAAATGGACAACCTGGAAGAAATGGACAAATTCTTAGAAATGCACAACCTGCCAAGACTGAATCAGGAAGAAATAGAAAATATGAATAGACCAATCACAAGCACTGAAATTGAAACTGTGATTAAAAATCTTGCAACAAACAAAAGCCCAGGACCAGATGGCTTCACAGGCGAATTCTATCAAACATTTAGAGAAGAGCTAACACCTATCCTTCTCAAACTCTTCCAAAATATAGCAGAGGGAGGAGAACTCCCAAACTCATTCTACAAGGCCACCATCACCTTGATACCAAAACCAGGCAAGGATGTCACAAAGAAAGAAAACTACAGGCCAATATCACTGATGAACATAGATGCAGACATCATCAACAAAATACTAACAAACAGAATCCAACAGCATATTAATAGGATCATACACCATGATCAAGTGGGGTTTATTCCAGGAATGCAAGGATTCTTCAATATATGCAAATCAATCAATGTGATACACCATATTAACAAATTGAAGGAGAAAAACCATATGATCATCTCAATAGATGCAGAGAAAGCTTTCGACAAAATTCAACACCCATTTATGATAAAAACCCTGCAGAAAGTAGGCATAGAGGGAACTTTCCTCAACATACTAAAGACCATATATGACAAACCCACAGCCAACATCGTCCTCAATGGTGAAAAACTGAAACCATTTCCACTAAGATCAGGAACAAGACATGGCTGCCCACTCTCACCACTCTTATTCAACTTAGTTTTGGAAGTTTTAGCCACAGCAATCAGAGAAGAAAAGGAAATAAAAGGATTCCAAATTGGAAAAGAAGAAGTAAAGCTGTCACTGTTTGCAGATGACATGATACTAAACATAGACAATCCTAAAGATGCTACCAGAAAACTACTAGAGCTAATCAATGAATTTGGTAAAGTAGCAGGATACAAAATTAATGCACAGAA
This sequence comes from Mesoplodon densirostris, assembly GCF_025265405.1. NCBI lineage: Eukaryota > Metazoa > Chordata > Mammalia > Artiodactyla > Ziphiidae > Mesoplodon > Mesoplodon densirostris. Next base: position 127,533,031 of record NC_082662.1, on the reverse strand, counting down.
ATCTCTGGCATTCCTGTACACTAATGATGAAAAATCTGAAATTGGATTCAAGAAAACACTCCCATTTACCATTGCAACAAAAAGAATAAAATATCTAGGAATAAACCTACCTAAGGAGACAAAAGACCTGTATGCAGAAAATTATAAGACACTGATGAAAGAAATTAAAGATGATACAAATAGATGGAGAGATATACCATGTTCCTGGATTGGAAGAATCAATATTGTGAAAATGAATCTACTACCAAAAGCAATCTACAGATTCAATGCAATCCCTATCAAACTACCACTGGCATTTTTCACAGAACTAGAACAAAATATTTCAAAATTTGTTTGGAAAAGCAAAAGACCCCAAATAGCCAAAGCAATCTTGAGAACGAAAAACGGAGCTGGAGGAATCAGGCTCCCTGACTTCAGACTCTACTACAAAGCTACAGTAATCAAGACAGTGTGGTACTGGCACAAAAACAGAAAGATAGATCAATGGAACAGGATAGAAAGCCCAGAGATAAACCCACGCACATATGGTCAACTTATCTTTGATAAAGGAAGCAGGAATGCACAGTGGAGAAAGGACATCCTCTTCAATAAGTGGTGCTGGGAAAACTGGACATGGACATGTAAAAGTATGAGATTAGATCATTCCCTAACACCATACACAAAAATAAGCTCAAAATGGATTAAAGACCTAAATGTAAGGCCAGAAACTATCAAAGTCTTAGAGGAAAACATAGGCAGAACACTCTATGACATAAATCACAGCAAGATCCTTTTGGCCCCACCTCCTAGAGAAATGGAAATAAAAACAAAGATAAACAAATGGGACCTAATGAAACTGCAAAGCTTTTGCACAGCAAAGGAAACCATAAACAAGACCAAAAGACAACCCTCAGAATGGGAGAAAATATTTGCAAATGAAGCAACTGACAAAGGATTAATCTCCAAAATTTATAAGCAGCTCAACAGCAAAAAAACAAAGAACCCAATCCAAAAATGGGCAGAAAACTTAAATAGGCATTTCTCCAAAGAAGATATACAGACTGCCAACAAACACATGAAAGAATGTTCAACATCATTAATCATTAGAGAAATGCAAATCAAAACTACAATGAGATATCATCTCACACCAGTCAGAATGGCCATCATCAAAAAATCTAGAAACAATAAATGTTGGAGAGGGTGTGGAGAAAAGGGAACACTCTTGCACTGCTGGTGGGAATGTGAATTGGTACAGCCACTATGGAGAACAGTATGGAGGTTCCTTAAAAAACTACAAATAGAACTACCATATGACCCAGCAATCCCACTACTGGGCATATACCCTGAGAAAACCATAATTCAAAAAGAGACATGTACCAAAATGTTCATTGCAGCTCTATTTACAATAGCCCGGAGATGGAAACAACCTAAGTGTCCATCATCGGATGAATGGATAAAGAAGATGTGGCACATATATACAATGGAATACTACTCAGCCATAAAAAGAAATGAAACTGAGCTATTTGTAATGAGGTGGATAGACCTAGAGTCTCTCATACAGAGTGAAGTAAGTCAGAAAGAGAAAGACAAATACCATATGCTAACACATATATATGGAATTTAAGAAAAAAAATGTCATGAAGAACCTAGGGGTAAAACAGGAATAAAGACACAGACCTACTTGAGAATGGACTTGAGGATATGGGGAGGGGGAAGGGTAAGCTGTGACAAAGCAAGAGAGAGGCATGGACATATATACAGTACCAAATGTAAGGTAGATAGACAGTGGGAAGCAGCCGCAGAGCACAGGGAGATCAGCTCGGTGCTTGGTGACCGCCTGGAGGGGTGGGATAGAGAGGGTGGGAGGGAGGGAGATGCAAGAGGGAAGGGATGTGGGAACAGGTGTATATGTATGACTGATTCACTTTGTTATAAAGCAGAAACTAATAAAAAATAATAAAAAAATATTTTCTTGGGCCCTTTCTCTCTTCTCCTTCTGGGACCCCTATAATGAGAATGTTGTTGTGTTTAATGTTGTTCCAGAGGTCTCTTGGGCTGTCTTCATTTCTTTCATTCTTTTTTCTTTATTCTGTTCCTCAGTAGTGAATTCCACCATTCTGTCCTCCAGGACACTAATCCGTTTTCTGCCTCAGTTATTCTGCTATTGATTCATTCTAGTGTATTTTTTATTTCAGTTATTGTATTGTTCATCTCTGTTTGTTTGTTCTTTAATTCTTCTATGTCTTTGTGAAACTTTTCTTGCATCTTCTCGATCTTTGCCTCCATTCTGTTTCCGAGGTCCTGTATCATCTTCACTATCATTATTCTGAATTCTTTTTCTGGAAGGTGCCTATCTCCACTTCATTTAGTTGTTTTTTTTTGGGTTTTATCTTGTTCCTTCATCTGGTAGATAGCCATCTGCCTTTTCATATTGTCTATCTTTCTGTGAATGTGGTTTTCCTTCCATAGGCTCCAAACTCTGGAACTCCACACTCCACCTGATAGGCACTTTAAATATGCTTTCTCGTTCATCCCATAGGGCAAGCCCTAGGGATGACTTATTATTATCCTTTGTATCCAGGGTGGGCTTCTACAGGGCTTGGGTTGATGATAAAGTACTGCCACTTAGCCCCCAGAGGCTGTGCATTATCTGAGTACCCTCCCCTCCACATTCCCATCTATTTGTCTTCTCATCCACTCAGTAGGATTTTGATGGAATTTTTGTGTGGATGGGGTGAGGGTGGGGGATCATGATGTGCCTTCTGTTGTAGAAGGACAAGGCTTACAGGGAAGAGGCTTCTCATCTCATTGCAAAGCTGGTGAAGTCCACAGCTGATGGAGTAGCCATTGGTTCCAAAGCTGTTCCCTCTATTTTGATAAATTTGTAGAGGTGAGCTGTGCCTTCCTTTTTATAGTTGGTAGAAGGACCCTTACTAACATGCCAGTGCTTTTTTTTTTTTTTTTTTAGGAGTTTTTAAAAATTAATTAATTTATTTATTTTTGCTGTGTTGGGTCTTCATTTCTGTGTGAGGGCTTTCTCTAGTTGTGGCAAGTGGGGTCCACTCTTCATCGCGGTGCGCGGACCTCTCACTATCGTGGCCTCTCTTGTTGCAGAGCACAGGCTCCAGACGCGCAGGCTCAGTAGTTGTGGCTCACAGGCCTAGTTGCTCCGCGGCATGTGGGATCCTCCCAGACCAGGGTTCGAACCCGTGTCCCCTGCATTGACAGGCACTCTCAACCACTGCACCACCAGGGAAGCCCATGCCAGTGCTTTTTGAACCAAAGTGCTTTCAATCCCCTCATCCTTACTTTGTGTGGGCTCTGGGCTGAACCTCCTGGCCTTTGTGAGAAGCTGTTTCAGCCACTGTATCCATAGAGTGAGAGTATGGAAGGACATACGTTATCCACAGTGTCTCCTGTGTGCCCAGACACCATGAAGCCTACTTTCTAGTAGTCAGAAACAAAAAAATAAAAAATAAACAGAGAGATAAATAAGAAAAACATCAGTTAATAAAGTGATACCCAAGGATGGTTTAGAGAAGTTGACCTTCAACCCCATCAAGCACAAAACTCTTTAAAAAAAAAGTTTCTAATGCTCCATTAACTATCTTGATATGAAATTCATAGAAAATCTATCTATAAATATAATTTTAGGAGTTCACAGTATAATGAACTTTAAATATAAATATGAAGTGCATTTAGAAACATATTTTATGTAAAGATATAAAGAAATAAATATAAAATATCTTAGTTTGTGCATGACAAATATAAAATATTAATTATATATTATATATAAATATATGTAATACATTTACTAATTATAAAAAGGAAACATAAGTGGAAAGTAATTTATCAAAAAATAATATGTATTGCAATATGCAAATGCTTGAAGCCAACTACACTAGATATTGTTATTTCTCTTGTGGTTGCTCTGAGCTTTATTTAGATTTCCACTTAAGTATATTTTTCCCTACCAGTGCTTAAAGCTTATGCATATTTATGTCTTTCCCCAAATAAGAAAAAACTTCCTCCAACCTCTCCTTCTGGCACATTACTATTGTCTGGAGTTTTAAATCTGAAATGGTACAGAGTTTTTGGCAAAGGAGGGAGGTAGATCATTGCTCATTAAAAAAAACTTTCTTAATATCGTTTTTTATTTAAAAATTATCTTTAAAGGGTATAATATCGTGCTTTTTGTATATTCACAAGGGTGTGCAACTATCACCACTATATATTCCAAAATATTTTCATTACCCCAAAAAAGAAACCCCGTATCATTAGTAGTCACTCTTCACCTCCTGCCTCAGCCCCTGGCAATCACTAATCTACTTTCTGTTTCTGTGGATCTTCCTTTTCTGAACATTCCATATAAATGGAATCATATAACATGTGGCCTTTTAGACTAGCTTCTTTCACTTAACATAATGTTTTTAAGGCTCATCCATGTTATATCATATATCGTTACTTTATTTCTTTTTATTTCCGAGTGTCTTGTTGTTTCTTTTTGGATTAATTTCCCTTCTTAAAGAAGTCTTGCAAAGAGGCATAAATCTGTTGTATAAATTTTCCTTAGACCAAGTATGCTTCATAATAGCTTCATGTTATACTCACATTTAAATAAAAGATTGACTGAATAGAAATGTTTAGGTTCAAAGTTTCTTACCTTCAATACTTTAAAGATATTTCTTCATTGTTATTTAGAATCCTGATATCAATCTGGTTTCCATTCTTTTTAAGGTGACCTGTTCTTTCCCTGAAAGCATTTAAAGTGTTCTCTTTAGCTTTGCTATTCTTAAATTTCACTATGATGTGTTTAACTGTGTTTTTTCCGCATCTTGTTTAGTCTTGTTTAGCATTGGATGAGGTGTTTCAATCTAAACATTCTTTCTCTAATTCTGGGAAATTATTTCTTCAAATATTTTTCTCCTTATTCATTTATTTCGCTGCTTTAGAGATCCCTATTATGCAGATAAGGACAGTCTTACTTTTGTTTTCCATACCTCTTAACTTTTCTCTCATTCTATCCTTTCTTGAGGTTTTCTCTGAGAGTTCCTTGACCTGATTTTCCAGTTCATTAAATCTTTCTTCAGCTGCCTCCGTTCTGATACCTTTGAATTCTTTACTTGGAAAATTATATTTTTCTGTACACAATATATCTAATGTCTTTATCTTCATAGGCACTTGTTTCTCTTGCTGGTGTCCAATACTGTATCACCCTTTATGTTGGAAGTTCTTAATTATGCTCATTTTAAATTCTTTTTCCCATTACTTTTGCTTTCTCTGTTTTATTTTTCTCTATGAGTTTATGTTTTCTTCTTTTGGGACTCTCAACTGCATTGATTACTAATGTTTGCCTCGGGAGAGAGAAAACCTTGCTGTGCTTTCCAGGCTAGTTTAGGTTTGGGGGACAGGGCTGCTCTTCAAGGTGAACAGACACTTGTGTTGCATTCTTGCTCAACCACTCCCTGTTTTCCCTACTTTAGATATCATCTGTCCCCAGGGATCTCCCACTATTTCTGTCTCAGGAAAGGTGGTCATGGGTGAGTGACAGGGAGAAAATGCTTGGACTCCTGCCAGCTAGCCTGCCTGCCTTTACTCTCTGTTTCCTATTCTGGCAAGCACCGACATTGCCCTCATATTACCTGTCCAGTTCCACCTTTCCTAGGTGCTGGGTTAATATTGATGCACAAAATGATCTTTGCAGGCAAATTCAAGGAAAGAAAGGGGAACAAGAGGAAGGAAGGGATCCAGTGGCTCTGGCCTTCAACTCCAGGCCACATTCCTCCCATGATAGCTGTTGAGCTCAGCTTTGTAACCCTCCAACCTCAGCCTCTCTATCTCTTCTGTGGTGTCTCCATCCAGATTAGATTCAGGGAGAGAGTCAGCATTCCATGCTACTTTGCCATTTTTCAGCCTTAACATATTATCACTTGTCTTTCCAAATATGAAAGAAACATTAATTTGACTTCAAAGCAAGGCTATTACAGCATTTGATTGGTAAGGCATTCAGAGTAAAATGTACAAGCCCTTGGATTTAAGTGTAGTTTAATAGTTTTATATACAAAAAGAGAGCATTTCAAAACTCAATGGTCTGATTAATATTTCATCTCAATAGAAGCCCAGAGCTCAACAAATAACTCCACTCTCAGTAGGATAGGATTCAGTTGGTTGGAGTTTGGCTCTCAATTTCTAAATATACAAAGTGGGAAGATGCTTGTAAGGACATCTGTCTAGGCAGTTGCCAGTCCTGATCTCAAAGGCAATCCATTAATACAACTATTAGAGAGAGTGGTTTTTGGTGGGAGAGTATACATTTGAATTACTTCTTCATTCAAAAAGTACTTACTGATCACCTATGCTGTACCAGACTCTGTGCTAAGATCTTCACAAGACATTCTTTTATGTGAGTGATAACCAGAGTTTTAAAGTATAAACTGATCATATATTTCATGACATTGAGCATACTGTCTGAAGAAAGATTCCTATTGTCTTCTTGTTCTATTAAAATTCTGGCCTGTGCTAAAGTTTGGACTATGTTATTGGTGAAATTTTGTTCAATAACACTTTGATGGTTCAAGAAATACTGTATCAGAGGGATGGCTATTTTTTAGACTATCCTTTTAGACTCTGTTATAGAAAAGTTGCCATCCTGGCCTGCAGACATGGAGCTGAGAGCAGAGAATCAGTAGAGGGACTCCTAGGCAAATACTAGGCTTGCTGTGGCCCACATGCAGTACAATAAATTGTCTGGAAGCTAGTTAAAAAATGGATTCTTGGACCTTTCCAAGAGATTCTGAACTAGTGTCTCTAGGGTTGGTGGCCCTGACATCTGAAAAATTCAGGGCCTTGGCTATGTGTGGGTCTCTCCTGTGATCCTAGGGCAGATCAGATGGGAACTGCTCACGTAGGAAGAAGGAAAGGACAGCCCCAAGGGACAGGCAATATTGGTGGGACACTGGAGCCATAATAGAGAATTAAAATATATTCAGAAGACAGCTGAGTTAAAAACTCTTGAGAGGGCTTCCCTGGTGGCGCAGTGGTTGAGAGTCCGCCTGCTGATGCAGGGGACACGGGTTTGTGCCCCGGTCCGGGAAGATCCCACATGCTGCGGAGAGGCTAGGCCTGTGAGCCATGGCCACTGAGTCTGCACGTCCTGAGCCTGTGCTCTGCAATGGGAGAGGCCACAACAGTGAGAGGCCCACGTACCGCAAAAAAAAAAAAAAAAAAAAAAAAACTCCTGAGAAATAAGATTATATATCAAGATAAATGCGTGAGATGATAGAATTGTTCACAATTCATTGTGTTATGAAAAGGGAGCCAAGAGTTAGGTACAGGATGAGTGAACCAAATTAAGATCCATAACACTGGAACACAGTAGAACTTAACTTTTAATTAGAGCCTTGTGTCTGTTGTCATGCATGAAGATCCCGTCAAGATTCCATTGATGTATAGAGAGATTATTTTGCACAGTCCTAAGGGGAAGATGGCATACTCATTTATCCATTCATTCATTGATATATTCATTTGATCAGCAGCTAGATGTGGCATATTCATTACTCAACAAATATTGAGGGGCTCTTATATGCCAGGCACTGTGTGAATGGTAAGACTGGAAAGGTAGGCAGGGACCAAACCATCCAGGGCCAGGTGAAGTTTTGCCTCTATCCTAAAAGCAAATGGAAGTCACTGAATGATTCTAGGAAGAGACGTAACATGATCAGATGGCATGTTGAAAGTCCATTCCATTGCAGTGCAGAGGAGAGATTAGAGGGGACGGGCATGGCTACAGGCAGGCCAGATGGGAGACTGTCAGTTTCCAGATGAGAAGCAATGGTTTGGACTGGGTGATGCAGAAGTAACAGGAAATGGACAGATGTGAGAGATAGTTAAGGGGTAAAATTGCATTGTAGGACATGATGCTAGACTGAATATGGGGAGCTTTTTAGGGAGAGAGAGATGCCAGAAATCACTCCTGGATTTCTGGCTTGATCAGCTAGATGGATGATGGTGCTATTATTCCCTGAGAGAGGAAACAATGGAAGAAGTTAGGCTGTGAATTATGATGCTTATGGTCAAGCCATGTCTTCTGCCTACTTCTGCTCCCCTGTTGCCCCAATAGACCACTTTGGTTCCCACCATGTGCCCCTCATTGACCACTTTGGTTACCTCCACAGAACCTTGACTCATCATTGCTCAGGGCCCTGCTCTGGAGAAAAATGTTTGCTAAACTAGTTGATGACCATTATGGGAAAGCCATTAGGTAAAATAATTGGGAGAGGACAGGAAATTACCAAGCCCCACCCAGTGACAGTGGGAAGGGAAGAACCTGGATGGTTTAGTTTTGGAAATTCTTTGAGATGGTTACCAGGCCACTGACATTCACCTTTCTGGCTTTTGTAAGTAAAAGCCATGTGTTTATCAGAATTGGCTAACAAGCACTGCCTGTTGTGCTTTCATTTTTTTCTGACTCCTCTGGAGCTTATGAACAGGAAAATGTTAAAAAGGTAGGCAGGGGGCTTTCCTGGTGGCACAGTGGTTGAGAATCCACCTGCCAGTGCAGGGGACACGGGTTTGATCCCTGGTCTGGGGAAATCCCACATGCTGCGGAGCAGCTAAGCCCATGTGCCATTGCTACTGAGACCGCACTCCAGAGCCGGGGCTCTGCAACAAGAGAAGCCACAGCAATGAGAAGCCCGCGCACCGCAATGAAGAGTAGCCCTCACTCGCCGCAACTAGAGAAAAGCCCGTGCACAGCAACGAAGACCCAATGCAGCCAAAAAGAAATAAAAAACAGTAGATTAAAAAAAAAAAAAAAGGCAGGCAGAAGACATTATTCAGCCAGACAGTGATATTTATTGACCCCACTGTATACAAAACTCTCTACTAGTTTTTTGAAGAGGTAAAAAAGAAATGGCTCCCAAGAAAAGAAAAAGTAGAAGCAAAACATCCAGGTAGTCTATAAATTGTACAATCAACTCTTAAAGAACTAAGAGAGGCGTGATCAATTATCATGAGGCTCTAGGGACAGGAGCTGAGAGCTCAGCAGAGACAGGCAACTGAGTTTTAGTGGTTTATTTGTAGGGGGTGGGGTGGATGCTGGCAGGCTGCTTGGAGATATGGGAGAGTATTGAGGCTGGAATTTTGTAGACTGTGGCTATTTCTCTTCCTCTCACTTTTTCGCTGGAAAGGATCACTAAAACTCCCAAACAGGCAAGTGAGCTGCTGATGTAAATCATAGAAGTTATAAGCACATCTTCTTGGAAAACATACCCTTTGTATGTAATTTTAGAGAAAATGGAATTAATTCTTTCTGTTTAGTGGCTGAGTTGATCAAGTAAAACTATTAAAATGGAAAATAATGTTTAGAGAATGTTACAGTGTAAATTAAGAAGGGTAAGCACTTTCCCTTACTTTGAGATTCAGAAATAAGAAAGGAGTCAATCCATGTATGGGGTCTAGTGCCTCAGGAGTTTCTGAATAATGTCATGAAGCTGTATGGGGAACATTGTGGGAAACTGAGGGAGCGGCTTAAATACCATTTCCTGGCTGCCTACTGTGTATCTGAGTCAGTCCCTGCAGATACTACTTCACTCAGTCCTCTCAACAATCCTATTAAATGGGTGCTATATCCCCATTTTTAAAGAAAAGAAATGAAGTTTCAGTGATATTAGTCACACAGTTAGTACAGGACAGAATCAGATCCAAAAGAGTTCGGCTGGATTCCATAGTCTGTGATATTGTGTTGTCTCCTGTTTTCTCCGTGCCCTTCCCACTCCTTCACTTTTTTTTTTTTTTTTTTTCTTTTTGCGGTATGTGGGCCTCTCACTGTTGTGGCCTCTCCCGTTGCGGAGCACAGGCTCCGGACGCGCAGGCCCAGCGGCCATGGCTCACGGGCCCAGCCGCTCCGCGGCATATGGGATCCTCCCAGACCGGGGCACGAACCCGTATCCCCTGCATCGGCAGGCGGACTCTCAACCACTGCGCCACCAGGGAGGCCCCTTCACTTTTTTTTTTTTCCAACCTGTAGAGAATTACTCAGTCTATGAGCTGCATAAGGAAGTTCCCACAGCTACCTTCTCCCCAAGGCATTGGCACTAGAGCAGTGGTTCTGAGTGTGATCCTTAGACCATCAGCCTTGGCATCACCTGGAACTTGTCAGACACACAGGAAACTCTGGGGTGGGGTCCAGCAATCTGTGTTGTAACAAGCCCTCCAGAGGAAACCAGTGACTTGGAGGGATTCCCTGGGGATATTTGTCAAGGCATCTCCAAGAAGTACTCTGGAGTAATTCAAGGAAGTAACTAGAACTCTCTGGGGTTCGACTTTCCATGGGTGGCAGCTAATTTCCTGAGGGACTGCACAGGGACCTATGCATGCCTGCAACATGTGCCTGGCACTATAGGAAACCCTCCTGGAATCTTCCTTCTCCAGCCAGGTGGCCTTGGCTCTCTGGGGCTTATAAACTAAGCCAGCTGGTTCTCCCTTGCCATTGCAGGACAGGATGGGGTGTCAGCCAGCCAGGCAGGGGCTCTTGTTGTCACACTCCCCTCCATGTTCTAGTTGTCTTCCTGGCGGGGAGGGTAGCACTGCAGAAGAGAGCAAGCTGCTCTGGTGGGAGCTCCTCCAGGCTGGGGCTGGTGGGAGGAGGACCTCATATTTGAAGGGGTTGTGACCCCGCACCTGAGGAAGGTGTGTACTTGCTGAGAAGCCAAAGAGTGGGAGCAAGAGAAAAGAATCCCAGCAGGTTCTAACACCGAGGAGAAGGGCAGATGCAGAAAGGGGAACATACCTGAGACGAGGAGCCACACATCAGGACTATCTGGATAAAATAAGAGAGGTTAGAGCCCTTCAGAAATTTTAGAACGTTGGCTGGCTGATACTGCTGTAGCTGGTCTATAGCCCTTCATCTGGAAACCACTGCTGACTGTTACAAAATGATGAGAGCCCTCTTCGTATAAGGGCCAGCAACGGCTGAGTCACCTGGGATTCGTGTGCATTTTCATCATAGTCCCTTGAAACTTTTTTTTTTTTTTTAGTTAGTACATTGGTTTGGCTGTTTTTAAAGAGATAAAACCAAGGGCTAAACCAGATAGAAGATTAATTTCTCCTTACATAAAAGTCTGAGGTGGCTGGGCATCCACAGTGGGGTGTTGGCTGGATCCACAATGTTATCCCAGAGACCCAGGTCCTTCTCTCTTGATGCCTGCCCCCATCCACATGACCAAAACTGGCTCACAAGTACCACATCAGTGTTCCAGCCCTCAGGAAGAGGGAAAAAGGAAGCAGAGTGCATTAGCCAGCTGGGTCTGCTATATCAACATACCATAGACTGAGTGTCTTAAACCAGCAGTCCCCAAACTTTTTGGTACCAGGTACCGGTTTCATGGAAGACAATTTTTCCATGGACCGGAGCGTGGGCAGGGAAGGTTTCAGGATGATTCAAGTGCATTACATTTATTGTGCACTTTATTTCTATTATTATTACATTGTAATATATAATGAAATAATTATACAACTCACTATAATGCAGAATCAGTGGAATTGCATTTCCTGCAACTAGATGGTCCCATCTGGGGGTGATGGGAGACAGTGACACCCAAAGTGTGTTGCTTATGTCCAGTCTACTGTGTAATCCCCTTTCAGTTGCTGTCACTGCAGAAAACCCTGCTTCACAAAGATAGGATGTTGGAAATGGAAGCAGGCTTTTCAGTGCTTTTGTGGCAATCTCAGGATATTCCACCTTGACTTTAATCCAGAACATATGGAGATTTGAAGTTGTCTCAAACATACTTTTAAGGCTATCATCATTTGTGATCTCAAGCAGTTGATTCTCTTCTAGCACAGACAAAGTCAATTCATCTGACTTATTCACAAATGGGTCGCGGATCCATTCCTTCCCAGTTCAGGGGTCTTTTGTGGTTGGAAAGTAATGCTTAAACACTTTTGAAAGCTTAGATAGGTGATCATACACCAGCTGGGAGAAAGAAGGCCCTGGCTCAGTCTCTTTCAAAATCTCTGCTAATGTTTGAAACTGTCAAAAATCCCAATGTTAAATTGTCGCCCCCATAATTCCAGTTTGGCTTTGAATGCAGCCACTTTATCTGTTGACTTGAACACAGTTGTCATTCTCCCCTGAAGTGACAGATTGAGTTCCTGAGCAGGTTGAATATGTCACACAAGTAAGCAAATTTTGCGACCCATTCTGTGTCACTGAAATGTGCTGCCAGTGGTGACTGTTTTTCTAAACAAAATCTCTAGAGCAGCTCTTGTAACTCAAAAACTCTGGCCAGTGATCTACCTTTAGAAAACCATCTCACTTCTGTGTATAAGAGAGGATGTATGTGCTCTGCGTCCATCTCCTCACAGAGCTGCATGAACAGACGTGAGTTAAGGGCATGTACCTTAATATGGTTGATAATTTTAATCATATCCTGCAAAACGTTGTTAAGTTCAGGTGACATTTTTTGGCTAGCCAGCATTTCTCTTTGGATGACACAGTGCATAGACTCATATTCAGAAGTGACCTCTTCGACCTGAGTAGTGAAACCAGAAAGTCGTCCAGTCATGGCAGCCGCTCCATCCATGCATATACCAACACGAAATGACCAATTCAGTTTTCCTGATATGTAATCATTCAAAGACTTGAATAGTTCTGCAGCTGTGGTATTGGTTGGCAACAAAAGTGCATATAACATCCTCATGCACATCCTCCTGAAAAATTTACCGCACAAAAACAAGCATTGTTGCCTTGTTGTCAACATCGGTAGACTTGTCAAGCTGGATTGCGTACCACAGTGACTCATTAATCCTCTCTAACAACTGTGTCTCAACATCCTCTGCTATTTCATCAATTCATTTAGTTATGGTGCTAGCTGAAGGAGGAACACGTGCCACCTTTTGAACTGCAGCCTCTCCTAAAAATTCATGACAAATGTCCTTAGCAGCAGGCAGGATCAACTCTTCACCAATAGTAAAGGGCTTCTTAGCTTTAGCAATGCATTTAGGCACTAAGATGATGCTCTCAGTGCAGACACATTTGATGAAGTGGTGACCTTCAGTAATTACTTCTGTTCTTACTTTTTTCTTTTGAAAAACTCCAAAGGCTTGTCTTTTAATGCAGGGTGCTTGGTCTCCATGTGGCAAAGCAGTTTTCAAGGTTTCATGGCTTTGTTGGAGAGCCGGTTGCCACATATTATACAAAGTGGGCTTGGAGAATGTGAATCACCTGTTGCAATGAACCTGTAATTTAAGTAGGACTCTTGGTATTTTCTTTTAAATGCAGCTTTCATTTGGTGGCAGTCTTAGAGTTTTCTGCTGTCTCATCATTGGGTCTTGCCCCTTTTTCAAAGAAGCTCTCCAGCGACATTTGTTATTTTACTCATTTTGGCTAGGGTTAGCTTGGGAACTTACCAAAACTGTGATTGAGACAAGTGTGCAGTGAGGGAACGAGACGCGGACAGAATTGGTAAACAAAATAATGGGCGGGCCAAGTGTGGATTGAAACAAGTGTCAGATTCTGACTTAAAACCTGCCACCAGATGCAGCTGTACAATTGAAGTACATCAACTCACTTGCCACGATAAAGCCTTCCATGAGATGCAGTTAATTGTCACTTGCCACTAACTGATAGGGTTTTGATATAAGTCTGCAAGCAATTGATTTATTACGATCTCTTTGCACTCAAACTTCTCTGCTAATGATAATCTGTATTTGCAGCCACTCCCCAGTGCTAGCATCATGGCCTCAGCTCCACCTCGGATCATCGGGCATTAGATTCTCAGAAGGAGCGCGCAACCTAGATCCCTCGCATGCACAGTTCACGGTAGGGTTTGCACTCATATGAGAATCTAATGTCGCCACTGATCTGACAGGAGGTGGAACTCATTCGGTAATGTGAGCGATGGGGAACGGCTGTAAATACAGATGAAGCTTCGCTTGCTAACCCACCACTCACCTCCTGCTGTGCTGCCCAGTTCCTAACAGGGCATGGACTGGTACCAGTCTGTGGCCTGGGGGTTGGGGACCCCTGGCTTAAATGACAGATATTTATTTCTCTCAGTCTGGAGGCTGGAGGTGTGAGATCAGAATGCCAGTGGGATCAAGTTCTGATGAGGGCCCTCTTCCTGGCTTGTGGTTAGCCATCTTCTTGTGGTATCCTCACATGGCAGAGAGAGAGGGCTCTCATCTCTTTGTCTTCTTATAAGAGTCATAACCCTGTAATGGGTCCCTGTCTTCATGACCTTATTTAAATGTAATTACCTCCCCAAAGTCCCACCTCCTAATATCATTACTTGAGAGTTAGGGCTTCAACAGATGAATTTTGAGGGGGGACACAACATTGAATCCACAACTCAGGGCAAACAGCTTCCTTTTAATTACGTAAACCCAAAGTTGCAGACGTTAATTTCACTCACATCCTACTGGCCAAAATCTGTTCATATGACCATATCTGTTGCTGGGGAGGTGGAGGAAAAAAGTCTTTATCTGGGTAGCCATTGCTCAGCTAAAATTTGGGGAGTTTGGTTATTAAAACGAAAGGGAGAGAAGTCAAAGAAACACACAGCAGATGAAGGAGCAAGGCAAAAAGCCACCAGACCTAACAACTGAAGAGGAAATAGGCAGTCTACCTGAAAAAGAATTCAGAATAGTGATAGTAAAGATGATCCAAAATCTTGGAAATAGAATGGAGAAAATACAAGAAACGTTTAACAAGGACCTAGAAGAACTAAAGAGCAAACAAACAGTGATGAACAACACAATAAATGAAATTAAAAATTCTCTAGGAGGGATCAATAGCAGAATAACTGAGGCAGAATAACCTGGAAGATAAAATAGTGGAAATAACTACTGCAGAGCAGAGTAAAGAAAAAAGAATGAAAAGAATTGAGGACAGTCTCAGAGACCACTGGGACAACATTAAATGGACCAACATTTGAATTATAGGGGTCTCAGAAGAAGATGAGAAAAAGAAAGGGACTGAGAAAATATTTGAAGAGATTATAGTTGAAAACTTTGCTAATATGGGAAAGGAAATAGTTAATCAAGTCCAGGAGGCACAAAGAGTCCCATACAGGATAAATCCAAGGAGAAACAAGCCAAGACACATATTAATCAAACTATCAAAAATTAAATACAGAGAACAAATATTAAAAGCAGCAAGGGAAAAACAACAAATAACACATAAGGGAATCTCCATCAGGTTAACAGCTGAACTTTCAGCAGAAACTCTGCAAGCCAAAAGGGAGGGACAGGACATATTTAAAGTGATAAAGGAGAAATACCTACAACCACGATTACTCTACCAACAAGGATCTCACTCAGATATCATGGAGAAATTAAAAGCTTTACAGACAAGCAAAAGCTAAGAGAATGCAGCACCACCAAACCAGCTTTACAACAAATGCTAAAGGAAATTGTCTAGGCAGGAAACAAAAGAGAAAGAAAAGACCTACAATAATAAACCCAAAACAATTTAGAAAATGGTAATAGGAACATACATACTGATAATTACCTTAAATTAAAATGGATTAAATGCTCCAACCAAAAGACATAGACTGGCTAATGGATACAAAAACAAGACCCATATATAAGCTGTCTACAAGAGGCCCACTTCAAACCTAGGGACACATAGAGACTGAAAGTGAAGGGATGGAAAAAGATATTCCATGCAAATGGAAATCAAAAGAAAGCTGGAGAAGCAATTCTCATATCAAACAAAATAGACTTTAAAACAAAGACTATTACAAGAGACAAAGAAGGACACTACATAATGAACAAGGGATCAATCCAAGAAGAAGATATAACAATTGTAAATATTTATGCACCCAACATAGGAGCACCTCACTACAAAAGGCAAATGCTAACAGCCATAATAGGGGAAATCGACAGTAACAAAATCATAGTAGGGAACTTTAACACCCCACTTTCACCAATGGACAGATCATCCAAAATGCAAATAAATAAGGAAACACAAGCTTTAAATGATACATTATACAAGATGGACTTAATTGATATTTATAGGACATTCCATCCAAAAACAACAGAACACACATTCTTCTTAAGAGCTCATGGAACATTCTCCAGGATAGATAATATCTTGGTCCACAAATCAAGCCTTTGTAAATTTAAGAAAATTGAAATTGTATCAAGTATCTTTTCCAAACACAACGCTATGAGACTAGATATCAATTACAGGAAAAAATCTGTAAGAAATACAAACACATGGAGGCTAAACAACACACTACTTAATAACCAACAGATCACTGAAGAAATCAAAGAAAAAATAAAAAAATTCCTAGAAACAAATGACAATGAAAGCACAACGACCCCATACTTATGGGATGCAGCAAAAGCAGTTCTAAGAGGGAAGTTTATAGCAATACAATCCTACCTTAAGAAACAAGAAACATCTCGAATAAACAACCTGACCCTGCACCTAAAGCAATTAGAGAAAGAAGAACAAAAAAACCCCAAAGTTAGCAGAAGGAAAGAAATCATAAAGATCAGATCAGAAATAAATAAAAAAGAAATGAAGGAAATGATAGCAAAGATCAATAAAGCTGGTTCTTTGAGAAGATAAACAAAATTGATAAACCATTAGCCAGACTTATCAAGAAAAAAAGGGAGAAGACTCAAATCAATAGAGTTAGAAATGAAAAAGGAGAAGTAACAACTGACACTGCAGATATACAAAGGATCATGAGAGTTTACTACAAGCAACTATATGCCAATGAAATGGACAACCGGGAAAAAATGGACAAATTCTTAGAAATGCACAACCTTCTGAGACAGAACCAGGAAGAAATAGAAAATTTGAACAGACCAATCACAAGCACTGAAATTGAAACTGTGATTTAAAATCTTCCAACAGGGGCTTCCCTGGTGGCGCAGTGGTTGAGAGTCCACCTGCCGATGCAGGGGACACGGGTTCGTGCCCCGGTCCGGGAAGATCCCGCATGCCGCAGAGTGGCTGGGCCCGTGAGCCATGGCCACTGAGCCTGCGCATCTGGAGCCTGTGCTCCGCAACGGGAGAGGCCACAAAAGTGAGAGGCCCGCATACCACAAAAAAAAAAAAAAAAAAAAATCTTCCAACAAACAAAAGCCCAGGACCAGATGGCTTCACAGGCAAATTCTATCAAACATTTAGAGAAGAGCTAACACCTACCCTTCTCAAACTCTTCCAAAATATAGAAGAGGGAGGAACACTCCCAAACTCATTCTATGAGGCCATCATCACTCTGATACCAAAACCAGACAAAGATGTTACAAAGAAAGAAAACTACAGGCCAATATCTCTGATGAACATAGATGCAAAAACCCTCAACAAAATACTAGCAAACGGAATCCAACAGCAAATTAAAAGGATCATACACTATGATCAAATGGGGTTTATCCCAGGAATGCAAGGATTCTTCAATATACACAAATCAATCAACGTGATACACCATATTAAAAAATTGAAGGAGAAAAACCATATGATCATCTCAATAGATGCAGAGAAAGCTTCCGACAAAATTCAACACCCATTTATGATAAAAACCCTCCAGAAAGTAGGCATAGAGGGAACTTTCCTCAACATACTAAAGGCCATATATGACAAACCCACAGCCAACATCGTCCTCAATGGTGAAAAACTGAAACCATTTCCACTAAGATCAGGAAAAAGACAAGTTTGCCCCCTCTCACAACTATTATTCAACATAGTTTTGGAAGTTTTACCAACAGCAGTCAGAGAAGGAAAAATAAATAAAAGGAATCCAAATTGGAAAAGAAGAAGTAAAGCTGTCATTGTTTGCAGATGACTTGATACTATACATAGAGAATCCTAAAGATGCTACCAGAAAACTACTAGAGCTAATCAATGAATTTGATAAAGTAGCAGGATACAAAATTAATGCACAGAAATCTCTTGCATTCCTATACACTAATGATGAAAAATCTGAAAGTGAAATTAAGAAAACACTTCCATTTACCATTGCAACAAAAAGAATAAAATAGGAATAAACCTACTTAAGGAGGCAAAATACCTGTATGCAGAAAATTATTAGACACTGATGATAGAAATTAAAGATGATACAAATAGATGGAGAGATATACTATGTTCTTGGATTGGAAGAATCAACATTGTGAAAATGACTCTACTACCCAAAGCAATCTACAGATTCAATGCAATCCCTATCAAACTACCACTGGCATTTTTCACAGAAGAAGAACAAAAAATTTCACAATTTGTATGGAAACACAAAAGACCCTGAATAGCCAAAGCAATCTTGAGAAAGAAAAACAGAGCTGGAGGAATCAGGCTCCCTGACTTCAGACTCTACTACAAAGCTACAGTAATCAAGACAGTATGGTACTGGCACAAAAACAGAAATATAGATCAATGGAACAAGATAGAAAGCCCAGAGATAAACCCATGCATATATGGTCACCTTATCTTTGATAAAGGAGGCAAGAATATACAATGGAGAAAAGACAGCCTCTTCAGTAAGTGGTGCTGGGAAAACTCGACAGCCTACATGTAAAAGAATGAAATTAGAACACGCCCTAACACCATACAGATAAATAAACTTTAGGATTAAAGACCTAAATGAAGGCCAGACACCATCAAACTCTTAGAGGAAAACATAGGCAGAACACCCTATGACATAAATCACAGCAAAGTCCTTTTTGACTCACCTTCTAGAGAAATGGAAATAAAAACAGAAATAAATAAATGGGACCTAATGTAACTTAAAAGCTTTTGCACAGCAAAGGAAACCATAAACAAGACCAAAAGACAACCCTCAGAATGGGAGAAAATATTTGTAAATGAAACAACTGACAAAGGATTAATCTCCAAAACATACAAGCAACTCATGCAGCTCAATATCAAAAAAACAAACAACCCAATCCAAAAGTGGGCAGAAGCCCTAAATAGATATTTCTCCAAAGAAGATATACAGATTGCCAACAAACACAAGAAAGAATACTCAGTATCATCTATCATTAGAGAAATGCAAATCAAAACTACAATGAGATATCATCTCACACCAGTCAGAATGGCCATCATCAAAAAATCTACAAACAATAAATGCTGGAGAGGGTGTGGAGAAAAGGGAAGCCTTCTGCACTGTTGGTGGGAATGTAAATTGATACAGCCACTATGGAGAACAGTATGGAGGTTCCTTAAAAAACTAAAAATAGAACTACCATATGACCCAGCAATCCCACTACTGGGCATATGCCCTGAGAAAACCATAATTCAAAAAGAGTCATGTACCAAAATGTTCATTGCAGCTCTATTTACAATAGCCAGGACATGGAAGCAACCTATGTGTCCATCAACAGATGAATGGGTAAAGAAGATGTGACACATATATACAATGGAATATCACTCAGCCATGAAAAGGAATGAAACTTGAGTTATTTGTAGTGAGGTGGATGGACCTAGATACTGTCGTACAGAGTGAAGTAAGTCAGAAAGAGAAAAACAAATACCATATGCTAACACATATATATGGAATCTAAGAAAAAAAAAGAAATAAAAAAAATGGTCAGAAGAATCTAGGGGCAAGATGGGAATAAAGATGCAGACCTACTAGAGAATGGACTTGAGGATATGGGCAGGGGGAAGGGTAAGCCGGGACGAAGTGAGGGAGTGGCATGGACATATATACACTACCAAACGTAAAATAGATAGCTAGTGGGAAGCAGCTGCATAGCACAGGGAGATCAGCTCGTGCTTTGTGACCACCTGGAGGGGTGGGATAAGGAGGGTCAGAGGGAGGGAGATGCAAGAGGGAAGAGATAGGGTGACATATGTATATGTATAGCTGATTCGCTTTGTTGTAGGGCAGAAGCTAGCACACCACTGTGGAGCGATTATACTCCAATCAAGATGTTAAAATAAAATAAAATAAATTAAAGATGCCTTCAAAAAAAAGGAAAGGGAGAGAAAGATACTGTAACTTAATCAGATGTCTTTCCAAAGGGCTTTGCTCGCTATACCTCTCTTTCCCAAGCCAACACTTTCTATTCTTAAGCTCCATCTCCTGTCCTGTCTTTGTATGTATTCTGCCCTCCTTTGTTCATGCACATGGCCCTAGACATTGTGAAGGTGTCTCAGAGGCTGTGATCAGGTCTGTATCTGTCACACTGGATGCCATATTTTAAGCTGCCTGGGGCTACACTTCCTAGGGTGGGGGTGGAAAGGTGAAGGTAAGGGCTCAATAAATGGCAGAGAGTCCAGTGGTCCTGGACTCACTCCTAGCACTTGCTCACACTTGATTTTAGACATTTCCACAGATTCTTAAAATAGACATTCCCAGTTTTGCTTTGTCTGTAGGCTTTCATTGAATCAGTACCTATTTACCTGCATTTCCTACACCATAAATATCTGTCACCACACAATAAAATCCAATGTTTACCCTCCAGCACCTTACCCATCATATATTCTTACCCATCAAATATTCTCAAATTTAATGGGCAAATCATTCAACAAAAGTTTATAGATTGTGGGCTATGGGGCAAGCCTTATTTGTGGTTGACTTTCTAGCATCTAACACAAAATGGGCATATAATAAATATTCTCTGAAAGAATGAATGATTAACAAATGATTTTAAAAATTCATTTGGAGATGAAGTAAACTGTCCTAAAAGAGTTTATTGTTCCATGGGGGAAATGAACATGCTGACAAGGACTCATAACATCTCTCTGGAAGTGTTCTGGTTGCCCAACCCCACTCTCTCATCACACCATGCAACAGGCTTTCCAGTGTGGATGGGTGTATTGTCCACCCACTGGATCAGTCTGCTCACCTCTCTGCAGGTGTGCTTTTGAATTAGCTCATCCCGGGGGGTTCTCAACAGCAGTAGTGCTGACATTTTTGGATCTGATAATTCTTTGCTGTCCTGTAGGTCATTTGCATTATGGGATGTGTAGCAGCATCCCTGGTGTCTACCCACTTGATGCCAGCAAAAGCCCTCCTCCAGCTGTGATAATCACGTATGTCTGCAGAGGTCCCCTGGAGGGCAAAAGCACCCTCCTTTGAGAATGATTGTGGTAAATCCACCAGACATCTCTTCTGCAAGGTGAACTGCAGATGCTGACCAAGAACTTGTGAAGTACTTGAGGATGAGTCAGTGCTTTTCACTCAGGGACACTGGCTCTTCCCAAGGTTTCCGGCTCATGCAGGAAGTTGGACTTCTCACTTGGTGAAAATATACATCTTATTCCTAAACTTTCACAACAGAATGACAACTCTGCCTCCCTCACGTCTGGTTTTAAAGCATACAGTTCTCACTCTAACCAACACTCCCAAATCTTTGCACTAAGGCAGAGGTTAGAAATTCATTCAAGAATTAATGAAAATCAGGGGCCGCCAGGATTCACTGTAGGCATCTGATCTTTGAGAGGCAGGTTAATGACCATGTTTATGTCCTTGGGGACATTGTTATGCACAAACTTTACTGCACATCAGAATCATCTGGGGAGTTTGTTTAAATGCATGTTTTGGCCCCATTTCCAGAGATTCTGATTCAGTAGTTTTGGGGCAAAAGTCAGGAAGCTACATTTTCTAAAAAGCCCTTCCAGGTAATCCGTGGGCTACACTTTGAGAAATGGTATTTATTTCTTCAAATTATACTATTTCTGTGTGAAATTAGACAATCATAAAGAAAGGCTCTTGTATCATATTATCTCAGTCCCCTTAAGGAATGCCTTTGATATGTCACAATGTAATGTTATATATTCAGACTTTATAAATAAATTTGGTCTAAAAAGTGCTTGTTTATATTCAAAATTCTGGACTTTATCCAGGGTATCACTTGATGCCCCTGCATAAGGACACATGTGATGAATTTTTTCTGGGATTTAGTTGACAGTATTTTCTCCACAAATATGTGTGTGTGTATTTATATTTATATATTTAGTGGGAGATGGGGAAGGAAATACAGCTCAAAGTTTGTGATCTAATGCATGTCCCTTTTTGCTTCAGTGTCTGTCAACCCCTTCCTGGTTTATCTAGTACTGCTGTGACTTGCTCTCAGATGCTCTGCTGTGTCCAAATCCAGAACCATGGAATCCCAGCTTGGTAGGAAGTTAGAAACTGCTCTCCATAAGGAGGAAATCTGAAGTTGTCAGAACTGTTCTCCCTTATGAGCTTTTAATTAGAGCCCCAGCTTTTGTCATAGTTGGCCTTACTGTCTCCTGTCCAGGTCCTGGCTTTCACTCCAGTTCTTACCAGGACCAAGCCTGCCCCCAACCCCAGCCTGGCTGCCCTTTGCTTGCTTCTTGCCAGCTCTTTACCCTATCCCTTGGGAGCTGGATCATGTTTTTATTATCAATCCAGCTGCATTCCTGGCTCCAAAAGCAAGATTCAGTGACTACCGTGAAAGCTCATCTCTGATATCTACCAACACCAAAATTCACGATGACCTGAAAGTCCCAACAAACCAGAGAGCAAGACCAACACCATTTCTCTCATGAACAGAAAATTTATGGGAAAATTTCACAATCACTGCAATTAATTTATAAGGTAACAGGCTTCCTTTGTGTCTTAGAGTTCTCTAGAGACTATCTATTTATCTATGTATCTATGTATCTATGTATCTATCTATCTACTATAAGGAATTGACTCATGCTGTTATGAATGCTGAGAAATCCCACAATCTGCAGTTAGTGAGCTGGAGACCCAGGAGAGCTGATGGTGTAATTCAGGCCTTCAATAGCTTGGATGAGGCCCACCCATATAGGGAAGGGCAATCTGCTTTATTCAATCTACTGAACAAAAAAAGTACAGTCCTGCCCTTGGGGATATTACACACTATAGAGAAAGGTGACATTGAAAAAACAATGTGAAGTTCCTTAAGTGTGGCAAGGGTAGGGAGAGAAAAGGGGCTCAAAGGGACTACTAATCTTGTCTGAGAATGGGGAAGGGAGGACCTAAGTTAAGATTTGAGATATCTAGGGAAAGGTAAAGAACATAAGATGTGCAAGGTGTGAAGGCATATCAGTTCCAGAAACTGATTGACGACCAACCTGGCAGGTGATGAGAACGAGGCTAGAAATGCAGGCAGGAGCCGGCTGTGGGGCACACTGCAGGCCTTGGTAATTAAAGCCAATCAGAAGTACCAAAGGGATTTAAGAAGAGGAGAGACATGATCAAGTTACTCTGGAGTCAGTGTGTAATAGTCCTAAATAAAAAATGAAGAGATACTAATTGTGTTTTGAAGTCCAGTTTAAGTGTGTTTTATTATATGATTACTTAAAATTTTCTATTGATTGGTATATTTTATTAGTCACAACACCAAACTGGGTAAATAGTTACCTAGTTTCTAAGAAATGGGAAATAATCTATGGCTAAGTGATGGCTATGTCACGTTCTATTGTGGTTGTTTCTAATTAACCTTCCTAACATGCAAGTCTGTTGTAAAAACTGATGGGTTTAAAGTGATTTTGTCAACCTAGGGACTTCCCTGGTGGCATAGTGGTTAAGAATCCACCTGCCAATGCAGGGGACATGGGTTCGATCCCTGGTCCAGGAAGATCCCACATGCCATGGAGCAACTAAGCCCATGCACCACAACTACTGAGCCTACGTGCTGCAACTACTGAAGCCCATGTGCCTAGAGCCCACTCTCCACAACAAGAGAAGCCACTGAAAATGAGAGGCCCACGCACTGCAACAAAAGTGTAGCCCCCGCTCGCCACAACTAGAGAAAGCCAGAGCACTGCAACGAAGACCCCACGCAGCCAAATAAATAAATAAAGTGATTTTATCAGCCTAATGAAATCCAGAGCTAGGGCTTTATAAAGGAGTAAACCATCTCTCTCTGACAGAGAGAGATGCAGACTCACTGAGATGGCAGCGTTGCCCTTAAGAAATGTGTTTTCATCTCTTTCTCGCAAACTCACTATTAATTTCCCTCCTTTGTCCAGAACTGTTTCCTGAGTCACTGCTAGGTCTCCACAGCTTTAAGATAATGCATGTCAGGACTGTTTTAGTTGCAAGTCAGTGAAATTCCAACTCAAAATGACTGGAGCAAAGATGGGAATTCAGGCTTGATGTTGGGTACGATGGGGTGTAGGGTCTCTTAAGAGCTCCTGCCCACCTTTCCTGTGGGCCAGTTTTGGCTCTAGGGAAGCACCCTGCTGATGGTGGCAGATGGCTGTCAGTAGGTATGGCCTTACCAAGTCTTACCTTCTCAGGACGTCCAGCAGAATTTCCCTTCTCCAACATTTCCAACAGAAGTCTTGGAATTGAGTCCCATGTGTTCCACTTGGTCTGGGTCACAAGCCACCTCAGGGATTAGGGCTGGGGCCAGTCCCACAAAACCCAGATGGACTGAGAGTGGGGAGAGGAATTGATACAGGGAAGGAAAGACCACTAAGGTCCACATGAGCACTAAAGAGGGGCCAAGGTTGCAGCCTTTCAAAGGTCAAGTCTGGGTCTGCTCAATGCTGCATCCACACTGAGCTCTGGCTCACCTGAGCCCTCAGGAAGTGCCTGGTTGGGCAGCTTGGTTGCCTGTTGCCCTCTCAGCTCCAGACCTTTGGTTGTGATGGTGCGCTGGTTCCATTTGAGAGCCTTGCCAGGCTCTCAGGGGCCCTCCCGTTCTCCTTCCCAACTCTGGCTCCAGAAGTCACCCTTCTTCTCACTTGACATCCCCCAAGTTTTTCACACACTGTCCCTGACCTATGCACCTAGAGTTTCAAATGTGGCTATGCAACACTGTGCTACAGTGTAGAATGTGCGAACTCTGGATACCATTCTGCTGGTATCCAAATATCATCCTTTGGATTCGTTAAATGCCACCACACATCTCCATGTAGAGAAAACAAGAATAGGGCAGAGACTTGGAGGTTTGAGGAGAACCTCACCCATCCTGCCCCCTTCTCTTGGGTTCAGTGTAGGCACATCCTGCCTCTGGAGGGTCATAATGGGAAGTGTTATCTCAACCACCATGACCTTCCATTATTTTTAAGTAGCCGTAGCCAAACAAAAGACAAATGAAAACTTTCTCTGCTTGACGTTGAAAAAATTACTGGCATGTCATATGGTAATTCATTAAAGAATTCTCATTCATCAAAACAATTCATTTTTGTTTGAAGAGGCTGAATAAGCAGCTTCTTGCTGATTTCACTGTCAGCCTCTCTGGCCACATGTGGCTCCAGTTCATTTGCAGTAATTTTATTCCTAAATATTAAGAGCTTTGGGGGGATATGTGGAATATTTTAAATCAAACTGGGCTGTTTTACTTAGATACCCCTTTTACATTCTTTCTTTTACAATTCTAATACCCAGGACTGGAATTTAATCACTTTTTTTTTTTTTTAGGTGGAGAGATACACACCAAGTAGATTCTTTCTCTTTTCAGAAATTGAAATCCACCCAACTGATTTGAATCCGCTGCTGAACTGAGCACAGGAAAATTGATTCCTGGCTAATTTTAAAAGATTTTTTATAATAATATCTCAAAGTAGGGGGAATTATTGCTTTGGAGTTTCTTACACTCCTGAACCCTAATTAAACTTTGTAAATGTGTGGTTTACAAAATCCATTATTATAAAGCACGTCTAATTCATTCTTTCTGTAGATATGTTTTAGCACCACAGAAATATAGCTGTTGGATTTCTCCAAAATTCTTTCTCAAAATCTTTAATCAGAAGTATTTCCAACTATCTAATTTGTATTATTCATCTAAAAGATTTTAACTTTTAAAAGACTCCATTTTCCTTTTTTTAGCCTTTTAACTGATTCTCCTATAAACCCGGTTCCCTTAGTCAAGTCTCTCAGTATCTCTTTCTCTTACCTCTTGTCACTGTTTCTTTGCCCCTCTGTCATAGAATAGGGTTTGTCAGCTCAAAATGCTACCTGAGGTCACACAGGTATTTTCAATGGGTGAAGAGGTTGAGAACAATAGCAGGTGTGTGGGGACTCTGGGAAACCGGAGACTCCTGACTGAGGGGAAGGCTGACACAATTCAGCTCCAGCGAAGAGTCCCCATGAGAGAATTCAGCAGGAGATTTGCCAGATCTCACACTTTCAAGGGAAACCAGAAATCTAGATTTTAGTGTGAAATATTCCAATGTTTGAAATGGTCAGTTATTTAAAAATTTTAAGATCACTCCTCTCCCAAACCTATAAATATCCCATAAGCCATTAGGAATTTCTTTTATCCATGCTTTAACAAAATTTGCTTCCATTAACATCTGATTACGCCACACTGATTTTGCTCCCCAGCTGCAACCCCGTACTTGGCTCAGACTTGTGCAGTAAGCTGGTGAATTATCTAGTGAGGGAGAGCCCTTCTCTCTCCTCACGGCCACTTCAGGCGCTGGGACCAGAGCTGTTCCCAGGAGCCAGTGGATGCCCCTGGGCCCTCCACTTTGCCACAAGCCTCTGGACAATGACTTGAGGTGTGGTTGGTTAGGAGACAGGCAGCTCTGCCCACAGAGGCTGGAAAAGAGCAGCTGAATTCTAGTCTCCATCTGTCCACGTCTCCCTTTTCACTTGTCACTGTCCCCTCAGCCTCTATTAGTCCAACACCTCCGCTGCCACTACCAACACCAGGCAAGGCTGGATACAGGCTCATCTCTGTTATACATGCAGGCTCACACACACACATCTACACATGGACACAGACACACATCTGCACACAGACTCACACACATTCACACACAGATTCACATACATTCACGCACAGACTCACACACATATACTGCTGCCATTTTCTGACTTGTTTTCTTCTTCTCACCTACTCTTAATGTTCATTTACTTGATCTCATCTGTACAAATACGCAGTGTGTCTGAGCTTTCCAGTGCTGCAAAGGGACTAAAGAAGTGGTATATTCTTAATTATACCAGTCCCCTTGATCAGTCCACAAACTTGGGTAATTGAAAGTTAACTTTACCATAAAAACTGCACCTGGGATTTACTTAGTATTAAAGGTTTTAAAAGTATTTTTGGAGTTATCATTTTATTTTTATCTTTACAAATAAACTCTGTGGCTGCAGTAGTGAGATATAATCATCCCCTTTTAATGGATTAGGAAACTCCTGTCAGGCTCAGGGATCAGACACATGAGGGTCTCCAAAGAAATTCTGATATCAAATATTAAAATATGATATTTTCACTGCCACATGTGTTTTCACTGAATTATATTTTTTCCAATTATTTCCAATACTCTTTTTAACAAAAGTAATTCATTACCACTGACCGGTATCTACCCACATGATAGAATACTCTAGGATAGTCGACTCTGCTGTACCAGTTTGGGTCTGGCTCATCTGACCACTGTATGGATGATGTCTCTCAGCCAGTTAGTAGAAGGTCAAGGACCAGTAATTTTTTCCTGAGTTGGATGATTTGTTTGTTTTTTTATAATTAGTTCAGGCCAAGAAATACAGAAAGAAGGGTAAATGTGAAGATTTCCGACAACGTTCCTCTTTGCATATACTTTGCTAACATTTTTAAAAGCACTACACAGCTAACTTATTGTTAACTTATGATCTAGCAAGATCTTCTTTTGAGAAGCTACATCAATTATGATTTTTTTGGTTACAAACCTCCCCTCCGTCCGCCAAATTCAACTGAATATAGCTTTAAAAAACATATTATCTCCTCCAATGACAAAAGCTGGAACAACCTGAGCAACAAAATAAAGTAGTGTTGGATTATAGCACAAAGTATAAGATAAAATAAGTATCATGAGTCCATTATGGTGTAAAGAAATGATTGAGTAAATAAATAGATAATATGGGAGAAGAGACAAATCTCCTGTACAGAAGAATTCCAAATAATTTATGTAACTACTCTACCCTCAAGGGGAGCATTAACTCCTCACTCCTTAAGTGTGGGCTGCTCCTAATGAGGTTTTTCCAAAGAGGACAGTGTGGAAAGGGAGGAAAAAGTACATTTACAGTGGAGAAACTTGACTCATGCTACCCCAGGCAGGTTGTCAAGGTTAGTATCAACAGTGTTAAGTCCTGTTGATAGTGTGTACCCTTGATATGACGTGATGAAAATAGCACTTTACTCGTGTGGTCTTTCTCCCCTCAAAACTCATAACCCCTGTATAATCATGAGAAGAACCCCAGAAAAATCCTTATAGAGGGGCATCCTACAAAATACTTGACCAGTACTCCTCAAAACTGTCAAGGTCATCAAAACCCAGGAAAGTCTGAGAAACTGTCACAGCCAAGAGGAGCCTAAAGAGACATGACAACTAAATGTAACGTGGTGTCCTGGATGGAATCCTGGACCAGAAAAAGGACATTAGGTAAAAACTAAAGAAATCTGAATAAACTATGGACTTTAGTTAGTAGTATTGTATCAGTATTGGTTATTAATTGTAACATAGTTACCATACGATCTTAAAAACAGAGGAAACCGGGTGAGAGGATATATGGGAACTCTTTTCCATCTTCCCAATTTTTCTGTAAATTTGAAACTGTTCTAAAAAATAAAGTCTATTTTTAAAAAAAAAAAAATCATTTCACCTAAAAAAGAGAACAGGTAGGACAGTGCAGAGTTGGCTAATTCAGCAGGTCAGATACATCAGCAACTCAGGTTTGTTCCATCTTCCCGCTCTGCTTGCCTGACGTGGGCTGACCTCCATGAGACTGTGACACTGGCAGACATGGCAACAGCTGACAGAAGGAAGAAACTGGTTTTCACTATGTTTCTTTGTAAGTGTGGAAAGTGGAGACCCCTGGCCAGAATTGGCTGACATGTCTGCTCCTGAGCCACTCACTGAGAAGGGAACAAGATGACCATGGGGGCCACAGGAACCGGGAGACTTCCCCCGAGTCTCCTGGCACAGGGGGCATCTGAACCAGCTGGGCTCTTTGGGACCCTAAGAAGAGGTTGAGCTAATGGCCATGCTCCTTCACAAGTGAAAGCAAAGCTAATGGTCATGTCTGCTTCCCCAGGTTGAATACACCACTCTGGTCCCTCTTAACTCCATTCTCATTGTATGTCCATTTCTCCAACTGTCATTCTGAAGGTTAGTCCATAAGGTTCTCTATTAAGCAGCAGACATATTGTTCCCCCCCTCTTTTTTTTTTTTTTTTTTTTTTTAGTGGCTGCTGAATGGCTTTACCACTCAACTATAACTCTACTCATCTATCAGACACAATATTGGACTAGTTTGGAGGCACTAATATGCAGTGCTTTCTTGATAGGCTCTGATAAGGCAAAAATATCTTCCCCCCACCTTGGTTTGTCATCAGAAATGTAGATGACATGTGCATATAACATCCACCATCATAATCCCTAAACATCTTTCCAGTGTCTCAATCCTATTACGCTATTGAATCCTGTCAAATTCAGTGTCTCCAAATGGTGTAAATGTTACTAAGATGCTACATTTTCTAAACAGTTTCTAATAGGGTATAGAATAATTATTGGTAAATAATTACAATTATATTTGGGTCCTACAGTCTTTTTCCACATGTGAGGTGGGGGAAAATCCTTAAAAATAAAATATGTAAACTTTTCATAGAGTCAAGGGAGTACAAACATTGACAGAACCACAGTTGTCATCTCTCCTAAAACCAAGAAAAGGTAGGAAATCAGAGTGAGAATAGGAGTGAGATGAAGGTCTAGGTCCTACAAGAACACTTGTCAGAGAGCCGTGAGTTCCAGGGTGACATGAATCCACCAGGGCTTGGAGGTAGGTTACACTCCTGAGAAAGAACATTTTATTCATAGGAGATTTTGTTCAAGAGGAAAAAAAAAACCCAAAACAAAACACAACACAACAAAACAGAGAAAGACATTGAAAACCATACTATTGTCTGGCAAACAGTGTAAGCTGAATTTGGTGAATGAATATGGATTCAGGAAACCACTGAGGTACAGCTGGTTCCTCCACCATCTCTTATTTCTCCCTTTTGTCTATCAATGTGGACAGTAAGCAAAGAATAAAACAAACACATAACAAAAATGTTCTAATGATCATTTCTGGGCCTTCTGTTCCTCTCTCTCTTACCCATATCCCTAGAGAGGCAATGATGTGGGCATGAGTCTCATGATAGCTGAAGGGACTGGTTCTGGGAGGGGTGTGTGAGTGCACGTGTGTCTGTGTGTGTGCGCGTGTGTCTGTGTGGCTCTGTGGCTGTATGTGTTTAAAGAGAGGAGTGAGGGCAACAGAGAAACTACAGAGACACTTGTACCTATCTGATTTGAAAGGAGAATGTTTTGAGCAAAACACTGATGGTGGTGCTGACCTGATCCTTTACCTCACCTAGGATCCACTTCAAAACCATAGGAGCCTGGGTCACCTCTATAAAGGGTGCAAGATGAAGATCCTTTTTTTAGGATTACTTAAAATAGTGGGAAATGCTGAGAATCAGGAGGGGCCTGATTGCCAAGGAGCAGAATTCTGCTTCCCTCTAACCCCTCCCAAGTATCATTCCTTGGTTCCCTAATAAATCATGCACATTAATCTGTCTCAGAATGCATTACCTGACCTAAGACAGTTAATACCAGGATGCAGGTCTAAGCGTACCTACTCTGAAATGGGATTTGTGAATTAGATCACCCAGAATCCCCTGGCATCATGTAGTGGAGTTACCAGTGGTGAACTAGTATGTTCTCAGGTGTCTGAGAAGTTTACAGTGCTGGGGAGAGTAGTAATTAAAAGCATAATGACATCAGACAGCTCTTGCTGGTGCTACCAATGAATTGGAGAAAGACAATGAAAGGCTATGAGTGAATAATCCCCAGTTTAAGACAAAGTGTGGGAGTTAGAGGACCTCCTTGGCAACATATAAAGAAAGAGCTCTTACCTCTCTCAGTCAGAAGCAAAAAAAAAAAAAGAAAAGAAAAGAAAGAAAGAAGCTAAGGATCTTACCCAGGGCTTAATTTAATTTAATTACAAGGTTAATGAAGCTCCAGAGAAGATGGGATTTTCAATCCTATCAAGTTTGTTATGCTTAAATCATGGCCCTGATTAAGAAGAAGTGGGAACTTGAGATTTAGGATTTAGACATCTGGGTTGATCACTCTGAAAACCTGGATTGTACTGAGTCCTAGGGGCCTGCTGAAGTGACCCATGCCTCCCTGTTGAAAGACAGGACTCTCATTTCCATAAGTATGATGCAGAGGTCTCCGCTTTGCAGGGCAACTTGTGCCCCGTCCCTACCTCAGAATCTAGCCCCACATCAACTCCCAATCAGATCAACAGCTATGATCAAGTCAGAACATAACTTGATTGGGGAAGTGTTGGGCCTGGTAAGTGAGGAAGGGGACTATATGCTGAAGAAGCCGCAGGAACCAGCAAACATGAAGTAGCAAAAGTTGGGAAAGTATGTGTGATGGTTAATTGCATGTGTCAACTTGACTAGGCTAAAGGATGACCAGACAGCTGGTAAAACATTATTTCTAGGTGTGTCTGTGAGGGTGTTTCTGGAAAAGATTAGCATTAAGTCGGTAGACTAATTAAAGAAGATCACCCTTACCAATGTCGATGGGCATCATCTAATCCACTGGGGGCCTGAACAGAGCAAGGTCAAATTTTCTCTCTTTGTTTGAGCTGGGACATCCATCCCAGCCTTTGGACACTGGTGCTCCTGATTCTTGGGGCTTTGGACTCCGACTGCAGTTTACACCATCAGCCCCCCATTCTCTGACCTTTTGACTCAGACTTACATCATTGGCTCCCCTAGTTCTCAGGCCTTGGGATTTGGGCTGGATTATACCACCAGCTTTCCTCATTCTCCAGTTTGCAAAAGGCATATTATGGGGCTTCTCAGCCTCCAAAATTGCATAAATCAATTCCTATAATACATCTCCTATCTATTTATCTATCATCTATCTATCTTGTCTATCTATCTACCTATTTATCTATCTATCTATCTATCTATCTATCTATCTATCTATACATCTATCTATCTATCTATCTATCTAGCTATCTATCTATCTACCTATCCTATTGATTCTGTTTCTCTGGAGAACTCTAATACAACACATATAGAGCTGGATGTCAATGTGCCAGATCTAGAGGGATAGAATTATAGTTCAATAAGGGAGAGTTTGTTGATATGGGAACACTCTTCCATGCTACAGAATTACATACCCTGGCAAGGACCCTGGGAGATTATACTTTGGGAATACACTGTCAGGCTGGCTCTCAGAAGCATGAGAACGATAAGCCACACTAAGTGAAGTAGAACTACTAGAATTTCCATGACAAATTATGGAGGAAGAGATCAAAAGGCTCAGACAAGTGAGCATGCTAGAGTGGATATACTATGAAAAGACAGAAAAATCCACCAGCCGACAATGTTACCTGGGAGTCCTTGGGAGACATTCCAGAAGTTAGGAGCTAAATCCTATGATGATCAGATCCACATCAATGGATATATAGGGGTCCAGTACTCTGGGGACATGCCAGGACATCCTCTCCTAAAATATGGAATAGATGCATAAAGGGGTTTCAGTAATGAGAAGTTCAGTGCTGGCTGCTCTCTGCAGGCTGTGGCTGATGGTGGGAGATGTTATTGAACTGGGCCTCCTGATAGCATCAATGATAAGACACCCAAATAGTAGAGGTGTATTTAATCATTAGAATCAAGGTGGGTGCAATTATTAGAGTGAGCATCAAGGACAGAGTTGAGAGAAGGACTACCAGAAAAGAGATGTAGTGATGGTTAGTAGAGCTTGACATTCCTAGGATCAAGACAGATGGGCAGCCAACAAAGGTATTGCTTGATCTACACATCAAACTAAATCAAGGGTGGGTGTTTAGGAGACCGAGGGCAGCCATCCTAATACAACATTGTGATCCTTTGTTCAGTTTCTGTACCTGGGCCAGTTTCCAGACCTGGAATCCATTGATTAAGGGAGAAGCTTGATCCTTAGGAGAAAGAACCCAGCATTACCACAGCAATTGTATATGATAATGATTTGCCCAGTCTTTCCCCAAAGGGACCTAGAGCCCTTTACTCAGGTAATCATACAAAAGGGAAAGTGGATACCGAGACATTTCTAGGATTATTGGCCCTGGGGTCCAAGTTCACATTGATACCTAAGGATCTGAAGCAGCATCAAGCTCCTTCTGTTAGGTTAGGACGTGTAGGGGCCAGATAATAAATGGAGACCTGGACCTGGACTGATTCACAGTGGGTCCACTGGGTCCATGAACTCACCAAGTGGTCATTTCCTCAGTCTCTAAATGTCAAATGGGAATGGGCATCCTTGGTCATTGACTAAACCTCACGTTGACTCCTTAGTTTGTGATTTTGTGGAGTTGTAACTATTGTAGTGGACAAGGTCAAACAGGAAGCCTCTGGAACTGGCTCCCCTTCTTTAGCCAAAATATTAAGTGAAAAAAATCTTGTATCCTAGGGAGGATAATAGAGATTAGTGTCATCCATAAAGGCCTAGAGTATCTGGGGATGGTGGTTGTCATCTCAGTCCCCATTTAATCCACCAGTCTGGGCCCTACTAAAACCAGACACATTCTGGAGGGCATGAGCTATTGCAACCTCAACCAAGTAATAGTCCCAATTCATACTGTTATTCTAGATATGTTTTTTTTTTGTTTTGTTTTGTCCTTTTATCATTTTTTTTAGGGCAGAGAAACACAACCTCATACATGGTATGTGGCCTTGATCATACAGATGTGTTCTTTTCCATTCCTGTCAGCTGAGAATACCAGAAGCAGTTTACATTCACATGGAGTGGGCCACAGTATACATTTACAGTCTTGCCTTAGACCTGTTAACTCTTCTGCTCTCTGCAATAATTTAGGCCAAAGGCAACATGGACTATCTGGATATTTGAGGAATATCACACCGGTCTACTAATTTAATCGGTCCACATGAGCAAGATGTGGTAAAAAGAGACTTTGATGACACATGTGCTCTAGAGGGTGGGAAATAAACCCTGTGAGGATTCAGGAGCCCATAATATTTGTGAATATTTAGTAAAGGACAAGTAACTGCATTGTATACCTCACTCTGCTAAAAGGAAGCACATCATTTGGTAAGCCTCTTTGGGTTCTGGAGGCAGTATTTCCTCCATTGGAAAACTGACACACTTACCAACTGACGTGGAAGGCTATCATCTTTGAGTGGGACCCATGTCAGGAAAGAGCTCTGTGTCAGGTCTAGGTTGTGATGCAAGCAGCCCTGCTGCTTGGACCATATGACTAGCAGACCCTCTGTTATTAGAGGTATCTGTGGTGGGAAAATATGCCATGTGGAGTTTATGATAAGCCTGGTAGGAGATTCACAATGTAGACCCCTAGGGTTCTGGAGCAAGGCCATGCCATCTGCAGCAGAGAATTATATACCATTTGAAAAAATAGCTCCTGGCATGCTAATGGCCCTGGTTGAGATGAAGTGCCTAATCATGGGACATTGAGTGACCATGTGGCTAGAACTGCCCATGAGAATCTGGGTTCGGTCTGACCCACCAAGTTATAAGATCTGGCAGGCCTAGGAGCAATCCATCATAACAGAGAAATGGTGCATCCAGGATGAGGCATAAGCAAGGCAAGTGGGCAGAAGGAAGATTCATAAGCAGGTGGCCCAGACATTCGTGTCACCCACCACTGTCATACCAGCTCAACTCCCTCAGCTCACATCTGTGATGATCACTTGTACGCTCATGAGAGCTACATGGGCCCTTAATAATGAACTGAAAGAGGAAGAAAAAGGCTAAGCTTAATTTATGGAAGAGTCAGGTTAGCTTATGGATGCAAGCCAAAAATACACAGTGATTGCATTATAGCCTCTCCTGGGAGTGGCTTTGAAAGGCAGAAGGAAGGGGAAATCCTCCCTCATAGGAAGAACTTTGGATACACTCATCTTGATTATCTACTTTTGAGGAAAAAGAAGTAGCCCATGCTGAGACTCATGAGCAATGGCAAAAGGCTATACCAGGGCCCTGGAAGAAGCAAGACAGGAAACATCAGGGACAAGGACTCTGGGGAAGAGTCGTGTGTGTAGAACTGTGGGAATAAGACCAAGAGTGAAGTTCTTTCTATCACCTTTTAATGCCCACCAGAGATGACCCACTACAGAAGAGGCCCTAAACGACTAAAACAAGGTGACCTACTGGTCAGTCTTAGCCAGCCTCTATCGTTGGCTAGTACAATTGGTGCATAAACACAGTAGCTACCACCTCAGGGATGGAAGCTATGTATGGGCTTGGCAGCATGGGTCCCACTCATCAAGGCTGACTCAATCACTGCTTCTGCTAAATATCCAACCTGCAGGCCACAGAGACAAATGCTGGGCCCCAGATGGAACACAATCCCTCAAAGAGACCAGACAGCCACTTAGTGGGAGTTTAATTACATTGTACTTTTTCCACCCAGAATGGGAGGTGATTTATCTTGATTAGAATTGACACATATTCCAGGTATGGGCTAGTTTTTCTGCTTACTGGGCCTAAGCCTCTACCTGAAGGTCTACAGAGTGTTTGTTCCGCTGACACGGGAGCTCATACTTTATTGCACTGGACCAAGAAATCCACTTTACAGCAAAGGAGGGGCAGCAGGAAGAAGCATCTGGCCATGGGTTCTACTAGTCCTAGCACATATTGCCCCACGTAGAAGCTGCCGGTCTGATAGAGAGATGTCACTGGCTCGTAAAGGAGCAGTTTAGTCACTGGCTTGAAGATAATTCATTTTAAGTATGGGACACCATCCTCTAGGACCTTAAGTCAATGACTGTTTTATAGTATTGTGTCCCCAGTAGGTAGGATACGCAGGTCTAGGAACCGTAGAGTGAAAGGAAGAAAGAGCTCCCAGCGACCCACTTGGGGAGCTGGTGTCTCCAACCCCTTCTATGCTGGATTCTGTGGGGCTAGAAGTTTGGGTTCCAAGGATGGGAATGCTTCCACCAGGGGGCAGAGCAAGAGTCTCACAAAACTTTAAGGTACAGCTGCCTGTACCTTAGTGTCTATTGGTGCTCCCCTGGCAAATACTGACGATAGACAAACACAGCCCATACAACCCAGGAAGTGCAGGGCAAGAAGGGGCTGAAGCGTGGGGCTCAGGTATAGGTGTCTATTCCACCAGGTAGCCATCTGTACTGGCAGAGGTGCTGGCTGAGAGTGAGGGGAACACAGGGTGGGTCGTGGGGGCAGGCTTAGACCAACCACAGCTATCGTTCATCACACTCATCTTTCTCTTGAAGTTTCTGCAGGAAAAGAGACCAATGAGAATCCTGGAGGCCCGGTTCCCAGACCGGGTGAAGTTATTACACAACACAGACCCGAGGGTGTTAGGACTGGACTGGAGTGCACGTGTGATTCACCACCAAGATCCCTGCTCAGGACCAAGGCACTCATCTCCCCAACCTCCAGGAGTGGTGAAGGCAATCAGGGTCTGGAAGCCCCCTGCCAAAGGGAGCTGCCTCAGACAGGCCTATGCCCCCCGACCAGGTGCAGCCCACGCCTGATGCCTGCTTGCTGTTGGGTGTGGAAATTGAGGGCTCCTGCCTCAGTTCAGCCAACTGAAGGGACAGCCCAGCTTCAAAGCACCCCGCACAGTTGACTGAGGCCTCTGTTATAACTGCACCAAAAGTCAATTCCTCTCCCCAGTCCCCCTCCTCCCCTACTCCCTCAGGTATGGGTCCCCCACGCTCTGCACTCCCCCATAAACTTCCTGCAGGCACATCTCTGCTTCCTCGGAGTCTGTTTCCCAGGGAACCCTAACCTAAGAGAGCCTGAGCCTTGGGTCTACAAGTGATAAGCAATAAAAACATCACAAACATTGCTAGTTTAATCAGAACATTGAATGAAAGATTTTCAGGACTGTTTCATCTTAAGCTGGAACATTCAGGTGAATGATGGAGAATGATATTTGCAGTTTATCACAGAAAATTCTTCCAGATCAGACCCAAACATCTCTATCCTGCCCATCCCCCAGCACTGCCATCCCACACCAACACCCTGTGTACAGGAGTCATTTAAGAGAACAAACAGCTTTGGTTCAGCAGTTCACTTATGCTGCACCAAAAACAACAACAACAACACAAACAAACAAAAAACCCAGAAGCCAAACAGATAAAACAAAAACAAAAAAACCCCAAACACTGAAAAGCATTACTTTTCTAGCCACTCACGTAAACATCTGTGAATAACTCGTCTCTTTTTGTAGACTTTATGGATTTTTATATTTAAACACTGGTCACAAAAGGTGACTAGTAAAATCTCTGAAAACTTAAAGGAAAGGCTCAAATTCCACTTTCCTCAAACTTGTGTCCAATTTAATTTCCTGTGATTTTAACAGAAATTAAATGTTGGGGAGAACAGAGAAAAAGGATATTATTTAGCTTATATGGGAGGCTCAATGTGAACAGGTGTTTAAAATTCACTGCTAGGTAAACTAGACTCAGATGCAAAACTGCACTTTTGTTGGGTGATGCATATTTCAAACTTTTACCGTTTTTTTTTTTTTTGCTGACAGAACCTTGTTTTTTTCCCTTCTTTTTTTTTTCCCCCAGCAGGAAGGCACAATCATTTACAATACTGCCAAATATAACAAACATCTACAGATGGGTTGGTCTGCAGCTGGAGGCTTTAACTTCGTAGTATTTATTTGAAATATCTAAGCCAGCAGAGCAGGGCTAAAGCACAGTGGGCACAATTCACAATGTTTTGGCTCTGGAGCAAATAGCAGTTGAACTTAGTTTTTTCAGCGAAAATGGAATTTATGCAGATGTGCTTTGCACTAAATTCATTAAACAATTACATCCTGGTGCAGTTTTCACATTTTTGTAAAGGATCTGCATAAGCACTAATTAGATCTAAAACAATGTTACTGGGCAAATTACAGTGCCGATTGTCTGCCTCATCTTGCGACCCGCATCTGCTTTGCAATGATGATGATAATTTAGGTGCAAGCAATACAAATGCCGGTTTTTGTTACAGTTAATAGAAATATTTATTTAAAACACACTATGGATTAATTGATAATGTAACCAGCGTTAAAGAGCCTCCAAATGTTTTCTCACGGACTTTTAGTGGTAAAATTGAATATGTGAAAATACAGTAGCTGAAACTTCTCACAATTGCTAACTGGAATTTCCTCAGTGAGGTTTGCTATTGAAAGGCAACTTTGCATTTCATTTGGCTTCAAGTGCAAGCTGGGTAGCTGAATTACAGCAGTGCCTTTCAGAGTGCCGCATTTGACGCAAAGGCAGAAAGACTCTGCTAAACAGCTCTCAGCCTCGGCTCCCCACGCTACCTCTCCTTCAGTCATCGGTTTAAAAAGGCGACTTAGTGTTAGAAAAGTATTTCATTCTTATTTCAGACATTAGGGTATGTTTTCTTTTGTCCATATTCATCTGTTTTCTATTTCATATGTCATTAAATGTAAGAAGGCATATTAGCATTGAACCATCAAATCAGTTCTGCAGAAGTGAGGACATTCAGACAGGGTTTCTATGGCAACTTTGAATGTACCAACTTAATTCAGGGCTTGCTCTAGTCCGGTCACCTCCATTATTGCTCTCATCCTAGACATCCTTTGACTTGCCTGACCAGCCATGCAGTTGAGAATCCTGAGTGTAACCATTCTGCTCTCACCCAGGACAACCGCTACCACAACTACCTAGCCTTGCTTTATCCCTGGGAAGGAGGCCAATGCGGTGAATCGGTTTGGCTGCTGGTTTCCTAAAAACCACTCCTGTTGTTTGACTTTTCAAATGGTTACTTTTATTGTTCAACAGAGCCAGCCGTATAAGAGCAAGCTTAGTGCCAGCGCCAACAAAGATTAAGAGGCAAAATTAAACTCCAAATTTAATCACTGCAAAAGTCCAAGTTTGGAAATATCTCCTCTCCAGGCAGAATACTAATTATTAATGCAAAGCACAGCAAATAATAATGGTGCTCTTGAAATTCAGCATCCAGTTTCCTTTCCTTTACTGAATTGCTTCCCTAACCTCTTTGTGGGTCTTTCCATTTCATTCTGCAGTTTTGCTAAGTAAGACATCATAACTAGAAGGGTGATAATTCCTTCTACGGACCTAATTGGTAAGCCTGAAAATGCTGTGCTGGTTGAATATGAAATTATATCCTCCGTGAAGGAAAACATAACTTAGCACTGGGGCTTGGGATAGTTTAAAGATAAAATGTCATTAGGACCGTGTAAAAAGGCAAAGTAAAATTTGTAACAAAAATGTATTTTTGAAGATTCAGAAAAAGTGAATCATTAGTATTTCCTAACTTGAACCTCAAATTCTTGTTGTTTCACCTTGGGAAGATATTTGGTTCTATAATTCACTCCTATTTTGAGTTTAATTTTAAGGGGGAAGTACGATGATTTAACTTTTATTAAATTTAAAATAACATGAGAGTTATTTCTCAGAGTTCCAGAAGTTGCCTTCGGACTGATAACAAATGGAGAAAATGCTGAACGAAAGGCTGTAATTTTAGAAAGTTGTGAACAACTGGAAAAGGGTTGTTATGACAATGTTTTCAATTATAGGTGTTTATTGCTCCTATAGCCAATAAAATGTACATTAGTCTATGCAACTTCTGAAGAGATAAGTAAATGAAACAGTAGAGCTTTTGGTAAAACCAATTTAATTCAACTATTGTACCTTTTGCCAAATGGGATTCCATTTATATTTGGTTGGCATGGATTATACCCTTACTGTTCCTAACTTTCTCTGTAAGTCTCTGGATAGTGACTATCTTTGGCCCTGTAGGGCCTCAGATAATTCTTGTTTCCTTTATTCCTCTTCTTTCCTGGGCTTCTTCCTTCTCCCATTCAACAAGAAGTCCTGGGTTCTTCTTCTGGGTCAAACACAATGTTAGGCATTATAGGTCCAGAAATGGATGAGCCTGAGGCTCTACCTTCATGAGATTCACAGTGTGGTGGGGAACAATTACCCATCTTTATCCAACATGGCACACAGTTGTTGTTCTTGATTATCTGAGTCTGTGTACTGGAAAAAAACCCAGAAGTTGTCATGTGGCTACAGTCATTAGGAAGTAACCTTAACTATCTGCGGGACCCCTGGATTGTTTTAGTAAATATACAGTATCTGATAAAATATTATTACTTATATGACATAATATTATATGTGTAAACTGACCCACTGATACTCATCCAGGAAAAATACAAATTGCTATAATTGAGAACTCTTAGAGGTTCTACTGGCTCCCAGAATCTCTCTCCATACAGCCTCATCGCTATATGGCTGACAATTTTTATTGCCAGCATTAAAATTTCTTCTTAAATGAATCTTCTTTAAGAAGCTTATCTCTTTAACCAGTTTCACTTTATATTAACCAGATTAACTTTAAGTAATCAGGACTCTCAAGTACTTCTGTTAGAAATTTGCTATGGTCTAGATATTGCTTCTGTACTGGGCAAGGCGCTAACTCTCTATTTGAGGTAGCATCATCTGTGTATCCCAGACAGCAAGAGCTCCTTGTTTGTATATGAGAGGAGGTTTTTACATTTGAACTTCTGTGTCAGGAAGGATGATGCTATAGAAAAAGGGACATAGGCTAAATTTTAGGCTATAAAGTGTTAAATGAGTTTTTGTTTAATTAGAAAGGAATTAATGTATTTAATAAAATCATTTCAACAGAAGGGAGAAGATATTGTGATGGAGAGGGAGCCAGGAGTCCATGGGTAACTAAGACAATGCTGAGTATCTGAGGACTGGTGGCCTCACAAAGTGCTAGAGAAAGCTGAAAGTGTGGAGTGTGCCTGAGAGACACTAGGTAATGTCTTCATTCTGCTCATTAACTCCAATTCCTCCTTTAAAATACTCAACAGATAACATGTTAAGAAGAAGTTTGGTACTGGGCTAAGCTGTCCTTTCTCTATGTGTTAGGTTCTGGCTGTTTCAAGATTTTTAAGCACCTACCATGTGTCAAGCATGTGCTGTGTTTTAAAGATATAGAGACACCAGAGATAAGATCCCTCCCTGTTTCCAAATTCTGCTTAACGGGGGGCAGGGACCATTATTTTGTCATTCCTGCTTATGCCCTCAAAGCATAACAGTATCTAACACATAGTGTTTTCATCTTATTGGTGGAGACAGACCCCTAAACAGATAATTTCAATCAAAACAGTAGGTACAGAAGCAATGAAAGTCCATAGGAGAAGCCCCTAACCCAATCTCTTTGAGTACTAAAAGATCAGTACATGTTGATTAGGCCAAGAATACTGGAAAGGGTTTCCAACAGAAGGAATGGCATGAGCACATTGTTGAAATATAAAACGACTTGGTGTTTGGAAAACTACATACAAGCTGCATGGGGTTAATAAAGCTGAAGCTCAAGGTGGATCCCTGAGAGAGAAAACCTAAGCATTAAATACAGACCAGACTTGTGCCCTGTGGGCCACACTGAGGACCTTAGGTTTTACACTGTAGGCAATGAGAAGCTGTTTCAAGGGTTTTTAGCACAAATCACACTTACGTACAATATTATCTCACCCTCTGGTAATAATAGATAACATGTAATGAAAGCTTACTATTTTCTAGATGCACATCTAAGTGCTTTACATGTCTTTTCTCAT
The DNA here is from genome assembly GCF_025265405.1 of Mesoplodon densirostris. NCBI lineage: Eukaryota > Metazoa > Chordata > Mammalia > Artiodactyla > Ziphiidae > Mesoplodon > Mesoplodon densirostris. The sequence continues at coordinate 127,491,567 of NC_082662.1, read as the reverse complement.
TTTACAGAAGAGAGAACTTCAACAAAGAGAAATTAAGTGACTTGCCAAAGTCACACCTGTAAGCGCAGAGTTTGCACTTGAACCCAGGTCTTAGTCACTGCAATGAGAGTCTGCAGGATTTCACAGAAAAGTATTATAACACCATGGATTTTTACTTTTCTCTTTCCCTTAAAACTAAGCACTAGATTTTCTTTCTTTCTTTCTTTTTTAAAAATTTTATTTATTTTTGGCTGCATTGGGTCTTCGTCGCTGTGCACAGGCTTTCCCTAGTTGCGGCGAGCGGGGGCTACCCTTCGTTGTGGTGTGTGGGCTTCTCACATCAGTGGCTTCTCTTTTTGCAGAGCACGGGCTCTAGGCACGTGGGCTCAGTAGTTGTGGCTCACGGGTTTTGTTACTCCGCGGCACATGGGATCTTCCCAGACCAGGGCTCGAACCCATGCACCCTGCATTGGCAGGCGAATTCTTAACCACTGTGCCACCAGGGAAGTCCAATGCTAGATTTTCAACACCATGATTCTCTAGAATTTACAACTCTTTCGTTTTACTCCCTCACTCACATTTCTACCTTTCTTGGAGACTACAGAGGGACCATTAAATTGTGAATTCCTTTTCTCTTCTAACATCTCTGTGATAGTTATGGATACAGGCATTAATTGGATCATCTAATATGCTGAATTTGTTCTTTTTATGAACCATTTGAAAGTGGAAATACCTTTTTCTCCTCTCTTATTTCCCTCCAGCCCACAACTATAAATACCTAGTGGTTGCTTTACTGGAGAATCTAGAGCAACACTGTCCAATAGAACTTTCTGTGATGATGGAAATGTTTTCTATATCTGTGCTGTACAATACTAGACATATATGGCTAATAAGCACTTGAAATGTGGCCAGTGTGACTGAGGAACTGAAATTCAAGTTTTATTTAATTTTAATTATTTTAAATTTAAATATTTTCATGTGGTCAGGGGCTACTGTTTTGGACAAGGCAGATATAAAACATTTCCTCCTATCACAGTAGTTGTATCAGATGGGTTGCTCTGGAGAGTAATTTTACCTTTCCTAAGCAACAACCAGCACCTTCAATCCTAATGTTAGTCAGTATGAGGGTGTCCTCCACAATGACCTATTAACTTTTATCTTAGAGTTTGCATTGATGGTTTTCAGACTTTCTTCACTTTTCCAATTCGATTTTGGGTCTTATCTTGTGGTCTACGAAAGCAGTAAGTTGTTCTCTAACACAAATCTCATGAGAGCAATGATTCCTCCACAAAGTCAAGAAGCTTTAAAGTTCTTATCCTAAAAAATCCACTAAAAAACCCAATAAAAACAGAAAACCTCCCCCAAACTGTAAGGACTAATAAATAGGTTCAGCAAGGTTGTAGGATACAAGATAAATACATAAAAATCAATTGTATATCTATACACTTGCAATAAACAAAAAAGCCCAAAAATGCAATTGAGAAAACAATTCAATTCACAATAGTGTTAAAAATAATAAAAATACTTAGGACTAAATTGCACAAAAAACTGCAAAACTTACATTGTGAAAATTACAAAACATATTTGAAAGAAATTAAAGATCTAAATAAATGGGAAAACATCCCACATTCATGGCTCAGAAAACTTAATGTTAAGATGACAATATTCCTCAAAAAATCTACAGATTCTAAGCAATACTTATCAGAATCCTGCTGAATTCTTTGTTAAAACTGGCAAGTTAATTCTAAATTTATATGGAATTGGAAGAGACCTAGAATAGTTAAAACAGTCCTGAAAAAGAAAAACAAAGTGGAAAGACTCACACTTCCTGATTTCAAAACTTACTACAAAGCAACAGTAATCAAGACAGTGTGGTACTGGCTCAAGGATAGACATATGGATCAATGGAAGAGAAATGAGAGTCCAGAAATAATCCGTACATCTGTGGTCCACTGATTTTTAAATAAGGATGTCAAGACCATTCAATGGGGAACGAACAATCTTTTCAACAAATCGTGCTGGAACAACTGGATAACCACATGAAGAAGAATGAAATTGGACTTTTACCTCACACCAGATACAAAAATTAACTTAAACTGGATCCAAGACCTAAAGAGCTAAACTATAAAACTCTTAGAAGAAATCTTCATGGCTTTGGATTTGGCAAAGGATTCTTAGATATAATACCAAAAGCATGAACAACAAAAGAAAAAAAATAGATAAGTTGAACTTCATCAAAATTTAAAACTTTTATGCTTCAAAGGACCCCATCAAGAAAATGAAAAGACAATCTACAGAATGGAAAAAATATATATATGAAAATCACATATTTGATTTGTATCAAAGGATCTGTATCTAGAGTATATAACTAACTCATACAACTCAATAATAAAAAGGCAGATAACTCAATTTCAAAATGGGCAAAGGATCTGAATAGACATTTCTCCAAGGGGAATATATAAATAGCTGATAAATGCAAATCATAACTGTGGGATACCACTTTACACCCACAAGGATGGCTAGAATAATAGGTCAAATAATAACAAGTGTTGGAAAGGATGTGGAAAAATCAGAACCTTCATATATTGCCAGTGGGAATATAAAATGGTTCAGCTGATTTGGAAAACAGTCTGGCAGTTCTCCAGGTGATTAAACATAGAGTTACTATATGATCCAGCAATTCCACTCTTAGGTATATATCCACTAGAAATGAAAACATATGTCCACACAAAAATTTGTACACAGATGTTTATAGCAGCATTATTCATAATAGCCAAAAGGTGGATGCACATCAGCAGACAAATGGATAAACAAAATGTGGTATATTCACACAGTGGAATTTTAACATGGCCATACAAAAGAGTGAAGCAGGGGCTTCCCTGGTGGCGCAGTGGTTGAGAGTCCGCCTGCCGATGAAGGGGACCCGGGTTTGTGCCCCAGTCCGGGAAGATCCCACATGCCGCGGAGCGGCTGGGGCCGTGAGCCTTGGCCGCTGAGCCTGCGCATCCGGAGCCTGCGCATCCGGAGCCTGTGCTCTGCAATGGGAGAGGCCACAACAGTGAGAGGCCCACACACCGCAAAAAAAAAAAAAAAAAAAAAAAAAAGAGTGAAGCATTGATACATGCTACAACATGAATGAACCTTGAAAACATTATGCTAACTGTAAGCAACCAGGAACAAAAGACCATATACTGCATGAACCTATTCATATGAAGGTCCAGAATAGGGAAATCAATAGAGACAGAAAGTAGATTAGTGGTTGCTTAAGGCTGGGAGGGAGTGGGAGTTAAGGGGTGAGAACTAAAGAGTAGAAAGTTGGTGATAAAATGTTCTAAAATTGACTGTGATGATGGTTGTACAGATCTGTGAATGTCCTAAAAACCATTGAGTTGTACACTTTAAATGGGTGAATTTTATGGTAAGTAAATTATACCTCAATAAGGCTGTTTTCTTTTTTTTTTTAAGAAGCTTTAAAGCTCTCTGAAAGGAGTCATATTAGAATGATTCCATTAGTCAACAAATTTTTAATTCCCCTCAAATGTGTCAACTTGATTTGGAAGGTGTTTTTCTTATCAAGATCAACCAAAAGGTAGGATCAAGTAGGAGTCAGATTACTTGGATTTAAGTTTTAGCTTTATGGCTAAATTGAACAAGATAGTTAACTTCTGTCTAAGCATCCTTTTCCTCATCTGCCAAATGGGAATAATGAGAGTGAATATCCACTTGGCAGGGTTGTTGTGAGGCTTGAATGAGAGAATGGCTGTGTAGCACTCAGCACGCCTGGCCTCCAGTAGGGACTCAGTGCACGTTGGTCATTATTATTCATGATAGCTGATGATAGTGTAGATTATAGTATCAAATAGAAGAAATAACTCAGTAAAATAGTCTCTGCAGATTCCAACAAAATAAATAGTTAAATCAGTTAAAAAAATCAAACTGTATGGTTTGTATTTGATTTTATCACAGACAAAAAAAGCAGTGGTTTCTCACATCCATTACGATGGCTTCTATAAAAAGCAAACAAAGAAACAAAAAACCCCAGAAAATAACAAGTGATGGTGAGGATGTGGAGAAACTGGAACTCTTGTGCACTGTTGGTGGGAATGTAAAATGGTGCAGCCACTGTGGAAAACACTATGGCAGTTCCTCAAAAAATTAAAATAGAATTACCATATGATTCAGCAGCTTCACTTCTGAATATATACCCAAAATAATTGAAAGCAGAGACTCAAACAGATATTTGTACACCCATATTCATAGGAGCATTATTCACAGTAGCCAAAAGGTGGAAGCAATCCAAGTGTCCACTGACAGATGAATAGATAAACAAAATGTGCTATAAACATACAATGGGATATTATACAGCCTTAAAAAGGAAGGAAATTCTCACACATGCTACAACATGGATGAATTCTGGGGACATCATGCTAAGTGAAATAAGGCAGTCATAAAAAGACAAATACTGTATGATCCCACTTACAAGAAGGACCTAGAAGAGTAAAATTCATAGAGACAGAAAGTGGAACACTGGTTGCCAGGGGAAGGGGGAGGGAGAAATGAGGTGTTGCTTACTGGATACAGAGTTTTATTTTTGCAAGATGAAAAGAATTCTGAAGATTGATTGCACAGCAGTGTGAATGTACTCAGCATAACTGAACTTCACACTTAAAAAGTAGTTAAAGTAAATTTTATGTTTTGTGTATTTTATCAGAATTTAAAAAAAAACAATGCTTTCCTATGTTATTAACTCAGCATCTGAGAAGTAATGCAGGGTAAAGGTGAAGAGCAGGCTTTGGACTCCTGCAGACCTGGGTCTGGATCCTAGCTCCACTGCATATTGACATGGTGGCCCTGGGCTAGTTCCTCCATACTCCAATATTTCCCTAAGATGGAAACTCCATAAGGTTAAGAAAGATCTTTCTATCCAACTGTAAAATGAGAACTAAAGAAGACTGTGCCTGCACTGCATTTCTTTCTTTCTTTTTTTTCTATTAATGCTAATTCAAAAAAATGCATATTAGGTGTACATAAGCCCAATGACTATACAGTTAGGATTGCCAGATAAAATACAGGACACCCAGTTAAAATTGAATTTAACACAAACTACGGAAAAATTTTAAGAATTTTTAGTATACTGTGTTCTAAATATTGTATTATGTTCCATGCAATATCTGGGCTATACTTACACTAAAAAGTTATTTATTTTTTACCTGAAATTTAAATTTAACTGAGTGTCCTATATTTTATTTGCTAAGTCTAACAACCCTACATATAACATTGTTTTTATCACTCAGATAAGTGACTAAGTTTAGCTCAATGGGGTAGAAAAACTGTTTTTCCTAGTGACATGACAGTTCATCATTCTTGTCCCAATTCTTGTGTTCAACTATTATCAAAGAGGCACGATGGGCACATGGCTTGATGACTAAAATGACAACTGATAATGGGTCTAATTTATTAATTTTCTATTTTGTCTCCTAATTACAATTGATTTGAAACAAACAAAAATATGAATGGGTTCAATGCTTTCCTGCTTTATTTCCTTTTCCACCTCTTATCAATATTTCATTAAGCATCTGTGAAATATCCTATACTCTGTCCTGTGCCCCCCATTTTCCTCAAAAGCAGAGTTTTGTCTGAGAAGGTGGTGGCCCTTAATCACTCTATAGAAGGCCTGCTTTGATAAAAATTAATAACGGTTAAAACAGCCATCTAACAAAACTTTAATTAGGGAATTCTCCTTCCATCTTGGAGTGTCTATGATGTCTAATGTGATTTAAATACTATTGGCCCTACTTGCAGTCACCAGGCAGTCTCCTGCTGGGGACAGTGCTGTGTCATTAAAATGGAATCCACTGAGAGAGACAATAGTCACATTCATTGAATAGAAGCACTAAAGCCATGACAAGTATCTTTCAGGCCTTATTTCAGGATAGCTACATAATATGTGCTTATGGATTTATCCAATTTGCTAGATAGGACCCTTCTGCTTCTCCATTAAAGTTTGTGTTTGCTTTCTACAGACAGTGGAGTGTGCTGGTGACATTAGAACCAGGAACCACAAGGCACGGAACTCAGCTCAGGTTCTGTTGCCCCTGTCCTGGGATTTGAGTGTACATTATAGACTGTACATTTCTGTTCCCCTAAAATTCTTATGTAAAAACCTAATCCCCAATGTGATGGTATTTTAAGACGAGGCCTTTGAGAGGTGCTTAGATCATGAGGGTGGAACCTTCATAAGCGGGATTTGTGCCCTTTAAAAGAGACTCCAGAGAACTCCTTTGTCCCTTCCACCACATGAGGACACCATCTATGAACCAGAAAGTGGGCTCTTACCAGATGCCAAATCTGCTGTTGCCATGACCTTGGACTTCCCAGTTTCCAGAACTATGAGAAATAAATGCCTGTTGGTTAAGCCACCAGGCTCTGATGTTTTCGTTACAGTAGCTTAAATGGACAAAAACAGCATGTCCTGAAACCTCACAGAGCTTCATTTGCCACAGCTCTACAGTTGGATCTAATGAGTGTCCTTGAGAGCAGATAAGACAGCACCCACAGAAGAGCTCTGAGGACAACGCCAAACCTCCACACGTGTAGAAAGGGCATGTTTGATAAAAACCTCTTTCTGCTTCTGGACTCCAGCCCCCCTCGAGGTTGAGGGGAGTCGGGCTTGGGTAACTAACCTTCCTCTGCTCCACCTCCTCCTCCCGGCCCCGCTGGCCCCTCTTCTTGCCTCCCTGTGGCATCACCAAGCCATTGTTCACACCGGAAACTTCCTGCCTGTGGCCTTCTCTGATAGACTCAGCCATGTGGAGGCCCAGAGGGGAACCATCATGGATGCTTAAAGTGTTGAGAGGCTGCTCAGCCCCCTTCAAGGAACACAATAGACCTGGAGGTTTAAATTAATATCCACCTTACTAAAATTACACATTTAAAAGCCCAATTTCCTAAAGCATTTAAGTTTATGTTACAAATCTAGTTATTCTGTTTATAAATTTAATACATTTTATATAAAATAAAAAGAGACGCCTTTGATTAGTTTTTGATTGACTCAAGTTGAAAGGACTAAATTCCCCATAATCCATTAGTGCCATTTGCATTAACTATTAGTTTCTCTTAAAATGCAGTGATCAATTTACACAATTTTCTTTCTAAGCAACTTCAGATGACTGATCTTGCAAATTAATGACTGACAAGCAAAACCTTCCAATGATTTTAAAGTTTTTTAAACTTGGTAAGTTGGAAGTTTTAATATTATGACTTTTAAGTTCTATCAGACATTTGAATATTGCTTACAAACTTAAACACTTAAAATTTCCATTATAAGTCTTGAAATTACTTTTAAGCTTGTAGTCAGTAGGGCATGGTGACTGGCAGGATGTGGGCCTGGGAGGTCCAAGACCAAAGGAGACCCAGGTTCTGAGTTAATAGAGACAATGGCCTCAGAGGAGCAGGGGTTGGCACGTGGCAAGGACGGTGGGGCTGGGGTGGGAAAGGTGAACTGTGGCAGACAGCTGGGGATGCAGGCTGAAGGCTGGAGAAAAGATTCAGTCACCAGAGAGAGTGTAGGGAGGGAAAAGAGCAAAAGCCCCACTGGACCCAAGACTTTGGAGACCCGACAGAGGCCAATGACAGACCCAGAGAGGGAAAAAGGAAAACAAATCTGCCAGTCTGGGGCCATGTGCTCTTAAATTGTAAAGCTGAAAGGCAACCCTTCAGGAGTTGTGGGCTCACCCTGCACTGCCATGGTCTCATGCTGTGTCTGTGATGAATCTTTAACTTTTGAACTTAAATTTCCCTATCTGTCAGATCATGATATAATAATAGTTGCTATAATGTAAGAGGAGAAAAGAAATTGTTATCAAACGCCCAACTTACTTCTAAGGAAAGTGGCTCTTTTAAAATAGAAGTTGATGATTCACTTTGCTCTACAGCAGAAACTAACACAACACTGTAAATCAGCTATGCACCAATAAAAATTTTAATAAATAAATAAATAAATAAATAATTAGAAATTTAAAAAAATAAAATAGAAGTTGACAAAGTAGAAACAGACCTGGAATAAAGGAGCAGAAACAGGGGAAGAGCTTCGTATAATCCAGAGGAATTCAGAATTGCCTGGGACTTTTTGTGGGGGTATGAGGAAGGGATCAGGAAGAGAGGTGGGGTGGAGGGAAGACCAGGTTAGCCCTACTCAATCTAATAAGGCAGCCACAGCCACATGTGGCCACTGAGCACTTGAAATGTGGCAAGCCTAAACTGAGATGTGCTGCTGATACCGGCCAGAGTTCTTGGCCTTGCCCAACCAATAGAAATTGATAAGAGGCCAGTCAAGAAATTCAGGCAAGGTTTTACTGGGGCTCCTGTGGCCGTAGGAGAGAGCGAAAACAAGTAACAGGTTCCTTTGCCTCCTCCCCAAGTGGAGGCGAGCTGGTTCCTTATATGGGGTGAGGGTAGAGGTGTGTCCAGGGCTCAGGCCCAAGGGGTGGCTTAGGTGGTCTGCCCACCCTTCTGGTGGTGCTGAGTGCAGGGGGCATGTAAAGTACAATGCTTTTGCTCCCGACACCCTGTTTTTGCTCCTGGCTCTTTAGAAGTGGCAGCTGGGCTTTTTTGGTCTCTTTGTATCTTATTGTCCATAGTCTGCCCCAACTGTCCCTGCACGCAGTTATTTTTAGTCCCCTATAGTTTCTTTGTATTCTGTTGCTCCAGGAGACGTGTGTCCAGGTGCGAGCACTGCAGCAAAGGGTCCCAGGTCCCTGGTCCCAGCCTGTCTCAAGATTGGAGAACTGAGTGATGAGATGCGAATACAAACATGGCTTGGGTGGCAGTGGAGCCTTTCTGTTAGACCTCCATGTGGTCCTTGTCTGGCCAGTGTTCTCTTCACACGCATCCCTGGGGTGGCCCTCTTAGTCCTAAGCGCTAACTCACTGCCCATGGCTTACTGAGGAGGGAATAGTGCTGCTGCTGTTGAGCCTCTTGGGTTTGATCATTTGTGCTTTCTATTTCCTGGTCCTTATCCAGCCACTCCTTGTAAATCTCTACAGCAGACCTCCTTGCAGCATTTCTGGGAGAAAAGACTTCCAGAACGATTCTAATATTTGGTCAAAGACTCTCATTCCTTTTTCCACCTTCTGGCTTTGAGGAGGCAACAGAAAAGATTCCATGGTGCTCATATCTCAACACTGGAGAGAGCTTAGAGTTGTCCATGACCTCCCCATTTCCAAACAGAAAGCATCACATGTGAGAAGGTCTGGGTCCATAATTCCTTACCTGAAATCCTTGGGACCAAATGGGATTTGGAATTCAGGACTTTTCCAACTTTAGGAAGGTAACATGGTGCATAAATTATATAACATCCCAGCAAGGTCTGGGGAAGTACCCATAAAAAGGTGTATTACTGTTTCTGTGGTAAACATATGAAGATTCACACTAAGAGGGATAAATAAAGACTCCAAAGAGCCTCATCTTCATTCAGGATGAGTTTTGGTGCTAGGTGAGTTTGCTTTTCCCTTATTAAAAACAAACAGAAAACATTTGTTTGTCAGAGTTTTCTGGATTCTGTAACTACAGATATGTGAGTGTGGACTTCTACTCCCAATGCCAGGACTCAGTAGTCCCTGTGCTGGGCTTGGGGTTCACTTCCACCAGCAGTGTCCCAGTAGACCCTGTTAGCCCTGGAAAATCTTTAGTATAACTTTGGCATATTGGAGGGAATAATTCACCCTTATGTAATTACCCAAAGTCTGAGAGTCCTCTGAATTTGAGTTCCCCAAACAGCCAGTTTCTGTACCCATTGCTTTTTGGTGGCCTTTATGGGGGTTGGCATGAGAAACTTTTCTGCATTCAACTTTGGAATATTATAGAGAATCAGGGATTGGTATTTTTCACCATTTTTCTACTTCACAGCTAGTTTATGAATTCATTTTTATTCAACAAACACTATAATTACATTACTATATCAGGTACTGCTTTAAAGTAGGGACAATTATAATCTGCATTTTACAAGTAAGATGAGGCCCTGGAGGGTTAAAGAACTCGGTCAGAGTCACACAGATAGTTAAGTGGCAGAGGAGGAATTAAAACCCACTTCCACTTCAGAGTCTATGTTCTTAACCACTATACCACAGCCCCTGTTAAATATTGGGTTTGTAGTGGGTTAAAACATAGTACATACAAGAAGAAAGGCGCTTAATTTTTTTTTTTTTTTAACAAGAAATACATGTGATTTACTTCTTCCAGGGTGTTAAACCATGCCCTGAAAGTATTAACTTTCCAACTGTGGTCACTTTTCTCTCACCCAAAGTAAGATTCAATATTGTTTTATTTTGAAAGAATTAGCAATTAAATACAGAGCTTGTTGCCCCAACAAGTATATATTTTAATGGAAGAATTTGAAATTAAGTAATGTTTATAAGGGTAAACTGAATTTCTAGCACTTAGGAATAATTTACATTATAAAGAACTTCCTTACTCTCTTCTGTGCATGAATAGACTTAAAATATGGTGATGACTATTATTGTTCCCAATACTATAGTTATTGCTTTGAACATACAAAGTGCTTTAAAACTGCAAATTAATTATTAATGAGAATATTGCTCTTGAAGAGTTATATTGTTCATAAGGAATATGATTGTTCCATAGAAAGGAGTGTGTCTTATGTTGACACAATTTTGGGTGAATAAATAAAATTAGCATCTGGCCAAGTCATGAGGCTTTTCAAGTCTCTCCTTTACATTTCAGGTTGGTCTTAACTAAATGGATTCAGGATACAAGGATCAAAAACTATCCTGCCAATGTTATGGAAGAGGAGGATCAAATACACTTTGGTTAAAAATCTATACTCAGGGCTTCCCTGGTGGTGCAGTGGTTGAGAGTCATCCTGCTGATGCAGGGGACGCGGGTTCGTGCCCCGGCCCGGAGGATCCCACATGCCGCGGAGCAGCTGAGCCCGTGAGCCATGGCCGCTGGGCCTGCGCGTCCGGAGCCTGTGCTCCGCAACGGGAGAGGCCACAACAGTGAGAGGCCTGCATACCACAAAACAAAAACAAAAACAAAAACCTATACTCAGCAAATCCATCTGTTTCCATACATTTGAACTTACTTTATCTTCATTTCTTAGTAACAAATTTTCACTTAGCGAAACCCAGTATTGCTTTCACTAAACTTAGAAGAAAAGAGGTATGAATACACTGAGACTGGAATACCTGGGGGTATCTGGGAGCCCAAGACACCAGGCATATGAGGGAGGCAGCAACTGTCACAGCCTAGCATCCTGGGATGTGTCGGTGAGGTTCGGGTTGATTGAGGGGGAAAAAAACACAGGGAGAAATTGCTTTTTCTTTTGGGAGATTTATCTGTACTAGGTGAGTCTATTATTAATCCATAAAGTTCCTTTCATTTCTCCAGAGTCAGTGATTTCTTGTCTCACTTAAAAGTCCTAGGCAAAACATTTATTAGGGGGCTATACTGCAGTGAAAAACAACCCCCAAGTCTCAGTGACTTAATACCACAAAGGTCCGTTTCTCCCTCAGGAAGTCCACTGTGGGCTGGATGACCCTCCCAGATGCCTGTCCACATGCTGTAGCTTGACCATCAAGGCTGCTCTTGCATCTCTGTCATCTCCTCATGAGTCCTCCTTGACTGTCCCAGCAAGGGAAGAGACAGCTGGAGGGTTGAGCATTGCTTCTCCTGAGTTTGACCTGTAAAAGTCACATATTCACAGCTCATCAGGCAGAACTAGTCACATGGCTCCACCTAAGGGATGTGGCCCACAGCCCTGTTTCTGCTTGTACTTGCCGAAATGACAATCATTATCCAAAAATGACTAGCAATGACAAGTATATAGATAGATGTTTCTCCCCTTTCCTTTAGGGGAAACTCAAGGACCGGTATTTGTTGTGTGGAGTATTTGTTTACATGATGATGATGATGATGATTTGTCAATGACAGTAAGAATAAATGGGCCTAGAAGGCAGGGACAGTGTTGCGTGGGTCTCAGTACCCATCCCGCCTGGTGTGTACACACCTTGTGGAAAAAGTTCAACAGAGCTTTCTTGAACAAATGAATGAATGAGGCATCCTTAACTTCACGAGGCATTACTTATTGCTATTCTCTCCCAGCAGACCTCAGTCATATGACATTGAAAAGGCATTCTATAGAATGCCTTATAAGTCTGAAACAGCTTCTGACTTGCTATAATTCATCTTTATGAGAACTGGAAGCTATGGTCTTGCCACTCTAGTAGCAGTTAGGAAACAATAGGAACTCACTAAATTTCATTTCAGTTTTAGATGTAATCACTGTTGTTGTTTGCCCCTTACCTAAATCTCTTTCATAAGAAACAAATTAGTCTTCAGATAAATTTTACATGTTAGACACCTTAGCCAAGTCTTAGCCAAACCAATCTGTAAGCCAGTCTTTGAATACAACATGCGCTGACCACCGTCAGCATTTGTGCTTGTGGCTGCTTCTCTCATCACAGTAATGGGCCTGTGTTAGCCACATGTTGTCTCTCATCGAGTGCGGTTGACAGTACTCCTCTTGGGAGGTGGTTTGGCGAGCAACCACTGCCCAGAGAATGGCCCGTCTTGTTATTTTGGCTTTGGCCTTCTTAGAACCCACTCATGGATGAGCAAACGGTCCTTGGCTAGACTCCTAAAGTTAACTTGTTTTGCCTGCTGCCTTGACATCTGAGTGCAAAGTTGGTGATATGCATTATTAAGTAAATGTGAATTTAACAAAAATGTGCTGTGGTTTATGCACTGTTAATCTTATGCTGTGGTTTGAAACAATGTCTGGATTTCTACTGACTCTTTTGAGTTTACGTATATGCTTAGATACACCCGAATACTGGGTTCTTTTACTTCTTTGAGTGAACTCTTTTACACAGGCTTTCGTTTTCTCCTCTAGGCCTGGTGCCATGCAACAAAAACTGTATACATGCCTGGTCATATTTTCATCTGTGTGCAGGCTGCCCCCTTGGGGTTTGAACATTAGTGTTTACTGATTCCTCCTGCCATATATATTTAAATGCAAAGAGTTTCATTTAGATGCAAAAAAGCCTGGCGGTTTGAGGAGGTGTAATTTTTCAATAACGAGCCTAGTATGTATAAAAAGGTAATGGGCACATTTATATGGACTATTTATAAACTATTGAAGGGGAAAAAAAGCACACTCCATTCTTGTCATTAGGATAAGGCAAACTACATGAGAAGACTGTTCATTCAAGTTTAACTGATCTATATCAAAAGACTCAGAATAGATGGAAATCAGTGTTTCAAAAAGACAGCAGGCTAAATAAAAAAATACCATACAACATTAATCCCAAGTAGTCCTGTTTTCTTTCTGTCTGCAATTTATTATAGCACTGACAATAATAAAAGGAACCTGGAAAATGGTGATGGAAATGATCCCATTTTAAAAAAATTATTTGATACTCTCATAATTGCAATCCAATATTTTGACTTTGGCTTCTTGTTTGAAAGTATATTTGGTTATAGACCAGATTATTCTTAACTAGATATAATCTACTTTCTGGATTTTCTAAATGAAGAAATTCATATTTCATTGTACTCTAGCCTCTTATTTATATACTGAGAAATGCATTAATTCTTTTAATGGTATTAAATGAGTCTCCAGATTGTTAGTTATGGTTATATAATTATTAATAGTCCAACTACATGCATTCAATCTTTCTTTTTTCTAGTGCTCATATGTTCACAGGAACTTAGTCCAAATGGTTAGGAATTAGATAGGTAAGTTGTAAGTGTTTAACACAATGGTACAATATGAAGATGCCCAGACTATACCCCTTAGAGGTGGGGGTAGAGACTGCAGCAAGGTTAGCATTTTGCTCATGATCAAAATCACTGATGAACAAGGACATGGATTTAGTCCTTTTATATCAAGCTGGTGACCAAAGGCTGTGACAATTGCACTCAGAGCCCCAATTAACACTCAGTTTCATTTAACAGCAGAGGTGAGGTGGACCAGAGTTTCTCAGTCTTTGATAAGTAACATTCAACAGGGAGGCTTTTTTAAGGCATGCATCCCAAGATCCCATGTCCAGGACCCTCTTAGAGATTTGGGTTCAGTAAGTCTGAGGTGGAACCCTGGCAACAATATGTTGGGTAAAGCCACCAGATAGTTCTAATGAGTACTAAATGTTGTGAATTAGTGACCTATACCTGTGGCCAGACTGTCAAGCTTGAATATGTGGAAAAAAATTTGAGGGAAAAAGGATTAAGCTCAGTTCTGGCTCCACACCAAAAAGCACCAGAAGGCTGAAGAATTCCTGATGGTTTTCCTAAACCTCAGAGGTTTAGAGCTGAGAAGTCTCTCCTTCCATAAGCCACAAAACACTGGCAAGTGCTTGGTGATTTCCTTGTGGTAGATAAGAGTGGACTATTCACTCTATTCACACCAGGAAAATTATTCACTACACGTCTTTAGAGATGCCAGAGTCCTTTTTATCCAGGAGTGCTTCCTGCTGGGGTTGCAGGACTGGGCATCCTTGAAGGTCCTCTCATTTCTCACTGAAGGTGAAGACCACCCCAACTCTTGTCTCCCTATTCACCCTCATCTTCTCCCAGAACTCTGGGGTCCTAGTCGTTCACATACATTCATTCAAAATCTATTTGAGTGCCTACAACGTGCCAGGCTCATTAGACATGTAACAAGTAATCCTAACATGTGGCCCCAGTTGTCCTAAATCCAACAATCCTAAATTGGAGCTTCCTTGAAACATACAGAAATTGATTGAAAGTCTTCTCATTTTTAACTTAAAATTCTTCCTGGTTTTACAAAAGCATTTTTGTACCAATTTCCTCTTTTATTCTGTATGAACACCAATGCTTCAGATTTCTTCTGTTAACACAAAAATTCAAAATTCACTCTTATGCTTCCAGTAAAGTTTAATCCAAAACATTAAAACTTGCTTTATATTTCACCTGGGAAATAGACAGATACTCTAAAATTTACCTTCTGCCTACCGTATGCCTCAAACCTCTGGAAAAGAGCTGAACTACAAAACCAAACCATGAAAGGAAATAATAGTTTATAGTGACAACATCTTCAGGACAGTTCTGGAAAAGAAAGTTTCAAACTTTTTATAAAAATTAAAAAAGGATTCTCAAAATAAAATGTGATGAAATAACTTGTCCTATTACGCAGGCCACAAACTAGTAATTCAGTTGAAATGGGATCGTGGACTTTATTCCTCTTGAATCTATTATTCTTTATCTCAATAATGTTTCCTTGAATGGGTTATCATTAATAATTACCCAGAATTTGAGGAAAACATTGGTTCAATCAACCCATAATGATTAATTTTCCAAGGAAAAATAGAGTTTTATCTATCTATCTATTCACCCACTTACTCACCTACCTACCCACCTAGTCCTATCTATCTATCATCTATCTATCTATCTATCAACATCATCTCTCTCTCTCTCAATCTGTTTTTGGAGGGTCTAACCATATTAAAAATACCCTAAATGATCCTATTTTACACAAGTATTAGGTAGCACATAATCACAAAGCCTATAAAATATACAACAGTAGTATAAGAGAAAATGGAAAAGCTCTGCCTTAATGATCCATTGTTATCTCCAGTACTATATTCCCAGACCATCACTTAAATGCATTTTTACTATTTTATTCAGTAGTATAAAGCTATGGAGACTTTTCTTAATGTCTTCCATAGATGTTAAAGAATTACCTCTCGTCACAGGAAAAGCACTTGAACAAGGAGAAAGAGCAATAGTAAGAATCAAAAGAACAGTAGTGGCCAGGGCTTGTGATTGAAGCTTCGCCATTTGGGGAACTCATCTTCCATAATCAGAAATGTTTGACTCATATGTTTCAACATCAAAATGACCTATGAAGAATATTTTGCTACACAATGAACTGTATTGAGCATGTGGTCCTTGTTTAATTTGGCCTTTAACAAGGAAGTTAGAAACAGGGATATTGGAAGCTATATTTTCTGTGTACTTTTTAGGTAAGGGAGAGCTAGTGCTCTTGTTCCTTCTCTTCTTTCTGGGAACACAGCTAAACTCCATTTCCAGGCTTTCTTGTAGTTAGTTTGGGGTCATCTGACTGAGTTCTGGCTAATGGAATGTGGGCAGAAGTGTCAAATGCTACTCCAGGCCTGGACTGTTAAATTTTTCCTATGTCTGATCCTACACGCTCTCTTTCTGTTCTGTTGAGACTTTGGAGGCCTTGTATGGAAAATGGCCCAGGTCTCTGGTGGTTCAGATAGAAAAATCCTGGCTGTCAGAATAGCTGCCTGGAACAGGGGCTCCACATCCTTCCTCCAACCCAGCCAGTCCACAGTAGACTATGATGTCAGAAATAAACTTTTTAAAAATTAAGCCACTGAAGTTTGGGGGTTGGTTGTTTCAACAGCTAACATTACTTACCCTAACTAATATTTTTATATGTATTAAATATGTTTTGTAAGTATATTAGAACCTACTATTTAAATATAGCCTTTGTTATGTTGCTATAGTTACATGATATTATATTCCATTTTAAAGGTGCAAACCCTGGTGGTAATATACACCTTACCTTCCATTGTGCTTTAGGAAAAGGCATATGTAAAGCATCAATTAGAATTAACTTCAGCTGCATGTGAAGAAACTCTCAATAACCAGACCTTAAACATGATTTCTCTCTTACAGAAACTAAGTTGAGAAGTAAGCAGTCCTGGGCTGATATGGTTACATTAGGAAGTCATTAAATTCAGAAGCTTCTTTTAGCTTACCTCTGCACACTCCCTGTAGTGTGGCTCTCATTTTCGTGATCCATTATATCAGCCCAAGCTTCAGCCGTCACATCGATTTTCCAGATGGTAGAAAGGGGCAAAGAAGAAAGGGGTCAAAAGGTATAATAACTATTTTTATAGGGAGCTTTTTATAAACTGCCACAAAACACTTATATTTCATTGTCCCATACTTATCATATGGATAGATCTAGCTGCAAAGGAAGCTGGGAAAATGTAGTTTTTATTTTGAGCTGTCATGTACTTAGTAAAAGTTGAGTTTTATTGCTAAAGAAAAAAGAAAGAACAGCTATTGGGGTACACCTCCAGAAACCTTTACTACATTTAATAAGTACAAACTTCTTACTGTGAAGGAAGAATTGACTTATACAAAATGCAATTTTAGACATACATCTGCTTACATATACACAAATTTTTTTTTTTTTTTTTGCGGTACGCGGGCCTCTCACTGTTGTGGCCTCTCCCGTTGCAGAGCACAGGCTCCGGACACGGCTCATGGGCCTAGCTGCTCTGCGGCATGTGGGATCTTCCCGGACCGGGGCACGAACCCGTGTCCCCTGCATCGGCAGGCGGACTCTCAACCACTGCGCCACCAGGGAAGCCCTCACAAATTTTTGTTTATATTTTATAAATATGAAATTCTTATAGCTTATCATTTCCACCCTAGTCTCAGCCCATCAGAATTCCTCTGGAGCCAGTGAGTTAACTATTCTCCAGTGTTTTGGACATAAACATAACTGCATCAGACAACAAAGGAAGAATAGGGATACTTTACATCTGTGTATCAGGATGCATAGAAAGAAGTAATTACATGCACATATGAGTATAAATAACAAGCTCTGCAATTGTTTAAATTTAAGCAGGGCTAGTATTGTGATCGCGGTATTGATTTATGGATAGATCTATGTTTGTTCTGAGCCTGTTTATGTCTGTACGTGTGTTTGAGGGAACAGCAAGAACTTGTCCTCCATTTCTATAATGTCCACTACTATATTGAATCATGGAGAAAGACTAGTAGAACAAATAAAATATAAAACAAATAACTCTTTTTAAATTAGATATGTGGTAGACACCTTTAATCATCACAGTTCCTTTCTGTGTACTCTCTTTTACAGACATATGACACACACCAGATTGCCCCCACTTTTCCTATGACACTGGTAACACCTTCCTCTGTGTAATACTGTATATTTGGTTTAAAACTTACATCCACTTCTCCCTCATTCCCCATTCACCCACGTACATTCCAACACTGTATTTTCCTGCATTACCCCCTAATGAAACAGAGGAAGAAATGTTTCATACCAAAGATTTGGAGTTTTGAGTGCCCTTGGGCATCAGGGGCTGGCAAAGGCCAAAAAGGGTCCTAGGAAATGAGGACTAATTAACTACCTGCCAGGCACTGTCTAAATGCTTTACAAAGGACTGTCTCTATAGGACTAGCACTATAATGAAGGTGCATGCTATTATTGTCATCCCTGTCTTTACAGACGTGGAAACTAAGGCTTGGACATGTTAAAGTAACTTGGTTACAGTTACATAGCTGGAGCAGCCTGACGTCCAGTGCAAACGGTCTGCCACCAGAACCCATGCTTTTAACCTCTCTGTCCTGCTGTGTCCATCATGGCCCCTCTCCATATCCCATAGTGCTGGTTGCCAACAAAGTGCACTTCTGGAGGCTGCCTGATGTGGAGCAATCCCTCTCTGGCAAAGCCTACAGTCAAATTAAGAAAATAAAATAATAATATAAAATGACACGAATATCAATACCCTATCCACCAGAACACATTAATCTCAAGTCTGAAGTGGCCTCACGACGGCAGAAGGGTTGGTTACACGTTCCACCCTGTGACTGCTAACATCCTTTTGTGGACCATCTTGCCTTCCTCTGACAGAAGCACTAGTTTGAAGCAAAGGTTTTGTGAACGTTTTTCTTCAGGCAAATCTTCTCTTGCCATGAATTAACCACAAGCCATTTTCATTTTCACTCCCTTATTTACCCTCACCCCTTTTATCTGCAATCACATCCACACGTTCTGGGCACTGCAAGTCAGTTCAATTAACAAGGAGGAAGGACACTGATAAGGATATTGTTAATGGATCTCTTTGTACATAGAAAGAACTCGCATCTTCCCTCCCACATGCTGTCCTGAATTCCCTTTTTCCTCCTTCTCAAAGTTTTATTTTTTCTCAGAATGTCTGTGTGTGCCATATGACAGTGATTTTCTGTGCTAATTGCTTTATTCTTCAATAAGAACCTTTACAATAGCGAACTCCTGCAACACTTATGTGTAAATTAGGGCTGTTCCAAGGCAAAAAGTGAATCTTTGAATATAAATCTGCACCATTTCTCCCTCCCCTTGAGTATGAGTGTGTGTGAGTATGAATTTTAGACTGGTACAAAACCCAAAAAAATCCTCTCCTTAAAAAAAAAATCATTCTTTTTCTGCATCTACAGTTTCACGTGTTTGGGTTTACAACACAGGATCTCAGAGAGGACAGATCATTAATTCATTTCAAAATAGCTCACCAAGAAAGAGTATATTTCATTCCGTTGTATACAAAAGTCGGGTGAAATTCTATATAAATACAATTTTAAAATTCCAGGGCTCTCAGGCTGACTAACAATGGTCCCGAACGGGCTGATTATAGAGTAGAGGGTGGCTGAATCCCCAAGTGGCAGGGCCAGACATGAGGAAAAGCAGCACACCTTATCAGAGGGGCTCCCAAGAAATGATCGTGGTGGCAATAGCTTTATTTTGCTCACTCGCAACAGCAACAACAAAGTGATGCCACAGACGAAAACTGTCACGTCCCACCCACGCCATCTGTCCTGTGCTGTGTACCCACAGCTCCCCTCATTCTACAAATTAATCTTTCACACATATTTTAACAAAAAAGTGTTAATGGTATAAAAGAAAAAACAAGGAAAACAGAAAGGGCTGTGTAGAGAATAAATTAAATTTCAATTTGATAGCAGTTATGACTTTTTTTATTGACTATAAGAGCAAACAGTCACATCAAATTGGTGCCACTGGCATGTTATTAAAATGACAGGGCACCCTTAATGATCTCTGACAATGATTGCGTGTGTGTTTTTTTAAATATAGCATGCACATTTTGTCCAATTTGGGCTCTTTTTTCCTGTTGCTTTTGTCCTCTTTCTGAGTGGATATTATTCATGAACTGAGTCTTTATTATGTGTTTGGCCATCTGCATAGCATTGGCCATAGTCCCCTGTATTGTAATTTTGAGTGAAAGTAAGGACTATTGGAGACTGCAATACTAAAAATAATAATAATAATATGCTTTAAGAATTCAAAAATAAAAGAATGAAAAGGAAAATATTTGTGATGAGGTGAGGTTTGAAGGCACATAGCATGGAGGTGGGAGAAAAACATATATCAATTCTTTTACTCATCTAGGATAATAGAATCTGGATATTCGCTCTGACCAAACTAACGTCTACTTGCCTTGGTAACAGGCAGTTCAGAAAGTGATACTTCTTCAGGCTGGAATGTCTTTGAATGAAAAAAAAGTTTTTTTGTTTTCTTACTCGTTTCTCTCCTGTTTCGGATGTCCATATACCTCTTAGTGGAGTGGCAATCCAAAACAGCAGCAGAGCCCCTTTAGCTGTCAAGATTTTAGAATTAGGCTCTTCATGTTTACAAGACATTAAGTGACTGTTTTTCATTTAATAAAGGGAGAGTTTCTTTTTAATTAAAATATTAAAGCATAGTTGTCCAATTAAAAATTATATATTGGAAAAATAAATTAACTGCAAATTTGTATAATTGTCTTATTCCTAAAACTTTGCCTAATTTTATTTGGCTCTCTCCATTCTCCTTTCTTCATTTTTCTCCCCTTTTGATCTTTTCTTTTCTTTCTTTTTGAAATTCTCTTAGTCAGTGTTAGCTTACCATTTATTTTCCTTTCTACTTGTCAGATTTTCCCTGCAGCCACTAGAAGGCCATGAAAATCAGCTGATTGAAATGTGAATATGGATTAGTAATGAAACATCTTCCCGACAAGAGTAAATATACAAGGTTATAATATATTTATGACTACAACATTTTGGTTTCAAATGAAAATGTATAATATCCCGTTTGTTTTTTAATGTTCCTTTTTTTTTTCTTGTAGTTGTTTTCTATTAAACTTGAGGAACATGCGGTTAAAGCTATGCTTGCATAGACAGACACACACACACACACACACACACACACACACACACACAAACTGCTTGAGCTTACTACCAAAGCAAGATGAAGTCTATCAATTATCTTATTATATAGAAAATGAATTACTTGCTTTTAGTAGTGGTTTAAAATAACTTTAAAAGTTTGTCTTTCCCCTCCTGCAAATTGGTGCATGTATGTATATGGTGACACCTCTTTTCTAAAAATTGATTAATTAAATTAATTAATTAATTTTGGCTGCTTTGGGTCTTCGTTGCTGCCCGCGGGCTTTCCCTAGTTGCGGCGAGCAGGGGCTACTCTTCGTTGTAGTGCATGGGCTTCTTATTGCGGTGGTTTCTCTTGTTGCGGAGCGTGGGCTCTAGGCGCGCGGGCTTCAGTTGTTGTGGCATTTGGGCTCAATAGTTGTGGCTCTTTGTTTCTAGAGCATAGGCTCAGTAGTTGTGGTGTTTGGGCTTAGTTGCTCTGCCACATGTGGGATCTTCCTGGACCAGGGCTCGAACCCGTGTCCCTTGCATTGGCAGGTGGATTCCCAACCACTGCATCATCAGGGAAGTCCTATAGTGACATCTTAAATGGCATAAAATTTTCAGATTGGGAAAGTTAGAGCTAATCACTTTAATATCCATATCGATTTACTTAAAAATAATAAAGAATTTCTAAAATCAAGAGGAATAACCCAGTTTCAAAAATAGCTACTTGCTAATGGTGGGTAAAATTTAGGCCACATGTTTTTATTTATTTTCATACTTTTTTAACTTATATGGAGAAGGTAAGCTAGTCATTTAAAAATGATTGAGTTAATTCTTTTATTTTCAAGACTACTTTAATCACAAATATTACAATAGCCCATTATTATAAAATATATGTTTATATATCAATATTTATATATTTTACCTCTATGAGATCTGCAGAAAACAAAGTTATAATGTTATTTTACACAGCTGTTTTAAGTCATAGAGCTCCATTTTCACTAAATTGGTGTACATTTGATAATATGGTACAGACTTCTCTTCAACAAATTTTATTTTAGGTCCGATCCTTAAAAAAACAAAACAAAAACGAAAAACATCCCCCCAAACAGAAGTCTTGAGCAGTAACAATTGAGAGCCAACGTTTTCACTCTTGCAACATAACAAGAATAAAGTTATTAAAAATCCCAAATTTAAAAATATTCTTTTAGAATTATGATCTAATAGATACTTTTAATAATCTTAAATGACACATGCCTCAACTCTGCTTTTGTATTGTCCCCCTTTGCTGTATCCCATCCCCCCAAAGTATTATCTTGCACTAAACATCATCTGAAAGCTAAACATTATTTCTTAACCATGGCTTACAATTGCTCTGAGGCTTTCCTGAGTCTAGTTAGGATTTCTGAGTCATAATAAAGAACAGGGCCTCTCTCTTCACTCACTCTCGTTCTGTGGGAGTTTTAGAATTGTTTAGAGAAGTAGGATTAGAGACATGAGGTACTAATGTGCTTAGGTAATGTATGCTTATTCTTGGACATTTCTGTAGCTGTTTTTAAGTGTTGCAGATTGATCATCTCAGAAGCTGTGTAAGAAGAAAGGATCTCAATCAGATTTCTACCAGATCTCTTCTTATGGTCATGAGAGTTTGATTTTCATTTAAACAACAGTAAATACAGGCGTAAGGGTTTGAGATGAATTATGTAAGCCCTTTAGCCGTAACTATTACATTCTGCCACCAAATGAGCTGCTGTTCCCACTTTGCTTTACGGGCTCTGCGTAGCCTGTGTTATTGTATCTGCCAAATAAAACCCAACAAACCATGCAAATGAAAAATATAATCTTTTATCTTTCATAGTCACAGGATGCACCCATATATACAGTTTTATAGATAACTCTGCACCAGATTTACTGTGTTAGGACCCTACTGTCTTAATAGGGTGTCCAGAAAGGGAAAACATTTCTTGCTTGGAGGCATCTTCATTTATATCCACCAATGGCATATGTCTTTATTGAAGCTATCCTTGAAAAGTCAGGGATAATTTCTTTCATTATATTTTTAGCTTGTCTTTGTGGTTCAATTGAGATCATGGACTTTTTCTTTAAGGAGAAAGACCCGATAGGTTGTATTCTTTCAAAGCTAGTAGATTTAAATTTGTTTAAAAACAATGGAGGTTTTTCTTAGTTTCAGAGTGGCCTAAATATCTGAAGAACAGTGACTTAAGGAATTGATGACTAGCCCTGCAATACGTCTATCTTAATCTGGGGCCTCGTATATGCCACTTAGCCATTCTGTATCAACATTCTCCTCCAAGTAACAAAAATCACAACACATCCCATGCCTATGACAGATCTGTGGAGGAGTAACTCACTTCTAAAATGCCTCACAGATGGAATACTCTTTACGTATGCTAGAGAACTGCTATGATTCCACTAGGAGTAAAGTCTCTACCACATTCACCTGGGTTATTTCTGTACTAGGTCAGAATACCTCTAAGAAAGTAAATGGACACTTTTTCTGGTAGTCTACAGAACAAATTGTACTTCTCACTTTTTCCTGAGTTTGAAGGGAACAGTTGAACAGGTAAAGCACTGTTATTCCCTCTGGCCTCTGGAAAAATGAAAAGTTGTTAGTTATTTCTTTTCACCTCTCCCTTCCTTTTCCCCTCCCTCCCTCCCTCCCTCCTTTCCTGCCTATACATCTTTTTGAACTCTTACTAGGTGCTAAAGGTACAGTTGCTAATGCTGTAGAAAAAGTTCTCATCCCGAGGGAGCTATCAAGGAAGATAGTGAACAAAAATGCAGTCAGTATCTTAGATCATGGGAATTTTTTCTTTATTGAAGTTGTTCAACCCTCTTTGTTTCCAGTGCTAATTTAGGCATATGGTTATGATCCAGGTCAGATGTTTTATATGCAGGTTGATATGCCTAGTACCAGGCCCCATGTATGTTATTTAGTGTCTGTTGAATGAATTTCCGAAATGTGATTAGTTAGGTTAATGAATAGGTCATATTTCTCAATGAAATGTCAGTACATCCCCACAGTTTTTCTATAAGATCAACCTAAATCTAAGTAATGAGAGTGCTTGCTGTGAGGCTCTAACTCTATATTAAGAAAACCTAGTTTGTATTGAGCAGGTCTTATCAGAAAAAACAGCCAAACTCATGACCTAGATGCACATAAGGGCATGTGCGTGCGTGCACACACACACACACACATGCACATGCACAGGCACACACAGTTGCCCTGATTGTGGCAACACAATGTCTGGAAACAGTTAAATACAAAGTATACTCTAATCCTCTTTACTTTGGGGTTAGCTATTTCATAAAGCATTATTTAAGGAAAATGAGCAAGGTACGATTTGACAAATAATAGTAGCATAGGATCAGCAGAGCCCAGGAAGAAATATTGACATCTCTGTCGTATTTACCTTTCTTCTACCCCCACGACCACCAGCACCATCGCTACCACCCAGGCCTCTACCACAGACTTCCCATGGCGACCGTTCCTTCTCTCCACCTCTCTTCAATCATGCTTCTCCACTGCCACCATCTTCTCACTTTCCTTTATCACCCTACCTCTCCTCTCTAAAGCTATTGTCTTTATATTGTTCGTCTCTGTCATTTGTCTCTGTCTAAAATGCTCTTCTGTTCATGTGTCTTTGTTACAAAGACTTTTGTTGCTGTTCTGTCTTAGTACGTCTCTGCTCCTGCATCTGTCCCATGTTCCAAGTGCTAAGGCATGGCTTGGCAATGTAGATCAGCTGTCAGTTTTTTGCCCTTTTTTTTTTTTTTCTTTTGCTATGATCTTGCTGGACAGCCTTAGTTTTGTAAAACAACTTCAGAGCAATGGGTGCTCAGTTAAACATGTGCCAAAACATTAAGGTACAGAGCCAGGGAACAAAGAAATCTTCAAGACACCTGGAAGGAATTTGAAATTTGTTTTCTTCTGCATTCATATTCAAGAACCGCTTTTCCTATTGTCTCCCATAAAGTCATTACTGCAGCTTCAACTTAAAATGCTTATTTTTTTTTACTGAGTTTAATTTAGATACACATTTGCATTGTAAAATGGGTACTTTAAAAATAATCATTTTAGTCTTAAGCATAAATGCTAGTTCTTTGTAAGGGAAGTAACTTCCTGAGTTGCATGTTATCGCTAAGGGTGAAATAAATTTCTGGAGTGAGATTTAACCTTCTGTCTGCTCTTATTACCAGGAATAGTCTGAATTCGGTATGTATCAAGACTTTCGTGTTAAGTTCATAAGGATTTCTTTATAAGAAAAGGTTTTTATTATGACAATTTTATATTATTATGATAGTTAGGGTTGGTATGCATTTATTAGCCATGAAAGAAAAATGAAATGTTATCTTTGTCCAGTGGGTTCATAATGACATTTATGCATAATGAAGTCCTAAATACAAGGGGGGATGGTATTCTTTCATGTATCTTTGGCACCTAGCACATGGAAATTTTACAAGAACCATGAGAATGCAATTCCATATTTCTCTTATGTATTTGTAAGTTCTCAGCAAATAATTTTTGGATGTATCATTTTCCTTTCTGCCGGTTCCTTTCTGCCCCAAAAGATTCTGCTTTTGAGGGTGGAGCAGGCCTAAAATGAAGGAAAAATTTATCCTTGTATTGGAATGCAGACAGATGAAGTTTCTGTCTTTTGGTCAGAAGCACACCACTTGTCATGTAGTAGGTATGCAGTGTCAATTCTGGTAATCTCTCTTACTTCACTTTTTCTAAGCTCATTTGCACCCAAATTTAAGCAACTGAATATAATTAAGAACATTTAAGTATTTAGAAGTTTTATTCTTTCATTTTGAACAAAAACCAAACTACTTCTCTCTATACTTTACAGAATTTTAAAACAATCAATACTCAAAGATTTATGTTATTTTAAAAATGGGGCATGAATATCATAGGTTCATATTAAATCTTTCTTTAACAGAATCTATTCATCTGGAAAAGTCATATGTTTCCTCAGATTATTTTTAAAAATTTAATCTAAAAAACCCACAGATAAAATGAAGGCATCTTTTAATTAATATAACTTCTAAAACAATAGAACCGTTCCAACATTCGGATTTTGGAGGAACTGTGTGATGTTTAAGGGTGGTAGACTTGTCTCTACAAATTAATTTTGTTTAGGATAGTATTTAAATACTTTTTAACTGATTGAACTGACATCAGTGGATGGCAGGAAGGCATTCTGTGTAGCAAGGAAGAGAACCAACCTGGGGTTCAAAAGTTACCTGGGATCATACGCCAATAGAATAATGAATCTATTATAGCACAAAGTTAACTGTAAAAAGCGTCATCGTATGCATTGTTTTGCCTTCCATATGCCATGAGGCATAATGAATTTAATGGAGAGAGAGAGAGAGAGAGAGAGAGAGAGAGAGAGAGAGAGAGGAAAGAGGTGTGGGTTGAGGGGCTGTTTGCTTTCTTCCTAAGTTCTCCGAAGGGGCCAGTCTTGGTCTCAGCCAAGCCTGAGCTATCAGCCTCCTTCAGCCATTATGCTGTCTCTGGATTTATGGTGGTCATGTAAAAGCACTGATTTACAGTAAGCAACTCAAAACTGGCTATACAGGAAAAGCAGTTTTGGGAGGACTGTATCTTTTGCTCCTCTCTGCCCTTTAACAGACCTCAGACAGGTTTGAATTATTGGTGTAGGCTCGCTCTGCTTTCAGTATAGGGGGTCCGTTCCCAGTGCTGTGTGTAAACCTGTTAAGGACCTTTCCTCAAGTGTTTATAACATTTCTGTCTTCAGGGCTGAGAATCAGGATGAATTATCTCCTATTTATGGCTTATCATAGTTCAGGAATTTAATAGATTCAAGTATTACAGAATTTATAACCTAAGAAATGATTTGGTATATAATGTGCTTGTGGAATTATTTTATATATGTGTGTGTGTATACACACACACACACACACACACACACACACACACACTATGCTTTAGGAAATAATGCTCCTTCATTTCATTATAGTGGTGTGTGCTGCAGTTTGTTCATCTCCTATTTTTACTATTGTGTCAGCTGTGTTTCTGTGTCTCCTTCTCCCTTTAGGCCATTTCAACCTGTTCATTTCTAAAAGCCAGAAGAGAAAGAGAGAGAGGGAGAGAGTATCTAAATAAGTTAATAGAATTTCATGTGTGCTATGACATTGAAAGCGGGCTTAATAGAAGCGTCAACAAATTTTTCATTTTAGTGTATTTTTTCTCTAGATTCAAAACCAGGTTAACTTCTACTCACATTTTGTCACATTTTATAGTTCTTATATTTAAAACGTTACACTTTGGAATATCTGGTCTTTTATTATTAATGCTTGCCTCCCTATTTTTTTAAGAAAAAAAATCCAATTATACTTGAAGTTTATAAAAAGTCAATATTCAAAAATTAATTTCACAGATAACTTTTTCAACATGACCTATTGCACAAAGTGTAATAAAAACACTGATTTTTTTTTCAGAGGTTTGACCCGTGGTTCACATTTAAAATTCAGATACTCATTTTATGGAGTTGCTCATCAAATTAAATTTTATTTGGTATATCAATGTTTTATAGTGTTAAATTGTTATTGGTCAAAATGCATTTGTTAGTAAAACATAAATCTTGTTCTCTGGCGAGAAATCTAACCATGAATGGTTAACTTGACTGGTATCATTCTAAATTTCAGGACTCCCAGAAAAGTATGGATTAATTGGAATTGTATTAGGACTAGGATTCCTCCAGAGGGAAGCAATGGTATGTTTTTCTAATAGTTTAGAGACTATACTTTTTGCATTTTTTTCCATTGTGGGAGAGAAAAAAAAGAAAGATTATTGGCTCTCAAACTCTGGCAAGTAGCTCTGTATCTTACTAATTTGCTAAGCCAAACAGTCCCTACTTTGAGGAGGGACTTGAAGGGGTGCTTTAGAGTCTGACTTACCTTCCATGGTTCCAGTGGGTGCCCAGTAAAAATAGTCATCATTCTGTAGTATGATACCTCAGAAATCAGTCTTATTTTATTTACAATTTGTAGGCTGATGACTTTCCAAAGATGATTAAAAGTATCATTTTTTACAGTAAGTTTATAACACTTAAAAAAAAAGTCAGAGTAAAAAAAATTGTCTTTAATGTAAAAAAAGGGCACAGAAAATGCAACGGCAACCAGAGACCAGGGACAAGATGTTTATAAAAATTTAATATTAAATTTAGCTCTGACATTCATATCCTATTACATTGTTATTTAGTTTTTCCATTGGTTCAGATTTTTATATATTTATGCCATTTCTTTCCCAACTAAATTTAAACTCCAAGAAGGAGAGAAGATGTCTCATACTTTTTTGTTGTCTTCTGTATCCATCACAGTACCTTTCTTGAACACAGTAAATACTCCAGAAACATTTTTATTGGTTCTGACAATATATGAATATTCCATGCATTTTCATGAATTTAGAAAATAGTTTAAATAATTGAGGGACTACAAACTTGCTTCCTTAAGTATATATTTAATCTACATTTCCTGGCTACACTACTCAGCTCTCAAAATGGATCCTAGTGATGACAATTATATCTAAAAAACAATGCTCATAACTTTTGATGCATCAGTGTCTCCCCCGGCACATCTCTGGGGATTTAACCTATCTGTAGGTGCTTTTTGTAAAACCTTTTGTTAGAGCTGTGGCTTTACATGCTACAGAGCTGAGTTTCTAAACTTTTTATGGATAATCTTAATGTTCTAATTTTCTCATGAACTTCTTATTTCATATGCTGACACTATTAATTACTTTGTCTTTTTGTCCAGAGATGTTACTTTTCCTATTTTTAACTTTTAGTAGGTGAGAAACAACTTTGAGAATGCAAATATTTCTTTTTCCAATTCTTTCCTGAACTTGTTGGTAAAGCATGTACTTTTCACCTGTTTTTAAAAGAGTGTATTTCCTTCATCAAGAATATTTATAAACTTCCCTAACTTTAAACAGGTCACACTGAAATTGGGCCCTCTACCAACCGACTAAAAGATCTAGAATTCACCAAAAGCACAAATGGAATATAGTTCATGGAATAAAAAACTCTAGTTGTCATAGAATGGCCTTGACCTCAGTTACCAATCATGAGGGTGCATGAAAACATTGAGGAAAGAGCAAAGAACATCACTACTGTTTCTAACAGGATATTCCAATATCAGCTGCAGGAATTTTGTGTGCTCCTGTTTTTACTTCATTAGTAATTCAATATGTCTGATTTGCCTACACAATACTTTCAACTTAGTTTACCCATCTGACCTGGAACAAAGTGAAAGCACATTCTGCCCAGTTGAAAGGTCTCCTGGCAAGTTGGTTAGCAACAGGCTTGCCAGTCTCAGTTCAGTTAGCAAAGAATAAACACATTTCACTTGACAATTACTAGTGTACTAACTTCCTCACTCTGCAGTTTTCTATTTTATATTCTTAGAACAGTTTTCCCCCTTGTTATTCAACTTTTTACTTGTAATTCTTGCCTCTTCAACAAGATTTCCAATTCCTTGAGGTAGAAGTTTCTACTTTTCTTAGTGGCCGTGATGAACACAGTTTAATTGCAAAGAACAGGAATCGAATAAAAGTTTATTTGAAGGGAGGGAGAAACGATACGACAGTCTTACATCTTCTCTCCATAGTTTAACTTTGTGGCTTGAGACGTACCAATTAAGAAATCAGGCTATGGCTTCTGCAAGTATCACTTTTACTGTAGTTCTCTAGAATTTGGTCACTCGGGAATGGCTACTTGTAACACTGCAGATACACGTGACATGAGGGTTCTGCGAGAAATACAGGTGCTCCGCTGTGTCTGCGACAAGACGCCCTGAGAATGACGCCCAGAAACTGCCCGTCTAAGCCGGTGGCGTCCGCTGAGCCCGACGCGCACCTGCACCTGCTGACGGGCCAGCGCGGGACGGAGCGAGGACGTCCCTTAGTCCTACCCTCTGCCATCTGGGAGACGAGGGCCTGAGCGTCGTCACCCACAGCAGCCGGAGCAGAGGGAGCCACCTAATGCCGGACTCAGGTCATGTGTGTCCCGGGTGCTCTGCCTCCGCGGATACCTCAACTTCGAGCAGCCCAGCCCCACTACGTTCAAAACTGTATTTATGGTTGTCAAGGCGCACACCGAATAGCTCGCTCCGCACCCCCAGAGCGCGCGAGGCCTCCTAGCCTGGAAACAAGCCCCTCCCAGTGCAGCTGTCGCCGCCGCCCGCGGGCTCCTTTCACTTTCTCACGGCCAAGTCCCCCAGAGGGGCGCCGCTGCCGCCACCGCCGCTGCGCCCTCCCGCCGGCTCCGCCCGCACCGCCTGGCTACCAGCCCCGCCCGCTCGGGCCCGCCCACCCCAACAGTTTCTGCCTGCGATTGGCACGCGCGAGCGGCAGCTCCGGTTCGCCCCTCCCATTGGCTGGGCCCTCTTGTCAGTCCTACGATTGCCCGCCACTGCCTCCGCCTCTCTGAAAAGCCGCCTTTCTATTGGAGGAGACTGCGTGCAGGGGGCGGGCGGGGAACCCGGTCCGGCCGCTTTCGGTCAATCGCAGCAGCCCAGCGCCGGGAGGGAGGGCGGCGGGGGGGGAACATCTGGCCGGCGCTGCCGCGTGCGTGCGTGGTGCGTCCCCCCGCCCTTCCCCCCGCCCCCCCGGCCCCCCCGGCCCGGGCTCCTCGCTCGCTCCTCGCTCGCTCTTCGCTCGCTCGCTCCCTCGCTGTGTCTGGCAGGCTGCGGCCGCCGCTGGGCTGCTGCCATGGGGAGCCGTTGAGAGTGGGGCCTCTTCGCTCCGCCGCGCTCCTCCGGCTGCCAGCGGGGG
Source organism: Mesoplodon densirostris (assembly GCF_025265405.1). Classification (NCBI taxonomy): domain Eukaryota; kingdom Metazoa; phylum Chordata; class Mammalia; order Artiodactyla; family Ziphiidae; genus Mesoplodon; species Mesoplodon densirostris. The sequence goes on along the minus strand of NC_082662.1, from coordinate 127,460,816 downwards.
TGGGTGGGCGGGAGGGAGGGGGCAGGGGGAGCGGGCGACGGAGCCGGGATTGGGGGGCGGGGGGGCCGGGAGGGAGGGAGGGGGACCCGCGGAGGAGGAAGCCCACCAAGTCCGGCGGCGGCGGCGGCGGCCGGGAGGCGGAGGACGCGGCGGCGGTGGGGACGCGGTGACTTAGGGCCGCTCCGTGTGAGTCCCGGCGCCGGACCCGGCCCCGACCCGGCGCCCCCTCCGGGCCCTGGAGGGCGGGGCGCCGGCTGTGCGGCCCCGGCCGGCGGGGCCGTGCGGGCGGGCGGGCCCCGCGAGTGGAGTTAGTTTGTGCGGGTGGAGCTAGGGGTGACGAGGGGCGCCGCAGCGGCGGGGGCCGGGTGCGGGGCCGGGCCGCCGCAGCTGCGGGTCGGGCGGGGTGCGGCCGGTGCAGCTGCGGCTCGGGGCGCGCTCCGGCCGGTGCAGCTGCGGCGGCGCCTCTCGGGGGCGGGGGACGCGGGGCGGGGGCTTGGGAGCGGTGCAGCTGCACGGCGCCGGGACGGCCGTGGCTCCGGGGACCCTTGCAGCTGCGGCGGCGCCCGCGGGGAGGCCCCTCCCGGTCCGGGGCAGTTGCCGGGGGCTCGCGCCGCGGCGGCAGGGAAGCGGTAGTAGCAACCACCCTCCCCCGGCTTCTTACGACTTTTCTTTTGTTGTTGCCGTGACCCGGGTCTGTTTTCTCGTCTGTTGTTTAAGGTGTTTTCCTGCTGCACCGGCTCTACGCCCTCCACCTCCTTCCCTGTGGTTTAACCTTCCTCTTTCCCCTAGTGTTTTATGCACAGCCAACTACGTAAAGATTTGCATTTCTTCCCCCCTCCCTGCTCCGCCCCCCCGCCCCCACCTCCTTGAAAAACAAAACCCAACCTCGCAAAACCTCTCCGGACCTGAGGCTGCGAGGCGCAAAGGGGTTGATTTGTGGAGTGGGAGTCGCTGGCCCATTGCGGTGCTCGGGGCTCATTAAACTGTCACTCGCCCCCCACCCCACTGGGTAAATGGGGTGATTAATGTCTGATATATTGGAATGAGGCGAGGGCATTTGTGCGGAATAGGTGGTGTGGCTGAGAAGGAATTTATCCCCAAAGAGTGCCTCCTGAAATAGGCATTCATAATTATGTCATTCATCGCGAAGTTAGAGAAAGTTGGGTTTGCGACTTTGGGAAAGCAAGAAGCACAGGATAGAGACCTTGGTCTTTGTTACTCTTTCTTTAACTCTTGGCCATGGTTTTCTAATGAGAACGGAGCGGTTATCACCAGGACTGTGACACTTGCGCCTCAGGCCCCAGCGCCTTTTCTGCTGCTCACTCCCACAAGAGTCTGTGGAGACTTCGACATTCACAGATGTCGCAGCCCCTTGCAGGGCACTGGTCAGGCCAGCCTGGGTTACGTTACAATTTCATCAGCCATTCGAAAAGACCCGCAAATCTAGCTGAAAAGTTCCCCAACTTGCTAGACCTGGCTTCCCCCACCCCTTCTCCCTTTCTCCCTGAAAGGTTTTCTTGTGCTCATGAACGTTACAGAGTGACCCAAAAAAAGATTGTTATGGAACACAGATCAAGGGGAAGACCAAGTTCTCTTTCTGAGCATAAAGTCGGATCAGATATGCAGATGCAGCGTTCATTTTAAGTGGCTGTAGCAGGTTGTATCTGTTTATTAATTTGTCTCATTGAACTGAAGTACTTTCCAGGATTTCAGAAAGTGCAGTTTCAGCTTGTTGATATTGAGAGTTGAAATTTGCATTAACTGGCAGGGTGAGAAATTTTACTGAGAAGGTAGTTTTAGATAAGTAGTTATACAAGAGTGAAATAATAAGGTGAACCAGGTTGAAGTAGTAGTTCTGAATAGTCTTCCAGCATTCTGAGACATGTATACCATTATCTCAGCAGAAAAAAAAAAAAAAATTGAAGTGCCGTAATAATGTTGAAATGGGACTGGAGATGTCAAATGGGTTGGTTTAAAAATATCTCTAAGCTGCCTTTGAAACTAAACGTTGGAGTTGAATAAAAGTGAATCTGGATTTCCTGAATAGCACCGTGGCTTGAGTGTGCTGTCAGTATGTAAGCCAGTCCACCAACTTAAGACAGAAGTGTTGCTATTCCATAAATACAGTAGAACTCCATATGCTGAGTTTTTCAATTTCTTCTGTTAGAAAGTTTGGAAAAAAGGGAGACTTTGAAGTATTTTGTTTATACTAACAGAAGAGAAAAGTTCTCCTAAGAAAAAGCTGGTGGCAGGAGTGTAGAGGAGTAGCATATGGCATTAAAAGGAGCACAGCTGGAGGTAGCATTTCCATCTGAACATGATGTCAGAGCAGCTGACAGCCTGCCATCCCTCAGCCTTTTATTCTAACACACAGACAGGGAGTTAGTGTGTGCGGATCTGTGGTGGAGAAGGTATCTCATTCCTCTCTAACATCATCTCCACTTTGCATCTGTCTCTTAGTCTGCTTTTTTTCCACCGATGTAACAGACCTGGAGCCAGCAAGACTCAGAGGAAAGGACTTAATCAGGTTTATGTGTCCTAAAGGTAGGAGTAGCAAGAGATTAGATGGAGCATATTTCTGTTTTGGTGTTTATTTAATTTTAAAAAATCACATTACTTTTCTAATCCAGTTTAAGAATAAAGTATGAACTTGAGTATTAAATGAACATCTTATTGGAGTTGAGAGTCTTGGGCTTGTTTAGTTTTAATTTTTATCCCTTTTGCTCGATCGGGTAAATAACTTTAATATACAGAAATATTTCAAGTTTTGAAATGTTAAGAAAGGCTTTGAAATATTGCTTTTTGAGATCAGTTTGGATTAAAATCCTTTTTTGTTGTTGTTGTTGTTGTTCACTGCTCTTTAGATTTCTTTTGCTTTTGGAGTCCGGGGGAGAAATAGTAAACTGTTTGGAATCCAGCATTCAAACTTATATGAGAAGATTTTTCTAGTTAAGAAGCTAGATTGTTGTGTAATTAATTCCACTGTGAAACTTTATTCTTCAAAACATTCAGCAGCACTACTGAAACATACAGCTGTAGTGCTTTTATGACCGAAGGTTTTTTTAAAAGAAAAAAAAAAAAAACTTTTGTCCCCAGGAGAATAGTTTGACTGGTTTCCTCATTTCTCTTTCAAATATATATTTAAGAGATCTTTTATTTCAGCATAACGATAATTATTTGCAGGAGTTTTTGTGTTAGCGACTAATTTAGAACTTGTAGATTTGAGCTGCCTGAATTGGCCAGACAGCTGTAATCGCACTCCTCTATTCTTAATCTCTTTATCTGGGCAGCAGCTGCCATATGGCCACAGTCAGCTGGATCAGATGTTTATAAGCTTCCTTCTTCGTCCCTCTCTGTCCTCTCAGCCTCCTAATTTGATCACGGCTACCTTGTGAGCTGCCCTCCAATCTTTATTTTTAGCCCTCTCAAGGATTAGGATTGATGTTAGCTGTGGGGCACTTGAAGTGATTGTATTGTAAATCTTGGTTTATTCTAGCAGTGGCGTCTTGCAGAATGTATTGGGTTAGGATGAAAGTTTTAGCCCATTTTGGGCAAAGTGTAGAAGAAGCAGGGAAGTAATTTTTAAATATTAAATTAATATGTATCCATTTCCCAAATGCAGTTTTTGAGATGGATGGTGTGGAACTTTGCTTCTGGTCATAGGAAAGAGGAAGTCAGGTTTAAGGAGTTGAATTTTGTGGTTGAATTTTGACCCTTTGTACATCTGCGTCTCTCCTGCCTCCATTTTACCCTCTTTCACCAGAAAATAAGGGCAACAGTGCATATTTGAAAGAATAAAAGCTAGTGGGAAAACAAAATATATCAAATTATGTTGAAACAAAGTATTTTCTGTTGACTGAGGTATGGCGGAGTCAAAAGAATAGTTTCTCTTTTACTAGCAAGACTTTTTTTCTTCTTTTTTTGTATGTTGAACCTGTAAAGCTTTTGAGTTTCATTTGAACGTAATATGCCTTTATTTAAAAGTTTGCATTAATTTTAATATGGAACTCATTTTGCTTTGCAACAGACCAAAGTTTAGATGAGAATTTTCAGAGTTAAATAAAGCCCTTCTGGTTCTTAATATTCTAGATGTACAGATTTTACAAAGAAATATAACCATTTCTTCTTCTCAGTTCATTAAAAAAAATTTGGATTTGTTCATAGTAGAGATGATCTTTTCCATCTGTTGGTGTAGTTCCTTCTGATCTCATACATGTGTGCTATACCTGCAAATCTTAAGGCATTAACATCTGTTTTTATACACAGGGCTTTTGTTGTTTTAACACTCTGACTTTAAAAGTAAGTTGTTTGCTAATTTCTGGACTAATTATGCGGTTTCATTTTTTTTTCTTGATTCAGCCAAATGTGTGTTTAAATTGTGCTTGCTAAGTGCAGTCAAGTATCAAAAGTAATAAAATAAAAAAGGATGGTTGAACAAGTTTTCTGAATCTTCCAGAATGTGTTTGGGACTTTTCTTTGTTCATTATTTGAGTTGTTCCCTTTGAAATTAAAGCTATTTTGTAGGTTTTGTAGGGCATAATTTGATGATTAGAGTTAATTAAATTTCTTCTGAAAGAGACCTAAATTCTTATTCTCAGTAAGAGACTACTGAAATTAACGCTTTTAAAACTTGACTAAAAGTTCAAGGAAGGTGGAGATGCATCAGAGACTGTTTGGCTGGGGTAAGAAGTTTCAAAAGTGTACATTTTTCTTCTTGCATTTGGTTCTGTGTGTGTGATTTGGTAGTGCTTGGGTCATTAGCCTGATTAAAATTCAGGGACATGTACCTCCGTGGCCCAAGCTGATTTTTTTTTTTTTTAATGGGGACTAGAGCCTTGAAAAGTTGTTCCTAAGCAGGCTCTCATGAGAAATTTCTCTCTTCCCAGGTTATGAAGACAGTATGGAGTTTCCAGACCATAGTAGACATTTGCTGCAGTGTCTGAGCGAGCAGAGACATCAGGGTTTTCTTTGTGACTGCACTGTTCTGGTGGGAGATGCCCAGTTCCGAGCGCACCGAGCTGTACTGGCTTCATGCAGCATGTATTTCCACCTCTTTTACAAGGACCAGCTGGACAAAAGAGACATTGTTCATCTGAACAGCGACATTGTTACAGCCCCAGCCTTCGCTCTCCTGCTTGAATTCATGTATGAAGGGAAACTCCAGTTCAAAGACTTGCCCATTGAAGACGTGCTAGCAGCTGCCAGTTATCTCCACATGTATGACATTGTCAAAGTCTGCAAAAAGAAGCTGAAAGAGAAAGCCACCACAGAGGCAGACAGCACCAAAAAGGAAGAAGATGCTTCAAGTTGTTCGGACAAAGTCGAGAGTCTCTCTGATGGCAGCAGCCACATGGCAGGCGATTTACCCAGTGATGAAGATGAAGGGGAAGATGAAAAATTGAACATCTTGCCTAGCAAAAGGGACTTGGCGGCCGAGCCTGGGAACATGTGGATGCGATTGCCCTCGGACTCAGCAGGCATCCCCCAGGCTGGCGGAGAGGCAGAGCCACACGCCACAGCAGCTGGAAAAACAGTAGCCAGCCCCTGCAGCTCAGCAGAGTCTTTGTCCCAGAGGTCTGTCACCTCCGTGAGGGATTCAGCAGATGTTGACTGTGTGCTGGACCTGTCTGTCAAGTCCAGCCTTTCAGGAGTTGAAAATCTGAACAGCTCTTATTTCTCTTCACAGGACGTGCTGAGAAGCAACCTGGTGCAGGTGAAGGTGGAGAAAGAGGCTTCCTGTGATGAGAGTGATGTTGGCACTAATGACTATGACATGGAACATAGCACTGTGAAAGAGAGTGTGAGCACTAATAACAGGGTACAGTATGAGCCTGCCCATCTGGCTCCGCTGAGGGAGGACTCGGTCCTGAGGGAGCTGGAGCGGGAGGACAAAGGCAGCGACGACGAGATGATGACCCCCGAGAGCGAGCGGGTCCAGGTGGAGGGCGGCATGGAGAGCGGTCTGCTGCCCTACGTCTCCAACATCCTGAGCCCAGCGGGCCAGATCTTCATGTGCCCCCTGTGCAACAAGGTCTTCCCCAGCCCACACATCCTGCAGATCCACCTGAGCACGCACTTCCGTGAGCAGGACGGCCTGCGCAGCAAGCCGGCCGCCGACGTCAACGTGCCCACCTGCTCTCTGTGCGGGAAGACGTTCTCCTGCATGTACACCCTGAAGCGCCACGAAAGGACTCACTCGGGCGAGAAGCCCTACACATGCACCCAGTGCGGCAAGAGCTTCCAGTACTCGCACAACCTGAGCCGCCACGCCGTGGTGCACACGCGCGAAAAGCCACACGCCTGCAAGTGGTGTGAGCGCAGGTTCACGCAGTCCGGGGACCTGTACCGGCACATCCGCAAGTTCCACTGTGAGTTGGTGAACTCCTTGTCCGTCAAAAGCGAGGCTCTGAGCCTGCCCGCTGTCAGAGACTGGACCTTAGAAGATAGCTCTCAAGAACTCTGGAAATAATTTTATATATATATATATATAAATAATATATATATACCTATATATAAATAGATCTCTATATAGTTGTGGTACGGTCTAAAAGCAGTCTTGTTTCCTGGAACTGAAAGGTTGGGGTATTAACTTGTTTTTGCACTTTAGAATAGCATGAGAATCTCACTAATTTAGCATTCTGGTAACAGAAACTTTAGAGCAAGTCGGAGAATAGAGAGGTGTTTTTCTTTCTTTCAAGGGGGGTAGGGGAAGTAAGCCAATAAGAACCTTTGAAACAAATCGTCCTATCACAAAATGCTTTCCTAGGGCCTATTTTGTCAGCACTGCGGTGTCTTTTGAACTCTCTCTTTTTTTCCCACCTTTTCTTTTTTTTTAAGTAGAAATTCCCTCCAGTTTTATTAGCCTCTTTATAGGTCTCAAATTGCATGAATCTTTTCTGGCTGTTGGAAACCTGAATGCTTTTAGACCCAAATGGAAAATTTCTGAAATGCTGGATTATCTATTTTTAAACAAGCAGTTGACTTAAAACTTTCTGTGGCAACTTCTGGTTTTCTGACGGTTCCCAATGAGAGAAATTCTGAAAGTACACTGGGATCACTGGGACGCTGTCTTTGTGAAGGTTTGCTTGGGATGAAAAAGGATATTGCAGCTTCAGCAGTGTTGAACTGTGTGTTGAAAAATGTGAATTACTGTTATTGTATACTGTAATTGATTACATGGGCTGGGGGGGTGTCAAAGGACTTGACAGGTTGTGTTGATGCTCTTAGTTGAGTCTTGAAAAGTAAATATTAACGCTACAGAAATGCATGAGTTTCAGTATATTTTTTGTCTTTGTTTGCATTGTATAACTTTAACGAGTGAGTTTAAAATTATTTAATTTCCTTAGAAAAATAGCACCATTTGGAAAAAAAAAACCCTGGTGTTATGAAGAACGTTAATGCACTGTTTTTATTTTATATAATTTAAATTGACTTTCCCACTGTCTTTAAGTTGAAACTGTTAAGCTGAATAAAAAACTTAAGCTGCAAATTGATAACTTCGCTACATAACAAGGAAAATATAAATGTTTACAAAAGGCTTAAAGATTTGCATGTGCAGTGTGCATTTTATAACAAAACTTCTAATTGCACAAAACCCAGGCCAGCTCAAAGTTTAGATGTACACATTTACCCAGTTGAGCGTTTTTAGAGTAACTACTGCACAAATTGACAATAGGTCATTCTCTTTTTTTGCTCCCCTTTTCTTTTTCTCCCCTTCTTCCTTTCCCTCCCTTCCTCCTTCCCTCCCGCCCCTCCCCCATTCCCCCCCCCCCCAAACTCATGAAAAGATTCTATGGACTGAAAAAGCCCCAGGCTGAAAGGACTGGACTGCCTTGATTGACATGGGGAAGGGGGTTAGTAGACTATGTGTATCGCGGCAGCAGAGGCTGCAGCCCAACGTGTGGTTTTAATGACCAGCACGCAGGGCAAAGCATTTTGCACAGTGTTTGTTTTCCTGTCTTGCACTTACAAATAAGGTCTATGGGAGTAGCATGGAAAACGTTTGCTGTTTTTCCCTTTTTTTTTTAAATTGCTTTTGTTTAAAATTTGATCGCCTTAACTACTGTAAACATAGCCTATTTTTGTGCTTAAGATACTGAATGGAAAACTCCATTGTGTGTTGCTGGACTGTTTTGGAAATATTTGGTCAAATGTGTGTTAATTTGGCTGTAATGGCATTTAAAGCAAACAAACAAACAAAAAAAGCTGTGAAAATGGCCTTGGAGCATTATCTTTAGTTACTTGAAGAGTTTCTAGTTTTTTTTAAATACAGTTTATGTTAAAATAATTTTTATTAATTTAGAGAAGACAATCAATGTGAGAAAACGGACTTTCTTTTGGATTTTCTTTTTGTGGTCATTGTGAGTGATTGCTTTTTCCTTTTATTAGTTTCACATTCTTCCTTTGTTCTAAAACTTAGACTGACATCTAGCTTTGACAATCATAGTATGTTTTATTTTCCTGAGGGGGGAATAACTTATAATGCTGTTTAGTTTTGTACTATTGGTGTGTTGGTGAATTTTTAAACTGTGTGCTAACTGCAATAAATTATATGAACTGAGAATTTTTGTGTGTTTTTTAAATTGTGATTGTGTACTACATAGATCCTAAATATGTATCATACATGGCATCTTTCTTTTTAATGCCAATTCTGTTCAGAGCTTATGAATTATTAGAATGCCTTAAATCATTCAAATGGAAGTGTGCAAACATTTTGCTTCTAGTCATTTAAGAAGATACTAAATGCACATTTAAAAAATGTGACCCATTTTCTATAGCCTAGGTCAGGAATGTTAAGGTAACTCTCTAGAAATTTGTGAAAGCTCAAGTGGCAGCATAGATTTTTTGTAATGTGCTGTACAACTACTAATCCATACACCATAAGTCATATTTTCATGGGTAATTTTATCCTAAGTTGATTGGTCAAATCTATTCTTCTGTGTTCTGGTTTAAGTGGAAAATTGAAGGAGACCGGATGTCTTAATTTGGAAAACTGCTTGGCTAACGACTGGAATTCTAGGCAATCGAATTAGCAGGCATTCGACTGTTCAAGAATAGCTGTATACGTCCTCTTTGTTCCTGGGAGAACTCAAAAGTTCCCAGGTTTTAATTCCTAAGTTTTAACTAAAATGTAATTAAGTTCATGCAACCATTTAAAAAAACTGTTCCGTAACTTTTGTGATCGTCCCAACTTCATGCTTGCCTCATTGGGCTTGTCAAGGTGAGAAACATTTGCTGGTTGACCTAAAGAATTGACAGAGCACTCACATGTGCCGGACAGTTCTATAGAGGAATTGTTACACGCCGTCATCCTAAGTGTGAGCAGGGCTGGCACCGACCTGAGAGTTTTTGTAAATCCTGGAATCTATAATTGTTCATAACTTCCAGCCTTAAAGATACCTATGAAAGTACAGTTTTACATGACTATTGTCAAAATTAAATACATTTATATTAGTGACCTATAGTAAGGTTAATATTCTTAACTTTGTTGGAAGTGGGATATAAGGTCTGGAGCTTGAAAATGTACCAGTTGTAAGTTCCCTGATGGCTTTGGATGGGAATCCCAAAAGATTGTCATAAAGCGCAATCAGTAATTTACTATTTGGGATCCTACGTTTCCCTTTTTTTGTTGAAACAGGATTTCTGTTACATGAAGCTCACTTGGTTTTAACTAACCAAACATTGTTTCACATGAAAGGGTCACAGCATCTCAAAGCTTTCTGAGGATATCGAGAGTTGTAATTTAGTTCCACTGACTAGCATAATTTTAAATGAGGAGCATTATCTTAACTGGATCAACTTATAAAAACAGTATTTTTACGTGAAATTTGGAGGAAATAACTTCTTAAAACATCCCTTGCAAAACTAGAACAATTACGCAAATCGCCACATTTGATAAGTGAAGGAATCAGTTGTTTATTCACTACATTTTTTAAAAAGGAAATTAATTTTTCACGTAATCGTGTTGGAAACCATTCAATTTGCTCTCCCCTTTGACATCGGGCTGATACGTAAGTATATTTTAAATATATGGTTTCATTTACTTTTGAAAACATCTGTTTCTTTTAGATAATCAATTATGCCCTAGATTAATGTGGGCCCAGCATTGTGTGCAAGGTGTACCCTAGGAGATCCAAGAAGTATGCAATGTTAAGGATACTGGTTTTGGATTTCCTTTCTAGTTAATCATGCTACCAGATTAATAGGTGAATCAAGTAGAGTTTTGATTTTTTTTTTTTTTTTTTTTTTTAATACGCTTGTCGTGATGATCTACAAACAGGTTACCGGGAGACTAGAAAAGGTAAACATTTTATTAAAATTATATAAGAGCTCACATTAAAATGGCTGAAATATTTATTTTTCAGGTAAAACAAAAGTTTTGAACTGTTATCAAAGAAAACAATTGTTTTTTTAACCCAAGAAGTAATACTACTTAAAAAATCTTGAATCTCCCCAAAGTTTTATCAATAGAACACAAAACATATAAAAACTTGACTTTAAAAATCCCACTGTACCAGATTAGAATTAAAAAAAAAAAAAACTCACCATCTCAAAATTTCCTGTATTGCGTGACTACATTTTATTATAAAGCTTAAAACATTCTTTGGTTTCTAGTATAATGAGGGAAACTTTCACATACATCTGGATAGGAAACTCAGATGATTTTAGCTTTAATTTGTTGATATTGATCTAAATTTTTCATTATAATTGTTTCCATGTTTGAAACTTACTGATAAGGTACAGTGAATCAAGTAAGTGTGAATTTTGAAATCCAGGACCGAAGAGCTCAATCCTTCTTTTTAAAGTCATTTGCCATTAAAATGCTAGAGATATACCATTTTTTTAAAAAAGCAATAATTTTATTTTTAAAAGCAAATAACTTTTAGAAGTTTCATTTTGGCTACAGTCCAAGTTTACTACACTGATAGGATTTTTGTCTCTTATGTTAAAAATTTCCTACCTTTGGCCTGCTGAAACATGGCAAAGTATCTTTTGTATGTGATCCTTTGGTCCAAAATGTAGAACCATTTATCTTTTGACTTTGTCAATGTAGTTACATAGAAAGAAACATTTTGTTTCTAGCCTTCCCCACCCCTTCTTAGATTTTCTTAGTATTATAAAAGGAGAGCTAAAGCAGTCAGATCATACTGATGGCGCTGGAGGTTTTTAGAAATATTCATTCATTTACAGAGACATTTTAGAAATTAAACTTTTAGCATTTTGCAAACTGATCCCTTAAAAATCTTTTCTAATTAATTTCTGTAACTTCTTGTGAAAGAAACTGAACTCCAAATTTAAAACATTGTAACAAGGAAGGGTGAGGTCATAGAAATGAAACAGTAACTTGAAAAGTTTTTAAGCCCAATTACTTTATAAGTATCTGCTTACACTAAATAATTTGTTGAATTAATTGTCCAGATAATTCAGGCTCATAAAATAGCTTTTTCCTAAAATATTCAAGCACTTGAAAGAAATCAGGTTTTTTTTTTTGAGAGAGAAATGAACTATCTAGTTAACTTTCCTGATTCTATTCTAACATTTACTAATGTACTGTTACTCCTGATCCCTAGGATTAAGTGAGCATGGTACTTTCCTTTGGCTGAAGGGTAGTTTGCAAAACAATTCTGTCAAAACTAAAATTTTTCTTGAAGTTTTCAGGCACTTGTCCCCCTTTCCTAATTGTCCTCAGGAATGGGTTTGCAGTTGAGCTTGCATTTTGCTATAGGAGGCAATTCTCTCTAGTTCGTTTGGCAGGAGAGGAGCAAAAACACAATTTGGCTTTAAAATGTAGCACATTAGTCAGTAACAGTTTCAGTGAGGATATTTAGAGTGGCTTTGAGAGGCCGTGTGACACAGAGAGTCCATTCACCGAAATGACTTATTTACAGTTTATTATAATCTCTGTAGTTAATCATTAAATCAAGTAGCTTTTAGTCAATGTCAATATGCAGGCTTAATATGACTATATAGGAATTTTAAAAAGTCATATTGGCCTAAATATTCAAGTTTGTAAAAAGTATATTTGTAGTTAATATGAAGTGGTACATGGAAAAATGTATTTGAATATTTGTAAACATTTATAGGCTAGATTAACTCTGTTGTTTAAATACATAATGCATGTAAGTACATTGATACTGAGCTTGAAAGACTAGCATAGCCTTATTTACGCGTGCTGTGCCCAATCAGAGCTAACTTTTCATACGGGACAGAGCTTAGAAGAATTAACCACGTATAAGTTTAAAATATAGATTACTCAAAACGATGTATAAATAAGGACAGAGTCACCTCTTTTTAAAAAATCATACTTAGTGCAGTGTGCACTTCAACTTTGAGGGGATTACTAAACACCCTGACACTTATTTTTGTATGTCTATTCCTCTGAAATGATCTGTGATCAAAGTAGGAGCATTTAAGCTTTTAATCTGAACCTTTTAAATTTGTTCTTAAAAACAGACTAAAAATTATATGTATATATGTTTCCTATGGACCATTTTTTGGAACTGTGTCATGTAAATGAGCTGTTTGGTAACATTGAAGTGCCTATTGCATGTTTACTAGACACACCACAATGCTTCCTAGGATGTCTATTTGGATAAGTTCTAGAAAAGCACAATGATACAATAATAGATAATTAAAACATTTAAGAAAAGCATTTATTGCTTGTGAGCCATAGCCACAGAAGTTTGTGGCATCTATTAAAAAAAATCCATTTCTTCTCATTTATAACTATTTCTCTGTGTACTTAAAATCCTCATCAAATAGAAAAAATTTGAGCATAGAACTATATTCCAAGAAAATCTAATTTATAAGGTTATTTCTATAACTAACTGCTTTTGAGAAAGAGGGTCTCTTACATGACAGCAGGGAAAAATGGTATAGGTTTATATTCAAAGCATAGACATTATACGCATGCCCTTATTGTAAAATTTAGTATCTCTTCAGAAACCTGAAGATTTTGCAACCAAATAAATGAAAAAGAAACTGAAGGCTGGCAGATGGAATATTCTTCAGGTTTTTATTTTTGTTGAGACTCAAACTAAAATTCATATTTTATAGTCTGTTCTCTGTTTTTCTCAGTGTCCTTTTATTAATTATAAGAGGGTAAATTTTATGCATTGAGTGATTTTTGATACCATTGAACAATGGAATTTTTCAACCAAGTTGTTTTTGTGTGTGAATTTCTACCATTTTGAAAAATTGAAATAAATTTGAATGAAAACTATATTTGAGCTTGGCCCTATTTACCAGTCTGCACCAGCAAACCACATACATATATCCAGTGAGCGAGTCCGAAGCCTGCGGACCAAGGAGCTGAGGCATTTCCAGGCGCTCCTTTTAATAAACCACGTTGAACTCAATGAAATCCTTAGGTTAAGAGAAAAAAATGAAAGGATATGTTGAGGCACAATGAAGTCTTGTTTTTCATACTACGTGTGAAGTCTAGAAAACGTGGTAATTTCTCACATTCTATTTATATGTTATTTTACTTGAGGGATGCCTCAAAGCAGTACTAGAATCTCTTATGTGCAAAAGGGGGAGGGAGGGCGGGTTTGTCATCATTTATCCAATTTGCTTTGTAAAGGTGCTTATCTTGCAGTAAAAATAATACTTTAGTCAAAATACAGGCGGTTTGAAGGCTTGACCAGCATGGAAGAATTTTAAATGATTGAAGTGTTTCTGTTTAAAAGTCAGTCAAACAACACCCTTGAAGTATGAGGCAATCAATCCTCATTTGTTATCCTTATTTAATAATACATATATAATTTTTTCTCTCTCCTAAAATAACATAATTCTTAAGCCTTATAAACAAAAACAATTCCCAGCTTACATCTGTATCCTGAATTTTAAAATTTGCATTCTGGACTGGTTGCTTTTGAAATAATGAGTTAATTTTGTTATTCAAATTGCAAAAATCTAATGGCCAGAATGGCCCAATTATTCCCCATTATTTGAAGACCTATATTGTGTGTCTGATATTCTCCCCTTACAAATTGCCGTATCACATGTTCTTCCTAGAAATCACAAAAACTTAGAGCTGGAAGGGGCAAGAGTGACTTCCAGTTTATTCATCCTAAAAGTGGAAGAGCAGGTTCAGGGCGAGGCATAAGGGAAGGGAAGAGGTCCAAAGCATTCTGCAAACGTTTCATACATTACCCAAACCTTTAGGTATCTATCATTTTAGACATGAGGTTTTTTTTTTCTCTTTAGAGGCACATGGAGGTTGAATTCCTTGTTCGGGGCACATCTTTGATCAAGTCTGTATCTGAAATCAACATTCTGGTTATGCCCAAATGGTAAAGTTTGCAATATGTAAATATATATTTACCATGATTGCACTTACTATTGTCTGCTATATATATTTACAAGTTGAACTAAGAATGGAATTATGCTGTTGAATATTTCTCTTCCTGACTTGGATCCTATCAACTATTAAAAGAATTATCACAGCAGAACACTCTCTCTTGAGAGTGAGGAAAGCATGTTTAGGCCCATCTACCTCGGGGTCCCCAGAGCTGAGACCCTGGCTGGATTCTACTGACTGACACACTCTCGCTTTCTGCTCCCAGCCATGAAAGGGTTGCTTAGGTTTCCAAATATGTTACTAGTTCAACCACAACGAGGCACTGCTACTTGCAGGCTAGTAACTGCAGGGCTGACAGAGCTGTTGCTGGACGTGCTAAAGGGAGAGAAGAAACACGGATGTATGGCAGAGGGTGGCAGCCAAGACAGGAACCTCAAAACTTGTTTGCTGCTAAAAGGGGAAAATTGAATAACTTTCCACTTAATCTGAAAACTGGCCTTGGTTACTTGGAATGTTTCTAACCCCCTTCTCTCAGTATCATCTGCTTGAGAGAAAGGAGGTTCAAGAGAAAGTTAGGGAAGGTCTACCAACTCGCCACTGGAGGAGCCCCACCCTGACACCTTCATTTCTCCGCTTGTAAGAAAGACCAGAAAAATAACGCCCTTCTCATCTTCTTTCTTAGAATAGTGTGAAAATGAATTTGCAAAAGCATTAAGCTCTCAGCAGAAAAGTGCTATGTACATTTGCAGTGACCTCACTATTATAATGATTATTATTTTTACACCAAGATGAAGTTTCTCCTTATCATAAAGACTTCTTACCAACGTGGGGTTTTTTTAATGTGAATTTTTATGATTTAAATTCATCGAGCACTAACAGATTCAACTTCATCTCCGTTTTAAGCAGGCCCTGAGGAAAGCAATTTCTACATGAAATGTGAAAGTCCAAGTACCATAGGAATGAAAAAGATCCTACAGTCTCAGGTAGGTCTGTACATCTGTACATGTTTAGGTACCTACAAACCTTATAGAACTTACATCATACTTTTGGTTCTTTTTGACGAATCTCCCAAAGCCCTTTCAGCTCTCTATCTGATTAATCCAAAAACCTAAGCTGGACACATATTTTTTCTCTTAAGGCTGGAAGACCAAGACCGAAAGCTTCAGCTTATGTTTAATCTTGCAGCATAATATAAAAAACAGTATGATTAATATATATAATGATAACGAACAAGCACAGCTCCCCAGAGAAGTACACATATTAAAATGATTTATCAGAGATTTAAATGAGTTACTCCGTTCTCACCAGGAGAAGGTGGCACATGCCAGATCAGAGCTCAGAGCATCTCAATCTCAGGCCTCATATCACCGATGTGCTATTTTATGTGTTAGAGCCATGTTATGGTACACTGCAAATCTATGGGCAAATTGCATCATAGCAAATACATCCATTTGGAGGAAGAGGCACCTGGTGAAAGTCCACGACTCGATGGAATGCAACGCTCTGTTCCTTATAAGGAAACTTTGAGTAAATATTGCCCCGATCAAGCTTACGATCCAACTTTTCCTCGTAACAGGCTTCAAAATCCCCATTCAGTGAGTCCACTATGCTCTTTGATGCAATGCCACTTCACAAAAGCATTCGTGCCACAGTCATCTGGTTTTCTTTTCCTTCTTGCTCTCCTTGATATAATGACACAAATCTCCCTTCTTATTTTATAATTTTCATGGATTTTTTACAAGGCAATGACTTCAACAGTATGTGTTTGGTAAAATAGTCCTTTTGGTTGCTATATTTAAAGTTTTGTTTTTAAAAAGTTAAAAAACAACAACAAGAAGCAAAAACAAACACCCCCCCCACCTCCCTTTGCTTGGTGCCATAGACAAGAGTCCAAAGGACATTAGCTGCTCCATTGCACACATTGGAAGGGAGAGTTTGCTGTGAGCTCAGTCCTTCTAATAGACTGGCAATTTTGTAAAAGGTTTAGAGGGTTTTGTTTAACCATTTCTGCATGTGTTTTTAATGAGCTCATGACGGTTGATAACAAAGGCCAGGTTGTGTGTGTGTTTTGCAGCATTTTCTGACCTGATCCCTCCCTGCTGACCAGAGGAATGGGCACCTGTGCTCCTCTCCTGGCTCACCTATGGGAGTCAAGGTGGTGGGCCCATCTCCGGCCTCTCTTCATGCCAGGGATGAATCATGCGGTAGGCAGAGCGGAAGGAGTCGCTTTGTTGACAGCTTTCCATCTGGACTTTGGATACGGCTGATTGTTCACGTAGCGCGTGCGTTAGCTGGAAGGGGCTATGAGAGTCAGCTCCTCCATAAGGGATCAGGAGTGTGTAAAACATCAGCAAACCGCGGCCCAGGATTTCACTTGCAAAGCTCAGAAGAGCATGTCCGTCCCCGAATTTCAGGTCCCTGGTTTGTGAATGTGGATGACTGCAGCTTGGACAAGCTAGCATTTCATAGTCAACAGGGTCGTTTATAGCCTCATTCAGATAATCCGACTGGAGTACACCTGAATAAATACATCAAGCTCAGGTGGCTAAAAGTAACCCCCTCTGAGTTTAATAATTAAAATAGAGCTATTCAGATGAACTTCAGTTTGTCATGTATAAATGTAAGAAGCTCCGTAAAGGATGGTGTTTTGTGATTCATATAGGAATATGATGGATGTATGATACGTTTTCCATAGCTATTTAAGAAAAAAAGATTATCTTAGTCATGGGGTAAAGTTATGTGATGCATTGCACCATCCAGGCTGTGTCTGGGCCAGTACAGATTTTTTTTTTTTTTTTTTTTTTTTTGTGAAAGATTACTTCTTGGCAAACTAGATATGCAAACGCCAGAATACAGTAAAACCACATTTAATTGGACCTACTTGCCAACTTCTTGAACACAGCTTGGATTATTCCACTGGAGGCTGCTTCTGTTAAAAGCTGGGGGAGGAGGAAGTGGCATATTGACAAGGCTTCAGATCACTTTTTTTCACTCAGAGTACAATTATGCAATGAGCCAAGTTTGGAAGTATTTTACTATGTTTAATAATTATTATTAAAGATATTGTAAAACATATGCATTTGTTAAGTGGAATGTAATGGGAGTAAAATCATGTCATAAATTTTACTTTGGATTTATTTTCCTATTTTGTTTTTTATTTGACTGCCTTCCAAATTGATTCTAGCCAACACTATGCACTCTAATACATATCGTACTTGATATTAAAGTGAGAATATGAGTAATTTATAGAACCCGAGTGAGAACAGTTTTCTCCTCTTAGCCAGCCTATATGGAATTGCCACCTCTGTTCAGGTAGCAGCTGACACACAAACCGTACACAGAGAGGGGAATAATAGGGATTGAGAAATCCTGCACATTCTTCTCTGCATAGAAGCTCCAAACCCCACATGTCCTGGGCAGATCTATTGTTCAATAGGATACCAGGGCCAAGGAGAAGGATAACTATTTCTCTCTCTCTCTCTCTCTCTCTCTCTCTGTGTGTGTGTGTGTGTGTGTGTGTGTGTGAGTCTAGAAGAATCAGACTCATCTCTGGAGTTGTGAGTGGGGATTCACTGACGATTCCTAATTCTACTCAGGTGAGTTTTGGCTTCAGGTGATGCTAAATTACACCGTCATCCCTGACTTAGAAAGCTGAGAAGGCATGGCATCAGTTTCACGTCTTGAGCTTAAACAAATTTATATTGTCTTTACAGTCTCTTTTTCAAGGAAAAAAAGTGCCCCTGGAATTGCACTTCTTAATCCGAACAAAAGTGTCATCTCCAATGATTGGCAAGACACTCTGCCTCTGCACTGAACTCCACCTGCTCTGTGAAAACCCCACGGTTTTCTCACGACCCCACTCAAGCTGCTTAGCAATTGGGCCCTCACTTCCCAGTGTGGTGATGCGTCAGGCTGTCTTCTGTTTGCCCCGCGGGTTCATTGTTTTCTCTGCCGCCACAGGGAGCGACCAGGGAAGGAAGGGAGGGGAGACAGACTGACCTTCGCAGCCAGCCCGCCGCCCCTGCACTTCCCCCGGGCAGGAATCCTCGGCGGCTCCCTGGGTGTGTTCTGAACGCGCCCGGGGCTTGCGGGAGCCTGATGCGGCTGTGCCGCCCGCGCGGGGTGGACTGCAGCAGGCAGCCCAGCGTCTGCAGAGGGGACGTGAGGACATCTGGCCCGTGTCCCTGCGAGCAGAGCTCCGCTGCAGGCCTTTGAAAATCCTCCGCATCGGCCCCCAGCGCCTTGGAACTTTCTCCGTGGAGAATTTAGAAGAGCCAGTGCCCTTGATTTCTTGGACATCTAGGCCTCGGAGCGTGCAGTGCTGCCCGGGAGCAGCGCGATCCAGAAGGCCCCGAGCTCGTTTCTCAGAGCCTGGAGCCAGCGCAGCGTGACGCGCTTCTGCTCTCTAGCCCTCTCTCTGCTCACTGGCTGTGCCTCTTGAACAAGTGACTGTATCTCTCTGGGCTTCTTTTTCTTCATCTTTAAAATAAACTCTTGGGCCAGATGACTCTGAGGTTCTTTCCAGCTCTAAATTCCTCGGGTATTTTAAACCTATTTAAGTGAAATGCTGATTCAGCTGGGGCTGATGACAAGGAAATATTTTCCAGTTAGAGTAGAAATGGTGACTAATTTGCCACTCAGGCCTCTGAGGCTCATAGTGATCAAAGGCACACTCACTTAGACGGGAGGGCACAGGCAAGGCTGGTGAGCCTTTCTACCTGCCTTTGGATTTTTAAAATCCAGCCGTGCTTTCCCTTGCATGTGCTAGACACATGCCTCCTTGTCTTTGGTCAAGCCCAGTGGGTTTTGGGTTAATTTCTATTTTTTTCATAGGAGAACCCTGAGAGATCCTAGCCAGATATCAGGCAAGAGCTAATCTAGTTCCACACATACTTTTGGGAAAGTGAATGGGACGATATCACCTTTGTTTTTGTCATTCACTATTTTAACTAGCAGTGAACAAGCACTAAGGGCTCCTGGCTAAGGAGTCATCCCTGTTAGTCCTGCAAAGGTTTTGTGCTTGTTCAGCTCCTCTTCGGAGTCTTGGTTGGACAGCTCCCTGCCACCTTCTTAGGACAGACCTTGTAAATGAAAAGGCCAATTCTGGTAGACAGGCGGCTTCCATAGGAAGGGGCGCACCACAGACCATTGCTGTGGACGTGGTTCACCGAATTTGGAGTGTCCAAGGGGACTGGTGATAGGTCTACAAATCAGAGGTCATTTGGGTTAAGTAGGTCGTCAAAAGAGAATACACAGCACTCACAAATGGACTCTAAACTTAGGGAAGACCAAATTCTTAGTGACTGTTATAAAAATCCCATGTTTTGTCATTGGCAGCTAAACCACTGACCTAGTCATCCCCTGTATGTCTAGCTTGCACTTAATCCATTCCAGTATGGAGGAAAACCCTACCAGATTGTTGTGTGAAAAAAACAGTCCAAGAGGATGATGGCGGACTAATTTGTACTAGAGTCTAACTCAAATATTTTCACCTTTATTTTTTTTCATCCTGAAGTCACAAAGTAAATGGTCGAGGAATTCAAGATTAGCATGTAAGTGAGACTGAAATAGGACTGCATTCTTACATTAGTTAAAACTCTTTTGGTTGCAAGGAACAGAAATCCAACTCAAGCTAGTTTAAGCCAAACAAAAATTTTATTATAAGGCTACATGGATTCAATGGAATCCAAAAGAGGAATATGGATAGGCCTTGGGAGCAGCTAGAAGTGGGAGCTCAGAGGCTGTCAGGATTTGTTCTCCTTTCCTTGCCTCTGAACTCTTTCTGCTGATTGGCATTTTCTATTCCTCAGTCCACATGGTGGAACAAGACTGCCAACTGCTTCTGCATTTACATGTCTTCAATTTCAGACACCCAGGGAAAGGCTGACTTCTTTTGTCAGCTGCAGTTCCCAAATCCTGGGGGAGAATTCTGATTGGCCTTTTTGGATTGGGCACCCACTGCTTGACCAATGGGTTGTGCCAAAGTCACGCCCATTGTACCAATCTGCAGTCCACATGGTAGCTATATGCATGTGGAGGGCACAGGTATGGGAAGGCCAAGGGCAAACTCCCCAGTGGACAGGGAGAGAGTTCCCTGAAATGATACTGGTGCTGAGCTGACAAAATCATAGGGGCCCCTTACATTTCTCTACTGAAATTAAAGGGAAACTATGAAAAAATATTATTTATCTGCAAGTGAGAACAATATATTCTCCCTTGTGGTCTAACACCAGTTAATTTCTAACCCATGAGCAAGTAGTTAAATGAAATAATGTATGTTTTTTAAAATACTGTAAAATGTAAGTTAATTTTCATTTAACTTAGTTCATCTAATTTCTCTCCAGTTACCTATCATTTGGTAATCTTGGAGCATGTTCAAGAAATCCTTACCTGCCTCATCCTGGTGAGGCCACAAAACTCAATTGCTGGCCTCGCCTCTCAGCGCTTTAACAGTGATCCATGTGCCCCATGGGCACAGCAGAGGGGTGATCGTGTAACAGAGCACTGTGGACAGAGAAGATGCTTCTCCCTTTCCCCTTGTTTGGGATGTAGGAAAGAGACTGTGCAATGAAGAGCTCTACAGCAGGCAAGAGCCATGTGTTCTCAGCCTGGGACACAGGAACCCATGGGTGCAGAGCACGGAGGGGCCAGGGTAAGGGTAGGGGCGGCAATGTGGTTACTGTGAAAGAGGTCCTCCAAGCCAGGGTGCTGGCTTCTCTCAAAGCTGCGTTAGCCCTCTCAGGTGCTCCCCCAGTCACAGTGTCAAAGTGTCGCAGTTGAGAAGTGCATCTGCCTGTTGGAAGGAGAGAGTGAGCCTCAGGGAGATGTGGCTCCCCAACCTGAGATTGTTTTATATGGCAGACACAGGCTGTTTGGACGTGTGGCTCGTCACTCCTTGGGTACTCACTGCCCCCTCCCTAAAGATTCAAAACAATCAGAGTTTGAAGGAGGCTCCTGGTTAGAGTTAGGTCCTCAAGGCCAAGGTGGAGAAGCATAAGGCTAATTGATTCAGGGTGTCACAGACTCAGTAGAAAACAAATATGAGTATTTTAGGCACCTTGGGTTTCATTGTTGCTGTTTTTGCTCATATTATGGTGACCTGAATTGGGGGAACTTTGGGGACTGATAGAAGATGTTATCTTATTTCCAGCTTTTGTTGACCTCCCCCTCCTGCCTTCCTGTGAAGGCCCCTGGGAAGCCAGGAGAGGAGAAGAGTTTGTGCTTTGAAGGTAGGCAGAGCCGAGTCGTGGCTGTGAGCTCAGGCAGGTGCTGACTCACCAAAACAGAAGTTTCTGCAGCTCCCCTTTAGAAGGGCCATGTGGACTGGTGATACGGTACCTTTCAAGCAGCAGAGGCACTGCATCTGTCAGGACCATTTCAGTCACAGGTGACCGGAAATAAACTCAGATTAGCTTGACAAAAGAAGAGAATTCACTAACTCACATCTGGGGAGGTCTGGGGGTGGCAGTGGCCTCAGGGATGACCGGGCACAAGGACTCAGATGACAATGACATTTAGCTCTCTTTCCCTTCCCACCCACTCTTGGGTTTACTTCTGTATTTACACCTGAAAATGGGCTTTCCTCACACGATGGGGGAACTGGACATGGACAAAGATGGTCCTAGCTGGCCTTGTCCCAGCCAGTGACCCCAAAAGGAAGAGGATGGCATCCTCTGAACATCTGTATTTAGATCCTAATAAAAGAACTCTTACCTGACCTAGATGGTGTGCTTATCCACAAGAAAATCACTGTGACCCGATAAAGGGGGTACTATGCTTGGGTAGGCTTGGGGCCATATAATGGCTTTTTTTTTTGGCCACGCTGCATAGCTTGTGAGATCTCAGTTCCCTGACCAGGGATTGAACCCAGGCCACGGCAGTGAAAGCCCGGAATCCTAACCACTAGGCCATCAGGGAACTCCCAATGGCTCTTTATAGCCGCTTTATGAGCCTTAATTCAAGCCTGCCAGAGCCGGAAGTAGAACTGCAGAAAATTTTGAGGGGCCCAAACACAGGAGAGAAAGATTGTACCAGGGCAACAAGGACAAGGATAACTTCTATTCATGGGTTCCTGCCTAGGAAGACTAATTTGAGTTGGGTGTGGGAGGGGAGGAAACAGTGATACGGTAGAGGGCAAATATTTATGAAGTAACAACTGTGCACATGAGGGTACAGCGTTCCTGCCCTCATAGAACTTACTGGTTAATGAAACAATTAAACAAAAAATTATGGTAAAGTATCATAAGTGTTGTGAAAAGAGAAGTATATGGTAAGTAGGAACACACTTACTTACAGTCCCTCAGTGGCTGAGCGAGGGATGAAGATGGATCATAGATTCACTCAGGAGAGCAGGTCAACAGGACTGATTGGCTGTAGGTGGTGGGCCGCAGGATGGAGGCCGAGGGAGCCTCGTGGACAATGCACATCGTTATGCTCTGTGTTCTCCAGGAGACAGCACTGGGAGAGGGAAAGAATGTTGGCTTTGGAATTGGCTAAACCTGGGTTCAAATCCCAACACTTCCACTTTCCAGCTTCTTGACTTTAGTTATGTTTCTTATTTTCTCTGAGCCTCAGTCTTCTCCTCAATAAAATGGAGATGATAGGGCTTCCCTGGTGGCGCAGTGGTTGGGAGTCCGCTGCCGATGCAGGGGACACGGGTTCGTGCCCCGGTCTGGGAAGATCCCACACGCCCCGGAGCGGCTGGGCCCGTGAGCCATGGCCGCTGAGCCTGCGCGTCCGGAGCCTGCGCTCCGCAACGGGAGAGGCCACAACAGTGAGAGGCCCGCGTACCGCAAAAAAAAAAAAAAAAATGGAGATGATATACTGACTTCACAGGGCTCTGGGGAGACTAGATGACGACCTACACCATGTGTGTGCCCCCGGTGTGTGGGCTTCCCCTCCTCCCACTGCTCGACCACCACTTCTCCCCGGGACTTCCCCCCACAGGCTTCAGCTGCGCCCACCTTCTCCTTCTTCCCCATCTGCTTCCTGAGCAGCTGGTTCCCCCCACCTGCAGCTCTTCTCTCCTGGGACCTGCACACAAGTTACCCTCTCCACTGCCCCGGAGCCTTCAACAAATATTCTCTCACTTATCCCTCCTAAGCAGCGGCAAGGTATGAAATGGTGGTCTTAGCCCTTTGAAAAGGGACCTGAAGTACTTGTTTAATTTAGTCCCGGCTGAAATTCATTCATTTGCTCATTTCTTCTTGTACTTATGCATCTGCTCACTCCAGAGACATTTCGAGTGGGCCAGGCACCGAGCTAGCACTGGGAACATGGTAACTGATGGTAACTGTGGTTCCAGCTCCTGCTGTTTGCTGATCCCAGCAGCAGCCAACCTCCCCTCTGCTCATGGACGTTCCTGATCCACTGGTTTCCTGGTTTCATTCTGGTGTGGTAATCTCTGCAGCTAAACTTAGGAGGAGCATGAGTTAGCTTCTCCAGTCTAACCTGGGGATAAGGAGACCCAGGAAATGCTACCCGAGTTCCAGGAGGTGGAATGGGTCTCCCCTTGGAAAGCGCAGCCTTCCTGCCCTACCTCTCAGGCATATTTCCAGTCTTGCTTGCAACATGTTTCCCCACCCCGTCTCTTGCCACCTCTTTCCCATTCCTACCCCTTGCTCTTAGTCTGGGAAACGGAGAGGGCGGGGCTAAAACTGCATGTACCTACAAAGATGTTGTAGGAGCATGAGCATAAATACCTGTGTGGTTTCCTGGGACTGGAAAAGCACAAAGTGTAAAGGGTCCACCCCATTTCACCCCACTGAGGGGGCTGGGCTTGCTCTTTGGGGTAGTGAGGAGATCTCTGCTTTCCACCTTCAGGCTGCCTGGAGCCTCACGGTTCTCAGTGGACACGTGTTCTGCTGTGATGTGCAAACGCCAGGAGTCCTCCTCATAAAAGGACAGTCTCTAAGACTTGCAAAGGCCAGGAGAGACGTTAAACCTGCCACGTCAAAGAGGAAGGGCGAAATGGTGTGAACTCTGGGAAGGAAGGCAGAACCTTAGGGAAGAACAGAAGAGTAATTTCATTAATTGATGAATTCATTTATTCTGCTCAGTGCCATGCAAAACACTGTGGGCTTTACCAAGGAGGAGAAGAAATTTGTCCCTATCCTGGAGGACCTAAAAGAGACTAGGGAGAAAAAAGCGAATACACATGCCACGTGTCTTTCTTTAGGACTGGCACAAAAATGCACTTAATGGGCACCTCATGTTTTACACATTCTGTATCACTCAATATAAATCCCTGCTAATCTCTCCAACAATGTTTCCAGAAAGGTATAAACACCCATTTTACAGATGAGGAAGCTGAAGTTCAGAGAGTAACTGCCTCAGGAACCAGAGTTCCACCCCAGTTCTGTCGACTCCAAAGTCCACTAAATCCACTTGTGAAAATTCAAATTAAAATGCAGATGAAAGGGAATTTGAGGCATTACAGAAGTACTCTTCCTTCTGCAAAAGAGTTCTTAATTCTTTTTAATTTTGAGTGATTCTCGAACTTTTATGATACAGTTTTCACTCATCTGACTTACCTCCACAGTTTTAGGAACACCCACAGTGGGCTGCGTGAGGCCTTGCTGGCTGAGGAGTTTGTTGCTCAATCTGGAAGTGTATGTAGCCACAGCTTCTTTTGGCCTCATTTGCTGATTCCAAAAGTCAACACAAGAAGGCCCCAAAAAGGAATTTAGAACCAGAAGGGAATTTAGATTCTTTCAGTCAAATCCTTCACTATCAAGTATGGAAATTGAGACCCAGAGAGGTTAAGTGACTGGCCTAAGGTCACACAGCTGGTTCATGGTATGGAGATAAAACTTGGTTTTGCCTGGTGTTCCTTTCACCATCTGAGCTACTCAGCACAGTAAAGGAGATGGCTCCACCCTAGTCATCTGTGGCCCATGGAAGTGCTGGGAATGATCACAGTCATCTCTTAGTTGATGGAGCCAAGTGCAGTGCAATTGTTACAACAGTTTACATGCTCTAGGATACTCCCGGCCAATCTACGTGTACCCTCTGCCAGGAGTCAGACTTCCTTGGTGCCATGTGGGCAAAACCCAGTGAACAACCTTGGCCCTGTTTCAGGTCGGCTGTGCATTGAGGGATCAGTTTACGTTTAATTGGCGTTTGGCATATTCTGAGCCCAGGTGGCCTTGCTCTGGCTTTCTGAAAGAAGCATGTGACTTTGGCCTAGCACTTTGAGTTTCATATGGCAGTTTCCAATACCTGAGGCAACTGGCCTATTACTTTCTAGGGTCTTTCTGAATTGAACAGAAGTCTGTGTGTCTGCCTTCTTCTTTGTTGTTCCCTTCTCAGAAGCTACAGTTCCTCAGATTCCAAGGAGGTGTGGCTGGGAGAGCGGAGGCCTGTGGAGACCGGGTGCCTCCACTTCAGCCCTTTGGCAGACCCTCTGCTGTCTCTGTCTCCATCCTCAAGAGCTGTTATAGCAGGAGCTTCCTCATCCCTCCCTCCCTTGGAGTTGAGGATGAAGTGAGAAAGGGCAACGGGCTTGGTGCCTGGCCCACGGGAACCCTCCCTATGAATCCAGCCCTTACTACTGCTGTAGCTGCTGCTACCCACGACTTCCATGTCCTCTGCACCACCCAGTGCTCACTTTCCTGGGAATGCAGGGACCCGGAGAAGAGTGAACGGGATAGAGGGATGGAAGCGACGAGCGTGAAGGTTAGTGAGGGAATAAAACAGCCCCCAGCCCTGCCATGCTCAGCTCCGTCCCCCCGCCTGCACAGTCCTTCCTCGTGTCTCTGCCTCTGCAAATCCTCACGGCCCCTCAGACCCCCACCTTCTCCCCGGATCTGCATGACCTCTGCATGCAGTGCCTGTAGCCGAGTCCTCTCCTCACTTGCTGCCTACTCTGGGGCCCAAGCATGCCCTTGGCTGCTGAGACCCTACTATGAGTCAGGCCCTTGGCCTTGAACATCTTTTGCTTCTCACATTGGCCTCCTGCAGTGGATGTTTCCCCATTGTGACAGATGAGGAAATAGGGTTCACAGGAGCTAAGTGACTTGTCCAAGGTCACCCACGTTGTCGCAGTGCAGAGAGGCAGGCTCAGGTCCACTTACCCCAGTACCTACTATTGGGGCTGCCACTGCTCACACTAAGGTAGGAGGTGGCCAATGACCTTCAACCGCCAGTGTAGCTGGGGGACGGGGGAAGTTTTCTTTTCTTATGTGTACACTTCTGTTTTCCAAAGAACCTGCGTTACTTGTGTCATCGAAAATAACATGAGTGATAGTTGAGAGTACTTACTAAGCACTGGACATATGCCATCCCATTCGCTCCTCACACAGCCCTGGGTAGGGGTCCCATGACTGTCATCCTTGCTTTCTAGGGGAGGAAGCCAAGTTGTGGAAATGTTAAGTAACTCACCCACAGTTGCACAGTCAAAAGTCCCTGCCTGACAGAGCTTACTTACTGCTTCCAAGGAGAAATGAAACTTTGTCTTAGGAATAAAAGAAACATTCCATTTAATATGAAATGCCCAGAATAGGCAAATCCATAGAAACAGAAAGCAGATTAGTGGTTGCCAGGGGCTGGGGTGGGGGTGATGGATGGGAAATGACTGCTAATGGGTACGGGGTTTCCTTTTGGGTGATGAAATGCTCTGGAACTCGATAGCAGTGATGGTTGCACAACATTGTAAATGTACTAACAGTCACTAATGGTAAATTTTTTTTTAATTAATTAATTTTAATTTTTGGCTGCCTTGCCGTTGCTGTGTGTGGGCTTTCTCTAGTTGCAGCAAGCGGGGGCTACTCTTTGTTGCGGAGCACTGGGTCTAGGGCACGAGGGCTTCAGTAGTTGTGGCTCGCGGGCTTAGTTGCTCCACGGCATGTGGGATCTTCCCGGACCAGGGCTCAAAACCGTGCACCCTGCTTTGGCAGGCGGATTCTTAACCACTGCACCACCAGGGAAGTCCCACTAATGGTAAAATTTATATTTGTAATTTTACCACAATTTTTAAGAATGTAAAAAAAAAAAGACAAGAGGGGCTTCCCTGGTGGCGCAGTGGTTGACAGTCCGCCTGCCGATGCAGGGGACACAGGTTCGTGCCCTGGTCCGGGAGGATCCCACATGCCGCAGAGCGGCTGCGCCCGTGAGCCATGGCCGCTGAGCCTGCGCGTCCAGAGCCTGTGCTCCGCAACGGGAGAGGCCACAACAGTGAGAGGCCCGTGAACTGCAAAAAAAAAAAAAAGGCAAGACAAGAAAAAACTGTTACTAATCATTTCTGGGAACAATTACGTTTTGGAAGCTCTTTTTAAGGAGGGATATAATATCATGAATTAAAAAAAAAAAAGAATAAGAAGAAGCCCTTGGGCATGGGGAACCATAAAGACCTGGAAAGGGAATCACATGGCCATTAGAATTACTGACTCTGCTGAAGGTGTCTGCAGGTTGAGAAACCACACTATCTAAGTGCTTTATGTGGATCGTTTCTTCTAATGCTTGTAATAGCCCTGGGCATTGTTACTTTTACCACACCCATTTCACGGAGAAGAAAACTAAGGTGTAGAGAGCTTGAAAGACTTGCCCAAGGTCCCGATGCCAGTAAATGGCAAAGCTGGGCTTTGATTCCGAGTGGTCTGACCTCCAGGTCCACACTCTTCACTGCCACCATCATAGACCTGTGTGTCCTGTGCTGTGATCTGTGAGTGTACCACAGTGCCATTGAACTCAGTGAAAACATTTCTGTCTTTAGCCTTCCTGCTTTCATCAGTAATAGCCTGTCCAACAGGAATAAGTGTTTCAGAATTATTGAGATTGGTGAAACTGCTGAACACCTGAACCCCAGTGAGGCTACGCCGGATGATGATAAATCATGTTCCAATGAACCTTGTGCCCTGAAGTTTTCATTTGTGGGAAGCAGAGAAGACATGAGCTCCTTGCCAGTTCCACCCCGTGGCGAGCTGGCTGCTGGGCCTCCTGACTGGCCTCTAGGGGGCGTGGTGGCGGCTGTCCCCAGGCTGGCTGTGCCATAGTGGCACACACTCTGATGATTGCTGCCGCTGCCCAGGAAGGGTGAACGGGGGAAAGCTCCACTGCGGAGCGCAGAGCAGAGCATTTAAAGATTGAAAAACAGAACAGAATGCTAAACCCACAATCCTCTGCCGTAGGTATTCTTTACAGCCCTGGTGGGGTCGGGGACATGTTCTCTGTGTAAAGAGACGCCAGTGCAAGTTGCTGTCGATTTCATCATTCAAGTTCTGTTTGGATAGGTAATAATAAAAACAGCAGTAAGAACCCAGTGCTATGCAAATATCTGCTCTCCAAATAAGGGTTTGGGGCGGAGGCTCAAAGTCTCAGAGCCTGAAACTCTGGGGGACAAAGAGAACAGGTCTAAGACCATCCCTGGTCACCTGGACTCCCCCAGCCCCAGGCTAATCTGTTGATGGGGTCCGTCAAGGTGATTTTTGCATTGTTTCTCCTCCCTGCTGCCGTCTCCCCACCTGTACCCGTGCTTGGCTACCTCCTGCCTGGACTTTCCCAAGGGCCTGCTAACTGGGCTTCCTGCTTTAGGAGTCGTCTGTCTTTATGAAGCCTCCAACCACTGTGCCACCAGAGTGAACTTTCTAAAGCACAGGTCAGGTCATCGCTCTCCCTTGGTCCAAACCCTGTATTGGCTCCACTTCCCACACAAAATAGAACCCAAACTCTCCATCCTGGCATTCAGTCAGTGCACACGGGCACCTAGTTTCCTCCAATCTTTCATTCATGACTTGCTCAACACATGTTTATTTCTCCATGTGCCAGGCACTGAGGCCGCCACTGTGGATGCAAACTGACAAAGTCCTGGTGCCTTCTCTTGAGGATCTGAGAGTATGGTAGGGTCCACGGGAGAAGTGTTGTGGAGCTACGTAGCCTGATCCCTAGGAAGTCAGTGAAGGCTTCCTGTCTAAAATCATTTGCCGTCGCCTGAAGAAGGCACAGGAGGAATCCAGATAAAGACCAGGCTGGGGGGTGGGAGTGGGGGGCAGGAAAATGTAGGAGGCGCAGGGTGGTGAAAGGCCAGAGGCAAGAGCATATGAGCAGTGCAGTTGGGCTGTAGTCCATGAGGGGAGCATGACAGCAGGAGGGAGGTCGTCTCGACTATAAAAGGCTTGAAAACCCTGGCAGGGGTTCAGACTCAGTCCTGAGAGCAGCGGGAGGCCACTGAGGGGTGCAAACAGAAGAGTAACGTGAACAGACTTGTGTTTTAGAAAGTCCATTCTGTCTGCAGTTTGGAGAAATGGTCGGTGAGAAGGAGGAAGAGAGGCAGGGGGACGAGTGATGGGGTGCGTCCAGGAACCCAGGCAAGAATCGTGGCATTGGGGGTGGATGGAAGGGGACAGACGTGAGATGTTGAAGGCAGGTCTGGGCAATGATTTGAGGTAGTGGGTGAGAGAGAGGGAGGTGACAAGTCCCTTCCACAGGTTTCTGGCCTGGACAGCTTGTGGACAGTGGTGCCTTTCCTGGGCCGGAGCATCGGATGGGCAGCTGTCGGGTCTGGGCAGGGCCAGGTTGGGGTGTGAGATGCTGAGCTCAGCTTCAGACATGATGAGAGTCAGTGCCTGTGACACACAGGAGAAATATTTATCGTGACTGGGGACAAGCAGGGAACACCAGTGTTCAAGGCTGGACGTGGGAAGGAGAGCCTGCCACAGAGACAGACAGGGAGGAGGCCTAGAGGCAGGAGGAAATCCTGGGTGTTGGCCCTCAAAGTCAGGATGCCAAGGAAAATGAGGACCGCAGAGCACGAGCTGGTTGTTGTCTCAGCAAGGAGGTTGCTGACGACATTGACAGGAGCAGTTTCCTTGCAGGAGGAGATGGTGGTGGGGGACGAAGCCAGACTGCGGTGGGCTGAGAAGTCATCTGAACTGAGATGATGGAAACAGTTAAGTGAAGATGATTTCTGTCAAGAACCTCGGCCAAGAATGGAGAGAAAAAGAAAGGACTGAGTCTGGAGAGGAAAAATCTTTCAAAGAGGTTTTCTTTCCTTCCTCCCCTCCCTTCCTTCCCTCCCTCGGTAGGAATCTGAGCCTGGGTGGAGAGATCGGCCCTGCGGAGGAAAGGTCCCTCTTCCAGTGTTGCCAAGAGGAGGACAGGAGGGGGCAGGTGCAGGGTTGAGGAAGCCATTATATCGTCCTTTCTAGCCTCGTCTTGAATTGGTCCTGCGCAGAAAGGGCCACACACACTCCTCCATGTGTGCCCCGACCGACCTTTCTCCACTTCACTGCATTTGTCAGCAGCTTCCCCTTTTTCACATGCCCTTCATTCTCTCTTTAAATGCAGTAGTGTGTCCAGATTTTGAGGGACCTGAACTGTACACAATTTGGGACAGCCTCTCTAAAAAGAATGCTAAAATACATTACTTTGGCAAATTTTACAGAAACATCTGAAAACGTGAACACTTGTCTATGGCTCCTCATAGGAGTCCTTGAAAGGAACCCATGAAAACTTGGGTCCTTGAAGGCCAAGCTTCTTCAGCTTCCTGTTAAATCCTCCTAGATTCAAATGTTAAAATCATGTGCAAACCTCAAATTTGAACAACAGCAACAACAATAAACAAAACAAGCAAAGAAACTCCCAAACAGAGAAAGAAAAAACTTCTCCCATGAAGCCCTTCCATGGAAGGAAGGAAGGAAAGGAGAGCCTCGGTTTCCTCATCTATAAAATGGAGCTAAGAGCTTCTGTCTCCTTGTTGTGAAGATTACATAAGGCAACATATGGGAGAGAACCTGGCATAGTTCCTTTCCCATAATTGGGGCTTAATAAATGATTGCTGAAGAAATAAAAGAACAGATGATCCTAGCTCCCTTTTCTCACTTACCTCACTTTGATTTGCACATTAGTTATTTATTTGTGTGCTCATCCTATCCTTCCCAATAGACTCCAAATACATGTCTTGTTATTTGAGTGCTTTACATAGTCTATCAGTGTGTGTCTTGCATATAGTGGGCATTCAATACATTTGGTGAATGGAAGGATGGATGGATGAACTGTGGTGTATGAATCACTTCCTTAAGAAGGGAGTTCATCGTTAGCAGACTTGCCTAGAATTCCACCTAAATGAGTGTCAGTTGAAGCTGTCCATTCTTGGTGCCCACACTGGTGATCAGTTAACAAAATACCAGGAAGGACTGCAGCTGTGTCATGGCAGATAACACATGGCTGAGGAAGCAGAACGTGGGGAAGACAGGGCTTGAGACTTTAACCAACTTTCAGAGTTTAGCTGGCAGAATTAGGAACCTTTAAGAGAAGACAGTGTGGAGCCACGCTTGGGCTAAACATGATAAATTAGAGCCCCCCAAACTAGGCAATATCTGTCAATTGAAACTCAGGGACACAAGTTTAATGAATTTGTAGCATAATATGGGCAGATTTCTTACTTTATTCATTTTGAATACATTGATGCTTAGGGAAAGCTCATTTCCCAGAGCTACCTGGATGGGGCAGAGAGTGCTTTACTGTTTACTTCTCAAAGGGTTGCTGTAAAAACTAAATGAAAAAAATTATATAAAACTGTAAATGCCAAACAAGTATATTTTATTATTGCTATTATTATTGCCTCCCTGGCCTGATCTCCTGGGGCCTGCTCTCCTCCCTCCCCTCTCTTCTCACAGAGTTTATGTCCCCCCAACTTCCTTGAAGTATCATCATTCCCCAGAGGCTGGAGTGTATTCCTAGGGCTCACCGTTCCACGTGATCAGGGTAGCCTGCCCACAAACGTGCCTGCCTATTCCCCGGATTCTGAGGTCTTTGAGAACAGAGATGATGCCCAATTCATTTTTATTCCTTAGTCCCTAGAATAATCCCTGGCCCATAGTAGGAGCTCAGTAAATGTGTGCTGGATAGATAATGCTCTAAGATGATGGGAAAATAGTTCTTGTGTACTTTCATCTGGATGATTCGGGTGTATGGCCTTCTCAAGGAAGGCAAATTTAGTTCCCAAGACACCAGCCTGCTTCATTATTCCTAAGAAAACAAGGCCATAAATATTTCCTGTTACTCTACAAATCTTGAAGAAAAAAATATTCCATTTCCTTCTGGAGGCCATAATATTCCTTTTCTGATGTAACGTTTTTTTTTTTTTTTCCTTCGGTACGCGGGCCTCTCACTGTTGTGGCCTCTCCCGCCACGGAGCACAGGCTCCAGACGTGCAGGCTCAGTGGCCATGGCTCACGGGCCCAGCCTCTCCGCAGCATGTGGGATCTTCACGGACCGGGGCACGAACCCATGTCCCCTGCATCGGCAGGTGGACTCTCAACCACTGCGCCACCAGGGAAGCACTTGTGATGTAATTTTTAAACCACTATTGATATCACGTGGAAGGAGGCAGCTCTCTGCAGTGGAAAAAGCTCCAACAGGATATCTAAGGATGGGGGGTTTAAATCCACGTGATCTTGTCTAAAACCCTTGACTTCTTGGAGTCAAGTTTCCTCTTGTGTAAAGTGAAAATAACGATGCTGTCCTGCGTACCTGCTGGGGCTGTTTTCAAGATGAATGAATAATGCACACGTCTACCAAAGCCCTGCACCCTTATGCTCACCCCTCTCAGGATAATCCTTTTAGACAGAGCCTTGGTAGACCCAAAAGACAGTTATTGACAAACATTGGTAAAGGATCACGAGGAAGGGAAATACTAGGAAAGTGTGGAAAAACAGATCTCCCTGGGGGCAGATCAGTTGGTAGTTGTTACCAAGCGGATTGTCCTAAGACTGGCAAATGAGGCCATTAGGTGGGAAGAACGAGGGCGTAAAGCATAGAGGGGACCATTCTGGGGCCTGCGCGTCTCCACTTGTCCCCGCCTCTTACAACTGAGACGCCTGCTCCCAGGAACCCATTCCTTCCTGTCTCCTCAGGATCCTGCGTTTTGCTGGTCAATTCCACATTCAATATCTCCCTCCACACTTGCTCCTTCCCATCTCTGCCATCTTAAAAAATATCCTCAGGCTTCCCTGGTGGCGCAGTGATTGAGAGTCTGCCTGCCGATGCAGGGGACACGGGTTCGTGCCCCGGTCCGGGAAGATCCCACATGCCGCGGAGCGGCTGGGCCCGTGAGCCATGCCACTGAGCCTGCGCGTCCGGAGCCTGTGCTCCACAACGGGAGAGGCCACAACAGTGAGAGGCCCGCATACTGGAAAAAAAAAAAAAAATCCTCCCTCAGGCCCGTAAATCTTTGATTCTATCTATTTCTTCCCTTTCACTGTCCGGCGTTTTGATAGATTTGAATGCTATTTCCATTTCCTCATCTCGCATTCACTGCTGTTATTCTTCCACTTCTGCACAGAATCAGCCCTTGGTAAGAATCATGCTGTCTGCATTTCTAAATGCAATGAGTGGTCTTCACCTTATTTATGACACTCTCTCCCTCCTCCGCAAAGCCCTGCTTTCCTGTGGCTATGCATGGACGCGTACTCTCCGGATTTTCTTCCTCTCTGTGGCTGCTGGTTGGTCTCTGTCATGGGTTGAATTATGTTCCCTCAAAAGATATGTTCAGGGCTTCCCTGGTGGCGCAGTGGTTGAGAGTCCACCTGCCGATGCAGGGGACACGGGTTCGTGCCCCAGTCCGGGAAGATCCCACATGCCGCGGAGCAGCTGGGCCCGTGAGCCATGGCCGCTGAGCCTGCGTGTCCGGAGCCTGTGCTCCGCAACGGGAGAGGCCCCAACAGTGAGAGGCCCGCGTACCACAAAAAAAAAAAAAAAAAAAAAAAGTTCATGTCCTAACTGCCACAGAACATGACCTTGTTTGCAAATAGGGTCTTTACACATGCAATCAAATTAATGAGGTCATTAGGGTGGGTTCTAGTCCGATGACTTACGTCCTTATTAAGAAGAGGGAAATTTGGACACAGATACGAACAGAGGGAAGATGGCCATGTGATGATGAAGGCAGAGATTTCAGTGATACACCCACAAAACAAGGAATCCCAAGCGTTGCCAGAAGTCACCAGAAGCTAAGAAGAGGCAAGGAGGGACCCTCCCCTAGAGCCTTCAGAAAAAGTATGTCCCTGATGACACCTTGACTTTGGACTTTTGGCCTACAGAACTGCAAGAGAATAACTTTCTGTTGCTTAAAGCCACTGAGTTTGCAGTACTTTGTTACAGCAGCCTAAGAAACTAATAGAGTCCCCTTTCCGGCTCATCCTCCGTTTGATGTAGGTTTTCCTAAACACTTAGTTCTAGGCTTCTTTTTATTTCTCTGCATAGCCTCCTCCCTAGGGGACCTTCTCTACATCTACGCTTCAGCTGTGGCTTTTAATCCTACCCTCCAGAACTTAACTCAGACCTGGCTCCCACAGGGAAGCCTTCTGCAGCAGTCACTCTTGGAGTCCACCCACAGCCCTTGGCATGCCTCGCTACCAGGTCCAACTCTTCCTGTGAAGTGCTACTCTCTGCCCGAGTGCTGTTGCTGGCCAGAACATCGGAGAGTGAAGCCTTCCAGGAGGTACCCTCCAACAATAATGGGTGGGACGGTGGAGAATAGACAGCCCAGCTTCCTCAGCCCACAGTGACCTAGGGCATCTCTCAGAGGTCCCAGCAGACTAAGCCTCACTTGCCAGTGGGTTAACTTGCCCATTAACTTGCTTCATAATGGCTTCCTTCTTTATCTCGTGTCTCCACTCTCTTACCATGTTTCCTGGGGTCAACTCCCAAACAGACTGTTACACTCAAATCCTTATCTCAGGGTTTGTTTCTGGGGAAATCTAACCAAGACACTGTAAATGAATGACCAGCTTGGGACAGGTCCTCCAATTATTCTTTCTAATAGCATGATGAGCATTGGCTGCACAGTAGCTATTATAGTCTAGATGCACGTATTTCTTTTCGTGATTATTTGAGTAATGTCTGTTTCTTGTGCTAGAGCAGGGGTCAGCAAACAACAGCCCTCAGGGCAAATCAGTCCTGACTATTCATTTTCATATTGCCTATGGCTTCTTTTGGGCTACTATAGCAGAGCTGAGTCGTATCCACAAAGACCTTACGGCTTGCAAAGGCAAAATATTGACCATTTGACCCTTTGCAGAAAATGTTTGTTGACCCCCATGTTAGGCTGTAAGCTTGTATCAGTTGGTTCTGCCTGTATAAGAAACCACCCCAAAACTTAACTGTTTAAAACAAGTACCATTTATTGAGTTCATAATTCCATGAACTGGCTAGGTAGGTTTTCTGGTCAGCCGATCAACTGATTTCTGCTGGGCACTCTAATTTTCCTGTGGTCGGTTGGTGGGTCAATTGGAGGCAATGATCCTAGGATGGTCTCACTCACATTTCAGAAGTTTGGCAGGTGTTGGACAAGGAGACAGCAACAATTGTGCCTTATGTCTCTCAACATCCAGCAGTCTAGCTTGGGCTTCTTCACATGGTGGTGGCAGCAGGGGCTCTAAGAACAGCCAGACAGGACAAAGCACAAGCATTTTACAAGACTCTGCTTGTATCATGTTGGCTAATATCTCATTGGCCAAAACAAGTCACATGACCAAGTTTAGCATCCAAGAGGGAAGGCGCGCAAAGGGCCTGTTGGGGGTGTGGATACTAGGAGGAGAAGAGTCTGTGGCTACTTTTATGGTTCACCATGAAGCTCTGTGAGGGCCCAGATCTCATACGTATTTGCTCATTATTCTATGTTGATGGGTAAAGCATAGTCCCTGGCATGCAGTAGGTGCTGAATAAATATTTATTAAGTAACTAAATAAGCTTTAACTGTTTGAATAACAACTATCTTTTATTGGGCCATTGCTATATAATAGGTGCTGATTTAAATATTTCACATGCATTATCTAATGTGTATCATATAAGGTAGTCATTATTAATACTATTTTACAGACAAGGACACTGAGGCTTAGGATTGTGACTTGCCCTGTATAACACAGGTAGTGAGGGAAGAATTTGAATTTGAAACAAGTTTGTTTAACTCCAGAGCCTGGGCTGTTTAACCATTACTCTAGGATGCTCTTATTATTATTGTTAATCTTTTACTAAAAGCTTTACATTTTTTATAGTTTAAATTTTCTTCCTTTATTTTACTATTTTAATTTTAAAGTTGGGAACAGGGTGATCCTTGTTTCTGATGGCCTCCCCTGTCCCACCTCCTTGGAGGTCGAGTGGTCCTGTGAACTCCGCATGACAGATCTCCCATTCCAGTGCGAGACGGCACTTGTGAGTTAAAAAGTAAGTTTGTGGATTGAAAGTACCATTTTGCCATTAGATATCTGTTTTTCTACTTTGTTATTTTAAAATTTTCTTCCCTCCTTTCCTTTTACTTTTGGGTTCTTGAGAATTTTTAGTATTCTATTTTTATCTCATCAAGTTTTTTTAAAAAATCTACATCTCTTGTTAAATGATTGTTCTAGCTCTATCTTTCTGGACCTGGCTAAGGAGGAAGAGCTATCATGGGAGTTGACATCCAGCACAACAAGGACCGAAAATTTCCACGCAAGGAGCCCAAGAGCCAGGACATCTACCTAAGGCTGTTGGTCAAGCTGTACAGGTTTCTGGCCAGATGAACCAACTTCACCTTCAATCAAGTTGTACTGAAGAGGTTGTTCATGAGTCACACCAACTGGCCACCTCTGTCCCTTTCCCGGATGATTTGGAAGATGAAGCTTCCTGGCCAGGAAGACAAAAGAGCTGTGGTTGTGGGGACTATAACCGATGATGTGCATGTCCAGGAGGTGCCCAAACTGAAGGTGTGTGCTCTTCGAGTGAGCAGCTGAGCCCGGAGCTGCATCCTCAAGGCTGGGGGCAAGATCCTCACCTTCGACAAGTTGGCCCTGGACTCCCCCAAGGGCTGTGGCACTGTCCTCCTCTCTGGTCCTCACAAGGGCCGAAAGGTGTACAGGCATTTCAGCAAGGCCCCAGGAACCCCGCATAGCCACACCAAATCCTATGTACAACCAAATCCAACCAAATCAATAATTATATTAAATGTAAATGAACTAAACACTTCAATTAAAAGGCAGAAATTATCCGACAATAAAAGAGCAAGACCCAATTATATCCTTTTATAATAAGACACACACTTTAAGTATAAAAACACAGAGGGCCTCCCTGGTGGTGCAAGTGG
Source organism: Mesoplodon densirostris (assembly GCF_025265405.1). Classification (NCBI taxonomy): domain Eukaryota; kingdom Metazoa; phylum Chordata; class Mammalia; order Artiodactyla; family Ziphiidae; genus Mesoplodon; species Mesoplodon densirostris. The sequence goes on along the minus strand of NC_082662.1, from coordinate 127,423,458 downwards.
TTGAGAGTCTGCCTGCCGATGCAGGGGATACGGGTTCGTGCCCCGGTCTGGGAGGATCCCATATGCCGCGGAGCGGCTGGGCCCGTGAGCCATGGCCGCTGAGCCTGCGTGTCCGGAGCCTGCACGTCCGGAGCCTGTGCTCCGCAACGGGGGAGGCCACAACAGTGAGAGGCCTGCCTACGGCAAAAAAAAAAAAAACACAGAGAGGGGAGGGATAAACTGGGAGATTTGGATGGACATATACACACAACTGCATATAAAATAGATAACTAATAAGGACCTACTGTATAGCACAGGGAACTCTACTCAGTTCTCTATAATGACCTATATGGGAAAAGAATCTTAAAAAGAGTTGATATATGTATATGTATAAATGATTCACTTTGCTGTAGAGCAGAAAGTAACACAACATTGTAAATAAATTATACTCCAATAAAAACTTTTAAAAAAGAAAAAAGAAAAAAAGTAAGTTTGTGGGGCAATTGACAACCTCACACCTAAGATCACCACTCCTGACAGTTCAGCAAAGTTGAGGGGCAAATTTCACCCAAGAAGGCAATAAATCCAGCCCCAAAGGTAGCTGCTGAGGGGTGTTGACATAACCTTGTTTATCTTATCTCTTGACCTTTCAGTCCTTACGTGAGGGAATCCATGGATCAAAATCAAAATGGTCTCCAGTAAACATAGACTTCTAATGACCATCATTAATTCAGAAGTCAGTAGCTAGTCCACTCCACAAACATTTATTTAATGTATTCCAGGCATTATGGTATTCACCATAGGGGAACATAAGTGTCCCTGCTGTCAAGATGCTCATCTAAACTTAACTATTTGACAATGTATTGAGTATATGGTGGAGACTTGCCCAAAAAGTACAGAAGAGGGGAATTGACCTCAGTCTGGGTGGCGGGGATTGAAGGGGGAAACAGGGAATTCTCTTATATAACCTTTAGAATCCAATTCAAGGTCAGACAAGGCTGGGCTTCCAAAGTAGCATAATTGAATGATCGAGTTCATGGACTGAGGGATCAGGCAGACTTGGGTTAGTATGCTGTTTCTGCCACTTGTTAGGTATGCAATTTTGGAAAAGATAACTTCTCTAAGCTTTAGTTTCTTCATTTATAAAATGGGCTAAGAATAACATCTGCCTTATAAGGTTTTGTAAGAATTAAAAAATACATATGCCAAGTGCTTAGCACAATTTTGGGCACATAGCAAATGTCCCCAAAGTGATAGGTGTAATTATTGGTTGAGGTAGTAGTGCTGGTAGTGCATCATCACCTCTATTCATCATTCCTTAATTCATTCAACAAATATTTGCTAAGTGTCTGCCATATGTCAGACTCTATGGGAGATACAAAAATGACAAGATACGTATCATATCATGCTTTCAAAAGGCTTATGGTTCAGTGCAGAGACAGCATATGTTTAAATAGCTACTCTCTTGTCCAGATCTAGGCTAGCACCCGATAAGAATGGGCCCGGAATTCTCCTGCATGTAAGGAGTAGTTTCTTCTTAACACACCCATTCTCTTGAACCATTCTGAATATTTTTGATTTCAGACTTATCTCTCATTTTTCATTTGTAGTCTCACCTTTGTCTCTTTGTCTTGGTAGTTGGTACAACTCTTTTTGTACTGACCTCTGGCTTTCATTTTTGGCCAGGGTTGATGTTCTCCCTTTGGATTATGTGCTTTGTGGGCCACTCCAGGCAAACATCTTACCTAATTCAGCCTGAGCAGGAGCCTGATTCAAGCTTAGTCCTCAGAGGTTGACCAGATGGCAAATTAAAGGTAGAGTTTGAAAAGAATCTTAAGGGAGGAATGTAAAAGTGCTATGGAGAGCCCAAGGGAAAAGTCAGCTTAGCCTGGACTTCTTCACATCAGCTTCGTGGACAGGAAGTGTCCAACCTCTATGATGTGATTAATTCTGTGCAACACAGAGCTCATCCTTGCAGCCTCATAACTGACCTTGTGTACCTCTGTGTGTGTGTATCTTGTTAACATTCATACAGAGCCTTCAGACACTTGACTATAACTTGACATCTTCTAAAAATTCATCAATTTATTTATTAAGTTTAGCAAACTGGTTTCAGCCATAGGAAATTAGGAGCTAATTTTTCAATAAATCATGTCTCTAGGGATAGTTCATGAAATCAAAGAAGAAAATACCTGGTCAATCTAATTCATTATCACAATCAAATAATGTTAAAAGGTTATTTGTGGAATAAGCTTAAATTGGGAAATTATATTAGCAGTTCTAATCATTATTGATTATTTCATTATCAACCATTTAAAACTTGTCTTCCGTTTCCAGGTTTTAGATCATATTGACATTTACAGCATCCTTCTTTAATCCACTCTACCCTGTAACAAGATGTATTGCAATGGTTTTGAATGAGCAGTGGACTTACCTGGATTCATGCCCTGGCTCTTTCATTTAATGGCAAGCTGGGGCAAGTCAGCTATTCTTCCTGAGTATTGAGGTCCTCCCCATTCATGAATGGAGAAAATAATACTGGTTTTGCAGAACCAATGTAAGGATTAAATGAGATCATATTTGTGAAGGCAGTGTCTAACAATAATAGCTAAGATTTAGTGAGTGCTTATCATGTGCTAGGAACATGTATGAGCTCCTAGCACATAATGGTAGATTATATTTATTGACTTATTTAATCTTCCTACAACCCTATGAAGGAATTATTATTACCCCCATTTTACAGGTAGGAAAACAGAGGTACCAAGACCCTTAAGAATTTGCTTGATGTTCTCATGATGGATAAGCACTAGAGCAAGATGTTGAGTCCAGTTAGCTTGGTTCCAGGGCCTACACATTAGCTACCACAATCCGTGCCTAACCGCTAGGCAGTGTTGCCTCTTAATGCCTCCTAAACCTGGTGCTCAGTGCATAGTGGGTGTTCAGTAACCCACAATGGAGCCAACTACTGGAGTCCTCACCAGACCGTAAGCTCTTCTGAAGAGAGCATAGCATCTTATTCACCTCTGTATCTATCCTTCGCAGATGCTAGCACTGGGCTTGGAATGATAGAAACTCAATAGTGTGTGTGTGTGTGTGTGTGTGTGTGTGTGTGTGTGTGCGCGTGCGCGCGCGTGCATGTGATCTAACTGTAAGGATGAGATTGGGGGGGAGGGATACAAAGGATAAGATAAAGATTTTGCTAATTCTATAAGTAACCTAAAGTCTAAAGACGTTACAATCTCGACTCGGAGTCTTTCAGGGCAGACATCACTTCTAACACACAGCAGTAGATCAGAGCCAGGCTAAACTCCCTAGGTTACCTCAGGTCTGAGAAATCAAGCCTGGACACACTTTCTTGGAGAAATACTGCTGGGTAACAGAGAAGTAAAGTCGGAACAGTTGGTGCGTTAATATCTGAAATGTAATTCAGATGAAGTCATATCTAGATTCTGCCAATTTTCAATTGCTTCCAGCATCTTAAACATCACATGCCAAAACCTTCTATCCACCTCACTCACTAAACACCTCTGCTTCCCAGTCACTGGGGCTCAAAATCCCCATCTTTGAATCCCCCTTCTCTCTGTGCACCCTCAACCCCACATGCTCGGTTTCCAAGGCCACAAACTCAATCTCTGCCATGTCATTCCTCTGGAGCCGTGCTTCTCATTCCTCCCTGCTGTCTGCTGTCGCCAAAGCCTCCACACTGGCCTCTCTCCCTGTTCTTGTCCTTCTCCAAGTATCTATGCACCACTGCTGCATTTATTTTCTAATTGCAGTTCTAAGTACCTTATTCCCCTGTTGGAAGACTCTCAGTGGATCCCCATTGCCTGCTGTAATGCATACTCCTTCTCCTTGAATTCATGGGCTTTTATCATATGACTCAATTGAATAACTCAGGTTTATTCCCTCCTCCCCTCTCACATTCAACTTCATACTCTACACTCTAACCCAAGTGTGCTATTTATAGTTCCACATCTTCCTTCCAGGCCTTTTGGACCGCTCTCCTCTTCATCTGGAACCTCGTATTTCTTACCTGCCTTTCAATTCAAGTAACCTTATTTCTGTTTAATAGCCAAACCCAAAGAGACATGTCATCAAGGGTCATCTTGACATGTCATCAAGATCTTTTAATTCCTCTTTTCAAAAGACACATTGTCTAACACCGTATACTTATCAGCTGTCAGGACACATCAATAATTTCTTCATTACCTGCTATGCTTTTACGCTTGTTTTATCAATGGTTTATCCATCAAATCTGAACCTCATCTTTCTTGTGAACAGGGCTGTCTCAGCCTTACTTGTTTACTTAGTGGTCTGTGCTTATTATTTTTGAAGCAGCCTATCTAGCTATGAACATACTTTCGAAGGAGGAAAGGCAGAGTCAAGAGATAGGGGCCAGAGCCAGCAGCCAAGGGTCAAGAGCCAAGATCTCAGAGCACGGAGGTGGGAGGAGGGGTGGGGGAGGAATAACTGTGTCCTGGGGCCAGGTACTCACTTATTTTGACCCCTTAAAATACATGTTATTCTTCAAACACAATGAATAAAATGACTAAGTCAAGTCATTTTTCTCCCAAGGAAGATCAGGATAGATATCAGGAGAAGGTTTTGAAGTCAGCCAATAGAAAATGCATGTTTTTCAGATTTAGAGATAAGCTCATCTATGATAGAGTGGGCATTACCATCATCCTCTTGATAAATGGGCAAATTATTTCATCCACTTCTGCATTTTGCAGACTCTAGGACACTCCCAGCCAGGAATCCAGTAATCCTATCTGCTTTAAACAGATGATAAGTATATTACTTATTCTAGAAGTCTTTAACTTCTGTCCCAAACAGTGGGTGCCTTTCTTGCCAGGCTATTTATTTCAGCTAATCTCTTATAAATGGTTCACTTGAGAGGGACTTAAAATAGAAATCTCTCCTATATCCAAAATTGTTTTTCTGAAAATACAAACCCCTTAGTTTGTTATGCATCCCTTAAGAACTCTATGACAACTTCCTTCTTAACAAATTTCAAGTCTAGGTCTTCAGTAATTGTCTGCACATCATGAAGAATTTAGGTGTTTTAGTCCATGACCATTCACTGCTGTACTCTTTCATTTCACCAAGGAAAAAATTGAGAGTAACTTATAACTTTTGCTGGGTGGGGTAGTCTTTCATGTAACCACAATATCCCAAGGAGGCTTTGATTTCATAGGGAACCAGCAGTAAAATCTCAGAACTGACAATTGGCTGTTAATGTTTCTTCAAAAAGTCAGAGTTATAACTTACTTCAGTTCACTTTTTTGAATACCACTGTACTAGGCCCTGGGGGAAGGGGGAAACATGACAATGGGAAAACGAGAAAATGAATAAAACAGGGTCACTGCCTTTAAAGGAGTTAGAGGCAAATCTCTTTACTTACATTCTACAAAGCCACTGCAAACACTCAATTGAGCAAATACTGAACCATCTCTCCACAGGGAATACAGGGTCAGGTTCTTGTGAGCCTTTGGTCACAACATTTTCATCAATCAATCAATACATAATCTCGTTTTATGTGTGTTTTTGTTTAAAGACACCTTATTTAATAGATATTGTTGAGTCATTAACATTGAACTCATGGCCAATGCTTATGCCTGAACAAAGTTCAGGCTGTGAAAATGACGCTTGTTTACAGTATGAACTGAAACAAGAAGGCAGAGTGTCCCTTGTCCCACCTCAGCTGGAAGTGTGTATGTTGAGCCATTCCAATTTTCACCACATCATGCATGTCTGTGAATGATTAGGCCAGGACTGTGAACGTGGATTTGGGATTACAAATAAATTTATCGAGTAGGCAAATTTGCAATTATGGAATCCATGAATAATGAGAATCGACTGTGTTTTTTAAAGGCATGTTAACAACAAATTATAAAATTTACAAGGCAGAACGGAGGCAAAAGCAAACTATTATAACGAGAGCCAGTTACATAACTTATAAGGCCCAGCGCAAAAAGAAAATTCAGGGTCCATTGTTCAAAAAGACAGCAGCCACAACAGAGCATTAAACCAAGTATGGGGCCTTTGTGAGCATGGAGCCCTTTCCAGCTGTGCAGGTCCTGTGCCCACGAAGCCGGCCCTGAACTTAACACTGAGATTAGTACAGGCTGGGGAGCAGGGCTTGGGACTGGACCAAGAAAAGCTTTATGATGGTGGTAGCATTTGAACTAAACCTTGGATGGCTTGAAAAAGTAGCTCAGTGAATGGCTGAACACTACCAATTCACCTGAGGCCTACTGGAGTTACAAACAGAACAGTCGGACTCTACAGGACAAAGGTTGGGTAACATTTATCGACCCTGACCCTGTGCCAGGTGCTGTGCCCATGCTTAACAGGCATTCTCTCATTTAATCATCACCACAACCCCGTGAAGGGCAACGTCATTATCACCTCCATTTTACAGTTGAGGAAATGGAGGCTTAGTGAGGTTGAATAAGTTGCCCAGAGTTGCACACAAGGGGCAGAGAAAGGTTTGGAACCCAGTCTCTCTGATCCCAAAACTCCTACATCTAATCTCAACCATACCATTTCCTTATTTAATGCAAAATATCCATTGCCCTATTTTTTCACTGTCCGCCTTGGCAAGCTCACCACTGATGGGACCCAGTAAGCAGACACCAATTAGGGGACAGCCAGAGCCTGAGAGGGTACCTCCTTCCCTGACCTGCTCCTACAGCCTATAGGTTCACACCAAGGACGAAGACCTCGCTGTGTACAGCCCCTTAGAATTTACAAGGTGCTTTCACTTTTGTTATCTCCTGTGTTCTCACACCAGTTTTATGAATTCCTTCCTCAAATTTAACAGTCGGGGAAACAGTGAGCAGAGACAAGTGACTAGTCCAAGGCATGCAGACGAGGAGCTGGGGGAGGAGCTGGAATCCAGCTCTTCTAGTCCCCAGCTCAGCCCCGACGTCCTTGCCCAGGACTGTCAGGTGCTGAGCAGTTTACAGCTCAGTGGGACAGAAACCCACTAGCTCTCCATCTCCACACCCCGCCCCACCAAGCCCCTCACTGACAGGGCGCCTGTGTTCAAGTTTCACAGCAAATGCAGTCTCCTTTTTTTTTTTTTTTTTTTTGCGGTACGCGGGCTTCTCACTGTTGTGGCCTCTCCCGTTGCGGAGCACAGGCTCCGGACGCGCAGGCTCAGCGGCCACGGCTCACGGGCCCAGCCACTCCGCGGCATGTGGGATCTTCCCGGACCGGGGCACGAACCCGTGTCTCCTGCATCGGCAGGTGGACTCTCAACCACTGCGCCACCAGGGAAGCCCCATGCAGTCTCCTTTTGATTCGGTTCTTTGACAGTGGGGCAGAGTGTTCACTAGTATAATTAATACTCTGAATAGTCTGCATGACAGGAATCTGCTGGCAATTCAGGTTCAATCTGTGGACTACTCAGCTGAGGGAGTTTTCTAGCTTCTCGGAAGAACAGGGTAATTAAGCAAGTTGCTGGAGGGCGCTCCCCTTGGTTTGGGAAAGGCAGCGCAGAACAGTGTTTGAAGACTCAGACACGGACTGGCATCTTTACCCAGCTCTGGAAGGCTCTTTGGATGGAAAGTGGAGCCTTCCTCTCATCTTGTCGCCTGGGCTGCCATCACCTCCCTCCGTCTTGAAGCCGGATCTCTGGGGCCCTCCCAGCCGCCAGGGTCTTCTGGGCCGTCTGTCCTTTCTCCTTCCAGCAGTGGCAGCAGGAGGGGGGCCAGGTCCTTTCTATTCCATGCTGAGCTGGGCCGTGAGGGGAGGGAGGGAATAAAAAAAGTCTCTGGCTCTGCTTTCCAGAATTGATGGTTATCGTCTGCTGAGGCTATTTGCACTGTAAACGAGAGCAAACAACAAAAAGCAGGGATGAAAGGAAAACAACCCAAATGATAAAGAAACATTCTGGTGGTGGGTATAAAACTCATCTTCTCTCAGTAGCAGAGGTCCAAGTATGTGGACCCATTGGAAAGATGAACTGCTGAAGAGAAGCCCCATGTAGTCAGTTTTTCTCAGGGATGCACGCTCCTCTTTCAAGGGGAGCATGCAGCCTGCTGCCCTCAGAAGTTGCACACACCCGACTAGTAAATTGCTGGAGATTTGTGAGAATTATCAAAAGGAGTGGGTAGAAATTCAGCAATTTTATTCTGTTAAGTAAGGAATAATTCTGTGGTAGCTAACCACCCTTCTGGCTCATCAAGAGATTTTGTGGAAGACTCATTCTTTGGAAAGTTGTGTCTACAGTTTTCCATCTGTTGTGATAATCGTTATTAATCAAGCTGCTGTCATACCATCTTGGGCTGTGATTTTTGTCGACCTCCCATTGCGAGGTAGGGTCACTCCTGGGGAAGGAAGATGTACCTGAAGGGCTCAGAGGGTGCATACTCCCCGCATCATGTGAGAAGTCACTGGGCCGATAAATGCCATTTTCTAAAAGAAATGTAAAATGGAGACTGCGAACGTGTATATTTTCTGACTCGCCCAGCAGATTTTCCCAAGATCCTGTTTTAGCCGGGAAGTCAGTTTCCTATCCCACAGGTATTTACACTGAGTTTACCCAAGTCTCTGATTCCTGTTCGCTGTCTACCCCATGACTCTGGGTTCCCTGGCCCTGCCGAGCACACACGTGCTAAGCTCCATTCTCAGTGGGCAGAGGAGAGTCCTGAGTTCTTGGGAAGCCCAGCTTCTCTGGAGCTGCCCTGAGTTGGTAGTCCAGAAAAATTAGGTTGTGTGTTTTAAAGTGTTATTTGTTTGTTTTTTTACTTTGTTTTTGTATTATTTTTAGAAAGTAATATAGGCTAAACAATGTTTTAAAAATAATTCAAAAATTTCATGCTCTGCTTGAGTTAATTGGCTACACATGGAATTATTTTAAGAACTAGAACCTTAGTATTGGGAGATAGACATAAAATAGAAAGTGGTAGTGGATTTCCATTTTATGTTAGGATGATGGCAAAAGATGTACAAATACGACTTTGTGCCTAAATATGCTATAATTCATCGTATTGGAAATATCAATGAAAATTAACCTACCTGTCTGTAATCCTGAACTGATCAAATTGTCCCTCCCCTCTTGTCCTGACATTTGGGACCAGTCTCCATCTTACTGTTCTGGGCAGGAGGGAATAAGAGACAAAGAAAGGGAGCCATCTGGTGAATGCTGACGCCCATGGGCCAATGTCTTATAGTCAGTATCTTACATGGGAGGACAGGGGATCCTCCAAGAAGAATCCCAATATATTCCATTTTAAAGGCAGAGAGAACTTGAGCCTTCCAAGAAAACAAGTTTATAACAGCAATAAAGACATGGAAAAATATTTGGGCTAATGGATAGATCTTATATCTCCTCATACAGAGTGGAAATTATAATAATAAAACAACAACCACTAAGATTTATTAACTGCTTATTGTGTTAATTATCCATTATCTCATTTCATCCTCATGACTATCCTATAAATAAGTTACTATTATTGTCCCTGTTATACAGATGAAGTTTAAGTGACTTGCTTATAAGTAGTTATATAACCATAACTCCTACAACTAGGAAGGACGGAGCTAGCATCTGAACTCAAATGTGTATGACTTGAGAGTCCATGATCTTAAACACTACCCTCAACTAGAGTAAATGGGCTTCTAGCAAAAAAATAAGGATTGAAACTAATGATGACTTAAAGTCAACAAGAATTCTTCAGTCTTTAAGGAGATCGTTAACTGTGTTAAATAATTATCTGTGCTTACGCAGACAGTTAAGGTTTCCACGTTGAGCTTATCCAGTTCAGCTAACTAGAAGATGACACTGTCAAACAATTTAGATGAAGAGATTTAAATTCCTTTTGAATGCTTTTTTTTTTTTTTTTTTTTTTTTTACTGTTCCTTGACTTTCACGTTTACACATTTAGATATCTAGATTACACTTCTGGTAGTGTTTCCTATGATACTTCAGATTTTCTGACTTTTGTGTACCTCACACTTTTATCTTAGTGCCATAGGCATTCTCTTCTTTGCTTGGAGGATTTTTTTCTTTGTACATCTTGATTTCCCTTTTCCATATTTTTTCCCGAATAAGCCAAGAACTCTCCGGAAGAAGGCAGGTGCGATGCTTATTGCCTATTGCCTGTTCCTTTGCTCTGCGCTAGACTTTCATTGTTTTAAATCCTTTCTCTCTTTGCATCCCCACTGCATCTATTTTCTTTATTCCTTTCCCCCTTTCCTCTCCTCTTCTAAACTAACTGTTAAACCCAGCTCTTTTCACTGAGGAAAGCAGCCCCTCCAGGAAAGAGGAGATTCGGCTTTCCAAGCTGCCCATTCAGCATGGCAGTTGAGGAGACAACAGAGAAGCGTACATTTAAAACTGCTGAGAGGCATAGAAAAACCTTGTAGGGTGGTTGAAAACTGTGGAATCCATAAATTTTCTGGGGCCGCATTCATTACTCACAGAACTTTGGCAGGTTGAAGCCTGCTCACCGCTCCCGGAGGATGACTGCTCTGGCTAATGGAATTCTTCTGTTTTCCTATGGCTCTGTTTTGTTATCTTTAGGCACTGAGTCAAGTGGCATGTGCCAGGGGGGGTGGCAGCTGCCCCTGCTGTCACTGTCCTGGCATGGCTATGACCCTTCTTTCTGTATCAGCATCAAGAGGATGCCGTCATTCCATGGCACCCAGCAGAGCCCCCTTGCCCCACCTCACAGAGCACCAGGTTGCCTCCAAATCCTTCCCTTTTGCCATTAACTGTGAAATATCCACCACAGGAAATGAAGGTGAAAAGACCAGTAAATGGATGCATTTCTGCAACCTGATGGTGAACTTTTTTTTATTTGGGATTTCTCTTTTGCTGACTATAGTTTCAAGTTCTAATGTTACTGTAACTAATTGCTGGCAGATGATGGATTTTTAAAGTATAATTAAATTAAAGCAGACTTTGCTTTTGGTAAACTATTTTTAGTAAGATGTATAGGATAAAAAAATCAACCCGACACTAAAAACATGCTCAATCTGGATGTGAAAGCACGCTGTTCACTAAAAACCCTTATATATATTTCATTATCATTTAAGAAATGAACTGGCTTATCAGTCTAATAGAAATTTAACCTTGTATAAATAAGTATGAATACATGGCAAGGCATCTGAAATTGAAATATTTATATATACTGGAATAAAAGATTTTAAACTATTAAAAATGCTAATATGCCTGTAGACAAACTATTTGCATAAAATACTGTACAGGGAGTCACTGTATAAAAGACGCTAGGATGTGGAATCTAAAACATCTAGTCTCAGAAAACACCTAAGGACACATAGCGTGAACATCTCCAATTTTAAAGTCAATTTTAAGTCATATAAACAACTGTACACCCGTTATCTGGCAAATATAATGTGGTTAAGAATTCAAGTACCTAATTACATGCTGAGCAAAGAGTGAAAAGGCAGAAGGCCCTTCATCAGAGGTCGGCTTTAAAATGAGCAGTGTTTAACTCGATGTGGCCCCCAATTGGTTCATAATATAAATGGTCCTAAAGTTTCTTTCTCTATTCTTCTCTTTTCCACCAAAGAGAATTATTAGTGAGAAAATGCAACCCACTGAGAAGCAAATCCTCACTGCAAACCCAATGGTTGGAATCCCTGACTTGATTTATTGCCCTGACACACTCCCTTCTCCCTGGCAGGAGCATCCTCGCCCCTGCCCAGGACCACTGAGCCATCTCCTCTGTGCTGATCACCAGCCCTGCCATCCATTATCCCCTCCACTCAACAGCTGTTTCCTGCTTGCAGTTCGTGCAATGTGAGGCACTTTTAATGTTTTTTTTTTTTTTTTTTTTTTTTAAAGATGTCTCTATACCTTCCATGATTTCCTTTTTGGGATCTAACTCAGTGTTCTTCTTTCTTCCTCCCCAACTGCTATACTTGACACCACAAAACCAAGAATCTGGCCATCGCAGGCTTAACATCTCCATGAATTGGACAGGTGGACTGGAGCTCCAGGGACCAGAGACCTATCCGCTTTTCCCGTGGCGCCAGCTCCATGGCTGACACCGCGGCTGGAAGCTCAGCAGAGGGTGGGCGGCACAAAGTCTGCCTGGCTCCCCGTGCACTGAGTACCTGAGAACCACCCGGATAGTGTCAGGCTCCAACTGCAAAACAGGCTGCTGCCTTCTTTTCCTTCCAGGCAATAACATAATGGGAACTGGAGATTCTTAAAAGGAAAATGAACAGCAGAAAGGTTGATACCTTCGCTATTTCCAGCAGGCTGAACAGCCTACACAGAGAATCCTCAGGATGGGCCAACTTACAAAGCCAAAACGTAACTTTTTCACATCAACAGCAAAGTACCCCTTATAGATAAAAGAAATTCTCATTATGTTGTGGCTAGACCTTTATATTTCATAAAGAAGTTGTTCAATTTTTTATTAGTCTTTCCACAGTTTACCTGAAAGGTAAATAACTGACTATTGTAATTCTCATCTTATTTCTAGAAAAATTAGAACACAGAGGAGTAAACTTCTATCCGCCACAAAATTAGTCAGTGGTGAAATCTAAATTAGAACTCAATGTCTTTTGAGTACTCTGCGCTTCCATTTTGTCCACTGAGCCACACAAACAAATATATTCAAATGGCCTAGGAAACATGCACTGCCACACTGTAAATTCTACAATCTTATAAATCTTTCAGGAAATTCTTGAAGCATCACAAACCATAAAGTCATATTTTGAGTAGTCTGCCACCAGATCTTCCAGGTCAAGATATTTTCTGAATTTCCTTGTGGGCTATTTGTCATATTTTATAACCCCAAGTCATTATTTTGGTACTTTGGGAAATAATTATTAATTTGTGTTTGCCATAAAACTAGAATTACAACATATGCAATATGTATGCCTTTGGGATTGTGTACCTTTTGTCTTTTGATGGGACCTGTCAAAAATCATATCCTAACCCTGCCTAGTTGACAAATTTTATAGCTGTCTAAGGGTTTAAAGCAATACAGATCGTCTGAGCCAATAAGTTGATTTGGTGAGAGCGGGATGCTAATGAGTCTTTGATCCGTGCAGAGGCCAGTGAGCTCTAGCACAGCCTCAGCCTGCACCCCTCACCCCACCAGCTGTCTCGAAAATGCCTGCCATTGGTCACAGGGGGGACCAGGCAAGCTGGGAGTGGGATGGAGCAGCACAAATCCATCATCTCTCCAAATACATCACTCAAGTGCTGGTCCTCCACAAGACAGACCAGCAGTGGTCTCCTTCTGCACAGAGATGGGCACGTTGCAATAAAGAAATGTTCTTTAACACGATCAGTGTTGTTTTTAAGGGAGTCTTTTTTGTGTGCGCTGAAAATAAATGTAGACAGGCATTTACTTCATGACTTGGGTGTTTAACAGTATCATGTATGGTGCTACTGTGGGTGGGGAAGAATACTTGCTGAGACTTACAGCTTGATGATTTGGGTGAGTGATGTCAGGCACGCGACAGCAGCATGAAGCAGCTGGGCTGCAGTGGGGAGGCCGAAACAACCTGCAGCAGCTGGACAAACGCACGAGGTCAGGCAATGTTTGTGGACTCTGACTTCTCCCTGAGCCTCCCTGGATGAGGAGACATCAAAGCATCAAAGTCTGTCACCCAGGAGGAACACCCAGTGGATTTTCTGTATATAAATCCCTCCCAAGATGCTGATCCAGGAGAGACAGATCTTCTGTTAGCTCCAGGCCCTTCAAGATGGCCTCACATTGCTCCTGCACAGGTTATTTCTGGAGGTAGGTTGGATGATGGAGAAGAAAATAACCCACATTACAATTTTATTGAGAAGGTAAAATGAAAAATAATTTTCCTTTGCTATCCATTTCCTTTTTCTGATGAAAATACCTTTAATATTCAACAGATTTGTACTAAACATCTACAGTAGTCCAGGCATCAAGGGTAAAGGTAACAATACAGATCCTCACCTGGGTTGGGCTCTCAAGGATCTCCATATGGGCTCCATATTATACCCTTTTTCTTACTACTTTTAAGGTTTGGGTATATTTGATATGGTAGAATATAGAAGTGTGTAAGAAATTATTAGCCAAAAGCTAATTAGTGAGGAAAACTAGTTTAAAAAAAGACAGGAAAACATAGTCTCTAAAGTCTAGGAGCTAGGATTATTATTATTTTATACTGTTGATGTTGAAATTGATGGAAATGTCTAGAGAACATACCATTTCCCCGTAAGAGCAGGAGGCTTAATACACTGGGGAAAATCATGGCAAAAGCTAAAAAACAAAACCATTTTGTACAAGAGAATGTTCCAGTTTTGTACACAAAGTGCTTGAATCCTAGATGGGACGGTGCTGTTTCTAGCCCATTTTGTATGGGCTCCAATGGCAGGCTCCCCTTTTAAAGTGAGTTAGGCTCCAAAAAATTTACTTGGAAGTCTCTCTTACGGAATTTGCAATGCCCTCCCCCGTAAAAACATAAGGAATTTCCACAATGGCGAGGTTCCCATGACCCTGGAAATGCTTTCCATCTCTACCGTGGCCTCAAGACTCCCCACGCCCCCAGCATGTCTCGGGCAGCCTGGCGACTGCTCTCCCACAGCTGGTCCAGTGGCGTGGTGTTCCGAGATCTTGCAGGACCTGCTCCCCCCTCAGGACTTGCACTCGTTCCTTCTGCCTGGAAAGTCAGTCCCATCTCTGCACGGCTCCTGTCTCGCTTCCTCCAGGGAGGCCTTCCCAGACCACAGTCATCCCCCCTGCCACACTCTGAATCACCCTCGTTGGCTTCATTTTTCTTGAAATCCTTTCACCTTCTTAAATATGGCATAAGACACTTCATTTTGTCTCTCCCACCAGAAGGTAGGCTTCCCTGGGCATGGATTTTTGTCAATTTTATACACTGTCTATTCTCAGCACCTAGAAAAGTGCCTGGCACAAAGTTAGTGCCCAACAAACGTTGGTTGAAAGATTATTATTATTATAAAGATGTTTAGTGACTACTTTGCAGGGGTGGACTTGGAGTGTAGAAGCCCTGCTGTGTGACCGTGAAAAAACAGCTCGTCCCAAGTCTATTTTCTCACCTGGGAAGCATGCTATCACAGCTCACCTCACAGCACCGCTGGGATGAACAAACCAAGCACTGTTTGTAGAATGATTTGATTTCTCTAAGGCATGGATTTTTCATCTTTAAAATCAGACTGTCATATTAGCTATTCTTGAAGATTGTTTAGAGCTCTTAACGTCAATGATAACGATGGAGACAAAATCCTCTTTCATGTTGCTTGGTGCTCTCTACGATGACTTCTCATGCCTCATGTGATGTGTTGACTGGCAATTACATCCTGAAAACTCAACTTGGAGCCAAAGGTGGCAGAATTCTGACCAAGGTTTCTCTGGGGGCTTCCTCCTTACGTTCCCTGGTGTCCTGTATGGGCAATGGGATCACCATGAGTATCTGCTATGCTCAGATGCTGAGGTCTAACTTCTAACCCTGCTGGAATGTAATCGAGGGACTTCTCAGATCCTACCAGAGAAAGATGGAGACATCCTTTCCACCTACATGTACTGTAAAGCTATTCCATAGGCAAAGGTGTGGCTATTTTTAGTGGGGATGGATTCCCCAAGGACTGGGGAAGAGAACACATTGGAGACTGGTGGAGCCATCGTCATCCTCGAAACCATAGTTTCGAAGCAGAATCACCTGCACAAGCCTGAGCACAAACATCTGCCTTTGAATTCCTCCTGTGCCCCAGCAGAACCATCCTCAGAAAGAAAGCCTTCCCCAACCTCCACTGCACCGATCATTACCTGGAGTTACCTTTAGATGTCATCTAGTTTGCTGTCTAACTTTTGGGTGTCTGTCTCTATTTCAAATCTGTATCATCGCCTTAAGCATACAACAAAATTTAAATTTCTAAGATTTATTTTAAATTGCCTTTATGTATGTCAAGCAGGCTTCCCTTTATAAATCCTGAAATTACCTTTGAAATTTTAGACAAGGGCAGATGTCACTTAATGTGACTGGCAAGTGTTCCACATGCCATTTGTTGCGTGTGGTCGTTGTTTTCCCTTTTGCTTCTTTTTTTTTTTCTCCTTTAAAAAAATCACCATCACACTGTAAACCCAATTAAAACAAACTTTTCAAAGACTCTTATTTTGTGGCTGAGCTATTCCAACCTCTGACTTTTTCTGAAGCACGAGATAAGACTTTCTGATTAACTGGGGGGTGGGATGTTTATTCAATCTGTTCATTTTATACATTATGGATACTGCTTTTTAATTTTTATGCCATGTCAGTGGCATATACTTTCTGAAATTAATAAATACAATATATACCATCAATGTGTGAAATTTTAAAAAAACATATTTCCATAGTTTGACATACAAAAATGTACTCACTCACTTTTGAAATCCACTGTCAAATCATTTCACATCTGTACCTAAAGCAAACAGACATAATGCTAACAGCTTGTTAGAATTCAGAAATGCCACCCGCTAATCAGCCCACCTGTGGCATTCTCAGTCCATCTTGCAAGCTGCATAGCCTGCTGCCAAGAAGCTTGACAAGAAAATGTATATTAAATTATTGAATAAGATTGGAAATATTGTACAGTGTGGGATAGAGAGAATGCACAACGTGTGGCCAATGACATACTGTACCTTTTCATTCTAATGTCTGCCTGGAGGTGACCTAGCTTCATTCCCATTTGCCATAAATTAGAAGCTACTGCTAAATCTCTGGATGCAAAATCAGCAGCAAGGTTTTCATTGTTTCTGTCGGGTTTTGTTATGTGTAGTTGGCATTGGTTAAAACGAAAACCAAGAAAGAAAAGCAGAAAGCAAATTTTGAACCAAATTTTGAAGAAAAATAACCCCATTTTCGTATCATTCCATCCTGTGGTTCAGAGTAAAACAAAAGAAATTCCCTGGTATTCCTGACACTCTTTAAAACTGTATTAGCAACAATATTAACCAAATCGACACATTAATTATTATTTAAAATCTTAGGAAAATGATCTTTTGATCATTCTTAGCAAAAAGTCAAGTAAAATGCAAAAGGGAAAAAAAGCTGTTAAGACCCTGGGGCAAAATGGGGCAACAGATCATGGAACAAACCATGGGCTCGGCCCATGCCTGGAAGCTTGTAAAATCGGGGTAAGTGTGATGTTGTACACCACAGTTACATTCTATTAATTACTAATTTCTATAGAATAGAAACTAACGTGCTCACAGAACTACCTTCTCTAGGGGTCTGTGAGTAAGAAATGTGATTTTAGCATCTGTTCTTTTAAGGCTATTTGCTCTGGGAAGGCAGTGTGTTTTGCAATAAATCTAGGTCATTAATTTGTATCTGTTCTTTGTTTATTTAAGAAACAGGACAAAAGGGCAGCTGCTGAAACATTTGGCTGTGCCGAGGGGTAGTGGGCTCAACATGCTGGAGTTCTGCACATGACCAGCTTGAGTTTGTATCCACAGCTACAGGACAGGACTTTATAGAGACACTTTGCCAAGCCATGTGGTGTTCGGCTTCCCTTTGCATCAATACCCTTTTAATTACCTGATCCTGAGGGGGAAAAGTTAGAGAAAAGTGTCAGTGCAAAAGCTTAGTAACCTGCCGAGAATCAGATTAAAAAAAATCATCCTGATACAATGCCTGGCAATTTTTCTACAGAATAGCAATATAAATCCTGCAACTGGCCTGCATAGGTAACACTATGACCTATATAATTTGATATTTATAAACTGAAGCCCAATAATATCCAGGAAATTGATTGTTAACATCAGTTAATGCTCTGAAATTGGCCATTAAGCAGAGAGTCATTTGAAAGGCATTATTGTTATTATAAGCATTACAGAGGTTTTATTTATTATCATAAACCTAATGGACTCAGTAAATTAGGTGTATTTACAAAGGTCATTTGCTGCTTGTTGATACTGAATCCTAAGCACTTTAATTCAAATGAACCACAAAACATAGAAGTGTTTTGAAGGATGATCCAGTTTAAGCTATTCCAAATAGACAACATGGAAGCACAGTTCCTTGGATTTGGAAATGATAATAATAACAATAGTAATATAATTGACGAGAACTGTTAGAACTGCTTAAAAGGTTATATTTGAAAAACATGAGTTCTCTGTTCATAGCTACTTATTAGAAGTGAAAGAAAAAAGTAAAATTCATAAAAGTGAATTTTAAGATACAAAGAAAAATTTTTGCCTCGAATAATACTTCTTCTGGATGAAATATAATGTCCCATTTGCATTTGTCTAGAAATCCCTCAATGTGAGAGGGTGTGGCCACTTAATAAATCTCAGGAGTTTGCTTGTCTCAACCTGGGGGCGGGGGTCTGTTGGACGAGACATAAATGACTCAAGGGTCCCAGCAAGCCACCTGTGGTGTTGATGAGTTTGTTGAATGTATAGTGGAAATTTTATACTTATCTGGATTGAGATTTAAATTTTTTATCTGTTGAATGTATTTTCACGTGAGTAGAAATGGCTTTGTTTTTTCAAATGCTCTCTTTTGAGGAAGTCGTAACTGAAAATTTGGTCAGAGCCTGGGAATGCTCTTTCAGTGAAAAATCATACCCTTCCCTGGGACACTCTGGGAACCTGAGGGACATTGCAGACACTTGTGTTTGTTGAACTCTCCTGTCAGCAGCAGGCAGCAGGCAGTTGTCGGAGAGGGACCCGGACGGTCTGCATTCAGAGACAAGGATCTAAGACACTTAGGGGGAGACAAGACCTGTCTTTTATTTCATCTTACATGGTCTGTGCAGTCATCATTAGGGTACCATGTAGACCCCTGCAGTCTTGCTCTCGGAATAAATGTGAAGTTGGTCCAAAGAAAAAAATGTGCTCTTTCCCATCATTGCATTGTTTTGCGGTCAGGTGGTGCAGAGAGAAACTTAACACGTGTCAAAGAGCACGATTCCTAGGAATAGCTGAAAAGACTCTTCTCTCAACGTCAGTGAAAAAAGAAACACAAAATCAGTTAGATATGAGATCTCATAAGATTTCTTATACTCAGACTGTGTTTAGGGAAGAAAACACATGAAGGATGCTCCCTGAATATGTGCGTGCCAGGAACTTGGTTTCACACGGGCGCTACTGTCTTAAGTCCATTAACAAACCATTGGATGTTGCTAAACCAATATCTATTCAGCACCTACTACAGGTAAAGAAATATCTAATACTCTCTGTAAAATAAAATGTTTCTAAAAAGTCTTATCTGGAATTTTGGTGTATTATGTAGAATACCTAGACTCATTCTGTAGGCTTAGATTAATTTAAAGCTATCTTTTTGGTAAAATAAAGGAAACTGAATTGAGATAATTCTAAAACAAAGGGGGGAAATCCTCAGAATTTATTTTTTTTAAGGAAACTGATCACTGGTTCACTGCTGAGCCGGGCACAAAACACTTTGTACTTGTCCCATCCAGCCATTATGTTTCAGTTCTATTCATCTCTTGATTTTTTTCTTTTTGTCTGACCCCATTCAGACTCCTTTATTCTCCCACACTGTTCCCTTCTCCCCAAGGGCTTAATGGATGAAAAACGCACACATGGAAAAATGTTGGATTCCCAACCTCCTAGGATAGCCAAAAGATATCTGTTTAGTTCTTTATTGGGCTCTCAGTGGATATAAAGAATAAATATTTTGTATATGTTTAAAGATAATATGATATTTATATCAGATAGAGACGATCTGAGCTTCTCTTCTGCTACCCATAGCTCTTCCATTCTCGAGACTTGCTCACTTTTCAATTCTACTCCAACATCCCTTGGCTGCTAAATTCCTCAACTTTTCTCTGTGTCTTTTTCTCCTGAACCCAATTCAGATGCTCTCCATCTGATCATCTTCCCGAGGGTGGTTGTGGCCTTCGGGATGCAGTTTAGGTGTTAAATGAGTGATTATTCTTTGTGATCTCCAAGCATGAGAGCTCTCCTCTCCTTATAGATGTTCTACTCCCTAGAGAACAGTTTGGCAGCATTTTTCTCAAAGTGGAATAAGAAAAGCATCAAGTTATAAAAAAAAAAAAAAAAAAAAACAAACCACATGGCATCTCCCAGGAGGCTCCTGATGCAGGTTCCATTTCTGTCAAGAGAAGATGCATGCTGTAGTGGAAAAAGCATTGAACTGGGATTCAAGAGACGCTCACACTTCCAGTCCTGGCTCTATTAATTACTAACTAGGGGATCTTGTACAAGTCACTTACCTCCCTGTGGGCCTTAGGTCCCCAGTGTGAAACTAGAAGCTGAAACCAGGGAACATACAAGGTCCTCTCAGCTCTGATACTCCCTGAGTCTAGGAAATGGGATACTGAGACATTAAAAGGAGACTTTTGTCAAAACTAGGATTTGATGTCTCACGACTAGGTAACTCAAGCGTCTACATTTTTTGTACTTTACTTTCCAATCAAAGTAACTTTGCCCTCTTTGCCAGGCTTCTCTAGGAAGAACATCTAATAATTATTAAAAGTACAATTTACCTTCAGAAATGAATTTTTTTGAAAGCTTGAAACCAACATTCTTCCCTTTTTTTTTGGCAATGCCTGCAGAGTAAGATGTAATAGATTTTAAAAATGGTCAACTTCATAATTTTGTCTACTTTATTGGTGAATACTACAAAGTATAAGGCTTATTCTGAGCAATCACTTTAAGAAAAGAAAAGTTTTCTTTCTGATTTGAGAGCTACAGCTAGATCAACCCATAATTCTATCTATCTACCTACCTATCCATATACATGCTTATTATACTATTTTAAAAATAAAGTTAGGAAACCTTCCTTTTCTCTTGTCTCGATAAATATTCCATATTAAGTACTTTGTGTTGAGAAGATTTTCATCATTGGGATGCCTTTCAGATATACTTAAAAAAAACTGTAGAGGATCTGGAAATAAATAATGAGCAAAACTGCTCCATATTTGCATGAGGAAAGAGAGAAGAAAGGAAGGGGGGGAGGGAGGAAATAGGGAAAAGCAGACAGGCATGAATGATTGCTCTTAACTGAATTTGTACAGATCTGAGCAAGATCCATGTTCCCTGTGTTGGGGACAGACTCCATTACTACCCCTGAGCTCAGATACTACACACTAAAAGTATTGTGCCCAATTATATGAAGTAGTATAAAAAGTCTTTTAAAAAGTATCCTTTGATAGTGGATACTTTGGAAAGCTCATTCAGTCCAGTGTTTTCCTCATCCCCAGCTCATTACGCATTGGCACACCATGAAACCCTCTCTGATATGTAAGTATAAGCCAAGCTTTCCCCAACCCAAAGGATACCTGTGACCCTGTTCCTGAGGCTCTTCCTTTCTTCCATCCATTGGTCAACCCACATTTCTGACTGCCCTCCCAAATCAAGACCCAGCTCAAAGTCAGGCTGCTTGCAGCAATCAATCTCACCTTCTTCCTGGACCCCATCTCATTGTAACCACACATCAACCCTTTCTTCACTCCTCACTTTTCTAACTATCTTGGAAGTCTCTTCTCTAAGTCTCTTCTCTTTCCCTTCTTTGCCCCTTGATTTGGTTAGGGACACTTTCTCAACTTACCCTCTCCTAGATTAAGTTAAAGAAAATGTTAACCTCTGTCAGTAAATAAAACAAACATTTGCAAGGCACTGGACTGGCCTAGAGAGTCCAAATCCCCATCTGTAAGTTAAGTTAAATTCATTGTAGATGGATCATGTCTTAGATCTCTTAGATCATGTCTGCTCAAAACTTTCCAAAGTACTAGGATACTGTTGATGCTTATTTGTTATTATAATGTTATTAGGGAGTGACTTAGAATCACTTGATGTGAACCGATATTAAATCTCAACCTGGATATCATATAAGTCTTGAAGTTACATAAGGAGGCTAACTTTTCAGTCCATGGTAATACCCTAAATTTGTAACAACTCAACATCTAAATCTATAGGTTTGATAATCAAGTTTATAAATTATTGAAGTGATATTAACTACCAATTATTGAGTACTTACTGTGTTCTAGGCAGTGTGCTAAGCATTTTCTGTGTGTTATCTCCCTGCATTTTCTCAACAAACTTCTGTGGAAGGTGTTATTATTCCCTGTTGAGCAATTTGCCCGAGATCACACAGCTAATAAAATCACAGTCAGAATAGAGACCAAAGCCTGACACGTAAAACAGTAGTTTCAATCATTATGTTAAACATGAAAATGTGTAGTTTAGATTTCTTAAAGTGTTAACCATAGAATATAGACTCTGAAGCACATCATTCATAATGGGAGCATTTGAGTAAGACTTTGTGGGGAGATCCCACTGCAGGCTGCAGGGCTGTTCGATTCGTCTTCATAGGCACAATGATCTCACACAGAGGGCAGTAACATGTTATTCTTAAACTGGAGGGGAATCAATGAACATTTGCTGGAATAAAAAGGATTTAAATTAGATGTATAAAATATTTTCCCACAGTAGAGAACTGTGAGAAGCAGGAATGTGTCTTGAAGGAAAGTGATGGAACCTATTTCACTGTAGGATAGATTTTCCTTTGAACAGAAGTAGAGAAGATTCAAAGGCAGGGTCCAGCTTTCCTTTGCTTTAGAATTCTGCAATCATCACACAATTCTAAATAGCTTCCTGGCTTAACATTCTTTTAGCAACAAGTTATCTGAGATCATGGTAACCAAATACATGCAGACCTCAATAAGCGAAGTCTGGGAGTCAAAATTGGATGAGATTCCATCATTCTGAACCTTAAAATGACAGTTTAGATGAGAAATGAGTCATTGCTGAAGGAAGGGCATGAATCAAGTAAGAGGATTTTTTCCTGATTTAATATTTGTTAATTGAATAAAATTAGACCTCTTTCCTGTTCTTCAGGTACAGGATTCAATCCTATAACACCATTGAAAAGAGAAAAATATTCTTCCTTTTCATTGCTCCTATAAGGGAGGCAAATTTTCTAATCCTTGATAGGCCCTTAAATTTGAGGCTCACTTCTATTCTGAAAGCTTAAGAAATAAAATAATAGCTTTTTGAAACAATGAAGGTTTTAAGTTTATACTTCTTAAAGTAGTTAATCATTAATCAAAGAAAAAATCTCTATTCATGTACCAGTTGAATCAGGAATTTGAGATCTACTCAACAAACATCTGTAGAAGGTCTGTTAGTCCTCCTGTAGCAAGAAATCTACTTTAATTTGTGAGCATAATAGGGGTGGGTACGCTGGGGGGAGATATAAGAGAACATATCAGAATTAAATCAGACTGTGGGAAGTAAGAATTTTAATAAAATTTGGAACTCTGATCCAAAGAACTGTTTCTTGGTGATATCTCAAGGCTCTGATGGCTTACTGTTACCAGATGCATCATTATTTTGACACTAATAAATGTGGGAAAACCTGGGAAAATCTGGTGAGCTGGAAATTGCCTGTAGACTAGGTCTAGATTTTAAAACTAATTTACTGGAAAAGATAATCACTGTCTTTTTTCTTTCAGTCATAGAAAATATTATTTCCTTTGTGCCATTACGTGTGTTAGTCTATTTTTTTAAGAAGCAACGACAGTAACAATTTCCTAAAGCCCAAACACACTTAAGCAGGTTATTTTAAGAGAAATATACATGAGTTATGGATTTGAGCAAAATCCATATTTAATCCAGATTATAAATTCCATAGCAGTTTAAGAGAGTGTTTTCATTTCATTACTCAGCTCTCCATTATGTCCCTTGGACTCTCTTCAGAGGTTCTGATTTGAGTGTAACTTTTCAATTGTTTTCTTTATTGATTTAACCTTATAATTTGAGGTTTGTAACTGATTATCCAGATTTTTATACAGCAGTACATTTTTTTTTTCTCTGCTTAACACATCGCAGAGAGCTGAGTGTCAGGTTTCTATCTCATATGTTCCATAATTCTGTGTTCTGGTGTGATGCCGGCATAACTGGTATAATTTGAGATAAATAGCGATCTTTCCAAGTTTCATAAAATAAATGCTTGTGATTTATAGGAATTAGAAATGCAAATATTGAAATGCTTTAGAATAGCACATGGTTACATTTTTTTTTTAATTTCAAAGGCAGAGAGAACTACATACAGTGACCTGCCCTTCTACAACCTACAGCTAGCATTCTAGATTGTTCAGGAATAAGTAGAATGAGTCCCTCAGAAGGACAATGTAGAAAGAGAAAATAACTGTCATCCTGTCACATTGTCTGTTTCTCATTTAGAAAGATGAACACCATTCTCACACGGCCATGCACACTTGTTCATATGTCCATTCAATATTGAAAAATAAAGCAACATTTAGGTGGATGTAAGCATCACTCTGTCAGTTGTTGAAGTCTCCACTGTTATACCAATTGTGTTTCCCAAATATCTTAAAAATCTGTTTAAATAAAAATGTCAAACACCCGCATGATTTCTAAAGTTGTGGGGCATTTGAGGTGATCTACATAGTTGAGGACAAGATCTTAATTATCTCTCTGTCTCCTACAATGCCTAGCACAGGGTTTTGCTCAATAATTATGTATTTAACATTGGAATAATTGAATGGATCTAGTTCAACTGATATCCCAACAAAGACGTCGCTGCTTTGCACCCCTGAATATCGCCCTCGTCAACCTTAGTCTACTGTTGTTGACCTCTAATTGTTCCAAAGATTCCCCTGATGTTGAGCTAAAGTTTGTCTGGCTGTGATCTCCACCCACCAATCCTGGTCTGTACTTTGGGGAGAGTGTTCTTTTCCCTTTACTACAGGACAATCTTTCAAATATTTTAAGGTAGTTATCAGACAGATGTTTACTGTCTTTCTGTAAACATCTCCAGAATATTTCCCAGTTCCTTCTACCATTTCTTGTAAGGGAGGCAGTGTAATAAAGAGGAAATTGTTAGTGAGTGCTCAGTAAACTTGCATTTGTGTCCCATCTTGGTTATATATGAGTATGAGCCCCATGACATTTGGTGGGCCACTTAATTTCTTTGGGCATTTATGGATTCGTATATAAAACATGAATTATATTAATTACAAATGAACATTTGTCAGCTTACCTGAGAGTTCTGTTTTGGAGATTAAACCCTCTGAAAATTATAAGATGTTAAAGAAACGTAAGACATTATTATTATAATAAGATGTAGTTTCCAGCTACTTTACCAATCTAGCATCCTTCTTCTGGCTGTACCTATAGTTTGTCATTGTGTTCCTTAAAATGTAGTGGCCAAGGGCTTCCCTGGTGGTGCAGTGGTTGGGAGTCCACCTGCCGATGCGGGGGACACGGGTTCGTGCCCCAGTCCGGGAGCATCCCACATGCCATGCAGCAGCTGGGCCTGTGAGCCATGGCCACTGAGCCTGCGTGTCCAGAGCCTGTGCTCTGCAGCAGGAGGGGCCACAGCAGTGAGAGTCCCGCATACCGCAAAAAAAAAAAAAAAAAAAAAAAAAAAAATGTAGTGGCCAAAATTAAATACACTGTTGCATCCATGACTGGCTTTGCACAAAGTACAAAAGAAATTAAAGGAGGAGAAAGGAAGAAGTGAACTCATAACTCACATTATTTACAACTTACCATGTGCCAGGCCCTCATTCGCAATTTATTTTAATCTACATAATAACCCTTTCAGGTATGTATTATATAAGTAAGGAAATAAAACCTTAGAAATTTAAAATAATTTGCTCACATCACTTCGGTCAACTTGACTCATGGGCTTTCTACTCTGCCATGTTGCCCATAATTTCCATTATTCCCCTAATTAAGACACTGCTTCTGTGACTGGAGCATTAGATGATGAGGACATTTTTACCTGGCTGGAATGTGATGCTACCTTGTGTTAAGCTTGCAGTAGGCTCAGGGCCGCCAGAACTGTGAGAGAAGAAATTTCAATTGTTTGAAGCCACCAAGTTAGTGGTTGTAGCAGCCACAGGAAACTAATACACTCCCTTATATTATTCTTATGTACTCCTGAAGCTCTTTTGTAATCTCCTTGGGTTGTATGCTCCATCTTCCTTTTTTTCTCTATACATATTATTTATGTTTAAATGCACCATATTCCATGTGTTTTCTTTTAACATCTGAACTCACCAAACTGCTATCCATGCTTCACATTGGTTTCTTTAAGTGTCAGCATTTAGAGGTCAGAAAATATAAAACATTGTTTGGACAGATATGTAATGATTTTCAAATGTCTTTCTTCTTGGCTTTTCAAATATCGGTGGTAGAAGGATGCTTACCATTTATTTATTTATTTATTTATTTATTTATTTATTTATTTTTTTTCCAGTATGGGGGCCTCTCACTGTTGTGGCCTCCCCCGTTGCGGAGCACAGGCTCCGGACGCGCAGGCTCCGCGGCCATGGCTCACGGGCCCAGCCGCTCCGCGGCATATGGGATCCTCCCAGACCGGGGCACGAACCCGTATCCCCTGCATCGGCAGGCGGACTCTCAACCACTTGCGCCACCAGGGAGGCCCCCCCATTTATTTTTAAAATAGAACTTCTGTTCAGTAGATTAAGAATTTTGTGTTAGAAGCTCTATTGATGCCAGGAGACCCAGTGAGCTAATACGATCTGTGGGGAGAGACCCTGCTGGATGGGAAATGGGTCCCACAGAGACCGTGGACAACCTTCTCTGCAGTCAGCCCCTGCCCTCCAACATCCTGAGGGAACGCACCTAAATCTGATGCCTTTTACTCCGAACAGACAGCTTAATGCCTCTTAATAACCCCATCAGTAAAGGATAGTTAAGTGGGTCCCAATGCAACAGCAACAGAGAATTTATGTTTACTTATATCTCTTTTCCTATTCTTTTTTAGTTGAAAACGATATATCTATTTCTTTGCCACTTGTCTAATGTTCAAAATAATCAAATCTTAGAGAAGTTGCTGTGTTTTAGAAGTGCCTGGAACAGCCTCATATATCATTATATGTTTGCTCTGCATAAAATGTATCATACATGGAAACGATTTAGAAAGGTATATATAGAGAGAAAGAATTTAGTGCTACCAAGGTTACACAATTTTCTTGTGTACTGTTAGAGCTATTCACCATATCTGGATATGTGAAAGGTGATTTGAGAGGGAGAGGAGAGGAAAGCAAGTGGAAAGGGAAGTGGGTGAGGAGGAGGTGGGACAGAAAAAGAAGGAGGCACAGAGAAAGGAAGCAGGTTTGACCTAGATTCCCAGCTGCCCATTCTTTGAATATCAGAACTCAATTAAATGCTGTTTGTGGGGAGGGGCAGAGAACAGAACTTTTAGAAGTATGAAGTTAAAGAGTCCAAATATCTGATTCTATTCATTTTCAAAACAGTGTCACCAAAGGCCGGCTCAGTGTGTAAAGTCTCACTCTCAGATTCCCAGGCTTATCTTCCAACATGGTATGTCTTCTTTCTTTAGTGAGATGAAACTAATTTATTCTGCCACATGCCTCAGAAATACTTAACCTTGTTATTTGATAGCCGTGGAGGTGGGAAGAGCTGTTCGGACTCTTTTTCACTGTGAAAGAGATGGACTGTTTGAATTGCAAGAGTCTGGCAGTTGGGAGTGGCAGCTTGGGAAGTGATTAACGGAAGGGGACCCAGTACAACCCAGGGGTTGCTCAGACTCAACCCCCAAGCCACCATACCACAGGAATGGTGCC
Organism: Mesoplodon densirostris; assembly: GCF_025265405.1. Taxonomy (NCBI): domain Eukaryota; kingdom Metazoa; phylum Chordata; class Mammalia; order Artiodactyla; family Ziphiidae; genus Mesoplodon; species Mesoplodon densirostris. The sequence continues at coordinate 127,395,935 of NC_082662.1, read as the reverse complement.
AATGCCTATTTCACTTTTCTGTTATAGAAAAGGATTCTTCCAGAAGTCTTGATGAGGTAAACCTAACCTATTCACAGACACTAGTGGAAGAAGGTGAGGATTATTTTTTGCCTGTTTCTCTGAGGCCAACATTCCTATTATTGCACCTTAGCTGTGCAGCTGTTTTTGTTTTTTAATTAATTTTTATTGGAGTAGAGTTGCTTTACAATGTTGGATTAGTTTCTACTGTACAGCAAAACGAATCAGCTATACATATACATATAGCCGTCTTTTTTTGGACTTGCTTCCCATTTAGGTCACAACAGTGTATCAAGTAGAGTTCCCTGTGCTATACCATATATTCTGTTATGCTCATGGATCTTTATTAAGCATCCATTGAGTGGAGGGCAGGGTATTTGGTTCTGTGATGAGCATAGAAGAGGAGCCTTGGTCCTAGAAGGGGACAAAGGACCCCAAACCTGCAGATGACAAGCACTCCCCCATGGCAACATGTAACCACGGTGCCCTTGACAGCAGGCAAGGGTTACATCAAGGGAGCTCCCAGCACTGAAAGTCTTCATCAGGGTTGCCCTGCAGGAGGAACAGCGTGGGAGGAGAGGAAACCACTAAGCAGGGCTAGGGCTAGGGCTAGAGGAAGCTGAGTGAGGAATTTGCTCTGGTGCAAAATTTAAAGATGTGCCCAAAACTCAGAAATCAAGGTAAAGAATATTTTAGTGCAACATTTTAAAAATCACAATTCATATTAAAATTAAATTTGTATAATACAAAATCAATAATGAAAAAAATGTCAAAAATTTAAAGAGAGACAGGATTGATATTACTGGTTTTTCCTTTTTTCTCAGGCTCTGATTTGATTCCACACAGTCTATTACTAAGCCTGTAAGTAAGGAGGGAGAGGAGATGGGGTAAGCATTAGTCATAGGTATAAAAGTTCTGAGGAAGGAGTAAAAAATTCACACTATGCTCTTAAGCAGATATGCTTGACTGGGACAGAAGGTCTAAACAAGAGGACAGTAAAAGATGAAGGGGGAAAAGGGGGAAAGAGATATGACAGTCACTGAGGGTGGAATGAAGAGTCGCAGTGAGAACTAAGAAGCAAGATCTGTCATAGTGGATTATCAAAAATGGTGGGGAGTGGTCCATAAAAATAATTGTAGCAATAGTGTATCGGATGGATGGTAAAGGGCAGGGATTGCCTTTGGGAAGCCACTTAGGATAGATATGGGGTAAACACAGGTGTCTGCTAAGGGGTTCCTGTGGTAATGGAAAAGAAACATTTCCAAAAGACATTATAGATAAAAAGAACTGGCAGAACTCAATCATTTGGATGTGAGGAGAAAGGAAAAAGTAGAAGCAAAGACTAGCCATCTTCCAGGCTTCTGGGTGGATCTCAGTTGGAACTGCCCATGAGGACATCTTCGGCAGCAACTGGCGTGGAGGACCTGGAGGACCACCGAGGGACAAAGTGGGAGAGACAGTCTTGGGGATCTTATGTGTATGTGGGAGATTTGACCCCAGTTGAAGCAAAGTGCTCAAAGGTAGGGGCTCAGAAATAATAAATGAAAGGTCAAGAACTTGGTTCTCCCACTGAGTGTTTCCCCAAAGTGAAGTGCTGTAAGAACTCTTTGTCCTATGGAACAGTTCTGTGTATCCTAGAAAATTAGCATTCTTGTTCCTCTCCCCTCCCCCACCTCCCTCACATTACATGCCAGTAGCCCTTCACTGGACAACAGGAAGAGGTCCCTCATACATCCAGATTCTCTCCAGGATGTGGTTCCTGACCCTCCAACCCACTGAGAAAACCTCTGGAGAATAAGAAAATCTGAATTCAGAGAAAGAGTTGTCCAAGAGATAAGAAGAGATAATAGTGTGGCAGAAAGTCCAAAGGCAAAAATGTTCCCAAAGCGAGGGTAATCAGTGGTGTCAAATGTAAATGAAAGACCAATGAATAAGGACACCTTGAAAAACAAAAGACAACTGGGGTGGTGTTTCTCATAGCACCTTCAGTTATTCCAAAATAATTAGGTGTTGTCCTACATGGTAAGTGACAGGACAGCTGCATTTTTTCAGGCAGGGTGCAATTTTTATGCTTCATTGTCATAATCATCTTCATACAGTTATGCAATCTGAAAATCTAGCTCTATTAAAAAATATACATGTTTGTATATATACATGTGATATGGCCTGATTCATAGGAAGAGCACGGCTTTTATAATAAAATGTTATCTCATTGTTATACATCCATTAATGCCAACTGTGGAGTTATCTGTAGGATGACAATATGCAAATATCAGGAAACTTAGCTAAAAATTTCCTTTTACTTCTTTCTAAATGTAAAGAATATTTTTGTGGGTGTGTGTGGAAACAAAAGGGCAACACCATCATTTGAAAATGAACTTGTCCAACTATACATGATAATTTTTGTAATTAAGTGCAGTCAAGAAGCTGATAATGGTCTCTTTCTTATCAGCCATGCACCTTCAAAGATGTTTGAGCTCTTGACCTGCATTTCTTTGTATATATAGTTTATCCTTGAAGTTGCACAAAGGTTTTGTTATGGTTTCATCTTTTGGAATATTCTCTCTTGGAAGTAAAATGGAGAAGGTAATTTTCACATATTATTTTTCATTCTGTTTAGTCTACTCTTGCATTTGGACACTTAGTTTGGCATATGGTCTTTGGAATGATTATGGTTGTCCATTTCTACTGAGTTCTGTTGGTTATACTGAAACAAATCAGAAAAATTTTGTGAATTTCTATTTAGCGTTCTATCAAAGTCTTCTCTAAATTGTTGGTTTAGGAGTACCAACAGAAGATTGGAAAAGGAACTATGGAATAATATTTCTAAACATAAATTACTACCTTTAAGTGTTTTTAATTCCTCTTTCCAAATCTCATATTGTCAACAAAGGTCTTTTTTCCTCCTCATGATGTTCAAAATGATCTGCCCTTTTATGAATGCCTTGAGACTATCACACAAAGCTAACGGTGAGGGAGCAGATGCCTCATTCAATTCCAAATAGAAGGAAATCTGTTGTCTCAAATAATCCCTAAATTCAGACACTTTCAGACAGCTATTATCAAGAGACCACATTCTAAGAGCAGATGTGTTATTAAGGCTGAGAAATGTTATGAGGACTTCGTGATCTGACAAATGATTTCAATCTATCCAACATTCCAACATTTCATCTTTTAATAAATTAGAGATTAAAATATCCATCTTGGGGAGACAAGTTGTATAAGGTAGTTGGGAACTGGAGTTGTAACTGATAAATCATTTCCATGTAAAACCTTCCTTAAATTATGCCTACAGATCCCTCTTATGTATAAAATCTGCTCATTTGACTAAAGCAATTATGATGTATTTTAATTTCCATATACAATCCTATGGCTCCTTCCCACAGCTATGAAACACAGCTCCTGCCTTCCAGTGAGGAATGAAAAACAAATACCTCCAGACTTCAGTTGTCCCACCTAAATGTGCTCAATCATTTCTTTATACCATTAAGTTTACCATTATGTGATTACTCTATTTAGAGCCTTTTCAGTGAGGCAATTACTGGAAATTCTGCTGAGGGCTAATACTCTCCTTTTCTTGTCTGATACTAAACCTCTTTTCTCTCTCTCTCTTAAGGTGCAATAGAGTTCTTACACTCCTTGGATAATAGACTCTTGTTTTGCGTTCAAGTGAATGTTTTTCAACCAGCCCTATTCAGAGTCACAAAGTGTACCATCCATAACAAAGTGTACATTCCTCAGCATCTGCAAACTGCTTATTATGCAGAGGTTGTACTTTGATCTCCCCGAAATACCTGTGGTGCTGTGAAATTTTTACGTAATCCTGTCATTGTCAAATATAATAAAACTTAGATCCAGGTGAACATCAATCACTATAAATAACCTGGAAAGCAACAAAGGCGTCCAAATTCTCTTCAGCAGAGATGTCTCCAGCTGTACCCATGCGGAAGTTTATATTCCACCTGCCCTTATGAAAAGTGGATAATAAAATGGTCTTGATTGGTTTTCTTTAATTGTCCGGAATTGCTCTCCTGGCTCAACATTTGAAGATGCTTCTTCAGTGTGAAATTTGGGAGCAGAAAATAAATCTTCTCCTAATATTCTCCTTTGGCAGGTAATAATCTTATCTCAGACCTTAAGGATAAGAACTTGGCGACCAAATTCAGAAAACAAATGACACTTACGTTGTAATTTTAAAATACCTTAAATTGTCAAAATCCTCAATATGGAAATGCAGTGCAACAAGGAGAATGGAACCTCACTGTTGGGCAAAGGGGCAACTCTTCTCTTTATTAGCAGTCTTGTGTCCTCACTTTGGCCTCCAGTGGGGTTCCCTCTGGCCAGAACACTTCTTATTTTTTCTACGCTTAACAAATTTAAGTTTTATGGTTGTCATTATCCAAAGTTTGTTCATTTATTTATTCATTCAATGTTTATTTAGCTCCTACTATGTGCAGCATAAAATAAAAATGTTTGAAAAGTCTTTGGAAAATAGACATTTAAAGAAACTTGCTACAGACCACAAAAATGACATAATTTATATAATTTTGAAATAGTTGCAGTGAACTTTTTAAGATTACAGATTTGCACAAGGAGTTGAAAGAGAACAAAAATTAGTGACAACTTTGCAATTTACCAGCTTTGATTTAGGGTACGTCTCTAAGAGCATCCTGCCTCAGATTCCTAATCTCTCTAAAATGGCAATGATTAAGTAAGTACCTACAGTGTACAGGCATGTGTTGGCACTTTTGGGAGTACAAAGATAAGTCAGACACAGATTCTGACCTTATTTAGCCTCCAGTAGTTATGAGAGCAGACAGACACATAATTACAACACAGAGAAGAGGTGCTCTTGGTAGAAAGGCACAGGTCAATACGTAAGCTCAGGGAAACAAGTCACTGTTTGCATTTGGGGACATGGGGAAGGAAACTGCATTTGGTTTGGGTCTTAGGAAATGGGCAGGATTCGGATGTACAGAAATAGGTAGAATATTACCCCATGCAGAGGGAGCGTGAAGAAAAAACTCAGAGGTGGGATGAAGCACAAGTATCAGGCTCAAGTTCAAAGAAAGTGCCTTGTCATTGCTTGCTTCCTTGCTTGTTTATTTTTGGTGAGGAACATTCTTGATCTCATTTCTAGGCTCAGGGGCATTTGTCCAAGAAAATATTTTAAAGGTGGGTTGGGGGAAGGGTGGGAAAACAATAGCATAGAGTCTTGGATCAGGTGTGGGGCACAGGGACAAGGGGAGGGACACTGTGGAGAAATAAGGTGAGGTGGAGCAAAGAATGAGTGTGTGCAAAGGTTCAGGTAGAGCTCAGGGGAGCTGGGCATCCATACTTAATGGCATCCATGTTCTCTAGGACAGGTTGGCATCTGTTGAGTCAAGGAGCCAGGGGGAGGAAGCTGAGAAGACTGACAAAGATTTAGAAGCTCTGATGAAATGGATGGGGAAAGAGGCCAACTATGGTTATGTAGAAGAATTGCTGAGCAGTCCTGAGGATCTGGCTGAAATTGCATTTGCAGTGGAACCAGACAGGATGGTGATTTCCTCTAAAAATTTTAGTATGGGAAGATCCAGGAAAAGGAAACATGAAAGACAGAAGGCAGAAAGAGGAAAGATGATGGAGCCAGGCCATGGAGCAAGCAGAAGGATCAGGCATCGGTAGTGAAATGCAGTAAGTAAAAAGATGGAGGCCCGTGCTGGCTTTGCAGGAGGTCTTAGAGAACTGAATAGACACTATTTTCTCTGAATAACGGGGAGGGAGGATTTTCAGCAAATTTTCTTTCTCTGAGGGTTAATACATTGAGGAATTTAATTGTGCCAGGTCCCATTAAAACTGACAAATAAGTAATTTTCAAGGATATATTTTAGTGAACATTAAAAAATAATAACAAAGAAGCATGCAAATGAAGCTTTGTGCTCCCTTATGTGAATTCATTCCTAATGTAGACAGTACTTGGAAATAAGTCTAACTCAAGGAAGCAAATAGACTTAAACTAATCAACCAATTCCACTTGCTTGATGGTGGCTGCTTGGAGTGTTTGTTAACAATTCTGAGGATCAATATTGCAATCCGTTTATGATGGCAGGTAAGGTCCCAGAAGAGAGCGGGTTCTATACAGCCCATACTTGCTGTTCATGCAGTAGATAGAATACAAAATGTTTTGTATTTTCTTATGTATTGTCACCAAAGTATTCAATAGTATAAAATCGTATGCAAATCACTTAATTTGTTTTTATTAGTTTACCTAAAATTAAATATAATATTTAACCATATCTATATGCATTGCAAGTATTTTTATTTGCAAAGCCCTTTGGGCTCTTGCATAGAAGATGACACATAGTTACAAATTACTTTAATGTGAGCAATATATTTTGTTAAATACATATCTATCTTTTATCTGAACTAAATTACTAACAGGAGACAGGTTTTGTTTAAGTGAACTCTGTCCATGGTCAAATCCTGGAAGCTTTAAAGGCACTTGTACTTTAACAGGCTGACAAAAATAAAGAGAAATGCAATGGTTATTTTATTTTATTGAGGCCAAGAAGAGAATTACTGTTTACTAAGACTTGTTTTGGGTTCTGTATGTGTGTCCTTATTTGGGCAACCTGACAAGTTGGGCAACAAAGGGAGGCTGTAATCTGCTCGGGGACAAACAGCTCACAAGTGACAAGGGCAGAGGCGAAATCTAGTCTCACGGCTTCCAGTCTGTGGTCTTTCCATCACCAGGAAAGAAGTGGGGTGTTACCACCTCTGCACATGGATAATGTATTTGAACTAAATGTTAAAACTATCAGTATTGCACTTAATACAAGGCAGAAATTATGATCACTATAATGCTGGACTGTACATCTTAACGAGTTGCTCCTACTTTTTTATCAGCAGAAAGAGAGGTTTTCAAATTGCATCTATCTAGGTTTGCTTTAGAAACGCATGACTAAGGAAAAGAAATTTTACAAGTGGATATTGTCAATTGATACGGAAATTCCATGTGTGTGAACTAGAGTTGAGTGACCTTTGACAACACCCATCTAATCCTACTTGGTTCCTCTTCTCTTGTTCTATTAGAGCTTAGATACGGGTTATGCTTTTTTCTCAAAATCTTTTGGTGAAAGCTTAATGCCAGTCCAGGAGAGCCAGGGCCACACTAGCCAGCTGAGCATTACAGAGGTGTTGGTGAAGTAATTGACAAAAGTAGCAAGTGAAGTTGTTACTCTGAAAATCCAAAGGCAATGCCAGCTTGCAATCCTGCAGAGGGGTTTCTGAGGTTCAAATACAAATAGTTTTTCTAAATAAAAAGCAAATCTAACATATTAAGTGTTTAATTGAAGACCCCAATTATGCCTAGAGTTTTGCACTGAGTTTATTTTAAAATGTATCTGGAAAAGCTGGTGTCCAAATTTTCCCATAGACTTACACATGATGAGAATCTGTCTCTTTATATTTAGCTGCAGGCCACCTAACAAGTTCTTAAGCGAAACACATTATTTTGCTTTTACAAGAAGAATAAATACTGTATTTGGAAAGTTCCAGTGTTCTTTAAAATGTTGCTGTTTCCATAGCAATAACATAATGTACTAAAGAGTAGAATAGTGTTTCTTTAGAAACCACGTGTATGGATGCATGTTTCCATGAAGGGTTTTGAAGCATCTCACCTGCCTGTGGTCCAAAAATGGAACAACAATGGTTAATGGAATCAATCATCATCTTATGAAATGGAACTTGGCCAGCATTTTACTGCCCGGTTATATGTCAGCCTTCTGCTTTTGGATATATGTACACATATGTTCTTTCTTAGGCTCTGTGCTCTTAGATGGATGAGAGTAGACTTATATTCATTCATTAATTCATTTAGTCAACAAATATTTATCAAGCAAGTAAATGCCAGGTACAGTTCTAGGCACTGGGAACTCAGTGACATTATGGAGCTTACATTCTGATGGAGAAGACAAGGAAATTCTCTTTAAACACAAGAAATGTCACATGATGTACAAATATGTATATAAAAGTGCTCCTTGATGATGTTAGTGATGTTTTAAATACTTTGCAAGAATACAACATCAAAGAATAGCATAGTAATAAGGTAAGGAATAAGAGAAAAGGAGAGAGGGCTAGGAACAGTTGTGACTGATACAGTGATTCCCAGGTTGCTCTGCAAGAAAATAGACCTAGGATGAGCCTCATCATATTAAAGGTAGCACGGGTGTTTTAGGGGGGTGTACAGTTACAGAGTTACAAAGAAATATAAAGACTGGGGAATGAGCTCTGTATGAAGGAATGCCCTTAAGGAAGATGGGGTGTGCCCCTTAGGTTGCCACTGTGATCTTTAAAACTCACATTAGGTTGGAAGACTCTTTTGAATACCTCCCTCCTCTTTACTCTGACTTGTTGTTGGGTGCCTTTGCCTTCCCGTAACCCTCCAACTTTGTCTGTGTACTGATTTTTGCCCTGATGAGCCCCACTTTGCTCTGTACCCCTGACTTCAACTCCCAAAGCTGGGAGAGTGGACGGGTGGCAGGAATGTTACTGGTCAACTAATGGCCGTCTGGCATCTGGCAAGAGGGGATGCAGGTCACAAATGTCTCCATGCTCGGTCATCACCATTCAGAGAGAGAACAGTAAAAGAGCAGAGTGTCCCCAACCCCTCCCGGAGGCCATACATCTTTGTCTCCTAAACAGGGCTCCGCTTGTGCTTTCAGTAGTAAAACCTTGAAATATTTAATGTCTTAAGAAACCCCTAGGGCCTCCCTGGTGGCTCAAGTGGTTGAGAGTCCGCCTGCCGATGCAGGGGATACGGGTTCGTGCCCCGGTCTGGGAGGATCCCATATGCCGCGGAGCGGCTGGGCCCGTGAGCCATGGCCGCTGAGCCTGCGCGTCCGGAGCCTGCGCGTCCGGAGCCTGTGCTCCGCAACGGGGGAGGCCACAACAGTGAGAGGCCCGCATACCGCAAAAAAAAAAAAAAAAAAAAAAAAAAAAAAGAAACCCCTATCTATCTACCATATGCACAGTCTTTTTGTGCTGAGGCCTTGCTGGTGTCCTGGTCAGAAGCAAGCAGCAACCTCCCAGCTCTCCCAGACTTTGAAAGGTTTGGCAAACTGTCCACATTTCTCCAAAGAGCTCTTGGTTGCAGACACTTTTCAAGCAGCCATAGGGACAGAAAGAGCTTCATGGGCCAGATGTGGGGTCATAGAGTCAAAAAGACTCCCAGGGTGGCCACCCTATCTTCAGAATCAGACAAATGGACCAGCTACCCCAGATGCCTTCTTAGACACTGCTAATAAATCAGTAAGCAGCAAGGTCACAAGAAATGTAAGCACATATTTTCAAGTGAAGCATTTCAAAGTTTTGCTTTTGCCCCCAGCAGGGCCAGAAGTCCCAAGGGAAGGTGGTAGGAGCGCAGGAGAGGGGAAGAAATCTAACTCTATCAAGAAGGTGAATTTTTGGTTGCCAACCACCCAATTCTTTTAACCACTGTGATTCCACCCAGATGTTCTTTCTTAAATATAAAGGCATCATTTTCTTGCCAAGAAACGGAACGATTGATCAAGCCTTCTTTAAATCATTTCATCTTATCCATTCCCATCTGAAAGAGCAGATATTGCATTAATATTAATATTCTTACTATCTCCCTTGAGAGAGAAATGCCCCTGTAAACCCCCTCCCAATTACTACCAGCACCATGGGGATATGAAGTTAGAGGAGGAAGCTACCAATGCAGGGTCTGCAGTTGTTTCATTGGCAACAGCTGGTGGCAGTCCCCTGCCCATATTTTTTTAATGCTATGTTTGTCAGATCCAGCTTCTTGAGACTGGATGGCAAAGGGTAAAAAAAGAACATGGTGTATTTCAGCTTTTGCATGCAGAAAAAGAGGATTTATGCTAAAGAGGATGCTGACAACGTTCAGAAGCTGATTAAGAAACTTTACAAAAGAATATCTGTTCTCAATATTGTGTAGGTAACTTTTGAGCAATTAGACAAACATATTGACTAACTGAAACCACCTGTAGGATTTGAAAAAACACTCTCTCCTTCTCATTTGTCCAAGATACTTTTATAGGAATAAAAATGTGGGGCACATATGTCTTACATTTATCCTCATTGTAACTTTATGTTTATGATCAAGGGTGGAGTTTGCAATACCAGGGCTCCTTCTAACTGTGTCGGAAACAGTTGACTATCAAAAGGAAATCTGTGCCATTTGCCCAGCAGGGAAATAAATCTTCCATTACTCACTTTTGCCCTGATTTTTATCCAAGAAGCCCAAAAGGACACAGTTTCATCTTATTTCACATTTGGAATTCCAGGTAGCATTTTCAGCTATATTAAATTCACATATGGAATGTACATTTAAATGAAACTTTTGGCTGGTTAAACAAGTGTCCTTTGTAATTTTAGCTATTTCATTGTCATTTGTTTTTCTTTATCTAACCAAAATTGAATGAGGGCTTCCTGGTGGTGCAGTGGTTGAGAGTCCGCCTGCCGATGCAGGGGACACGGGTTCGTGCCCCGGTCCAGGAAGATCCCACATGCCGCGGAGCAGCTGGGCCCATGAGCCATGGCCACTGAGCCTGCGTGTCCAGAGCCTGTGCTCCGCAATGGGAGAGGTCACAACAGTGAGAGGCCCACGTACTGCAAAAAAAAAAAAAAAAAAAAAAAAAAAATTGAATGAATTTCATATATATTTCAAATCTATAATTATATATATAATTTCATATGTATATATTTTTATATGTATATGTGTATATATATATATACATAATTAATGAACAAATACCATATTGTCAGCATTATGCAACCACTCTAATTTTATAGAATACCAATCATATATCATGCAAATAAGAACACTTATGAATTTGCATCTGAAAACATGTTATAAGTAGTCATAGAAAAAGGGCATGGTTAAGAAATGTATTGCTTTTTCAAGTCCATAAATAATGACTATTGGGAAGAAAATGGTTAACATAATCCAAAACGTGCATCTATGATGTGCCTGTCTCTGGGGGAGAGAAGCTAGAATAATGCCAAATAGAAAGAAATATTGGCCACCCTCCCAATTTCTTTCACGTGTAACAAATTTAAGACATATATTTCTTCCCTATGGATCAAATATTCTTGAAAATAAAAATTTCTAAATACAACAGTAATACTTATAGGACTAACACTTAATACTGCGATGGAATCTTAAAGACAGCCACAATAATACCTCTGTGAAATGCATGGTCCCTCTCCAGATAGTGCTGTTTCATGGACTGTGCACTCCCTGCTCTTCTTTTTATGGTCAGATCAGAGGAAAGTTCTCTGCAAAGAAAGCAGATACTCCTGCTGTTGGCAGTCATGGTCTGTTTAAGTTTAGTTTATCTGTCTATGATATCTGTGCAGTAAGTCCCCTACATACAAACAAGTTCTGTTCCGAGAGTGCATTCGTAAGTCCAATTTGTTTGTAAGTCCAACAAAGTTAGCCTAGGTACCCAACTAACACAATTGGCTATATAGTACTGTACTGTAATAGGTTTATAATACTTTTCACACAAATGAAACATAACAAAAAAACACAAAAAATAAAGAAAACATTTTTAATCTTACAGTACAGTCCCTTGAAAAGTACAGTAGTACATTACAACAGCTGGCATACGGGGACTGGCATCGAGTGAACAGGCAAAAAGAGTTACTGACTGGAGGAGGGAGGGGAGTTGGGAGATGGCAGAGCTGAAGGATTGTCAGCAATAGGAGACAGAGGGCAAGCTGCAATTTCACTTACGCCTGACGGTGATGGCAGAGGTTCTGGTTCCTTGGTGGATTCAATTCTATCCACCTTCTTGAAAAAATGATCTAGTGATGTCTGGGTCGTAGCTCTTTTCTTCTGGTCATAGATGACATGGTAACACTGGATTGCATTCTGAACTGCTGCTGCAACCTTCATGTACCGTTCTACATTCGGGTCCTGTGCCTTTAAAACAAACAGTGCTTCCTCAGATAAAGAAAATCCCCTTGCGGTTTCCTGCATCATGAATCTCTTCTGTTCTTCAGTTACCTCTTCTTCCTCTTGTCTCTCTTCGTTCTTTCTCTGGGCCTCCAATTCCACCAGGTCTTCATTAGTAAGCTCCTCGTGTTGCACAGCAAGGAGTTCAATGAAGTTGTCCTCTTGCAGATCTAGCTCCAGCTTCTCGCTGAGGGTCACTAAGTTGCTAAAGACCTCTTCGGACTCCTCATTCACCTCCTCAAATCCATGAAAATCATGAACAGTCCACAGGCAAAGTTTCTTCCAAACTCCATTCATGGTGACAGCTGTAACCTCACACCAAGCAAAGTCAATGTTTTTTATGGCCTTGTAGATGTTATAGTCCTGCCAAAATTGTTGCAGGGTTGTTCCTTATTTGTCACTCTCCTTTACTCCCTGTCGAAAAGTGTGACGTAAATAATATTTCTTGAAAGTCTCTATAACTCTCTGGTCGGTAGGTTGGATGAGCGACCTAGTATTCGGTGGCACTACTTTGAAGTTGGGATGAAAGTCATCCATGAATGGGGGGTGGCCCGGAGCACTGTCCAGCAGCAAAAGAATGTTGAATGGGATGTCCTTCTCCAAGCAATATTTCTCTACCTCCAAGATAAAGTGGTAGAAAAACCAGTCCTGGAAAATGGCCTGTGTAACCCAGGCTTTGGGGTTACTCTTCCACACAACAGGAAGAGAGCCTTTGGCAATTATTTTAAGGGCTCTTGGGTCCTCTGAATGATAAATTGAGAAGATTCAGCTTCATATCACCAGAAGCATTGCCACCAAACAACAGAATTAGCCTATCCTTTGCTGCTTTATAGGCTGGCATCAACTTTTCCTCCTTACTGATATAACTTCTGTCTGGCATCCTCTTCCAGTACAGTCCTGTCTCATCCACATTAAAAACCTGCTTGGGTAAATACAGGCCTTCATCAAGAATTTCTCGAAGCATTCCAGGAAATTCCTGGGCAGCTACTGTATCTGCACTCACTGCCTCACCACTTACATTGGGAAGGTTGGCTCTAGCCTTGAACGGATGAAACCAGCCATGGCTGGCATTAAAAGATGCGCCCTCTGATTCTTCGCTGTGTTTCTTCTTCAAGTTTTCATAAAGGCTTTAAGCTTTCTCTTGAATTGGCATTAAGTGAGCAGGGCTCAATGCTGAAGCTGATCCTGCATCCACAGGCTGAGAAGTTTCTCCATCTTCTCCATCACTATTCCATGCTTCTCTGATATTATTGTCGACATCATCGGTACACCAGACTTCACATGTTCCATGATCTTGTCCTTGTTCTTTAGAGTCGTGCCGATGGTTGAACAATTCATGTTATAAGAACAAGCGACATCTACCATCTTTTCGCCTTGCTCCACTCTCTCAATTTTCACTTTTGTTTCCATCATTATTGCTTCGCGCTTCTTAGCAGTACCAGATACATCACTGCTGCTTTTATGCTTACTTCCGGATATCCTAGGGTTGAAATAAAGATACTGTACCACTGTACTACTGTACTCTATACAGTACTGTACAGTAAAGTACACAAAAGCGCAACCACTTGTAGAGGATGCACGCATGTGACAATCTACGCCAGACACATGAACTAACTTACATGATTGGACATGCAAACATGTGTTCACGTTGCAAGTTCGCAAGTTGAAGTTTCATATGTAGGGGACTCACTGTATATTATAGTTTAGTGGGTGCAATCCTGGGGATTCATTTGCTTCTTATAACTTATAAAACACAATTTTTTTTTTCAGGAGGAGGAATGCACTGCATTATAAATGAATGTTGGAGTGTTATTTTTAGACACTTTAAAAATTGTTGTGGTGGGCAGAATAATGGTCCACTAAGATGCCCACTTCCTAATCCCTAAAACTGTGAATATGTTTACCTTACATGGCAAAAAGGGACTTTGCAGATGTGATGAAGTCAAGGGTTTTGAGATGGGGAGGTTATCCTAGATTGCTCAGGTGACCCCAAGTAGTCACAAGAGCCCTTAAACATGGAAGAGGGAGACAGGGGAGGAGTCCGTGGGAGAGGTGACTACAGAAAAGGGTCAGAGAGATGTGCTATGAGGATTCAGCCACTGTTGCTGGCTTTGAAAATAGATAAGGGGGGTTATGAGTCCAGGAATGCGGCAGCCCTTAGAAACTAAAAAATGCAAGGATGTGAACTATCCACTAAGGCACCCAGAAGGCAACAGAACCCAGCAGACAACATGGTTTCAGCCCAGGGAGACCTGGGTGAGACTTCAGTCCTCCAGAACAGTGAGGTAATAGTTGTTTAAAAGCCCTGAGTTTGTGGTAACTTGTGACAGCAGCAATAGGAAACTAATATACTTGAGATACATGTTTCTTTTTGTTTCTGAGGATTCTATTTGGAATGAATGACTGACTGACTCCAGAATGTTGTACCGGGAGAACTCTCCAAGACTCAAACCCAGACAGGGAAGAAAATAGATATGGAAGGATGAGACTGTGCCCCAAAAGAGTAAGTGTAACAACACTATTTATCATTTCAATTATGTTTTCTGACAGTCCCTTAGAGGAAGCTGTGATTTTAGTTTCAAAAAATGGTACACCTTGGATTGGCATTACTGACATTTGGTTTTATTTAGAATTTAAAGAAAATGACAACGTGCTCTCATGTTAATTATTTAGCAAGTAGTAATGTAAAATCTGAATTTCAATGCCTTCACTTTTGATTAATATGTTTATCTCACAACAAACTAAAAAGACAACAGCAGAATCAATATCTTTAATGTTATGCAAGGACCATCTTTTAAATCTGTGGGACAAGTCTTGATCAAACAGTTCCTTTTTGTTTCATTCTCTTTCATCAGGGAAGTTAGAGGTAGAAAAGACTCACTAGATCATAAATTAATGAACCTGTGTTAATGCAGATGTCCCTGCTAATTAATAAAGGAAAGTAAAATGTGAAGCTTGAATATATCTAAATATCTTTCAGTCTGGGAAAAAGATTAAAAATTCTTTTTCTTATACCTAGACAAAATTTGTTCATGTTTTACACTAAAAGTAGATTTATAAAATCCTGACCCTAAAGCTTAATCTCAGTGATTCTTTTAAAACAGATTTTCTCCTAAACAGAGGGGCAGGCAGAATTGGGCAGAAAGAGGAAATTCCCACAGTGCTGTGTCATTAGACAGCATCCCCAAGTGTAGCCAGTTGCTGAAGATATCTTTTGTTTTTCCCAAATCCCTTTACTCGTTACTGATTTCCTTCTAGTGGATTCCAGGTACCCAATGCATTGGGAGATATAGACCTCAGAAAAGATGTGCCTCCTTAATAGGCATGTAATTTTATGAAATAGTACACTTAGAAATGGAAGAGAATAAGAATTAACATAAATAAATATGGAAGCCAAGTTTCTTTTATGTCCTAGCCTCAGAAATTACACACAAACATGTTTGTAATATTTTATTGATCACCCTTACTTAGTGTAGGAGGAGGCTACACAGAGGCATGAAAACTTGGAGGTGACACTCATGAAGGGTCATTTTGGAGGATAACTACCACACAACAGATTATCTTTCTTCAAAGACATTGGTTAGTTTTGGCCCTTTTGACTTCAACCTACAGAAGCATGTCCTCCAGAACTGGAAGTTTACATAATTGTCTGCCCTCATTCTCTTCTTCCAGAGTGGTAGCACCCATATAATGACTGCAGGGCCTTGAATGGAAAGGCTGATATTGTTATTAAGAAAAAAAATATCTGCCAAGTAAGTCAAGCCCATGAACAATCTCCTCTATGTTCTGAGAGAAAGCCTTTCTTTCTTCTCAGTGCAAACAAGCAAATAACAACAAATAAATTCTGCCTGAGTTTCAACCAAATACTTCAAGACTTGACATTTGGGGAGTCACTGAATTTACATGGATAAAGGGAGAATATCATATTCTCTTTTACTTCCTTGACAAAATCTCTTGAATAGTATCTATTCTTCATTATACCTAGTTAATGGAAAATTCAAGGCTGTGACTCCGATAAAATTGACAAATTCTGCACAGCAGTGGACATGATTTCAAAATCGTTGGCCAAGTCTTAGATACGAGCACGTGCCAATGTCAAAAGCAATAAGACACGATGGTATGTTGTGCTTCTTTATTTACTAAAGGAGCAAAACCAGGTGGGTTTATGCCAAGCATAGCATGTGCTTCATTAGTTCAAGTATGGTACCAAGATTTTTTGTCCAAGTCAGACGCGTGTCTGGCGAAGGAACTTTTAACAGTTTTGAAGATGTCAGTGGTCTTTGAGGTTCCAAAAGGGACTCACAAAGCTAGAGTTCCCTTGTATCAGTGTGTACCGAACGGTCAAAAACCAAGAGCTAGATGCATTGAAAGATGTCAGTAACTGTCTTCAAGGGAAATGGCTTATAAGCCAATTCTTCCATGACCTTCATTAAATGGGTAAAAGAAATGATTAAAGAAGTGCTAGTGATTCTGGAATAGATAACTCTACATGACAGAGATCCAGTTTCAATATTTCTTCTCTGATTCAAACTAGAAGTCTTTTGACTATTTTCCAGGACACGTGGTTTCACAATTGTGTGTGGCTTCTTTTCCTTGAAAATATTGTTAGCAGCTTTGAGAGATGCATGAAAACAAAGTTTTTTGTGTTGAAGCACTGCCACATTTTGTAAGGCTCCAACCAAAAATATCTACTGTGTCTGATGTGTTGAGAGAATGGGCAGTTTGATTGGATTTTTGTTTTCACTGGCCACACAGGAACACTGTGGCTTTTGTAACCCATGATGTTCAATGGTAAAAACAGAAAACTTATTGTTTCTTTTCCATGACATTTCCCCTAACTTAACTTGGGCCTATGTAAAAAGGCAGGGATGCCAGGGTACA
The DNA here is from genome assembly GCF_025265405.1 of Mesoplodon densirostris. Lineage (NCBI taxonomy): Eukaryota > Metazoa > Chordata > Mammalia > Artiodactyla > Ziphiidae > Mesoplodon > Mesoplodon densirostris. Next base: position 127,379,050 of record NC_082662.1, on the reverse strand, counting down.
TTTCCTTTCATTATTATCTATAGGAAACTAATCTCAGTGCCATATCATGGTGGTGATGATGATTTTTGCTTTACCTGACCATGTACAATAGCATTGCTAGCACTTATTAGAAGCAGTGATATCATTACAACATGGTTGATATTAAACACGATTTTTTAAAAAATAAAAGCAATTATCAAAGTAATAGAAAGGCAAAACAAAAAAAATAATATTTTCTCAAGCTCATTCATGAATTCTGTTATGGACTGAATGTGTCCCTCACAAATTCCTATGTTGAAACCCCACCCCCTATGCGATGGTTTAGGAGGTGGGATCTGTGGGAAGTGATTAGGGTTGACTCAGTCATGAGGGTAAAGCCCTCATGAATGGGATTAGTGCCCTTATAAGAGTCACAAGAGTGCTTGCTTCCCCTCTTTGCTCTCCACCGTGTGAGGACACAACGTGAAGTCACAGTCTACAGCTGGGAAGAAACCTCTCTCCAGAACCTGACCATATTGACACCCTGATATCAGACTTCCAGCCTCCGAAACTGTGAGAAATAAATTTCTGTTGTTAAACCACCTAGTCTCTGGTACTTTGTTATAGCAACCTGAATTTGTCTTGGACAAATTCCCTAGGAAGCCCTGCCATATTTACTTGGTTTCTTGTCTTTTCTCCACTAGACTGGGTTCCTTGTGGGCAGGAACCGTATCTTTAATCTCTTTATCCTGACAATGGTTTTACTTATAGTAACCATGCAAAATAGCAATTACTATGCTTTACATACCATCTATCCAAGTCTCAGAGCAATTAACTAGTGGTGCTGGCCCCATAGCCAGTGTTCATTAAAAATCTGTTGAAGAAATGAATGAATGTATACCCAAGAAAAATAACTTGTTCATGCATCTCTACTACTAACTGGGGAAAAGAGTCCCTTGATAGAGATATTCCAATCTAACTGGCAGGTCAACTTTTATATTGTCTATGAGCACACCACGCTATCATAATCTCCAGAGTGATGAACTTGGAATCAGAGGACCTGGATTCAAATTACATCTCTTCCACTTATTTGCTGGGGAACAGGTTTCTACTGGTTAATTTACTGCTTCATTTTGTAAGTACTTATTGTTTGTCTATTTACACTTAATCATGATACTATGAATATCAATGAGCCTCTCTGACCCTTGATTAACTCATCTATAACACGGGAACATTAACTGTACAAGATTACTGTGAGGATTAAATAAGGTTGAGTGAAGTGACGTGTGAAAGTACCTAGAATCTATCACAGTGCTTGACATACAGTAGGTGCTTGATAAAATTTAAATCCATACTCAACCAGATCACGCACCTTCCTTTGCACTGATCATATTCACCAAACAACCTTCCCATGCTAATTTAATTTCTCAAGAAAACTTTTGGAGTAGAAATAAAAAATACTAATGACATGATGTAAGGGTTCTCATCTTAAGTGTAAATATGCTTTCATATAATTCTTGATTAAAAATCAAGTTTTTGGTTTATTATGAGTCATTTTCTAGAGGCTGTCACTCCTGGATGAACATTAATTCACTCTTCTTGACCTACAAAACTAGGGACCAGACCTGGACTTGTGAGGACTACATTAAGGACACATTCCTTCTGAAGCTCAGACTCAAACAGAAAGGATAGTATGTTTCCCTGCCCTCTACTCTCCAGCCATAAACACTGAAAAAAATATATTAGCATTTGCCTGTAGCTATTGAGCCCACAGAGGAGGTGGAGCAAGACCTTGTGATGGAATCAGCCTGCATGCAGGACTTGGGTTCACCCATTTATCCAGCTGAAATTCTCTGAGCATTAATTGTTGCCAGCCTCTGTGCCAGGTCTTAGTAACGAGAGATGGAAAAAACAGGGTCCCTGTCCTTGAGACCTCGTGCTCTGAGATGTGCTTGTGTACCAGTTTGGAGAGTGTGTTAGGTGTCTACCTAACCTAGTTCACATCTTGCATGAACCCACCAAACAAAAATTGGCTCAAAGTGGGAGATTGCATGTATCTGTGAGTGTCTAGACATACATTCACATATACTAACACATCATGGGAGGTCCTGAACTTTACAAAAACTGCTTCACAAACTTACTGTAATGCAGTTACTGACAGGTAGGTTTAGAACCTGACACATTGGAAGCTTCACCTGGTTCTCTGATCTATAAAGCTGTGTTGTTGAATATTTCATTTGGAAAATATGCATATTTCATTCATTCATTCATTCCCTTATTCAACAACCATTTATTGAGAGCCTGCTGTGTGCTAGGAATTGTTCTATTTTCAAGACTGGGTTGACTCCATAGATTCAAATCCTCCCCATCAGTCTAATCCCAGCTTCAATTTCACTCTCTCCATAATGTCAGCCAGACGCTGGTGTGTGATCCCTCTGAACTCCTGTACTAAGGTCTATATTACTTTTATATTACCTTTGGGTAATTAAATAAAATTTAACTGAAGTTTAACATGTATACAAAAATTATGCATAAGTTTACATTATTACAACTGAATATACTCATGTAACCAGCATACAGATTTTTAAAAAAATAGAATGTAGAAGCCCCTTAACCCCTACCCCCTCCCAAATGAGGGTAATTACTATTCTAATCTGTAACAGCATAGATTAGTTCTGTTTTGTACTTTTTATAAATGGAATCATATAGTTTTTATCTTTAGGCATTTATAGCATACTGCCTAGATCGCTGTATTTTATAAATTTTGTGGTTTTTTTAAATGATGAGTATACGAGTTTCTTTACATAACTTCCTGGTAGAAAAAAACCAGAATCTGGAACATGTATTGGATGGAATACATCAAACAGGGTGCTCCTCAGCCTAGTCAATTCACTCAAGTCATGGAGATGTAGACTTAGAAATTTGTCTGAGAATTGGATCTAGTTTTTTTTATTCCAGTCATCATTCTAGGACTCTACTTTGAGTGTGCACACGAGTAAAATTATTCTAGGTCAATTTATCACTGCCTAATTTAAGCAGAATTTCTGAAAATGTGCATGAGAATAAAAAATAAGAGTTTTTCTATCCTGATAGTATTAATGGAGAGTTCTCCAGACTGGAGTTAACTTACTGCTGACATTTTGGATTTATCTTAAACACTGTTCTTAGCCTCATAGCTTCCTTCTTGGGACTTTATTGATTGACAAGAGAAGAGTATCACAGGGTCCCATTAGAGATGGTGTGGCAGGTGACTTGTCTTCCTCTCCAACCTAGGAAACACCAAGCTGCTATAATTCAATTGAAAGATCCTTATACCTATGGCCTATTCTTTTTCCTTTTTGTTTTCTTTTGTTTATTTAACTCTTGCTAAAAGCCAGGCAGGTTCTTTGTCAAGAACCAACATGCAACCCTACTGAGAATACTTTTCTGTATAACTTACTTTCATTTTCAGCCTGTTACCAGTGTAACAGGCCTTCTTAATCCCCAGTATTCTGGTGAACACTGACCTCTACTATGCTCTCAGGACCCTAGCAGATGAGTTGTTCTGAGACGTCAGGAAAGAAGCCCTTGAAATGTAGCTTCCTAATGGAGCCATTCTGGGAAACACTGACCTAGCAAATGGCCCCAGTGTATTCACTGTGGATGTCCATCTCCAAATAGCCACAAACAAGTTCTGTAAAGTCACAGAAGTGCAAGATGTTTAAAGGGCATCAAAGGAGTAGGAAGACAATGGTTGAATGATAAGGAAAATCCAGCTGACAGAAGCCTGCAGTTCAGGAAGCAAGCTCCAGGTTGTGGTGGGTGGAGCTCAGATCTGTTGAGCTTGAAAGTCACATCCAAGATTGTCTGCTCACTGCTTCCATTGTTAGCTTTCTTGTTGCCAGCTCAGTGTTAGACACTACACCAAACCTGGGACTGACATCCCACGTTCTAGATCATTAGTCCATCTTCTGGCTCCCCATTATAACGTCAGCATCAACCCCTTTAGAACTCTATCTCTTCTAGGCAAGACACTGAGACAATCACTTCAAGATCCACAGAGTTACTTCTGACCCTCTCCTCCCCTTTTCCTACACACTGATACTCTTTCCTCTTGTTCATAAGGAGATGGATCACACAAGTGCTATCAGGCAAGAGTGCTAATAAACCAAACTGCACCTCCAGCATATTAGTTCACATTTCGTTGCTTCCATTTGGTTCTAGCTGCAGTTTTCTCATTTTGCCAACTAGAAGAATGGAAGGGCAGCAGACCATGGAGAGCTCATGGGCAGATTCAGAAGAACCTTGTCTTATCACTTGCTTTTGTTGGGATGGTGACCATCAGTGCCAACAAGTGACCTGCCCATCTTCCTTAGTTGCCATGGCAGTGACTAACAGGATCTCCAGTTGGACACAAGGCTTTCTCCAGTTTAAACAAAGCAATGGGAAAATATGTTTTCTTGATCCTTTGCAGGAAATCCTGCCCAACACACATAAGAATGCAGCATTTCCTGGACTGTTGGTTGCTCTGGTCCAGCCATCAAGGGTGGGCTTGAGTAAACCTCAGAAAAGATGCTCACATTCTCACTGAATGAGAAAACCTGAAAGTCATTACCCAAGTCTGAATATGCCACCATGCAGCAAAACCCCAGCATGAATTAGTTGGCCCTTTGGGATATTAAAAAAATGATATGAATGTTTCAGAATAGACTAAAAGAAGGGAAAGATATACATTTGACCCTGACTCTGCCCACTTGCCCTGCTTAGTTTTAGACTTCTTACAAAGTTTCTACCCACCAAAAGCAACAGCATAAGATACTGGTCTGAAAGAGAAGAAAGGGAGGTCTGTCTCCTGACAATAGAAACAAATGATGGCTCAGTATCGTTATTATAAAAGCCATGGTCTCTAAATTAAGGGGAAAAAAATGCAAGCTACAATTTCCTTCCCCTTGTCCTGGGGAAGTCACAAGAATAGATAATGCACAGCTGTGTTGCTCTGCACTGGCCCTCTCAGGTGGTGACATATCAGATCAGCAATGGTGTCTACAAATAAAAATAATGAGAGAAACATCTGTCTTCCTGCTTCTCTCTTTTCCAGGCAAATGACACTTGAGTCTCATTTGGACTTGTAAGTGCTCCCCCCGGAAAAGCAGCTTCTGTGTTAACCACATCTCCTTCTTTCTTTGAATCTGTTTGTCACTTTTCCTTTATTAGTATTTTAAGATAGTTTGAAAACAAAGAAGACAACAACAGAGTGCATGCATATCACAGACACTACAGGATTAAGAAAAAAGAGGTGAAGAATCCAGTGGAATGGAGTGTTACATGGGCATAGATAGTTTTTTCTTCCTTCTTGAAAGAAATTAGGAGAGGCAGTGTTTTGGAAATGTTTGTATGTAAAATACTGTAGAGGTTTGCAAATTATAGAGTCAATCAGATCAAGAATGGAACGGTGTTGGGAGTGGTGCCCTCTTATGGTCAGGATAATAGGCCAAATGTGATTTTCTCTCTCTCTCTCTCTCTTTCTCTCTCTCCCCCACACGTACGCACCCTGGCCCATATACAACTAGACTCACTTTCACAAGGCATGCAGACAATGTCTTTCACATTAAAGAATGGCTTGTGAATTGGTGTCTAAAGCAGCGAGCTGGAAACACAGGCCTCGTGTTTTGTGGCTGGGTTATATAGAAGAATGTATGCATAAGGAGATACCATTTTTTCTTTATTTTGGCTTCACATAGAATCAAGATAATTTAGAGCTGGCAGGAATTTCAAAAATTAAGCAATTCAGTCCCTAAATGTTCCTCATGCAAGAACTGAGGCTCAGCAAGGTGCCCCAGGGCCGCGAAGTTGGCAGTAGGGCCTGGGCCCTCATCTTCTCCTTCCAGGGTCGCCTCTCCACCTCCTCAGGCATTTCAGATCCACCTCCTCCTCCGAGCAGCTCACCATCTCTTTCCAAAGTACTCTGCTGCTGTTATGTAGAAAGCAAAGAGCACAGAAGCAATGTATTTCTGTGGGTATCTCGGTGTAAGGACTCGCAGCACATGACTAACACGCCCAGGAACACCAGAGGGCAGAGCCTGCTGGCACCCAATCCATCCAAGGTCTGCCAGCGGAAATTTTCCCAGCCCTCCTTTTTCATTTGTAAATGAAAATATTTCTGAAAATGTCCATCTCTTTTAAAAGTTAACTTAATTAAATAAATTAATTAAAATAGATTGATTAAGAGGTAATTAAAATAGATTGATTAAGAGGTAATTAAATGGATAACCATTTAATCAGATTAAAGATGGCCTAAAAGGAAGACAGGAAGAGAAAACCAGTGTAGATTCAAATTTATTCTGGGTTTGGTTAGTATTACAAGTTGATGGTCCATCTGTCCATCCATCCATCCAACAAAAGTTAATTCAACCAACATTTCATTCAAAATCATTTTTTGCACACGTTCTAAGTGCCAGTTATTGGGTATACAAAGTCACATGAAACCCAGTCTAGTTAGGAAACTAGAAAAGTATAAGTCGTGATTACACTACAGTATAATAGATACACAGTGTATCAATACACATATATTCAACATTATATACTTCTGACAAAGGTTTATGCAAGGATCTTGATGAACACTATAAAAGACACAATAATAATAATAATAGTTCTTGCCCATTACGAACTTTAATTAAATAGAAACCATAAGACAAAAAATTCTAATGCAAAGTAGAATAGTATCATTTACTCTAAATTACTCTGTAATTTACAGCATTAAAAAAGTTAGGGGCAGAAACTCCCTACATAAATACAAGGACAGACATAAAGTGGTTATTATTATTTTGGAATAGAACAGAAAAAGATCTTGAGGGACAGAGTATCTCATGGATTAAAGATAATAATCAACAAAGAGCCCCACAGTTTAAACAAAGAACTTGACGTTTGGATGTCTAAACAAAGAGAGTTCAGCAAATATGAATCATAACGGAATCAGTGCTCTCTAGACTAGGACTGGTCTTCATGACTTAAGGGAAAATTGGAAGAGATAGAGACATTTCATTTAACAGATGAAAATGAAGAGAGGGTTTCTAATAAAGGAAGGCTAAAGTAACGTACTACTTTACTGAGTGAAGAAAAGACAGATGCATTCTTATTGCTTAGTCACAGAGGAGACTTGAATGAGAAATTTAGGAGTCCCTTCCTGACACCAACTCCTCCTGTGCTTCTTGTAGTTTTTTAAAAGAGGAGGGCGGCATTGGCTGAGGGAGCTGAGTTTGGATGTGGTCCTTCCTGGAGATTAGGAGATTGACTTCTTAGGTGACTTTCTTCTTCCATTTTTTTTTTTTTTTGGTGTTATCAAATACTGTAACTGATCCTTCTGTAATTATTTTTTACTTCTTCACGTGAAGAAGAGGAGAACCATTACCTCCACAATGATCTGAAAAATTTCTTAAGGGGTGAAGCCTTCAGAACCTGTAGATTTAAAAAGAATCCTTTTGTTTAACTGAGTACCAAGTTGTTACTAAAAAGGCCTGCCTTTTCAAAGTCTTCTGCCTATAAGACCCACCTAAAAGTGAGAAAGCATTTTCTCTACTTGTCCTCTTGCATGTTTCCTTGAAGAGTGTTTTCTATCTCCCCTCAGTGCTTTAATAAGTCACATTTCCTTTATTGCTTTGATTTTATGGATTTATCTCTATGATTCATGCCTAGACTGTCTTCCTTCACTCCAAACCCTAATGTTCACTTCATTTTGATTATTTTTGAAGGGTTTGCCCAAACAGCCAAGTTTTTACTTGTCCTCATGCTGAGGTCGACCTTTCCAGTGCCCATATTGTACTTCCTTGAAGAAGATTCAGCTACTCTGGGCTGACGTACCAATCAATGAAACCAAACCACTATGTAACAGCTAAACTCACTCCCTATCTACTATCTTAAAATGAGACATCGGGGCTTCCCTGGTGGCGCAGTGGTTGAGAGTCCACCTGCCGATGCAGGGAACACGGGTTCGTGCCCCGATCCGGGAAGATCCCACATGCCGCGGAGCGGCTGGGCCCGTGAGCCATGGCCGCTGAGCCTGCGCGTCCGGAGCCTGTACTCCTCAATGGGAGAGGACACAACAGTGAGAGGCCCGCGTACCGCAAAAAAAAAAAAAAAAAAATTGTCATCAAGAATTTTGAATTATCACTTGACCATCAGTTAGGAGAGGGAATGCTCTCTCTACAATTTTCTTCAAATCCTTTCTCTTTTGAAATAAACTAATGAAAATAAAGGCAACAATTAAAGTGGAAAAACATAAATTCTTCTAAGTAACACTAGGGCTATAATCCTGCTTTCCACCTTCCACATTCCACAGAACCTAATTTTAATAATATTTTAATTGATTCTTAAATGTTTGTTTATTGTTGTTTTCAATTTTGGCCCACAATCAGTTCTCTAAGTGAATACTTTTCTCCAAATCGTGTTAAGAAAGGGGCTTGACAGGAAGTTAAAATAAAATTTCAAATTTGAACTTCAAATAATTTTGATTTATTTTAAATAATTTAACACTATTTAAGGCATTAAAGATCACAATGTAGGGAGTCGTAAAACTTTCAAAGAGGTATAATTTTTAAAATATGTACAGTGCCATGGTGAAATTGTGAAAGCTGAATGATAGAAACAGCACTTAAAAAACTGAACCTGATTTCCACATGTGGAAACATCTGAACTGAGCAAAACTGTCCTTCTCAAACTGGGCTCATTATTTTTTTCCCCCTTGGCTGTGCCACACAGCTTGTGGGATCTTTGTTCCCCAACCAGGGATTGAACCTGGGCCCTCAGCAGTGAAAATGTGGAGTCCTAACCACTGGACCTCCAGGGAATTCCCTGGGCTCATTAGTTATTTAAGGAGCCATGAATAGATCATGAATAAAACACTTGTGGTGGTTTTAAAACATGGCTGCAATTTCCTTGGCACTTCTCCCATTGAGAGGTGGAGTTTAACTCCCTTTCCTTTGACTACGGGTTGGCCTTACTGACTACCTTCTAACAAAGAGAGTGTGACAGAAGGAATGCTGAGATGCTCCTGAGGCTCAGTTAGAGAGGTGATAATGCTTCCATCTAAATCTCTCCTGGAAGTCTCATCCTCACAATGCAGCTGCCATAATGTAAGGAAGCCCAAGTCACATGGAGATGTCACATGTAGCTGATCTGGCTAGTGGCTAACGTCTCAGCTGTTTTAAAATGTACCCAGGATTTATTTTAGTCAGGTGTGTTAAGGCTTGCAGACCCAAAAATGAGTCACTTCATGACTTCACAGCTCCCTATAACAGAAGACATGACATGACACACAGGATAACATGGAAGTACCAGGAGGCAGCAAGAGTGAGGGGAAAATGTGGGCAAAAATGGAGGCAAAGGTGGCCTCCACAAGAAGGAACAGATGAAGCAGGGTAAGCAGTCTTACCGTTGGCTAGTTTGAGTAATTTTGATGGACTCTGGGATGTAGGACTTGTCTCTAGTTGTCTGATACCTGCCCCTGGGTGACAGGCAGGTATCTAGGGGTCCAGAGTGTGAGACCCCATAAAGGAGGTGGTTGGCTTGCATATGAAAGTCATTTACTCTCTATGAACCAGCTAGGTCTGGGAGGGGTGATCCCTCCAGGATCAGCAAGTCCCCACATGTCAAAGCATCAGAATAAAAAGGTATGGTTAACACACCAACTGACAGCCAGCATCAACTACCAGACATGTGAGTGAGGAAGACTTTAAGATGCCTCAGTCACTGTTGTCTGATTATAGTCGTAGGAGAGACCCTGAGCTTGGTCAACCCCCCAAACCTGTGAGAGACAATCATCATCACCATCATTTAATAATTATAATAAAAATGATGATTGTTCTTGACATTTTATGTCACTAATGGGTGGTTTGTAATGTAGCAGTGGATAAATAGAATATCTTCTCTTTAAGGAATTGACGTTATTGCATAAATCACTTTTGGATGCTATTGCTTATACTTTATTTTTTTATTTTTTATTTTTTTATTATTATTTTTTTTTTGCGGTACGCGGGCCTCTCACTGTTGTGGCCTCTCCCGTTGTGGGGCACAGGCTCCGGACGTGCAGGCTCAGCGGCCATGGCTCACGGGCCCAGCCGCTCCACGGCATGTGGGATCCCCCCGGACTGGGGCACGAACCCGTGTCCCCTGCATCGGCAGGCGGACTCTCAACCACTGCGCCACCAGGGAAGCCCTGTTGCTTATACTTTAAACATTGAAAAGAACTATAGGTACAAGGCTAATGTTATATATTCTCATATAGAAGACACTCCCTTACAAGACATTTTTAAAGCATAATTATGACACTTCTAGAATGATTTAAGCACATAGATTATCTTATCAGTCGTAGATTCTATTTTGAAGCAAATTACTCTCATCAGCTACTACATACAAATAAAGACAGCCCTTTTAGTGATGTTCATTTTAGCTAAGGACCAGTGAATATGAGAACATGCCTGCTTGAAGACACTAAAATTCTAGAGCAAAAGCTTTGATTGGGCACCTACCTTTAGGGCATTGATAAAAAGTTTTCCAGGTACATAAGAGGTTATTGTAGCACCCTTAGGAGAGCAGCACAGGACTGCAAGATTATTACCTGGGCTTGCTGAGAGGTCACTGAGGCTAACCTCTGTATGTAATCCGATATTTATTCACTATTGCAAAGAGCAGTCTCTGTGGCTTTTGGACCCATTCATCAGTCTGTTTCTGCTATTAGCTAATCCACTAGCAGCACAGAGGCCTAACCCTGGAGATAAAATGCTTCATCTCACCCCCAATAAGAAGGTGCATTCTTTGAGCTGATGATGCTGAGGTGTGCAATGGTTGCAAAATAGCAAGTCTTCAGAGGGTTTGGGTGCAAATGACAATCAAACGCCTCACCAGAATCAGGAAGGGCAGCTGCTGTCTTGCAAAAATAAGAGAGGAAACCACATATTCTCCTCCTGTCTTCCTCTCTAAACATCTCTGATGACAGGACCTAAGGTAAACCAGTTATGGGTGCTGCAGAGTACCCTGGTCTCCCTTACAGCTCCTCTGTCTCTCCCCTTTCCAGGTTTCTTCCCCTGCCCCCATCCCCAGGTGCCCCTGTCCCAGTCTTGGGGTTCTATAGACTTCTTATTTAAAAGGGAACTCTTGATGTCATCTCAGCCTCTGAGACCCAAATTTGTGATGCTCTAGTGATAAAGAGACAGGTGAGAGTTGGAGATTTGGAGACTAGGGAGCTGTGCCTTGAATCTCTTCAAATCAGACCAGACTGGCTCTCACCAGCTCAGTGCGCTATGAGACTGGCCTGTTCTGTGGGACTACCTCAAGAGAAATCCCAGTTCTACTTCTATTATGTTAAAAGGCAACCTGAGAAAATATAACTCAAAGCATTTCAGGGAACATAATTTTAAATGCCACAAACCAGAGGGTAAAATAAGGGTTTTTTAAATCCTAGGATTCTGACATTAACATTTTGATAAGTTGTTATGAATACATTTTCAAAATAAGACCTGAAATTATCAGTGAGCCATACAGGAAATCTCTTTGGAGGCAGAGCAAGGAGAATTTCCTTTGATTCCACCTAAATGGCCTTGAATGTCTACCTTTTAAGGTTCTGCATCATCTTGTATCCCCAGTTCCTAGCTACATAGTGGGTGTTCATTGTGGAGTGAGTGAGTGAATGAATGGGAGAGAAAAAGAAATGCAGAGAAGTAACTTATGCACACAATCAAACAGACCAATGATGACTGATACTTCTTTTAACACCAAATACTGGAATGAAGAACTGTTTGAGGAAGGATCTATACTACTAATTAAATTGACAGCAGCAGCCAATTGCGCCTGAATCTGGCTGCTCTGTGATCAACAACTTCCACCCCCGCCACACCACAACGTCCTGCCAAGTGAGTAATCTTCTCATTAATTCAATTAAGCTGTTTAGAAATTGATGTCTTGTTAGATGCAGGGTCTGGTTCTCTAGAAAGCTTTGTTACTCAATTAGTATACTCTATATTTTGATATAGATTAGGATTTTGGTTGAAGGCAAGCCAAATGTTTTGATGGCTACCTTGGTTGCATCTTGTCTTTTAATTTATGATTTCAGCATTTGCTACCTGTATGTAAATTTGGACATTTTTCTTTGATTCTCTTACTGCTATTCTTTATGAGTCTATAACTCACCAGAAACTAAAATGTAATCCTCTGAATGATTTGCATCTATATTAAATGCAAATATTAGCATATATAAATGCATTTATAAATAATTCATTAAACAGTCAATAATGCTATTGAAAACTCTGGACTATAAATGCAGGCGAAAACCACTGCATGAAAATGTGTCCAGTCGGCTAAATAAATGCACAGTAAAACATGGGTACTGCATACATGTCCTGAAAACCAACCCTTTCAAAAAAGGAAGAAAGGAAATGAGTAAATACAGAGACCTGACTTATACAATATCTCCTAGGCTCATCTGTATTAGGATTTGAAATGGCTATTTAATTACTTATATACAGTGAGCATCTTTAAAAAGGGGGTGGAGGATTTCAGCAACTTTTTTTTTTTTTTTTAATTTTTTAAATTTTTTGGCCGTGTTGGGTCTTCGTTTCTATGTGAGGGCTTTCTCTAGTTGTGGCAAGTGGGGGCCACTCTTCATCACTGTGCACGGGCCTCTCACTATCGAGGCCTCTCCTGTTGTGGAGCATAGACTCCAGACGTGCAGGCTCAGTAGTTATGGCTCAGGGGCCTAGTTGCTCTGTGGCATGTGGGATCTTCCCAGACCAGGGCTCGAACCCGTGTCCCCTGCATTGGCAGGCAGATTCTCAACCACTGCGCCACCAGGGAAGCCCTCAGCAACTTTTAATAAAAGCAGAGTTACAATAATAGCCCAAACCATTACAGAAGATTAAAGCAAAAAGATAGTAATAGCCAAGACGAGGGATAAGATTAGGTCAAGAAAAGCTATACCAACTGAGCATAGAGGTTGGCTTTGAGTTTCCTGGCAGCCCAGGCATACATGGTCATTTAATGATGTTGGGCTATTGCAGGTGACCAAAGGAAAGAAACAGTAGTACACTGTTCTTTCACCAAATATTTATTGAGCACCCAAAACAGTGGTGAACAACTCATTCAAAGTGTCCTTCGTCATAGTCATAGAATTTTAAAGCTTCCATGAGACATATCCATCAAGCATCACAAGGCATCTCTCCAAGGCACTTGAAATACACAAATAACATGATGTAATGCTTAGTGGTTCCTCAGATGGTGAGAATTAGTTTCCTACTTTGAAGGGTAGAAAATCCACAGCTGGGGAACTCAAGATCTTATAGGAAAAATAGGATTACTGGGACAGAGGTCACAGATTGAATTTATAAAAACTTTGTACATATTTTTATATCCCCTAAAACAAAATAGCACAGCAAAGAATGATAAGCATTAATGGTGTTTTTCATAGCTCAAACCAGTAATAATGAATACTATGAACTTAATTTTTATTTATAATGCTTTGCTAGGATTTCCTTCTCAAACATTTAATCAGAAGGCTATATTTTCATATCTCCTTACAAATAATAATACCAATTCTGTATCTAATTCTCCATTTAAATACTCAAACTCTTTAAACTTTATCATTTTGATTCCCACATTCCAGGTTTTGCAGTGTTTATAGAAATTAGGATTATTGAATTAGGAAAGGCGTTACGCAAGTTGCTGCAACACATCTGGTTATAGGGTCATAACACTGGCTGTAAAATACTCACAGCCTCATAGACACCACTTGTTTCTCTCCTTTCCAACAAAGGAAGTCTAATTTTAAGAACCTAGTTTCCTTTCTCTTAGCTGTCTTTATTTCCTAAAATTTTGTTGCAAAATCTCTACTCTTGTATCTTTGTTTTAAATTTCTAAACTTTCCTTCTTTTCCAATTATCCTCTGAACAAATGACTCACAATTTTAAGGTATTAGAATCAAACTCTTCAATTGTTGAAAAGATATTCAGAGAAAAAAACATCATGTGCTGGAATTGTTTAAGAGGAATTTGTGTTGAGCATGATGAACTCTATTATTTGCCAATATTGAGAGCTCTGGAAGTTGGTGGGGATGGGATAAACATGTATTAATTACCAACAATGTGCCAGAAACTGTTCTAGGCGCTGTGTATATGTTATTTCCTATCATCATCACAACTCTCTAAGCTATTTGACATCCACTACACAGAGGAAAAATGGAGGCTCAGGAAGGTCAAGTGCATTTGTTACCGAGTCCAAGCTCATACTGCTCACCACACGACAGGCCAATAAATCGAGAGGTGAGTTGTTGGGACAAGGAATAGCAACTTTATTTGGAAGGCCAGCAGACCAAGAAGATGGTGGACTAGCGTCTCAAAGAACCATCTTGCCTGAGTTAGAATTCAGGCTTCTTTTATACTAAAAGGCGAGGGAGTAAAATCAAACATTTCCTGGTTCTGGTCAGCCTCTGGAGGGGATGTGTTAATTTCTTCCTTCCTGCAGTCATTCACAGGTGGGCCTGGTCAGGATGTTTCCTGTGAGCCAAACAAAGGTATTTTAGCTTAATGCTCATTACCTGGGAGACAGGGTTCCCAGAGATGAGCCATTATGTATTTAAGCTTATAGGCAACATCCCTTTTGTGATTAACTTGTAATAGAATACAAAGGTTCTTCCCTGTTACACATTCTCCAAGGTTTTGCTGCTGGTTAGTAGTAGAGCTGCAATTCAACTATATTTTTCTCTGGTCCCAATCTTCCTTAGCTTTCTTTGGAATCTTTTTCTTTAATACATATTAAGGTATGTCTTAAAGTATTTGCTGCATCAAAATGGCCACACATGCTAACAAAACCACTTCTAAATGCTTGAATCTTTTCTTAGCTATTTACCTTAATGAATTAAGTTATATAGACTGGATAGTCACCCTAATTTATTTGACCGTTTAGAAAACATAAAAATATACAACTGACAGTTGTGGGGGTTTTTTTGTTTTTTTTTTTTTTTTTGCAGTATGCGGGCCTCTCACTGTTGTGGCCTCTTCCGTTGCGGAGCACAGGCTCCGGACGCGCAGGCTCAGTGGCCATGGCTCACAGGCCCAGCTGCTCCGCGGCATGTGGGATCTTCCCGGACCAGGGCACGAACCCGTGTCCCCTGCATCGGCAGGCGGACTCTCAACCACTGCGCCACCAGGGAAGCCCACAACTGACAGTTTTTGATAGACATGAACAATTTAGTATTAGTCCAGCTGAGTGTTTCATTAGTCTTTATTTTAGTGCCCATCTTTGGCATGAAGGAACAGTACAGCAGTGAGAAGTGTAGCTTGCCTGGATTATTTAACAGTTGTGTGACCTTGGGTAAGTTTCTTTAACCTCTTTATGCCTCAGTTCTCTTTGATAAAATATGGATAATAATAGTACCTATCTTATAGAATTGTTAAGAGGACAAATGAGTTAATACGTCCAAAGTACTTAAAACAGTGCCTGGCACACGGTAGTTCTGTCTGGGTCTCTGCTAAATTAAAAAAAAAAAAAAGTTTAATGATAATGTAAATTCCCACATTAATCCTTAGAAAAAAAAATGAATCATAAAACTAGACTAAACTCTTTTCACACATGTATCTAGGTTGTTGTTAAGAAAAGGAAAATGTAGGTCACAACATTGTGAATGTAGAATGGTACTCTTACAAATTTCTCATTTGACAAGACGGACATTGAAACCCATCTATATTAGCAACTAATTTCTTGTTTTATTTCAATGCAATAATTGTGAAAGTCACATTTATTATTATGATGCCAATATTTGACCTATAAAAATGGATGATTGAAATAGTTCAACATAATATTAATGGATATGAAAAAACAGCGCTCATTGGAAACTAAACAACTTTTCAACTTCCACTTTGCTCAGAATGAATGCATCTGGATGTTTTAGACACTGGGTGACTTAGGGAAAGTTGTGAGAATTTTCCTCTGTGTTTGTCTCTCAGTCTTGAACTATGGGAAACCATCCCCCTAGATTTAGTCACAGCATTTCTTGGAGTTTCAGACAAAATAGAATTTTTTTCCATTATCCTTTACTTTGTAGGCTCAAGAATGTCAAACCAGCTAGTCAGAACAAGAATAGACTACATAAATGATCACCACAGACTTTTAAAAAAGGTTTGACAGGGGCGGTGGGGGAGGGATGGACGGACTGGGAGTTTGGGGTTAACAGATGCAAACTAGTATATATAGGATGGGTAAACAACAAGGTCCCACTGTATAGCACAGGGAACTATATTCAATATATTGTGATAAACCATAATGGAAAAGAATATGAAAAATAATATGTATATGTATAACTGAATCACTTTGCTCTACAGCAGAAATTAACACAACATTGTAAATCAACTATACTTGAATAAATTAAATTTTTAAAAAAAGCTCAACAAACATTCAGTGAATGCTTCCTAAAAGCCAGAGCCTAAGAATATAAACATCAGAAACTTTGTAAACATCATAATAAGCAGCAGCATTTGACCAGGTACCATTTCATGAAAACTACATGCCAGTCACTGTGTTCAGTACTTTACATACATACTTCTTTCAAACCCCTGGGAAGTAGGATCTCTGTGCCTAGGAAGATGGAAACTCAGAGAGGGAACCAGACAAGCAACCATAAAGTCACGCAATGGGCTGTCTCCCTGTAAGGTTCTTCCAGGCTGACATCCTCTCTCCACAGCCCATCTGAACCTTAGACCAGCTGCCTCTAGAGGCTGCTTGGGCTACTCTGTGTGTCTTCTCTGGAAGAAATTAGCCCCCACAGAAGAGCAGAAGCTGATGCTTTATTGTGAATGAGGCCACATTGAAACACTGAGAGGGTAGGTAAATCCCCAAGGTGTATAAAGAGTGTACAATAAAAATTAATTTTAAAAAAAGAACGTACAATAAATCCAGATCTTCCTCTCCCAGCTAGATCTAGATTCCCAGTTTAGGCCACGAGATGTATATAGAAAAAGGTAGGATGGTAAAAAAATAAATAAAAACCCTCTACATTTTAGCTGCAGCACTGGGTAAGCATAGTCACAATCCTAATTAGCTATCACTTATCAAATGCCAACAATGTGCTAGGGGCTCTGCATGCACCTAGGGGCTTCATCTGTGCAGCAATGCTCTGATGTAGGCACCATTGTCATTTTCTCTTTATTGTTGGAGAAAACAAGGTGTAGGGCAGTTAAGTCACAGCTGCATGGGCGTTTGAACCCAAGTCTGTCTCACTCTAAGGCCCATGGTGTCCCTAAGACATTAAGCCCCTCTAGCCTGGGTGCAGCTTTATTTTCTGCCTCTCTTGGTCTGCAATCTTCCCATTTTCTCCACTGCTTTAGCCTCTTCTTTACTGTAATTTCAGCCTGTCACTGGCTTCCAATGGCAATTGCAGCAAGGGCACTGCCTGGCCAGAGATGCCCAAGAATGGAGGAGTAAGATGAGGTTTTATCCAGAAATGGGATGAGGCACTTATGTGGAGGATATAAGAAAACACTAGAAGGGTTCATGTCCTGGAACCCTTCCACATTCTCTAAGGAGCAGGTGACAGAGTGCTGAGGCCTTCTCATCCATCAGTTCAACAGCAACACGTTACTAATATTTACCAGCTGTGCACCCTTCCTCCCCTTTTACAGATGTGGACTCCGAAGAAGAAGGAATGGCAAGAGGCTGACCTAGGGTCACACACAGCACAGCAGGGATTAAAACCCACAAACTTTGAATTTCTAGCTTCTGGCTTAGCCTGTCAATCT
This sequence comes from Mesoplodon densirostris, assembly GCF_025265405.1. Taxonomy (NCBI): domain Eukaryota; kingdom Metazoa; phylum Chordata; class Mammalia; order Artiodactyla; family Ziphiidae; genus Mesoplodon; species Mesoplodon densirostris. The sequence continues at coordinate 127,361,339 of NC_082662.1, read as the reverse complement.
ACCATACATGCCAACATGCATGGTTGGCTAGGTGCCTCATGTGATGGAGCATGACTATACTTAATCTGCTCTGATTCACCCTTCTGAGAGGCAGCAGTGGAGAGAGGGAGAGAGCTTGGACTCTGCATTTACCTCCAAGTCACATGGGGAATCCTCACAGAAGGAGACAGGCTCCAGAAGCCAAATGTAAGTTCAGGAATCACAACCCCCAAGGACCCAGCAGGCTGTGTGGGTTTTCTATGCTTTGCTTAATTATCCAAATATCTACAGGTGCACCAATTTCCTCTGGAGAGTAAGAGACTCAGGTAGGGATTCTAGCTGAACACGCTCATCTCAGAACCAGCTCTGTTTCTCCAAATTCTGTGCTGCACAAACGGGAGCCACGCCCACTCCACTGAGACCAATGTTCTGACATTTCAAAACCCAACTCCTCTTCAGTATGACTAAACAAAGATACATGCACGACAGTGACTCGAGCGCCTTATCTTTGGAAAGCCCACACTTCCAAGAAAATGGCAAATAGGTCTCCTTTCTCCTTAGGCTGTGAACACAGTGTGTAGGGAACATCACGAATTCTGAGTTCTGTTTGTTATTCCACAAGGCAAGTGGGGATGACCATGGGTTTTTATTCGCATCTTGGCTTGAATTAATACGACCTCTGCATAGAGTACATACAAGCCACAGCTTTCACATTTGGAGGTGCTTTCCCCACTGGGCCCCTCGTTCCCTGGAAACCACTTCGCTGCCGACAGTTGCAGCTGGAATGGGAATAGTGCACAATGAGCCCCAGACTAAGGGTGACACTCTGTGCCCCTGGTTCCACCTGGTCACCCTCTTACTTCCTGCCCCTACAGGGAGGCTCTACAATACCAGGGTCTCAGGATGTGATCTGTGGATGGCCACATGTGGCCATCTGAAATCTAAAAACAGATTTCAGGTTTTGATTTACTCTTAATGTTTGTAATAATGTAGGAATATGTTTTATGGAATTAGTCATTTGCTAATATCTACTTAATTAAAAGATGTAGCCCCTCATTATTGTCTTTTGTGACATAATAGTACCATATCAATAAATTCTGATGAGATCAGTTGCTTTAGAAGGCCAGTGATTATTGGTGGAGCAGATATCCCATGGATTCTTTTCTCATGGGCCATAAAATTTTCAGAAGCACAGAAATACTAAAGCACAATACTAATGTGATCATAAATAAACATTCAAAGGTGATTATGATAAAAACCAGAATGCTGTATAGTAATTTCCAGGTACTATAAATCAGAGCATCGTAAAATCATAAATCTGGCAATAAACTTGAGAGGACACATTCAGACTAAGGTTAGGAGGCAGGAGACCCTGGTGAGATCAACCACATTTATACAATTGGTATTTTTAAAAATGTTACTATAAACAAGAATATAATAAACCTGGCAATAAATTTGAGAAGCTACCTTTCATGTAAGGCTTGGAGTCAGAATTCCCCAGTGAAAAAAAAAATTTTTCCTACAATTTGTATTTTTTTAAATGTAATACCCAAAGTAATTATGCTGAATATGTGTGATAAATGTTTACATAAACCATTGGGGTTAAATTACTCATAGACCCTACATTATGCTACCACTTAAAATGTTTCCAACTTAGTATTACTTTTAATCCTTTTGCTAACATAATTCACAAAGTATTTACTTTTCTTCTGATTGTATTGAGAGTTGCACATAATGTTCTAAGTGTTGCCTAGGCTCTCAGATCTAAAGGCTGCCCTGCCCCATCTCCTTCCTCCTATTTATTATAGCTTTTAAACTGACACCTTTGCCTTCATTCTAGAAAGTTCTATATACCTTTTTATATATAAGGCAAAGTAAGATAAAGGAGAATACTGAATTGATGATTTTGAGGCATTTGCTTAGCTTAAAATTATTTCATATATAATCCTCTACTCTTTGAGATAAAACTGAATACACACATACCATACCATAATTATTCCCATTTTACAAATGAGAAAACTAAAGTCTTAAGATTAAATGAGTTGTTTGAGATCTCCCTGTTTATTTACGGTGAAATGTGTCTCAATACATGATTTGCCTGATGCTGAAGTCAAGGCTTTTAACCACTCTCACACTCTACTTTTTTCAAGCTCCACATGTGCTTGAGAAAAATCCAGAGCACCACTGTAAGGAACACACTGGATTGTCTCCACCTTCAGGGACCTGTGCTGCTTACCACTTTACTACATTAATTAATTCAGTCATTCCTACAGTCTTTCATTCATTCATCTATTCAACAAATAGTTCTTGAACACCTTTTCAATGCTGGACACTGTGCTAGTTGCTGGGGATTTATCATAGAACAAGAGAGACAGGCACGGCCCAGTTCTCATGGAGTGGGAGAGACATCCAAGTAATCGCATGATTATGCACAAATACACATGAATCACATGTGCGATTCTAATGATTCAAGGAAGACATAGATAGAGCCTGAGAGTGTATGAAAGGGACCCTCACTGAGTGTGAGAGAATAGGAAAGTCCCTCCTGAAGAAATGGCCTTTAAACTAAAGGAGACGACCTTCAGAAGGAGTGAGAGTACAAGTCTGACTCTTGAATGTTCATAACAAAATGACAGCTTTGTCCTCCTACCCACCCCAATACAGCTGTCATTCAGAAATTTCTGTTCTCACTTCAAACAACAACATAGAACATCTTCCTACAGATACTTGTAAAATTCAGCCCAAATTCAACTGTTTTTGAAGCTTGCTTAAGAGATTAGATATTGAAAAAACATAGATTCCTCTTCTTTACCCTCCAATCTATGACAATCTTGTGAATTTTTACCTCTTGTATATGCATGTATTTGTCCCCTCATTTGTGTACAACTGCTCACTGTCTAATATTATTTCTCACCAGGAATTTTGCAACCATCTCCCTGCCTTCACTCTTGTCAAATAAATTGTCCCCATTGCTGCCAGGGTGTTCTCTCTAAAACATGGATTTAACCAGGTTGTTTCCATTCTTACTTTGCTAGCTCCTGTTTATCAGGCTGGGTTAGGTAGCTCTCAGCCATGGCATCTGTGCATTTCTACCTTTGCTTTTGTTGTGGCACATTGTTGCCATTAGCAGGGCTGTGGTTGTGTGCACGGAATCAGGCAGGCAAAGACTTGGGAGATATTCAGGATCCATTAAGATGATACTCACACACCTCAGAAGAGTTAAAGAAACAAATCTAATTGTGGCAGTAGAGGAAATTAGTTACATCTTGGTTGGAATTGTAGATTTGAGGAAGTAGACAAAAAACTAAGTAGTATAGAATTTCACTCTTGGGACATGGGCAAGAGACCAATCCCTTTATCAAGTTTTGAAGTACCTTTTATAGTGACAACAAAGAGATCTCATTGTATCTCATCATGACTGGAGCAAGAATCAAGCCCAGGATCTAACAAAGCATATCTCTTGGTCAGGTGTCCCCAACGCTTAGCCTGTTAGGAACCAGGCCACACAGCAGGAGGTGAGCAGTGGGTGAGTGAGTGAAGCTTCATCTGCCACTCCCCATCGCTCACAGGACCGCCTGAACCATCACTCACATTACCACCAGAACCTCCCTCCCCACCCCACCCCCCATATGTGGAAAACTTGTCTTCCACAAAACTGGTGCCTGGTGCCAAAAAGGTTGGGGACCGCCACTCTAGGTCTTTAAGAAACCTGAATATATTTGCTTTGGTCAGGATAACAAAGTTGTTACTTTAGTTAGTTGTTCTGTTTTGTTTTTTTTAATCCTGAGAAGATATAGAATTAAATATTTAAATGTTGAAATAAATAAAATGTATTAAGATTTTAGCTAAATTTGGAAATAATATATGTATATTTGCTCTATTGAATATTTGGAATGTTTAAGAGAAATAGGCACATTTCAATATGTAACAGGATGTCATTCTAATTTCAAACTTCATTTTAAAATATGAAGTTTTGTTAATTAATTTGAATTATGATTTTAAGATGAAAAGTGTAGGAGAATATTGTCAAGGTTCTAAACAATGTGGTTAATAGTTTATAAGAGCTTAAGATTTATCATACATATAAATTTCCTTTTACTAGATTTAAAGGAGCAATGTAGGTACTTGAGAAATTTTTGTTTATTAATCAGACAATTGAAGCACTACAAAAAGAAATCGAGTGTATAATTTTTATAAATGCTGTTTAAAAAATTAAAAGCATTCAGTTAAGTAGTGAAAGGTTTCTTAAAAGTGGTTGCAAAATGTAGTAGATGTATAAATAGAATAAAATGATTTTAGTTGACCCCAAAAGCTTAAAATAAGGTTTTTGAACTTGTGAATTTTTAATTTTAACAAATCAAGTATTAATTGTCTCTGCAAGGACAGGAAAATTCAAATTGAGAATTGCAGTTATCAATAATTTATCATATTTTTCCTTTTTGCTGTGAGTACCTTGAAGATAAGGGTCAAGTCTCACTAAAATGATAATTTTTTAATTGATATGGTCTTTCATCAATTGTTTTACCTTTTTATTACTGGGTGACCTCCTTTTTTATCTGCAGATATATAGTTCAGGATTATAATATTAAGTTAACATCAGTTTTCTTATTTTATTCAGGCAGTTTTTTTTTTTTTTTTTAGATTTTTCTTAATTTTATTTTACAAATTTAATCAGTTATACATATACATATGTTCCCATATCCCCTCCCTTTTGCGTCTCCCTCCCACCCTCCCTATCCCACCCCTCCAGGCGGTCACAAAGCACCGAGCTGATCTCCCTGTGCTATGTGGCTGCTTCCCACTAGCTATCTACCTTACGTTTGGTAGTGTATATATGTCCATGCCGCTCTTTCACTTTGTCACAGCTTACCCTTCCCCCTCCCCATATCCTCAAGTCCATTCTCTAGTAGGTCTGTGTCTTTATTCCTGTCTTACCCCTATGTTCTTCATGACATTTTTTTTTCTTAAATTCCATATATATGTGTCAGCATACAGTATTTGTCTTTCTCTTTCTGACTTACTTCACTCTGTATGACAGACTCTAGGTCCATCCACCTCATTACAAATAGCTCAATTTCATTTCTTTTTATGGCTGAGTAATATTCCATTGTATATATGTGCCACATCTTCTTTACCCATTCATCCGATGATGGACACTTAGGTTGTTTCCATCTCCGCGCTATTGTAAATAGGGCTGCTATGAACATTTTGGTACATGTCTCTTTTTGAATTATGATTTTCTCAGGGTATATGCCCAGTAGTGGGATTGCTGGGTCATATGGTAGTTCTATTTGTAGTTTTTTAAGGAACCTCCATACCATTCTCCATAGTGGCTGTACCAATTCACATTCCCACCAGCAGTGCAAGAGTGTTCCCTTTTTTCCACACCCTCTCCAGCATTTATTGTTTCTAGATTTTTTGATGATGGCCATTCTGACTGGTGTGAGATGATATCTCATTGTAGTTTTGATTTGCATTTCTCTAATGAGTAAAGATGTTGAGCATCCTTTCATGTGTTTGTTGGCAGTCTGTATATCTTCTGTGGAGAAATGTCTATTTAGGTCTTCTGCCCATTTTTGGATTGGGTTGTTTGTTTTTTTGCTATTGAGATGCATGAGCTGCTTATAAATTTTGGAGATTAATCCTTTGTCAGTTGCTTCATTTGCAAATATTTTCTCCCATTCTGAGGGTTGTCTTTTGGTCTTGTTTATGGTTTCCTTTGCTGTGCAAAAGCTTTTAAGTTTCATTAGGTCCCATGTGTTTATTTTTGTCTTTATTTCCATTTCTCTAGGAGGTGGGTCAAAACGGATCTTGCTGTGATTTATGTCATAGAGTGTTCTGCCTATGTTTTCCTCTAGGAGTTTGATAGTGTCTGGCCTTACATTTAGGTCTCTAATCCATTTTGAGCTTATTTTTGTGTATGGTGTTAGGGAGTGATCTAATCTCATACTTTTACATGTCCCTGTCCAGTTTTCCCAGCACCACTTATTGAAGAGACTGTCCTTTCTCCACTGTACATTCCTGCCTCCTTTATCAAAGATAAGGTGACCATATGTCCGTGGGTTTATCTCTGGGCTTTCTATCCTGTTCCATTGATCTATCTTTCTGTTTTTGTGCCAGTACCATACTGTCTTGATTACTGTAGCTTTGTAGTATAGTCTGAAGTCAGGGAGCCTGATTCCTCCAGCTCCATTTTTCGTTCTCAAGATTGCTTTGGCTATTCGGGGTCTTTTGTGTTTCCATACAAATTGTAAACTTTTTTGTTCTACTTCTGTGAAAAATGCCATTGGTAGTTTGATAGGGATTGCATTGAATCTGTAGATTGCTTTGGGTAGTGTAGTCATTTTCAGTGTTGATTCTTCCAATCCAAGAACATGGTACATCTCTCCATCTGTTTGTATCATCTTTAATTTATTTCATCAGCATCCTATAGTTTCCTGCATACAGGTCTTTTGTCTCCTTAGGTAAGTTTATTCCTAGGTATTTTATTATTTTTGTTGCAATGGTAAGTGAGAGTGTTTCCTTAATTTCTCTTCCAGATTTTTCATCATTAGTTTATAGGAATGCAAGAGATTTATGTGCATTAATTTTGTATCCTGCTACTTTACCAAATTCATTGATTAGCTCCAGTAGTTTTCTGATAGAATCTTTAGGATTCTCTATATATAGTATCATATCATCTGCAAACAGTGACAGCTTTATTTCTTCTTTTCCAATTTCGATTCCTTTTCTTTCTTTTTCTTCTCTGACTGCTATGGCTAAAACTTCCAAAACTATGTTGAATAATAGTGGTGAGAGTGGACAACCTTTTCTTGTTCCTGATCTTAGAGGAAATGGTTTCAGTTTTTCACCATTGAGAACGATGTTGACTGTGGGTTTGTCATATATCACCTTTATTATGTTGAGGTAAGTTCCCTCTATGCCTACTTTCTGGAGGGTTTTTATCGTAAATGGGTGTTGAATTTTGTCAAAAGCTTTTTCTGCATCTATTGAGATGATCATATGGTTTTTCTCATTCAGTTTGTTAATATGGTTAATCACATTGATTTATTTGCATACATTGAAGAATCCTTGCATTCCTGGGATAAACCCCACTTGATCAAGGCGTATGATCCTTTTAATGTGCTGTTGGATTCTGTTTGCTTGTATTTTGTTGAGGATTTTTGCATCTATGTTCATCAGTGGTATTGGCCTATAGTTTTCTTTCTTTGTGACATCTTTGTCTGGTTTGGTATCAGGGTGATGGTGGCCTTGTAGAATGAGTTTGGGAGTGTTCCTCCATCTGCTATATTTTGGAAGAGTTTGAAAAGGATAGGTGTTAACTCTTCTCTGAATGTTTGATAGAATTTGCCTGTGAAGCCATCTGGTCCTGGGCTTTTGTTTGTTGGAAGATTTTAAATCACAGTTTCAATTTCAGTGCTTGTGATGGGTCTGTTTATATTTTCTATTTCTTCCTGGTTCAGTCTTAGAAGGTTTTACTTTTCTAATAATTTGTCCATTTCTTCCAAGTTGTCCATTTTATTGACATATAGTTGCTTGTAGTAATCCTTCATGATCCTTTGTATTTCTGCAGGATCAGTTGTTACTTCTGCTGTTTCATTTCTAATTCTATTGATTTGAGAGTTCCCCCTTTTTTTCTTGACGAGTCTGGCTAATGGTTTATCAATTTTGTTTATCTTCTCAAAGAACCAGCTTTTAATTTTATTGATCTTTGCTATTGTTTCCTTCATTTCTTTTTCATTTATTTCTGATCTGATTTTTATGACTGCTTTCCTTCCACTAACTTTGGGGGATTTTGTTCTTCTTTCTCAAATTGCTTTAGGTGTAAGGTTCGGTTGTTTATTTGAGATGTTTCTTGTTTCTTAAGGTAGGATTGTATTGCTATAAACTTCCCTCTTAGAACTGCTTTTGTTTCATCCCATAGGTTTTGGGTTGTCGTGTTTTCATTGTCATTTGTTTCTAGGTATTTTTTGATTTCCTCTTTGATTTCCTCAGTGATCTCTTGGTTATTTAGTAGTGTATTTTTTAACCTCAATGTATTTGTAGTTTTTACAGATTTTTTCCTGTAATTGATATCTAGTCTCAGAGCATTGTGGCCAGAAAAGATACCTGATATGATTTCAATTTTCTTAAATTTACAAAGGCTTGATTTGTCACCCAAGATATGATCTATCCTGGAGAATGATCCATTAGCACTTGAGAAGAAAGTGTATTCTGTTGTTTTTGATGGAATGTCCTATAAATATCTTTTAAGTCCATCTTCTTTAATGTATCATTTAAAGCTTGTGTTTCCTTTTTTATTTTCATTTTTGATGATCTGTCCACTGGTGAAAGTGGGGTTTTAAAGTCCCCTACTCTGATTGTGTTACTGCTGATTTCCTCTTTTATGGCTGTTAGCATTTGTCTTTTGTATTGAGGTGCTCCTATGTTGGGTGCAAAAATAGTCACAAGTATTATATCTTCTTCCTGGATTGATCCCTTGGTCATTATGTAGTGTTGCTCTTTGTCTCTTTTAATAGTCATTATTTTAAAGTCTATTTTGTCTGATATGAGAATTGTTACTCCAGCTTTCTTTTGAGTTCCATTTGCACGGAATATCTTTTTCCATCCCCTTACTTTCAGTCTATATGTGTCCCTAGGTCTGAAGTGTGTCTCTTGCACATAGCATATATATGGGTCTTGTTTTTGTATCCATTCAGCCAGTCTATGTCTTTTGGTTGGAGCATTTAATCCATTTACATTTAAGGTAGTTATCAATATGTATGTTCCTATCACCATTTTCTTAATTGTTTTTGGTTTTTTTATTGTAGGTTTTTTCCTTCTCTTGTGTTTCCTGTCTAGAGAAGTTCCTTTAGCTTTTGTTATAAAGCTGGTTTGGTGGTGCTGAATTCTCTTAGCTTTTGCTTGTCTCTAAAGTTATTAATTTCTCCATTGAATCTGAATGAGATCTTTGCTGGGTAGAGTAATCTTGGTCATGGGTTCTTCTCTTTCATCACTTTAAATATGTCCTGCCACTCTCTTCTGGTTTACAGTGTTTCTGCTGAAAGATCAGCTGTTAACCTTATGGGGATTCGATTGTATGTTCTTTGTTTTTTATTCCCTTGCTGCTTTTAATATTTTTTCTCTGTATATAATTTTTGATAGTTTGATTAATATGTGTCTTGGCGTGTTTCTCCTTGGATTTTTCCTGTATGGGACTCTCTGTGCTTCCTGGACTTGATTGACTATTTCCTTTTCCATATGAGGGAAGTTTTCAAGTATAACTCTTCAAATATTTTCTCAGTCCCAAATTTTCTTTTCCTCTTCTTCTTCTGGGACCCCTATAATTCGAATGTTTGTGCATTTAATGTTGTCCTAGAGGTCTCTGAGACTGTCCTCAATTCTTTTCTTTCTTTTTTCTTTATTCTGATCTGGGGCAGTTATTTCCATTATTTTATCTTCCAGGTCACTTATCCTTTCTTCTGCCTCAGTTATTCTGCTATTGACTCCTTCTAGAGAATTTTTAATTTCATTTATTGTGTTGTTCATCATTGTTTGTTTGTTCTTTAGTTCTTCTAGGTCCTTGTTATACATTTTTTGTATTTTCTCCATTCTCTTTCCAAGATTTTGGATCATCTTTACTATCTTTACTTTGAATTCTTTTTCAGGTAGACTGCCTATTTCCTCTTCATTTGTTAGGTCTGGTGGGTTTTTACCTTGCTCCTTCATCTGCTGTGTGTTTTTCTGTCTTCTCATTTTGCTTAACTAACTGTGTTTGGGGTCCTTTTCATAGGCTGCAGGTTCATAGTTCCTGTTGTTTTTGGTGTCTGTTCCCAGTGGCTAAGGTTGGTTCAGTGCATTTTGCAGGCTTCCTGGTGGAGGGGACTGGTGCCTGTGTTCTGGTGATGAGGCTGGATCTTGTATTTCAGGTGGGCAGGACCACATCTGGTAGTGTGTTTTGGGGTGTCTGTGAACTTATTATGATTTTAGGCAGCATTTCTGCTAATGGTTGAGGTTGTGTTCCTGTCTTGCTAGTTGTTTGGCATAGGGTGTCCAGCACTGTAGCTTGCTGGTCATTGAGTGGAGCTGGGTCTTAGCATTGAGATGGAGATCTCTGGGAGAGCTTTCACCATTTGATATTACATGGAGCCAGGTGGTCTCTGAGGGACAGACCAATGTCTTGAACTCGGCTCTCCCACCTCAGAGGTAGAGACCTGATAGCTAACTGGAGCCCCAAGACCCTGTCAGCCACACAGCTCAGAAGAAAAGGGAGAAAGAAAGAAAAAAATAAAATAAAAGTTATTAAAAAATAAGAAATTTAAAAAATATATTAAAAATTAAAAAGTAATTAAAAAAAAGAAAGAAGAGAGCAACCAAACCAAAGAACAAATCCACCAATGATAACAAGTGCTAAAAAGTATACAAAAAAAAAAAAAAAGACAGATGGAACCCTAGGACCAATGGTAAAAGCAAAGCTATACAGACAAAATCACACAAAGTCCACCACCTCAATTTTGGGATTATTCATTGTCTATTTAGGTATTCCACAGTTGCAGGGTACATCAAGTTGATTGTGGAGATTTAATCTGCTGCTTCTGAAGCTGCTGGGAGAAATTTCCCTTTCTCTTCTTTATTCGCACAGCTCCTGGGGTTCAGCTTTGGATTAGGTCCTGCATCTGCATGTAGGTCCCCTGAGGGCATCGGTTCTCTACCCAGACAAGTTGGGGTTAAAGTAGCAGCTGATTAAGGGGCTCTGGCTCATTCAGGCTGGGGGGAGGGAGGGGTACGGAATGCGGGGCTAGCCTGTGGCAGCAGAGGCCTGCGTGATGTTGCAACAGCCTGAGGCATACTGTGTGTTCTCCCTGGGAAGTTGTCCCTGGATCATGGGACCCTGGCAGTGGCAGGCTGCACAGGCTCCTGGGATGGGCGGTGTGGATAGTGACCTGTGCTAGTACATGGCTTCTTGGTGGCTGCAGCAGCAACCTTAGCTTCTCATGCCTGTCTCTGGGGTCCATGTTGATAGCCGCAGCTCGTGACCATCTCTGGAGCTCGTTTAGGTGGTGCTCTGAATCCCCTCTCCTCGCGCACCCTGAAACAATGGTCTCTTGCCTCTTAGGCAGGTCCAGACTTTTTCCTGGATTCCCTCCTGGCTAGCTGTGGTGCACTTGCCCCCTTCAGGCTGTGTTCACGTAGCCAACCTCAGTCCTTTCCTTGGGATCTGACCTCCGAAGCCTGAGCCTCAGTTCCCAGCCCCCACCCACTCCAGCAGGTTATCAGACAAGCGTCTCAGGCTGGTGAGTGCTGGTTGGCACTGATCATCTGAGCTGGAATCTTTCTGCTTTGCCCTCTGCACCCCTGTTGCTGTACTCTACTCCATGACTCCAAAGCTTCCCCCATTCCACCCCCTGTCTTTGCCAGTGAAAGGGCTTCCTAGTATGTGGAAACTTTTCCTCCTTCACAGCTCCCTCCCAGGGGTGCAGGTCCCATCCCTATTCTTTTGCCTCTGTTTTTTCTTTTTTCTTTTGCCCTACCCAAGTACGTGGGGAGTTTCTTTGCTTCTGGGAGGTCTGAGGTCTTCTGCCAGTGTTCAGTAGGTGTTCTGTAGGAGCTGTTCCACATGTAGATGTATTTCTGATGTATTTGTGGGGAGGAAGGTGATCTCCACGTCTTATTCCTCCACCATCTTGAAGCTCTTTAACTCTTTATCATAATCATTTGCATACCTACTACAGACTTTTCCTTTGTAGTCACCATAATGCTTACATAAAATATATTTATAATGTCATATTTTAAACTGATAACAACTTAACTTTGATAGCATACAGAAACTTTATACTTTTTACTTCTCTCTTCCTCACATTTTATGTTATTGATATCACAATTTACATTGCTTTCATACTGTGTGTCCAATAACAAATTATTATAGTTTTGGTTATTTTTAATATGTTTGTTTTTTTAACTTTTAAACTAGACTTGTAAGTGAATTACACACCACCATTACAATACTAGGGAATCTGTCTTTGACTATATATATATTTATTTATTTGTTTGTTTGTTTGTTTGTTTGTTTATCACTACCAGTGAGTTTTACACATTCATATGTTTTTATGATGTTAATTGGCATCTTTTTATTTCTGCTTGAAGAACACCTCTTTTTGTCTTCGACTTTTGACAATTAAATTATAAAAATTCTTAAGCCTAGCCCTTTTCAGTTTCAACTTATGTGGGGTCCTTTGGGCCTCATAAATCTGGATGGCCATTTCCCTCCCCAAATTTGGGAAATTTTCAGCAATTATTGCTTAAATAGATGTTCTGTCCCTTTCTCTTTCTCTTCTCCTTCCGGGATTTCCATAATGTGTATATTGTTTCTTTTGATGATGTCCCATGAGTTCTGACTTGTTATTTTCAAATGGCCTATCTTCTAGTTCACTGATTCTTTCTTCTGTTTAGTGAAGTCTGCTATTGAAGCTCTCTATTGAATTCTTCAGTTCAGTCACTGTATTCTTCAGCTCTAGGATTTCTGTTTAGGATTAGTTTTTTTATGGTTTCTATTTCCTGTTGAACTTCTCATTTTGTTTATGCATTATTTTCTTAATTTTTTTAGTTGTCTGTGTGTTCTTATAGTTCACTGAACTTCTTCTTTTTTTTTTTTTTTTTTTTTTTTTTGTGGTACGTGGGCCTCTCACTGTTGTGGCCTCTCCCGTTGCGGAACACAGGCTCCGGACGCGCAGGCTCAGTGGCCATGGCTCACGGGCCTAGCCGCTCCGCGGCATGTGGGATCTTCCCGGACCGGGGCACGAACCCGTGTCCCCTGCATCGGCAGGCGGACTGTCAACCACTGCGCCACCAGGGAAGCCCCACTGAACTTCTTTAAGAGGATTATTCTTTATTCTTTGTCAGATAGTTCATAGATCTCTATTTCTTTAGGGTCAGTTATTGGAACTTTATTAGTTTCCTTTGGTGCTGTCATGTTTACTTCATTCTTGATTCCTTGTGTTCATATCTGTGCATTGGAGTAAGTGGTCTCCTCTTCCAGACTTTACAGGTTCACTTTGGCATGGAAAGGCCTTCACCAGTCAGCTTAGCTTGGGTTACTGGATGATGGGTGGGCAGGTGGGACTTGCTACTGGTGTCTTTAGTTGGGAGATGCCACTGCCCATATGGTAACATTGGGGATGTGCCACTTGCTGAGCTCTGTGTTTGGGTGGGTCTGCTGGCTGGACTCCATGTTCAAGTAGGGCCACTGAATGGGTTCCTTGATTGAGCAGTACTGACTTTACTCTGCAGTCATGCAGGGCTACTAACTGGGCTCTGAAATCACCTCTGGTTGGATGAAGTTGTAGTCTGTGTTCCCTGGCATGGCAGTGCCACTGGTTAGATTCTGTGATGATGCAGGGTTTGGGCTCTGCAATTGCTTCTGGTTGGGTGGGGTCTCAGGACATGCTCCCTGAACAGATGGTGCCACTGGCTGGACTCCATGTTCAGTCAGGGCTACAGGCAGGACTTCAAAGTTGGACGGAATGCTCTATAGATCTCAATTAAGTCCCTCTGGTCTAATGTGCTATTTAAGACCTGGGTTTTCTTACTGATTTTCTGTCTGGATGATCTGTCCATTGATGTAAGTGGAGTGTTAAAGTCCCCCATAATTATTGTGTTACTGTCAATTTCTCCTTTTATATTTGTTAATATTTGCCTTATATTTTGAGGTTCTCCTGTGTTGGGTTCATATATATTTACAATTGTTATAACTTCTTCTTGGATTGACCCCTTGATTATTACATAGTGCCCTTCTTTGTCTCTTTAAATATATCATGCCACTCTCTTTTGGCTTGTGGAGTTTCTGCTGAAAAATCAGCTGATAACCTTATGGGGATTCCCTTGTATGTTATTTGTTGCTTTTCTTTTGTTACTTTTAATATTTTCTCTTTGTCTTTAACTTTTGTCAGTTTGATTAATATATGTCTCAACATGTTTCTCTTTGCGTTAATCCTGCCTGGGACTATCTGCGCTTCCTGGACTTGGGTGACTGTTTCTTTTCCCATGTTAAGGAAGTTTTCAGCTATTATCTCTTCAAATATTTTTTCAGGCCCTTCCTCTCTCTCTCTTCTCCTTCTGGGACCCCTATAATGCAAATGTTGGTTCATTTAATATTGTCCCAGAGGCCTCTTAAACTGTCCTCATTTCTTTTCATTCCTTTTTCTTTCTTCTGTTCCATGGCAGTGATGTCCTCCATTCTGTCTTCCGCTCACTTACCCATTCTTATGCCTCACTTATTCTGCTATTGGTTCCTTCTAGTGTATTTTTCATTTCAGTTTCTGTATTCTTCAACTCTTCTTGGTTCTCTGTATTTTCTAACTCTTTGTTAAAAACTTCTTGTAACTTCTCACTCTGCATCCATTCTTTTTCCGAGATCTTGGGTCATCTTTATGTTTGTTATTCTGAAGTCTCTTCTGGTAGATTGCCTATCTCTGTTTGACTTAGTTGTTCTTCTGAGGTTTTATCTTGTTCCTTCATCTGGAACATATTCCTCTACTGCCTCATTTTGTCTAAATTTCTATGTTTGCAGACTCAGTTCCCCAGGCTGCTGGATTGTAGTATTCTTGCTTTTTATGCCTGTCCCCTGGTGGGTGACACTGGTCTAGAAGCTAGTGCAGGCTTCCTGGTGGGAGAGGCAGGTGCCTGCCTACTGGTGGGTGGAGCTGGGTCTTGGCCCTTTGGGCTGTGTCATGTGTCTATAGGCTGCTGTGGGCTCAGGAAGCCTTTAGGCAGCCTGTCTGCTGATGGGTGGGGCTGTGTTCCTGCCCTGTTTGTTGTTTGGCCTGAGGTGTCCCAGTATTGAAGCCTACAGGCTGTTGGGTGGGGCCCAGTCTTGGTGCTGATGACCCAAGCAAGATATCTGCCTCCTTGACATTCACATAGCTGAACACTCCCCAAAGTCTCCACCACCAGTGTCCATGTCCTCAGGGAGAGCCACAGCAACACCCTGCCTCCCCAGGAGGCCCACCAAGACCAGCAGGTAGATCCGGCCCAGGCTCCTATGAAGTCACTGCCTTTGCCCTGGGTCCTGGTATGCACAAGACCTTGTGTGAGCCCCCCAAGAGTGGAGTGTCCACTTCCCCCACTCCTGTGGAGCTCCTGCAATCAAGCCCTCCTGACCTTCAAAATCAGATACTTTGGGGGATCCTGCCTCTGATGGCAGACCCCTAAGCTGGGGAGCCTGACATGGGGCTCAGAGCGCTCACTCCTGTGGGAGAACTTCTGTGATATAATTAGTCTCCAGTTTGTGGACTGCCCACCCAGGGGGTATGGGATTTGATTATATCATGAATGCACCCCTCCTACTGTCTTGTTGTGGTTTCTTCTTTATATCCTTGGATGTAGAATATCTTTTTGGCAGTTTCCAGTCTTTTTTATTGATGACTATTCAGCAGTTAGTTGTGCTTTTGTTGTGCTCATGAGAGGAGGTGAGTCCAAGGTCCTTCTACTCTGCCTTCTTGGTTTTTGCCTCTCAGGGCTTCACAGTTGGATGGGACCTCAGGCTCTGCTCTGCAATTAGATAGGGCTTCATGCTGTGCCCTGAAGTTGGGCAGGGCTACAGGCTGGGATCTGTGGTTGAGAGGGGCCTCCAGCTATATACCTCAATTGGGTGGCGCTAGAGCCCATGCTCCACAGATGGGCAGGGTCACTGTCCCGGCTCCCTGCCTGGGCAAGGCTACATGTTGTGTTCAGTAATCTAGCATAGCCATAAGCTGTGCTCTGTGGCTGGATACTACCACAGGCTGGGCTCCAAGGCTCCCTGGCTATGCAGGGCCAGACCAGAGGTCATATTAACAGTTGGGCAGGGCTGCTGGCTTTGATCCCTGACCAAGCAGGGCTGCAGGATGGGCTACACAGCTGTCTGGGTTCTATGACCAGTCAAAGAACTTCGGTCAAGCACTACTAGAAGCTATATTCAGCAAATGAGTGGTGCTGCAAACTTGATTCCCTACCTGGGTGGAACCATAGAACAGGCTCCATGGCTAGTACACCTCATTAACTAGGGACCCAAATCAGGTAGAACTGACAACCAACTTCTTTGGCTATATGGAGCTACTGGCTTTGCTCTACAGATGGGCAGAGCCACTGGTTGGGATCTGAGAGGTAAGACCCAAGTGGGTCTCCTGGGAAGCATCCTGTAATGATCAGGGAGCTGGATGTCCACCTTATGAGGCTCTGTTTTTCACACTGGAGAAACTGAGGCCCAGAGAGTTTATCTTGATGCAGCACTGTGCTGGCCTGAGGGAGGGGCAGTGCAGTCAGAGTGTAGCTGCTCCTCTTACCCTTCTAATGTGGTCCTTCTCAGTCTCTGTGGTCCAGGGGAGAGGATTCAGCCTCACTCCTGGGTTCTGGGATTTTCACAATGCAGGCTTGTCTATGGATAGTGGATAGTTTGTCTTTCTGTGAGGAGAACTGAAGTCAGAATGACCTATGTTGTCATCTTGATAGTGTCACTCTCTCTAAAGAAATATTTTCAATTCAATATACTATAGATATACTTTTTAGTCCTCAAGTCAATCCTGTACGAAGAGTGTATATTCTACAGTCCATTATAGACATAAAGTCCATGGAGAAATTTTTTATCTAATTTATAACTTCAGCCCATTATTCTAGATTAGGTAAAAACTGAGTTTGTTTTCTATCCCTCTTCAATGAAATGCCCCACATAGCCAGTGATGTACACACATTATATAAGATTTTAAATTATCAATACAATTTTTTGTGCAGTCAAAAAGTTGCTTATTAAGAGGCAGAACATTTAATTAAGGCAAGATTGCATTTGAAGACCATCACCACAAAATGCCACCAAAGATCAGCTGGGAGGTGGTGAAGCCAATGTACTACCTAGGAAACTGTGGCTCCTACCAGCCAATTGCTCATGGAGGGAAAATTCTGAGTGGTTTTTGCAGCAGGAGAGACATGTTTCCATCAGCTCAACTCTATTTTCTTGACCAGTCTCCCATGCAATCAGGGAATCACATTTATGAGGTTCCTTGGTTAGTTGAAACTTCTGGAGTCACAGAACAAGTGTGGGCAACTAAGCAGCTCACACAGACATCAGACTCATGACCTGGGCCTAGGATATGCTAAACAACTGGCAGAAAGGTAGCTGCCAGTGTTGGACATTAGATATGGTCACAGTGGACAGCAAGGCGTGGCTTAGGCAGCCTCCCAGAACTGAAGGGCACTCAGCCCATGCTGTGTTCTGTGGGCAGGATGTGTGTAGGGGCCCAGCAGCTGCTCTGTGCCAGCACAGGTGGAACAGCTGCAATGAATGGGCCAAAGAGCCACCTCAAAGGCACACTGTGCCCAACTTCAAACACATGGCTTTGCTCTGGACAGCTGAGAAACAGCAGCAGTAGTGGTAGCAGCAATAGCAATAAACAGACCGCCTGACCCCAGCCTTGGTGGGGGGGGGGACAGAATGACTCCCTATTGTGCAAAGCAAGCCAACAGGTCTCACAAAGCTCTGTCAATAGCAGCTGCAACCACCAGCCAAAAGTTATCTTTACATGTGAATAATTTGGACAGAGCTTCTGGTCACGCAGGAGTTCTTTCTCAGCTCAGTCAGCATAAAAGACATCTTGAAAATTCCATCAGTATCTGTCACAGGTATAGAGGCAATTCTGCTATTCCTCTTCTACTCAGCTCCATTAGAATTCTTTCCACATCTGCATGGTCCTATTTCATAGTTAACAATCACTGATAGGGCTCTAGCTCTGGTAGTTGTCAACTTAAGTAGAGAGAGACTGGTTATATACCCTCCTTGAGCTCTCCGGCTGTGCAGCTCCATCTGACTGCATTCTTGGTTCCTTCTCCAAAGCCAGTGTCTCCAGGAGGAATGGACATCATAGATAGATTCATGTGTATTGTCCCTCTCCCCACCTTATGGGGAGTGGTAAGAGTTTGTAGAAACAAGGCACACGGGCATCCCACCACCAAAAACTGATTTTGAATTTTACTAGCTCTTTCTAAATGCATAACCACCCTGCATCTTGGTTGTTGTCATGTTACCTAACTCTCAGAACTCTATCCCTGGACAGTGAACTGGTTGATGTTAGCTGGAATGCTCACTATTATGCTCAAAAACCATCAGACATTTTTCTCTCACTCCCCCATACTGTGTTCTTCCCTGATGTCATTTCCAAGGGTACCAACCACAACTGTACTTTGGGACATATTTCCTTTTTCTAAAAAATTTATTTATTTATTTATTTATTTTTGGCTGTGTTGGGTCTTCATTGCTCTGCACGAGCTTTCTCTAGTTGCAGCGAGCAGGGGCCACTCTTCGTTGTGGCGTGTGGCCTTCTCATTGCAGTGGCTTCTCTTGTTGCAGAGCACAAGCTCTAGACACGCAGGCTTCAGTGGTTGTGGCACTTGGGCTCAGTAGTTGTGGTGCGTGGGCTTAGTTGCTTTGTGGCATGTGGGATCTTCCTGGACCAGGGATTGAACCTGTGTCCCCTGCATTGGCAGGTGGATTCTTAACCACTGCACCACCAGTGAAGTCCCTGGGACATATTTCTTAAACTAAAGAACTGTTTTTCTAACTAATTCCAATTTTGTTTGACTATGATGGTGATCTTGAGACGCTCTATAACAACATTTCCCAAATTTAGAGGCCTCATCCCTGATGAACTTCAGGGGAAATTGAGTTGGCTCCCTTGTATACATAATCTTTATCACTACAAGTGAATGTTTAGAATAGGCTAATATACTAACTGCTTAGTGTTATTTTAAAAAAAAATAACACTACATGTTTGAAAAGGAAAAACTTTTCAGCTTCTCACCAAGGGACTAAGAAAAAATGTATAAGCAAGAAACTTCTAGTACTACATATAGAGCTTCAAATATTATTCCACAACTAGTTTCCTTATTCAGTTTTCATCACTGTATTTCTCATTGCTGATCCTTTTCTCTTTTAAAACTCAGGTATTTTTTACTGTCTTTATTTTAAACCCTTTCATCCCCCACCTTCTTTCCTCAGCCATAATATGCAACGATCTGAATGTTTCAGGAACAGCTTACTTTATCTCTATGTTTGTGCCTAGTTCACTCTGGGAATCCTGAGCCCATTTTGTGAGGTACAGTTTAGTCTATTATTAGAACACAGAGATACAAAACAAACTTCTGTTTTTCAGAAGTTTTAGATGCAAAGAACAGGTCCCAAATAGTGAGAGTCAAGTGGTACCTCTTTGGTTTCTTCCTCCCTCCCTCCCTTCCTTTTATCTTTCTTCCTTCTTTTTTTCTTCCTTTCTTTTCTCTTTCTTTCTTTCTTTCTTTCCTTCTCTCTCTCTTTTTTTAGTTGTGGTAAACTATACATAACATAAAAATTACCATTTTAACCATTTTAAGGTATACAATTCAATGGCATTAAGCATTTTCATAATGTATAACCATCACTACTGTCTACTTCCAGAACTGTTTCATCATGTGAAGCAGAAACTCTATAACCACTAAACAGTAACTCCCCTCCCCCAAGTCCCTAATATTCTTGATTCTTTCTGTCTCTATGGGTTTGCCTATTCTAGGTATCTCATATAAGTGGAATTATAAAATACTTTTCTTTTTTGTGACTTGCATATTTCATTTAGCATAATGTTTTCAAGATTCATCCATGTAGCATATATCAAAATTTCATTCCTTTTGATGAATAATATCCCACTGCACATATACCACATTTTGTTTATCCATTCATCCATGGACACTTGGGTTGTTTCTACCTTTTGGCTATTGTGAATAATGTTGTTATGTCTGATTACTTTTTGAGCAGCTTAGATCTAACAGGTAACAAAGGTGTCTGTTTAGAATATTGAGAATTTTCTGAGAAATTTTTAACCTAATTCAAAGTATTCAGAGACTTTTGGTGTATGCAAGTGCCTGTTAACTCAGTTCTATACGACCTTAAATTTCAAAAGCTAATAAAAAAATCATAGAACACCATAGAATTTATATTAAGGATTCTTAGTTACAATCTCACAATCCCATGCTTTTATTTATTTATTTATTTATTATCTTTAATTTTATTATTTTTTTTTGGCTGCATTGGGTCTTCGTTGCTGTGCACGGGCTTTCTCTAGTTGCAGCAAGCAGGGGCTACTCTTCATTGCTGTGTGCAGACTTCTCATTGAAGTGGCTTCTCTTGTTGCTGAGCATGGGTTCTAGGTGCACAGGCTTCAGTAGTTGCAGCACTCATGCTCAGTAGTTGCGGCACACGGGGCCTAGAGTGCACAGGCTTCAGTAGTTGCGGATCGTGGGTTCAGTAGTTGTGGTGCATGGGCTCAGTAATTTTGACTCACAGGCTCTAGAGCACAGGCTCAGTAGTTGTAGCTCATGGGTGTAGTTGCTCCACAGCATGTGGGATCTTCCTGGACCAGGGATCGAACCCGTGTCCCCTCCATGGCAAGTGGATTCTTGACTACTGTGCCACCAGGTAAGTCCCTCCCATGTCTTTTAGATTCACCCAATATTGTAACAAGAAATATCCAGAGATTACACATAGGCCCAGAGTGTTTTATATGACAGTAGGTAAGAGGGAATCACTGTTTTGGCACAAATATCACATTTTTTGTGTGAATTACCAGTTACCGTACTTTATCCTCAATTTTGCATTCTGTGATAGCTGTAAAGCCACATCAGAGATGAAATACATATTCATTTTTAGAAATTATGGGAATCAAAAATAACCAAAATTACCAATAAAAATTATCCCTCTTTCAGTTGGAGTCATTAGATAAGAAAAGTTACTATTTCTCAACTCAGAGATTTTCTTCTCTAAAGCCCTATCAGATTCCATCTGTAATAAGTATATAGGTGATTTTATCACACTCCTGTCCACCTTCTTTACCTACCTTCTCTCTCTCTCCTTCCCCCCTGCACTCCCCTTCTCTTCTCCTCCATCCTGACCTCCTAACAAATGGGATGCTATATAGATTTGCCAGGATTTTCTTACCTACCTGTGAATCTCCTTGTCCAAGAGGTGTAGACATATCTACTTCTCATTCAAAGTTAGAACTATAACCTGGAAAGCTTTTTGCTGGGGCCCAGTCAAAGAAAAATTCCTCTTTGTGAGAAAATGGAGAGTTCTGAGCAGTCTATGACCTTAGGCCTGTTGAGTATGTGGCTTTTGCTGGGAATGCAGCAAAATTTGTGCTGTAGATAATGTAAAAATGTGCTGAAAGTGGTGAAATAAGGGTAGTGGGTTCTCAAGCATGTACTTTTCCTGTGAGTTTAGGGAATTGAAGACAAAATATGTTACAAATTGTCTCTCTCATGGTGACAGTGGCATGACATGGTCCTGTGAACCCTCATGCACTGGAATTAGCAGTGAAGCAGGTGGGCAGCGTGTATGAGGGGGGTTCGAGAGGAACAAAGCCAGTGATATCCAGAAGAGGTGACTTATTCCAAATCTATGCCTAATTTGGAAGTCACAGTTCTGGTCAAAATTCAGGGTCTTAATATATGTGTTCCCTACTCTGTGCCCAAACCTGGGACCATCACCTATCTGTATCCCCTGGCTCTTGACCCATACAGTATAATCATATACTAACTACAGTATACTAACTAACATTTTGAGCTATAATGTTCCAGGCACTATTTTACAGCACTTCACAGTAATTCCACGAGAAGGTTATATTATTTTCCTACCCAGTTTTATTGATGAGATAGCTGAGGCTTGACGAGATTGAGATATCTGTGGTTACACAGCTCATGAAAGGCAAAGGTAAAATCCAAGCCAGACGTGTCTCCCTCCGGAGCCTACTCCTCCAGCCGACATGCTTCACTGTGGTGGAGGCACCGTCTCTGTGGCTTTTTACAGTTTGAGGGCCACTGGCAATGGCTCCATGGGTGTCTCAAAACTGCCTCTCCCTTATGCCTCGTGTTGATGTCCCCCAACTCCTAGTGAAATGATGAACCTACTCACTGGAGAGTATTCAATCTTGTTTTACACCAACACATTGTTGGCCTCGATTCTTGTTAGATGGATGTCAATCTTTGCAAGTGGTCTTGATCCTAAGGACTTCCTCTTAGTCCATCAGCCCAGATGGATTTCCTATTATGTGGAGCAACCCTACTAGGTGCTGTGAAGAGAACCCACACTGTGACAGCCCTGGCAGCCCTCACTCACTCCAGTGTCTGGCGCGTGGCATTTCTGGAATGAATGAATCCCTCATTCTAGGAATCACCTAAAAAAAAAAAAAAAAAAAAAAAACCTGGGTGTGCAGCTGAATGGAGCACTTGGGATGAGAGAAACTACACTTCTTAGAGGAAAAGAAAATGTATCAACTCTCTTAACCCCAAAGTCACTTTCTTTGGCCTGCTCCCAAGACTGTGCTGCAACCAAAACCGACCACTTATTTCTCCCCCTCCACCTTCCTTCCTTCCTGTCCAACTATTTGGACTATCTATTGAGTTGAAAAGCCCGTAGGAAGAACTTAAAAACCACTAAAGTTTCACCACACTCTTCATGCATGGAGTATTCTTAACTATGGAATAATGAAAAGACGGCACAAAAACTGTTTCCCTGCACTCACTTTCTAGAGCACAGGTTGTGGGTGCAGTTTCTGCCACATGCACACATGCCTGTGTGTGTTTCTAAAGCAGGGACAATAACGTTCTTACCTAATATTTGCATTCCACACACTAAAGCAAGTGATTTTTGTCTCTACTTAGAGTTGGAGAGAGAAATATGCATCAGTGTTAAGGGTAGTCCTTTGACCTACAGCTCTGTGGGTGGCCTGAGTGGGGATGGGGCTCAAGTTTTGCCAAAAGATGGGGGGAATAAAGAGGAAGGTGGGAGCCTATGCTGAACTTAAGCTCGAGGCCCTCCAGAAAGAGACCCCTGAAGCTATTTCTTCCTCGGTTAATTAAGCTTGGACAGGGAATATGGGAAAATGTGGAGCAAGCGAGCAGCCATTTTCCATTTTTTCTTACCTATGGCCATGGTGCAAGAATATGGTGGGAGCAGGGAGTCCATAAATAGTCTGGCTCTGGTTTAAAAGAGACAGTTCCTTTCACCATCACAGCTTTAGCATGTGCTAAAAATGACAATGCCATCCAGTGTCAATAGTTCCAGGGAGACCCTTCATTCCTAGTTACAGCAATAAACCCGCTGGTGGGTGGTCCCACTGCTGGTTGTCTTCATTGTCATTTCATTGTGCTTGTGTGAGGCCCAGTGCACTTTGGAACTCTCAGGCATTTAAAAAGGCTTTCAGGCATTGGAGTGGCTTGACATTCATATTTATATATTTCACTTGCAGGGCAGCAGAATCTCTATTCTTGGGATCCTCATCCTTTGTGCATTCAAGGTCACACCCCATTTAAGTGGGAATCGTAATATACCCTGAGAAAGTCAAGCCATCATAACTCAACTCTGCAATCCAGAGTCCTCTTGGGTACTCAAAGCTCCCTGCCTCTTGATTCAAAGTCAAAGTGAAACCTAGAATAAGCTTGTCCAATCGAAGTATTTGAGTTTACCTTAGAAACTATAATGTTTGGGAACTTGGGAAACTTTTTAAGTTGACTTGTCTCCTTTAAAAAATATCCTTCAATGGTGCATTTATAAGCAAAGTGGGCTTGTCTAAATCAGAAACCTGGGCATCATAGCCAACTTCTCTTCTCTCTTTATACTGTGGGTAATCAATTCCGGGCACTTCTATTCATGAAGTATCTATCTTTCAATCCCACACTTTCATCCTCATCCTAAACTTCTAGTATTGCTCCTGTCTCTTCTGTCCCTATACTGCTACCAGGATAAATTGTCTAAAATATAAGCCCAATCATACCAGGTTCCGCAGAGTAAATGTCAACTTTCTTAGTATAGCCTAGAGGGATCTTTGTTGCTCCGTCCCTGCCTACCTCAGCTTCTCCCAAGTGCCCACACCCACCCTCCCCTCCAGCCACATCTCTGAAAGGGCCTTGCTCCCTCACACATCCAAACCCCAGCATCAGTTCTTCCTGGTCGTGAGGCATTTTCTCTTAACTTCTATTTCTCCTTGAAAACTCAGCTTCAGCATCTTTACCTTTACCCTGATCTGTACCCCCATGACATAGTGTGCAAACCTCATAGACAGCATGGCCCACAGAACTGTCATTGTTGATTTGCTGGGTTGTGTTTCTCACTGATCATGAGCTCCTTGAGAACAGGAGCTGTATTTCTTCTTTCTCTGGATCCCCAGGGATTCCACAAGGCTGACCCATAGGGAGTGGGCAAGTGGTTGTTGAATCAACTATGTTTTGTTAAATCACACTGGAAATAATCTTTCAAGGTGACAGCATACATTAAGAGTCCGAGCCCATCAGAGTGATAAATAGCTTCTTATGACCCCTTGACATTATATGAGGAACAACTGAAATTCTAAACAGGAGGCTGTGAGAGGTGGACTTAGGAGGACCCTTGAAAGGCCGGGGGAGGTGGGGCAGGGGCACGTGCTGCTTCTCCTCCACAGCCCTCCCGGGCGCTGTTTGCTCCAGCACGTGTTGACTGGTTTGCTTGCTTTCATGGTTAGTTTCCCATTTCCTCCTGAGGAGATCGTGGTGGCATCGGGATCCTTCCCTCCACCCAGGCCACCGATGGTTCACCTGAGAATCTCATAGCAAATGGCAGAATGAGTCACAACATCACCTCCAGGGCCAGGAGGAGGTATATTCAGAATTTATCCTTTAAATAGAGCTCCCCAGCGTTCACAGAAGTATTTTAGTTGATAACTTTGTGAAAAATGAAAAGGGGTTCTTCCTCCATTTCTGAGAGTGAGTTTGAGATTAGGTTGGAGAAAACATTCTGAGAAATGAGACTAGGGTAGAGTTCGCTGAAAGCCCCGATGGGCGATCTCCGCATGCCCTGGGCCTCCCTCACTCTGCTCCTGACTTCCCAGGCACGCGGCACACTGCCGCCTGGCAGCCTTCCCTCGTGTTTAGGTGGCCTTTGTTTAAGCATTAGATGGATGTTTGCAAAATTATTTAAGTGATTTCCCACAATTTATTCCAAGCATTTACCGGAGTTGGCTTCAGGAATTTTAAGTACTGTGTAAACTACAGATCACCTCCCTAAATGCACTATGTCCAGCATTAGTTTTACATTTTAAAAGATGGGATATGGCATAGTTATCGAACTACTGCCGACTCCCCAGAAAGGCCCTGGGTACACAGGAAATGCCTTCAAGGGCCCTCCTAGTGCTGTCCAGAGCGGCTGCCCCTCAATGTGGCCCCCAACCTGTTCCTCCCTCCACAGCTATATTCTCCTTAAGACCCTTCCCCAGACACCTTTTCTAGAATTCAAAAACAGAACCTGAAAAAATCTGAGAATTTTTGAAGCCCAAGGATATAAACTAAGCCTCTTACAAAATACGATTGTCCTCCTTCTCCAGTGCTGTAAGCAAGCTCTGACTCACTTCCCCTCCTAGATAGGATTTCCTCCTGCATGTACTCCCAGTGCAAAGGGATTCTTTGAATGCCTTTGACATTACCCCCGCTTCTACAGTTTGTGTCTCTTAATATTCTTAGGCCTTGCTGAAGGTGTTTCTAGCCGCATGACACCATCTCCATAGCTTTTGGCATTACCCATACTGGCCTCACTTCTGGGGTAGTACCTGGGGATTAGTCACCCAGCATCTTCCATAGGCTTCACTAGGCATAGATTAAGTTGTTCCATGTCTAAGAAATCTCCATCGTCAGAACTCAGGCTCCCCCTAGCCTAGGCAGGCAGGCCTGCAGCAACCTCCAAAGCAGGGAGAGTTCTGCATCTTTCAGGAAGTATCAATGACAATTGACCCTTCATATCCACAGGGAATTGGTTCCAGGACCCACCAGATACCAAAATCTGCAGATACTCAAGTCTCCTAATAGAAAATGGTACTTGCTATTATATATAATATATATAATACTATGGTATTTGCATATGACTTACACATATCCTCCTGTATACTTTAAATCATCTCTAGATTACTTATAATACCTGATATGATGTAAATGCTATGTAAATAGTTGTAAATATAATGTAAATGCTGTGTAAATGTAAATGCTATGTGAAGAGTTGCCAGTGTGCATCAGAGTTTGCTCTTTGGAACTTTCTGGAATTAAAAAAAATATTTTCCATCTGTGATTGGTTGAATTCATGGATGCTGAACTGACAGATATGAAGGGCCAACTGTACATTTAGTGTCAGTCTAAGCGAAAGTTACAACTTAGAAAGTGAGCAAAGCAGACTTACAGGAGTACACAGGACATACACATCCTAATCATGTACTTTAAGTATTCTCACATGATCGAGGCTAAACTAAACTATAGACCCTACTAAGACCTCTCAAGGAGGTAGTCACAACTCTCCAACATCTGTTCTTGACAATTAATCATCACAAAATACAAAAAATATCAATTATACATATATAGGTATGTCTATGATCTATTCATATTTCACCCTGAACATTGGAGGGTAGTACATAAGGTGTATTTTGTTGCTTTCATGAGTGTGAGAGTTTCTGGTGAGAATGATCCCATTAAAGTAAGTTCATTTTATTAAATCTTACAACGTTTTTCTGTGATAGATGAAAAGAAACATAATCTTAGCTTTTAGTTTGTCAGACATCTTACGTTCTAATTGAGGAACACAGGGAACAAACACAAAAAACAAACAAATGTGATCATTTCAAGTAATTCTAAGTGCCCTGAGATAAAATAAGGCTCTATAGGAGAAAGCACCTGGGGATTGGGGTTGGCAGGCAGGGCACTGCTTGAGCAAGGGCATGAAGAAATCTCCACCAAGGGGCCATTTGAACTGAGACCTGAATGAGAGGGAGGCTGGCACACAAAGATCTGAGGGTCTGAAGAGTCCTCCAAGCTGTCAGGACAGCAGGAGCAATGGTCTTGAGATGAGAATGAGTGTGGCTGAAAGGCCAGTGAGTCTGGAGTGTAGAGAGCAAAAGGAAGAGGGGTTTCAGGGGTGGTCAGAGGGGAAGGCAGGATCCAGATCATGGTGGCCACTTTGAATTTCATTATTTTAAGCATAATTAAAAGACATAAGAGAGCTTTAGCGGAGGGGGTGGGTGTATGTGTGACATGAATCTGATTTATGCTTTAGTAAATTTACTTCTGCTCTGTACAAGATAGACAATAGGGGTCAGGGAAGCAATTCAAATGAGAGATTATGGGGCCTTGGACCATGATTGGAGATATAGTTTAGAAGTTGTACAATAGATTGGATGTAGAGCTTCAGGAAAGGAGAAGTATCAATAATGACTCCAAGGTTTATAGTCAGAGCAATTGAGTGGCTCATAATGCCATATATAGAAAGGGAGAAAGTTTGGTCATGATGGAGAGGAAGTGATCTGAGAGAAGGAAGAAAAATCAAGTTCAATGTTGACACTGCTGATTGTGAGGTACCTGTTAGTCATATGAGTGAGGATGTTGAGATGAGTATTTGAATCTGGAGCTCAAAAGCATGTCAGAGCTAGATAAATAACTGCAATGGTCAACAGCATAAAGGTAAGTCTTAAATCTATGAGACTGGTTGAGATCACATTGGGAGAATGTAGATGAATTAGAAAGTCAAGAACAGAGTCCTGGGGCTCCCCAACACTTAAGGAGAAGTGGAGAGAAGGAAGCATGAGAAGAGCCCAAGGCAGAGCCACTGGGGTATAGGAGCAGTTCCTTCCTCCAAATGCTGCTGAGAGCTCCCACAGGAGGAGGGCAGAAAGCTGACTCCTGGCTTTGGCATTGGCAACCTTGATCAAAGCCTTTCTAGTGTAATGAAGGGGACAAAAGTTTGGTTGGATTGGTTTTAAGTGATATTGAGAAGTGAGGAAAGGGAAACGATAAGTCATAACAATCATTTCAAGGATTTTCCTCTGAAGGGAAGCACAGATGTGAGGCTGGACCCAAAATGCGAAGAGGTGTCAAGAGACTTTTTAACATGGATGCTATTGATTCTTGTTTGTTCACTGATGGAAGTGAATATAAGACATAGAGAGAAATTAAGGAAGAAAGACGGAGATGAAATAATTGCAGGAGCAAAGTCCTTGAGATAAGCACAAGGGATGAAATTCAGATCATAAATGAAGGACTTGGCCTTAGAAAGAAGCAGGTACACTTCCTTTTAAAAAGAAGCAAAGTGATTTCAGTTCAGTAACTTTAAGCTCTTGAGTCCCAACGAAGAATAAGTGGATAGGTAGGTTTAGCAAGTATTGGAATTTTAATAAGTATGCATGATCGAGGAAGAAAGAGGCACAGTTGTTAAGGGTATTTGCAAAGGAGTGTTTATGCTGCTGGGCCAGGAATCTCAGCTAAGAAAGGAAGTGAGAATATGTGTGTGTAGGAGGTGGTGGTGGTGGTGATGAATAGTGAAAAAGTGGAGGTGGGCCAATAGATTGTCAGTCATGCTAGTGTCACAGTACTATTTGAGGGGGATAATAGAACAGTAACAGGAAGGATAGCAGATGGTGGTCAAAGAGGAAGGTGCCTAAACTTGAGATTTTGGAAGTTGTTCAGTTGCTGTTAATGACAAGGTCTAACGTATGGCCATGAGTGTGTGTAGCCGACCTCTAGAGGAAAAGGTCTTTGGAGGAAAGGGGATCAAAGAAATAAGAGGCCCAGATGTTAGCTGGATCATCAACATAGAGGATGAAGTCACCATGAATGATGACAGTGGGAAGGGGGTCAGTAAGCAAGGTGCCCAAGCCATCTCTGAATGACCGAGAGAAACTGGGAGGTCAGTAGGCTCAAGAAATGAGGAGGAGTGATGAGTAATGAAGTCTGATGACATTTATTTCAAAGTAGGGTTTTGAAGAAGAATAGAGGAAGCAGCAAAGAGAGCAAGGACACCCACTGCACCTCTAAAACTTGTGATATGTAGGGTGTAGAATAAAAATATCTTCTTCTTGCGAGAGCTTCAAGGAAAGCAGGATCCTCAGAACAACACCAGATGTCAATGAAAGCAAAAAGGTGGTGGGAACTTTCAGATGGGGAAAGAGGAGAGGAAACTTCAACAAGTTACTTAATGTTTATTAATGTTCAGGGGGACAGCTAAGACGTACTCCAAACTTTTGCTCCAGTCTCATCAGGGTTATTTGCCTGGGATCCACAAACCTTCACAGCATTCCACAGAGCCTGTCGTGTTTGTGTTAAGTGAGTCCTAGGACTAAAGACCATACTATAGAGATGGTCTGTCTGGAGATCAAATGGCTCTGAAAGATTTGTAATTGTAAACGGTGCCACAAGTCTGCCTACAAAAGGTTATAATGTGGGACTCACATAACACATGCTGTAACCCAACTAAAGGATGCCTGCAATGAAGGGAAGGCCCTATGGAATGCTGGCGGTCCTGACAGCCCACTCTCTGGTCACACTTCTCTCCTGGAACTGATCCCGGTCACCTGAACTCAAATATCATGTTTTCAAAGAACTCAATATGTAAAGGAAGAAACCCAGAAGCTATTAGGTTTGAGGCCAGAAAAGTTAAATGTTCTAGGAAGGTTCTGAGCCATTTAGTAAAAGGACACTTCAGTCTTCAAGACCAGCCACCTTTCTGTTTTGTGGTATTTTTAGAGTAGTAATAGTCACTGCTCATGCCTAAATGAGGAATCTCAAGGTCATTATGCCTGGATCCTAATATCTGTGATAATAAGCATGTGAAAGTAGCTACACTTCAATAATAAGTTGTAGGGAAGATTTCATAATATTTTATACTGACATAACATTTTCAACTGACAGAAAACAAGTGGCAGAATTCTGAGGAAGTATTTGCTCCTAGGCGGAGTATACAAAGTTTTAGTATAAAGGAAAATATTTTGTCCAAAAGTATTAGTTTAAAAATGGGCTTCAAATGGAAGTGATTTCAGTACTATGATTGAGCATATATACATAATTTGTTCTATTTTCTTGATTAAATTAATTGATACATTCAGGCAAATGACCTGTTAATTCTGTCAAATATTTGATTTTTTTAAAAACTCTGTTCGAGTTAAAGGATTTGATGACTTGAGTCCAAACATGCACATCATCTTGGTGGAGGCATCTACTTGCTTCATAGGGATGAAAACTTTAGTTTACATTCCTTAGATTAGACTGATTTAGAGGAATTGAGGGGGTTTGGTGATATTTAATATACATTTATGAGAACAAATTTCTGCCATTACAGAAAGTGATAAGAAACCAGAAGTGGGAACCAATATAAAAGTAACAGCAACTGACATTTGTAATGATTTTAAAAAAGAGAAAAAAAAAAAAAAAGAATTGGTGAAGTTAACCAAGTAGTGATGATCTGAGAACAATGTTCTTTTGTCCAAGGTTAGCATAGATTTGAAAATCTGGTGGAGAACTCAACTGACACACAAGCGCTGTATTGCAGATTGCCCCCATTAGTTAGTCATGTCTCTGTGGTAGTGATGCTCTTATTGTTCTTTTGTGTTCTTTGTTACATGTGCAACCATAGACCACAGTAAATATCCATATTTGCTGACAGAGCCCTTTCCTACTCCTTGGTGTATTAGAACTTACTTATCTCACATCTCCAGAAGCTTTCAACTCAAGGAAATAGATAAATTTGGTGATTAAAAGAGTTGTGAAATATAACACTTGATAAATTCAGGGAAAAAAATTCTTCTTTTCCATGCCCCACAGGTATACTAAGAGGCATTCAAAGAGCCAGTGGAATGTAGGGATGAAGGAAAAGCCTGTGAAGTCTTCCAGGAAAACCCAGCTTTTCTGTAATAGAAACAGAATTTCATTCACCATTATTACAATTGAACAAAAAGGTATCCTAAGCCTTGATTAACTGCTTGCTGTCTGAATTCTTAGTGTTTTCTGAGAGCTATCTGCCATGACTTTTAAAAATCCCAATTAGAGTTTATGAAAAAACTGTTCATTTTATTGGTAAGGCTTTGATATCTAAACTTATATTTTACCTGCATATCTTTCTTATTTGAAGGCATATGAAAAAACATAAAAGTTTTCTACTCTGGTTTGGTTTCATAGCATGAGGCAGCATGCCTACCTGAATTAGACATTTATAGGTTGAAATCCTTTTTTTTTTTTTTTAACCTATGATATGGGGAAGATAACTCCTAAGTCAGGTTTCTTTTTTTGAGCCTCACCTAATATAAAGCATGAACAGCCCCAAAATCACAGTAAGCACTCAATAAATGTAGGTATTACTAGCATTATTATCTGAAACCATCTGTCTCACTATTGTGACAACCTTCCAACTGGTTTCTTGCTTCTACTATTCCTTCTCTACAGAGTAGCCAGAGTGACTTTTTTAAACATATAAATTAGATCATGTCATTTCTCTACTTAAAACTTCCAGTGGCTGCCCATTGCTCTTAGAACAAACTGCGAGCACTTTGCTGTGGCCCACAGTGTTGCAGCACCTTCTCTGTGATCTAGCCCCTGCTTACCTTTCTCATAAGGCTTCTTGCCTTTCACTCTTCTCCTCACTCTCTGCTATGATATCTAATGTCTTTTTGTTCCTCAAATGTGCCAAGGTTATTCCCATTGCGGTGCCCTTGTATTTCCTCTTCCAGGTCACTGTTCTCCCAGATTAGCTGGCTCCTGGTCATTGTCATTTAGGTCTTAGATCTAATGTCGCTTCCTTGAATAATCCTTCCAATCAGTCTTAAATAGCTCTCCTTCTACCCCACGAACACTTCATCCAGTGACTCTGTTTTATTTTCCTCATAGCACTATCACTATGTAAAATTATCTTGTTAGCTGACTTGATAATTGTTTTATTGCCCAGATTCCCCAGTAGAATATAAACTCCATGAGCAATATTTTCTCTTTAGCAAATAATAAATGTTCAATAAAAAGCTGCTAACAAGTGAATCAGTGAAGGAGTGAAGGCACTCATGAAATTCTTATAATCCTTAAAACAAAAATAAGTTATATTTTAATTAAGATGTGGGTGTGCTTGTATGTGCAGAATATAAAGATTTTTAGTGGATTGTCATGGGTAAAAAAATCAATTGTGACAGGGTTTCACAATGCTAAGAAAATTCAATAGCCTTTCCCATGAGTCCAGAGCCTTAGGGAACACTAATGGAAGTGATCTGGCTTTGATACGTGTGCTTAGTTCAGACTAAATTAAGGCTTAATGTTCATCCTTCTTTCTAGGTATGGTAGAATCCCATACTCATATGGGCAATAATATGGAACAGGAATGAAGATGAGAGGACCTCCATCATGTGTATTTATTTCCTCAGCATTTGATTCACTGAAAAGACAAAAGAAATGGGAGGTTTTACTGATCTGAGGAAGTCTGAGCTCTCCCATGTTTCTGTCTTTCCAGGTAACCACACAGCCTCATCCTGGGGGATGGAGAGATGATAAAACATAATTGGCCTCTTTCCAAACTCCTTAGAATAGAAGTTCATGGAAAGACACACGGACATGTGTAGACCCATCTTCAGAATGCCATGTCTGCTGTCCAAATACACATTGACCTCTGCCTTTTCAAAGGCAAAATTTGATCCATTAATGTTCTCCAGTGTTGGTTTCATAAAGCATTTGGATAGGCCCTTCTTCACAAATGAATAAAAATGAGTAAAGTCCTCAGAATCAAAGGAAAGCCAGGACTGGCTTCCAGAAGCACGAGGCAACCCAGAGAGTCCATCTGCAGCCAAACCATGCAACAGACCCAGACACAGCTTAGAGGCTGGCAACAAGTCTGCCTGCAGGATCTGCCAAGGAGCCAGATGCTGTTGCTTCCAAAGCTTGGCATCAGGGCCCCTGATTGCCATCCAACAAAGAGGAAAAATAGGAATGATATAATGTGGTGGGATAAAACACATCCCACCTCAACCTTTTTTATTACTCACTGGAAAAAAATATGGAAGATATTTATGGGAAAGTACCAATGTTTTTGGAAATATTGTACATACATTAGCTACAACACTATTTTTGCCAAATGGGAAATATATTTAAAATATGCAGTCTGCGTCTGTCTAAAAATAAATTGTCATCTTTTCTGATCAATGTATATGTCCAGGATATGGAAATGACTCTGCTAATTGAGGATGCTGTCAACTAGTGCACTTGTAAGTTACCAAGAAGTAAAGTTGTGAAGAAGTCTGTCTGTGTATGTGCATAAAATAGCAATTAATGTTGTTGTCATATGAAGTGAGTTTAAGAAAGATTGGGCTTTGAAAAAGAACTATCCAATGAAGGTGGAGTGTTGGATTTCATGGTTATATAAAGTATTAGGAGTTATGTTAGGTTGGATGAGATAAGATGTTTATGAAAAAGTAGAATGTGGTGAAGAATTGTGTTTGCCAAAGCTCCAGGGTGATATTAATAACCCACTATATATGACAAAGTACTGGTATACAGTGAAAATTCATTGTCATTCCTCTTCATCTGTTTAAATTAGCAAATTAATATCACTTTTGATAATCCTTGTGAAATTTCTATTGTTTTGAGAGTGACTCAGAATTCCACATCTAAAAATTAGAAAAACAAGGCAGTAAAGGGATTGTATCTTCTTTGTCAGGTGAGGTGAGGATGTAACCAATACCAGTGTGCTTCCACTTTTCCCTGGATTCACGCTCACCTGAAATTCCACCCTTGAAATCACTGCAGGCTTCGGCAGTACAAGCGGAGTTGATTCCAGGCTTCAGCTAAAATGCATATTGCCTCAGCACATTATCACAGGCAAATTCGTCATCTTAGGTTGTTGACAGACATTTGAAAACAAGGGACAATCTGTGGGTGAGCAAGGACACGGTGAGGGCATCAGGTAAGGCAATCCTGGAGCCCGTTACTGACTGAGGGATGTAGGGGTCAGTGCTCTAACCACGTGCAACCCTGGGGAAAATTCATCCTCTTCACTGCTTGGCCAGGTTGGAGCATCATTTCATTTTCTGTCTCAAAACTGAGAATCTAGCACAAATACCTAAAAGAAACAAGTTTTTGGTATAAATTGCAGCTGTTTGCTTTCTAAGTTATCCATTTAAATGTAATCATTGCAACTCAAATATTATTTCTTAACCCAAGATGCTTGGGTTTCTCAAATGAATGAAAAAAGGCAATCAATTAGAATATGAAAGATCATTCCAGACAGGAAAGACAAGGTTTTCCATTTTATTTTAATTTTTTTGATATTTCATACTGCTCTCAGACTTCACAGAAAGGAAAATAACCCAAAGAAATATAGCGTTTTCATGTAGAAATTCCTAAAGACCTTCTCAAGTCCCTAGACCCTGTTTCAGAGAAAATCATTGCTTTGAAGGGAAGCCTGAAAAGGCTTGGGCTCAATTGCCTGCCCCATTCTTGGGAAAAATGTATACACACAGACACAAGAACTTGTCCACTACAGCCCACACATCCTTCAAATAAATACCCAGGGAGAGATTAGTAGACTCTTCTTAATTTTCAGATTTTGAAAGATCAGGCTATCAGGGTTCTCTTCCTTTTTGATCCTCCAATCAACCAGGATGTCGATTGCTGGAACAAGGCAAGTCGGTACCGATTTTTTACTCACTATAGTATCTATGTGAAAAGAATACCAGGTAAGGAAAAACTGAGAAAATGTTTTTATCTCAAATTTGACCTTCTCACTATTTACTGATTCTCATTAGCTCCCCCAAAAAGTGGAAAAGAGGGTCAGACTATAATACCAGTAAAACCAAAGAGATTTTCAAAAGTTTATGTTTGATACATTTCCAAATTGAAGCAGGAGATCAGGTTTAGCTCAGGTTAAAAATGTTATGATATAAACACAAATTCATCACCGTTACAGTCTGCAAATCGTGCGTACATTCCAGAGGGTCAGGCAAAGGCCCACGATTTGTGTCACTGCAGAGAATGATAAATCACTGTTGAAGACATAACAAGCAGAATCACTGCCACCGTGTAATAGATCATGATGCACCCCAATCTCTTCCAAACACTATTTACAGTTATCAGGGGTTGAGGACGGCAAAGCACAAATGGATATTAATCTTTACACTCCCAGCCCTCGGCCAACTCAGGGTTCCTGCTTCTTAGAGCCTGCCCACGATTTCCAACAATGTGATAAGCTCTAGTTATGTGCAGTCTGTCCAAAAGGGATCAAATATAAATATTTCCAAAAAGAAAGTGTTTCAAATCTCATAAATCAAAGCCTGTGAGAACTCTGTCACTGTAGCATTCTGGAAGGGATTGCTTTGTGAGAATTTGTTCCAGAAAGGAGCTGCTGAAGTAAATGAATGAGGCTATGTTATGGGAAGAAGACGGGGGAGAGGTAAGGGTGGAGCCAGCCACAGGGAACTGCAGCAGAGAGGCTTTCCCACCACAGAGCCCTGGCACTTGAACTGGAACCTTTTCTCTAAAGGCTATAATGTAACTGCTATTTTATCTTTATATACCCTGGCTTCCTAACTACAGATTAAATGGGTGTTTGTCTCCCTGACATCCAACATATGGCCTCAGGTCAGGTCTATGTTCACACCTTCTTAGTCCCTAGACTTATTTCTGAAGATTCCAAACCTCGCCCTATACCACATATATCAAAATGTACCCACATCCCACATTTGAAGGTATTTTTTTGCTATAAAAATAAAGTTTAGAATTATACTTTTGCTTTTGAAATTATATGGCTATGAGTAATTTAAATCATGATTGGTGATGGTTTCCTGGCAGCTCCTGTGTCTACATAGGAATTCTTGTAAAGAGAAAATCTATACATTGTGTTCAAGTGTAGTGTAATTTTTATTAATACTAAATTTAACGATTAAAGAAATGGTGGTTATCATATCATGTTCCTCAAAATAAGTATTTATTAATTTCATTTTTATAGTTTTCTTTTGAGACAATAAATTTTTCAGTTCTCAGATATTTTCTTGGCCCCTAAATACCTTGTTGAGTGGTTAATGTTTGGAATTAGCTGTCCCAAATCCTGAAGAGCAAAAGCATAGCTTGAGGGGATTCCATCCATTAAACTCTGCATCCCTATGACCTGAGTTCCCCCAGATCTCCAGTTTCTCTGTAGGTCTCTGACAATAGAGCACACAAAACTCATTTTGGTGGCCAAGGAAACTATCTTATGGTGGAAGGGGATACCAGGGGGCAGTATGCAGCTCGCTGTAGTGATCTGTCACGAGGATGGCTCCAAAGAGTCAAAGAACAAGACAGTCCCTTTTGTGTTGCCTATTTTTTGATATCCTTTTCAATAGACCTTTAACCTTGAGATGATGGCTTCTTCTGGCAGAGGCTTCATCTTTGTCTTTCTAGGCCCAAGACATGTTTCTGAATTTACACTCCGTCTATTGGCTCGGCAGTGAGTTTCCTTAGGATTTAGGCTCTAGGCACAACATTTCCAACATTTCTAACCTTGGTAGAAACTAAGAGAATGTGCCAGCACCTCCTTCTCAGCTCAGTTCGGGGGAGTATCTCTCTGATTTGTCTCCCTAATTTATTCTACTTTCAGAACAGTGCAGAGAGATACAGCCTAAGATGTATATTTTAACTACCTCCTCAGTTAAAATAGGCAGAACTAGGAGTTCTTCCTTCTGTCTTTTTTTTTTTTTTTTTTGTCTCCGGTCACACTGGTGGGCTCCACTCTCCTCTTCTGTACTGTGGAGGCCCCACCTTGGATCAGGGCCCATCTTTTTTGCCTTAGTCTGTTCATGTGGGCATGACTGTGATCATGCAGATTTACCTCTCTTGTCTTCTGGAGTGTTTTGTTTTTCACAAAAACACCTCTGGCTTTGTATCAATCCACCCCATGGGCATTGCCACACTCTGCCCTGTAGCTATCTCACCTTTCCCCTCTCAGCACGCAGACCCACACTCACAAAGCTAGTTCGCAATGGCCAAATCACACTAAGCATTTTATTTATTTATTTTTATAAATTTATTTATTTTTGGCTGCGTTGGGTCTTTGTTGCTGTCCGCGGGTTTTCTCTAGTTGCGGTGAGCGGGGACTACTCTTCATTGTGGTGCACAGGCTTCTCATTGCGGTGGCTTCTCTTGTTGCAGAGCATGGGTTCTAAGCACACGGGCTTCAGTAGTTGTGGCATGAGGGCTCAGTAGTTGCGGCTAATGGGCTCTAGAGTTCAGGTTCAGTAGTTGTGGCGCATGGGCTTCATTGCTCCGTGGCACGTGAGATCTTCCCAGACCAGGGCTCGAACCCATGTCCCCTGAATTGGCAGGCGGATTCTTAATCACTGCACCACCAGGGGAGCCCACACTAAGCATTTTAAAGGCAACCCTCAATGATTTCTCCCTGGACTTTTAAAATACTCAAGACAACATTTTTATATTTTACTTTCTCTTGGTTTTCTTCCTACTTCCCTGGTCATTCCTAGTAAGTCACTTATGGAGCTGTCATATTCTCAGGAGGCCCACCCTGACACCCTATTTACAACTGCAAGCTTCACCCTCACCCCCTCCAGCATTTCGACCCCTAAGGTGGTTCTGTTTTTTATTCTTTAAAACACCTGCTGCCTTTTAACTTACAGTGTAATATACTTATTTGTTTTGATGTTTTATTACACAATTAAAAAATCTCCTCACCAGAATGTAAGCTTTATAAGGACAAGGATTTTTGTCTGTTTGTTCTCTGATGTAACACAAACATCTAGAACATAACATGGCACATAAGGATAATCAACAAATATTTGTAGAACAAATAAACAATACTTCTTCCATCCCCTAAGGTGGGGAATTTGATAAAAATTTCTCCCAACTGGTGCTATAACCTCTCTCTCTTTTTTTTTTTTTTTTTTTTTTTTTTTGCGGTACGCGGGCCTCTCACTGTTGTGGCCTCTCCCGTTGCGGAACACAGGCTCCGGACGCGCAGGCTCAGCGGCCATGGCTCACGGGCCTAGCCACTCTGCGGCATGTGGGATCCTACCAGACCGGGGCACGAGCCCATGTCCCCTGCATTGGCAGGCGGACTCTCAACCACTGCGCCACCAGGGAAGCCCCAAGCGCTATAATCTCTTGATTAACATTTATAAACATATCCAAGGTATTTCATCTGAAAGTCTTTTGGGATTCCCAGGTCCTTGACTTCCTGGTCAGACTGAAAATTCAGCCACCTCATTAGCTGTGTAAACATTGCAGATGGGAGAGAAGCCATCATCCAGACAGGATTTAGGGATGTGTGTTACCTGTGTCTCAGGTAACTAATGTATTGAACAAGCATACCCAATAGGTTTCTTACTTCATTGGAACACGTTTTGTTTGTTTGTTTAATTAAGACTTCACTAATAGCAGGAATGACGACAACAAATGTAACAATACATTTATTTTTCTCAGAGTGCTCTTCAAATTGTGCCTCAAACAACTTACAAATATGGCTATCAAAGAGAAGTCAAACTGAAGAGTAGAAATTCCATCTATTTGGCTTTGCTTCAAAAGGCAGAACTAAGACCAATAGGCAGATATCACAGAAAGGTGTTTGAGTATAAGGAAAAAGGTTCTAGCAATTAGACCTATTAAGAAATGAAATGGTTTCCTTGAATATGGAGGGTTCCAGTTCCTGGAAGAGTTTACACAGGGACCAAACACCACGTGTCGGGGACCCTGTGAGAGCATTCCTGTAACAAGCGGACGGTCAGACAGAGTGACCTTGGAGGTCCTTCCTGGGCTGAGAGTCTGTGAGATCATGGGTTATAATGGTCACTTCCATCACTCACTTCTCTTAGACGACAAGGAATGGAACGTTACCTTAGCAGGACAGTGTGTAAACTGAGGCACGAAAAAAATGAACACATGACCCACATTTTCAGAGTGAAAATTCATAAAAAGAACACCCATATTTCTGAATCCCATTTTCCCTTCACATCAGATATAATTAGCTTTCAAAGTGAAAAGTATCAATCAAATGTGAAAGGCAAGGCAGAAGTGTTTCCATATTCTTTCCAGTTGGGTAAAAAGGAAACAGCTCCTAGCAATCAAAATTCACTTCACAGAACTCAAAAGTAAGTTGAGATCACCTGTGAGGGATAATCAACAATTTTTAATTGCCTTTCAGAGTAGTCAACAGAGTTCCAATAGGGAGAGAATTGGGAACCGATAAAGTGAGTATCAGAGGTGCTCACATGAGCAGTGTAGACTCACAAGCTTAAAGCCTGAGAGACCACTGTCTCTGGGCATGGAAAGAGCTGATCTGAAAGCTTAGAATTATACCCAATACCACCAGCATGATGCTTCTCAGTTAGGTGTTTGTAATAGTAGGAATCCGCAGTCCCTTCTACAAGCTCTTGAAAGAATCATGAAAAATTATTTGTTTTGAACCTATCTATAAATTATATTTGTGTCCCATGAAGCAGTGCATCTAGGGAACCTTAAAATCAATTCCAAAATACCTAATACCACAGTTGCTGCCGCCCCTCGCCTTGCTTCTCCTAGACATAGTGACAAGGGCTGGAAGATTCAAGGAGAGCTTTGTGTCTTCCAGGCTCCAAGAACTCTTAGTAATCTCCAAGACGGGAAAATAAGAAGTTGGGAGAGGCTGAAATTATATAGAATTTACTTTCAGAATTGGAAAGACCCAATAAGATTTCTTTATATTACTCTTTACATTCTAGATATTTCCAAGTGAATCAAACACAATGAGACTATGAGTTCCTTTAGGATCTTTTCTCTAGGAAATCCCAAGACTTAAAATTTTGAGGGACATTCTTCTTATGAAGTAGAGGGATTATGATCTATAAGAAAGATATAAATTCTAAAGACAAAAAGATGCCATTAAAGAAACTCACTGCTTTGGAGATTTATCCCATAAAAGATCCTAGGATTCCAAATTGAAAAGTCACATAAACCCATCACTGCAGTCTTGAGGAAAGGAGTTTTTCTCTTTCTATGTAATACACAACTGTGTTGAGTAAAGGACTTCTTGGGTTCACACTACTTCTCCCTCCTTCTCTGCTCCCTGAATGTCCTTCCTCCCTACATGGGCTAAGATGTAACTTGGCCAGACACCCTCAAGTGTTTCAGTGAGGTTTCTAAAATTTTTTTTAGTTTTCTACAATTTTTAAAGGTTACTTTCCATTTACAGTTATTACAAAATATTGGCTATTTTCCCGGTGCTGTACAACACATCCTTGAGCCTATCTTATATAGTTTATACCTCCCACTCCCTCTTCCCTATAGTGCCCCTCCATCCCTCCCCACTGGTAACCACTAGCTTGTTCTCTATATCTGTGAGTCTTCTTTTTTGTTATATTCACTAGTTTGTTGTATTTTTAGATTCCACATATAAGTGATATCACACAGTATTTGTCTTTTTCTGTCTGACTTTTATTTCACTTAACATAATGCCCTCTAAGTCCATCTATGTTGCTGCAAATGGCAAAATTTCATTCTCTTTTTATGGCTGAGTAGTATTCCACTGCATATATATATATATATATATATATATATATATATATATATATATATATATATATATATATATATATATATATATATATATATATATATAACATCCTCTTTATCCATGCAACTCCAGATAGACACTTAGGTTATTTCCATGTCCTGGCAATTGTAAATAATGCTGCTATGACCATGGTGCATATATCTTTTTGAATTAGTGTTTTTGCTTTTGTGATATGTATATCCAGGAGTGAAATTGCTGGGTTATATACTGGTTCTATTTTTAGTTTTTTGAGAAACCTCTGTACTGTTTTCCACAGTGGCTGCGCCAATTTACATTCCCACCAACAGTACACAAATATTCCCTTTTCTCCACATCCTGGAGTGAGTTTTCTTTTTTTTTTTTTTTAACCCATTTGCCCTTGAGTTGGTAAGAGAGATGGTCCTGAGGAAAAATGATCTACCTGTTTTAGTTCTTCAATCAACTATAAGATGAATCCCTTCTAAAATTAAGAGGCTTGCTGGAAGTAAATTGGAAAATTGATATGCATTTCCTTTTCATTGGCCATCACCCCTCATTAGTGATTCTCTTTGAGCTAGTGAGTACTAATTGTCAGGGTTCTCTCTCCTCACTCTTTCTTTCCTCAAATGATCACTTTTTGTTCAAATTCACAAAGTTGGCATCCTGTTTCTTTTTGCTCTTTGAAGGATGTGGCACAGGGGCTTAGCTGCTCTCAGTACCTTAAATTTTGGCATTTGGAAGACAAAGCTCTGTCCTGCAAACTATCAATCACTGGCACTGAACTGTGACCATTTCCTTACATGGAGGGTATGTTTGGAAAAGGGAAATATCTAGAGGAGATGTCAGCAAACTATGTCTCGTAGACCAAATCTGACCTGCCACCTGATTTTTGTTTTGAATTTTATTTTATTTATTTTTTATACAGCAGGTTCTTATTAGTTATCTATTTTATACATATTAGTGTATATATATCAATCCCAATCTCCCAATTCATCCCACCACCACCACCCACCCCCCACCGCTTTCCCCCCTTGGTGTCCATAC
Source organism: Mesoplodon densirostris (assembly GCF_025265405.1). NCBI lineage: Eukaryota > Metazoa > Chordata > Mammalia > Artiodactyla > Ziphiidae > Mesoplodon > Mesoplodon densirostris. The sequence goes on along the minus strand of NC_082662.1, from coordinate 127,319,992 downwards.
GTTTCTTCTCTACATCTGTGTCTCAACTTCTGCCCGGCAAACTGGTTCATCTGTACCATTTTTCTATGTTCCACATATATGAGTTAATATACGATATTTGTTTTTCTCTTTCTGACTTACTTCACTCTGTATGACAGTCTCTAGATCCATCCACATCTCTACAAATTACCCAATTTCATTCTTTTTTATGGCTGAGTAATATTCCATTGTATATATGTACCACAACTTCTTTATCCATTCATCTGTTGATCGGCATTTAGGTTGCTTCCATGACCTGGCTATTATAAACAGTGCTGCAATGAACATTGGGGTGCATGTGTCTTTTTGAATTGTGGTTTTCTCTGGGTATATGCTCAGTAGTGGGATTGCTGGGTCATATGGTAATTCTATTTTTAGTATTTAAGGAAACTCCATACTGTTCTCTATAGTGGCTGTATCAATTTACATTCCCACCAACAAAGCAAGAGGGTTCCCTTTTCTCCACACGCTCTCCAGAATTTGTTGTTTGTAGATTTTCTGATGATGCCCATTCTAACTGGTGTGAGGTGATACCTCATTGTAGATTTGATTTACATTTCTCTAATAATTAGTGATGAGCAGCTTTTCATGTGCTTCTTGGCCATCTGTATGTCTTCTTTGGAGAAATGTCTATTTAGGTCTTCTATCCATTTCTGGACTGGGTTGTTTGCTTTTTTAATATTGAGCTGCATGAGCTATTTATATATTTTGGAGATTAATCCTTAGTCTGTTGATTTGTTTGCAAATATTTTCTCACATTCTGAGGGTTGTCTTTGCATCTTGTTTATGGTTTCCTTTGTTGTGCACAAGCTTTGAAGTGTCATTAGGTCCCATCTGTTTATTTTTGTTTTTATTTCCATTACTCTAGGAGGTGGATCAAAAAGAATCTTGCTGTGATTTATGTCAAGGAGTGTTCTTCCTATGTTTTCCTCTAAGAGACTTATAGTGTCTGGTCTGACATTTAGGTCTCTAATCCATTTTGAGTTTATTTTTGTGTGTGGTGTTAGGGAGTGTTCTAGTTTCATTCTTTTACATGTAGCTGTCCAGTTTTCCCAGCACCACTTATTGAAGAGACTGTCTTTTCTCCATTGTATATCCTTGCCTCCTTTGTCATAGATTAGTTGACCATAGGTGCGTGGGTTTATCTCTGGGCTTTCTATCCTGTTCCATTGATCTATATTTCTGTTTTTGTGCCAATACCATATTGTCTTGATTACTGTAGCTTTGTAGTACAGTCTGAAGTCAGGGAGTCTGATTCTTCCAGCTCGGTTTTCTTCCCTCAAGACTGCTTTGGCTATTCGGGGTCTTTTGTGTCTTCATACAAATTTTAAGATTTTTTGTTCCAGTTCTGTTAAAAATGCCATTGGTAATTTGATAGGGATTGCATTGAATCTGTAGATTGCTTTGGATAGTATAGTCACTTTCACAATATTGAGTCTTCCAATCCAAGAACATGGTATATCTCTCCATCTGTTTGTATCATCTTTAATTTCTTTCATCAGTGTCTTATAGTTTTCTGCATACAGGTCTTTTGTGTTCCTAGGTTGGTTTATTTCTAGGTATTTTATTCTTTTTGTTGCAATGGTGAATGGGAGTGTTTCCTTAATTTCTCTTTCAGATTTTTCATCATTAGTGTATAGGAATGCAAGAGATTTCTGTGCATTAATTTTGTATCCTGCAACTTTACCAAATTCATTGATTAGCTCTAGTAGTTTTCTGGTGGCATCTTTAGGATTCTCCATGTTTAGTGTCATGTCATCTGCAAACAGTGACAGTTTTACTTCTTCTTTTCCAATTTGCATTCCTATTATTTCTTTTTCTTCTCTGATTGCCATGGCTAGGACTTCTAAAACTATGTTGAATAATAGTGGCAAGAGTGGACAATCTTGTCTTGTTCCTGATCTTAGAGGAAATGCTTTCAGTTTTCACCATTAAGAATGATGTTTGCTGTGGGTTTGTTGTATACGGTCTTTATTATGTTGAGGTAGGTTCCCTCTATGTCCACTTTCTGGAGATTTTTATCATAAATGGTGTTGAATTTTGTCAAAAGCTTTTTCTGTGTCTATTGAGATGATATATGGATTTTCTTCTTCAGTTTGTTAATATGGTATATCACATTGATTGGTTTGTGTATACTGAAGAATCCTTGCATCCCTAGGATAAATTCCACTTGATCATGGTGTATGATCCTTTTAATGTGTTGTTGGATTCTGTTTGCTAGTATTTTGTTGAGGATTTTTGCATCATATTCATCAGTGACATTGGTCTGTAATTTTCTTTTTTTGTAGTATCTTTGTCTGGTTTTGGTATCAGGATGATGGTGGCCTCATAGAGTGAGTTTGGTAGTGTTCCTTCCTTTGCAATTTTTTGTAAGAGTTTGAGAAGGATGGGTGTTAACTCGTCTCTGAATGTTTGATAGAGTTCACCTGTGAAGCCGTCTGGTCCTGGACTTTTGTTTGTTGGAAGATTTTTTTTTTTTTTTTTTTTGTGGTACATGGGCCTCTCACTGTTGTGGCCTCTCCCATTGCGGAGCACAGGCTCCACCACCATGGGTCACGGGCCTGGCCGCTCCGCAGCATGTGACATCTTCCCATACCGGGGCACGAACCTGTTCCCCTTCATCGGCAGCTGGACTCTCAACCACTGCACCACCAGGGAAGCCCTGTTGGAAGATTTTTAATCACAGTTTCAATTTCATTACTTTTCATTGGTCTGTTAATATTTTCTAGTTTTTCCTGGTTCAGTCTTGGAAGGTTATACCTTTCTAAGAATTTGTCCATTTCTTCCAGGTTGTCCATTTTATTGGCATAGACTTGCTTGTAGTAGTCTCTTAGGATGCTTTGTATTTCTTTGGTGTCTGCTGTAACTTCTCCTTTTTCATTTCTAATTTTATTGATTTGAGTCCTCTCCCTCTTTTTCTTGATGAATCTGGCTAAATGTTTATCAGTTCTGTTTATCTTCTCAAAGACCCAGCTTTTAGTTTTATTGATCTTTGCTATTGTTTTCTTTGTTTCTATTTCATTTATTTCTGCTCTGATCTTTATGATTTCTTTCCTTCTACTAACTTTGGGTTTTTTTGTTCTTCTTTCTCTAGTTCCTTTAGGTGTAAGGTTAGATTGTTTATTTGAGATTTTTCTTGTTTCTTGAGGTAGGTTTGTATTGCTGTAAACTTCCCTTTTAGAACTGCTTTTGCTCCATCCCATAGGTTTTGGATCTTTTTTTTTCATTGTCATTTGTCTCTAGGTATTTTTTGATTTCCTCTTTGATTTCTTCAGTGATCTCTTGGTTATTTAGTAACGTATTGTTTAGCCTCCATGTGTTCATGTTTTTTACATTTTTTTCCCATTTTGGTCAATTACTATCTTGATAGTAATTGATTTCTATCTCATAGTGTTGTAGTCAGAAAAGATGCTTGAAATGATTTCAATTTTCTTAAATTCAGCAAGGCTTGATTTTGACTCAAGATGTGATCTATCCTGGAGAATGTTCCATGTGCACTTGAGAAGAAAGTGTAATCTGTTGTTTTTGGATGGAATGTCCTATAAATATCAGTCAAGTCTATCTGGTCTATTGTGTCATTTAAAGCTTGTGTTTCCTTATTAATTTTCTGTCTGGATGATCTGTCCATTGGTGTAAGTGAGGTGTTAAAGTCCCCCACTATTATTGTGTTACTGTCGATTTCCTCTTTTTTAGCTGTTAGCAGTTGCCTTATGTATGAGGTGTTCCTAGGTTGGGTGCATATATATTTATAATTGTTATGGCTTTTTGTTGGATTCATCCCTTGATCATTATGTAGTGTCCTTACTTGTCTCTTGTAACATTCTTTTTTTTTTTTTTAAAGTAGAAGGAAGGATTTTATTTATTTATTTATGGCTGTGTTGGGTCTTCGTTTTGTGTGAGGACTTTCTCTAGTTGCGGCAAGTGGGGGCCACTCTTCATCGTGGTGCATGGGCCTTTCACTGTTGCGGGCTCTCTTGTTGCAGGGCACAGGATCCAGATGCACAGGTTCAGTAGTTGTGGCTCATGGGCCTAGTTGCTCTGCGGCATGTGGGATCTTCCCAGACCGGGGCTCGAACACGTGTCCCCTGCATTGGCAGGCAGACTCTCAACCACTGCGCCACCAGGGAAGCCCCAACATTCTTTATTATAAAGTCTATTTTATCTGATATGAGTAATGTTACTCCAGCTTTCTTTTGATTTCCATTTGCATGGAATATGTTTTTCCATCCCCTCACTTTCAGTCTGTATGTGTCCCTATGTCTGAAGTGGGTCTCTGGTAGACAGCATATATGTGGGTGTTGTTTTTGTATCCATTCAGTGAGCCTGTGTCTTTTGGTTGGAGCATTTAATCCATTCACATTTAAGGTAATTATTTATATGTATGTTCCTATTACCATTTTCTTAATTGTTATGGGCTTGTTTTTGTAGGCCCTTTTCTTCTCTTGTGTTTCCCACTTAGGGAAGTTCTTTTAGCATTTGTTGTAGAGCTGGTTTGGTGGTGCTGAATTCTCTTAGCTTTTGCTTGTCTGTGAAGCTTTTGATTTCTCCATCGAATCTGAATGAGATCCTTGCTGGGTAGTGTAATCTTGGCTGTAGGTTTTTCCCTTTCATCACTTTAACTATATTGTGCCACTCCTTTTTGGTTTGTAGGATTTCTGCTGAGAAATCAGCTGTTAACCTTATGGGAGTTCCCTTGTATGTTATTTGTCATTTTTCCCTTGTTGCTTTCAATAATTTTTCTTTGTCTTTAATTTTTGTCAGTTTGATTACTATGTGTCTCAGCGTGTTTCTCCTTGGGTTTATCCTGCCTGGGACTCTCTGCACTTCCTGGACTTGGGTGGTTATTTCCTTTCCCATGTTAGGGAAATTTTCATCTATAATCTCTTCAAATATTTTCTCCTGTCCTTTCTCTCTCTTTTCTCCTTCTGGGACCCCTATAACGTGAATGTTGTTGCATTTAATGTTGTTCCAGAGGTCTGGTAGGCTGTCTTCATTTCTTTTCATTCGTTTTTCTTTATTTTTTTCTGTGGCTGTGAATCCCACCATTCTGTCTTCCAGGTCACTTATCCGTTCTTCTGCTTCAGTTATTCTGCTATTGATTCCTTCTAGTTTAGTTTTCATTTCAGTTATTGTATTGTTCATCTCTGTTTGTTTGTTCTTTAATTCTTCTAGGTCTTTGTTAAACATTTCTTGCATCTTCTCGATCTTTGCCTCCATTGTTTTTCCGAGGTCCTGGATCATCTTCACTATCATTATTCTGAATTCTTTTTCTGGAAGGTTGCCTATCTCCACTTCATTTAGTTGGTTTTCTGGGGTTTTATCTTGTTCCTTCATCTGGTACAAAGTCCTCTGCCTTTTCATTTTGTCTATCTTTCTGTAAATGTCCTTTTTTTTTAAAGAAAAATTTATTTATTTATTTATATTTGGCTGTGTTGGGTCTTCATTGCTGCGCACGGGTTTTCTCTAGTTGTGGTGAGCAGGGTCTACTCTTCTTTGTGGTGCATGGGCTTCTCATTGCGGTGGCTTTTGTTGTTGCAGAGTACAGGCTCCAGGCATGCAGACTTTCTCTAGTTGTGGCAGCATGCAGGCTGCTCTTTGTTGTGGTATGCAGGCTCAGTAGTTGTGGCTCACAGGTTTAGCTGCTCTGTGGCATGTGGGATCTTCTTGGACTGGGGCTCGAACCTGTATCCTCTGTGTTGGCAAGCGGATTCTTAACCACTGCGCCACCAGGGAAGTCCCTTAATGAAATTCCTTTTTAAGAAATGCTTCCTCCCAGCTAGTTGTTACCACCCACTCCTCGCATTTCCTCCTTGCTGGTTGAAGGGCTGGTGTGCTGGCTTCCACGTTGTGCTCCTCTCTGAGGTCCTCAGGGACTAGGAGAGCTGGGAAAGCCTCAGGTAGAAGTCACCAGGGGAACCAGGGAACTGGACTCCCATCCATTCCAATTGCAACTCCTGTTACCTCTCTGAAGGCACAGAGAAGTATGAGGATGGTCACATCAGGGGACAGTTTTCTTGGGGACTATGAAGTAACTAGAATCAGCTCTCTCTTCTGACTCTAATAGTGGTTCACAGATCCTTGTTTAATTATTTACTTGCTGAAACTGATCTTTGCTTTTGACCTCCAAGATTAACAGTCTAGAAACTCCTAGAGGGAGGTACTAATTCTTATTCATATTTGTGCTGCATATATGGTGCCTGGCACAGGGCTTGACATGCAGTTGGGGCCTAGTAATTGATGTCTGATTAATGGATGAATTAACAAAGGAATAAGTTAATTGACTGGATATTGGGGTGGGGGATCATTGAACATTTAGCTTCATCCTTTGTGTAAGACAAGGATGAAAACAGAAGGAAAGATAAGGGGACCCAGAATGGAGATGACTCTGAAGAGGAAAAATGGCATCCAGCAAAAGCCGGAACTAGCAGCAGCCCAAAGTGACCCAACTGTGAACAGTCCAATTGTCCAACTCTGGGGCTCTCGGTGCCAAACCCCACTCTCCCCGCCGCCAGACCTCCCCGGGCTTGATGTCAGAAGGCATGCTGCTGCCGGGAGCAGTCATGCGTGTTCCCTCAGCAGCCCAGGCCTTGAGGAGCCGTGCCAATCTACCTTCCGTGAGCAGGGCCAAGTCGCTTCATCCAGCAACTCTCCAGACCCCTGTCCCTCTCTGACACTTGGGGGATGGCAGCTTCCAGCCCACAGTGAGCAGTTTCAAAGAAAAATGCAAAAGCCATTTCTTTACTTTTGGCTCAGGTGGTCCCCAACTGTGTCAGGGCTACTAGATGACTATTGATGCCTCTGAGTTACTAACAGTTTCTGCCTGTGCTTCTGTGTTTTGTAGGGCTGTCTCTTCTCTCTCAGGGACACCATACAGGCCCACGGCCTGTGGCAGGACCTGCCCTTGCAGCCTGGGCACTCCCTGTAACGCCAAGCCACGGCACCCATTTCTTGGGTGCTGCCCGTTCTGCTCTTGCCGTTTGAGAACGCCCACTGTCATCTAGGGCTAGGCAGAGACCACACTTCCCCTATTCATTCTCACTTATTCTGGTTCAGCTTTAAATGCTCTGTTCTTCTCTGTTCTGGGGTATTCAGGGCTAAACGTCACAAAGCCTTCAGATATGCGGAACCAGTTCCTGTATCAGCCTGTCCTGCCTCTGTGGGGATGCGTTCCCCTGATTTGGGGGGGCCAACTCTGACATCCTCCTCAAAGAAGCAAGTAGACCCTCTAGAAGCCACATGATAACCATGAGCACATGCATCCTCACCTTATCTTGGAGATGTGTGGTTAGCAGTTCAGGTCTAATGTCAGACCATCTGGGTTCCAATCTTGCCTCTGCAGCTAACCAGTGGGGTGACCTTGACCAAATTATTATTTTCTCTGTACCTCAGTTTTCTCATCTGAAAAATGAAGATGAAGGTAGTGCCTGCTTCATAGGGTTGCTGTGAGAATCAGATGAGTTAATATCTAACACATTAGCACCTGAGCAATGTTAGTTATTATAACGATTCCTGGGCCACTACAGAGTCAGGGACCTGGTCCTAATCCTTGATGTTGGCTGCTTATGGGAAATACTGGACATTCGGATCTTGGCTTTGCCTCTTGCTTGCTGTGTGATGGAGGAGAGAACGTGGCTGCTTTGCAGCCCATTTACCTCATCAGTAAATGCAACAACACCTATATCTACAAGTTGTTACAAGAGTCCAATGAATAATGCAAGTATAAATGCTAAGGAACCACATAAAGCTACACAATGCTACACGGTGTTTGGTGATTGGGTGATATAGTCTAGACAAGGTGATTGGTCTGTTCTTTCTTTAAAAGTCTCCTGGGAGAGCGATTCCAACACTTAACCCAGGTGCAGTCTGATGCTATGCTACCCTGATGGTGGGTAAGTCCTTTTTTTTTTTTTAAATTGAGTTGTAATTGACATATGACATGATTTTAGTTTCAGGTATATAACATAATGATTCAATATTTGTATATTTTGTGAAATGTATATATGAAATGATCACCACACAAGTCTAGTTAGCATCCATCACCATGCATATAGTTATAAAATGTAAGTTCTTCTTTATGTTGCTTTAATTTCTCAAAAATGGCCCTATAAAATATGGGCAAGAATTAGTCATCACCACTTCATAAGACAGGCTAAGAGGAAAGAGGCTGGCCAGGAGGCAGAAGGCCTGACTCTGGCCTAGGTGTCCAGTGAAACACCTATGTCCCTGGTGCCAGCTATTGAACTTTCCCTGACCGAAGTCTTCTCATCACTAAAGTGAGGACACTAAGGACATATTTGTTTATGCACTGTTGTTTGTTCAGCACAGTTTATTGTACCCTCTTCCACCGTCCGCCCTGCATAGGGTACATTGTATGGTGGACAGATCTGATCAGGTGTTTACAGAAGAAGGGGAAACCTCTGGAGGGCTGCACCAGCTGCAACTCTGCAGGTCCAATGTTACCCACTTGGTCTACTTTGGAAGTAGACCAAGCTGCTTTTTCCTAAAGCTCCCACAAATTAAATTGTGTAGATTGCACATTTATGGACATCATCATAAACCCACAATTACAGACAAATCCAAACAATACATGGGTACCAACGGGTACCAAGGACCCTGGCAATGCCATTTTTAAGGTGTTTGTTTTTCTTCACTTTATCACTGCCTGCTCGTTGGTTGAATCCCAAAGTGATCAACTCTGTGAGTGAGGGATTACATGATGTTCTCAGTAGATCTAGAATCCTGGGAAGGCACCACATTGCAAGAAATCTCTGGTCTGAGTGCTCTCTCCAGGGCCCTAACCCTTCCCCCTCCACGTGAGAAAAAAACACCCTGCTGTATGTTTTCAGTCCTGTAGAGTGTGTGGGGAACTGCTTGTCCCCATTCATCTCAATGGGAGCAGTGTGCCTGCATCGGCAGGCTTACCTAGCACAGGGGACTTCTCTGAGCAGTGAAGCATGGGACAGCCAGCTTCCTCTGGAAATCATGTCATTCCTGCCCCCTGCCTGTCCACATCCAGAAAGGTCAACCAGGGGACCTGAGCCGTGATCAGTGCCTCACCTCCTACCCCTACTAACTCACCAACCACACCCTGAAGGTGAATTTTGGAAAACACCCAACACCTGCAGAAGTGAGGAAGCCTTCTTGCCTGAAAATTCTGCATCTGGAGGTCACGCCTTGTGTGTGGTTGTTTAACCGCCAGCAGCCACTTTCTAGGCCGGTCTACTGGGCAGCTGGTGTGTCACCAGCCATTTGCCAAATGCACAGGGTGCTATACACCTCACTAAATGACAAGTTGTGAGGAGAGGAATCAGGATATACGTGAGGGTGGTTGGAAAATATGAGTGTTTGGGAGAAAAGGCAACTAGAGCAAAAAAGCAATGGAAGAAGGCAGCCTTCCCAAAAGTAAATGAAAAATGATAAAAACCTATGTTGATCCTTCATTTGCATAATGCTACCAACACTGTGCATCAGGGTTAGGTTTCTGTTTCTTGGAGAACCAAGTGGTAGTAGGTAATAAGGACTATGAAAGATTTATATTTTTGACCTGGTAATTGACGCTCTAAGAATATAACCCAGAGGAGTGATGTAAAAGAAAAGGACTAGCACAAGAAGAAAATTTTTTAAAGATACATTAAAAAATATATATATATAGATATATATATATACACATATACATACATATATATACATACACACACATACATATATACATCTTGGGATAAAATTATAGATATAAATATAGAGAGATATTTAACCCAAATATCCTAAATAGTGGAATGACCAAGGCCCTTAGATATCACCACAGTGACTTATTTAATGGCCACTTAAAGTGATACACATGGAGTCTATGCTAATATGTGGAAACATGTTTATAAATCACATTATGTGGACAATACAGAGCATATATGCACACATTGATGGAAAAAAATGTGTCCATGTACAATTTTAAGGCTTGGGGATAAATTTGGAACCATGGAAATTGTTGAAACTTAAATGTTGCTTTTGTTTTTTCTGTCAAATAAATAAAATTTATTTATTTGACAATAAAAATAAAAATTTTGAAGTTAAAAAGAGAAGTGAGGATGTGGTATAGTCAAAATAGAACATGGAGAGCCCTGAAAGTGATTAAGAGAAACAAAACTAAAGCTCAGATCACAATGGAGTTCGAATGAAGATCCCTACTCTCCCCATCTCCCTTCCCACCTCCCCCCATCACTGTCAGGCTGCCCATCTTGACCCCCTCTTCTTTTAAAGTGTTGCCTTCCTAACTCCTGCCTCATCTCCTCATGGGTTAGAAAGACTGAATGCCTGGAGCATTTCTGAGTTCTTCCCCAGTCTTTCCCAGGTCCCTTCTCCCAAGGCCAGGCACCGATGATGGAGGCCCTAGAGTTTCCAAGAGATTGCACCCTGCATTTCTCTGCTCCAGCTCTTTCATGGCAAGCATGTGAAGGGAGGGAAGGCATATTCCACAGCCCCAGAGTCCAAATTTGCCACTGGCAGTAGGTCTCAGAGCCCCAGGTCCAACAATGGACTCCCCTGGCCCAGCCACAAAACATTTATAACCACTCCAAGCAGTCCTCTGGCAGAGAAAAGCAAACTGTGAGCTCAGGAAGCTAATGACCTTGAAACTATCCATTTATCTTGGCCTTTCCCCTCTGTGTGAGATGCCACAAAAAGTGCCAGTCTCTCTCTTTCTCTCTGAAGAAGAATGGATGTAGCCAGAAAGCCACGCATGCTTCACCTTGGCTTTTCCTCCTGGGCCAAGCCCAGGGCTGGGCTACCAATGGGAACCAGAGGAGAAAGGGAATCATTCTTGATCATCCAAACCGCCTTCCTGAATCCTCCACATAGGGGAGAGAGCTCACCTGAGTTCTGCTTCACAGCCTAGTGTTCGTCAGCTTCTCCATAAATCTTCATAAAGAGACAATGCTGATTCCTAACAAACCTCCTGCTTGGAGCCAGAAGCTGGGGACACGTCTCCCAACTCGAGCTGTGCTGGCAGCCAGCGGTGGGCAACACAGCTCCCAGCTACCTCCGCCCTCCCACTGAGGAGATGCGGGTGGCCACCCTGAGGAATTTGAGTGTCTGAAATCAATAGTTCTTCTGAGTTGCTCAGCATCTGCTTCGGTGGCTGCCTTCAGCCTGGCACAGGGACTCCAGCTCCCTGCTGGGCCCATCTGAAGCCAAGAGCTGGCACAGTGAGGTTCCCCTTTGTTTATGGTGTGGGCCACTTGGGTCTGAGATGTTTCCTCTTCTCTTTCCTGCAACTTTCAATTGGATTTGGGTTAAACAACAAATTCATGGACTGTGGCTGAGTTGAGAAGGCAACTTGTCTCAAGCTGGAACACAAGCAAACAAACCAACCAATAAGACCAAAATCTACAAAGAAAAATACAATTACTGTGCATTTGAAAAAGGGAAAGCTGGTTTTAAGATCAGAAAGCTCCATTCCCCCAACATCTGTATCTTTCATTTTGTGATATCTCCTTTTTTTTTTTTTTTTTTTTTTTTGCGGTACGCAGGTCTCTCACTGTTGTGGCCTCTCCCGTTGCAGAGCACAGGCTCCGGACGTGCAGGCTCAGTGACCATGGCTCACGGGCCCAGCCCTCCACAGCCTGTGGGATCTTCCCGGACTGGGGCACAAACACGTGTCCCCTGCATCGGCAGGCGGACTCTCAAACACTGTGCCACCAGGGAAGCCCTCCATTTTCTTGATAACTTACCTTTTCTTTTTCTCCCACCAAAGCTATATTTCTCTCCTTTAGCTGGATCACACCAGGGGCATGAATGTTCTTCTGGACCAGAACATGCCAGGGCTCCTTTGCACTTAGTTTTCTTCCAGAGGGCAAAGTGAAGGAAGGACATGGGGGGAAAACATCTTGAGGAGGGAGGAGGAGAACTAGAACTGATGTAATGTTCTCCCAGTCACATTGCTAATTTGAGGCTCTTTCTCTTTAGGTTGTTTTTTTTTCTTCCCCCAAGTTTGGCTTTAAGGATGAAAATGTATTATTTTCAGGTAAATCCACAGTGGCATTTAAAACTCTCAGGCTGCCTCAGATACATGAAAAGGTAGTTTAGTTTGTTTTCTGCTGTATTAATGTGTGAAGTAGCTAAATTAATCCTTCCATATGATGTCTGAATAGGTTATTATAAGGTGCTTAGAGATTTGGCAGGCTAAGCCACATCTTTCTTTCAAGACGTTGAGAAAATAAATGTAAATGCAGGAAACACTGCATGTGGGGCATCTGCTGTCCAACTTTACAATTTGAATGTCAGTGTAGAATTTAGGAAAAGTTAACCACAGGAACAAGGGCACAATCACTGGGCTTGATTCTTCCTCTGAACCTCCATTTAGTTACATTCAATCCTGAGGGACTTGAGACTGGATCGCTTTCCAGTTTACCAGCCCTGTTGTCTTAGTTAACACTCTTTTGTCTTCTAACAAAACCCAACTTGACCTAATTTGAACCAAGAGGGGAACTTTATTAAGAAGCTACTGGGATATCTCACAGAAGCCAAAGGCAGTGGAACTCCTCAAGGATCACGAAATAGGAACTAGAAGGAAACTGGAAATCCAGCTGTGCTTTTGCTCTTTCTCTGTGTTTGCTGTTTACTCTGCTTTCTCACTCTTCTCTGAAGGCTGGCTTTCTTTCATGCTGCTTTCACAGGGGGAGGATAGTAAACCCAGCTCCTGAGTTTTAAAATATTTCTTAATTCCATCCCACATGGAGGAAAATGCCAGCTCCTAAATAGAATTTTACTTTGCAATTGTATGGTTAGCACACCAGTGCTCTTTCTTGTCTCATTTGCACTGCTTGTCTGCTTGCTTTGTTCCTTTCTCAAAGCGTTCTGTTCTTGTTATATGAATTCCATACTTTTCACATCTCACTTAGTATGTTTTATTGTGTTTTATTCACTTTTTAATTTTTTCCTCTTAATATCTCCCTTTGTTCAGGGTCAGTTTATTGTGTTTCATTCTGTTTTGTCTTGTTTTCATGCTACTCATTTTATTCTGAGGTCTGGTTAGCTTTGCTTGTCTGTTTATAATTAAGAATGGGAGGGTATCTTGACTTGTTTCTAGGTTGCTAGGTGGTTTTTTCTGCTGTTGTATGTATATGTCTGTTTTCCTGATCTTTCATAAATAGGATTATTGGGAAGTTTGTAGATGTGAGCAGGGCTCCACAATTAGCAGAATAAGCAAAGGAGAAGTTGGCAAGAAGGAGCACCAGGTTTGGGGCTAGGAGGGCCTCTGAATGCAAGCATGGAGAGGTCTTTACCCAGGGGCACCACGTCTGCCCCATCAGCCCTAATTAAACTTTAGCATGGGCCCCCTTTGTTTTGCTTATGTGTAGAGAAATAGGCTGCCTTCCTAGGGAGGGGGAAGAGAGAGGAATGGAGCATGCCACCACAGTCACTGAGTAAGTAGAATTGTGTACCTACCAACTGAGCTTGCAGCATTTCCAGCTTCTGTGGGGCAATTTGTCGCTCTGTGTAGTAGTCTCCCGGCTTGTCTGGGTTGAGGCTTCCTCACTCTGTTTTGTCTGTTAATAGGCTTCCAAACTCTCATTATACTCTAGAAATTTGTTGAAATATCTCAGCTTCTGATGATTCTCTTCATATTTGTGGATTTATTCGTTTATATTCTATTGGACTCTCAGGAGAGGATAAAAACAAATACTTTGCTCATCCTGCCATCTTGAACAGGAAATTACTGAATCCAAGGGAGAGAATCTGATTGGTCGGTGTCAGATAATGTGTTCAGCCCTGTTCCAATAAATGGGGTGGGAAGAGCTCATGGTTTCTAAAGGCAACAATGTGGTGGGAGCGAGTCTCATTGTGAGCTGGAAAGACTACTTGAAGGCAGCCACTGCACCATGAGAGTTAGGATTTGGGGTTTTGTTGTTATATTTGTGGGCTGTCTCTTTTTTCACTGCCTTATCCCAACAGAGCCTAGTCCCATGTAACTCCCTCATCGTATCCTAAAGCAGGACTAGGTCCAGTGACAAGCTGGTAAATGTTTAACAACTGGCTCTCTTGGGGGAAAATTCCAGATTTGCAGCATTTTCTGATTTCTATGTGTAAATACTTCCACCATGACTGATTTCAAGCTATCTTTATGACATAATTGAACACCAAGTTGGGAAGAAATGCACAAAATTGACTCTCCCAAGTGTGTGTAAGCCACCTCCAGCACACCACCAACTAGGTCAGAAGCTATTGTGCAGTCTTAGCCAAAGCTCGGCCAACCAACAAAGTTGGTAAAATCCATTAAGATTCTTTGGTTAAAAGGAACAAATCCCAAACACAGTTTGATAAAGCAAAAAGACAGATTTACTGGAAAGAGCCTGGGATAGATCATGGAATCCAAGGAAGAGCTGAATGTCCAGGACTTGGAAAGAACCAAGATTGCTCTGGTGACTTCAAAAGCAGCATTTTCTGGACCTTCTCTCCAGAGTTCTCCCATTTTTGTGACTTGACTTCTATTCCCAGCTTCGGACTCTAGTGGAAATTCCTAAGAGAGAATTTGATTACCCTCATTTAGGTGTCCTCACCTGGTAAAATGTAGCTCTAATTTGAGTTGAGTGACATTTAGTAAAAATATGCCTGTTTGGGGTACAGGACTTGCTATATCATTTGTAGGGTTCAGTGCAAACTGAAAATATGGATTCCTTGTTCAAAAATTATCAAGAATTTCAAGATAGTACAGCAGAGCGTTAATCCAAGTGTAGGGCCCTTCTAAGCCCAGGGCCCGGTGAGACTTCACAGGTCATATGCCCATGAAGCTGGCCCTGCCTGGGAGCTCACTCCTGTGGTCAAATTGTGGCTGCTGTCTTGGTTTCTCTCTTGAATTTCTCACCTGGGGGATGTTGTAAGGCAATTCCATGGGGAGCCCAGATGGAAAGGGACTGAGGCTTGCCAGTCACCACATGAGTGAGTTTGGAAGTGTATAACTTGCCTTTCCCTCTCCCTGCTCCCATCCCAGCAAGCCTTCAGATGACACTACAGCCCCGGATGGTACTTCAACCTAATGAGAGACCTTGAAGCAAAGGCGCCTCATGAACCCAAGCCTGTAATTCTGACACACAGAAACTACAAGATAATAAATCTTTTAAACCACCAAGTTTTTGAGGGCACTTGCAAAAGGTAACTAATATAGTGTTATTCATTATTCTGATCTATTGAGATATATTGTAATTTACACATGGGTAGTTGAGTGAGGTTATGGATTATATCATCTACTTTTATCTAAATTCATCCTCATAAAAAAATGGACAAATTGTTTAAAAAGATTCCTGCAAAGAAACTGGATATTGAAGTTAATGCTGATAACACAAACAAATGGACCCCAAGAAAACGGCTTTTCATCAGACATACTTAAAGGAAAAAAATAATCATGACTAACCAGATCTGTCAAGATGGTAACCAAAAAGTCAACATTTTTTGAAATATGGGTTTACATCCACTTGAAATGTTAGTTTAAAATGTATAAAAATTATAAATAAGTAAATATTCACACATTTGTGTGAGCTCAAAAATAACACACTGATAACTTGCAAGATCAAAAATGATTGGTGACTACTGTGCTTGGAATGGGAGTAGTGGAGAACACCCAGTTCCCTGCTTTGAGGCCACCCAGTTACAGCACCATCACTGCAAGGGTGGGCGGTAGTCAGGTAGCAGGAGCACCCTGCGCAGCAGTTTGAAATGAGAGGCCACTTAAAATGACCAGGAGACAAGTCTCCCCACAGTCACACATGATGGAGACTTATTCTTATTTGATTATTCAAGGGAAGAGTAATCCCAGAAGACAGGAAATCCTTGGAAACAAACAAATTATACATACAATTAAAAAAAATTTTGCTGTGATATTCATTCAGGAAAAAAAACTTTAACATATGTACAGTTTACCAAGTAATAATAAAGTGAACCTATTGTAACTGCCACCTGGGTCAAGAATCAGAACGTTGCCAGCCGTCTGAAAGCTCTCCAGCCACCCTTCCTCAATCATATCACTCTTCCACTACCCTAGAAAGAGCTACTGTTCAGACTTTTGTAATAATCCTTTTGTGGCTTTATTTGATAGTTTTACCACTTTGGTATGTCTCCATAAACAATATAGTTTGGTTTTCCCTATTTTTAAATGAATGGAAATCAGATTGTATGTATTCTTTCATTTTATATCTTTTGTTCAATGTTATTTGAGAGTCATTTGTGTTGCAAATAGCTGCATCTATTTTTATTGTTATATGGTCTTCTTTTGTATTAATATCCCAATTTATCCACTCTGTAGAAGAATATTTGGCTTATTTCCAATTTTGAATAATTACAACTAGTTCTGCCTTAAACATTCTGGTATATATTATCCTGGTGTACAAATACATGAGTTTCTCTAGGACACGTGTAGTGGTAGAGGCACTGAGTTATAAGCTGTATACATCTTCAACTGTAGTGAAGATGCCGGATTGTTTTCCAAAGCAGCTATACCAGTTTATACTCCACCCTCCTCCCCCGAAGTGTATGAGACTTCTCATTATTACACATCTTTGCCAATACTTGGTATTAGCAAACTTTTTAATTCTTGCCAATCTGGTGGGTGTGTACTGTTATCTCTTTGTGCTTTTTTTTTTTTTTTGTGGTACACGGGCCTCTCACTGTTGTGGCCTCTCCCGTTGCAGAGCACATGCTCCAGACGCGCAGGCTCAGTGGCCATGGCTTACGGGCTCAGCCACTCTGTGGCATGTGGGAACCTCCCAGACCGGGGCACGAACCCGCGTCCCCTGCACTGGCAGGCGGACTCTCAACCACTGCACCACCAGGGAAGCCCTCTCTTTGTGCTTTTAGTTTACATTTCCCTCGTTACTAATAAAATGCTTTACCTATATTTATTGGTCATTTGGATTTATTCTCTTGTAATTTGTTGGGCTGTGCCCATTTTTCTTTTGGATTGAGTTTTTCTTATTGATATGGTGTAGTCTTTTAAATATATTGTCAATTTATTGTCAGTTATATGTTACAAATATCATAACATGTAACATTTATATCTTCCTCCACCCTAAAGTTTGATCTTTTATTACTTTTATGGTATCCTTTGATAAACACAAGTTTTTATTTTAATGTAGCCAAATTAATAAACCTTTCATTTTTTAATCTTGTTTAAGGAGATATTGCTTATATTTCTTGTATGAAAATATTCTATATTATGATCTAAAAGCTTGTAGTTTTACCTTTCACATTTAGACCTTTAACCTACTTGGAATTCATCATTGAAAAGGCATTCTTTTCCTCACTGATCTGCCATTCACCTCTATCAGATATCAAGTGTCCACACATATGCATATCCTTTACTTGTTCTCTTTATTTTGCTCCATTGGTCTATTTGTCTATCTCTGTGCTAATACCACATTGCCTCTACTATAACTTGAAACAGATTTGGAAGTAAGTCAGAAAGAGAAAAGCAAATATCATATATTAACGCATATATGTGGAACCTAGAAAAATGGTACAGATGAACCAGTTTGCAGGGCAGAAATAGAGACACAGATGTAGAGAACAAATGTATGGACACCAAGGGGGGAAAGTGGCAGTGGGGGTGGTGGTGGTGGGATGAATTGGGAGATTGGGATTGACATATATACACTAATATGTATAAAATAGATAACTAATAAGAACCTGCTGTATAAAAAAATAAATAAAATAAAATTCAAAAATTCCAAAAAAAAAAAAACCAGATCTGGTGTCTGGTACACCAAGTCCTCTTACTTCATTATTTTTCTTCAGGAGAGTCAGGTATATTTTGTATTTACATCTAAGTTTTAGAATCAACTTATCACATTCTACCAAAAAACCTTGCTTGGATTTTGACTAGGATTAAGATTACATGGAATCCACAAATCAGTTTGGGAAAATTAGTATCTTTCCAGTATTGGGTCTTCCCCTCCATGAATATGGTATATTTCTCAATTTGTCTGGGTTTTCTTAATATATCTCAACATGGTTTTAAAATTTTGTCCATAGAGGTCTTGCATATGTTTAAAAAATTACATTAATTGCTTCATATTTTTATACATTTTGTTGCTGATTTATACAAATACAACTGAGTTTTGTATATTGATATTGTACCCAGCTATTTTGGTAAAGCTCTTTATTAATTCTAATAATTTATCGGTAGGTTATTTTGGATTTCTTGTGAACATACTCTTACCTCCCACCCTCTTTTCCTTGCCTTTGTGCACTGTCTAGGGTCTCCAGTAGAATGTTCAATATTATAATTTTTATGCATGTATCTTATACCTTTGCGACACTATAAGCTCAATGAGGAGTGGATCACTGTGCAAAATAAGCATTTGTTGAATTAATAATTGAATAAATGAGCTATTCCATCATCCAGATGGCTAACCATAGCAGATATCATAGGTTATCACAGAGGATGGGGACAAATTGAAAAACTAGGTTAGGAATCAAAATCAGAACTGACAGGACAGAATACACTTCTGGAGCCCAAGACGAAGGTGCAGAGTACATAGATTATCCTAGTGGAAGGACCTAAGCTTAGAACAGGAAGAGGGAGAGTGACTAATTTTCTTAAACCTCAGGCATAGTGCTACGTGCTTTGAAATTCATAATTCTCCTACCCAAACAAATTCCTTTTTTATGTTTTGAGTGTGTTATTATGCTTCTATTGCTCTTATCTTAAAGCCCAAATCTTATAAGATCTTGTTCCTGCCCACCTTTCCAGTCCTGGTCTTAAGACACTAACCCACCTTGCTATGCTAATCTCTCTGGCTTCTTTTCAGTTTCTAACAAATACCAAGCTTCCTCGCTTATTAGTGCCTTGAATATCTTTTCCTTCTGCCTGGAATGCTCTTTCCACCATCTCTCCTGGCTGGCCTCTCTACTTATCTGTCAGATCTCTATTCCAATGTCACTTTCTCAGGGAAGCCTGTCCTTACTTTCAGCATATACCTTAGCTCCCCTTCAAAGTATATTCTTAAAGCATCTGTACTTTTCCTTAAAGACTCTTAAAATAGCAAAATAGCAAGTTAATCCCTGTGTCATTATTTGATTACTTTCTCCCAACTTGATTGTAAACTTCAAAAGGGTGATAACTGTGTCTAGCTTGTTCACTTCTGGATTCCCAAACACCTGGCCAGCATCTGGCATACACAAGGCAGGTGATAGTTACTCCCCAGACTGAAAACTGTAGATCTTCTCTATTGGCTTTCCTTCATGCCACTAACACTGAGTTTTTCCCATTGTTCCCAGGTGCTCTCAGATGCTCTCTCCTTGCTCCCAAAGCCTTGTGTCCTTAACTGTATTATGCCACTTAACCAGGTTTAACCCATTTTACCTCCACTTTATGCTCTCAACACCTGCACAGGTGCCAGGCCCATAGTAAGTGCTAATATACGTTAGCTTGAGAAGTTAAATAAATGCAAATGAAAAATAAATAATGAATAGACTGTGTATGTGTATACAACATGTATTTGAGCCTTTCTTACCATGGGGCAGTCTCTTAAATGAAGCTAACTAATTACAAGTTCTTTATGATAATTCAAGTAATTAACCTCCCTTTGAGACGCTCTAAGATAGAAACACTTTATACTGAATTACAGTTAGTAGTGAATGCTGTTACAGAGAGGGTCTGGTGTAGCGTATGCATATGTGGATGTAATATAATATAATATTATATATATATATATATATATATATATTTCTTTCTAAAAAACTTACAAAAATAAAGAAAATGTCAAAGCCTTTTAAAGGGCGCGATCACGCTGAGTAATACAACCCTTCCTTGATTTTTACATTATTTCAGTATGAGATGTTTTTATGGCTCTTGCTAAAAATAAAAGACATTTCAGACTTTCTCAGTAAATGAAGCACAGCAGACTTTTCAGTTTTGTTGTTTTCCCTAAAATTAATATAATTAATTAAAATGCAACGTTAGTCTGATTTACAATCTGTGAGTCAATGAGTCACAGACTCTTTATGCTAATAGGGCAGTTTGGTTTTCTGAGCTGTTAACAAAAAACTGTGTCCCAGCACAGGGCCAAGCAGAACGTGAGTGACAGAGAGGCCCACAGAGAAAGACCTTCCTAACCTGACCGTAGTATATTTATATTGTGTTTGGAATAGAAGAGTCTAAGAATAATTTGGAAAGACAACTGCTTTTATCAAGTGTAAGAAATTAGTTGAACTGAATTTAAATGTAATTACAGGAGCAGCTGGTGAAGGCTAATTTCTGTTCATTCGCTTTCTCAGGAACTGCACCCCCATTCTGTTCCCTAGGAAAGAATCAAGTTTCAAGCTGTATATCACTGATACCAACTCTTTTTTTTTTTTAACATCTTTATTTGAGTATAATTGCTTTACAATGGTGTGTTAGTTTCTGCTTTATAACAAAGTGAATCAGTTATACATATACACATATCCCCATATCTCCTCCCTCTTGCATCTCCCTCCCTCCCACCCTCCCTATCCCACCCCTCTAGGTGGTCACAAAGCACCAAGCTGATCTCCCTGTGTTATGCGGCTGCTTCCCACTAGCTATCTATTTTACATTTTGTAGTGTATATATGTCCATGCCACTCTCTCACTTTGTACAGCTTACCCTTCCCCCTCCCCATATCCTCATTCTCTAGTAGGTCTGTGTCTTTATTCCCGTCTTGCCCCTAGGTTCTTCATGACCTTTTTTTTTTCTTAGATTCCATATATATGTGTTAGCATATGGTATTTGTTTTTCTCTTTCTGACTTACTTCACTCTGTATGACAGACTCTAGGTCCATCCACCTCACTACAAATAGCTCAATTTCATTTCTTTTTATGGCTGAGTAATATTCCATTGTATATATGTGCCACATCTTCTTTATCCATTCATCTGTTGATGGACACTTAGGTTGCTTCCATGTCCTGGCTATTGTAAATAGAGCTGCAATGAACATTTTGGTACATGACTCCTTTTGAATTATGATTTTCTCAGGGTATATGCCCAGTAGTGGGATTGCTGGGTCGTGCAAATGAAGCAACTGACAAAGGATTAATCTCCAAAATTTATAAGCAGCTCATGCAGCTCAATATCAAAAAAACAAAAAACCCAATCCAAAAATGGGCAGAAGATCTAAATAGACATTTCTCCAAAGAAGATATACAGATTGCCAACAAACACATGAAGGAATGTTCAACATCATTAATCATTAGAGAAATGCAAATCAAAACCACAATGAGATATCATCTCACACCAGTCAGAATGGCCATCATCAAAAAATCTGGAAACAGTGAATGCTGGAGAGGGTGTGGAGAAAAGGGAACACTCTTGCACTGCTGGTGAGAATGTAAATTGATACAGCCACTATGGAGAACAGTATGGAGGTGCCTTAAAAAACTAAAGATACCAACTCTTATAGGCTGGTCTTGGGCTGGAGTCAGTGCCAGGAGCCACAGAGGAGATTACCCCTCTCCCAGTGTTTGCTGTCACTTGCTCCTCCCCTACCTTTGAAATGACACTGCCAGGTGTAAGTATTACATTGACCTTACTTTGAAAGTCATGAACTCTTGTCCATTCTGATGGAATCTCTGTCTATATGGCACCTGATCAAGCATCCAGGGTGCTTAGCTGCTTCTCCAGGTTCGGAATGATGGATCCCACATGATAAGGAAAATTGTTGACTTCAAGAGCTGCAAAGTTCTTAAATGTCATCCACCTAGGCCAAATCACTCACTTTACAGATCGGGAATGGAGACCCTGAGAGGGAGGTAGTCTGACTGCCCGTCCAGTGTTTCCTCTACCACCCCATGCCACAAAACCACACCCCCAAAACGCTGTGCCCATTCCTTTCACATAGACTTAAAATTCTGCCCCTATCCCCAATCCAGGTTGATACACAAATCTGTGTATCCCCTCAAATGTGCCAAACTGAGCACACAGGTGTTCAGGTCTTTATATTTGACCAGCCAAAATTGCCTTTCTTTGGGTCAAGGTTTTGCCCTTCTTAAAACATCAATCCTTCTGGAATATGTAAGACTCCTCTAGCATTTGCACCCTTTTGTAAGGAACTTACAAAATTATTTATAGGAGAAGAGATTTCCATAGACAGCAGGGAAGAATAAGGTAAGGAATATGGAAAACTGGAGGGGTTTGAGGAAGCTGAGCAAAGGAAGAAAGGCCGGGGACTCCACGTAAATGCTCAGCCCGTCCCACACCTGAGAGCCTAGTGAGCTCTCCTTGAATCACCAGCAGGGCCTATGAAGTCATAGCTTCCCAAGGGTCATCCGGCTCCAGCTCTGGACTGGTGGCTCCAGCTAGGCCTGGGGTTTCCTTTCTCATGGGCAATTTTCCAGGAGCCTCCACACGACAGAAATGCTGTTGCGAGCTTTCTGGGTTTCTCCCTCGGAGAATCCCCAGACGACGGCATCCAGCCCACGAGGCTGCCCACAAAGCTGTTTGAGTTCCTCATTGCTCAAAGTGTGGTCCTCCAACCACAGCACACACCCCAAGTTTCCTGGTACTTGTCAGACTGCCAGGCACCTACAGGCAAAAGCTGACATGACCCGGGGCAGGGCTCTGAGCTCTAACAGAAACTGCCCGGTAGAGAACATTCTCCACGGTCTTTACCCGGCTGGCCGTTTCTTCACCCTCACTCACCTTTGTCTGTGTGCTTCTCCTTCCTCGGTCTGCATGCACGGCTACTCTGCCCATTCTCTCCCACCTGCTGGGCACCTCCTCCCTGGGGTCAGAGCCTGGCAACTTCCCAGCAGCACACACACATGAGCACTCAGAGGCCTGTGTCTTGCTGGTGCTGCATGGACCCCCCCATGCCCCTTGTCCCCCTCGGAAGAGTCCCCATGCTCTTGCAACTCTCTTGTCTGCAGGGCCCTATCTCCCCCATGCTGGTACAACTCTTTTTAGCCCTCGCGGGACATTTCCCAAGGGTCCTCCGATTGGCCCTTTATTTTTAGTCTTATTCCTGGATTGACTAACATAACACCTGTAAGTGTTCTTCACCTTAGGCTCCAAGTCAGAATGTATTCTCCAGATATCCAAAGATTTGTTTGTGAAAACTTGGTCTCACAGGACTAAGAATCCAGACTTTATCCTGAGCCAAAGTTCCCAATCTTGTTCTGAAAGGTTTGTTGCCTACAACTTGGGGTTCCTATCAATGAAGTTCACAATTCCCTTTATGGGGACTTGACTATCCTTTTGCTCTGCCATGATTTGCATATCACAGGGCTTTTCTCAATTATTGGCCGGGATAGGAGGGGAAGGGAGGGCCCGAAAACATATGCGAGTGTTGATAAATGTTAATAAAATCTGTGGGGACAATTCCATCATAAACACCTAACACTCACCCATGCCTCAGCTTGTGAAAGGGAGGGTGCTGGCTGAGTAATGGTAAGACCCTGGTCCAGTTCTCTGATTCTGTTCTCTGATTCTGATGTTATTTATAGCACTGCTAGTCACTGAGGAGTAACTCGACTGTTGGGGTGTTTTAGGCTAAAAAAAAAAAAAAGGCTGTGGTCGTTCATCTTAGAGGGCTACTCAGCTGTAGAGCAGGTCTTACTGAAGTCCTTCCTTCCCTGGTTCAGACCACAGAGCCCAATTTCCTGGCTAGAAGAGCTTGTAGCCTCCATCAGACAGCACTCTTACCCTCACACCTAACCTCCCCTTTTCTAGGCTATTATTCCTTATATGAAATTGTCTTTCTTTGTAAAGTCATTTGGTTCAACCCCTGCTAAATCTGTTGTGACTCACATTCCTTCAGGAAGTGGCACACAAGAAAACAGATGGTGAGTGGGGGACCAAGGTGGGCGTGCAGTGGGGATAGAGTTATGGTCTGCAGCGCAACTGTGAGACAACTCAGGGTCAGCTGGAAGGTTTAGTTGGCCAGTGAACTTAAAGTTCAACTCTCAAAGGCCTGCAGGAGTCCAGGCTCCTGCATAGGACTAGACAGGAGGAGCCCTTTAGGACCAGACAAGAGAGAATTTTGTTCTCTGAGAATCGACTTGCAGCTCAGCCCATGTGAGGGCTGTTCACCGAGGTGTCTCGGCCAGGTGGCAGATTTCTCCTGTTGTCCTGTAACTTGGCTTGAAGCGGAAGATGACCTGTGTCACCTGGCGCCCTGATAACAGAGAGCAAATTCCAGCAAAAGTGCCCATGCCTAGGCTGGCCATCTCGCGCCCAGCAGGCAGCTCCCTGCCATCTGGCCACCTTAGAGAGCTCACAGCCGCTCTGCTCGTCGCCCACCTGGCTTCGGCTGCTCCCAACCCCAGAGACAGGGACAGCATGGCCAACACTGGGCACAAACCAGGATTCGATTTACCTGCTCTCCTGCTCCAGGGACCAGAGACCACGTCCCCTAATGCTGTTGTGCCCTATTTTTCCACAGAACTGATGCCCCATCCCTTGGGGTAAGAAATCTTTCAACCTTATTTGCAAATATTGAAAACTCCGAAGCTCAAATGCATTTGTGGCATTCAGAGCACTAACTTTTGTCAGAGGATTTTAGCAGAGATTTCTGAAGGCATTAAGTGTAGAAAACAAGTACTGGATAGATGGGAATTCCAAGGGAAGTCGTGTACCCCACATGTACATCTAGATGGTCTCTTTCTAATATAACGTTACAAAGAGGAGGTCCAGCAATAATATTGTCATGTTCCTTTAAAAAAGGCTTTTAAAAAGGCCAGGTAACAGCTAGTGATAATCCTACATATCCGAGCACTTTATTTATTGCTTTATTTACACACTGACTTATCTTATGAGTGGATTACGAGAATTTATGTGATGAAATTAAAAATATCTAGAGATACATGGAAAATCAGAGACCAAATGCTTAGGATGGGAGGGAAAATCTGGCATGCAGATATACGGATCAGAGCATTACTCAGATAATAGAGCTGAGCCACTAGCTAAGGATGGATGATTCCTGAACTCTCCTCATCACTGGTGTTGGTGGCATCAACATCAACGCCTGTGTGAGCAAGGCACTGGCTCTACATGGGCTAAGATGTGCTCCTGCCTGCAAGAAGCTCAAGGGTTTGGGGCAAACAACAGGGATTCCTCCTCTGGACCCTGATCCAAATGGGGCTGTGACACAAATTACTGGAGGAAAGAAGGCTGGGGTCAACAGCGTCTTGTCTGAGGTCAGAGTACGCTTGGGAAACCATGCTAACGACAGACTCTCTACCCACTCTCTGTGCGGTGCTCCCTCCACACACCCGTGTCCTGCCAGCAGCCCCATTTCTCTCTGGTTCAGGACCTCCCCAGGGACCTGTCTAGACCTGCACATTGCAGCACCCAGAAACTGTTCCCTACTAGCTTTCCCTCGTCTATAAAAAGCTCAGCATTAGTAGCACATCTAAGGATTGAAGCGACTCCTGTTTTAATGTTTAATAGCAACTTGCTAAGTATCTGCATGGATTTGTTTATCTGGTGAAATCCGTCCCAAAAGAAAGGTTCAGTGTCTGATGATGGGGGAAGAATCCTGACGCAAGGGCTAAATCTTCACTTAGTGAGGCTTTGGGATCTCCAGAAGCAGCCCTAGCACCTGAACCTCAGTGAGGGGAAGACTGAGAATGGGAAGAGGAAGAATGGAAGGGAAAGTTTCCCCACCTAGTAATTTTGCTAATGCTGCTGTGCTGATGGCAACAATGTCTGTCTAGGTCAGTTGTTGTCTTCACTTAAAGTTAATACTATCTCATTATGTATTCATGCATTGATTTGCTTTTCTCAAGTAAAATACTCTGGATTTGGTGGTGTCCCCATCTGTAGGCAATTTTAGAAAGAAACACTGTCTTTCAGCACGCCAGCCTTATTCTGGATTTCTCTTGGTGGATCCTCACCCCTCAGCAGCTAAAGGTCTCATATTGTCCATTGGATATTCAATCTCTTCCTAATATAGAGCTTAAAAGGGTTCAGTTATCTTTTTTTCCCAATCTCAATAGTCATCAATTAAATTAGCTGAACATGACTCCCAATCTTTATTTACAAAAATGATACAGAGAATAAAATTTAAGAAAATACATACTCTCAGATTCAATTGTATACTCTTTTTGGTAATAGTTAATTATTTTAGGCACTTAATTCAATGCTAGATTTTTTTTAATATTATATTACTCAGAATTTTTCTTCCTGAGTCAAAATCCTGATGGAGAACAGTAAGTTCTATCTCTAGCTCTGTTCCCAGAGCTTGTCACTTCAAGGTCTCTTGGCATCAGGCTCCAGTTTGGAGCTTTTGCCTGTCCTTGGGTCTCACTTCAGCAGACTAGGGGTCAGTGAGGGCAGGGGCCAGAAACATGGAAAGTGCTGAGCTCTTCTGTCATCAGAAAACACTTAGCACAAATTCTGGCACAACTTCTCAGTCAGTGTCTTGCTGTTCTCATTTGCAAAAATTAGATTCATAACACCTACCACACAGGCACTTTATAAGGATTAAATAATATATGTGAAAAGCTTAGCAGGGTGCCTGGCACATAGTATTTAAACTAGTCATCACCATCACCAACTTCACATTCTCCTCTTTATCATCACTTTCTCAGTCATCACCAACTCTTACAACTCTTTCAAGAACAAGGCACGCTTTTCCTTTAAATTTCTCATCACCAGTGACCCTGTGGAAAGGTGAAGGGGTTTGGGTCCATCCTGGCTGTCAGTCCTGGTTTTGCCATCTCAGAAAATTTGATTGGTCCCTCCAAGCCTCACCACTTCATGTGTAACGTGGGGATAACGGCTCTTTCCTCATGGCGCTGCTGGGAGGTTTAATGTGACGTGTGAACAATGCATCTGGGTTTACTCAAGATCGGTTCCCCCACCTTTCATCATTTTTTCTTTCTCTGTGACAAAATAGTAGAAGAAATCACATTCAGATGAGATGCCACACATCCACCTAAAAACCTTGTAATGGCATAGGCAAAATATTTAGTCTCATTTCACCAGACTCTATTCTCTCTGGGCTCTGCTAGCTCACAATAGGTATTAATCACTTAATCATACAACCTAATTCATACTCAGCTGTTAATCAGTTAATGGCTCCTCCATAAACATTTACATAATGTCTTTAGCCAGAAAAAGGATGCACAGCCTCCCAAAGCCTCCTAAGAAGTGCCTCTGTGGTGAGAGGGACCAGCCTTAGGTGGATCTTCTTCCATATTCCCCCAGAAGCAGCCTCCCTGCCTGTGCCTGGGCCTGGGTCAGCTTGACTTGATGAGATCCCCATTAGTTTGCACACATCTGCTGAATCGCCTGCCCTTTGTTGGCTGGGTTTCTTGCCACGCCCAGATGCACAGTACAATACACTCCCTGGCTGCAGCTAATGCAAAGCTGGACTTGCGTCCTATTAGTGGACTGGGGCTGGATGAAGAGACAGCAAGGAATAGAGAAACTTACATCTTCCAAACCTGGACACTTCTATCTGAGATAAATGCAAATCTGGACAGGGTAACACTGGGACAACGGGCACAAACCAGGGTAGATGGTCACTTTAGCAAGGAATCTATATTCCTTGTAGAACAACTCTGAAAATCGAAGCTGAATGACTTATCCCATTGCACATTATGGCCAGAACATTGGTGAGAAGGTCTCTTCAGGATGCAGGGTGCCCGTGTTGCACTGTTTTGATTGAATAGACAGTCACTATCTACACCTGGGTGGCAGCTCAGCTTTGATCAGTCACCAGGGAAGGGGTATTAACCCTTTTAATGATGGAGGCTGGCCCAGTTCATTATCTAATCATGTTTCTAGACAACTGTTCTAGAAACAAGTCACGTCATGTTTTGAAGGAGGAGAGGTGGATGGAATCTAAAAGAAGGTAGGTCAAAGACTGACAGAGATGCCAGGGAATGATTGACAAGAAATGTGTGGGAAACTCTGAGAGGTTAAATGATTCTACCTACATCAAGTCATAAACTTCAGATTAGTGTTGGGGCTTGGATGTCTGGCTGCAGCACACATTGGAAGAAGCCTCAGTCAGAGCAGCCACTGGTCTTCTAGCATGTCTGTGCTGAATAATGTTGACGTGAGGTGACTCAGCAATTGCTATAAAATGGATTTGGATTGGGAAAGCCGAGGACTTCTCTGACCAGGTCAGATCCTGAAGGGTTAATTCAGAGTTTCACACAGTCTTTAGATTTGATGCAGTTTCTGCTGCTGGGGCCACAGAAAAGGTAGCCAAGGGCCTGGTATGGTCTCCAAGCATTTCCAGCACACTGGCTTGGGAAGTAGGCTTTGGGTTCCAAGGATGGACGCCTCCATGGCTGGCCATCTGGTTAATGCTCATCACACTAGCGTGGGATGCAGACAGGGAGCATAATTAGAGGCAGAATCAATAATCTGACAGAGGAGGAAGTTCACAGCTTCACAAATGAGCTCCTTAGCATTAATTAATTTATTCATTAATTCAATAATAATTTATTAAGAGCATATTATATGATGAACAATGTGGAAGGCTTGGTTGGATGACTGGAGAGAGGGAAGATACTATTATAAAGATATGTAAAAATATACCCCCTTCTCTTTATAAAACCCATACCAGGGGAGCAAGATAACCATGCAGACATGTTATTAAAATACAACCTTAATAAATACTGTTTTTATAGGTGTGTAAAGAGTATTACAAGACTACTGGGAAATACGCAGTTATCTGAGGAAGTCCATAAAGGCTTCACAGAGGAAGGACCTCTGTTTCTCCATCTGCAGAGTGGAAATAATAATGCCTACCTTGCAGAATTGTTATAAGACTTAGAGATAATGTATGTTAAGTGTTTGGCAAGAGAATGGGTACAAAATAAGTAGTGGCTCTATTAAATTAACCAGCTAGGGCTGTGAAGAAGGGCATTTCAGGTAGAGGGTATACAGTGTGTAAAAACAGACACGTGAAAAGAAATACTATGTTTTGGCATACTACTAATTTACATATTACTTGGCATATTAGTAGTTTACTGCTTTGGGAAAGTAGAGCTTGAGAGGAAGTAATAATAGATGAGGCTGGACAGGTTGGCTGGGTCAGTTTATAATGGACTAGTGTTGTTTTCAGTGAAGAGAAGGCCAGCATCCTTCAGGCTTACTTGTACTTGCTCTGCAGGGGCTCTCTATGAGTCTGGTTTCACAGGGGCTTCCAGCTCAATCTGCCTCATTCTTCCTGCTCATTGCCCCTTCTCTGTCCATCATATTCTAAGAGCCACCATACCATTTCCACGGTTCCTATCCTCAGCTTAGCCATATGCCACCCCTCCTGATGCTTTAGCAGCCACATCTATTTAGAGATCTATTGAAAGTCATTTCTATCATTTCTCCTGCAGGTGCATTCTGCTCTAAGAATACCCAACAATAAAAATCAAACATGCAAACCAAGAAATGGCAGAGATCTTCACAATACCAAGAATTCATTGCTCTACAGACTTCAGTTTCTTCAAAAGTTAATTGGAAATAATAATGGCACCAACTTCATATGATTAAATGATGATTATGTGAGGCACATAGTCAGTGCTTGAACATGTTAGCTGTTATTATTATTGGCTTTATAAAATAATTTACCATTTAATATATTTGAGTACTTAATTATGTGCAAAGTATCAAAAAATTCCTTCACAAACACATAATTCACCTACAACTTTCCAGGCAGATATATTCTGCAAAGAAGAAAGCACAAACATATGGGAGCAGTGTAATTTAATCATCACCTAATTAGCCAAACTATTTAAAATAGGCCTCACAACAAGCATGAAAACATTCTCACTTCTAAATGCCGGAAACTGCGTCTTCCCGTAATTCTCTCCCTTGGAAAACTGTGAGTGGAGTGACTCTTGGCTCAGTGCAGAGCTTCCTCTCTGTTACATTTAGACCTCCCTGATTCTAGTCATTTCCTTGCTCTGTCATTAGATGAAGCAAGGACTGCTTCTCCCACCTTTCCTCATTCTCTTGATGTTTCCCCAGTATCGACTGTTCTTTGTATGGATGGGTGTGCCTGAGATAGTAATAAGAGCTAATATTTATTAAGACAAACTATGTGACAAAGACTATTTAAACATTCCACATTCAATCTTCCCAGTGAGATTGATACCATCAGTGTGTCCATTCACTGGAAAGAGCCAGCGCTCTGAGTGGTTAAGTAACCTGCCCACTAGCTCTCTGTTAGAGAGATAGTGGTCTGGTCTTGGCAGGGCAGCCAAGACACACTTCCAGGCAGTCTGCCTCCTGCTTCCCTTAGAAAATCCAAGAAGAGTAGAAACCTTGGAGATAAGAAGACACAGTTGCTATGAGCTAACCCAGTTCTTACCTTTTGTCTCCCAATTAATCCAAAGCTTCTCTTATGGAGAACCCTATTTTCAGATTGTCCAGTAGTAAAATTATGGACACCCAAGCCAGGTAAATAAAATATTTCGCTAAATAGATGACTTATAAAAATCTGTTATGACAAAAAAAAAAAAAGGCCAGAGAAACTTAAAACCAACAGTAAAAGAGACCACAGTCTTTAAAGATGAATCAAAAAGGAAAAAAGCTGTAAATACTGAGAAAACTCACCGAGACGAAAGTGCAGGAAGGTCGGCAGGAAAGTTCTATAGAGGATTAAACTATTCGACAGACAACTGGACTAGATGATTTTTAAGAATCTTTCTAAACCCAGAGATGCTATAATTCAACCATTAACATAATTGTTTAAATTCCCAGTTTCAATGTTTTTAGTTTCATGGAATAACTCACAGTAGATCAGCACACTTTTGTGCTTCTATCTGCCTCCCAAATATTTCCACATCCAAATCCCACTGTACCTCAATCTCTGTGCATCCCAAACCCAACATGTTGGCTCCACTGCCACCTTCTTTCTGTGTGCCTGATTTCAGTTAACGGCCTCACCATTGCCAGTCACCTCAATCTGTTGGTCAGAGTCCTTCTCAACTGTTCCCACTTCTCAGGCTCCACATTCAACTGGTCAACAAGTACTGTCAATGTCTAAAATGTCTTCCCTAGCTCCTTCTTTCCAATCCTGCTGCTGCCATATTGGTCCAAGTAAATCATAGTGCCGTATTTATTATGGACCAAAAGGTACAAAGATGAAAGTCATAGTCGTTCCCTTCAAAGAGCTCACTGGTAAAGGAGGTAGGCACATAAACAGATAACTCAAGATATTGTGGCAAGAAGCATAATAGAAGTAAAGTAAATGATACAATAGATCAATATATATAAAGTATCTTGTAACCTCTCACCTAGACACAAAACGTTCCTAGCCCACATGCCTTCTCTGTTGTACCCCCATCCAGTCCATTATGCACACTGCCGCCGTAGCAATCTTCCTCTTTTTGTGTCACTTAGTGCACAGAAGCTTTGGGTAGCTTACTCTTGCCTCTGGAGAAGTCAATGTTAAGGGCAGATTTCTGAGTCATGGTATATATACCAATTGTAGCTGAAGTGACAGAAGCTTATGAGCTTGTTCAGAGAAAGTATCCAGAGTGAGAAGAGAAACATGTGAGAATGGAACCCTGGGAAAACAGTGGCATTATAAGATCTGCAGAACAGCTAGTAAGAGACTCAAGAAGAGTATTTACAGAGGTGGGATGGAAACCAGAAAGGAGAAAATAGACAGGGATAATAGTGTAAAACAGACAATAGTAGCAAATGCTACTAAAATTTTATGCAAGAAGAGAACTGAAGGCAGGCTACTGATTGCCTATTGGTTCATAAAAGCTAAATATGTCAGCTGATTGGCAGGATTAGAAATTAGGCTTCATTGGTTTGAGATTTGAATATGAAGTGCAGGAGGTACAGCAAGAAACGCAGTATCCTCTTCTAAGAAGGTTGGGAGTTGAAAATGATGTATTTAAAGCATTCTGTCTTGTATTCAATTTATTTGAGCCCAATAATTGTAATTGCTCTGCCAGTATTTGTTATTTAGATGCTGAGAGCAGAAGCTGTCTTGTTTGTCTTTAAATCCCTCTCATAAAACCCACAAAGTGTTCAATACATGTTTGTTTATTTAGGACAATGGTAATTTTCCTGTAATTAGTTCTTCTAAAATATTTGAAGTTGCTTGGAAATAGTTGCTTCCATCAAGGATTTCAAACATCGTTCGTTTATCAGGGTTTTTTGGTTGTTGTTCTATTAGTTTGCATTCTCTGCAAAGAAACAGCTAGCTAAGCAGACAAATATAAACTTTCACAGATCACATCTGAGTTATCAAAAATTCTGAACTTGTAGTGGACCAAATTAAGGTTTATTTTTGTAATTTGGGCTTCCCTGGTGGCGCAGTGGTTGAGAGTCTGCCTGCCGATGCAGGGGATGCAGGTTCATGTCCCGGTCCGGGAAGATCCCGTGTGCCGCAGAGCTGCTGGGCCCGTGAGCCATGGCCGCTGAGCCTGCGCGTCCGGAGCCTGTGCTCCGCAACGGGAGAGGCCACAACAGTGAGAGGCCAGCGTACAGCAAAAAAAAAAAAAAAAAAAGATTTATTTTTGTAATTTTTTCAGTCTATGAACTTGCAGTGTAAGTCAACAAGAAAACAGGATTTACATCTCCCCACCGCACCACGAAACAACTTATAAGCAACTTTGATGGAAACTCCTATTACATTAAGCAAAGTGCCACCAGTGTGCCATATTGGATCAGATACTGCAACTAACCTATTTCCTGGATGAACAGTGCCTGATACTAAATGGTCTCGTTTTTAAAACTGCCTCAGCATACAGGTACCAGGGTTATGATTCTCCTGAAAGCACTAGATCCCAAGCCTGCCCACTGGCTCTGCACACAAAACCATTTATAATATGTAGCAGTAACATGATTGCATTTTCACACAGAGGAAATGCATTACTATTTCCAATGAAAACATCCAAAGCTCCCTCCCGAGCCTTTCTGAGAGCAACTCTCCAGCAGTTCTCCCTTAGGCTAGCCCCAGGATATTCTGGAACTCTAGTTATAATTCTGGCACCGGCCTCCTACGTCTATGAGTCTATGAAGTCTTCACCAAATCTTAGCGGGCAGAGAAGCACAGATTCTCTGTAGCTGGCCTGAACCTTGCCAATTTCTCCCAACACCTCCTAAGCCTTTCCAAAATGGAGGGCTCTCCCGGCCTGCCCAGAGCCAGAGTCTATCAAGCCTTATCTGCTCTGCTGAGAATTGACATCCCAGGCTGAGAGGCTGCCGCTCCAGGTCCAGCCCACAGTGTCAGGCATTCAGCACCCGGGGTCTGTGCACACAGGCCCTTGCCACTGGCGTGTCGCATCTCTGGGGCAGAGGGAAGGCAGACAGAAAACACTCAAGGAAACATTAGGTCAGCAAGTCCCCTTATTCATGAACAGAGGGAAATCAATAGTGCTGAAAGAGTAGACCCCGTCCCGACGGCGGGCATGGGGAACAACTAGGACTCCACCATAGTGCCCCACCTTCTCCAGGCTTCAGTGCAGGTCACAAAGTAGCACGGTGCCTCCATAACGTTAACACGTGATCTGAGTACCTAGGCGCAGAGCTTTCAGTCTCCGTGGAAGAAAGTCATCTTAACATGTCTCTTTTAGGTTACAAATGCTGCCTTGACGCTCTGAAAAGTGGGTTAGCCCCTCAGGAGGAACACCTCAGCGCACACGCTTGCAACCACTGAGGGTCCTAATCAAGCCAAACTCCTCCCTTGACCAAATACTCTTGGAAAAAGAAGTATAAAGAGAGACATACATGGTCCTTGCTTAGCCTCTTGAGGGGATGCCAGGTTTTTAAACTGACATATAAAAAAGGTAATTACTTGGATCCATTGTAAACTTGAAAAAGCTTGATCCTGCTTCCTTTCAGCCAAAGAGGCACTTAGTCATTTCTTCTCCTTGTCCATCAAAACAGGCACTGCATCCAAGACATGGCCCAACTCAAATCCTGTAATTCCCTCTAAGTCTATGACAACCTTCCAAAATAAGCTTGTTAGTTTAAAATAGCCTTGTAAATAGCACTCACCAACTCACACAGAGCATACCTGAAAAAATGGTCGGGATTTAGCTCATCCTGGAGGAAAGAAAGATGTACTTTCGGGCTACTGGTTTAGTAATCTTTACTTTAAAACATAAACTTTTATCTCTTTTTATTACAAGAATGAAACATGTCTGGTAGGGAAAATTTAGAAAATACAGCTAAGCAAAAATAAATAAATAAATAAACTAATTAAGAGAACTGTAATCCCACAATGGATATGTAACTACTAACATTTTGGTTTGTATTCTTGCAGATCACCCTCTTTTTCTTCCTCAAGTCCATCCTCAAAATGGGATCATAATCCTTATT
The DNA here is from genome assembly GCF_025265405.1 of Mesoplodon densirostris. Taxonomy (NCBI): domain Eukaryota; kingdom Metazoa; phylum Chordata; class Mammalia; order Artiodactyla; family Ziphiidae; genus Mesoplodon; species Mesoplodon densirostris. The sequence continues at coordinate 127,285,733 of NC_082662.1, read as the reverse complement.
TGTGAGGCGATTTTAGAGGGTGAAATCTGTGTCAAGAAATAACTATGAGCACATTGGACAGTTTTAGCTGCTGAAACCCAACAAGCCTTGTGGAGCGTCAGGTCCTGCCCACTAGGTTCAAACCACAATGGCTTCATTGGGTTCTCAGCCACACGCTAATTCCATGCCACAGCTCTCAACACTGGGTGGGAGTGGGGAACTGGATAGCCAAGAACTTACTGGAAGTCAACATGTTTGTTCATCCTGGACCAGTAGCTGAGCCTGGGACAGGAGTGCCTTGCAAGGCGGATGGACAAAGAGTGAGGAGGGGCCGGAACACAGAGGAGCAGGCAGATGCTTGCCCTCTTCTCTGGGGAGAAACCCTGGGATTCTTTCTACCTGTGGAGGGCACGGTGGTCAGCGTCCCTTATGCTGTGTAGGGCTTGGGGTATGTCAGAAGAGGGTCCTTTTCCAGCAGGAGAGTTATTTGTCATTTAACTAAAGGCATTAGGGCTCCTTTCAGAAACATTTAATCAGCGCCCAGAATTTTAGCCTACAGTGTGGAGAAAGGAGGTCAATTTAAAGAAAGTTTTGATAAAACAACAGCAGCAACGACAAAGCAGCCTCTTTAAGGGGCAAAGACATGGGTAAGGTGTTTCTAGGGAAGGGACACTGACCCCATTTCCATTCTAGGGAAGGGACACTGACCTCATTGAATATGGACAAAAAAGCTCATCAAAGAAGCTCACCAAACCCCGTCATTCACAAGCATGAAAGAGGGCCTCATGCCTCCGCATTCTGGCCACGAACCAAAGGCTCCATCAGCTTCGACACAATTAGTCCTATTAATATAGAGAGGCCTTAGGACTGCAGCAAATTCCTCTGGGCAGCCAACTTGCCTTAAATTATCTGCCAAGGCCTATCCAAGTGATGTTTGCACTAGAGTTGGAAAATATCAATACTTGGCCGGGGGGGGTGGGGGTGGAGGGGAGTGGAACTCACATTTCCTGAGCTCTTGCTAACTACAGAGTATACCATATTTCCCCATGTCATCCTCACAAGAGCCCTAGGAGGCTCAGAATTACTAGTCCCATTTCACAGATGAGAGAGCTGAGGTTCAGACTGTTAAGGGACTTGCCCAGGGTCCCACAAGACAGTGACAGGGTCGGCACTGGGAGCCATACCCACTGGTTCCAGAACTCATGTTCTTAACCCCCACACTGTTCTGATTTCAGCCCCCTTCATAGTGTTCTTTCTGCTATACCTTTGATGCTTTTTTCCTTTTCAAAAGAAGAATGATGAGGTTTTAGAGGTGATTACAACAAATGTGAAAGCTTAGTTTTCCATAGACTTACACGTCATGCAGGAAAGAATCTGAAGTCAGGATGGGGGTGATTTTTTGCATTCCTCTGCTGTAGCTTAATTAACAAGAAAACACAGTGCATGAAGACCATGTAATACATTTAACATTTAATAATTATCCAACACTTAGCCAGTACTCCGAAAGACAGACAAACGGGAGAATCAAGAACGAAAAGGCAGGGATGAGAAGTGAGGCATAGATGGGGCATTACAGGTTTGAGGGAGAAGATGAGGTTTGTTGTCCTGTGCATTCTTAGTGTCATTCCACTGCCCAAAGCATCACCAGCTCTAACACTGTTTCCCTTCAACTAAAAGAGTAGCGCTGCCCTGGGCAGGGAGCTGGCCACCGAGCTCTCTGGGGGAGCCCTGTCCGAAGGACAGAGATTCCGATTGCGGTTTTCCAGGGGTGGGACCAATGGCCCTGGGCCATCTGTGCTCTCTGCTGGACCCCACAAGGTTTGACCGTAACAGCTGAGTGGGGCTAGGGTTGCAGCCTTCAGCACTCTGGAAAAAAACAGCTGCTGCGGTTCCTTTGCTCACTGGCCTGTTCTCCATTGGTGAGTGGGACATTACGGTCTTTGTTATTCACGCAGCAGTTGGAATCTCTGCCCATTTAAGGAAGGAAGCCGCAGGGTAATCCAGCCCTGGCTGTGCCATTGACGAGTGACTCACTCCTTTCTGCCACGTGAACTGTGGATGAACCCAGGGACCCGGTGGCTCAGGCCCTTCTCAGACATGGTCCATAGCCTGTACTCGGGTAGACTTAGTGGATTCCTGAGGAATATGTGTGCTCTATATATTAAGTCAAATCAGGCTCTGTGCACCATAAACCATGCTTTCTGTTTGTTTTGTTAACATTAGAGAATAGGAAGGAAAAAAGTTCAGGTCTGGGAAAAGAACAAGAGCTCAGCCACATTGGTTTACCCTGAAAAGAATCCAAGTCAGTGCTTCCCCGGGGTCCTGGATGGTGGGGGTCTCATCCCAGGGGTCTCCTGGACCAGGAAGGCCAAGGGCCAGCACCGAGTAGAGCAGTCCTTGGAGCAAGGAAGCACCGGATTCCATCATGCTCTGCTACTTACTCGTCACGTAACTCCGGGCAGCCAACTAATGTTTCCCGCCCTCAGTTTCTTCATCTGTAGAATGGTCCATTCTTGCTTCACAGAGGTGGCCTGAGAATAGGGTCTAGCATAGTGCCAGGGTGCATCCAAACTGACGATGTAGGTATATACACACGCATATGTGTAAGTATGTGTATACCTTTGCATGCGTACATGTGTGCATGTATGTATACATGCATGCACACATATACACAGATATGTGTATATATAATATATATATATCAGGCTATATAGATATCTACATATATGAAGTTTCTATTGTATAATGTATATATACACGTTCTGATTTGGGCCACCGAGTAGCTGGGACACTAGGCAGGGTTGGCAGAGGGCACACGGTACAAGGGAGGTTACTGTTGGCAGAGGAAGCAGTGTGATCCCCAGTGTCCACACCGAAAGAGCCCCCTAGGAGCAGCTGCAATGAAAAGAGCCCCCTAAGAGCAGCTGCAATGGTAGGAAGCTGATGTTTATCAGGTGGCCCCTTATCAGAGAAGCACTGTCCTTTCATGTTGTTCTTGCTGTTTCTAAAAACAGAAACTAGAGGCTACAACGGTTGCCAAGATTCTTTAAGGGGAGACTCCATCGGGATCCAGGAGCTAAAGGGCGCAAGCTACCACCTCAATAAGTTGCCCGTGACCTCTGGCCAGAAGGCAGTGTGGAACCTGAGCCGGGAGGCGTCCTATGGGGCCCAGGGGCCAGTCCTATGTGGCCCAGGACAGACGTCCGCTTTCCTGGGCCTTTCTCTCCCTGACCCCAGGAGTTATGTTCTCAGGCCCTCTGGAGGAAAGCGTCTTGAGCCTGAGCAGTCAAAAGAAGGAGGAGTGGGTTTTTTTCCTAGCAAATGACTCTGTCCCTACAATGCTACTAGCAGTCTTGTCCCACAACCCGGTACATGACATAGTTCCCTGTGCAGCTGTCCTTAGTGATTTCTCACTATTTTCCACTTTTCTTCTCTTCTTCTCTTGGCCTCCCATCTAGAGAGGAGGTTCCAGAAGCTCAATGCCTGGTCAAAAGGAACTAGATGAGCCAACAAGAGACTGAGTTCTTATGACCTCTGCTCAGTAGGGACTTTGGATCCCTTAACTCCAGAAAACCTCAATGTCCCCATTTGAAAATGAAAACAAGTGCACCCACTCTGTGGGGATCCAACGAGATCGTGTGTGTGTGTGTGTGTGTAAATCAATAAAACATTGCACACATGTGCCTCTTCCAGGGATTTGCACACCTCAGGGACTCTAACAAGTCAGCTTATATTTTCATCACTACCACTGGAACAACATTAAAACACGCAAAACCTGCATGCTATGGACTGAATTGTGTCCCTCTGACCACAATTCATATGTTGAAGCCCTACCCCCAAGTGTGATGGTATTTGGAGGCAGGACCTTTGGGAGGTGATTAGGTTGACATGAGTTCATGAAGGTGGAGCCCCATGATGGGATTAGCATCCTTGTAAGAAGAGACACCAGAGAGCTTTCTCTCTCCCCACCAGGTGAGGACGCAGCAAGGAGGCAGCCATCTGCAAGCCAGGCAGAGAACTCTCACCAGAACCTGACCATGTTGACACTTTGATCTTAGACTTCTAGCTTCCAGAAATGTGAGCAAATAAACTTCTGCTGTTTCACCCCCGTAGTCTGTGGCATTTTGTTATGGCAGCCCAGCAGGCTGAGATACTGCACATCTTGGGCCTGTAACAGGCAGGCTAAGGATGCTGAAACAGCAAACTGGGGTCCATCTCTGCCCTCCTGGAGGACAGATTCCCAGCCTTGGAGTCAAGATACCAGTGGGCCAAGGGGTTTAGTTATCATGGGATGAGCGCTGAAATTCTCAAAGGTTTTCAAAATCAATTTTGTTTTACTCTGGTTTGGAAATTTGAGCGATTTCAGAAAGATATGGAATTTAAATGTGGGATGGATGTTGACAGAAGCAACATACAATAATACATGTTCTGCATAATGTAAAAGTGTATGCCATACAGCACTGTTTGGAGCATGTGGGCAGGTGCAGGTGGGAGAGAAGTTTGGAGAGTGGCACAGAATGTCACAGTGCTGCAGAGCAGGAAATGACGGCACCCGGGCACACTGAGACATCAGCACATTTGCACTCACCCACCTTCACATCTAGTTAATGGATATTTCACAGTAAAGATGTTAATCCTTCTGGTCAATAGTTCCTAGCCAAATAATCAAAATAAAATAAATCACTCATCACAAGAAAAAAAAAATGTGTAACTGTATGGTGATAGATAACTAGACTTATTTTGGCGATGATTTTGGAATATATACAAATATCAAATCATTATGTTTATATCTGAAACTAATATAATGTTATAAATCAATTGTATGTCAATAAACGAATAGGTAAATAAATAACTGCCATGGAATTTCCCCCCCTTTTTTCAGCAGCCATCTCTTTCTAGTCCTTTTGTCCGTGCTGTGGCATTAGAAGCCCTCCTCTGCCCCTCCCCACCCAAGGTGGCATTGACCTTGCCCTTGAAGGAGAAACCCTTGGCGGGGTTGAGTGGGGAGGCTCCGGTGTGGCTGGAATGAACCAAGGCACCCTTCCCAGGAGACCATGCAGCTATTGATTCCACCTGCCAATTGTCTGGCAGGAGAGTGACCTCCTACCTCAGGGGATGCACAAAGTACCAACTGTGAGAGGTGCCGATCAGGCCACGCTGATCTGTTAGGGGACTACAGTGTGTGCCTTTGTGAGCGGAGGCCGAATGTGGCTCGGGTGGGAGGGAGGAGCTGGGAGACCGAGGCTGGGAGGAAGAATTATTACAGTAAGTGCTGTCTTTTCAGCCTGTCCCACAGCAAGGGACATGCAGCATTAGCTGCATTAAGAATCTTCATCAGGGCTTCCCTGGTGGCGCAGTAGTTGAGGGTCCGCCTGCCGATGCAGGGGACATGGGTTCGTGCCCCGGTCTGGGAGGATCCCACATGCCGCGGAGCAGCTGGGCCCGTGAGCCATGACTGCTGAGCCTGCGCGTCCAGAGCCTGTGCTCCGCAACGGGAGAGGCCACAACAGTGAGAGGCCCACGTACCGCAAAAAAAATAAAAAATAAAATAAAAAAGAATCTTCATCAAATTGAAAATAGGCCAGAGGATGTCAGAAGCAGAATCACTATAGAAAAAAATTGCAATGCTCTCGCACCTGCACTGCTGTGCCTAGGCAGGGTGAGAAGATCCCGCCAAAAAGGAAAAAGAAAAGAAAGGAAGTTCTTCTTTCTCAATTTGTTCATCTCCCATTGTCAAAAGTTTCTACGCTACCAGAGGTGTTTCCCAGGAAAAGAGAAATTCTGTAGGAACTCTATTTCCCTTAGGATATAGAGTGAAATACTCCTGACAAATCCAGCTTTGAGGAAGAAGGCCTAAGGCTCCATCTCAGATCCAGAACTTTTCCCCCTGAGCTCCCCAGAAAGGTCTTGTGCGCATCCTGTTGTCTTGGATCAAAATGAGCAGAAACGAGCTCTGCGGGGGGAGTGGGATTGGGAAATGGCAGAATTAAAGAACACTCACATTTGCAGTTCCTAGGTCTGGCTACAGAACTGCCCCCCCACCGAGGAGTGAGTGGCCACTGCTTGCACACCGGGCTGCCCCATGCCTGTGGCTGCCCCATGCCTGTGGCTCCTGAAGTCCCTCCTTGGCCCCGTCACCACCGCCCCAAGGCCCCTGCCTAGGCTGGCTGCAGCTCTCATCCCTGGGGCTAGGACTGACTCTCTGTAGGACCTCTTACCCTGGCCTGCTTTGCCTGGAGGTACTAGTATGTTTGTTTTATTACCTCTTCTAAATGTTGAACTCCTTGAGATCAGGGACTCTATCTTAGGCATTTTGGGTTCCCCTGAAATTCTGAGCTCAGCGCCTTGTGAATGGCTGACATTCAAAACATGCGTTCAGTTGAGAAGGAATGGGAATATGGTACAGATATAGCCTCCAAGCTGCTCGCCCACCCATCTTGCACAAAATTACTGGGTGATGGAGTAAAACAGGATCCCGAGAAAGAGCTTACAAAGGAGCATGGAGTCCACTAACAAGCGTCCTGGGGAAACAAGGTCCCAGGTTTCCCTGGATTACAGCACCCATGCTGCTTGTGAACACACAGCTCAGTGCGAGGGCCTGAGGTGGCAGCCCAATGCTGGAGGAACCGGCTGTCCCAAGGGCCAGGAGGGGAAAGAGTGGAGGAAGGGGAAGGGGGCCGCTCCAGGGTGGAGACACATCTTCCTGGGTATGAGGACAGGGAGGGACAGGGCTGGGCTGGGGAGAAGCAGCACCTCCAGAAAAAAGAACTGCATTGGTGCCCAGATTGGAAGGAAGAGCTCTCCAGGCTGCTGGGGTCCAGAGTTTCCTGCGCTTTAACCAAGGACGGAAAGAAGCCGTGTGAGGTGCTAACTTCCAGAAAACGTCACTCCTATTGGAAATCCACTGGTGAAGGGTGGCTTCCTGCCCCACAGATGGAGAGAGCCCAGCTGCTGTGCTTCTTAACCAGCATCTTCCATTTGCAGGGCTTGGTGGTAGGATCTCTGGGTTATGTCGAGTGGAGGACACAGGTCTCTGTTATCCCGCTCTCCGTGGAACCTGCAGGACAGCAGCACCTGTCCCACTGTCACAGGTCTGCCCCGCTCCCACTCTTTCTCCCAACAAAGGCGACCTGGGCAGCCCGGCACAGCACACAGAGCAGTTATGTCTGCTCTTAGGCCACAGTGAGAGAGACCATGCCAGGCAGGAAGGTTCCATTTCCAACTAAAGGCAGAAATGCCTCCCAGGTGGCCCTCCGCTGCCAGGCTAGGGAAGGCGGCCCATCCCTTAGATGATCTCTTTATATCTTCTAACCCCACCCGAAGGGGGAAAGGAGGCATTTAAAGAGGAGAAAGAAAAGTAGCAAGGTGTTTTTTTTTTTTTTTTTTTTTGCGGTACGCGGGCCTCTCACTGTTGTGGCCTCTCCTGTTGCGGAGCACAGGCTCCAGACGCGCAGGCCCAGCGGCCACAGCCCACGGGCCCAGCCACTCCGCGGCATGTGGGATCTTCCCAGACCGGGGCATGAACCCGCGTCCCCTTCATCAGCAAGCGGACTCCCAACCACTGTGCCACCAGGGAAGCCCCACAAGGTGGCATTTTTGAGTTTCATTGTCCACTCCCTCCTCCCTCCGCCACACACACTGTCACTTCATTACAAAGCAAAGTGTGCTCCCTCAGACTCCTCAAGGCTGAGGTTTATCAAGAGCATCCTAAAAACCCAGGTAGAGCTGAGGGCTTAAAGTCCCATTAAACCTTTATGCCACAGGGGATACAATTCTGTTCACTGATTCCCTTAAAATCTAGAACTTGGGGCATAAGCCTTACCTCAAAGGGGTAGGAGCCTTTCAGTGGGAGGTCTGGGTCCAGCTGTTATGCATCAGATAAAGAGCGCCTTGCACACCCTCCAATCAGGTGATTTGGAGAAGCAAAGATAATGTGGGAATCATTGGAATACTGAAGTCGGCATGTTTACGTAAGCATAGGGAAAGGGAGATTAACATTCCTGAATCTCCAGTTCCCACGAGATGTCACACTCTACCGCAAACATCCTCTTGCTGAATAAGGAGGAAGCAGCCAGAGGTTCTCTCGCCTGCCATCCAGTTAAACTGAAACCAGACAAGGCAAGAGAATGGTGTGGAAGAGGGCTGTGAAAGGGAGCCTTGTTCCAGCTCCTAAGTCACGAAGGAGGAAGGTGAGGCCAGGCGGGGCTGCTGCTGGGGACAGACCCTCCTCTGCATCCCGAGCAGCTCCCAGCAGCAGGCCTGCCTCACCCTCCCTGCCACACTTGGGTCTGCCTGACCGTGGCCAGGAGATCAGACACTGCCTCAGCACGGCATCCCCACATTAACTGCCCAAGTAGAAATGCATCTCGTTGCTAAGTCGTGGCTCCGCTGCTTGATCCTTCTTTCCACCCTACCCACAGCACCGCTGGGACCCTGCTACTCACGCCCTGGTGCTGTTATGACAGCTCAGGGAAAGGAGAAAAATGGCAAGCACCTGTAGACTCGAGGGTCACAGAGCTTTTTATAGAGAGAAAAGAGGTAACATTGGTAAAGGCTAAGTTGAAATCCAAGCACTGAGTATAAATGTAAAATCAGTGGCCTGGATGGAAAGTCCTCTGAGGTTCCTGAGAGAGCCTGTCCCCAGAAGCCCCCAATGCTCTCTAGCCCCCCTTTTTTTCTTTTAATTTAATTTAATTTATTATCTAAAAATTGTTAGTGGAGTATAGTTGATTTAAAATGTTGTGTTAGGGGCTTCCCTGGTGGCACAGTGGTTGAGAGTCCACCTGCCGATGCAGGGGACACGGGTTCGTGCCCCGGTCTGGGAAGATCCCACATGCCGTGGAGCGGCTGGGCCCGTGAGCCATGGCCGCTGAGCCTGCGCGTCCGGAGCCTGTGCTCCACAACGGGAGAGGCTGCAACAGTGAGAGGCCCGCGTACCACAAAAAAAAAAAAAAAAAAAAAAAAAATGTTGTTAGTTTTTGCTGTACAGCAAGGTGAATCAGTTATACATATATCCACTCTTTTTTAGATTCTTTTCCCATACAGATCATTATGGGAAATACTCAGAGTACTGAGTAGAGTTCCCTGTGCTATACAGTAGGTCCTTATTAGTTATCTATTTTATATATAGTAGTGTGTATATGTCAATACCAATCTTCCAATTTATTTGTCCTTCCCCCTTTCCCCCGGTAACCTTAAGTTTGTTTTCTACATCTGTGACTCTATTTCTGTTTTGTAGATGAGGTCATTTGTACCATTTTTTTAGATTCCACATATAAGTGATCTCACATGATCTTTGTCTTTCTCTGTCTGACTTACTTCACTCAGAATGACAATCTCTAGGTCCATCCATGTTGCTGCAAATGACATTATTTTGTTCTTTTTTCTGTCTCCAGCCCTTCTGATATTTAGGGGCATCTAAACAACACCTCTCAGATTGTCTCTCACTTCTGGAAGCCACACAAAATCTTTACGAATAGTGTCTATTCTAAATTGGAATCTGTGGTCCCCGTTGCTGAGGGCAGTGAGAATGACCTTGGACCTGAGGCGGCCGTGGAAGTTCCCTGAGGAGGAGGGAAATGGAATGGGCCTGAGCTGACGAGTCGCCCATGATGGGATCTCTCAGCAGAGAGAACAATGCGAGGCAAAGCCTGAGACATGAGACTGAGAGTGTTTTCCCGAGTTCACATGAAGGCAGGGTACTGAGGGGGGAAGAGCGTGGGGCTAGTTTGTGAGCAAACGATGGAGGGATTTTAAACGCCCAGCTTCGGGTGTGGACTGGACATTTTAGGCCAGTGCTGGCCAGATGCCGTTCTGAAAACAGTGTTCTACCCAATGTTAACGGATGTTCCATGGCGGGGAAAGTGCTGCCGGATGTCCACTCTCCACCCTCTTCTCTGCCTCCCTCTGTGCCCTGTAAGGCTACTTCTAGCAACTGTATTGTTTGGACTCCTGTCCCCTTTGGCTCAGTGTTGGGTTCAGATGATAGGAAAATTGCCAGATGATTGGAGTGGCAGGAGAAAGAGGTAGGGTGTTTATTCCACCTTCGTGTGGGTTGAGAGTGGCCCGGCCTCGGGAGGTTTTGGTTCCCATCAGGCAGTGCTTCTCAAGCCCATACCTGTCCTGGGCTCTGTTCTCTTCCTTATCCCAAGTTCCCTCTGTTGCTAGTCCCGGGTTACTCCATCTTCCCCTTGTTGGTTCCCTTAATCTGTTCACACTTTTGCTAAGAGTCTCTGCAATTACTTCTTTGAATGAGCCATCTGTTTCCTGCCAGGATCCCAGTCAAGTAAATTTGGGGGAAGTGCCTGAAAATTTGCAATGCTTAATAGCATCTTAAGGCTCCAAAAAGTCCTGCTGTAAAGCAACTCTTTAATTTTGTTTTGTCTACAAAATTCCTGTTTCATGGAATGCTTATTAATCCTTACAGAATGCAAGAAAAGCTGCTACAAACTCATGGTCATTTGAGGAGAGGAGTGACATACACAAAGAAAAGCTTTAAGAAAATTAGTTTGACCAGTGGCAAAAGAGCATTAGAAAGAATAGAAGCAGGAAGATCTGGAAAGAGTACAGTAATAGTCTCAGTTTGAAGGTGTGATTTGGGTCATGAGAGTGGGAAGGAGGGAACTTGACAGCTGACATGCACACTGTGTCCCTTCCGCTGGGCCAGTGGGGCTGAGCAACCACCCTCACCTCTAGTGAGAATGGAGCCACTGCTAATGGTAAGTTCCATGATTCAGCACCCGTGTTCTCTTTGAGAATTTTGATTAAGGGCACTTGGAGAATACTGTCTACTATCCCCAAAATTGACAGGACCCAGAAGTAGAATAAAATCTGACCATTAAATACATGCAACTTTCTCCCTGTGGTTGTACAAGTCAAAAATAGGAGCATTTTCACTGAGAAATCTACAGATTTAAATAATCATGATGATGTTATGAAAGAGGAATTGTGATGCTGAGTTAGATGCTTTGGAGGACAATTAATAGGCCAGACCTTGGTCTCATGTTAATGTGGATCTGCTTTTTTCTCAAGAATATCCTTGGTCAAAAAGACAACCCTCAGAATGGGAGAAAATATTTGTAAATGAAGCAACTGACAAAGGATTAATCTCCAAAATTTATAAGCAGCTCATGCAGCTCAATAACAAAAAAAACAAACAACCCAATCCAAAAATGGGCAGAAGACCTAAATAGACATTTCTCCACAGAAGATATACAGACTGCCAACAAACACATGAAAGGATGCTCAACATCTTTGCTCATTAGAGAAATGCAAATCAAAACTACAATGAGATATCATCTCACACCAGTCAGAATGGCCATCATCAAAAAATCTAGAAACAATAAATGCTGGAGAGGGTGTGGAAAAAAAGGAACACTCTTGCACTGCTAGTGGGAATGTGAATTGGTACATCCACTATGGAGAACGGTATGGAGGTTCCTTAAAAAACTACAAATAGAACTACCATATGACCCAGCAATCCCACTACTGGGCATATACCCTGAGAAAACCATAATTCAAAAAGAGACATGTACCAAAATGTTCATAGCAGCCCTATTTACAATAACCCAGAGATGGAAACAACCTAAGTGTCCATCATCAGATGAATAGGTAAAGAGGATGTGGCACATATATACAATGGAATATTACTCAGCCATAAAAAGAAATGAAATTGAGCTATTTGTAATGAGGTGGATGGACCTAGAGTCTGTCATACAGAGTGAAGTAAGTCAGAAAGAGAAAGACAAATACTGTATGCTGACACATATATATGGAATTTAAGAAAAAAAAATGTCATGAAGAACATAGGGGTAAGACAGGAATAAAGACACAGACCTACTAGAGAATGGACTTGAGGATATGGGGAGGGGGAAGGGTAAGCTGTGACAAAGTGAAAGAGCGGCATGGACATATATACACTACCAAACGTAAGGTAGATAGCTAGTGGGAAGCAGCCACATAGCACAGGGAGATCAGCTCGGTGCTTTGTGACCGCCTGGAGGGGTGGGATAGGGAGGGTGGGAGGGAGACGCAAAAGGGAGGGGATATGGGAACATATGTATATGTATAACTGATTAAATTTGTTATAAAGCAAAAAATAAAAAAAAAAGAATATCCTTGGTCAAAGGCCTGAATTTGTGAGGTTTTGTGTCAAAAGAACATTCGCTACATTCTCCAGCAAAATTTATTCAAGGGAAGAAGACCACTGCTCCATTTGCCTGACTATCTACAAAGTCTATGGACCAAGGTTGCCCCAGAATTTCCTCTTTTCCTTACTTAGGTGTTGCATCATGACCTGAGAGACCTTATCCACTTCTGTTTTCCTGCATTCACGTTTCTGCTGCATACTTTTACCCCAGTTGAATCTTTCACAGAAATCCAGAGGTGGAGCTGAGAACCCCAGGCCTCCGAATAGTCCGTTGTTAAGGTGGTGTAATCAATTCTCAGTTATTTGCAATGAGGAAAGGTAGCATTAGAGTTGATGGGAGAGGACTGCAGGAAGTCAGCTCAGCAGGACAGGAATCCCGAGAGAGAGAGGCCAGAACCAGGGGCACACCCTGGCCACAGGAAGAGCCCTCGGTCAGGAAGAAAAGTGGAGGGGGCCCTTTCTGAGTAGTTTGGACTCAGTGGATGACAGCCTTCCCAGAGAAGAGCACATAGGTTTTCAGGACACACGATGACTGCCTCCAATACCCAGGGGCAGCGATAGTGCTGGGGATGGTGTTGTGGGTAGCTAATTCTCTGTGGTGCTGAAGAGTGGACCTAGAATGAATGGTCAACTGATAGACCCGTGCTCAATTTTGATTGAACTGAAGGAATTTTCTGGTATCTGTGGCAACGCTCAGAGAGTTAATAATAATAATAGTACAGATCTATCACTGGCAGTTGATTATAAATCAATTCTACCTGTATTTCAACGGATAGCAGCCAAGCAAAAAGAGAATAGAATTCTCCACCAATCTCAGATGCATAACATGGCAAATGCTAGAGCAGAAAACAAGACATACAAGCCCTCTTTGAGAAGTCTTTTATGCCTGAGTATGTTCAACGTGTTCCCTTGACACAGAAACTGAAGAGTGGTCCATTCCATCTTTCTCAGGGAAAGGATGAGTCACTTTCCAAATTCTGAATCTTCATGTTCTAAGAGGCTGAATGAAACCACAAATCTGATCCTCACAGAGCTTTCCTCACTGTGAGCTGGAAAGTGCCCAGGGGATGGGAGGCCTCGGGAGTCAGTTCAAGGATATTATGTCATTTGTCATTTAGAATCATCAATTGCCCCACTAATAATTAGTCAAGTGTATATGTGCACACACACACGTATTCTTTTTTTTTTTTTTTTTTTTTTTTTTTTGCTGTACGCGGGCCTCTCACTGTTGTGGCCTCTCCCATTGCAGAGCACAGGCTCCAGACGCACAGGCTCAGCAGCCATGGCTCACGGGCCCAGCTGCTCCGCGGCATGTGGGATCCTCCTGAACCGGGGCACAAACCCGTGTCCCCTGCATCGGCAGGCGGACTCTCAACCACTGTGCCACCAAGGAAGCCCACACGTATTCTTTTTAAAAGAAGGAAAGGGCCTCCCTGGTGGCGCAGTGGTTGAGAGTCCGCCTGCCGATGCAGGGGATACGGGTTCGTGCCCCGATCTGGGAGGATCCCATATTCCGCGGAGCGGCTGGGCCCGTGAGCCATGGCCGCTGGGCCTGCGCATCCGGAGCCTGTGCTCCGCAACGGGAGAGGCCACAACAGTGAGAGGCCCGCATACCGCAAAAAAAAAAAAAAAAAAAAAGAAAAAGAAGGAAAGATTGGGCTTCCCTGGTGGCGCAGTGGTTGGGAGTCCACCTGCTGATGCAGGGGACACAGGTTCAAGCCCTGGTCCGGGAAGAACCCACATGCTGTGGAGCAACTAAGCCTGTGCGCCGCAACTACTGAGCCTGCGAGCCACAACTACTGAAGTCCATGCACCTAGAGCCTATGTTCTGCAACAAGAGAAGCCACCACAATGAGAAGTCCACTCGCTGCAACTAGAGAAAGCCTGCGCGCAGCAACAAAGACCCAGCAGAGTCAAAAATAATAAATAAAACAAATAGAAAGAAGGAAAGATCTGTAAACAGACTTCTAGAGCTCTTCCTGGCTACTTACAGACCACAAAGACTATAGTGGTCAGATGTAGAAGGCAAAGGAGAAAGGGAGATTTAAGGGAGATTTAAGTCTCCCGAAAACAAAGCAATTTTTCTTGCAAATCTCCAGATCATGAAGTCTGAGTTGACATATCAGATGGTTGCTTAAACTTGGGCTGATTTCAGAGTATGCTGGGAGGTGGGATAGATAAGCTGCCATCAACCCTTCCTGTCCTGAGACCTCATGAGACTTCCCTGTCCCACCTCCAGCCCCATCTGCAAAGTGGTCAACAGGAAAGATAGCCCCTTGAGTTATGGAGAAATGGTCCAAAGGAAAATCAGAGGCAGCAACAATGTAACTGCTGGGACAGATGATGAGGCAGCCCTTATATCTTTCAATTTAGAAGTGCGACACTTTGGGAAGTTCATTTGTTTTCAGAGTAAAGCCCAATTTATAGATGTGGATATTGAGGCTTATAGGGTAGAAAGATTACTAAAAGTTAAAGTGTGAACAAGCATCCAAGCCAAGAAGGGACAGGTGCCCTAAGAAGCTAAGGTTGTGTTTAAAGTCAAATAGCCACTAGAGGCCTTGGAAACAAGACAACTGGACCAGATGATTTGTGTCCTGTGGGCACAACCAGCCATAGGTTAATGTTTTGTTTTCCCACCAGGTAAAGAAGCATTGTGTCGGGGGAGACTAAGTCAGCTAAGGTCACTACATGGTCTTCTGGCAACCTGAGTGTCCTTGTTCCCTTCCGGGGACTGAATTGTAAGCCATCTGGAAGGTTGGCTGCTTGGAAGTCAAGACTGTAAACTAGGGGTCCCGGACTCTTGGTGGGAAGGAGCAGCTTTGTTCTTGAGTCTCTACAGTCCTAAAGTGGCTGGGGGAGAGAGCACATGTGCCCATGTGTGCCAGGCCTGGCTGAGTGCCTGACTGAGTGAGGATGTGTTTGGAAACTACAGATCCTTTCTAGGGCTCCACAGAAAACATCTCACTGTTTCCTTTTATGCAACCCAGAGTACCCCAAATAGTTCATTAATAGGAAAGGTGGGCTAAGCACCTTGTGTTTCCCTCTGGCTAGCTCATATCTTGGAAGGAACAAAAATCAACAGAGATCCGATATCCAGCTTGCCCAGAACAACTTTGGAGGAAGTTTCTGAATGCGGCAGGAAAGGAATCCTTGCAGGTTTCATTGGATGCAGAGGAGGAGGGAAGTGAAGGGGCCTTGTTCTACCCCATCAGAAACCAAAGTTTTCAGGGAAGGAGGGATGGGCTGGGGAAGTCTGGGTTAGTTCCCCTGCTTCCCACTTCTCCGTGTCCTGTCACATCAGCAGAGGGGCTCTGCAGCCTAGGACACAGAGCTGTTCTCTCTGTTTTCAAGAGCAGAGCAAAAATGTGATAGAAAACATAGGCAGTATGTCTCATAAACAGGAACAGAGGAAGGGCAAGAGGAGAGAGAATGGTGATTAGCTGTCTGTGTCTTGCCAATTATTATAAGCTCTGTTTATGTTTTCAACAAGTGATTTTCCATTCCGGGTGGAGTGGCGTGTGAGGGTCACTGAGACAATCCCTTAGGTACCAGGAAAAATACAGACCCAAACAGAAGCAGCCTTGCCACACTGGTGGGCTGGTGCTAAGAGAGCACTGATTCTCTTCTGGTGTGGGTTTTTCCCTCCTCTGGTAAGTTAAAACTTGCTTGTCACTCCCCTCAGTGCTGAATGGGAGGAGCTGGATGATGCCACGTTCTGGATGGGTCCCTCAGTGGCCCACGTCTGTCTGAAATGGCACAATCAGGCGCTTCTCCCCTGGTTGTGGAAATGTTGTCCTCACACCAAGTTTCTACCCTTCAAGACACTTGCCTGGTTGATGGCAAAGCTGGGAATATCATCTCCTCCTCAGGGAAGGCTCCCTTGATGCTCCATAGCACTTAATACAATTATAATCATCCAACTAATTGAGTTGTGTTCTTATCCATTTAGCCTTTGCCTCTCAACCGTATAAGCACTTTGGAGGAGAACTCTATCGATCCACTTTATCACTTTATCTCCAGCTAATAGAACAGAGCCTGGTACACAGTAGGTCCTCAATACCTACTTATTGGATGAATGACTGAATGAATGAATTGCATTATCACCCAAAGAGACACTGGTACTCGGAAAGAAAGGATACAGGCCCATGGCCATGTTTATTCGTTCATGCACATGAATTACTGTATGAGGTTGTTTAGCAATGCTGTATGACATGGAAAGAGCAAAGGCAGAGGTATCCTACAGACTGGGATTCAAACCCCAGTCCTATCAATTGATGTTGAGAAAGTTCTAGTATCTCTGTTCCTCAGTTTTCTTATCTGTAAAGTGGGGAGAGTAATCACACCTACCTCAATGACATACTGATTATAAAGTGTTTAGCACAGTGCCTGGCACATAACAGACATAAAATAAACATGCTTCCTTTCCTCATACTTCTCGTACTTTGCAATGATGGCAGAGGGGTAGTGGAGAGGTTTCAGACAGAGAGAGAGACCCTTCTGGGAGAGACATCTTAGCACGCACAGGTCAAGAGTGAAAGAGGCCCAGCCGTGGATGGACTGTGGCAGGAGGGCTGCCCAGCCTCCTCCTGCCCAGCCTCGCTAGATGGGGAGCCAGCTCCTTGAGAGAAATGGGACAGTGGTGATGAGAGGAAAGAAGAAAAGAGAATGCTCATTCACCAAACAGTTTGCAACCTTCAGGAAGCACACTCAGAAAGATAGCATTAGCCCCATGTCCAAACACAGAGCTTGGCATGGCCCCTGCCCCTGGGATTCCCATTGTTCTCCTCCTCCTTCATCCTGCAGACCTGGGCTTTCCCATCTCCGAGTCTCAGGAGATGGAGAGAAGTATTGGGAGAAGTGCAGAGGGCAGGGCTGAGGGCCAGGAGTGATGTGGGGCTGGACACATGGCCAAGGTCCATCCTTTGAACATGCATGTTTCCTGTCCTTAAAATAGGGATGGTATAGAGGCAACCTAAGTGTCCATCACCAGATGAATGGATGAGGAAGATGTGGTGTGTGTGTATATATATACATACAATGGAATACTACTCAGCCTTAAAGAAGTACGGAATTGTGCCATTTGCAACAACATGGATGGACTTGGAGGGTATTATACTAAGTGAAATAAGTCATACAGAGAAAGACAAATACTGGATATTACTTATATGTGGAATCTACAAAATACAATAAATTAGTGAATATAACAAAAAAGGAACAGATTCACAGATTGAGAGAACAAACTCATGGTTACCAGTGGAGAGAGGGGATACTGGAGGGCCAAGATAGGGGAGGAGATTAAGAGGTACAAACTATTATGTATAAAATAAATAAGCTATTTGTATATTTTGGAGATTAATCCCTTGTTGGTCACTTTGTTTGCAAATATTTTCTCCCATTTTGTGGGTTGTCTTTTTGTTTTGTTTATGGTTTCCTCTGCTGTACAGAGCCTTTTAAGTTTAATTAGATCCCATTTGTTTATTTTTGTTTTTATTTTCATTACTCTAGGAGGTGGATCAAAAAAGATATTTCTGCGATTTATGTCAAAGAGGGTTCTGCCTATGTTTTCCTCTAAGAGTTTTATAGTGTCCGGCCTTACATTTAGGTATTTGATCCATTTTGAGTTTATTTTGGGGTATGATGTTACAGAGTGTTCTAATTTCATTCTTTTACATGTAGCTGTCCAGTTTTCCCAGAACCACTTAGACAATGGAATATTACTCAGCCATAAAAAAGAATGAAATAATGTCATCTGCAGCAACATGGATGGACCTAGAGATTATCATACTAACTGAAGTCAGACAGAGAAAGACAAATATCATATACTGCTTATACGTGGAATCTAAAAAAATGATACAAATGAACTTATTTATAAAGCAGAAATAGAGCCACAGATGTCGAAAAACAAACTTAAGTTTACCAGGGGGAAAGGCGGGAAGGAATTAATTGGGAGCTTGACATATACACACTACTATATATAAAATAGATAACTAATAAGAACCTACTGCATAGCACAAGGAACTCTACTCAAGACTGTAATGACCTACATGGGAAAAGAATCTAAAAAACAGTGGATATATGCATATGCATAACTGATCACTTTGCTGTACAGCAGAAGCCAACACAACATTGTAAATCAACTGTACGCCAATAAAAATTTTTTAAAAAAGAAGAAAAATAAGCTATGAGGATATATTGTACAGCACAGAGAATATACCCGATATTTTAGAATAACTATAAATGGAGTCTTAACTTTTAAAAATCGTGAATCACTATGTTGTACACCTGAAACTTATATAATATTGTACACCAACTATACGTCAATTAAAAAAAAATTGAAAACAGGGATGGGAGAGGCAGAGGCAGTGAAGACAGCCTCCCACTCATCTACTCATTCAAGCCTTTGCTCCCATAGAAAAAGTCTATCCAGGCTTCTTGGGTGTAGGAAATGTACTGGTGGGCAAAGTGGACATGGCCCACGCCCTCCAGAGAGTCCTGTGGGGAAGAGAGATCTCCATGTAACAGTCACAGCCATGGACAATCGCAAACTGGGGAGTTCAGGGTCAGGGCAAGAGGGGAGGGGAGGGGCTGGAGGTTGGAAGTGCAGGTCCAAACTCCCCTGCTTCGCCTTTCCTCAATGACTTTAGTTTTCTGAGTACACAGCCGTCTTCCTCCCTGAGGAAGGAAAAAGAGCAATAAACCAATTTTCTGTGTCTGGGGGCACCCGGGCCTGACCATCCACCCTGAGACACAGAACCACTGGGCTTGCTTGACAGGAACAAGGGTCAAGGGCTCTGTCCCTGGAGTCCGGGGAGCACCTGCCCTGACCCACCTTCCCAGGTGGGAATAGCAAGAACAGTGCTGGTTCCTGAGTGCTTCACACACTGTCTCATGGAATCCTTACCAAGGGCCCAAGGACCAGGTGTTCCATACTCCATTTATAGATTAGGAAACTGAGGTTAAGACAGGTTAAGAAAGTTGGCCAGATTTCACAATTACTCAGAGGTGGAGTCGGGACCTAAACCAACCGACCCAGGAACCCAGGGGCCTAGTCTCCCTCGGCTCGCTCCTCCTGACTGGCCTTCCTGGGGCTCTGGCCAGCTTGCTGGGGGTGCCTTGGTCACCCTGCTCCCCCTCCCATGCAGCCACAGCCCCCATCCCGTGACAGCACCTGGGCAGAGCCCCGGGACCCCTGGAGACAAGCCTTGATTCCAAGCCTTGAGCCCTCGGCCCACTGGCAGGAATTGCCAGCCCCCTCCTCCCTTTTGGCAGCAACAAGCGTGAGGGTTTCCCCCTCCTCTGGCCCATCCAGAGAAGCAGGGCACTGCAGAGCAGCTGGCAAACACAGAACCAAACACCTGTGTGCCAGATATTACAGCTGCATGTGTGAAACACGATCTGTCTACAGCGCCTGTCACATGCCACGTCCAGTTGTTGTACTAGGGCAGGTTGGAAGGGGATCCATTGAAGAGGCCTTTCCGGGGCAGAATTTCAAAGCACAGGCACCCACCCCTTCCCTTCTCCCACCCCCAGCATTTTACTTGCTCCTCTCCCTTTCACTTAGCATTTCCGGCTGGGTTTGCCCTTCAGCAGCCCGAGCAGAGCAGTGACAGTGCGGAGTCGGCCCACTCCGGGTGGTAATAAAGGGGTTCCGTGTGCTCCCAGAGCTAAGTGGCTGCACTTTGGCTCGGTACCTGCCCGGGTTAGTCGCCTCATCCCTGAGGCTGCAGACATGCTCCACCCAAAGCCCAGCTCCTCTGCATCACAGAGACCTGCTCGTTTCCTGCCAGAATCGCTTTCAGGGCTTTGGTTGATGTTCACATTTAGCCTGCGTATGAAAAAGAGAAAAGATAGGACATTTCACAGGCGCTAAAGAGGGCAGGGGGAGGGGGCAAAGAAGAGAGGAACGAATGGCTATTAACTCGCAGAGCGCCTTTTGCCAGAGAGAGACTGCCCGGCGGTGGCAGTTTTCACCCACAACTGACTATGACTCATTTATCCCGATGGAACAGAAAGAGGGAATAGAATCCAAAATGGCAACGCATGCCTCACATAGGTCCACCTGCCCTGAATGCCATGAACTCCATGACAATTCAAACTCCTTAGGGGGCTGGCCCAGCTGAGAGACAGGACATGGTGTGATTGCACACAACTGACACCTTTAGCAAACCCAAATGGATTGTCTTGCTTATTCATTGTCAGTCAACTAGTATTTACTCAGACAATCCTCACTGCAACCTTACTCAGTAGTTTCTATACTATCCCCAATTCACAGATGGAAAAACCAAGGCTCAGGACATGAAGTACTTTGCAAAAGGGCAATCTGGGTAGTAAGTGGTAGAGCACAACCTGGGCTCATAACTTTCTGGGCCTCAAAGTGAATGAGAAGAGCAGGACTCTGGGCGGCTGCCTTCACAGTCGTCAAGTACCAGGCTCGGAGGAGATAGGGGGCCAAGTGTGGACCTGACCCACCCCTGATGTACTGAAAGGAGAAACGGCAGACTCAGTTTCCAAAGTTCTTCTCACTTAGGCCTCTTTCTTCAAATTTCTTTTAAAATGAAAAAAGAAGTTTTAATTCCAGAAATCATTTTACGTGGATTGAGAATTAGCTGTTGCTTGGCCACGTTGGCAAGAGTACAAAGCGACTGTATCTGCATCTGTGCGCCCCACCATTCCTCATACTGCACGCCACTCCAGCATCAGCCTGTCACCACTCGAGGTGGCACTTTCTTGGTTCTGTACTGTGCAGAATGCAATTTTCACTTGCCACTGAAAAATCAATATGGAAAGGTTCTAATTCCCCAGATTTCGATTTTTCAATAAAAAAGGGAAAATGAAACTCTGCGGGATTGCAGGCAAAATGGTGCCCCTGCGCCAACTGCAGTCTGGAGAGAGACTCATCAAGTGTTTCAGAGAAAAGCACCAACTTTTGACGTTGCTCTCCTCAGATAACATGACAACTAGGGAAGGAAGCAAATGGGGCTGATGAGTCTGCATGAAATTTAGCAGCACTCCTTCACAGGAAGACGTCTCACTCCAAAGAGATTTACTGCAAAACTCAGGCTGTCCTGGGGTGCTACTGATGGGCAATGTGGTAACAGGGAAAGAGCTTAACTTTGGCCTCAAGACATAAATGCATTAAAACCCTGTCTCCATCGTGTCATAGCTACTTTCCACTTAGCAGCTCTGATCATCTCATTTCCTCAACCCAAAGGAGGAAGAAGAGTCAGAGTTGCTGACTGGGTTCTCAGGGAAGCAGAAGAGACAATACACGTGAAAGTGCCAGCACAATGCCTGGCTCAGAGTGGACTTTCAATAGGGTTAGTTTCCCTCTGGCTGCCCCAGCCTCCTCTTTCCTTATAACTTTATAACTGGGGCTGAACAGCTGATACCCTTCAATACATGGTGTTGTCAGTGGAGGGCCACAGTGAACTATTGAGTTACCCAGGCTGGGACCTCCTAATCCACCCATGCTGATGACAGACCTAAGAAAGATGTTAACACGCATCTCTAGAGACCCTCTAAAACAAGTCCACCAGGGTTTCTTGCCACCTCCTTCCATGGCTTCTTGACAGTGAGTCAAGAAAAAGAAGAGGAGCCCACCCCCCAGCATGTGACCTGGTTGTGTAACATGAGCCGACCCCCGTGCCCTCTGCCTGAGCCGAGGGCAGGTCCACCAGCAGAAGCTTGAGTCCCAGGCCTCTGGGGGCACTGCCACATGATCCTGGGTGGGTTATGTAGCTTCTGGATGCTTCTGACCCTCAGCTGTCCAACAGGTTAATAATAGTGAGGCACGCTTGGACCCAGCACAGCAGGGTTTTGAAAAGAGAAGTCACCCTAACAAGTGCAATGATGGGACACAATGAGAGGAAATTAAAAAAAAAAACAAAAACAAAAAGCCCACCTAGCACTGAAGTCTATTATTTCAAGGCTTTGCTCCCCGCCATGTCCTGAAACAAAATAAAGGAGATATTTAAGGCCACCGAGATAACACACATCTCCCCCAGGAGGTTCCTTGGTATATCTGCTAAAGATGGATCAGTCCTGTGCAGGGGTTCTTGCACCAACCCCAGTAGCTTCCAGACCTGTGACCTGGAGGCTGTGGGGTGCAGAAGGGCAGAGGGAAGGATGTAAGTAGAGGCTGGCTGCCTCACACACTTGGTTTTACTGACTGGCCTGCCTGCCCCACCCCCAGGTGCATCAGGACTGTATCCAGCAGAAGAGGTGTAATTCTCCAGGAGATGCAGTTATCGGAAAGTGAGGGGATGGAGTGAGAGAAAGGTACAAACAACTGAGGCCAGATACAATATAAAAGTGTTCAGAATTTTTCTAGGAAGTCAAAAATAAGTACATAAGCCCTCCTCTACACGTGGTAGATGGACTAAATAGAGCCTATTTGGTTGATGTTAAGAACTGGGTTTGGGGGCTTCCCTGGTGGCGCAGTGGTTGAGAGTCCGCCTGCCGATGCAGGGGACACGGGTTCGTGCCCCGGTCGGGGAAGATCCCACATGCCGCGGAGCAGCTGGGCCCGTGAGCCATGGCCGCTGAGCCTGCGCGTCCGGAGCCTGTGCTCCGCAACGGGAGAGGCCACAGCAGTGAGAGGCCCGCGTACCGCCAAAAAAAAAAAAAAAAAAAGGACTGGGTTTGGGGAGCCTTTAAGACAGTGTTTTCAGGGCTGGGCATGGGGAGGGAGATCGTTGATCAGTGGTGATGACAGATTTCCAGAGTGATAATGCCATGGAGGACTGATAGTTCAGCTCCCACAGAGTAGTTTATATGTACAATCTCATCTAATAGCAAAGAGTCAGAAACAACCTAAATATGGATCAATAGGGAACTGGCTACATAGAGTGGAATACCATTATTCCTGTGAAGGCTGTTAAAAATGGTGTTTAAGATTTACATATCTTGACATAGAAGTGTGTCCTCAAAATACAGTATTGGGTGAAGAAAGTAGCTTCTATAAAACGTATAATATGGGCCTGTTTATGTAAAAGGGAATCCATGCATCAAGAGGTATCCTGAAAGATGATCGCCAAAATGTGACCTGTGGTGTTCATCAGAGGATGAGATCTTGAGTAACCATTTTTCTTTCTTCCTTGCTCTCTTCTGTATTATGTCTTTGTCTTACAAAGAGCATTTACTTAAAAAATAAAAGCACCATGAAAAATCCATCTCTATAAGAAGTAAATTTCACTTTTTCATCTTAGTGAAAATTCATGTTTAAGCAGTGAGAAAGGTATTGAACGTTCTCTTGGTCTTCCAGGATGTACCATGATTAAGAGAGAGTAAAGCTTCCTCTGATTTTCTAATATCATAAAAATACTGGGGAGAAGGAACATTGTGCAAGATGCCATCAAAACATCTCTCTTGACTAACAAATCCCTATTCTCAACCCTCTTGCAAAGAAAATAACACATATCTCATAAGGTCTATTTTTACATAGTCATTTCCCCCCTTTTTTCTTTAGTACTTTTTATTCAAACGTGTACAGGTATCCCCTGCTTTTCAAAAATTTGCTTTACACCACCTCGCTTTTACGAAAGGCTTACATTAGTATCTGTCTTCACTAATGGAAAGAAATCTGAAGAGGACTTTTGATTTTTATGAAAAGGCCCAAATCGAAAAAAGGAGTCAGTGTGTGTTTTGCAGTGAGCCATTATAGAGGCAGGATGCACCCGGAGCTGCAAGTGCGGCACCCAAGTTCCTGCCTTGGGAACTACACTCAGCATCTCAGCATCAAGCTACCAGAGCTTTGAACTGTGTCTGTGAGCATCTGCCCTTTATCTTGATTTATTTTGTGCATCCATTGGCAAGATGTGTCCTAAGGTAACTGCTTCTTCAATTTACAAGCCATTCCGGCTTTTGAAAGTTTTCACAGGAACGCTCTACATTCAAATGGGGGTTGGGGGTATGGGGAACCTGCATTGAGCTTGTGTGGTATGTAGAACCTTCCATCAGAAAGCCATCCCTGCATCTGCTAGCTGTGCTTTGCTGCAGGCCCATTAGTCAAAAGAGTCACGGAGACCACAGTGGAAGAAGGCACCCACCCATCTGAGTCATTTTGTCCATGGAGCGAGTTGACCCTCGCTACAGGGCACCTGAAGCTCTCATAATGAAGTGGGTTTGCAAAAGTGGTTCCTCCTCCGTGCTCACGTGCAAAACTCAAGAGACATGTAGTCCTTTTTCTTTCAATATTTACTGAGTGTCCGCTGTGTGTTAGGATGGTGCTGGATGCTGGGTCTACAGCAGCGAATGAAATAAAAGTCTCTGCCCTCAGGGAGCTTATATTCCAGTGGGAGAAGTCAGACAAGCAAACACACACATTTCAGAATGTAGTAAGTGCTGTGCTGAAAGACAAAGCAGGGTAGAGGGGGCAGAGTGACAGGGTGGCCGACGCTCTTTTAGATGAGATTCTCAGGAAAGTCCTTTCTGGTAGGATGGCCTCTGAACAGAGGCCTGAGGGAAGTGAGGGAGTGAGCCATGAGGACACCTGAAGGAAGAGCATTCCAGGAAGGGGCACTGGAAGTGCAACGGCCCTGCAGGAGAGCTGGCGCAGCATATGCCAGGAACTACAAGCAAGTCAGTGTGGCTGGGACCCAGCAGCTAAGAGGAGAGGGAGTAACGGAGGGGAGCGATGGCTGAGAGGTCAGGTCCTGCATATTTGCGGGCTCCTGTGAGGACTGGGATTACACCTGAGTGGAATGGAGAACCTTGGAAGAGCTTAAGCAGAGTTGCCTGAGTTAATATTGTGGAGGCTGCATTTTTATTCTTTTCAGAAACAGAGTAAAGAAGTTACCAAATAAATGAAAAGAGGCATCATTTTTAAGAAAGAGAAACGAATATATATGCCACCCAAAAGGACTATGAACACTTCGTGGGTTTCTTCCTTTGCATAATAATAATTAACCTCGTATGGATCTAATGTCTTTCCCCAAAAAGCATCATAAACAGTCGTCAGTCAATGGTCTTGGAGAGCAGAACTTGCCACAAGGCAACAATAGGAGCTTTGAGCAAAGCAGTGGGTCCCTGTGGGTCACACAGGACTGGTCCCTGCTTTGCCAGAGTTGCTGGCATTCCTCTCTCCTTTCTCTGTATCCAAGGCGCACCCTGGGCATGTGCAAAGGATAAAAAGCTGCAGCTTTCTTTTATGAAGGTCAAAACCCACAGTTTTGTCATGTTTTATTTTCAGCACGAAATTAACTTAAATACAGTAATAATAAAAATATTAATAAAATGAAAAATAGCTAATATTTACGAGGTGTCTACCATGTGCTTTACAAATGCTTACAATTATTACTAACTTAATTCTTATAAGAAACCTTACATGTTATTATTACTCCCATCCCACTGTTCAGGAAACTAAGATCCAAGAACTTACAAAACCTTGCATACATTTGCACAGGTGACTAGTGGTAGAGCTGGAATTCAAACCCATTTCTGTCTGAATGTAAATCCTGTGTTCTTAGCCAGTTGGCTACACTACAGAGTGGTTCACTAATGAATGTGCAGTGCTGGACTCAAACAGGGACATACAAGTATAAATCCTAGTTGCTTGAGAGCTGAAAGGTTAGCGGGGGCTGAGACCCACACAGAGAAAATACAAGGGTGGAGGGCATGCTGGATTGTGGCCCTGACGCACGTGGCCGGCACAGAAGGAAGAGTTTGAGGAAGGGGGAGGGGCCAGGCTTCAAGGGTTACATCCTTATTCAGCTGAGTTCCCAGCTCTAAGAATTCTGGGGCTTGGTGAGGTTGGCCCTTAGGTAGATTTTTCTAGCCAGCTGCCACCTACTGAGCATTCCTCTGGACCAGGAACTCTGCTAGTGCTTGTGTGTGAATGCTTTTAATCTTCACTGTCCTCTGAGGTGGTCTCCCCATTTTACAGATGCATTAAGTAAGATGGCCAAGGTCTTACAGCTTATAGATGGAATGGCTAAGGCCCTATCCAGGTTGATTCAAAAGCCAATGTCTTAGTCCTGATGCATCCACCATAAATTTCCAGGCCTTTGGAGTTAGAGTTTCCCCCTTTCCCCTCAGGACCCACTTTTATGTGCTACTCCTAAGGAGATGGCCCTTTTTACATGCATTGGCTCAAAGGAAAGCTGGCACCTAAAATTCCCATTCATGGATCTCAGGGTAGGATAAGCATTGTGTGTGTGTGTATGTGAGAGAGAGAGAGAGAGAGAGAGAGAAAGAGGAAGAGAGAGGGAGAAAGACGGGTATTTTTAAAGAGAGAGGGTGGGAGAGAGAGATGGGGTAGGGTGGAGACTGCTCTAAGGGGCACTGAAAGTCAGGGCAGAGTCTGCAGCCTCGGCTTCTACCCTCCAGCGGTGCACACAGAACACACAGGAGAGAGGCTTGAGGCTGCTATCGCCATCTGAAGTCCTGTCACTGTTTATAGAACCACCTTATAAAGTCACTCTCAGAACAAAGCTTTTGCTCAAAGCAGCCACGTCCCCAGGCTGGGCAGTTGTGCCCCAGGCAGGGTTTCGTCCACGCCATGCGGGCAGCAGCTGTATCCAGGACCTCCGCGGACGGGCTCTCTGCCCCCTGCCCCACTTCCTTCGCTTGGATCTCTTGCGGTTGGCCGCTCCTGGCAAGCGTCCACCCCAGCAGGCCGGTGTCACGTCGGGAACCGTCAGTGCGGGCAGATGGGCTCAGCTCTCTAGGCTCATCCTGAGAGGGCTCATCCCCCCACCTCGGAGGCCGTGGGTGATGGGAAACCCAGCAAGAAGCTGGACAGTGATGCTTCAGTCATTCAGTCGCACAGCCAGGAAGTCGTGAGAGGGCCTTTCACCCTTGCACGGTCCTGGCCTGGGGGACGATGGCACTTCAACTTTCATCCTTGGACACACATCCCACAATCATGTATTGAGCACCTACCAGTCCTACTTTGTTGTTGTTGCTTAAAAAAGAACGCAAGAGATGATATTTGTTGCCTCTTGGTAAATGTGAAAGATTCTCTCTATTCGCGGTGGTGTGTGACATTGTTTGCTACGAGAGGGTATCTGGAAATGGTCATTTGTTTCAGTCAACCTAACTCAAACCGATCTGAAAACTTAAAAAGTTTCCTGCCCATCAGAGAAGCTCACAGATACAATCACTCTTTGTGTAAAATGGAATCCACGTGTCTCTGCCGTATGTATCAAGGGGCACCCTGAAGGATGTCCACCCAAATGTCACCTGTGGTTGTCTTTAGAGGACCAGATCTTGAGTCATTTTCTTCCCTTTTTTCCTTGTTCTCTTCTGTATTACTTGGGAAGAGACTAGGGAGAGAAAGACAACACACGGCTCTCCCCTCCTTGAGGAGAGACTAATCCAAAGATCACATCTGTACAAGAGCTCTGTGCCTTGCAAAGTGTTGTCATCTACTTACTGCTTTCAAAACTTCTCCACCAGAGCATTCCTGCAGGATCAAAGGAGAGTGAAGCTGAGTGCCTGACATAACCCACCAACAATGTCGAGTTCTTTGAGGACTTGTGCTTCTCCTTAAAATTCATGCAAATTTTGCCTTATACTAGACAATATCGTATTTAAGCATAAAAATGTTCTTGGCTATCTAAATATCATTAAGCAAAATTAATGGTCCAAGAAAATGCTCCAGGTTTATCCTCTGACTCTCCACGTGCCCAGGGTGGCTGTCAGGATTTCTAGGACAAGGGCCTCTCAGAGCAGCAAGGAGGTGGCAACAGGTCCAGCTCAGGGCTCCACAGACTTGCAGATGCTCTGCTAGTCTCTTCCCCCTGGGGTTCCCTGGCAAGGTGAGCTTAAAATGGGCTTACTTGAAATGAATCCGAATTCTTACACTAGGATTGCTTGTGAAACAACTTGCAGGCTCCAAAAACTTCTGCTGCATCAGTAATTCTACTCCAATCCCTGGTGAGATCCTATGGATATCCTGGTCATGCCTTTGACCCCTTGGATTGGATTTACACTTCTTGGCTTTTATTCTATTTTCTGGCTTTTTTTTTGGACCTGCAAAACCTGTTTGACCACTCCTACGACCACAGTGCTTAAGCCTTTATGACCCAGATGAACCACCTTGAGTAACAGCTGTCACCACTGACAGACACCATGACAACACATCACAGGCGCCATTGACCTTGGCTTTCCTCAAACTTACAGTCAACACGTAGCACCACTGTGCAGGCTTCCAGAAGGACCTGAGGAATAGTCACCTGACTCTATCTTCAGGTGATACCCACCCCCTCTTTGAGGCTCTTCTCATGGTCAGTAAAGATGAGAGTTTATCCATGTCCATAGAAACATTCTGGTATACTTTCTGGTTCTCATCTTGGATTTGACAACACAGTTTAACTGTTCAGGTTGAAAAAGACCAGATCTGGCCCATTTACACTGGGGGATGAGTTGGGCCAGTTATCATGGACTTTGGACAAACCTTCACGCCAATGGAATGCACCTTAGGATGTTGTTGAGCATCTCAGGACAAGCACACTTCCCCGTGAAAGGTAAAGCAGCTGTGAAGGCCACTGAAATACACACGACGACATCTGATCTGTTCTTTAGACTATCCTCTACCTGACCTGTGGCCAAGGTCATGCTATATGAATTAAGGTAATATGACCTTATTCTGAGTGCCCCTTACAGAAGGGCCTTGGCAGCAATGGGGAGAGTAAAGAAACTAAGCAGAAAAACTGCAGTCACCTTGCTTTTTTTCATTAAGATGGTAATAACAGAAGGATGAAGTAACACAGTGTCAAAAGCACAGAACTTCTGCTCCTCACACACTTGAAATATTATTGATATCTGGAATTACCTGATCTGAAAAGGAAGAAAAAGAAACAGTAAAATTTTCCTTTTTATTGGATTTTTAGGGCTGAAAATGTGCTGTTTGCTAGAAAAAGCAGCTAATAAGTTGCTAAGTGACTTTGGGTCAGGTTTTCTGGAAGAACTTTTCTTTGGATCAGTACCATTTATGAATGAATTTGGCTAAAAGTAATAGAAAACGATAGTGGCTTAAAGAAGTAGGCTTTATTCCTCTCACAGGACAAGGTTCGGAGGTGACAGTCCAGGGCAGGTATAGTACCTCAGTGATGCTCCCAGAGACCAGATCTCTGCCTTCTTTCTGCTTCTCACTCCGTTCTTACCCTGGTCAGGCTTCCATACTCATCTGCTGACTGTCACCTGTGTCTCTGACATCTGCATCCTGGGGGTGACGTGGGGAACAAAGGGTAAAAGAGGCTTTCTCTTGGTAAACCTCAGCCTTTTCATTTAAAAAAAGACATACTCTCAAGGACTTATTCCCACTTCTCATGGGCCCAACTGTGCTATGTGGACTCCACCAGCTGTCCTGAAGAATGAGAGTGTTGCTGGTGAGCCATATGGCTACCCCAAATCAAATTGGGGCTCTCTAAGACAGGAAGTCCGAGGAAGTCCTAGATGGTAGGTGAACAGATAGAAGTATCTACCACAGTGACTGGCAAGGACCTGGCAAGGAATTTTGGTACCTGTATATAAGTCAAGATCCATCCTACCAAAAACTTCAGTGGCTGTCCACAACTAGGTTCACAGCCAATCTGTGGCTACAGTGATATGACATCTGACCAAAAGCAAGAGTCCCAAGGACTATGACACCTGTAGCCTTGAATGAGGGAAAGAATGAGATTACATGTATCTTCTTCTTCCATTCTAATGGTGCTTAACGAAATCATTACCAGACTTTACCAATAAGGCAGTTCGTTTGTATGGCTCATGTTTAAACATATAGCTTTCATTTATGGCTAAGTAAAGGAAGCAATTCCTTTGCTCTCTCATTCACTCTTCTTTTTCCTCATGCTGACTATTACACAAGGCTATTTAAATCCCCTTTTCCCAATGATTTAAACAACTGACGACCTCTCAGCACTTTCTCCCAGTTCTCAATCATTTGAAAAATCTGTACTCTCTTGATCTGCTTAAAGAACTTTCTGGAGCTATGCCCTGGCATTGCTTGTCATCCTCTTGTTTGAGGAGGTTCCTGCCCAGGACTAGTTGACTCAGTAGACTTCTGAACAATGTCAATAGGCTAGGTTTAAAATTAAATATTCACATCTTTCAAAGTCCTTATTGGCGTCTACAAACACTACTTTACAAATTAGTCAAAGCTCGTGACCTGCTAATAGCTGGTGGCATTATTTTAATTTTATGGATTACTGTACAATATTACTTATAAATCCAAGTAGTGGGGTTTATAAGTGCTGTGTTACTTGTTAAATAATAGCTTTACACAATCAAATTGTATTTGGCTTATGCTTGATTATGACCTTCAGATCATATAAAAAGCTCCTCTGCATAACCAGTTGTTTTCCTCTCTTGAACCTGGGATTCCATGGGGTTTTATTTTAAGTACATGAACTCCACAGGCAAGAGAAAACATGTCTATTAAAAAAAGGGGTGATGAAAACTGAGCTCCTTCTACTAAAACTAAATAAGCCAGGCAGTTAAGAACACCTAGCAGGAAACACATGGCCATCTTGTATTAAGATTCATCCTCAACTGTAGTTGCAGCGTTTCTTCATTACATAAGAAAGTGATTCACTCATTCTTAGGGAAGGACAGTCTTTCCTAGAACAAATGAAAATACCTTCACAAAGGTGTAAATATAAGAAAACTGCATATTTGAAAGACTGGCTACTCACTGCCCTAGAGAGAAGGGGAACCAGCAGCACGTGGTGAAAGCCAGCTTTGAGTACAAGTAGTCTTGTTCCAGAGCCCATGGCCTTTGCTATGGGGCACCATGGGGCTGGGTCCCAACCCTGCAACACCACAGGCCAACACTCCAACCAGAGGGGTCCCTGCATATTTCATAGACGGATGGGGAGAGCCCTCACCCCTGTTCCTAGGAGAAGAGTTGTTTGAACTGGGAAGCCCAGGGCACCCAAGCCACGGCAGTGGACAGTGGCTCCCACCCAGCAACATGTGGGATTGAAGGAGAAATAGAGGAGCAGCCCCAGCACAAAAGCTAAGTGTAAAAAGTCCAGTCGATGGAGTTGCTTTCGTATGTGCGAGCAACAGGGCTATAAAAAGTACTTTTCAGCTTTTCAGTCAAACCTTTGTGGTATCTCCACCCAAGAAACAGTCTCAAAATTAAACTCTCCACTTCTTATTTAGGGCCAGTTTTCATTTGAACGTGTTTTTTACTTCCTCTCAGGTCAGAGTGATCCTGCCCCCAGCCACCAGCCATGTTCAGCTGGACAACCCAACGTACACTCAGAGCTCAATAAATCTTTTTTTAAAAGAGAAGCTCCATCACCAACCTGTATTTCAGAAGTAGCAATCATATATCCAGCCAAAGTGAAATTAAGAAATTTGCATGTCATTTATTAATATCTTTCCTGTCTGTCAAGCACCCTTCAAAAACATGTTTTCCTCCTTTGGAAAGAAGCAAATTGGAATGAGCACAGTCACACAAAGGACCTCAGACCAGGCTATGTTTTTCCAGGGGAACAAGAGGGACAGTGGCCAACAATAGGTCCCCCTCCCTATCCTAACATCTGGAACATTCTTTCCTACCTACAGCCATTTGTATCTTGGCTTCAGAATGGTCTCCTCCCCAGCAGTGTATTTTGAAATCAAAAGGGTCATTTGAAATACTCCAGGAGGCCTGGGTGTTGACTAGGGACTTGTTGATTTTTTAGGTGGGACAATGATATTGTGCTTCTGGAAGAAATTGTCCTTATGTTTCAGAGATACAAAGTGAAGCATTTAGGGATGAAATGTAATATTTCTAAGTTACTTTAAAATACTTTAGTGAAAATTTTTTAAATAGATAAAGTAAATATGGCAAAATGTTAACCACTGTCCTATCCAGGAAATGGGTTGGTAAGCATCCATTACACATTTCTCTCCACAGTTTTGTGTGTTATGAACATTTTCATAACAACAACAACAACAAAAACCCCCAATAACTCCCAGGTGGAACTTGCCCGAAAACTCCTCGACCTCCTGCATCAGACCAGCTCTCCCTTCCTCTGTCACCCATGGCCTCCTGTGCTGCTGCCCTCACTGTTAAGCTCTGAGTCAGGGTTGCCAAGGACCTGGAGATTCACAGCCAGAAGGGAGGTCAATGGTGATTGTAACTAACATTCAGGGCACTTTCTCCATGTGCCAGGCACCATTCGAAGCACTTTTTATGAATTACATCACTGAATACTCACGGCAGCCCTATGCAGACGCTAAAGTAGCTACTCTGACCCTGTTTTACTGAGGTGGAAACTGACACCCAGAGGTGTTAACATGGCCAAGACCACACAGCTAGTAAGTGGCACAGTCAGAATTTCAACCCAGGCAGTTAATTATTAGGGTAAAGTGCCTCACTTGGCTACTTATCAGAAGTCATAGAAAGGTGTTTTAAGGTGTACATTTTACTACCTTACATGAAATTGATAAAATTCTAGGGACTTCCCTGGTAGCGCAGTGGTTAAGAATCCACCTGCCAATGCAGGCGACATGGGTTCGAACCCTGGTCTGGGAAGATCCCACATGCCGCAGAGCAACTAAGCCCATGTGCCACAACTACTGAGCCTGTGTTCTAGAGCCCACGAGCCACAAATACAGAAGCCCATGCACCTAGAGCCCGTGCTCCTTAACAAGAGAAGCCACCACAATGAGAAAGCCCATGCACCGCAACAAAGAGTAGCCCCCGTTCACTGCAACTAGAGAAAGCCTGCACACAGCAACGAAGATTCAACGCAGCCAAAAATAAATAGATAAAAAATTTTAAACCTTGATTAAATTCTAGCAGCTCTCTTTCTACGTGAATGAAAGTAAATTCCAGTTGTTCTTTTTTGCATTTCCCTCAGAGGCCTTCAGTGCCTGGTACTTAACAGACACATGATAACTGTTTATTGATTGATTTGCTACATGGTGATCACCTGGAAGAGAGGGTCAAGGATGGCACCAGGCTGATAGCAGTCCTCAAATCTATAGTTTTTGGTACCTCTGTCCCCATCACTCAAGATGGGCAGGTGATAACCCTCCTCAGAGGCATTCTGAATCCAGTTCCCATGCTGACCTTGGCTTCTTCCTGCCTGACTGAATCACTACAAGAAATGACAATGAAGAATGGGGTGCACATTTAGACGTGTACCTATGGAACCTGGCTGAAATCCAACATACATACATATATGCATACATCCATCTCTATCTACCTGTCTATCTGTCAGCATGTGTATAGGTTTGATCATTAGAAGCCAGGGAAAAGGCAACATCTTTTATAGTGAAGTGATTTATCTAGACATGATAAAGTTTGAATTCATCTCTCCTCCTTTATATTAGGAAAAAACACTTCAGTGGGACTTTGAGTTAGGCAAAGGTATAGCAAAGATCCAAATTCAGAATAGGAAAGTCAGATTGCTGTGCGTAATCATGTAAAAGGTTGTTTAATGGTGGACACATTCTCTCCTTACTTTCTTAAAAATGGGTTTAGGGCTTCCTTGGTGGCACAGTGGTTGAGAGTCCGCCTGCCGATGCAGGGGACATGGATTCGTGCCCTGGTCCGGGAAGATCCCACATGCCACGGAGCAGCTGGGCCCGTGAGCCATGGCCGCTGAGCCTGCGCGTCTGGAACTTGTGCTCTGCAACGGGAGAGGCCACAACAGTGAGAGGCCCGCGTACCGCAAAAAAAAAAAAAAAAAAAAAAAAGGTTTAGACTATATGGTCTCTGAAAATTATTTTCTGCTCTTAGTTGATATGTTTTTAAGTTTATTTTCCAAGTACTGGCTCACAGGAAATTGGAAGCAGACAATAGGAGGATGTAGGAAGCTGATCATCACTTTGGGCAGCATGACTCCCAAAAGAGACCAGACAGGAGTTGCTGAAGCCTGTTTTGACCTTCTACTAAAGCCCCACATGTAGGAATATCCAAGACTGAATGACCTGGTCATTTTACGGCGAAGGCTGTTCCACGAGACGCACAAAGCTAAGGCCAGACTCCTCAGGTAGCAGGTGGAGTCCCATCAGTGGGTCAGTGTATTTGCTCACACTTTCATCCACATTGGGCAGAAGTCTGTTCTGACATGGGAGTGAGAACCTAAAAGGTGGGCTTTGGACTGAGGGAAGGTGGTCACTCATTCCCTGGATCTTGAGGAGTGAAGTCCAGACTCTGGGCAGGAGGGACAGGCTCAAGCATTCTCCCAGTGCATTGAGGTAAGAACTCATTTACCACTGGCGGGAGAATAAGAGAGAGATTTCCAAGGAGGGGGTTCTTGATGGAAGGCCGTGGCTTCTGACAGTGACAAAGCACAGCACAGATCAGAGGACCGCATACCCATTCCCGGGACTTTCCAGGGAGGTGCCCTTGCTGAAACACCAGTCTTCTCTGGCCGCGCAACTGGTCTACTACATTCTGTGTGACCTCACAACCTGGGAAGTGGTGGGAATTTGACAGCATTAGCCTGAATGCCCAGCCATTCTAAATCATGTGCCTGAGTACTTGAAATACTCAGCAGCCTTCAAGTGGTTTAAAACACGTATTTCTGTTGCTTTTTCACAAGTACTTCAAATCACTGGTAATCAGAGATATGCAAATTGAAACAACAGTGTTTTTTCTACTATCAGGTTTGCAAAAGTTTAAAAGAATAACAGCCAGTGTTTACATATGTTGAATTACTCTTTTGTCCTACCCCAAGTCCTAAACAATGTCCGAGAGGGAGAAATAGAAGAACTAGTCCATAGTCACAGTCATTTACGTAATAATCATGTCCTCAGCATCAATGAAGAGAAACATCATCAGGGCTGTGAGCACTTTGGAATAGAAAATCATCTGATTCATGCACTTATTAATTAACTCATTCATTCAGGAAATATGCGTTGAACATCTAAGAAGCACAAAGAGTAAGCAAGGAAAGTAGAAACATATCTAACAAACACTGAGTTTCGGGGAACCCTGAGTCAGGTTGTTAGATGAAATATTCTGTGAGGTTGGGTAACAAGATTCCCTTTTTACAGAGGAATAGAGGGTAAGTCAGTCACCTGTGGTCATCCAGCTAATGAAAACTTTGCTAGAGGCTTCATGAGACAGAAAGATGCAGGATGTCCCCCTGCCCTTTTGGGCTTCCCCAAAGGGGAAGGGGGGGGCGTGGAACTAGCACCCAGATAACCCCAACATGAACACTCAGAGTCCTGAACCTGGAGTCATTCGGGCCATGCAGACTCCAGGGAATCTGAGAAGAGATGATTCTGGTACAGGTGAAACTGTGCTCAAGAGGCTTCTCAGAGAAACATTTGAACTGAACCTTTTAGGATGGGTCATGTTAACAAACAGATGAGGGCAGGGAAGTGAGAGGAGCAGAATGTCCTAGGGGGAGTGATTTGCTTGGGCACATAAGTAAAGAAGAAAGGGCCAAGGTATCCTTAGGAAAAACTGCCAGTGAAGAAACAAATAAGCAAACAGACCCAAACACAGATCTTCACGGCCCTTCAAAAATTCTGGTGGAGTGAAATTGGTTATAATTCACAAAAGAGATACTCAACAGGCCCTGAGAATGAGGCTCAGCCAACAGCCAGTGAGTGTGTCCACCAGACTTGAGGATGTGAGTCCTGGGTTTGGAAAAGAGTTCAGGACACAGGTATAGTTTGGGGATAGTCTTATAGTCCTTCCAGTGGGAAAGACTTCCAGTCTTCCATGAAGGGAAGAGATTGTACAGAGTAAGGGGAAGATGGATAGCATCCTACATGCTTGTTCCCAAATGCGGCTAAGGGAGTGATGGAGACAGAAGCTGGAGGGGAAAGCGGTTACCTAAACCTGGCTTTTTTTTTTTCTTTCTTTTTTTGCGGTACGCAGGCCTCTCACTGTTGTGGCCTCTCTCGTTGCGGAGCACAGGCTCCGGACACGCAGGCTCAGCGGCCATGGCTCATGGGCCCAGCCGCTCCGTGGCATGTGGGATCTTCCCGGACCGGGGCACGAACCCATGTCCCCTGCATCGGCAGGCAGACTCTCAACCACTGCGCCACCAGGGAAGCCCAAGCTGGAATTTTTAACTCCCTCCAGTTCGTGGCATCCTGACTGTCCCAGATGAGGTGCTCAACAACTATGTAGAATGAGCAAAGGAAAAATTAATGGAAGCCAGGAACCCAAATACTTGTTGCAAGTGAGTGCAGGCCCAGTACTAAAAATAACAAAAGGGAATAAAGTGATCTCTCTAAGAGAATCACGAAATCAAGTCCCCCAAGTCCTGTTTGGTTGTGCACAGGAAGAGGTTATTTACAAGAGGAGCCACAGGGACCTTAAAGAATGAGTGTGGGTGCCAGAACCTTCTTCCTAATGTGATCAAGACCAGTAACTACATATTGTGAATTGTACGTTTGTTCAGGACTCCACATTTCGATGAAACCTCAGAGTGTGTCCAATTACCTCAAGGACGTATGTCATGAAATTCTCAAGACTGAGTTAATGTTAATTCATATTCATCATATGTGAATGGAATGCAGATGCTGGCCGTGCAGCATCTTGAAGGGAAGTATCATACAAAACTGAACAAAGGTTAGGGAACAATAACAGCTACTGTGAATTAAGAGCTTTCCATGCTCTGCGAAGGGAGCTAAGTGCTTTAACATCCAGAGTCGATACCTCCTCTGTGTCAGGTGCTTGGGAAGAGACACGTGCTCTGCCATCTCATTTCATATACGTTTTCTCATCTAATCCTCACAATGATCCTTTGCTAACCCTGTTTTATAGTTGAGGAGACTGAAGTTATGTAATTTGCCCAATATCATGCATCTATAAGTGGCAAAGAAAGGACTCAAACCCAGTGGGTCTGATTCTGGAAACTATGTCCTTACCCCATGCTCTAGGACTTGATAGGACTCTGCATGCAAAAGCATCTCCCAAGGTCTCTGGACTGTGTGGCAACCTGAGCAGATACACACACGGGAAGGACACTGTTTGGAAGACCCATCCCTGAAAGGAAAGCACAGCCTGGAGACCCGGAGAAATCTGCTCTCCATCACTTTGGATTATAGCCTGCGTCGCATTCCAGTGTTGTGTTTCCAAGGCCTCATGGCCTTGAGACAGACAGCAGGAAGCAATTCCAGTCTTTGGTCCAGATCTTGAGTCCTCTAAAACTTTCTATCTAATTACACTTCCATTGGCTTTCATCTCTGCAGCACTTCTTACAGAAATACTCGATTTAAAGTAAGTAAATGAGAGGGGAACTGATTGAGTTGACCGAGAATTTACCTAATTTCCGCATCCAACTCCTATGACTAATGCGCTGGGGAAAGGGCAAAGTCTGTCTAGGTATGATTGTGTTTTGCATAAAGTCTTGTGCATGAAGTGGCTCTATTTGCAACTAGATAGGATCTAAATTTCAGAATCATTCTAATGACTGACAGTAGTATTCAATACTTTGTTTTAAAAAGGTTTATGTTAAAAAAAGAAAGAGAGCAAAGTCATGTCAGCTTTTGCCTGCACTATAATAGCCCTGGAATTGACATTCTTGCCTTGAAGCTTTCTTCTCTTCTCTGTAGAAGCCACTGAAGGCACCTCCGCAGGCAGACTTGGACCACCCATGTTCCCGGTGCTGTGCTCAGGGAGCTCAAGGGGTGCCTCGTTCAAAAGGTGAGCAGAATCAGCATCACTTCCTTCACTCAGCATACCTCTGACCTCAGGCTGCGGTATGGTGTCTGCATCCCTGCCTGGGGCACCAGTGTGGTGCCCAGGCCTGCTTCCTTCCTTGTGGTGTTAGCCTGGGCATGCTGGTTGCCTGTTCCAATCATGCTGCCATGTGCAGAGCCTTCTCAAACTCCTTTTTGGAAAGCTCCTTCAGAGCCATCAGCCAGCCTTTCTCCTTTGACCCACCTGTTTCCAAATTCAATGTACATGAGACTCACCAAAGGATCTTGCTGAACCGCAGGCTCTGATTCAGTAGGGCTGGGATAGATCTTGAGAATCTGCATTTCTAACAAGCTCCCAGGGCTGGTTTTGTGAACAATTAAAGGTTAATCAGTGTCAAGAATGCTGAGCAAAGCAGATGAGACAGCCACTAGCCACTACTATTTTTGTCTTCCCAGAGCATGTGCTTTGCCTGCTTTTTTTTCCTAGTAACAAATCTTTCCCTCCAAGCCACAGCAATGGACACGTGGCTCAGTCTGGGACAATCAGAGTCCTACCTGGGAATGATATAAGAACAAGGGTGGGAATGGGGAAGGGGAGGTTAGTGGGGAGCAGGCCTTCCTTACCCTGAGGTTACTAAACTGGGATGACGTAGTCTTGGGGTTGCTGGTAGCCTTCCTCCTTGGCACATGCAGGAAGCCATCTGTAGTGTTACATAATGAGTTGAACCGACAGAGAGAACTGAAAGAGGCAGAGATCTGATGATACCATTTAAACCCCTGAATCCAGCCATACCTGCTGCTGGTTTGCTCCAACCTTTCCTGTTATGTGAACCAATAAATTTGCTTTTTCGCTTAAATTGAGTTAATCCCTATCACTTGCAAATAAAAGTGGGTAAGGCAATTTGGGGTCAAAAACAAAGTATATAATGATGATGGTTTCATGGAGTGACTTCAAAAACAATTCCTAAAGGCCAGTTCCTGAAATGTTTAAGCAAGGGCAGTTTCTCTGGAATAACTGCTTAGCCTCCCCTGGCCACTAGGAGAAGGATAACATTCATTTAGAATGTTTTAAAATGATCTTATAATTAACTTCCTTTTGACATCTCTTGTGAACCCAAAATTCTCTGGAATGAAGTGAAGTTAAGCTTCTCTGGAATGAATGAAGTTACTTAAACCATCTCTGTACCCTGGATAGCAGAGACCAGGGAAGAAGACGATGAGACCAGCAGAGCCTTGAAAATGTGATCAAGTATGGCTCTCCTAAGGGCCTGATCGCCAAGGACAGATCATGCTATAAAAGAAACCCGA
Organism: Mesoplodon densirostris; assembly: GCF_025265405.1. Lineage (NCBI taxonomy): Eukaryota > Metazoa > Chordata > Mammalia > Artiodactyla > Ziphiidae > Mesoplodon > Mesoplodon densirostris. Next base: position 127,246,747 of record NC_082662.1, on the reverse strand, counting down.
GATCCTTCCTCAGGGAATGTTTGGATCATACCTTTCACGATAGTATTAAAACATTTTGCAGAAGTTCCACATGGGCAGTTGTTTCTTCCTGGATTTTTAGTTATATAGGAAAGCTTAGTTAACACAGGATCTTGATTCAAAACAAGATTCATAAATGGCTTCATTTCCAGTTATAGCCCTTGATGTCATCTCTCAAAGAGTCATCATCCCAGCCCCTTAGGGACTTACTGAGACCTCAGGATCTGAGCTAACATGCAGATCCATGAAAAGCAAAGGGCATGCATGCAAAATAGATTGAGACTTATATATGTGAGTTGTTGGAAGAAGAACAAGTCTGTGGTGAGTAAGGAGGGAAGAGGGAGTTCCTGCTTTTCTCTGTGACTTCCCTGTCTCAGGTAATGGCAGTACCACCTTTCTGAGTATCCATGTTCAAAACCACAGGGTCTCTTGACTCCTATTTCCCCTTTTTATTTTCTTCCTCATCGCCTGCATGAGACTGACCCTATCCCAATGTCTACTTTTCTATGTTCCCTTCTCTCCATGCATTATTTCAACCTGAATCATTGTGTCAATGGTATTGTAGAAATTCTCCTCAACTCTATCTTTCACACTCCTATCAGATCCAGTAAAAAATTTCAAGGACTTATTATTGACTCACCCCTGTGGCAAATTTTGTTTTCCAAAGAGTCTATAACAAAAGCTCTCATTTCATGTGTTCTTACAATGTGATCTTGACATTCCTCCCATCAAAAGGTGGAGCCTGTTGCCTCCTCTTGAACTTGGAGGGGTTTGAGACCCAGCAGAAATGATGTTATGTGACTCCCAAGGTCAGGACAAGAAAAGTGTTACAGTTTTTGCCTGGTTCTCTTGGGAAACTTGCTTTCAGACCCATGGTTGCCATACAGTAAAGGCTGCTGTACTGTGAGGAAGCCCAAGCCACATGGAGATGCCATATATAGGTGCTCCTAATATGAGGGCCTCACTGGGCGGCGAATGTGAGTGAAGATACCTGCACAGGATTTCTTCCCTCAGCCTTTGAATTCTCACAGTTGAGGTCATAGCACCATGGAGCTGTGCTTTTTTTGAATTCCTGACCTACAGAAGCTGTGAGCACAGTGAAATGGCTGTTTTAAACTGCTAAGTTTGGGTGTAATTCATTTTACAGCTCGTAGATAACCGATATTTTATTTTCAAATTCCTTAATCTTCACACAGAACCTGTATCAGTCATCTGGCTCCAACTTTCAAGAACCTACTTACAAGAGAGGTGAGGTTTCAGGAACTGTCAGAGAGGAAGAGAGGCACTGATCCCACAGGGGGAATCCGGGAATCCCTATGCATTTTTTTCAGCACTTACTGTGTCCAAGTGCATCACAGCCCTTACCATATCCAAATCTTCGCCATGATGGCCATGAGGTAGACATTAATTATCTACTTTAAGAGATGCAGATATTGAAGCTCAGAGCGGAAATATAAATTTCTCTGATTTCCTGGATGTCAGTGGCAAAACAGGAATCCAAACCTAGGACCTGATGGCACCAAAGCCCTTACAGTGCTCACATGCTTCCCAAAGAGCTGAACCTAAGAAAGAGGACACAGATGAGCAGTTGGCACAACCTTGTACTCCTGCCTTTCCCAGGACATTACTGAAATAACTTCCCTCTTTGGAGTAAAGAAAAACAAAGCGGTATGGTTTGGCCAGAGAAAGCCCCCAGCAACAATGTCGAACAAGCCAGGAGTAATTTGTTTCTATTCTTCTCCATGTGACTGCCGGAGGTTATCCTGGTTTTTATTAGCCAAACTTCCCCTTTTCAAAAGATAGTTCTTTGAAATCTTCTGGGAAATTAACATGGCTCAATCTGGCTCTGGGCTGGCCACCACATGCTCTCAGAATTAAGAGAACCTGGGATATTAACCCCTTGTAGTCACATACACATGCACACAAAATTGAATGTGCCTTTATATTGTGTTAACAGGTTATAAAGAGACAGTCTACACTGAACCAGCCATTATGTTCAGCTTTATCCTGGAAAAAAAAATTGATCTAGATTTGTTCCAATTAAAGAGTTCTACACAATATACTGATTTAGTTATAATTCAAACTCACTAGACATTTTTTATTTAAGAAATGTTATGAATCAATTAATATACACATTAGATCATTTAAATGTGCTGTTTTTTTTCAAATATACCTTAAGGAAATTCATTAGGAAGAAGTAATATAAAATAACTATAGAAGAAATTTTAAATTCCAATTCTACTCTGTATTCTAGTCAATTACATAAAAAAGGTTCATAATGTGTCTCATTTTTATTTTCTAATTGGGAATTTTTGAGATTTTTTTACAGTTTCATAAGAAATAGTAAACAGTGACACAATGTAGGCAACTAATTTCTTGTTCTTTCAACATTTCCACATCTATGTTTCTGGCAGTTAAAAATTTGTTTTTCTCTGGGAAGTTTAGTGGAGCAGAGCAGGCTGGAAAAGAAGCCCACTGCTTAACCTCCATGCCCCCCTCTCCTCCAGGACCACCCTTACAGGGAACGCTTAGGGTCTTTGCAAATGATACCTCCTTTCCCAGGCAAAGGTCCCTGAGAGATAATGCAGGAAATCCTTTGGGAACTGTGAGTAGAAGGTGTCTTCTATTATCACCCAGGTCCAGCATCAAGGCCATATCCAGAACTGCATGACCATAAGGGTGACATTGACTGGAAGAAGGATGAGGAGCTCTTCAAGAACAGGACAGAACTCTGATCAAGCCAGTGCAGTGAGTTCATGTGGTATCTCACATCCCTTTGCTGCAAAGACATAGCAATGTCAGGTAAGAAACAAAACAAAAGCAAAATAACTGGCCTCAAAATAATCACCCCGTAATAGAAACAAAAAGTGGTGAGCAGCAGCTGAAACCACAGGCCTGCAGGTAGCGATGATCCAGAATTTCACTCCTGCAGAATGAGGGCATTACTGGTGCTCCATGTGAAAGGGGAACTAGAGTCATTTTCATTGAGAAAGGCAAGAGCTGGGATGAAAGGAATCTGAAAAATTAAGCTGCTGACAAACTTGGGTTTTGACTAGGGAGACAGGAAGACAAGGAAAAGGTTAGTGACAAAGAGCCTCAATCAAATTTAGTGAATATGATATCCCCAATATTACAATGAAAAGAAAGCCTTGAAATAGTAGAAATGGCTAAGGGCTAGAGGCCTGGATCACAACGGCTCTGAAAAACTGTAAAATCACTATAAGGAGAGGAAAATATGGGAGGGGTGGTGTGGAGAGAGAGAGAAAAAACATAAACAAAAATTTCCCACTAACAATAAGTATACAAACCAAAATCCCCAACCAAAGAAGAAATCTAATGAGAATGAAATCAAGGTTATAAATGTGAATTCATTTATGATTAAATCAATTTTATGGAACAGCCTAGAAAAGACTTTTTAAAATTTAAAAATATATGTTTATAAGGTAAAAAGACACAAATGAAATAATAATTTTCATTTTAAGAGACCAGGAAAATATGAAGAGGGAAAAAATAAAAGAAGAACAGGTATATATGAGAAGAGTTAACTTTCCAAGGCCAGGATACAAAAATATATTCATTAAAAAAAAACTCTATAAATAAGATCAATTCTAGACTGGACACTATAAAAATGCTAATTAGAAGGAAATACTGAATAGTTCACCAGTAAGACACAGAAAAAAAGTATACACACACATATATTTATATATATATATATACATATATATATATATATATATATAGAGAGAGAGAGAGAGAGAGAGTGTGAGAGAGAGAGAGAGAGGGAGAGAGAGGTGTTCTCCAACTCTCTAGAATAAATACACATCTAGACTCATCATAGTGAAACTGTAGAACCACACAGATAGAGAAACTCTTAAAAGCCACAAGATAAAAAGGAAAATTTTCACAAAGAAATAACAATTAGACACTCAGCAAATTTCAAATCAGCCCCAGTAAAGGTCAGAAGACAATGGAGTAATATCTTGATAGTGCTGAGGAAAATTAAGCATCAACAAGAAATTTATACTGAGCTCAACTACCATTTAACAATGAAAGTGATATAAAGATTTTTTCAGATATACAAAGATTAACTGCTTACACCCCTACAGATTCTCACTGTAAGATATTCTTTAGCAAGAAAGAAGAAAATGAAACTAAACCCAAAGATAAACTATGGTATGCAAGCAAGAAAAAAAAGTGGTGAGTATGGAAATGGATAGAATATCAATTATAACTATGGAGAATGAAAAAATACAACTAAAATCTAATTTTTTATTAAAAAGTAAAGCTAGAGTTGTTTACCATTTTACCAAAAAAGGAGGTAGGTGTGATTGTGATCAATAGATATTTGAGGAATTCCAAACCAGCAAGAGGAACAAAGTTGGGGCAATCAACTTCCCAAGAGGAATTAGGGGGAATGCAAAAAAAATACTAAGAAAAAGATTGGAAAACATAAATCACAATATATCACAAAAATGAAATCTGACTAAAGTCAACAAAAAAAGATGATCAGGTTGGAATTTTTAAGCCATATACAAAAGATTAATTCATGAGGAAAATTTAACAGTTTTAAATTTATATATAGCTTATAACATAGACCAAAAATGTACAAAGCAAAAACTGACATAACTAAAGGAGAAACAGGCAAATCCAAAAAGTCATAGAGAGATATTAACACACCTCTCTCATTAGCTGATAGATTAAGAAGATGAAAAGAATTGCTACGAATATAAAAGAATTGAATAATATGACTAACAAACTTGAAGTAATGGGCTTATTTCGAATATTGCACCTAAGAACTGAAGTACACATGCTTTTCAAGTACACCTGCACCCTTTACCAATACTACCATAAAGAAAGTCTCAAAAAATGTGAAAGCATAGAAGTCATATAAAGTATATTATCTGACTGTAGTAAAATTAAACTAGATATCAGTTACTTAAAACTAGAAATCCCTACATATATTTAGAAATTAAGTAATAAACTGCTACATTATTTGAGTCAAAGAAGAAATCTTAACAGAAATTAGAAAGTATTTTGAAATTATGATGAATACTATATATCAAAACCCATGGAAAGCTGCTAAAGTTGTGTTTAAAAGAAAATTTATAGCCTTAAAAGTATATATTAGAAAAGAAGAAAGGCTGAATACCACTGTTCTTAGTATCAATCTTAAGAAGTTAAGAAAAGAAAAAGAGTGGCAAATTAAATCCAAAGAAAGCAAAAAGAAGAAAATAAAAACAGAAAAATAAGAGTTAATAAAATGGGAAGCAAAGATATAAAAGAGAAACTGCAAGACCAAAGTTGGTTGCTTAAAAGGTAATAAAATTAATAAACCCATAGTAAAACTAATCAAGGAAAAAAGAGAGAAGGCACAAATAAAAATATCAGGAATGAAAAAGGGGACAAAACTCTATATCCTCATATATATAAGAGATAATAGAATAATATTATGAGCAACTTATGACAAGAAACTAGAAAATTAGATTAAATGACAGTTAAAAAAACATTTACTAAATGGATACAAAAATAAAAAAAATCTAGTCTTTTATCTATTAAATTGAATCCCAAATTTAAAAACTTCTCTCTCCTTCAGGAGTAAATTCTTTATAAAATTTAATGAAGAAATAATGCCAATTGTTTACAACTCTTACAGGGAATGGAAAAAAAAGAGAATACTTCCCAACTTTTTAAAACCGAGCAAGATCTTTACCAAGAAGAAAATTATAAGGCCAAGTTCTTTCATAAACACATGTTTTCTTTTTTAAAAGAAAACCAATAAAATCCAATGACATGTATTGAAGATAAAATGATAAAATGTCATGTCATAGAGGTTTATTCTAAGAATGCAAGGTTGGTTTAACACTCACATATAGGAACAGTCATGGATCAGTGTTTAATTTCCTGACTTGATTATTGAACTCCAGTTATATATGAGAATGTTTTTGTTCATAGTAAATATACACTGAAGTATTTAGGGGTAAAGTTTTATAATATCTCCAATCTAGTCTAGAATGGTTCTAGAAAAAAATAAGTAACATATATATATATATATGTATATATATATATGTATGTGAATATATAGAATGATAAAGCAAATTAGGCAAAATGTAAACAACTGGTAAACATGGGTAAAGGGTTATGAGTATTCCTTGTACAAATCAATTTTTATGTAAGTTTTAAATCACACCAAAATTTAAAGTTACAAGTAAAAAATCAATTTAATTCACCTGTAAACAGAATAAAGGAGAAAAAGCACACAATTATTTCAATAAATGTAGAAAATAATTTTGTAAGATTCAACAACAATTCATGATAAAAAGCCTTAGCAACTTAGAAATAAAAGGACAAATAAAAGGTATCTACCAAAAAACCTATAGGAAACATCACACTTTATGGAAAAAAATGTTGAAATTTCTTCGCTGGGGTCAGCAACGAGAGAAGGATGCTACTGTCACAACTTATATTCAACAGAACTTTCAGCAAAAAACAGCCTACTTTAGAGGAACAAGAAAACTGCCTGCTCACTACAGGCTTCTTATTCCCCAAAAGCAAACAGGATAGAGATAAACTGAGTTAGTCTTTGCAAATCTGACACCAGATGAGTGACTGCATCTCTCCCAGGTGAAGTGGGTGAAGGAAGAAAGTATTCTTGGGGAAAATTCTTCCTCACAGAAATCCCGATCAAAGGACAAGTTTCCCTCTAACAATGTTCAAGACCCTTTGAAGAAAGTTACAGAATATTATCAAAAGGCACAGGGTTTCCCTGGTGGCGCAGTGGTTGAGAGTCCGCCTGCCGATTCAGGGGACACGGGTTCGTGCCCTGGTCCGGGAATATCCTGCATGCCACGGAGCGGCTGGGCCCATGGGCCATGGCCGCTGGGCCTGCGTGTCCGGAGCCTGTGCTCTGCAATGGGAGAGGCCACAACAGTGAGAGGCCCGCGTACCGCAAAAAAAAAAAAAAAAAAAAAAAAAAAAAAAAAAAAGACATGAAGAAGAACAGCTACAATTTTGAAAACAAAGAACGAAGAACAGCAACAAGCCTATCAAATATTAAAAATGTTTATTAACCTACTGTACTTAATAGAATGTGGTAGCAGCACAAGGGGCAAAACAAAATAAAACAGAAAAGGAACAGACAGAGGTTGAGAAACAGACCCAGGCATATCTGTAAACTTGATATATGACACAACTGGCATTTTGAATCTGTAAAGAAAAAATAAACTGTTTAATAAATGGTACTGGGCCAATAGGTTATCTCATCTGGAAAAACAAAATAAAAGTAGATCCTTAATATAAATTTTTTTAAAGTAATTACACATGGATGAAATACCTAAGTGAAAAAAATATCAAAACTTTTTGAAGAAAATAGAAGGGAATAGTTATACGTTTTCAGAGTAGGAAGGATTTTCAAACTAGGTACAAAAAGAACAAATCATAAAGAAAAGATTGATAAATTTGACTATGTTGTTATTAACAACTTTTATCTAAAAAAGACATCTTAAGCAAAGTTAAAAGGCAAATTGCAGACTGAGGGAAGATATTTGTGATCTGTAAAAGTAAAAAAGGATGCAAATCTAGAATATATGAAGAACTCTTACAAGTCAGTAAGAAAAACAAGGAATCTAGTTGAAAAAATGGACAAAAGATGTGGATGTGCCTTTCACACGAGGATACCCAGCAGCTAATGAAAAGATGCTTAACCAAGCTGGTAATAAGGAAATTGCCAATTAAATCACCACTGAAATACCATTTCTCACCCACCAGATTGGCAAACAGAAGAAAGCTAACAACATTAAGTGCTGGTGAAGAGGGAGAGAAAAGAAATGGGGCCTTTCACATGCTGCAGCAGTAGTGAACATTGGTACAGGCCCTTTGAAGAGTAGGACTAGTGTGTTAGAGACACACACCTGATTCAGAAATTCCACTCCTACAGATGCACAGAGATGTACTGCTTGTAACAGGGGAAAAACGGAGACAGCTTAAACCCATCAACGAGATAATGGATAAATAAACTGTGGTTCAACAGAACACTATGCAGTAATTAAAATGAATAAACGAGAGCTATATACACTAACTCAGAGAATGCTCAAAGACATCATGTTGAATTAAAAAAAAAGAGAAGAAAAACAGGCTGCCTGATGATATGTACAGTATGCTACCAGGTAGATACAGCTTTAAACATGAAAACCAGTATTATATGTTATTATGGATAGAAATAACATTAAAATATTCATGGAAATGATAACAAATTCAGAATAAGCTCTCACCTCTGAGCCAACAGAAACAGAATGTGAAAGGATGCACAGAGGGCTTCACTTGTTTTTTTCTTAAAAAAAAAAAAGATCTGAAACAAATAAGTCAGAGTTGAAATAAAAGTGGTCTGATAAAATCTGCTTATTCTCACAAAGAAACAGAAATTCCACATGATATATATTCATTGCTTTCCAAAACAAATTTTAGCAGTAAAATTTTTTTAAAGGAACAACCTAGAATGGACACCTGTGAGAGTGGCTAAAACAAGATGCAGTGACAACCCCATGTGCTGATGGAGCCGTGGGGAAACTGAGGCACGCACACACTGTGGGCACCAACTCTTGGTTCTTTCTCCCCTTCACATCCTCGCCATCCTGTGGGATGTGCTTGTGTATCATTGTGGTTTTGGACGGGTGAAGACTGGCATCACTGTGTGTGTCTAGTGGCCATTTGGCTTTCCTCCTTTGTAAAATGTCTTTAGTCCATTTTCTTGTTGGTTTATCTGGTTGGTCATGTGTCTCTTCTTGATTTGTAGGATTTTTTTGGCTTGTTTTTTATAATTACTGGATGAGTGCTTATCATCTCCCATTCTGTGTGTCCACATTTTACTCTTATGTGTGTATTTAAAAAGAAGAAGAAGGGCTCTTCTCACCAGCTTGTGCATGCATAGAATATCTCTGGAAGGATGCCCAAGAACATGGTAGGGGGGACTGCTTCTGAAGAGGGAAGGTAAAGTACCAGGGGAAAGGATGTGTGGGAGGTGCACTTTTCTCTACATTCTTTTGCACTCCTTTTTTGGAAAATCATCACTATTTCCATGTAGTTCAAATTTTAAGGCAAAGCCTACTATACCTAAGCAAATGCAAGCTTTTCCCCTAATCATTTCGCAAAGGAGTTGCCTGCCCGAGTCAGACGTTTCCCCATGCAGCCCACGCCCCCTTGTCCTCTAAGTACAGGAGTGAGTCCACTCCGCCTTCCAAGTGCGAGGCAGGAGAACAAAGTAGTGTTGAGAGCAACCTCCACAGCCAGACTACCTGGCTGTCCCCCAGCTCCTCCACTGCTACTTGTATAACTGAGCAAAGTTCCTTATCCTCTCTAGGCCTTAGCTAAGGAACAGAGATTCCTACAATGGTCGGCAGCCTCTAAGTCAGTAGGCCCCCAGTGCTCCCGCCTCCAGTGGCAGAGGTGATGAGATCTCACTTCCAAGGTGAGGTGCAAAAGGCCTGTGGCTTCTGTCTGGACACACCTTCTCTTGCTTGCTTGCTCTAAAGGAAGTCAGTTCTCATGTTGTATCCCACGTTGGGAGCTGCCCTGTGGAAAGGCCCTCAGAGCACGGAACTAATGCTTCCAGCCACCGGCCAGTGAGTGGGCTTGGAAATGGGTCCTCCCCCGGGCAAGACTTGATGCAGCCTGGTGAGACCCCTGGCCGGAGAAACCTAGCTAAGTCATGCGCAGATTCCTGCCCCAGAGAAATTGTAAAATAATAAATGTTTGTTGTTTTAAACCTTTTCTAAAAAATGGGGGGGGGGCATGGGGGGTGGACAGAAAGGCTAGGCAATGTTTCTCCTGAAAAATTTATCGATCATCTACAAGAGACCAGACAGAACAAGTGATTGTACAGAATCCCTTCCATTGCTGGGATCCTAAGAAGTTCTCAAAATAATACAGTAAGCCCTTAGTTTTAAACAAAATGCTTCAGGAAATCGGTGGTTTGCTGAATTTGATTTCCTGGTTAATTGGAAGAACCTTTTTAATAGAATCATGGGGCTTAAACATACCTCATAGATATAATACAAGTGAAGAGGCTGAAGCTGAGAAGAAGTAGCTTCTGAAAGTTCTGAAGCTTTTGTATGGCAAACCCTAGCACAGTGCCTGTCACACAGTAAATAATTGTTGAAAGAAGGAAGGAAGAAGAGCATTCGGCAAAGAGGAAGGAAGGAAGGTAGAGGCGCTCACCCTCTTCATGGCTTTGAACTGCTGAACCTCCTGGTCCTGGCCTCGGTGCCAGGAAAACTCAGAGTTGGATGTGAGCAGACCTGAATTCAAGCTCCACTTCACACTTAGTTGTGTGACCTTGGGTGGCCCCTTGACCTCACCCCTTACACCTTATGCCGCACCTGCTCAGGTGTAAAATTTAAAAGCTAATAACTTCCTGTGTCATGGAGTCACCTTGAGATGCAAGTACGATTCCGTGCAGGAACGCACTTTCTAACCGTGGAGGAGCGTACACATTTTGCCATCCTTATCTTTAGAAAGTACTGTCCACTGTGCCGACTTGGAAAGCAGACTATAAACTAAAACATGCCCCCACCCCAATATATGGGAAAGAGTTGCTGTTGGGTAAATCAGCTGCTCGGGGGAGGGAAATCCATGTGGATCCTCATCTCACACCATTCACTGACACACAAAATTTCGATGAATTTAAAAGTCAACTGTAAATTACAGTACATGTATAATATGTAATATCATGCAATTAAAAAGAATAAGGTTCAGCTATGTGCGCTGGCATGGAAAGAACTCCAAGAGCTAGTGTTGTGTGAAGAAAACCAAGCTGTAGAATGCTCTTGTATATATATGTGTGTGTGCATTTTACTTATGTAAAAATAAATGCCACATACACGTGCACATGCATATGCCACAAATTTAAAGAAAGTCTGAAGAATTCACCCATCAATTGTTAACACTAGTTGCCTCTGGAGAAGGTAATGGGACTGGGTGTAAATGTGGCATTTTAATTTCTCATGAAAATTACATATATATACAGACACATATACGCTAGTTGAATTTTTAAATGTGTGTGTACTAATTTCAAGTTTTTAAAACAAAAAAAAGTATTTTAAAACTTAAACGTAAAGAATAAAACCGTTAAAAATAATACATGAATATCTGGTCTCTGTAGGAGAAAGAAAAAACTTTGAAAGCAATGTAAAAAATCACGAAACTATTTCTAGAATTAACCACATTAATTGCTCCTTTTGTCAAAAAAATCAAAAGGTAAACCCAAACTGGGTAATTTAACACCAAATATGACAGAGTTAATCCTTTCTATTATAAAGTGGTCAAAATGATTAAATTTAAAAAATAAAATCACTACCTCCCCCCCCCCGAAAAATCCCTGACCCTCCAAGCATTCAACCCCAGGCTCTTTTGAAATTATCATCCCGTGTCTAGGGCCTCCCTGGTGGCGCAAGTGGTTCAGAGTCCGCCTGCCGATGCAGGGGATACGGGTTCGTGCCCCGGTCTGGGAGGATCCCATATGCCGCGGAGCGGCTGGGCCCGTGAGCCATGGCCGCTGAGCCTGCGCATCCGGAGCCTGCGCGTCCGGAGCCTGTGCTCCGCGACGGGGGAGGCCACAACAGTGAGAGGCCCGCATACCGGAAAAAAAAAAAAAAAAAAAAAAAAAGAAATTATCATCCCGTGTCTTCATTTTACAGACAGAAAACTGATCCGAAGACGGTAAATCTGTTACGGGGGGTCGGGGGTGGTGGTGTCACAGCCCCTCCCGGCAGGCAGCCAGGCCTCCTGAAAGGGGAGGCTGAGGTGGGCCGTCCCCTCAGTTCAGGAATTTACCACCCACCGCCTCCATCTCTTCCCCTGATGAAATCCGAAAGCAGTGCGTCTTCCCCAACTTGTCAGAACCCCAAGTCCCCCTCTCTCTCTATTCCAGATTCCCCTTGAGGATGAACTGAGGTCTGGTCCCCAAGTGGAGAGGTCCGGGTGTAAAAACGTCTTGGGAGTTGGTCACACGGGGCGGCCCTGGATCAGGGGTTCGGAACGCCCCGTCCTCACTGCGGAGGCATGTGGCAATTCCACTCGAACTGTTGCCACCACCCTTCAGGCCCGCACGCCGACAACACGCAGCGGCTCCGGCTGCCCTCCTCCCTTAACGGGATGGGGCTCCGGGATGGCCTGGGCCGGGCCCAGGAGGAGACTTGAAACTGCCCCAAATGAGCCCATCTCTCCAAAGTCACGTGGCAGGGGCCGCAGCTCCCGGCAGCCCCCAACAGGGCTGGCCTGAAGACCCCTAAACTTGCCACCCATTCGGAGAAAGAATATATCTTTGAGGTATACTGAATGGCATTTGAATGGCATTTTTTGCTTGCATCTGTGACTTTCCTCTGCCCACCAGGGTAGAAGGTGGGAACTTGGAAGGAACTCGGAGCCCCGCCCCCAGACGTCTCCTCCCACACCCAGCACCCCCGGCAGGGGCTGCAGCCTGGGCAGGTTGCTGGCGATGGGGAGGCCCACCACCCACGCCTGACGTCGTCGTTCGCCCTAAAGGGGAAATCCTGCACCTAATAGCTGAGAGCTTGGGTCAAGCCAAGGTGGGACGGCTTCCGCAGACAGTTATTTTTAAAAAGAACATTAGGTAAACATTTACAATGAAAAGATCTTGTCATCCCATCAAAAACTCATTTAACATTCAACAAACATTTACTGAGCGCTAAGGAAAGTGCGGGAGTTAAACATGTACGGATTATGAATACGCCCTCCTTGCCCTGGAACAGGTGATTATTCCTAAGAATTGAACATTCAGTGTGGTACAGGGGAAACTCTGCTGCTTACGAGAATAGACTCATTATTTAATCTTTCTGAGGATGTATCTGTACAACTGGCATACTAGTAAAAATCCCCCAGGATCTTGTGAGGATTAAATGAGATGATGAAGGACAGCGCCTGGCATCACACAGCCCCAGGCACACCATAGACAAAGAAAGGCTCAGACTCCGATCCCTGTGCCTCCGCCTCAGTTTCCTCATCTCTGAGGTTTGTTAGTTTGTTGCCTTGACTGACCTACCTCACGGGCTCAAATTGCATGATACAGCAACACAAGAGGCCCACACAAATCAATCGCCTAATTAGGACTATCAAGTCTCTGACTGAAAAATATTAATTCTATGTATTAAGGTGGGTGGGGACACCTGAATGTCAATATACGCTCCAAAGACAAATGAAGAAGAGTATATTGCTTAGATCTGGAATGTGCTACAGAAGAGTAACTCAGAGACCAAGTCTTCTCTTGCAGAAGGTCAGCAAACTTTGGCCCAAGGGCCAAATCCGTCCCACCCGCTCACCCCCCAGCCTGTTTTTGTAAGTAAAGTTATACTGCATCACAGCCGTGATCATTCATCTACAAATCCTCTTTGGCTGCTTTCACGCCAGAACCACAGAACTGAGTCGTTGTGACAAAGAATATATGGCCCACAAAACCTAAAATGTTTACAATCTGGCCGTTTACAGAAAAAAAAAAAAAAATTGTCGGCCTCTGTTCTACGGAACACCTTCTATTCCTCTATCGCAAATATCCCTAAATCTGAGGCTGAATGCTGGTAATTAAACTTTTTAGCTCCAGAGTCAGTTAAGGTTTACAAGGCCTGGTGGTTGGAATTGAGACTCAAATGAATCTGAGGGTTGGAAACAAGAGGTCTCTCTTCCGGTTGCATCTGGCTTGTTACTGTGTAGTCCTGAAGCAATCTGTAGATTAAAATAAGGCTTCAAAATAATTGTGAGGGTTTTAAGATGCAAGGAAGCAATATGGAGTAGAAGCAGCACTAACCTGAAAGTTGGCAGCTGTGTTCCAGCCCTTGGTTGGCCGCCAGTTAGGTGTGTGATTGGGGCCATCACTGCCCTTCTGGGAGTGGTTACTTTATTTGTAAAATAAGGGACTCGTCAGTTTGTCAACCATCTTTGAACTACTCCTGGGAGGGAACTCGCCAGCACAGACATGGAAGTTTTGGACCGTGTCATCTCTAAGATGCCTTTCCAGCTTTAAAGTTTAAAGTAAAGTGAGACTTGACACTGTGAGACCGTGGCTTTGGGGAAGGTTAATTGAGAAGCAGTGAGTTTACATGTATGGGGTGCTTCCAGTTCTACCATGTCTTAATGACATCCACTGCAGTAGTAATTTAGCGAGCTTACCTCTTTCCAAATAGATACCGTACTAGTGTAAGTCCAATCCACCTGTGGAGAGAGACGGTAGCCCCCAGACAGGTTTGGACAGGCCCTTCACCTTGAATTATGTGGCACTAGCGGGGATATGCAGATTAGCCCTCTGAATTATGCCTTCTAGATAGGCATCCACATGAGTTTACCTACCTTAAACTAGCACCGGCAGACACAGGAAGGATGGCTTTATCCCTAAAGTATCCCATGTAGCAAAAGGATCCTAAGGATGCTGCCAAGAATCTTGGGATAATTGGGGCCTGACAGCAAATAAATCCTGCAGCATCAGGACCGCTTTCCCTATCCCAGAGCCCCCGAGTGAGGACCACCTTCCAAAACCTCCGAATCCAAAGTCTGTTTATCCCCTTTGTGGAAAGCCCATCGTCCTGGACTGCATGCCCTGCATTGCTCCCCCCTAATACCCAGGCAGGCCAGTGACCCCAGCTGGCAGCATAGAGCCCCATGGACGGCAGTCAAACAACACCCAGATGAAAACTGCAGCTGATGGCCCAGGCTTTTGGGTCAGTGGCTGCTGTGCACAGCTCTCTCCCTGCCTCCTGAAGTTCAAATGCCAGCCTGATTTCTATCTGGAAGCCTCCCAGCCCAAACATGGAACAAAAGTTCCCTCTGACAAGCCCATTCCCGGTTCCAAAGTATGTTTTTATGTTTGTTGGCAAATAAAACTGTCACCAGCAACAATAACAACACTGTTTCCGCTCGACTGAAGCTACTTCATTTCTTCATATTTGTTCCAGGGCTGGAACTGGACAGATGAATAATGTAGGCTCGGCGACTGGCCCAAGCCCTGACCTCGTGCCTCCAAAAGCAAACACAGTGGTGAAAATGGAGACTTGTTTGTTTGAACTCTCATTGCCTAAGTTAAAAAAGAAAAAGAAAAAAGAAAAACACACCTCCCACCATCCCATTTCTTCAGTGTAGCCACTGAAGTTTTACTGTTTTGTTTTGGTTTTCTGTTTTCATTTCTCACTTTTTGAAATAAGGAACTACAGCCCTCTACTGGTGCAAGGGACGGAGCCAATTCCCCAATCGTCAAGGCTACCCTACCATCTTGTGGCCGTTTTCAGGATGTGCAAATTTAGATAAAATCAACTTCTAAGAATCGTAAAACACAGGTTGTTTGAAGGAATCTTCCAAATATTTATACAAGCTTTCATTTAAGACATCACGAGAAGATAGATTGGATTGTTCAGGGAAAACAGATTGATATGGAGTCAGAATATTGTTCTGTAGCTCAGCGCCCATCAACTATTTGTGGCATCATGCTTAAGCAAATCTTCTCATTTTTATGAACCTGTTTTCTCATCTGTAAAGTGGAGGTCATAATAAATGTTTGATTCTTAGAGTTTTGTGAAGCTTAAATAAGACTGCATATAAAAAGCGACTTGTAAACTTTATACACAAATACACATAAATATATTAAAAAATCTCTAAAGAAGTAGATTATCTCATTATATTGGTAAGACTTTTCTGAGACTCACAGCTTGTTTTGCTGCCTAACCTCCTATAAATTAAAGCCTGAGCCTTAGGATAAGAGGGAGAAGGACTTCACACTGTTACCTGCTTTCCTAAATGCACAGACTGTCAAATTCCTTAGCTTTCACTTTCCTGATTTAAGTAAAACCAGTTTGTTCGGCCTTTTTCCATAGGGCCAGCGAGATCATGAGGAACGAGGAGCAGAGGTGAACTTTTGGAGGTTAAACTCTACTTACCTGGCATCGCAAAGCACCCAGTAGTACTGGGGCCTGAGTATTTGACTACCTCCTCTTCTGGAAAAAGCCCAAGCCAGAGGCAGCCGCTGAGGAAGCACCCATAGAAGCCTGCGCGGCACAGGGCTGACGCAGGATGACTCATCAAACACAAGATGGGTTTGGCCGCTGCTTCTGTGCAGCTGTTTGGAGGAAGCCAAGAATTTCTGGTGCCTTGCTCTGGACTTGGTGAACAAACCCAAATGTTGCAGTCCTCACCTCATGCTACATTTCAACCCTGCCTGGGTTGGTGGACCAGTCAGTGCTGGGTCTACTGATAAAAATGTCCAAAATGCTAGCCTGAGCTCAGAGGTTACCCACCCACAGGCTGGCCCCTTTTGTCCTCCAGTCACACAGTTTATCACTCGTCTCACTGATGCAGGAAGAAGGCTTAGGGCACATTTGGCAGCAAGATCAATAGTTTTGCAAAGAGAAAATAGCATGCCTGCCAAAGGGACATCAAATCCTTGGATGAGTGGTCAGGAACTATGACTCAGATTTCTAGGCTTTCTGCCCCCCGCCACCCAGGCTGGGCTCTGCTTCCACCTGTTTCCAAATTTTGTTCGTCTAGGCCTGTCCTCAGGCAGCCACCGTTAGACTCCTGAATGTCACGAGTGAGCCTGTGTGTCAGCGGGAGACGGGAACAGAGGAAGGAAGCAGGCTGTGGCTCCAGGAGGATCCCGTGGCAGGTCAGGGGGCCAGAAGGGAAAGGTCACGCCCCTACCCTGCAGAATGAGGGTCTCCTTCCCAAAGCCTCAGAGTGCCATGCCAGAACTCCACAGTCAGAGAGGTCGCTCATCCCCACCTAACCCTCATGGGGCTGCCCCAGAATCTTCCAGAGACCAGCCTGTGGACAGAGCCTGCTGCTTACTCAGCTGCCTCTGAGGAGGTGCTTCTTCCTCCTGCTGTCACTGGGAGGGCGTAGCAGTCAGGGTCTTCCCTCCGGAAGGTACGAGAGGGGAAGATTTTTGTTCAGAGTTTTTCCGCACCGTATAAACTACTTACATCAGCCAAATGAGAGTAGGAATCAAAGGTATGGTGGCCAGATTTTCTGAGCTGAAGTTCATATGATCTGACAAGGCGAAGGTGATTGTTGCCACAGTGAGACTGCTGAGAGAATTATTCGTTTTCTGGGATGTGTTGAAGAAGATGGACCTTGTAATTTCAAGCATGTGGGTTTGGGTGCCAGTCACATGCAAGAGACTGCAGAAGGTCAGAGCGTGGGGTGTCGCAATGCGCGCAGGCCTGGGTGCTCTCACGTCCACACAGTCAGCCGTGATGGGCAACAGTGGAAGCGGGGGCACTGCCAGCTTCAAACACGAACCAGTGAATTCATGTATTTGGATAAATACACTTACTTTTAGGATTTTTAAAAAGATTTATTTAGGATACACTTATTCATATCCCAGTGGTTAAAATACCTGTCCTGTATGCCTTATCTTACAGAAGTTTAAGGAGAAGAGTAGAGGAAAGGTGGTACGTGTGGTATAATAAAGATTTTGATTGACCTTTGTCCCTGGTTGCTGGTGGGAAGCCTCTAAACCCTTGGACTTTCTGGAGTCATAGGAGTCTTGTTATTCATGGTGGCCCCTCAGGCTATCCCTGAGTTTATGCTAATGAGGTGACTCATGGTGGGTTCCTAGGTAGTTTCAGGATGGGGGCTTTTGTCTCATTCCTTCCACCTTTCCCCTTCATCCCCAGGACAAATTCCAAGCCGTGCAAACTGGCTGTTGAGGGTACTGCCTTCCCCAGGTGTGAAGAGTCTGGGGGGGAGACTTCCGTGGCGGTCCAGTGGTTAAGACTTTGCCTTCCAATGCAGGGGGTGTGGGTTCGATCCCTGGTCAAGGAGCTAGGGTCCCACATGTCTCATGGCCAAAAAACCAAAACATAAAACAGAAGCAATATTGTAACAGATTCAATAAAGACTTAAAAAAAAAAAAGAGTCTGGAGGGGGAAAGACCAACATGTGATTAGAGAGTTGGACCTTTGAGCCATGTGATGTTAGCCCAGCCTCTGGGGAGGGGAGATGGGGTTCAATCACTGTAGCCAATGATTCAGTGAATCATCCCTGCATAACTAAATCCCAATAAAAACTCTGGCCACCAGAGGCTTGGGCAAGCTTTCCTGAGGGGTGTTCACATATCGGCATGCCGTCACAGTAACGCATCCCGGGCCTCACCCTGGCTGGTCCTGATTTGCATCCTTTACAATGAACTGTATCATACCTACAGCACTTCCCTGAGTTCTGTGAGTCATTGTAGCAAATTGTGAAACCTGAGGTAGTGCTGGGAACCCTCTGGATTTTAGCCAGTTGGTGAGAGTGCAGGGCCTGGGAACCCCCAAGCCTGCAGCTGGTGCCTGAAGTGAGTGAAGTCCTGTGGAGGAGTGTGCCTTAATTTGTGAGTTGCATTGCACTGTGGAAGGAATCATAGAGAACCCTGGGGAAATTCACAAGGTGCTCTTGTATGGGCCCTAATGTTTGTTCATGCTCGCCTCCCTCACTATGCAGGAGGCATCCAGTAATGTGTGTGGGTTGAATGAATGAGTTAATTATGTAACAGAGGGTTCACTGCCCACTGCCCAGCATGGGATGTGGATCATGCCTCACCTGACCCCCCAAATCAACCCCATTCCCACCTGCACTCTTCTAAGTGTCATTTGTGTCCTGGAGCTTACAAGTGCCCTAGGAGGCTCTCTCTGTCCATCTGTCTGTCTGTCTGTGTCTTCATCTTTACACTCAGATCCCCCTACGTGAACTCTCATTAGCTTGTTTTCACCCAGGATCTGGGCCAGAAGAAGAACTTAGTGGCACTTTATAGCAAGGTCCAAAACTAATAACACAAAACTAGAGAACTAGTTTTCTTCCCTGGAAAGGGAAAGGAACTTTTTAGAAGAATCTGATATGTTTGAAGAGACCCTTCCTTTAAACTGGAAGTTTATTCTTTTTTTTTTTTTTTTTTGAGATAGACTTGACATATAACATTGTAATTAGTTTTAAGTGTACAACATAATTATTTGGTAATATGTATACATTGTGAAATGATTACTGGAATAAGTTTAGTTAGCATCCTTCACCACAAATTTACACAGTTACAATTTTGTGTGTGTGGTGAGAACTTTTAAGATCTACTCTCCTAGCAACTTTCAAATATACAATGCAGTATTATTAACTTTAGTCACCATGCCGTACACTACATCTCAGAATTTATTTATAACTGGAAGTTTATACCTTTTGACCACTTTCATCCATTTCCCCTACTTCCTAGTCTCCACCTCTGGTGACCACCAATCTGTTCTCTGAATCTATGAGTTTGGTTTTTTGTAGATTCCACTTATAAGTGATATCATACAGTATTTGTCTTTCTCTGTCTGATTTATTTCACTTAGCATAATGCCCTCAAGGTCCATCCATGCTGTTGCAGATGGTAGGGTTTCCTTCTTTTTTATGGCTGGATAATATTCCATTGAATATATATACCACATCTTCTTTAACCATCCATCTATCGGTGGACACTTAGGTTGTTTCCATGTCTTGGCTATTGTAAATAATGCAGCAATGAACGTGGGGCTGCAGATATCATACCCAGAAGTGAAATTGCTGGATCATATGGTAACTCTATTTTTAATGTTTTGAGGAACCTCCATACTGTTTTCCATAATGGCTGCACCAATTTACATTCCTGCCAGTAGTGCATGAGGGTTCCCTTTTCTCCACATCCTTGCCTATCTTTTTGATGATAGCCATTCTGACAGGTGTGAGGTGATATCTCCTGTGGTTTTGATTTGCATTTCCCTGATGATTAGTGATGCAGAGCACCTTTCATGTGAACTGGGAGTTTAGACTGTTCTACTGGGAGACTTGTTTATGATAACCACCAGAACACATGCCTTACGTCTCCCTCCCACCCACAAATCCCTAAACGATATTTTTAAAAAGACATTTTTTAAATCACGAGAGCACAGGAAACCAAGAAAGGAGTGCTCTTAATGATCTAGAAATTATGTCAAATCCTCAAAACCCAGATGGCAGGCAAGGATGGGATTAAAAGAGGAAGCTACAGCCCAAGGCACAAAGGACAGAGGACAGCTCCACAGAGGTGGAGCCCCCTGCTGGTGCTTCAGGCCAAGCACAAAGGGCAGGTCTGGGGAGCTGTCGCTGTGGCTGGCTTGGGGCAGCCTTGGGGGGCTCATGAGTTAGGACATTGAGGTTGGAAAGGTGCACCCCTGAAAAGAAGGGAGTCCTCCAAGCTGACACACCACCTCAGCCCACCTCCTTCCCTGCAGTCCCTGGGCCCGGGGGTGCAGGCAGGCCATGAGGATGTCTTGAGTGCAGTTATGAGCCCCACCAGGAGATGCCAACTACTTGAGAAAACGCTGACCCCATCGAAAAGAGACACCAAACTCAGCTAACAGAACTGATACTGGTGGACTCCAAGGCAGCAGCCTTCAGGGGAGAGTAACGGGCTGGGGGGCTGACCCATACAGAAAAGACCCAGGGAGGCTTGCTGCCTGCACTTTGCACTGGTAACTCCCGATGTATCCACAGAGCCTTTCCTGCCCTATCCAGCTGGGCTCCTTTGCCATTTCCCCCCATTGGCCTCAGAATGCTCACATCCTCAGGACCTGCAGGCTCCACCATTTCTTCTTGGATGGGGTCCCCATTGTGCATCTTTTCCCCTGGGATTTGGGCTGGGCCCCAGCCTTCCAGTGGGTTCTTCCTTAAAAACTTTTACTGGTCTCACAGGGCCTCTCGTGTCTGGAAACACATCTGAACCTTAATAAATACCTTCTGAATTGAGTGACCTCACCAAGGAGACACCAATGTGCCCCTTGAGCTCCATCCCTGCTCACACAGCCTCCAAAAGGTTCATTCTGCCAGCCTTCCCCGTTTTGCAGCTGACGGACTGAATTCATGTTTTTCTAGAGGTTCGTTTTTAATTGTTAAGCTTAGTATGATGAAATATCTACCCATTCTGTAGTTCACATCCATTTTAATACTTATATCAGTCATAAAAGTAACAGATTTCTAGAAGCATCTAAAGTTGGTCCTAAGGCTGCACTAATAGGTGGTCCTTCTGGAGAGAGGATTTGAGGCTCACCTGCAACATAACATATTGTTGGGTCACTTGGGCAAGGCAAGGGAGGGGGGCTGGGGGTAAGGGGGGCATTTAGGAGGAGAATAGAATCTCTTCTGACTTTAAGTTTTCTATAATCATTTCTAATGGATGATTCTCAGGTTATTTATAGGCAGATGGAACTCCCAGGACTAGGCCATTGGGCTAAGTCAGCTGTTCACATTAAAATTGTGACTCTGGAGTCTGGCAACATAAACAAATACTTGTGGTGTTATTTATATTCTTTTTTTTTTCTTTTGGAAACTAAGAGCTGGTTTTTTAGTTTTAGTTTTTGGTAATTTTATTGAGTACTGTTGATGTACAACATTACATAAGTTTCAGGTGTACAACATAGTGATTCACAATTTTTAAAGGTTATATTCCATTTATAGTTATTATAAAATATTGGCTATATCCCCTGAGTTGTACAATATATTCTTGCAACATATTTATTTTATACATAGTAGTTTGTACCTCTTAATCCCCTGTGCCTATGCTCTTCCCCCTCCCCTCTCCCCACTGGTAACCACTAGTTTGTTCTCTGTATCTGTGAGTCTGTTCCTTTTTTGTTATATTCACCAGTTTGTTTTATTTTTTAGATTCCACATATAAGTGATATCACACAGTATTTGTCTTTCTCCGTCTGACTTATTTTACTTAGCATAATTCCCTCCAAGTCCGTCCATGTTATTGCAAATGGCAAAATTTCATTCTTTTTTATGGCTGAGTAGTATTCCATTGTTTGAGATATATATATATGCACATGCATACATACCACATCTTCTTGATCCATTCTTCTGTTGATGGGTACTTAGATTGCTTCCATAGCTTGGCATGTTGCTATGAACATTGGGTGCATGTATCTTTTTGAATTAGTGTTTTCGGGTTTTTTGTTTGTTTTTTTTTCAGATATATACCCAGGAGTGGAATTCCTTGGTCATATGGCAGCTCTATTTTTAGTTTTTTTAGCAGCCTCCAATGCTGTCTACCACAGTGGCTGTACACATTCACACCAACAGTGTATGAGGCGTCCCTTTTCTCCACAGTGTCACTAACATTTGTTATTTGTGTTCTTTTTGATGATAGCCATTCTGACTGGTGTGAGGTGTTATCTCATTCTTGTTTTAATTTGCACTTCTATGATGATTAACAATGTTGAGCATCTTTTCATGTGCCTATTGGCTATCTGTATGTCTTTGGAAAAATGTCTATTCAGGTCATCTGCCCATTTTTTAAATTGGGTTTTTTTTTCATATTGAGTTGTATGAGCTGTTTATATATTTTGCATATTAACCCCTTATTGGTCAGATCATTTGCAAATGTTTTCTACCATTCAGTAGGTTGTTTTTTTGTTTTGTCTATGGTTTCCTTTGCTATGCAAAAGCATTTAAGCTTAATTAGGTCTCTTTTTTTTTTTTGCTTTTATTTCCTTTGATTTAAGAGACAGATCCAAAAAAAAAAAAACATTGCTATGATTTATGTCAAAGAGTGTTCTGCCCATGTTTTTCTCTAGGGGTTTTATGGTTTCCAGTCTTACATTTAGGTCTTTAATCCATTTTGAGGGTTTTTGGGGGGTTTTTTTGTATATAGCTTTAGAGAATGTTCTAATTTCATTCTTTTACATGTGGCTGTCCAGTTTTCCCAGCACCACCTATTGAAGAGGCTGCCTTTTCTCAATTGTATATTCTTGCCTCCTTTGTCTTATATTGACCACGAATGCATGGCTTTATTTCTGGGCTTTCTATCCTGTTCCATTGATCTCTGTGTCTGTTTTTGTGCCAGTACCATGCTGTTTTGATTACTGTAGCTTTGTAGTGTAGTCTGAAGTCAGGGAATATGATTCTTCCAGCTTGGTTCTTCTTTTGCAAGATGATTTTTGCTATTCGGGGTCTTTTGTGTTTCCATACAAAGTTTAAAATTACTTGTTTTAGTCCTGTGTTATTTATATTCTTATCCCACATCTCATTCTTGGCCTTAAACACCTTTCAATGCCTACTTTTCATACTGTTCAACCCAGACATTCCCCTGCTACATTCCAACTTCTTCCATGTGTGAGAATTCAATGCTGGTACTAGAATTCCTCTTAGGGTGAGAACTGCCTTTGTTAAGATGATTGCTTAGACAGAAGATGAGCCCCACTCTTAAAGGCCTGTGTATCAGGTGGCCTCACACCATGCCTGTGACAACAAGGTCACAGCACTTCATGACAGAAGGGAAGGACTGGGCCAGGATGAGCAGAACAGGGAGGGAGGGAAAGGACCACCAAGTGGCACCATCAGGGACCCCCACAATCTTCAGCAGTGTCTTCTAAACACATCACTGTTTCGTGTGAATGATTTTCTCTTGTGAAAACCAGAGAAGGATCTGAGTCCCTTGTCAGGGTAAACATGGTCCAGGACTGAGGCAGCCCAGGGGGAAGGCCAGACCCAGGGAAGAGGAGGCCAAGGGACCCAGGCCCCCACCAATTAGCAGCAACCTTGAAGATGTCTTCAGCTTCCACTAGCTTCAGAATTGGCAGTTTTCAGACCATTTCACCTGGTCAGTCTCAGTTGATGTCTGAGATATGGGTAGGAATTTGTGTGCATGGATGATAATCACAGCATTACATATAATATTGGAAAGTTGGAAACCTGAATATACAACTATAGGAATCTGGTTAAAGAAATAGAGGGAGAGCTAAATGAGGAAATAATTTGCAGCCATTAAAAATTATGTTTTCAAAGTCTATTTAATGACATGGAGAAGCTCCTGCTCTAATGTCAGAAAAGAAAAAAATGCAAAATGTCATTGTTGGTATTAGTTCGAGTTTGCATTTTGTTTTGTTTTGTTTTGTTTTAAGATATTTATTTTTTGTTTTGTTTTAAGATATTTATTTATTTATTTATTTATTCATTCATTCATTCATTCATTCATTTATTCATTTAGGCTGCACCACGTCTTAGCTGCTGCACTCAGACTCTTGGTTGCAGCATGAGGACATCTTAGTTATGACATGCGTGCGGGATCTAGTTCCCTGACCAGGGATCGAGCCTGGGCCCCATGAATTGGGAGCGTAGGGTCTTACCCACTGAACCACCAGGAAAGTCCCTGTGTTTTGTTTTAATGAGTGATCTTTGAAGAAAACAAGACTAAAATTTTAACACAGATTGTTCCAGAGTTTGTGGGATTATAAGTGACTTGTCTTTTCTTTGTTTTATTTCTACATGATTTTCAAATTCTCCATAATGAGCAAAACAATGTCATCATCAGTAAAAATCATCATCACTTTTGAAGCATGGGAGTGGAGTTTGTTTGTGTTGAGTGGTTTACTTGGCAGACACAGGAGAGATGAGTGAGGGGGACATTGCCCTTAAGTGATGTTTGGTCTTGATTTATTTATACTGGTTTAGGTAGAGACAGCATTTGTTTAGCAGAGATGAGAAGGGATCTAACCACTTTTAGGGGATCTTCAGTGTTGTCAGAAAAAAAAAGACAGTAAAGAGGAAAAAAACAGAGAGAAGAGATAGGAAATGGAGAGAAAGTATATTTAGGCTCCCTTCTGAAATGGGCTTTGAACTAGCAGATGATTTCTTCTTATTTCACTTTTGTGTATCCTCTTTTACCAAGTTAAAGAGGTGACAGCTGGATGATAGATGTGCTGGCAATCATGCTGGGGAGAACACGCATGTGCATGTATGTGCAACCGTGTGCTTGTGTGTGACGGCACCACCTTTCTGTGTCCTACCTGAATTACCTTTGTAAGCAAAGACAAATTCTCCAAAGGCCTTGACTACTGCCCCCGTCCCACTAACCGCACAAAATTGAGGAAACCTCATCATCATACAGAGAAGATTGTAATAGAATAATTTCAAATCTCTCTGCTGCCAGGTTGAGTAGCACAAAGCCAGGATAACATGTTACCATCTCAAAAACATTTGAGGAAGAAGTTATATCAGACATTCTGGGTCAGCCAGTTAATGCATCAGCAGTGTGTCCCCTCCCTGGCCCTGGTATCTAAGAGACAAAGCTCATCTTCTTGCCATCAGCTTGCAGTCCCAAAACATCCCACAACTAAGTTGGAGACCATGATGTGACTTAGCAGGAAGTACAAGGTATGCAACTTGTGCCCGCACAACCCTGGTTAAGCCGCGCTGTCTCTCGGGGCACCAGCCCCTCACCTGTGTGATGAGAGCTCCATCCTGGGCATTTCCACAGTGCCTGTAAGCACTGACAAGCTAGGGTTCTTTCCCGAATTTATGTATAAGAGAGAGACAGTGTGTGTGTGTGTGTGTGTGTGTGTGTGTGTGTGTGTGTTCGATGTGCTTATTTGCCCAAATGGAAGATAACCAAGAGCGTGGGTGACAGTTTCAATGATATTTAACGCTTAGAGGGAAATGGAAGGAAATATCACTTGTTGAGTGACTCCTGAGATTCTGGGACTATTCTAGGTATTGTTGTCATGTTATCTTATTGAGTTCTTATAATGACCCCCATTAGTCTACGATGTTATTGCACATTTTGCAGTTTGGGGAACTGAAGCTCAGATGTAAAGTGACTTACTCCAGATCATCCGACCACAGGTGAGAAACAGCACCCGGGATCACTCCGAGGCTGCGGACTGATAATTCAGTGAAGTTGAGGGACCCTCCCCTTCAAGAGGGTCCTTTGCTGTTGTGGGCTGGCTAGGTGACCCCCGGCCTGGTTGCTGTGGTCATACTAGGCCGAGCTGCCACCACTCCTACCACTAGGCTTGTCACCACAGCTCTTGACGATGCCCGTCATTGGGCAGTGGCTGCCAATGGGGCCTTGAGGTTGAAGGAAGACTGATTACAGTCCATGGGCTCCCTGGAAGGTGGCCTTGTTTTGCTTATGAAATGTGTGTCCAGAGACTGGGCTGAAGGGTAGTTACCTGAAAGGCACACTCAGGGCTATGTTAACCACAGCCATCACCATGCCTGGCTGTGTGCCAGAGCTAACACACCACCTCCCTGCTCAGGGTCAGGGCTCCCCCCAGGGTGGGTACACTCCCCACCTCCCACCCCCAAGGCACTGGGGAAGACTTTGAGGTTAAGCCAAGCTTTAAATTATTGAACTGAATGCCATCTCTAAGACCATCTTCTGGTTAGGAGCAGTGTACAAGCAAGGACCCGAAAGACCAGAGTTCCATTCACCAGTTCTATTCTATCCACCAGGCCACAGCACCTCTTGAAGTTACCTTTATTCGGGAGAAAGAAAATTCCAAAAGTTTGGCATATGCTGAACCATTTAGGGAGACTAAGTTATACTGAAAAGAGTAAACAAGTAGGAAATGACTGGTTGTTCTGTTGCTATTTAGCTGTGAGGCTTTGGGCAAGCCACCAATACTCTCCGAGCCTGAGTTCCCACCTGTATAAAATAAAGGGATTAGGAAAGGTGATGTCTTAGCCCTCGCCCCTCTGGAGAGCCTGTGCTTGGCCCCAGACCATCAGCTCTAAGAAGGCACATCTTAATTCTAGAGCTTGGATTTCGTTGAGTGGCTCTGCATTCACCTTTCTCGACTTTTCCGAGTTTCCTCCCTGCTGGCATCATCAAGTGCTGGCCTCCTCCTGTCGATGTGTGTGGCTCCGTGATGGCAACAGAGACTGGGAGCAGAGCCGGATGGCAGCCGCCACCTTCCAAGAGGCCCCGTCTTGCCCGACTCCTGCCTGGGCTGCCCGCTGACCTCACCCCACAGCTGCTGCCATCGTGCAGTCCTCCTGGCAACCCTCACAAGGCTCGCAGGTGTGGCCTGCCACCAGCTCTCCCCCACTGGTCTCTCAGACGCCTCCTGAGGCGTCAGCTGGCCCTGATGCCTTTGCCATTGGGAATACTGGCACCAGCTCTTCAGAGCGCATTGTGCTGTTGTGCTCTGGAGCCTTCAAAGGTGCCTCACGCAGGATGAGTCCCACAGGGTGGATAATCTCACCCCATTTCACAGATGGGGAACTGTGGCCTAGAGACTGCCTTGTCTTCCAAGAGGGAAAAGAACAACGTATCAGCCAGGGCAGAAATAAAGCTTCAGCACTCTCCCAGAGCAATATAAGCTTTCGTAATCGGTCATGCGTCTTTTACCTTTTGAAACTTTGTTGGATTTATATATAGCCTCCATCTTGTCCCTCAGAACTCGGCAGGGCTCACCATCAGTCACTGGGCTGAACACCTGGAACTCTGTGGGGATTATCATTAGAAGGATGCGAGGCCAGGTGTGGTTTTGGACCAGAGGCCTATTGGAAGAGGGAGGATTTCTCACTTTCCAAGTTTGCTCTGCTCAAGTTAAAACAATTAACCTCCTTTCCCCTTCAAACAACTGTTCTCTGCAGCTCTCTACTAGCAAGATCCAAGCCAAAGACACAGTGTCAAAAGTGGACTCTCTCTGTCCTTCAAAACCTTCAGATGAAAAGGCGGATTAGACGGTCCTGGGGGCTGCTTCCTGCCATTGCTGCCCTCTTTTCTCCACTAATTTCGCCACTTCCCTCTGGATCTTAAACCTCCTGAGAGCAGGGATTTTCTCTACTGCTGGGGTCATGAAGAGATTGTAGCCAAAGGGAGTTTGGGCACAGTTAGCCCCCATATTGGGACCCACACTTACCTCTCAAGAGTTTGCCAGGCCTGCCCGCAGGGAGGGAAGGACAGATGGCAAGGTTATTCCCACCCACTTGGGGTCTTAGCTTTCTTAACTGATGTAGCTGTCAGCACGTTATTCTCCTTCTTGGCCTGCAACATCTCCCAGGACACACACACACACACACACACACACACACACACACACACACTCAAAAACTCTTGGTAATATTAATATTTTCAGGAAATCAGAAAATTTCTTACATTATACTTATATTATATTACATGGCTATCATGAATTGAATGCTTATTCCATTCTGGGCACTGTGCTAGGTGATTTTCATGCCCTAATGACTTCATTTAATCCTCACAATAATCCTATGAAGAGGTATGCAGGATGAATCTAAGGCTTGTGAACTGAAGTGAATAACCCATGTCACCCAGCCAGTGAAGGGTGAAGCCAGGACTTGAACCCCAGTCTCACCTGACAAGTGACTTTGCCAGCCATCATCTGAGATCCTCTTCATGATGTGGGGCAGTCAATTGCAGGAGTCAAGGTGTTGCTGGTCCATAGAGGTAGTCCTGGCCAGCCCTTGGCACTTACAT
Source organism: Mesoplodon densirostris (assembly GCF_025265405.1). Classification (NCBI taxonomy): domain Eukaryota; kingdom Metazoa; phylum Chordata; class Mammalia; order Artiodactyla; family Ziphiidae; genus Mesoplodon; species Mesoplodon densirostris. The sequence continues at coordinate 127,218,489 of NC_082662.1, read as the reverse complement.
GCCCAAGAGAGAAACTCACCCTCACCCATTTCACAAAGGTTGGCCTTTTCCTGAGCTTACAGGGAGGGATGGTGATGGCCCACCACCCTCTGAAAACACTGCCCAGTGCAAGGCTTTCAGAAAATGGGAAATAATTCATCACAGAAAATTAACTGATCATCTTGCAGAAAAGATCTAACTTAGTCGTTTCAAACTTGGCAACACATAAGACGACTGGGAAGACTTTTTAAAACTTGCAGACCAGTCTATACCCCATACTAATTAAATCAGCTTTAAATTGGAACCAACCAGAATTTTTAATAATTTTTCTTCAAACAAGTACAAATGTACAAAAAAGTTGAAAGTTGCTATGGACTGAATGTGTCCCCCAAAATTCATCTGTTGAAACCCTAACCCACAATGTGATGGTATCAGGAGGAGGGGCCTTTGGAGTAATTAGGTCATGAGGGTGGAGCTTCAGGAATGGGATTAGTGCCCTTATAAGAAGAGGTGCGTGGACTTGCTTCCTCTCTCTGTTCTCTGCCACATGAGGATACAGCCACCTGCAAACCAGAAAGCAGGCCTTCATGAAGAACCCAACCATGCTGGCACCCTGACCTTGGACTTCCAGCCTCCAGAACTGTGAGAAATAGATTTCTGTTGTTTAAGCTGCCCAGACTGTGGTATCTTGTTAGAGCAGCCCAAACTGCCTAAGGTACAAACACAATACAAAAAAACTCTTTCCTGAACCAACTGAGAGTAATTTGCCAACCTAGTGTGCCACCTTCCCCAAACATTTTAATGTCTATTTCCCCCAAACAAAGACATTCTCCTATATAACCTCAAGAAAAAACTGCAAATCAGGAAATTAACATTGTTATATCTCTACTAACTAATCCTAGGATTTCAAGTTTCACTAATTGTCCTAATAACATTCTTTACAGATAAGGGTCCAATTCAGAATCATGAGCTGCAGTTATCGGTCAGGTGGCTTTAGTCTCCCTCAGTCTGGAAAGTTTCTCAGCCTTTCCTTGACTTTCAAACCTTGACACTTTTGAAGATTATTTTGTAGAATGTCCCTCAATTTGGGTTTGTTCAACATTTCCTTATGAGGGGTTTTAGTTTATTCATCTTTGACAAGAATATCACAGAAATGATGCTATGTTCTCACTGCATCCCGTTGGGTTGCCCACTATGTTTATTTGTCGTGTTACTGATGGCGTCCACTTTGATCACTTAATTAAGATGGGGTTTCCCAGGCTTCTCTACTGTAAAAGTACGCTTTTTCCTTTTGTAAATTAATTAGTATTTTGTGATGAGAGACAAGAGGTGAGTTGTGTATTGGGAGACTGACCAGCTAACACTTACTTTTACATCTCCCCAGATGATCCCAGAGTTCAAGCAATTTTGAGAATCAGTGGCCTAATTCCTTCCTGTGAATAAAGCAACAGCAAAGATATAGGGTCTTTGTTTGTTTTTTTAATATTTATTTATTTATTTTATTTTTTGGTTGTGTTGGGTCTTAGTTGCGGCACGTGGAATCCTTTGTTGCAATGCGTGGGCTTCTCTCTAGTTGTGGCATGCGGGTTTTCTCTCTTTAGTTGTGGCGCACAGGCTCCAGGGCACATGGGCTCTGTAGTTTGCAGCACATAGGCTCTCTTGTTGAGGCCTCTGAGCTCAATAATTGTGGCATGCGTGATTAGTTGCCCCGCAGCATGTGGGATCTTAGTTCCCCAACAAGGGATCGAACCCATGTCCCCTGCATTGGAAGGCAGGTTCTTCACCATTGGACCACCAGGGAAGTCCCAACATGGGGTCTTTGTGGCATGAGTTAATGATAATAAGAGCTAACATGTATTAGCTAAAACTTATTGAGGCCTATGTTCCATCCACTGTGCTAGTTACTTTATATGTATCATCACCATCGTTATAGAAGCTTACAGTTATTTTTTATTCATTTAATAAATTCTTATTGACCACTAACTGTGGGCCAAACACTCTTCTAGGTGCTGGAGATACAGCTGTGCACAAGAGACACACAGTCCTTTTTCTGATGGAGCCTAAACTCTACTGGAATGCCGTGTACCAAACACTGTGCTAATTACTTTATATTCACAGTAATTATGACAATAAGAATAACTTGCCTCTATTGAGCACTATGGGCCAGACCCTTAGATCAGCCTCACAACAACACTGTGAAGCAGACACTTTTATCATGCACTTATGAACTTAAGTCAGGGAAAGAAAGGCTATAAGGTACATATAATAGAAATGCAGTTAGCACAGCACTTGATAGATTAATTACGTTCCCTTCAGTCCTAGCGAAGATGATTATGGACATTAGGATTTTGGGAGAATCATACTGAGTTAACAAAATGCCCCTTTATGTGCATCAGGTTGGCAAAAATTAGAGAGTTGGACAATATCAAATGCTGGCAAGGGTGTGGGGAAACGTGACCTTTGAGCATTGTTGGTTCAAAGGTCGCTGGTGAGCCATTTTGAAGGGTGTTTTCTATGTGTATCCCTAGAACCGAGGAAAGCCAGCCTTGAGTTTATACACTGGAGAAATCATCACAAGTTCACAAAGAAATATGTATAAAGAGGTTCATACAGAGTTGGATGTGTCACAGAGTTGGAAGCAACCTAGGGCCCCTTCCCAGGGAAATGAACAAGCAACATATGTTGTATGTATTTGGTGAAATACTTTGCAGTAGACAGAAGAAATTACCCAGACTACACAAAACATGTATAAATCTCAAAATCATAATGTTAAGCCCAAAATGTAAGAAACAGAATATTTATAGTACAATATTTATAAGAGTTTTAAAACAGCATACAAAACAACACTGTATATTATCAAGGATGTCTCCATATGTGGGTGTGGTGGAAGGGGGAGTGGAAGAAGTTGCAGTAAATATATGTCTAGGTATGCAAAGAGGGGCAGGGAAGGAGGAGGGTAATGGGATTGCAGCTGGGGGACTAAGGGAGAAAATAATAACTAATTAAAAATAGAAGAATCTTATAAGGACAATTCCTTTCATTCTATGAATTCATGAATGTGATCAATTTGATTCCATGCCTGATTTGATTCTGCCTGGAAGCAGAATAAAAGAGGGGCAGTGTAAGAAGGTCTTTCAAAACACATCATATGAGCACTCCAGAAAGAGCTCCCTTACACCCAACCCTCTTGAAACCAATCCTCATGGAAGAAGCAGGGTCTCTGAAACAGACTGACATCCTTTTGCATCAAACTGACCTAATGGAAACAGGCCTGTGTCAATGTTCACTCTGAACCACCCAGCACCCCCTGGACTTTGATACCTGTTTTCCACAATGCCCTTCTCCAGTGACAAAGGGCCATGGAAAGAGAAGAGAGTTGCCCAGATCAGGAAACTTAAGCTTGGGTCTTGGCTCTGCAACTTACTGGCTGTGTGAGCTTGATCAGGATGTTTACCTTCTTCAAATATTTCCTCATCTCTCAAAATGGGAATCGCACCAGCTACCTGAAAGGGCTGTTTGGAGAAATAAACAAGATTCTGCATGAAGGCACATGGCTGTGGCCTCCCTCCCTCCCTCTAGAGAACCTCAGAGGGACCTGAAGTCTCTTGTCCATAATTCTAAACATCCGACAAACGACAGTCACTGCCTGGTCATGGTTGGCAAGCGATTGGGCTGCTCTCCCTCCGTCTCCCCGCTCTGGGCCCCACAGAGGGCAAAGAACAGCCATCCACACAGGGCGCAGTGGTGTCCCGACCTGCCTGGACCTGAGGTAGGTGTGGGCAGTGTGCTCCCAGAGGAGGACTGTGCAGGGTGGCAGCTCCCTGGTGGCCTACTTGGCTCCACGTCCAGTGTTTTCTGAGCTGTCCCAAGTGACTGGGCATTTTCTCTCCTGCATTTCCCTTGCAGTAAATGGCACTGGTTTTTACCCAGTCATCAAAACCCTGTTCTGGAAGACCTCTTGGGGTCTTCCTCCTCCCTTACCCCAAGCCTATTCACTAGCTCAGTCCTGTCCATTCTTCCACCAGGTGCCTCTCCCAGCCGCCTGGCCCCATCCCTGGGTACATGTGAACTGCCCAGGCTCTCAGCATCTTTTCTCCAGGAAGCCTGCAGTAATGTCCTGTTTTATCTCCCTGCCTCCTCCTAACCCCCCATCCTCCAGGCCACCGCAAGAGGGAACCTTCAGACATGCAGTCTAATGTCTTCACTCCTACTCCAAATTCTTAGAGGTTGCTCTAGACAAGCTCAGTTCATGTCACTGCCTTCGCTCTCCCCCTGCCCCAGTCTCACTGGATTTCTTCCCCTGGGAACTTGCCAAGCCCCTCAGCTCCCCAGGGCCTCTGCCCCTCCCGTCCATCAGGTGCACGCTCTCCTGCTCACCTTTGTGTGGCTGGTCCTCGCTGGCTTTTGGAGCTCAGCTCTGCTCTGCAGACTGGACTTTCCTGACCACCCTCTCTAGGGCCTCCTTGCCACCCACACTGATTCCCATGGATGCCCCTGCTCATGGCCTTCAGAGCACTTATCACAACCCTAGTTTGCTTGCTGGCTTCTTTAGTTTCTTATTTAAGGATGTTCTTCCTCCAGAACCTAGCAGGGTGCCTGAGACATAATCAATCCTTGTGCTGGGTTGTGCAGGGTCTCCTCAAAATTCATGTCCACCCAGGACCTCAGAATGTGATCTTATCTGGAAATAGTCTTTGCAGATGTAATTAGGATAAGAATTGAGATGAAATCATACTGGATTGGGGTAGGTCCTAAATCCAATGAGTCTCCTTATAAGGGACAGAAAATGACACACGGAGGCACAAAGAAGGCCATGTGAAGACGGAGGTTGGCGTTGTGCTGTCACACACCAAAAATAACTGGGGCCCTCAGAAGCTGGAAGAGGCGGGAAGGATTCTTCTCTAAAGCCTTCGGAGGGAGCGTGGCCTTGCTTACACCTTGATTTAAAACTCTGGCCTCTAAAACTATAGAAAATACATTTCTGTTGTTTTAAACCACCAAACTTGTGGTAATTTGTTACAGCAGCCCTAGGAAACTAATACAGTCCTCAATAAATATTTGCAGAATGGAGAGGTAAAGACCTACAGGATATATCAATACATCTACACCCCTAAGCCCCAGCAGACAATATCATCGGAACTTCTGGTCTTCCGCCTCGCCCCTGCCCGCCGCCCCCCCACCCCCACCCCGCCGTCTCATCTCCCAGGTGGAACTGCTTGTGGCCTCATATAATTGACATATAACATATGATTTGACACCTGTGAAACCCTGGGTAATGGTTAGTCAAATCCAATTTCACCTGCCTTCACTAATCAAAGTCGTTTTAAGACTTGCACGTCCTCCAAGCAACACGTAGCCCAAACAATAACACGTTTGCCCGTGTTGTTTTCTAGGAGCTTGGAGTCAGCAGTGTCTAGTTGGTTGGAGCCGAGCTGGTTGAGACTGGGTAGAACCACTGACGCTTCAACTGGGCATGTGCGAGTGTCCACTTGGTGCCCCTGTGAATGTGCAGAGGCCTGTACGAAGCCTAGTTACACGGCACAGAATGATCACCACACCTTTATCCAATCACCTTTCCCTCGCTTCCAATGCCTCAGGCTGCCCTGCTTCTCTATTTCTTGTTCCATAAATACTCTGAGCCCCTTGCCTCTGGGGAGGTGAATTTGAGATGTGTTCTCCCGTCTAGGTGTCCCTGTGTTTTGGCTTGCTCTGTGCTGGGCAAAACGAACCTGGTTCGGTAACACTTGTCTATATCCGAGCTGAGATTTTTAAGCCACACTAGGTCTGGTGAGCCTTTGTATTCGTTTTCTAATGACTGTAACAAATTATCATAAATTTAGCAGCTTTAAACTACACATATCTGTTATCTTATAGTTCTGTTGGTTAGAAGTCCAACTCAGGTCTCACTGGATGGAAATCAATCATTGGCTGGGCTAATCCTTTCTGAGTCTCTAGGAGAGAATCCATTTCCTTGCCTTTTCCTGTATCTCTTGCCTCATGACCCCTCTTCATCTTCACAGCCAGCAGTGTCCGGTTGAATCCTCCCCACATCGTATCCCTCTGACACCAACACTCCTTCCTCCCTCTTCTACTTCCAAGGACCCACCCAGATAATCCAGAATAATCTCCCTATTTTAAAGTCAGCTGATTAATAACCTTAATCACATCTGCCACCTTAATTCCCCTCTGCCATGTAAGGTAACATGTTCACAGGTTCCAGGGACTAGGGGTTGGACAGCCTCAGGAAGCCGTTCATTATTCTGCCTACCACACCAGGGAAACCAGATAAAATGGGAATGTCAACTATAATCGCCAGGCAACTTTGCTTATTGTAAAATTGTCACCTGATTGGTAAATCTCACATGGACTGGGAGAAGCTATGAACAGATTATAAACACCTGAGTTGGATGTCATATTTTGGGCAAGGGGAGAATCCCTTTCCTTGCCTTTCCCAGTTTCTAGAGGTCACCCACACGTCTTCAAGGTGAGCAGTGTTGCATCTCTGACTCAGCTTCTGTCGTCACATGTCTGTCTGAACACAGCTGGGAAGGGGCCACTATTCTGCCTACGAAAGCCTTCCAATACCTCATGATGCCTCTGCAGTCCAGATGTGGAGGTGCCCGACCACGGCTCGTGTACACTGTTGGCCACTGAGAAGACTTTAAGGTATGTTCCCCTCCCAGCACTAGGTGTCAGTCTGGGCTCCTGGGCAACCATGACCTCTGACCATCCTCCGTGCCTGAAATTACCTGTAGAGGAGGTAGCTCCCTGGAACGCTAGGTTTACATGCTGCTGTTCAGTGGAAACAGAGTCTCTTACGACTCCAATGGTAACAGTATCCACAGGGTTCCCTCTGACCTTTCATCCAGATTCCCAGATTACAGAGCTGTGTTCCAAGGCACGGGGAGCTGCCCTAAACTCCTCACAGAGCTTCAGTGGTCTCCTACCTTCTCCCTAACACGCCGTTCCTGCCCCACCTATCGGAGCTGCCTTGGCTGTAAGGGCGTCACCTGTGTCATGAATCTGTTTTCTTGACAAGTTGTTTGGTGTCTGACCATTTGTTCCCTGGTCCTAAACACCCACTCACCATTGGCCTCCTGTTCCTATCACTGTTTGTAGGTAACTAACACATCCCTGAGCCTCACGCCCCTGCTTTCCTTATATCCATAGCTCTCCCGAGCCATCGCAGCCCTGAAAACACCCCCAACCCCCGGACTCTGGAATCCCAGGAATCCCTCCACGCACCAATGCACTTGATCACTTCTTCAACAAGTATTTCTGAGTATGAAATCACAGCCAGGTACTGCACAGGAGAACAGAGTGGGCACAAATCCAACATGGAGCTTACAGTCTGGTGGGGGGAAGGTTTTCAAACTAACATGAGAAACATAGACTCACAAATGGTGAGGAGCTGTGTGAAGCCAGCAAAGGATGCCATAAGAAAAAGGAAGAATGGGGTTTAACTTAGACAGTGGGTAAAGGAGAAAGAGATGGCATTTCTGAGGAAAAGACATTGACACTGAGACAGCAGATTGTGTATAAATTGGTGGGAAAAGAGAGAGAAAAGCAAGTGCAAAGGGCCAGATCCCACAGGATTTTTCAACCAGGTTAAGTGTCTTGGATTTCATCCTAAGTACAGGAAAGCCACTGTGGGGTTATTAAGCCAAGGAGAGGAAGAAACATTATCTGATTTATATTTTACAAAGATCACTAGAGCTGCTGATTGGAGAGCAGGTTACTGGGGGCAGTAGTGGGACCAGGGGTCCCTTCTGTAACCACAGAATAGTGGGAGATGACTTCATGGCTGCATTTGAGTTTTGTGCATTCTTCCATCTTCATCTTGCTTTGTGATAGTGTTGAAAAACACTAAGTTTCTTCCCAGGTTAAAAAAAAGCAGGGACAGAAGTATTAACCCACTTCCCATTAACGGTCTAAACAGCTGCTGAAACACCTCTGGTTACAATAAAGATCCCAACCAAGATGGGAACAGCTGCAACCATCTTTTCTGACCCAGTGAATGGCAATTTCAGTGGGTTGGTGCCAACCCATGTAACTGGCAAGAACCCAGTTGGGGTCTTCTGAATGGACAACAGGCCAAAGGGGCAAACAAAGGCTCTAGAGGAGGAACATGGCACAGCTGCGAGTTTGCTCAACCAGTGAATTTATTTGGATGGCTTCACAACTAAATCTGTACTTTACACAACAGAGGAGCCTCTTACACTCCATGAAATCATCTTCAGGATTTAGAAGCACCTTTCTGACCTTTTTTCAGGACTTATCTGTGACCTTCTTGTCACAGAGACACTGAACTGGGATGTCTTCAGCCTGGGCCCTGGTGTGATCTTCCTCACCTAGACTCACATACACCCAGCTCCCAGAGCGCAACAGTCATCCTCACTGCAAAACAGGGTCCCAACCGGAGGTACGAGCTGCCTTCTCGCCTGTAAGTCAGGACACAGACACGACACTGTTGGAGACTGGCTTTGCCAGATAGAGGCTCTGGTGGGCTCTCCTATCCCACCCATGAACACCATGGAGCCCAGCAGGGTCTTCATGATCATCTACTGGTTATTAATCATGGCTGCATATTAGAACTTTAAAATTATCCATATGACATTCTGGAAAAGGCAAGACTATGGACACAGTAAAAAGATCAGTATTGCCAGGAGTTCAAGGGGAGGTGAGGATGAATAGGTGGAGCACAGGGGATTTTTAGGGTGAAACTACTTTGTATGATGCTATAATGATGGATACCCATCATTACACATTTGTCGAAGCACATAGAATGTACAACACCAAGAATGAACCATAATGGAAACCATGGTCTCTGGGTGATTATGATGTTTTGCCTCTGTAGGTCCATTAGTTGCAGCAAATGCATCACCTGGTGGAGAGTGTTAATGGCGGGGGAGGCTATGCACCTGTGCGGGCAAGATATGGGAAATCTCTGTATGTTCATCGCAGTTTTGCTGTGAGCCTAAAACTTCCCCCCAAAATAAAGTCTATTTTTTTAAAAGTAATTTAAAAACTATCCATGCTTAGTATATGGTATATTAGGCTGTAAAAAGGAATGAAGTATTGACACACGCTACAACATGGATGAACCTTGAAAACATTATGCTAAGAGAAAGAAGCCAATCTCAAAGGACCATGTATTATAGGATTCCATTTATGAAATGTCCAGAATAGGCAAATCTTTAGAGACAGAAAGTAGATTACTAGTTGCCTAGGGCTTAGTGGAGGGGAAAACAAGGACTGCTAATAGGCACATGGGTTTCTTTTTGGGGTGAAAAAATGTTGTAAAATTAGATAGAGGTGATGATTATACAACACTGTACGTATCTTAAAACCCACTGAATTGTACACTTTCAAAGGGTGGATTTTTTGGCATATGAACTATATCTCCATAAAGTTGTTTAAATACATCCATGCCTGCATCCTGCCCTACCCCAATGACTTCAGAATGTCTGGGAGGGTGAAGCCCAGGCAGCAGTGGATTTTTAAAACTCCCTAGATGATTCTAATGTATAGTAAAGGCTGAGAACCACTGGTCTAGCCTAATCCTCTAGTCAGCAGCTGAGGACACTGGGGTCAGAATGTTGTAGTGACTCTCCCCAGCACTTAGCAGAGTCAGGATTAGGACCCAGCCTCCTGAATCAGCTCTCCTCTGTGCTCAGTCTCTCGGCTGAATACAAAACTCAGACCAGGGTCTGCCTGACACTCCAGATACGATGCTCCCTGGCCTCCCCGACTCCCACAGTGGCTCTTAAATCAGTCTCTTTCCAAAGTATCCAAACTGGCTCATTTGTCAATATTTCTCTTCTAACCCACTGCTACCTCCTTAGCTCTTCAACTGATTTCGAGTCATTTCTCTAGCAGCCCTTTGGACTTCACAGCTGCCACATCTCCCTATTCTGAAGGCCAACTTGCCCGCTCACCGTTGTCCTGTTTCCTTCCAGTTAATTTCTTACCTGTTATGAATTTGTGTGTACATTTAACAGACGAAGTCATTTCCGTCTTCCGTTGAAAGGTTCTATCCGTTCAATCTTTACAGTCAGAGAGAAGAAGTTATTCCTCACAAGGGATCCTGGACCCTTTTGGCAATCAAGTGTCAATCGTTGTTCATAATTCCCATTTTGAGCTAGATGGCTGTTTAAACTTTGAGGGATCTTCACTGCAAGTTAATATCCAGGGTAAGACTATAAAAAGCTTGTATCTGATGTTATTTTTAGGAATGTCTACTGTTAGGAAATGAGAAATATGTCACAGGCAAGGCTTTATCAGATAGCTTAAAAGGAAAAATAAAAAGGCAACATCAAGCATTTTCAAAAAGAGAGTTTTAAAAAGTTTTCTTTTTTAATGTACATTTGTGTGTATAATTTGGTCAATGAAACATATGGACTTTTGTGTTTTCTGAGCACTAAGACACCTGTAATACTTTCTTATCTGGAGAAAGTAAAGGGAAAGGTTATTTTCATTTACATTTGTATTCTTCTTTCCCTTTTACACTTTAGATTTTAAGGGTCAAAGGTCTTCTCATTCATCTCTGTATCTGTCCCTCCTCACATCTGCCATTGGAATTGGGCACAGAATTGGGCTCAACAAATATGTTGGGTTTTTTTTGTTTTTGCGGTATGCGGGCCTCTCACTGTTGTGGCCTCTCCCATTGCGGAGCACAGGCTCCGGACGCGCAGGCTCAGCGGCCATGGCTCACGGGCCCAGCTGCTCCGTGGCACGTGGGATCTTCCCAGACCGGGGCACGAACCCATGTCCCCTGCATCGGCAGGCCGACTCTCAACGACTGCGCCACCAGGGAAGCCCAACAAATATGTTTTGAACAATCCCAGAGCAGTGACCCTCAAATGAAGACAAGAAGGTAGGCGATGGGCCTAGAAATAGCACCATCAATATATTTCTTATTGTTATGTTACAAACTACCTCCACTCAACAAATGTGTACTGAGCCCCTACTCTGTACCAGGCACTGTTGTAGGATAAAGCTGGACACAACTGACAAATCTCTGGGGACAATTTCACTCCACCGAAAGTAAAGCTCCCCATGTAAGCTGGCGGGGACATGAGGAATAAATGCTGGGGAGAGTCAGAGAGATAAAAATACAGATACTGGGGCTTCCCTGGTGGCACAGTGGTTGAGAGTCTGCCTGCCAATGCAGGGGACACGGGTTCGTGCCCCGGTCCAGGAGGATCCCACATGCCGTGGAGCGGCTGGTCCCATGAGCCATGGCCACTGAGCCTACGCGTCCGGAGCCTGTGCTCCGCAATGGGAGAGGCCGCAACAGTGAGAGGCCCGCGTACAGCAAAAAAAAAAATAAAAAAAAATACAGATACTTGCACCATTCCGTCCACTCCTCCACACTAACTTCATGGTTCCCTTTTCCTCTGGAAACCAATGAGACCAGAAAGAAATGTCAAGGAAAAAATATCCTAGCATCTGAACGGTCATGTGAAGTTCACATCACACGCCCACATAATTTACATTCACTTAATCTCACAACACTGTGGAATAGATGGCATTATTCCCCTTCCATAGGTAAAGAAGGCAAGACTCAGGGAGGACATGCAGTGTGCCTACAATCACACAGCAGATAAGAAACAGAGCTAGGGCTCAATTCCCCAGGTCACCAGCATCCCGGTCTTGTGTCTTCACACTTTATCACAGCTTCTCAAGGAAGCAAGGAAGCCTAGGGGAGCTGGAGGGGTGGGGAGAGGTAGTATATTTTGGCCTCGAACACTGGAACATTGCTCTCAGAAGTGGGAGTGACAGCAAATATGGCTGCAAAAGCAGGCCGGGGCCTAGCTACACAGACCTTGAAGGATGGCTTTGCACCCATCCGGTGGAGAGTGTGCACTTAGGCCAGTTGCCCCAACATAATTATTAGTAGTACCCTTTCACTATCAGAAGTGTCAGTTTGCTATCATTTCTTCCCCTACCAACACTGGAAAACCCAGAGGCAGCCGAGCGAGCGAAGGAGCTGGAGAGAGAGGAAAGATCGGAGCTTCCCAACGGCTGCTGGTCAGACCTCAGCTTTGAATAAGCTGGAAGACAAAGCTCTGACTTTACATTCAAACCTGAGACTAGGGACTTCCCTGGTGGCGCAGTGGTTAAGAATCCACCTGCCAATGCAGGGGACATGGGTTTGAGCCCTGGTCCAGGAGGATCCCACATGCCGCGGAGCAACTAAGTCCGTGCGCCACAACTACTGAGCCTGCACTCTAGAGCCGTGAGCCACAACTATGGAGCCCGTGTGCCACAACTACTGAAGCCCGTGCACCTGGAGCCCATGCTCTGCAAGAGGAGAGGCCACCACAAGGAGAAGCCAGCGCACCTCAAAGAAGAGTAGCCTCCGCTCGCCGCAACTACAGAAAGCCCGTGTGCAGCAACGAAGACCCAACGTAACCAAAAATAAATAAATAAATAAAATTGATTCCTTAAAATAAATAAATAAATAAATAACTGAGACTATTCCGATTCCTAAAAGCTTGGGACTATCATGACTGAAGAAGATATAGGCCCCGCTCAAGAGATTGTCCAGGAGCTGGAAAAGAATATCTGATCAAATGTATTCGAGTAGAGTGATAGGAAAAAAAAATGTTTCTTCTCGTCATAAAACAGCAAGAATCTAGGAAAGGATGGTTTATAATAAGGAGGTTCTTGAGTTACTTTAGTAATAAAACCACCCAGGACGATAAAGTATATGGCCACTGCTATGGTCTGAATGTTTGTGTCCCCCCAGAATGTACATGTTGAAATCCTAACCCCCAATGTGATAGTATAAGGAGATTGGGCCTTTGGGAGGTAATTAGGTCACGAGGGTGGAGCCCTCATGAGTGGGATTTGTGTCCTTGCAGAAGAGGCCCCTGAGAGCCCCTCGCCCCTTCTACCACGCAAGGACACAGTGAGAAGGCATCCGCTATGAACCAGAAGTGGGGTCTCACCAGACTCAACCATGCTGGTGCTTTAATCTTGGACTTCCAGCTCCAGAGCTGTGAGAAATAAGTTTCTGTTGTTTATAAGCCACCCAGTCTGTGCTATTTTGCTGTAGCAGCTAGAACACACTAAGACGGCCACTCTGTCTCTCAGCGTGGAGGTCTAATAAGATGCCGGCAACTGACCTAACCCTATTTCACTGGCTCTTGCCCTGACACCCTTAATTAGAGGCTATCTGACTTTGCAAAATCCTCTCAAGTGTTTGTGGGGTCCTTAGGGTTTGCTTTACATGTTCACAGGGTCCCCTCGTGTTCTTTGGTCCTGGCCCTTTACTATTTGCTGCCCACGAAGGCCGGTGAGGGCTGCTACAAGGTGCTGTTGCAGCTGTTGTGGCATGCCTGGAGGTGTACACCCCCTCCTCACTCTGCGTCGCATTTTGTTACCCTCCTAGTGAGTCCTGAGTCCTGGTGAAAGCAGGGCCTGCCTCTCCTGCCTGCAGTGCCCCTCTGCAAAGACACAAAGAGGTGGTCATCAGGGATTCCTCCCCATGCTCATTGTTTCTGTGGCTTCAACTCTCTTCCCCAGACTTAAACAGCCTCCTCCCCTCTATTCCAACCTCTGCCATCATACTGCTTGCTCAGACAAGGCTGAATCTCAGCTTGCTCTCAAGCCCAGACCACTGACAGTTTGGCTTTATTCGCAGACAGCAGGAAACCTCTGATGGGCTTTGAGCAGAGAAGAAACCTCATCATTGGGAAGATTCTTCTTGGCAGTAGTTCCTCAAATGAACTGGGTGGGGGGAGAAACTATTCTCTCTTCTATCCCAGGGCAGATTCAGTTCAGGAGGGTGGCACTCTGGTGCCACCTGGAGGCATCCAGCCTCAATTACAGAAGCAGTTTACTGAGAGCTGAGTTCTGAAGCCAAATCTGCACATCAGAAAGTCACAGAGGGACTTTTTAGTGCTGCTGGGAAATCGGCCAAAAAGAACAAAGCCTCAAGGAGGTGGCTATGCTAGAAACTCTAGGAGTGGCCTAGGCCTCCATGCCTTCCCACAGTGGAGGCTGATTTATAAGGAGATTCTTGCGTTACTTTAGTACTGAAACTTCCCAGCATGGGCTGGAGAGTCACCCCCAACCCCTTACAACAGATTTTCAAATCAGCATCTTTGCCAAAATAAAGGGTGGTCATTGCTCAGAGGAAGGAAGAGGACTCAGCCTTGTTTCAAGTGACACTTTCCAGGTTCCTGGTCTCACTTCCTTTAGAAGTCCTCCCCAACACTGAAAGAGAAAGTATCTCTTGGACAAAGAGAGTAGAGAGGCTGCTGCAGGGAGGGTGGCAGTCAGAGCCGGCCCTGTGAGCCTGCACAGGTTTTCCCAGTAACTTTTTCCCCCTAATGACCCTGTGATTTATAACACAACCCAAGAAGTAAGTAACGAATAGAGAATACTAGGAATTGTATTGAAGCTGTTTTGAGAATTAAGACTAGACTTAAATCTTTGAATACTAGATTCTTTCTGCCAGAATCCACTTAATTACATACTTCAGTATATAATTCTTGTAATATTGTGTAATTTGTTTCTCTTCTTTCAAAACAATTTCTATTCCTTATCGATTTTCTCCAGGTTACTGAGTCATGGAAGTTTATTATGGCTAGGATTTCACTTGCCATTAGCTCTATCTCCTTCCTAATATCTAATGTTTTCTTAAGAAAGTGTTTCACTGTAGACAAACAAGGTCATTTCTCTGAGTCTTTGCCAAGACTGCACTGGACTTTTTCTTCTGGACGAATGGGAACTTACAAGCAGCCCAAGAACAGCCATCTTGATTTGTACAAAGAGAAAGAGAAAGCTAGTTTACTCACAATACTCAAACAGCATTACGAGATTTATCTTGCCATGTGTATTATAAAGGTGATGAAATAGATGCTCAGAGAATACTTTGCCCAAGGACACAAAGCTAGGATGTGGACAGAGTAGAATTTTAAATTCTAGGGTTGGCCTGACTTCCGATCCACCGACAACACAAGAATATAGGCAGAGGAAGCCCCAAAGTGCTAAGGACGGCAGTGTGAGTCCTTCAGTCAGAAGGAAAATGGGTTGGGTCTCAGGCCCTGTGGGGAGGGTCTGTGTTGAGGGGACCCCAGTGTTGGTGGTCCAAGAGGAGAGGTGTTGGAGAAAAGGAAAGGCTGGGCCCAGGAGGGGTAGCAGTCAGATTTGGGGTGGCCCCAATGCAAATGGTGAGGAGGAGGCCCTGGGAAAGAATGTTGCCCCCAGGACTTTCTGAAAAGCCTTATCTCTGCCACTGTAGTTCTTTCTGCCTCTTTCTTCTCTTTTTTCTTCTCTCTCTTCTCACGCCAGCCCACTTTCTCTTTCTATTTGGCTTTGCTTAATTGTGAAGATCATGGTGGAGCCGGGGGAAATTCAGGCCTCTCTTCTCCTGACTGACTATACCATAATGCCTTTCACTTCCTCCTTTCATTAAGGGCAAAATATGTGCTATAAAATCAAAGTTCACATTCTGCAACTGGCTTCCAGGAGAGTTATCTTTTCCATGTTTTTCTTTTAAACTGCTTTCAAGCTTTCTCTTCCCTCCTTTCCTCTCTCAGAGACCTCAGTGTCTAAGGGCTGAGCTGTTCGGGGGTGGTGCTGGGAGGGGTCCCCATGCAGGCAGTGATGAGCTTGGAATGGGTTACATTGAGCAAATAAGTAACTTGAGCAAGTGAGTAAGTGTAGAGAGGACAATGGGAGCCAGGTTGGAGAGATGACCGGAAGTGAAAAGGGAAGGTTGAAAAGGAACTTGAGGTATTGGATTGTAACTGGAAGTATAGTATAAATTCATTGTTTTTAAATATATATATAAACAAAAAATATAAATCTATATACATAGATATAGATGATATATAGAGATAGAGATGCACACAGATATAGTTATATATGTGTGTGGGGGATTATATATATACACAAACAAATTCTAGCTCTATCAGCTGAGAGGCGACAGAAATAATAACAACCCAGTAGCAATGAGCACATGGAACATCTAACACTGGTTTCTAAATACCGTTCTTTACTAAAAGAACCAGGAATGGCTGATTCCAAAGATAGAACAGAAACAAGGTGAGTCTGAAATATTTTCTTATGCCAGAAAGTAAGGAGATGCTTAAAGAATGACTAGGACATATTTAAAGGACACAGGAGCAGCTGAAGGAGATCCCACTGGCTACCCACTGGCTAAGTCTCCACATTGGTTGTGGAGACAACCTCCACATCAAAATGATATGATAATATCTTATTTTCAATTATTAAATAAAATAGGAATCTATATTGAAAATAAATGAATAAATAAGTTAATGGGATATGTGTGTGAAAGCTCTTTCTTATAGTAGACTGCCAAGTGATAAATGTAGAAAAAATGGTGGAAATAGGAAACCATCATATGACACCATCATGCTGATGACTTATTCAGGAAGGGGGTCAACAATGAATGCTAAAGCTGATGAGTGGAGGTTGAGAAGGACCAGGATGTTGGTATCATCTCAGAAAATCTCCCCACAAAATGCTTACCATTACAAAAGAGAAAAGCAGTGACTTGATGGAGGAGAAATCTGGACAGTGCCAACATGACTAAGCATTCAACATCAATGTCACCATTGGTGGGACAGGTCGACATCGTGTGCTGTAATATGAAAAGCCCAGCATCCTGTCTGTGGTGTTGCTACCAAGAATGCATGGCGAGGTCTGACCAAAAGGAAATGTCAAATAGAAACAGGTCTAAGGTCATCTTACAGAATAAAGGGCTATAGTCTTTAAAACTGAAGGACATTAATGACAAAAAGACTCTGAGAAATTATTCCATGTTGAAGAAGATTGAAGTGATGTAGCAAGTAAAGGTACAGTCCCAGGATTGACTGGATCCTGGACCAGAAAGGGAAGAGAGCTAGTTGAGCTGGCAAAATTTGAAGGAGGTCTGTGGACTGCGTGCTAGTGTTGCGCCATTTTTCATTCCTCATTTGGAGGGTTTGCGATAGCTTCCTAGGGCTGCCATCACAAATTACCACAAGTGAGTGGCTTAAAATGACAGAAATCTATTCTCTGGAGCCTAGAAGTTCAAAATCGAGGCGTCAGTCAGTTAGGGTTGGTTCCTTCTGGAAACTGAGGGAGTAACTGTCCCATGCATTTCTCCTAGCTTCTGATGGGTGCCGGCAATCCCTGGCATTTCCTGGTTTTGGGCAGCGTCACTTCAATCTCTGCTTCCATCTTCATATGGCCTTCTCCTCTGTATGTCTCTGGGTCCTTCTTTGTCCTCTCCTCTTGTTATAAGGGCATCAGTCCACTGGATTCAGGGTCCACCATAAACCCAGGTGATCTCATCTTGAGATCCTTAATTACATCCGCAAAGACACTATTTCAAAATAAGACTACATTCTGAGGTTTCAGTTGAGTATACATTTTGAAGGAGTGCTATTCAACCCACAAGAGGGTTGGATCCAGAAACACACACTGGAGTATTTAGGGGTGACAGGGCACTGTGATTGCAACTTGCTCTTAAATGGTTCTGATAATGATAAGAGGGGACTCAAGAATTCTTTGTGTACTACCCTCACAACTTTCTATACACTTGAAATTATTTCAAAGTAAATCATTTCAATTTCTTTAAACCTGCTTTTGAAATTATTTGAAGGTTTTCATGGGGGAAATACTCAGGAGAGAATAAGACAAGATGTTTGAACTTCCACAGTTTCTGCCACCATTTGTCATCTTGTTTGAGGGTCACAAAGATTGAGGACTACCCTCCTTGATTGTGTAGGAAGGAGTGTGAAAACCCGCCCTCCTCTCAATGCCTTGCGTTTTCACATGTTCAGCATTCTTCAAGGGCTTTAAATATTGTTTTTGGGTGGATGAGATCAATTTTCAGAGGGAACTGATTTGGAATTTGGCCATAACCTTGAGAGCTTTTGTTCAAGCTAAATGTAGGAGTGAGAGTAGGGGCTCATCTGGTTGACAAGGCCCAGTGCTGTGCCCCCAGGGCCGGGCACCCAGGCATCATTTTAAGGATCACCCGTTGCCATATATGCTGCATGCCTTCAATTTTTATTTTTAATTTAACTTTAGACTCATGTTTAGCCTTTTCACTCTTACTTTGTCTTTCCTGATTTTCTTTTCTTTTTATTCCTATCAAAGAAAGAGAAATGCAATTCCTTTCTGCCCATTACACATGTTTCCACTCTCAGGCTAAAATCTATCTCCGCAGGTTTTCAATCTTTTAATCTAGCTGATAAAAGGGTTTCACCTTTTATTTTTCTGCTTTAAATCTCAGATATTTTATCCTTTATTGTTTTCATTATCTTTCAAATTTAGTGGGTTGTTTATTATATTTTATTAATTTTACTGTTTTTGTTTTATTTTTTAATTATATTTACTTTTTTACCTTTAATCTTTTGAACTTCCATTGTCCCTTTATTAGCCTGCCCTAATTTTCCTTCTTTTCCTTTTCTTCCTCCTCTCATACAATGACTGGCTTTGACAATGATTGTTAAGAGGATGTTCCCTAGGGTGTGAGGCATTTAGAGTGATGACACTGGAGGTTATCTTCTCCAGCCGTCTCTCCAGCCTCCAGTCAGGTTCCCACCGTAGCCCTCCCAGAATCTTTGATCTGCCTTCGGAAACTTCATCCATTCCAGGGCTGTAATTCTCTTGGAAGTCTTGTTGTTAATATCTCACATAATCCAGTCCTCTGTGTTTCAAAATCAGTGATCTTCAGTATCTAGTCAAAGTTTTTTGAGTGAAATGTGCTGGTGACCTGTGACACGTCACAAACCAGAAGGATGCAGTCAAGGAGGTCACCGCAGCCTGACCTGGATGTGGTTGACCCATTTGGCCCTGAGCCTTGGACAGGAATTTTGCAGAGGCACAGTTATCTGGTCCCTAGAAAGACTTGTTTCCCTATGTGTTTCCAACATGCTTATTTCCAAGTTGTGCCACCTCCCTTCCAGGCTGGCCATGAACGGTTGCTGGGTGTGTGGTCCTTCAGGCTCCCTTCCCTCCTTAGGACAGTCCTGGAAAAACTGGCCAATATGGAGATTATTCTGAATGAATTTTTTAAATAACCACATAGTTCTCTCCAAGGTGAACTTCTATTGTTAGGATCCATTCCATATGTCTCAGATGCACTTGGAAGATCATAACAAGAGACAAATGGGAGTCTCATTTTTCTCTCCAGATCATGAGGCATCTTTCATTCCCTACCCCTAAGTCTCTTTCTCTGACTTTCGCTATTTCCTCAAGGATGGAATATTGGTTTTGCTTTACTATTTGGCTAATCCAGGGAAGAAGGGGAGAGTTTCAAAGACTTCCTCTCTTCCTTCTTAACTACAGTAGCTATTATCCCAGAAGCCAAGGAACCAATGTGGGGGCGAAGCCAACACCAAGTATGTTCATCACGATTGTATATTCAGGTTCAGGAGAAAGGACCACCAGATGGTTCAGTGAGCCCAGTGGACACACTGTAAGCCAGACTCAGTCCAGAATTCCATTTTTTACCTGGCCACAATACGCCTCCACTCAAACAGGGATGCCATGATCATGCTTCTTGACTCTGAGGATGATCAATGTCATTATCCAAGAAAATAACTACAAAAATCATTGAAGAAAGACAGGGACAAACATTACTACATACAATTGTGATGTTGCGGGTTTTTTCCTTGACAGAACCCAGCTCTTCTTCAATCAATGGGTCTGAAAACTAACTCAGGTCCAGAAAATGGACAAGAGATTGTGACTTTTAATTATGGCAGTTGCCCCTGTCAATCCTTTTTTTTTTTTTTCTAGAAGGTGTTGGGGGTAGGAGTTTATTAATTAATTTATTTATTTTTGCTGTGTTGGGTCTTCGTTTCTGTGCGAGAGCTTTCTCTAGTTGTGGCGAGCGGGGGCCACTTTTCATCGCGGTGCGTGCGAGCCTCTCACTGTCACAGCCTCTCTTTTTGCGGAGCACAGGCTCCAGATGCGCAGGCTCAGTAGTTGTGGCTCACGGGCCTAGTTGCTCCGTGGCATGTGGGATCCTCCCAGACCAAGGCTCGAACCCGTGTCCCCTGCATTAGCAGGCAGATTCTCAACAACTGCACCACCAGGGAAGCCCCCATCCTTTGTTTTTTTGGTTGTAAATAATGCCCGTGTTTGGTGCCCATCTATAGTGTCTTAGGAACACATGTTCTGTTTACCATCTCCGTAACTCTAAGTAGGCTTGGTCCCTTAGCTGACCAACTGACCTGTCCACTCACTGTGCCACCTTCCTTTTGACAGTTAGGTGTAACCGCTTGGTCTCTATTATTTCAGGATCTTATCTTTCTCATTGAAACCGCAATCTCAGGAACTATGGTTCTGTTATGGTATCACCTAACATCAGCCCTGGCCTTTTGAGTACAGCCACCACTGAACTTTTTGACAATGCTGGTGTCCCTCTCCTCAGCTCATTCCTTATCACTTCAGTAAGTGGAGTGTCCTCCAGACACCCACCTCCTACCTCCTATAGCTTATAGTCACTGGGGTGGGTTTTCCAGCCTTACACTGTATAGATATACTATGGCCCACTTCTCTGACCCTTTTGATCTTTTCTGCCACTTCTTGCTTCAATAGTTCTGGCACATCTACTTGATTTAACATGGGCCATTGTTTTCTCCAGTCTTCTGGGAGCTATATTTGCTCCATCTCCTGGGATCCTGGCCAGAATGTTAAATCTTATATCCCAGAAGAATGCTCCCAAATCTATAAAATTTCCCTTGTCCAACTTTATTTTCCACGCCTATATTAAAAATATACCGAGAATTTGTTTAAACAGGTATGGTAAGACAACAGACATGGGCTTGTTATGAAAATGATTGTTATGAAGGAAGATGTTTATACTCACAGCTATCCAGACACAGGAGACACATCTCCCATACAGGGAAAAGTGGGGAAGGAGGAGAGATGGTCATGAATCAAAAGAATGAGGGGGGGCTTCCCTGGTGGCACAGTGGTTGAGAGTCCGCCTGCCGATGCAGGGGACACAGGTTCGTGTCCCGGTCCAGGAAGATCCCACATGCTGCGGAGTGGCTGGGCCCGTGAACCATGGCCGCTGAGCCTGTGCGTCCGGAGCCTGTGCTCTGCAATGGGAGAGGTTGCAAGAGTGAGAGGCCCGCGTACCACAAAAAAAAAACAATGAGGGGGAGAGCACGGCCCACAGCCTTTTGGAGGTTTTCTTGGAAAGGAATAAGTGAGGCAGGCACTCTGAATAGGTTTAGGTTTGGATAGTGTGAATAATTTCCCCAGGCTCTGGACTATAAGAGTGGTCCACAGTTGTCTTGTACCTGGCCGTGGGGTGACTCACAGCAGGGGAAATATTGGCTTGGTGTGTGAGAGTCTGTTAAGGAGACAGTTGAAGGATATGGGCTTGGGATTTGTTGGTGTGCATATGAAAAGCCCACTTGCAGGAGAGTTATGTGCTCTCTCTAGGAATTAGCTAGCCGTGGGAGTAGCGCTCTCTTCAGGATCAAGGCCCCAAATGCCAGAGGATCAAGAATACAGAAAATAAGAACATATAGTCAATACAGGCCTCACTCTCCCACCCTATCCCCCACTCCCTGACTCAGCAGTCTCAGAACCCAGCCTCTCTGTACACTGCGGGCCCCCTCCAATGGATGTCGGCTGGGCCCTGCAACTCCTTCAGTGTATAGTTCCTTTTCTGCCCTAGCAGGTCCAGCACTTTCCCAGCTGGGGAATGGTGTCTCTTCATGCTAGTTATTGGCCTAATGTTCAAGAGGGCAGGTGAGGGCAGACCCTGACGAAGGTTCCTGCTGTCATGCAAGGGAATAGCCTCTACAGTGTCTTTAAGCATGTGGGTAGATGTTAGTCCTTCATATGGAGGAGGGAGCCAATTCTGGGGGCTCAGAGCATTCAGAGGATCAGGATTTTCAAGTGCATCCCCCTGCTGTCTCTAATTCATATTTTCAGATCCCATTCTTTACTGAGAGTCTTGACCTGGACAGAGCAAACCTACCTAGGCTGAGTGTTCAACTGTCTGCTACTCTTACAATTAAATCCTGGGCTGATCCTCAGTTTTTTCTGCCCTTTGGCTACAGGAGCTAGAGATTCCTTTACATGCTGCCAAGAAGGCCTCTCACTTTTATACCTACCTTGTAATCTGTACAATCACTGTCAGCCTTTCATTCTCCAAAGCATCAATTGCCCCTCTGCAAGTCATCCAAATCCATTGTTGTTCTAATTCCTTCCTCCCCGCCATCCCCACACCCTATGCTTCTTAAATGTCTAATACTTTTCACCCACTAGTGTATCTCCTTCCACTGGTATGCCATCCAACTTCACTACCGGTGAAAGTTTTAACAATTGCACTGTTACCTTTTACCAGAGCTAAGCTGTGTCCCAACTACCAGCAGTTATGACGTCAACTTTGCCAGCTGGACAGCAGGTGGTTCAGCTGCAGAATCCCATCTTAGCATCTGCTTCTTGCACTATTGTTGGTAGCAACAGTTACAGGTTGATTCCCTGGGAAACAAACTGTGAGATGGAGATCAGCACGCAGGAAACTTGTTAGAGAATGTTCTTGGAATTAACATTCCTGGAGAAAGAGAGGGAAATGATTGAAAGGAGAAGTTGGACCATGCTGTGGTCTCAACAAAACCTCAGCTGACCCCACGGGGAGCTTTAATACTGGGATGTCCCTTCAGAGTTGTCATGATTTGGGGCAAGGCGCCTGAGCCTTTATACCCCCACAAAGGACAGTCATTGGATACAGGGTGTCCCAGGAAGAGGACATGACTTTGGACAAGATGGCCCTTCGCAGCCAAGGGTAATTTCTGGAGAAGGCTGACAGCTGAGGGCTCTCAGCCAGCAGCACTCCCAGAGTCCTTCAGATCTGCAGAGGTATGGGGAAGGAGACTGGAACATTCTGCATCTTGCAATGTGGACATGATTTATCTTAATGTGCTCGTTCCCCCCATCAAGGTGCATGCTGTCTTCTTGGACATATGGTCTCTCTTTTATGATTATTTATCCTTTATTTACATTTCCTTCTCCATGATAGAATTAGTTAACTTTGGGACCTTAAATACCTGGATTTGTGATGGGTCTAAAAGGCAAGAAATAGGAATGGGAGCATCATTTTTCCATGGGTAATGTTTCTAGAGACAGATGTGCTAACCTATAGGGAATATTTCTTACACTTATTCAAAGAGCAGGATCTGGAAGCTCAGAATACAGAAGGCTGATAATTTTACTTTGAAGTACTTGAGAGAGATTGTTGGACAACCCTACCCACCAGGATCCTGTTATCTGCTGTGAGAAGGAAGTGACACTACATTAACATCTCACCTGTGTAGATATGCTAATCACTTAATAAGTTATTTGCCTTTTGAGGTTCTGAAAGTAGGCAAAAAGTGAATGAAACCACCCTTCAACCATTCTGGTTCATTTTTTAAAAAGAGTTTTGTGGGGAGAAGTAGTTCCTTCTTGACACAGAGAACATTTATTAGAAAACATTTCTCAATGCAAGAGGATCATTGGCTAGGCTCTGAAGATATTTTTCACCAGAAGTCTTGCCACAAAGGAATTTGGCCTATGTTTCCATAGCCACTGATCAGTGTCAAGGTTGCTCAGTTTCTCTGGAACTAGGCCATCTCAGGTGTGAGTAAAAAGGAACTGTTTCAAATTCAGACTAAACTCATGGACTGAGGGCCAGCAGGGGGTCTCTGTGACTCCCAAGACTGAAATGATACATGTATGGTAACCATAGTACATTCATGGTCCAAGGAATTCCAGTGCATGCTGTTTGGGTGATGTACTAGAGCTGCTCTGAGGCAGTGGGTAGGAGAGCCCAAAGAGGAGGCCTGAGTTTGTGGGGTTCTTTTTTTTATCCTTTTGCTTTTATGTCAGAAGAGAAATAAATCAATTTTTCAATTAAGTTTTATTATTCATATCAACAGAGTAACAATAATAAAATATGTTTGGGTTTATCTTGTTGCACCCCAACCCCCAGGCACGCACACACACACACACACACACACGCACACACACACACACACACACCAGTGTTCTTAACAGTAAAAGGACATTGGTTTTTGGAGATAGAGAAGTGAAGGGAAGCCCAGGTTGTGAGCTGGATATGGGCCCCATTTGCACATTATTATGCCTTGGAAGCACAGAGATAGTTGTTTTTAGTGTGGCAAGATTAAGCAAATGAAAATGCAGATGCCCAGTTAAATTTGAATTTCAGATAAGTGACAAATAATTTTTAGTACAAGTATATCCCAAATATTGCATGGTACCCTATAAATTATGTCCCAAATAGTGCATGGCATCCTGTATTATATCTGGCAACCTTATTGTATTTTCAAGTGAAAACTGTTGGGTTATGCTAGGGGATTTGCAAGGTGAGTAGGACCAACAATGTGGTTGCCCATGACAATAAGAAGGGCAATGATCCCCAAAAAACCATGAAAGGAGAAGTGACAAATAGGAAACTAAAACTGAATTAGACAGCCAAACAAGATTGGACTGCCCAACTAAATAAAAATAAATTTTTAATGGACTTACATGCCAAAATAGACCAATAGATTTGGCTTGGCAGGCAACTGAGACAAAGTGCAAATAACTGCTACAATGAACACGTTCTGGCTTGCAGTCCAAGAGGAGTAGGTGTGTGGCGTGATGGCGGTTGCCATGTTTATTTCCAATGAGAAATGAATGTTAATGTTGACCTGTGGTTTTAGAATTTTAAAAGGTAGGTCAAGCCTCCATTGTGATTAACTTACTCTCCGTGGGGAGGTCTGGAAAAAAAATCCATTAGCTATGGTCAAACCAGAGCAATAAAGCATCCCAGTGATTCTTTGGGGGTCCTTGTACACCGCAGATCAGTGCCAAGGGGCAAGTGCCCCCAGGTCTCTCAAGGCAACAAATTCTTTCTCTGCTTGCCCATTCAGGTAATTAAGGGGCCTTGTCCATAAAGCTATAAGAATTAAAACTGTGTACAACAGTTACAGGATTGAGAAATGAAAGAAATAGTATTGAAAGTCTTTCTCACTTCCTGTGATATAATCGTATGATAAAAGTAAAGCATAAAGTGTTCAATCAATGATAGTGGGACAATTGGCTCATCATTTGAAAGAAAATAATTAAAATTGAATCCCTTGAGGAGGATTAACATAATCATCTTTTACTTGGTCATCTAAACTCAGAGCAGTTGTCTTCTTCTTCAAAAAAAGTACGCTCCAAACTGTCATTTGGTCCTGGAAGTGATTTCTAGAGGGTCCACTTTCCCCAACATTTCTTCCTAACTAGATACCGGGCCACTTCTAGGCTTGATGTTTCATGAGTAGGGCAGTGACTCTGTAAAGTGGGCAGATGAGGAGGAGAACATAAAAGAAGTGTGTAGAAATGACAGCCCTGAGGAAAACAATCATGAAATTCAATCTACAAACCTTCAAACACTTAAACTTGACTTCCTAAGCCAGTACATATATAACCATTGCATATTCAAATATAACAAGGGTTTCCCTGACTTCTAAATCCCTCAAAGGCTCAATGGTATCCCCAGCTCCAACAATTTCTAATGAGAAAATGATATATGAAAGTTCTATTAAAAAACAAAAGATGTCTTACACCTCAGCTTTTATTGTTTGCAAATCTCTACCTCACTATCACATTTAATCGCAGACATTCAATACATAAAAGAGTATGGAAACTGATTCAGCAGTTAAGGTCTGTGACCTTGACAGGTCACTGCTGTTTCCTTGGCTTCTGTCTCTCTTAACACACAAGTGATGCACCAGGGGCTCTCTGAGGTTGCTTCTAACATGTGACTCTGTGATTCTATGATCACTAAAAGTGCATTGTCTGATGGTCTAGTCGACATTTAGACAAGGCTGCTCAATCTCTTTATTTAAAACATTGTCATTATCATTAACATCCTTGGGTAATGTTCTTGGGTCTAGGAAAATCAAGGAATAACTTTGATCTTTCTTCACTGGATTTTCTCTGTCCCTGGTTGGACTTTTTGGTTTTTGGAAGGAATTCAAAAAAACAGAGGTAGTATTTGTACAAAACCACAGCTTTTATATCAATAATCAGGAAAAAAAAAGTCTTTCACTCGATTCTCTTCCTTTTTCTTCTTGCACTGAGGCCTGTTGAACTAGTTTGCCCAGCTTTGGGATAATTAGTCAATTTTTTATTGTTTCTTAAGAAGATATTCAAAGAGTGGTGCCAGGACAGACTGGGAAAGACCAATTTGAGTGTAAAGAATATCCAGTGTACCAACTCTGCTACAAACAGAATAACCATTTACAAGTGAACCATACAAAGATCATGAATCAGAGATGACATATAACTACAGAAGTACATTTAGTATATTCAAACATTTCCTTGGTGACTTAAAAAACAAGGTTTGTTTTCTGGTTGGAGAACATAGCACAGCTATGACTCAATCCTGACTCAAAGCTCCCTGACCAGTGGACTTTCAGGAGAGAGAAAACAATTCAGTCTGGTTAACGAGGAGTCACATTGAGCCAGATTCCAGAAATCTGATAAAGCAGCTTCCCCGCCCCACAGAAAATGTCACTTTCCTTCACCATTTCTCTTTTTTTTTCCTTTTTGTTAAATAAATCCATTTTGGAGGAAGTTGGGGAAAGTTTCAAAGTTGAGCAAAGTATGCTCTCTGTGCCTCAATTTCCAAATCTGTAAAAATGAATATCCTAATATATGTGAAGTACTGAGAATAGTGCCTGGAATAAAACAATTGTTCAACCAATGTTTGCCATAATTATTAAATATTATTATTATTTTATTGAAAGTCTTGCCTCAGTCTCTCTGGTCTCACTTCCCTCTGCCTTCCACTCTACATGTCCTACACGCTGGCCACCCTAAATGACCTGCAACCTAATTGTTATAGGTTAAATTGTCTGTCTCAATAGAGTATATTATATTTCTTGCCATATACATTATACGGGCTATAAGTGACAACCCTATTTTCAAGGACATATTTTTTTAAAACTAACCTTCTGAATTATTTACAAGGTAATCAGTACATGAAGGAAAAGTAAATATTATCAGTAAACTTAGTCAAGCAAGCAACAAATATAATGTAATACACATACTATGTATATATTATATATTATACATTTACATAATATATGAGTCAATTCCTCCACAGGAAGCCACAGTACATTTGAATGGCATGTGTTTGCTGTGATGCTTTGTGCAGCCACACTTGGCCAGAAGAAGCAGGATCTTCTCTATTGTTTTCTTGTCTTCCAAGTAAGAAGCAGACTTGTGGATTTCACTTTGTATTATAGTAAGATTCCCTTCCTTTTTTCTAGGGGTATTTTTCATCTAGTTTGTGTTTCAGTATTTCTTGGACTCACAAAGGGGAATACAGAGGAGATACAGTGAGATTATATAAACTCACTTTCATAATGAAGTCAGTCCTTTCAATTTATGTCTTAAAGGTGACCATTTCCTTTCCTCAGTATCCAAGAGTCACCACTGATCATTCTAGACTTACTGATACTCCTCTTACCTTGCTGATCAACAATCCAATGTAATAAGCATTTGTTGGGGGTACTTTGGAGTTAGAGTGGGGAAACGTGCTTGACTCATGAGCAAGTACAATAATCTCCTTCTAGGAAGAGTTGATGTGGAAACTGGAGGTCTGCTGTCTCCCAGATCTGGACAAATGGCACCACCCCTCAGACCAGAAACTTCAGTGAGTGTTACCCTTGATTCCTTTCTCGCTCTCATGACTATCCAATCAGTCCCAGAGTTGTGTGGATTCTACCTCGGGGTATACCTCCAGCCTGTCTCCTTTCCTGTCTTTATTATCACTTCCCTAGCTCACATCACCTTCAATTCTCACTTATATAACAAAACCATTTACGCAAGGGTCTCCTTGCTGCCAGTTGTCTACAAACCACTTTCCACACAAG
The DNA here is from genome assembly GCF_025265405.1 of Mesoplodon densirostris. NCBI lineage: Eukaryota > Metazoa > Chordata > Mammalia > Artiodactyla > Ziphiidae > Mesoplodon > Mesoplodon densirostris. The sequence goes on along the minus strand of NC_082662.1, from coordinate 127,190,599 downwards.
AAAATACAAGTTTAATCACGTTGATCAAGTGCTTAGATGTGCCAGGGACTGTGCCACATCACTCATTTAACCCTCAGTGGAGTAGATACTGTTATTATTTCCTTTTTACAGGTGAGAAAACTACTAAGAACTTAAGGAACTTTCCAAAGTTTCACAGCTGGTGACAAAACCAGGGTTCAAGTCCAGTCTGGCTCCCAGACTCAATTAAGCACTGCACATACCACCACTTGAATAACTCTCCTTCCAAATAAAATCCTATCTCGGTAATGTGGCAGACAGAGGCCCTCAAAGGCCTGCCCCCTGGCTGCTGTATCCTCATTTCCCGAGTGCCCTTCTGTCCCTACTCCCCCAGACTGAATAACTTGCTGTCCCTCTCACCAGCCTCTATGCCTCTGCATCTGCTGCTCACACAGCCTGAGATATGCTTTCTCCCTCTCCTGCTGGCCTCCCTTTATCATCAGGACTGATGCGTACTGAACATTAACTTGGTGGCAGGTATATTCATTATCCCATGTATTCATTGCAGTAACTCTAAATGCTCTTATCTCCATTTTATAGAATTGGAAACTGAGCTTTGAGAGGGTAAACAGATTTCCCATGGCCCACAGCTAATGAGTCAAACCAGATTTGCTGTGGCCAAGCTCTTGCTCAATCACTTTAAAAGTGTCTTTTTTTTTAAATTAAGGTATTACATACAAAAATATTCAACACCCTTAAGTGTGCAGTTTGATAAGATTTGGTAATGATATGAAAGCCTGTAACTACCACCACTGTTAAGATATACAGTAGTTCTTTCACTTTAAAAGCTTCCTTGTGTCATCTTTATAGTTGACCCCTTCTCCCCACCCTCAAGCAACCACCAATCTACTTTCTCTCACTGTACTAAAATCATACAATATGCAGTGTTTTGTCTTCTATGTTTGACTTCTTTCACTCAATCTAATGTCCTTGAAATTCATCCAATACTATTCCATGTACTAATTTTTTTTTTTTTATTGCTGAGTGGTATTCTATAGTATGGATATACCACAATTGTTTATCCATTCACCAGCTGATGGATATTTGAGTTATTTCCAGTGTTTGGTCATTAAGAATAATGCAGCTATGAATATTCATATATACATCTTTGTATGGAATATGTTGTCATTTCTCTTGAATAAATATCTAGGAGTGGAGTTACAAGGTCATATGGTAAGTCTTTGTTTAATTAACAAGAGATCACCATACTATTTTCCATTTATCATCCCCACCAGAATTTTACTTCTTTTCGAATAGATATACTTTTTATTTCTTTTTCTTGTCTAATTATGCTGCCAAGGACATTCAAAACAATAGAAGTGGTGAAAGCAGATGCCCTGGCCTTGTTCCTGATCTTAGGCAGAATGCATTGACATTTGCTGTAGGTTTTTTCATACATACTCTTAATCAGATTGAAGAAGTTTCCTTGTATTCCAGTTTCCTATCTGGTTTCTTCTGACAGGGTGTTGAAATATGTCACATGCTTTTTCTGCCTTTATTGAAATGATCATATAATTTTTCTCCTTTATTCTATTAGTAGTGTGAATTTCATTGATCCATTTTTAGTTGTTATATCAATCTTGCATTCCCAGGATAAATACCACTTATCCATTTTATATATTTTTGGATTCAAATTGGTAATACTTTTGAGGATTTTCATGTCTATGTTCATGAGGAACTAACTGGTCTGAAGTTTTCTTGTGATCTCTTTGTCTGGGTTTGGAATCTAGGTAATGCTGGCTTCGTACAATTACTTGGAAAGTGTTCCCTCCTCTATTTTCTTAAAGAGTTTATATAGGATTGATAGTATCACTTCCTTAAGTGTTTAAAAGAATTCATCAATGAAGCAATGTAGACCTAGGGTTTTCTTTGTGAGAAAGTTTTTAATTATGAATTCAATTTCTTTAATTGATATAAGGCTGTTCAAGTTTTCTGCTCTTTTTTGGTCAATTTTGGTAATTTGTATATACCAAGAATTTTGTCTGTTTCATCTAGGTTGTCAAATTTACTGGCATAAATTTGTTTATAATATTTTCTTATTACCTTTTTAATCTCTGGAGGATTTGTAGTGATGTCCTGTGTTTCATTCCTGACATTGAGAATTTATGTCTTTTCCCTTTTCTTACTTCATCAGTATGGTTAGAGGTTTATCAATTTTATAAATCTTTTTAAAGAATCAGGTTTGCTTTATTGGATTTTTTCTATTTTTCTGTTTTCTCTTTTATTGGTTTCTGTTTTAGTATTTATTATTTCCTTCCTTGCTTTGGATTAAATTTGTTATTTTTCTAGTTTCTAAGCTTATAGCTCAGGTCATTGATTTGAAACCTTTCTCCTTTTCTATTATAAACATTTAAAGCTATACATTCCCCCTAAGGACTGCTTTCGTTAAATCCCACAAGTTTTAATGTGTTATATATTCATTTTCATTCAGTTTAGAACATTCTCTAATTTATCTTGTATTTTTTTTCTTTGATTTACTGATTATTTAGAAATGTATTGTTTAATTTTCAACTATTTGGGCTTTGTCCTATTTATTTTTATTGATTTGAAATTAATTCCATTGTAGTCATATAATACACTTGGTACAATTTCAATCTTTGAAATATTACTGAGATTTATTTTATTATCTATAACATGTAGTAGCCTGGTAAATATACCATTTGGAGTTGAATTTATATTCTACCATTTTTAAGTTTAGTGTTCCATAAGTAACAAATAAATTATTTCTGATTTTGTCTAGTACTTCTATGTTTAATTGCTGATATAAAGAGGTATTCAAATCTCTAACAGTGATTGTGGAATTGTTTACTTAGCTCTTTCATTCTGTCAATTTTGCTTCCTGCATTTGCAGCTCTATTACGCAGTTCATACCCATTTATGTTTTTTTGTCTTTTCCTGATTAATTAACCCATTTATGATTATATAAAAGACATTATACATAGATCTTATACATATGTTGTTAGATTTATATCTAAGTATTTCATTCTGGGGGATGCTAATGTAAATGTTATTGTGTTTTCAATTTCAAATTCCACTTCATTGTTTGTATACAGGAAAGCAATTGACTTTTGTATATTATCCTATATCTTGCTATAACTGCTTATTAGTTCTAGGAGGGTTTTTTTACTCAATTCTTTCAGATTTTCTACATAGACAATCGTGTCATCTGCAAAGACAGTTTTATTTCTTCCTTCCCAATCAGTATACATTTTATTTCCTTTTCTCATCTTATTGCATTACCTAGGACTTCCAATACCACATTGAAAAAGATTGGTGAGAGGGGACATCTTTGCCTTGTCTATGATCTTACTAAGAAGGCTTCTAGTTTCTCCATTAAGTATGATGTTAGCTGCAGGATTTTTGTGGATAGTCCTGGTCAAATTGAGAAAGTGCCCCTTTATTCCTAGTTTACTGAGAGTTTTATCATGAATAGGTGTTAGATTTTTCAAATGCTTTTTCTGCATCTATTGATTTCATCATGAGAATTTCTTCTTTAAGTCTATTGATATTATGGGTTACTTTACTTGATTTTCAAATGTTGAACCAGACTTGCATACCTGGGATAAATCCCACTTGGTCATGGTATATTTATAAATTGTTGGGATTCAATTTGCTAGTATTTTGTTGAGTAGTTTTGCATCTATGTTCATGAGAGATATTGGTCTATATTTTTCTTTCTTGTAATGTCTTCATCTGGTTTTGATATCAGGGTAATGCAGACCTCATAGAATGAATTAGGAAGTATTCCCTGTGATATTTTATGGAAGATATTGTAGACAATTGGTTTAATTTGTCCCTTCAATGTTTGGTAGAATTCGCCAGTGAATCCATCTGGGCCTGGTGCTTTCTGTTTTGGAAGGTTATTAACTATTGATTCAATTTCTTTAATAGATATAAACCTATTCACATTATCTGTTATTTCTTGTGTAAGTCTGGCAGATTGTACCTTTCAAGGAATTGGTCCATTTCATCCAGGTTTTTAAATTTGTGGGCACAGAGTTGTTCATAGTATTTCTTTATTATCCTTCTAATGCTCATGGGATCTCTAGTGACGTCCCTTCTTTCATTTCCAATACTAGTAACCTGTATTCTCTCTCTTTGTTTCTTCTTTAGCTTAGCTAAAGGCTTATCAATTTTATTGATCTTTTCAGAGAACCAGCTTTTGGATTTGCTGATTTTCTCTGTTGATTTTCTGTTTTCAATTTTATTGATTTCTTCTCTAAATTTTACTGTTTCTTTTTTCCTGCTTACTTTGGATTTAATTTGCTCTTTTTCTATGTTCCTGAGATGAAAACTTAGATTCTTGATTTTAAATATTTCTTCTTTTCTAATATATGCATACCCTGCTATAAATTTCCCTCTAAGCTCTGCTTTCATTGCATCCCACCGATTTTGTTGTGTTTTCATTTTCAAAATATGTTTTAATTTCTATTGAGGTTTCTTCTTTGACATATGTGTTATTTAGAAATGTACTGTACAATGCCCATATATTGGGGGAATTTTCTAGTTATCTTTCTGTTATTGGTTTCTAGCTTAATTCCATTGTGATCTGACAGGAGATATTATATGACTTCTATCCTTTTAAATTTGTTAAGGTGTGTTTTATGGCTCAGAATGTGATCTAGTTTGGTGAATGTTTCATGTGAGCTTCAGAAGAATTTATATTCTTTTGTTGTTGGATAGAGTAGTCTGTAGATGTACATTACATCCAGTTGAATGATGGTGTTGTTGAGGTCAACTATGTCCTTATTGGTTTTCTGCCTGCTGTATCTGTCCATTTCTGATAGAGGGGTGTTGAGATCTCCAATTACAATATGGAGTCATCTATTTCTCCTTGCAGTTCTACCAGTTTTTTTGCCTCATGTAGTTTGAAACTCTGTAGTTAAGCACATACACATTAAGAATTGTTATGGCTTCTTGGAGAATTGACCCCTTTATCATTATGTAATGCCCCTATTTAGCCCTGATAACTCTCATTGCTTTGAACTCACTTTGATTGAAATTAATATAGCTATTCTCATTTTATTTTGATTAGCGTTAACATGATGTATCTTTCTCCATCCATTTACTTTTAATTTATATGAGTCTTTATATTTAAAGTGAGTTTCTTGCAGACAACATATAGCTGGGTCTTGTTTTTGATCTACTCTGACAATCTCTGTCTTTCATTTGGGGCATTCAGACCATTGACTTTCAAAATGATTGTTGATATAGCTGGATCATTATCTAACATGTCTGTTACTGTTTTCTATTGGTTGCCCTGGTTCTTTGTTCCTGTTTTTGTCCTCCACTCTTTTTTTCTGCTTTTTGTGGTTTTAACTGAGCATTTTATATGATTCCATTATCTCTCTTTCTTAGCATATCAGTTATCCTTCTTGTTTAAAAAAATTTTAGTTGTTGCCCTATAGTTTGCAATATACATTTACAAATATCCCAACTCTACTTTCAAATAACACTATACAGCTTCATGAGGAGTGCAAGTACCTAATAATAATAAAATAACCCTTATTCCTCTCTCCCATTCCTTGTAACATTGTTGTAATTTATTTCACTTATATATAAACATGTATAAGCATATATATCTAAGTGTATATATAAACATATATATGCAAATATAGGCTTATATAATTGAGTACATTTTACTATTATTATTTTGAACAAACTGCTATCTTTTATAACAATAAAGAATAAGAAAAGTAAATATTTGTACTTTACTTTCACTTTTTCCTTCTCCAGTGCTCTTCCTTTCTTTATGTGGGTCTAAGTTTCTGACCTATATCATTTTCCTTCTCTCTAAAGAACTTCCTTTAACATTTCTTGCAAGGCAGGCCTACTGGCAAAACTTCCTCAATTTTTGTTTGTCTGAAAAAAAAATCTTTATTTTTCCTTCACTTTTAAAGGATAATTCTACAGGGTACGTATTTCTAGATTAGAATTTTCTCTCAGTACTTTAAATATATCACTCCACTTTTTTCTTGCTTGCATGGTTTTTGAGAAGTTGAGTGTAATTATCTTTGTTCCGCTATAGGTAAGGTGTTTTTTTTTTTTTTTTTCCACCTGTGGCATCTTTCTTTATCTTTTGATTTTTTCCTTTATCTTTGATGTTCTGTAATTTGAATATGATATGTCTAGGTGCAGTTTTTTGGCATTTATCTTGCATAGTGTTCTCTGAACTTTCTGGGTCTGCAGTTTGGTGTCTGACATTAATTTAAGGAGTTTCTCGGTCATTATTGTTTGAATATTTCTTCTATTCATCTCTTTCTTCTCCTTCTGGTGTTCTGATTACATATATGTCACCTTTTGTAGTTGTCCAACAGTTCTTGAATATTCTGTTCTGCTTTTTTTAGTCTTTTTTCTCTTTGCTTTTTAGTCTTAGAGGTTTCTATTGCCATATCCTCAAGCTCAGAGATTCTTTCTTCAGCCATATCTAGTCTACTTATAAGTCGACCACAGACATTCTTCATTTCCGTTATAGGGCTTCTGATCTCCAGCATGTCTTTTTGGTTCTTTTTTAAAATTTCTGCCTCTCTACTTACATTGCCCATTTGTTATTTATTGCTCTCAACTTTATCCATTAGAGCCCTTAACATTGTAACTATAGTTGTTTTAAATTCCTGGTTTGATCATTCTAACAACCTTGCCATGTCTGAGTCTGTTTCTGATATAGCTCAGTTTCCTCAAACTGTGTTTTTTACTTTTTAATAAGTTTTGTCATTTTTTCCTTGACATCTGGTATGATATACCAGGTAAAAGAAACTGCTGTATGTAGGCCTTTAGTAGTGTGGTGGTGAAGTGTGGGGTGAGGGGAAGTGGTCTACAGTCCTATGATTGGGTCTCAGTAGTTTCAGTAAGCCTGTACCACAGACTATGAACTTCACCAGTGCTTCTCAGTCCCTCCCTCTTAGGGGGGACAGGATGCCTAGAGTGGGCAGGAGTTGGGTATTTCCCTTCCTCCATGTCAGTTAGGCTCTAGTAATATCCCAGCAGGTTAGGCTCTGGTAAAATATTTTCTCAAGCCTTGCTAAGAGGAACAAAATGCTCTGGTGTTTTTCAAATGTTTCCTTTTCCCAGCAACCTGCCAGAAGCATGTGGGGATCTTTCTCTGTTATTCACAAAACTGTGGGACCCCTTTATGACTGGGTCCTCTGGAGTTTGTATCTCTCCTACTTGTCCACACTGAGCCCTCAGTAATTTGTCAGTTACAGTTCAGGTTTTGCTACTCCGGCACTGGTTCCCGTGAAGTTTGTGCTCATGAGTTTCTGCTCCAGCGAGCTGTGATTCTCCGTATTCACCTTCTGCCTCTCCAGTTTTGGAGACAGCAGGCTGCCCTGTGACTTCACGTCTCTTATGCATCTAAGAAGAGTTGTCGCTTTCTCAGTTTGTTCAGCTTTTCACTTGTCACAGTGGAGTGAGCGGCAGTTTCCAAGCACATTACATGTGGATCCAGAAACCCGAAGTCCTTAACTGATTATTCTTACTTTTGGTCACTCCCTGAACTCAGCTTAGGCATTCTCTGGGCAATGTTCTCTGGCTTTAATGCCTGGGATGAATGTGCCCTCTGCTTGTTCTCCCAGCACCATGTGCTTCCTCTAACCTAACAATTCATTCATTCCTCTGTCCAATAAACATATATCCAACAACCATTCTCCTAAGCACTGAAAGAGCCATTATGAATAAAGAAATCTCCTCTCCAAAAAGCCTAGAGCCTAGTGAGGGAAAATTAGGCAATTACTATGATAATTATGGCACATGACCCAACCTTTACTGGTCATTAAAAGCTTTCCAGTGGACAGGAATATAGGAGCCCTGAGGAATATGATGAGTTAGCCAAGTGGAGAGAGCTTATTTTTTTCTATGTCTGCTAGTTAGTTAGATTCTACCTTCTGAAGTACAAGGTCCACACTTCACTCATATTTGTAATCCCAATACTCAATCATTGTTTAAGGAAACAAATAAGTGAAATTTAATAACTGGAAAATGAAGGAAAGGGCATATCAGGTTAGAGCAATAAAAGCATTGAAACAAGCTTTACAATGTGTTCAGGGAACTGCAAATAGTCTGGGGTGATTGGAGCATGGTGTCTGTGAAGAGCTGGCCTTAGATGAGACTGTGGCTGGCTGATGGAGGACCGGGAATGTCAGATGAAGGAGTTTGGTCTTTATTCAGCAGACAATGAAGGACTCAAAAACGATGTTGAAATGCAGCAGCAGGTCAGTTAACAGAAGCAGCCATCTCTAAGCACCCACTGCTTCTTGTAAGGAGTGACCATGAGCAAGTAATTTTCACAGTAGACTACCTAAATTCCATATCTTCAGCTAAAAAGCATTTAAAAAATAATACTCTTAGCTTCACAAATGAAGAATGGATGAACTCTGCAAATATTTAAAATCCTTGATGCCCTAGACAAGCTGCATTCTTCTGCTTGACTGATGAGGGCTACACCTGTTCCCCAGGATCACCTCTCCTGGGGCACCAGCAGCAAGGCACACCCCAGCCCTGGGAGCCCCCGTGGTCAGCTGGGAGTGCCAGTCTCCAGAGGTGAAGGGAAAGCTCTGAAGCAGCAGAAGTTTCCTTGTCTATGAAATGGGTAGGGTTTCCTTGGATGCTTTCTCGTTGCCAAGAGGCAATGTGGGAGCCCGAGGAGAAAAGAGCAGGACAGGACCATACTCCTCACATGAACATGTACCCCAGCTTTCCTTGGCATTTGAGGCCCCACATCTTCAGCTGTTGAAGACCCCCCAATGTACCCCCTGGAATGGATTCTGCTAATGGAGTTCTACCACTGAATTAAAATTTTCGATTACATCACTGTGAATAATTAACTTGGGGACCTTTCTTAAAGCAAAGAATAAAACACTGCAGGAAATACAGAATGGGATTAAAGAAGAGGAGAGGTAATCTGTTGTACTTTGATGCGTCTAAGTAGTTTTTTAAATCTGAGATTCATAGGGGCAAGAACAAGCATGGATGGTTGATAGGATAAATGTAACTCCATGTTTTGTTCTGTTTGCTCAGGGTACTGGAAGTCAGTAAAGTTCCTATTAAAAATCTGTTTTCTCTGGAAAAACTGGAAGACTGGGTACACTGGGCCCACTTTCCCACAACAGCAGCAACAGTGCAGAGCTGGGCAGCAGCCAGCCCTGCCGGGGGAGGCACCCTCCACGGGCTCCTGACCGCTCTCACTCGCTTCTGCCCATCTGATTGGCTCCTTGCTTCCAGGCTCCTGAGTCTTCTGACCGCTGTTTTGGAGATTCTTTAACTCTTCTCAAACCTTCTACTTCCTCTCCTGGTCTCTTTCCAAGTTCTTCACTCACAACAGGCAAAAGTGGTTTTCCTGTCTTGAGAATCTCATTAAATTACTTCTACAAACAGCTTAGAGAGAATACTTAGGGGGCTCAGGGGGCTCACCAACCTTCCCATGGGTTATGAAAAAGTAAAAGACAAGGTCAAGAGATGAGGATTTGCTCTAGATCTGCCTGCAGCCTGTTTTGTAACCACAGTATAATTGGTAACCAGCACCATGCCCAGCACACACTAGGTGCTCCAGTAAGAAGTTCTGAATGAATGAACAAACCTTACTTTGGTCTTGGGCAGTTTCCTTGGAGACCAAATTGTCTCCAAGGTTGATCCAGCTCTACTTTCTGTGATTCTGTAAGGGCAAGGGAGATTTTTGGGTGGCTTCATAGGGCTGAATGACAGCATGATGGGCAGGGACCCTAAAGTCTGCCTAATATTAATTTCAGTTGACTGGAGCCTGTAAACATTTGTTGTTTCTGTGTTAAATCTGGATATACAAGATTTACAAGGTGCAGAGTCTGCCTTCCCTGTGTGGCAAACTCCTGCAACTAGAGAATAAGAAAATCAGTTATTAAGACAGCGGGGCTCACTGGGATGAGCCCCCTGGCCCTTCCTCTGTCTTGCACCCCCTGTGCCACCACCACCTTGTACTCTTTCGTCTTCTGCCCTCCCCTCTAGGAAACTACTAGCAACTCTCTGAGACAGAACATCACCGTCCCCTGGCTAAGCATGTCTGCTGGTGGTTAGATGAGTGATCCTCTGTAATTATGTGGGTTACAAATGGAGAGGCTAAAATGCTCATTCTTCTGGGAGAGGCAAGCCAAACCTCAGATTACATTAGGGTCCAGATGATAAATATTAGTTCCTTTCCTGGATGCTGACCTTGGTGGGAGAAGTGAGGAAGAAAGCCAGGTAAGGCCATGGAGGATTAGGGCCCATAGTCGGCAAGGTCAAGGAGGCTCCTGTCTGTAACTCTCATCTCTCTTGTGAAGGTACTTTCGGCATCAGCTCTCCTGTATCAATTCTCCTGTTATGTAATTTTATCTCTAAATGATTATATTGTATGGAAAATTCTGTCTTTCTGGAAGAGAGGTCAAAGTTCAATCAGACAAGAGAAGCAATTGTCCCAGCCCAGCCGGCTAAGGTGGGTGGCTCACAGCCACAGGGCCTGGCGCCTCACTCTGTTCTCTCCTCCACCGCAGTCATAATCTCTCTGATGCAAGTACTGAGACGAGAGGGCTTGCCAAGGGGAAGCCCAGACCCAGGGCCTCGCAGCTGGCTTTCTGATGTGGGCACCTGCCCAGCCTCACACTCAGCATCTCCCCCTCCCCCCAGCTAAGCCATTTAGTGTCACGCAAAGGTCCAAGGACTCACTCTGACCTGAAGCAGGAGGGCCTTGAACCCAACTCCCGGACTCAACGTGAAGTCTGCGGTACTTGCTGTCCACGTTGGTCTGGTCCTGGAGATGTTAACTGGGCATCATGGCTTTGTTCCTAGACTGAGTCTCCCTCCCCCAACACATGGTCTACTTCTTATCATAAGCTCCTGGATTTTTTTTTTTTTTCTGGTATCTGCCCAGAACATCCCCCCACAACCACCACCCATGCCTCCCAGATCTGAGCTGGGTCCTCTTCTGGGAAGAGGAGGATGAGCTAGCACTTGCCGGGTGGCTTCTGTGTGCCCGTGTTATCCCTTTGACATGCGTTATCCCTTTCTATCTTCACAGCAGTTGTACAAAGCTGATCTAGTCCCCAAATGCAGATGAAGAGCATTGAAGCCACTGAAACTCAGAGGCAGTAAAGACATTTCCCAAGGTCACCTGGCTCGGAAATGGAGGAGCAGAGGTTGAAGCACGGTCAGTTTGGCTTGCAAGCTTTATGTCCTTACCACTCCACCCTGGGGCCTCCCAAGGACTGAAGCACAGCTCTAAATGCACCTGAGTCTAGCCCCACCTGCCAGGGCTCTTCCTGACACACAGCAACTTCCAAGTGTTGCTCACCTTAGATTTGCCACAGCTCTGTCCTCTGCCCTGTTTGGGGTCCCTCCCTGTGGTATCTTGACCTCATGCTGTCAACCAGCTTTTGAGAAAAGAGCAAACTCTGGAGTCGCATCTGGGCTTGGCCGCTTCATAGCTTGCTCTGTGATCCTTAGCAAGTTTCTTAGCTGCTCTGAGCCTCAGTTTCCTCGTATGTAATGTGTGATGATAAAACTCACCTCGGGGTGTGGTTGTACAGATGCGAATCTGACTGCCCTTTAAAATCCTAAATTTAAAGGCTTGTTTCTCTATCCATGAGTCTGGACTCATTGTTTTAAAATCTTTGTTTTAAAGCTGAGTTTATAAAAAAGAAAAAAAAAGATGACACTTGCAGAGGGTTTCGCAGATGATATTGCTATTAAAATCACTGAATTGTATTGTATACAAAATGGGATATAATAATGTCATTCGGGCATTTATTAAGAATGCAGCCATTAAGCAACAAAGGCAGAGGAAAATTGTGGTGTTCTGTAAGCATATTTTATAACAATGCCTCTTTTCAGGAGGGGCCTCTGCGACCGCTGCTGACAATTTTCTTTAGGCTCCATCAGTGTTTTTCGTTGTTTAAAGACACACATTAATTTAAAGTCTCCTCCCATTCTCTGTGCAAATTACAGCATTCAGATGAAGTGGCAGCTGCCATAATTAAGACACAGTTAATTGCCTACCTCGTTAATTGCAATGATAGGATTTTGACAGTTCTGTAAATAAGAATTGTTTGGTTTCCTCTGGCAACTTCAGCCCTATCTCCCACCACAAGTACTGAGTCACCCAATTCCAGGACAACGGCTGTGGTCCAAGGGAGCCGAGGTGGGAGAGGAATTGTGATGTACCTGCAGTTCCTTCTCTTTCTGCTGTAACCTCCCAACGCCACCTATTCCGTTGCCCAATAAAATCCTCCCAGGAGTTTTCTCCACATTAGTCAGTCATCACATGACACTACAAGATGGGAAACCTCAGAAGCAGGAGGACTGGGTTGTGGGACAATGATGTCCTGTCACTCATGGGCACAGGAGGACACGATGCTGTTGGATGAGGAAACAGAAGCCCAGAGTGTTTAAATACACCCAAAGTCAGAGCACTATTGAATGCCAACCCAGGTCTTCTGACCCAGTATACCCACTGTACTCAAAGGATGCTTGAAGGAGGCAGGGAAAAATGATAGTTCAAAGCAAGACTTTGGGGTCATGCAGACCTGGGTTCAGAAACTACCTTTACCTTTACTGCTTGTGTAACCATGGGTGAGTTACTAAATGTTTTCAGGCCTCATTTGCTTCCATTGTGAAATGAATTTTGCATTACCCACCTTGTATCATTGTGAGAATTAAGAAAAATAATCTTAAAAACTACTTTATAACATGTCAGGCTTGTGGTAAGTGCTCAACAAATGGAAGTTACAGACCATGTATGACTCTTATTCCAAAACTTATGTAAACAAGTTTTTTTTGCATTTCTTTCTTTTCCATAAATTTAATTTTGACTATGGCTTACATTCCAGGTTCCCATCTGAGGCATTTCTCTCTAGGGTCTTTCCAATGACATCGTAGCAAAGAGCCAAAGTCCAAGTAATTAGCATGACAAACACCGGACTTAGTGTTCAAAGCCTCGTAGGAGGCAAGGAAAAATATCTGCACTCTTCTGTCATGCTCAGTGGAGCTGCAAAGAAAGGAGGAGAAACAAAACAAGTTTCCACAATAAAACAGTACAAATACTCATATCCTACCATGGTTATTATTAGCTCTAAAAAACATAACTGTAAACTCTGATTGTGTTGTGACAACCAAGTTATTAGTCAATCCTTGCTTCCTACAGGCCACATTAGACTTGGGAACTAAAGAAGGGTGTTAGTCACAATAACGTCTGGCTTTTTCCCAGTGCCACTGTTTTTGAACTCAAATTCCTGTCCTTTCCTAAGTATAAAGTGAAAGAAGTATTAGTATATAATATGTAACACTTTTCAAAGAATGAATAAATGAAGAGGAGTGAGTGGGTGGGAAAATCCTATTGAAAAACAAGATTGCCTTTAAGGAAGATGGATCTTGTCCTGCTCAGCACATATTTGGGTTTGGCTGTGCAGAGATGTGCTTTAAAAAGACAGAAGCTCAGTGTGCTTTCACCTAAACAAAGTCCAAAGTCAAGGGTTGTTTTGGTGGCTCCACAATCAGGAAGGAGTGAGTTTCTTCAAACCTACTGTTCCACCATTCTAGATGCCTGGCTTCCATCATGGGGTCCCAGGGTTGCTCAGATCCCTGCATCTTATCTCCATTTTTATCTAATAGCAAGGAGAAGGCCATGGCTCTTTCTTTAAAGATATTTTCCAGGGTTTCCCTGGTGGCGCAGTGGTTGAGAGTCCTCCTGCCGATGCAGGGGACACAGGTTTGTGCCCCAGTCCAGGAAGATCCCACATGCCGCGGAGTGGCTGGGCCCGTGAGCCATGGCCGCTGAGCCAGTGCGTCCGGAGCCTGTGCTCCGCAACAGGAGAGGCCACAACAGTGAGAGGCCCGCGTACCGCAAAAAAAAAAAAAAAAAAAGACATTTTCCAGAGACAGCACAAAACACTTCCACTTGCACTTTGCACTTACTTGGCCAGAATTAATCGCATGGCCACACGAAGGTGCACAAACATTTACCTGGCCACCCAGCCTTCTGACACTGGTGCAGACCTCACTGGGCACTCTAATTCTCACTCAGTCAGAGGCCACTGGAGGCCCTGATCCCAAGGCAGGTACCCCTCATATACACCACAGCTCTCAGCCTGCTCAATATTTACCTAATGAACAGACCTAAATGTTGCCAGCCAATCAGCAGCCTCAGATACTGATTTTTCTAATATGAGACAGAAGCAGTACTTGCTCTTTTGGCTTTAAAAACTCTACTACATTTCTCCTCCCCCAAACCTCATCCCCAGAGCCTAGAACTGTGCTGGATTGGGTTCCTTGCCGGAGAGAACAAGTTTTCCACTTTGTGCTCCAGCTGTAGTCTCTGAATCTTGATATATATTTTCTTGAACAAATGAAAGGGAGACTGAGAAATTATATGGTTTTTGGTTGAGTCAATCCTGACCTGTGCTAAAAATGGAGGACTTTATTACTGAGGAAGAAGGACAGAATGGATATTGGGGGACAAATAGCAGACTCTATAATACTCATAAATTGAAGAAGCTGGAATTGAAAGTGAAAATGACATAAGAACATAACCACCCCCTGCTACCTCTCTAGCCCCAAATTTGCTGAAATCTTGAGAGGGCTTTGGACTTCCTCATGTAATGGTATTGTGGGCTGGATGCAATCTCATCTAGATTCTAAGTGGCCAGATGACCAAGTCACATCTGGGTCTGAGTGATGCCACCAGGTGTATGCATGTGTCACTACACAGCCAGCAACAGCAGCACACTTGAGCCCAAGATATCAGGAAAGCACTTGGTTCTTTAACTCCCCCAAACTGCAGTCCATTAAAAAGAGCACTAATGGGGCTTCCCTGGTGGTGCAGTGGTTGAGAGTCTGCCTGCCAATGCAGGGGACACGGGTTTGAGCCCTGGTCCGGGAAGATCCCACATGCTGCAGAGCGGCTGGGCCCGTGAGCCACAACTACTGATCCTGCGTGTCTGGAGCCTGTGCTCTGCAACAGGAGAGGCCACGACAGTGAGAGGCCCGTGCACTGCGATGAAGAGTGGCCCCCGCTCGCCGCAATTAGAGAAAGCCCTCGCACAGAAATGAAGACCCAACACAGCCAAAAATAAATATACATTAAAAAAAAAAAAAAGAGCACTAAACTTGGAGTCAGGAGTTCAGAACTGAATTAGGAATCAGAGCTCATTCACCTAGTGAGTGATTTTGTGTAGGTACCAGAGCAGAAATATCAACAGTAATTAATGCCTGATGAGGTGTTACCATGTACCAGGTACATGCTACACATTTTATATGTATTCTTTATTCTCCACAAAAATCCTATGATATATATAATTTTTTTTTTTTTTCTGGTACGCGGGCCTCTCACTGTTGCAACCTCTCCCATTGCGGAGCACAGGCTCCGGACATGCAGGCTCAGCGGCCATGGCTCACAGGCCCAGCTGCTCTGTGGCATGTGGGATCTTCCCGGACCAGGGCACAAACCTGTGTCCCCTGCATCGGCAGGCAGACTCGCAACCACTGTGCCACCAGGGATGCACCCTATATAATATTATTATTGCCACTTTTCAAACAAAAGGAAACTTGAAGACCTAGAGATTAAGAAATGACCAATGGAACTGGTAAAGTAGCACAGTGAGAATTTGAACTCAAGGCTTTGAAAGGCCAGATTTCTTGCTCTTAACTAAATGCTGCTTCTCACAAAGAGAAGATACATGGTCTTCCCTGGTGGTGCAGTGGTTAAGAATCCGCCTGCCAATGCAGGGGACACAGGTTCGAGCCCTGGTCTGAGAAGATCCCACATGCCGCGGAGTGACTAAGCCCGTGCACCACAACTACTGAGCCTGCGCTCTAGAACCCATGCTCCACAACAAAAGAAGCCACCGCAGTGAGAAGCCCATGCACCGCAACAAAGAGTAGACCCCGCTCGCTGCAAGTAGAGAAAGCCCACGTGCAGCAACAAAGACCCAACTCAGCCAATAAATAAATAAATGAGACATTATTAAATAAGACTAATCCATTAAAAAAAACAATTGACTCCAATGAAAATAAAAAGAGAAGATACATGCTGACATCAGGCGTACGTGGGCTGAGACACAAGTAAACAGAACATAGTGACCTGGTATGTACAATGTCAGGTGGGTGGGGGAGGCTCCCTAGATGAAGAATGAATCACAATCAGCCAGACAGACAAAGCAGAAGAAGTGTTCTAGATCCAGGCGGCAGCACATGTGACAGCACGGCCTTCGTTGACCACAAAGTGGCTGCTGGGCTCCAGACATGTGTTCTCCGTCAGGAAGAAAGGAAGGGGTGGGTGAGAAAAGGTGTCTTCTCTTGTTTTTTTTTTTTTTTTTTTTTTTTTTTTTTGCGGTACGCAGGCCTCTCACTGTTGTGGCCTCTCCCATTGTGGAGCACAGGCTCCGGACGCGCAGGCTCAGTGGCCATGGCTTACAGGCCTAGCCACTCCGCGGCATGTGGGATCTTCCCGGACTGGGGCATGAACACGTGTCCCCTGCATCAGCAGGCGAACTCTCAACCACTGCACCACCAGGGAAGCCCAAAAGGTGTCTTCTTGATCGGTGAGAAAAATATTGCTCAGCAGCCCCCAGCAGACTTTGTTATGTCCCACTGGCCCGACCATGTCACAAGCCCACTCCAAGCTGTGAGGAAGGACAGAAAAGTCACTACTGGCTGTGGTCAGTCGTGAATCATCCACTGGGGCTGGGCCCAGTGCCACCCTAACAGAACTGGGGTTGTGTTAGCCAAGAAGGAAGGGGGATGGGAGGTGTGGGGGGGCAGCCTCTAGGCTCGAGTCACCATCCTTCGCACCAAAGTCGAGGGGGAGGTGAGGACAGCGTAATGAGAGGAAGAACTGAAACCATTTAGTGAGATACTAGAGGTGAGAGCTGAGAGAGCAGAATTCTTAGGTGATTCCCAGATTTACGGCCTGGGTGATTGGGCCTTCAGTGACTAAATTAATCAGGAAGTAGAGGGTTATAGCTGTAAGGCAAACTAACAAGATGTATTGTCTTAGTCAGCTCAGACCACCATAATAAAGTACCACAGACAGGGCAGCTTAAACAACAGAAATTTATTTCTCACAGCTCTGGAAGCTGGAAAGCCCAAGATCAAGGTGCTAGCTGATTTGTTTCTTGTTGAGAGCTCTCTTCTTGATTTGCTTTCTCACTGTGTCCTTACATGGCTTTTCCTCCATGCACATACAGAGATTCTCTCTCCCTCTCTTCATCTTCTTAGGAGGACATTATACTCATCATGGGGGCCCCACCTTCAAGATCTAATCTAACACTAATTACCTCCTAAAGGCCCCAACCCCAAATACCATCACATTGGGGAATAGGGCTTCAACATTTACATTTTTGAGGTGACACAGTCATTCTGCAAGATGCATAAAATGATTTTATGAATCAGGAGACATTCTATTGCTTTGGGATTCTTCACAGACTTTCCTTTCTCTTGGTCTGTTGGGACAATCAAACAAATAAAGCAAGTAAAAGCATTTTTACAGAATTCCCTGGCGGTCCAACTGGTTAAGATTCTGGGCTTTCACTTCTGGGGTCCCGGGTTCAATCCCTGGTCAAGGAACTAAGATCCCACAAGTCAAAAAAAAAATCATTTTTACTTAAACCTCATATAACAGTAAATTGTCATCATCAGGTAAATAGAAAGCAGTTGGAGTGGTTGCCTGATCCTATTTCCCCAGTGGCTGGGAACATGCTATGTGATCCTAACCCCTGACAGATGGGCTCTGTCATTGTCATATCGATTTCAGTGCCCAGGGGAACAGGAACCCCTGCTTCTCGGGTCCCAAGACTTGTCCTGTTGCCTGCCTTCCTGAAGCTTGGTGATTCTCATCCTTCCTTCAATTTTATAATCTACTCTAAGAAATTAGTTTTTTAATCAAGTTAATAGTAATCATTTTTGTAACCTAAAACTGAAAGAACTTTTTCTAACTTCATGGTCAGGTCTTTTTTTTAAAATCACTTTATTGAGCTATGATTGACATAACATCTTGGTCAGGTCTTTAAAAGTATATAATACGCCACAATATCCCATATGTGGTACTCTTGCCAAAAATGTTTAAAATCCAATTATGAGAAAAAAGAGAAAAAATAGACCGTGAAACATTTTATGAGACAACTAATGTGGACCCTTAAAACAAGTCATTATCATAAAAAGCCAACAAAATTCTGAGGGGATCTGTTATAGATTAGCAGAGACCAGAGACTTAACAACCAAATGTAATGTGTTAACTTTGATTGGATTTTGAATCATTAAAAAAAAAATCAGCTTTCAAAAACATTTCTGAGTCAACCTGGACTGTATATGAGATGATACTACAGAATTTTTAGTGTCACTTTTCTTAGGTGAGACAACATACTGGGGTTAATAGTGTTGACCTGAAATAGACACCAGTTATTTCTCCAGCAAAGATGGTTTATTCAAGATCAACGGGAATTGCATTTCTGGGTCTGCAACCATGGTGGGCCACATGAGTCCCCCCAGTAACAAGGGAAGGAGAACGCTTTTATAGAGGGGAAAAAGCCTTTATACAGTAAACAAAGTGTCCATGGCTTTCATTGGCTGAGTCCTTGCCAGGAAAGAAGAGGAGTTTTTCTTTTTCCTCTGCTGGGCTCGGCTATCCTAGCACAGCCTGAGGGCTTCCCCTTCCTTGTGTCTAGACTCTAATTGAGATTTCTGTTCATTTTTTTACAATAGAAAATATCCTTATTCTTAGGAAACACATGCGGAAATGTTTAAAGTGTCATGATGTCTACTTTCAAATGACTCAGAAAAAAATTTACATAACTTCATAAATTATTAAAAACTGCTCTAATTAGGTGAAAGGTACATAGATGCTCATTGTATTATTCTTTCCACTTTTCAATGAGTTTGAAATTTTTCTAAATAAAATATCTGAAAAAGTGTCCAATATGCAATTGTCCTAAAGGACAGATTCATGAGTCAGAATGAAACATCCAAGTCTAAGTAGTTTTTGAGGTCTATACTGTCCTATATAGTTATAACTAACCTTTGCAAACTAACAAACTGCTTCCACAGGCATTATCTCCTATAGTCCTGATGTGAATGACCCTTACGTGGTAGGTGTTGTTGCCCTACTTTCTAGCCAAGGTGCAGAGTTGACTGGCAGAGCTGCAGTTCTGGCCTATGTTTGACTCCAACCCTCCTAGGTTTTCCTCACTCCCAGTGCAGTAATGAGCACCTGGTAGGTTTTCCTTGAACATTCATGTAGTATTTGTCTGAAAAAGAGAAAATTTTAAACTGTTAATGAGGAGTATTGTGTTAGATAGTTCTTAAAATTTTAGATCTTTTAGTTAGATTTTATGGCACCAGTAAGTTGAGAATAATTTTTTTGATCAGGGAAGAAACTTTTTCTTTTTTTCTTTCTTTTCTTCTTTTAAGCCTTCTTTTAATGGAATACTTTTTAGTCACCACTTCCTCTTCCCCTCCCCAGTACTGGACTGGAAGCCGAAGGAGAATGCAGGGATTGTGGTTTTTAAAGGGAGAGGCCTTTTAGCTTTAGGTTGGCCTCTCACGTAGAGTTTCCTGGGAAACACACTCTGTGAGAGAAATTTGCTTGGGGGAAGTTTTTGGAGTGTGCTCCTGTAGCAACACATATAAGGGAGTGAAGGAAACAGGGTCTGACAAAGGGGTAAGCTGAACTGTGTGTCACTTGCATCAGAGGCCTCAGCCAATGCCATGGAGAGTGCCAAAGCTAGAATGGAACTTCAGAGACATCCCAAACTGGGGTTAGGAGCCTGGGCTTCTGTATACCCATGTCAACCAGCCATTGGATGTGGGCTGCCCTGGGAAGAATGTGTAGTCTGGGCAAAGGCAACTCTTTTTAGTCGAGGGAAATTCTTGGGGTGGGACTGAGTGCTTTCAGTTGGGGCTCCAGCAGGTACAGTCTGGGTCGGCTGCAGAGCCCTTTTACAGTCTGGACCAGGATCCAGTCCAAGATCACATAGTACTTTTACTTGTCTTATCTCTTTAGGCTCTTAATCTAGAAGAGCTTCTTAGCTTTTCTTTATCTTCCTTCATTTTATCATTTTTAAAGAGTTCAGGCCAGTTATTTTGTGGAAATATTTAAGCTTACCTAAACTCTCCTTATGATTAGAATTCAGTTTATATTCTTTTGACTCACAATTTTGTTCCTCTCTAAGCAGGTCTAGCACTTTCCCTGCAGGCTACATTGTTACGTGGTCTAAGTATTTTCTGGTGGCCAGAAGAGGAAAAATGAGTAGATTCTGAAGAGGGAAGCTGGCCTCTGCATTGTCTTCAAGCAAGAGAGGAATAGAAACCCTTAAAAGAGAGGAGTGGGCCACTTCTGCAGGCCAAGAAATTCAGATGAATCTGAGTTTTCAAGGTTCCCAAATGCATTGACTCTTTTTCCTCATCCCAAATCTTAGGTTGCCACTCCTTTCCAACAGTAGCCCTGACATTAGCATAGCAAACTTGTTGAAACTATTCTCTGGGACTTCACTTCTATTACACTTAAGTCTTGAGACTGATTCTCATTGGTTTCTGCCCTCCTACCACAGCAAATGAGGGTCTTTCTATATGCTGCAGAGGGGAGTCCTCTGATTTCACATTTTGCCTAAATTAATGCTTCATCACCCTCAGATGTTCACTCTCTTACTGCAAAACACAGTGGTAGGGCTTCCCTGGTGGCGCAGTGCTTAAGAATCCGCCTGCCAATGCAGGGGACACGGGTTTGAGCCCCGGTCCAGGATGATCCCACATGCCGTGAAGCAACTAAGCCCGTGCACCACAACTACTGAGCCTACACTCTAGAGCCCGCGTGCCACAACTACTGAAGCCAGTGCACCTAGAGCCCGTGCTCTGCAACAAGAGAAGCCACTGCAATGAGAAGCCCACGCACCGCAAGGAAGAGTAGCCCCTGCTCACCGCAACTAGAGAAAGCCCGCGCGCAGCAACGAAGGACCAACGCGGCCAAAGATAAATAGTTTTAAATCTTAAAAAAAAAAAACACATACACAGTGGTACTCATCCAGAGCCATCCAATTTCATTACTCTCATAATTACTTCTTCCTCCAACTTCTCCAACGCCTGAGAAACTGCACCTGCCAGTGGATTCCTTTCCTCTCATATCCTGTAAGTGGAAGTCTTGACAATTGCTCTGCTACAGAATGCCAGGGGCTCTCCCCTCTCCACCTGCCACCAGTGGCAATGTCCTCACCAATAGTCTGCCAGTGGATGATGGAATTCCAAAATTCAATTCAGAGTCTGTTTCCTCAGACAACTTCCAGGACCAGCTTTTTTTTTTTTTTTTTTTTTTTTTTTTTTTGCGGTACGCGGGCCTCTCACTGTTGTGGTCTCTCCTTCTGTGGAGCACAGGCTCCGGACACGCAGGCTCAGTGGCCATGGCTCACGGGCCCAGCCGCTCCGTGGCATGTGGGGTCCTCCCGGACCGGGGCATGAACCCGTGTCCCCTGCACTGGCAGGCGGACTCCCAACCACTGCGCCACCAGGGAAGCCCGCAGAACCAACTCTTTTAAATCAGGTTCACTGGGAAACAGACTCTGCAACAGAGAATTGTATGGGAGTGGTTTATTGGGAAAGAGTCTCAGGAACTAGCTCTGTAATGGAATAAAGTTAGCTGGGTTGGGCAGAGGGAGAAACTGAACTCAGACACAACAATTCAACCTCAGCTAGTTGGCTCCACAGGGACCATTAGAGCTGGGCAGGCCCTTCAGAGTTTTCCAAACTGAGCCCAGGTGTCCTCACATTGACAAGCCATTGGAGGTAGCCTGCCTACTGGTGGAAATTTAAAGTCTGGAAGACAGTCTTCTTTGGTCAAGGGCAATTGTTAGAGGGAGATTCAGTTGAAAGCTATCAAGAGGCAACGTACAGTCTATGCAGATGTGAAAATGCCTCCCATCCTCCATCTCCTGAAGGGGAGAACTTGGGTAGGACACCACATTCTCCACTCCAGGGATCCTCACTCTCTTTGTGGCTAAAGGTTCATCCACTTGAAAGGCACCTTTAGAACAGAGTGGTATAGAAAGCCAGAAAGGGGACCAGAGGAATGGCAGGAGAACCTACCCTGTAGGGCTGGCTCCATAGTCAGGGTGACAAGGAAAGGGGATGTAACAGGAAAGTAGGTGAGGAATATTCAGCACAGTTGCTCTGTCCTAGAATAAAGTGTGGGTCACTAGAAGTCAAGGCTTCTTTTGTGCCAACCCTTATGGGAATCTAAATATATCATGGCACCCTACCCCAATAATAACTAATATATTTAACGAGGTCAACAATTAATAGTAGTGTCCCTGGATTGAAGGATTTCTGATTAATATTTCTAATTATGTTTTTCTATGTTATCTGAATTATGAGAACAAGTATTATTTAACAGTGATATTTAGATGTTCTGTGCAGATGAGGAAGGAAGGTCTCAGAACTCTCTAATATCACCAGGGAAGACGTGTGAGATTAAGTAGAGAGAAGATGACTGAAGATAAGACTTGGGTATTATAAGAGAAGGTGATTGCTTCCCTGGATAGTGGTTAGGGTGACCTAGCAATATTTTGCCATTGAAGAGAGTCAAATGACAATATGACATATTGTCATAGCTGATAGACTATGATAGGCTGATAGGAATGATAGTCTGATAGCTTTATGACCAGTTTCTATAGGACAATCTCACTAACACTCTTCTAAAAGGAAGCATTAGCTTGTTATTTACAAGAAACCCAGTGGGGGCAGGTGCTAGAATTTGGAGGTCATTTTAAAGCTGAAGAGAATGAAAAACTATGTATAGGGGTCAATGAGCTTGGCACAAGCTTGAAGAAATTTATATCAGTGAGCATCTTTATGCAAAAGCAGTCCCTATTGTTTTTTTTTGTTTGGTTGGTTTTTTTTTTTACCCTGACAGAATCCTTTATTACTAAACTTTGAAAATATATTTAGAAAGCATATTTGGGGTATAGATTTTCTTTTTTTTTTCACAACTCACATACACACACTGTATTTTATTTTTACAAGAGATAAATAAACTGACACCAAGCATTGTAAATGGATGACCACAACAAAAGCAACAATGATTGCAATTACCAAACACGAAACACACTCACACTATGTCATAATATTGACATTCAGTCCAGGAATCCTCCACTGTAACAGCTCCTTTACTTTGCAGTGAAAATTGATTTGTATATTTTTTGCCTCTGAGTCCTTGTGGGATTTTTTTTTTATTCAAACAGAAAGTCACAAAAATTATAATCATCCTCATCAGTTCACTCAGTTCCATGTAATTAATTTTTTTTTCATCTTGATCTTTTGTTAGCACTTTTATGAGTTGATCAGTTTTCCATTAGAGTTCTGAAAATGCCTATTCATTCTGTTCAGCAGTATAGTCAGTTACCAGAAACCTGTACTTGCCAGAGTCTTTTCCATGAATTCCTTGAAGATGAAATCCTTTTATAGGAACATTTTTGCGAAAGCATCAGAGTACACCCAGAACTGTCTGTAAATGACAAAAGACTTAAAAATGACCATGGTTAAAAACTTGATGAAAGTTCATAATAATGCAATTGACAAGGAAATTTAGTTATTTCTGAGATATACATTTTAAAGTAATAACTAGAATTATGACTTATAACTTTATAGCAGAACATATAAGATTTTTAGAAATTTCATGTAATGTCTGAAACATTTATATTAACATATTTCCATACAAATAACCCAAAGAAAGTTTAGTATTAGTTGTTTTTGTTTGTTTGTTTGTTTGTTTGTTTATACTGCAGGTTTTTATTAGTCATCAGTTTTATACACATCAGTGTATG
Organism: Mesoplodon densirostris; assembly: GCF_025265405.1. Classification (NCBI taxonomy): domain Eukaryota; kingdom Metazoa; phylum Chordata; class Mammalia; order Artiodactyla; family Ziphiidae; genus Mesoplodon; species Mesoplodon densirostris. The sequence goes on along the minus strand of NC_082662.1, from coordinate 127,166,780 downwards.
CATGTCAATCCCAATCGCCCAATTCACCATCCCCACCCCACCGTGGTTATCCCCCCCTTGGTGTCCATTCATTTGTTCTCTATATCTGTGTCTCAACTTCTGCCCTACAAACCTGTTCATCTGTACCATTTTTCTAGGTTCCACATACATGCGTTAATATACAGTATTTGTTTTTCTCTTTCTGACTTACTTCACTCTGTATGACACTCTCTAGATCCATCCACGTCTCAACAAACGAGTCAATTTCATTCCTTTTTATGGCTGAGTAATATTCCATTGTATATATGTACCACAACTTCTTTATCCATTCATCTGTCAATGGGCATTTAGGTTGCTTCCATGACCTGTCAATTGTAAATAGTGCTACAATGGACTTTGGGGTGCATATGTCTTTTTGAATTATGGTTTTCTCTGGGTATATGCCCAGTAGTGGGATTGCTGGATCATATGGTAATTCTATTTTTAGTTTTTTAAGGAACCTCCATACTGTCCTCCATAGTGGCTGTATCAATTTAAATTCCCACCAACAGTGCAAGAGGGTTCCCTTTTCTCCACACCCTCTCCAGCATTTGTCGTTTGTAGATTTTCTGATGATGCCCATTCTAACTGGTGTAGGGTGATACCTCATTGTAGTTTTGATTTGCATTTCTCTAATAATTAGTGATGTTGAGCTGCTTGTCATGTGCTTCTTGGCCATCTGTATGTCTTCTTTGGAGAAATGTCTATTTAGTTCTTCGGCCCATTTTTGGATTGGGTTGTTTGTTTCATTAATATTGAGCTGCACGAGCTGTTTATGTATTTTGGAGATTAATCCTTTGTCCATTGATTCGTTTGCAACTATTTTCTCCCATTCTGAGGGTTGTCTTTTGGTCTTGTCTATGGTTTCCTTTGCTTTGCAAAAGCTTTAAAGTGTCATTAGGTCCCATTTGTTTATTTTTGTTTTTATTTCCATTACTCTAGGAGGTGGATCAAAAAATATCTTGCTGTGATTTATGTCAAAGAGTGTTCTTCCTATGCTTTCCTCTAAGAGTTTTATAGTGTCCAGTCTTAACATTTAGCTCTCTAATCCATTTTGAGTTTATTTTTGTGTATGGTGTTAGGGAATATTCTAATTTCATTCTTTTACATGTAGCTGTCCAGTTTTCCCAGCACCACTTATTGAAGAGACTGTCTTTTCTCCATTGGAAATCTTTGCCTCCTTTGTCATACATTACTTGACCATATGTGTGTGGGTTTATCTCTGGGCTTTCTATCTTGTTCCATTGATCTATGTTTCTGTTTTTATGCCAGTATCATATTGTCTTGATTACTGTAGCTTTGTAGTATAGTCTGAAATCAGGGAGTCTGATTCCTCCAGCTCCATTTTTTCTGCTCAAGACTGCTTTGGCTATTCGGGGTCTTTTGTGTCTCCATACAAAATTTGAGATGATTTGCTCTAGTTCCATAAAAAATGCCATTGGTAATTTGATAGGGATTTCATTGAATCTGTAGATTGCTTTGGGTAGTATAGTCATTTTCACAATATCGATTCTTCCAATCCAAGAACATGGTATATCTGTCCATCTGTTGGTATCATCTTTAATTTCTTTCATCAATGTCTTATAGTGTTCTGCATACAGCTCTTTTGTTTCCCTAGGTAGATTTATTCCTAAGTATTTTATTCTTTCCGTTGTAGTGGTAAATGGGAGTGTTTCCATAATTTCTCTTTCACATTTCTCATCATTAGGGGATATGAATGCAAGAGATTTCTGTGCATTAATTTTGTATCCTGCAAATTTACCAAATTCATTGATTAGCTCTAGTAGTTTTCTGGTGGCATCTTTAGGATTCTCCATGTACAGTATCATGTCATCTGCAAACAGTGACAGTTTTATTTCTTCTTTTCCAATTTGGATTCCTTTTATTTCTTTTTCTTCTCTGATTGCCATAGCTAGGACTTCCAAAACTATGTTGAATAATAGTGGTAAGAGTGGACATCCTTGTCTCTTTCCTGATCTTACAGGAAATGCTTTCAGTTTTTCACCATTGAGAATGATGTTTGCTGTGGGTTTGTCATATATGGCCTTTATTATGTTGAGGTAGGTTCCCTCTATGCCCACTTTCAGGAGAGTTTTTATCATAAATGGGTGTTGAATTTTTCAAAAGCTTTTTCTGCATCTATTGAGATGATCATATGGTTTTTATTCTTCAATTTGTTATATGGTGTGTGACATTGATTGATTTTCATATATTGAAGAATCCTTGCATCCCTGGGATAAATCCCACTTGATCATGGTGTATGATCCTTTTAATGTGTTGTTGGATTCTGTTTCCTAGTATTTTGTTGAGGATTTTTGCATCTATATTCATCAGTGATATTGGTCTATAATTTTCTTTTTTTGTAGTATCTTTGTCTGGTTCTGGTATCAGGGTGATGGTGGCCTCATAGAATGAGTTTAGGAGTGTTCCTTCCTCTGCAGTTTTTTGGAAGAGTTTGAGAAGGATGGGTGTTAGCTCTTCTCTAAATGTTTGGTAAAATTCACCTGTGAAGCCATCTGGTCCTGGACTTTTGTTTGTTGGAAGATTTTTAATCACAGTTTCAATTTCATTACTTGTGATTGGTCTGTTCATATTTTCTATTTCTTCCTGGTTCAGTCTTGGAAGGTTACACCTTTCTACGAATTTGTCCATTTCTTCCTGGTTGTCCATTTTATTAGCATAGAGTTGCTTGTAGTTGTCTCTTAGGATGTTTTGTATTTCTGTGATGTCTGTTGTAACTTCTCATTTTTCATTTCTAACTTTATTGGTCTGAGTCCTCTCCTGCTTTTTCTTGATGAGTCTGGCTAACGGTTTATCAATTTTGTTTATCTTCTCAAAGAACCAGCTTTTAGTCTTATTGATCTTTGCTATTGTTTTCTTTGTTTCTATTTCATTTATTTCTGCTCTGATCTTTATGATTTCTTTCCTTCTGCTAACTTTGTGTTTTGTTTGTTCTTCTTTCTCTAGTTCCTGTAGGTGTAAGGTTAGATTGTTCTCTTGAGATTGTTCTTGTTTCTTGAGGTAGGCTTGTATACCTATAAACTTCCCTCTTAGAACTGCTTTTGCTGCATCCCATAGGTTTTGGGTCGTCGTGTTTTCATTGTCATTTGTCCCTAGGTATTTTTTGATTTCCTCTTTGATTTCTTCAGTGATCTCTTGGTTATTTAGTAACATATTGTTTAGCCTGCATGTGTTTGTGTTTTTTATGTTTTTTTTCCCTGTAATTGATTTCTATTCTCATAGAACTGTAGTCAGAAAAGATGCTTGATATGATTTCTATTTTCTTAAATTTACTGAGGCTTTATTTGTGACCCAAGATGTGATCTATCCTGGAGAATGTTCCATGTGCACTTCAGAAGAAACTGTAATCTGCTGTTTTTGGATGGAATGTCCCATAAATATCAATTAAATCTATCTGGTCTATTGTGTCATTTAAAGCTTCTGTTTCCTTATTTATTTTCATTTTGGATGATCTGTCCATCGGTGTAAGTGAGGTGTTAACGTCCCACACTATTATTGTGTTACTGTCGATTTCCTCTTTTATAAATGTTAGCAATTGCCTTATGTATTTAGGTGCTCCTATGTTGGGTGCATATATATTTATAATTTTTATATCTTCTTCTTGGATTGATCCCTTGATCATTATGTAGTGTCCTTCCTTGTCTCTTATAACATTCTTTATTTTAAAGTCTATTTTATCCGATATGAGTATAGCTACTCCAGCTTTCTTTGGATTTCCATGTGCATGGAATATCCCTTTCCATCACTTTCAGTCTGTATGTGTCCCTAGGTCTGAAGTGGGTCTCTGGTAGACAGCAAATATATGGATCTTGTTTTTGTATCCATTCAGCAAGCCTGTGTCTTTTAGTTGGAGCATTTAATCCATTCACGTTTAAGGTAATTATCAATATGTATGTTCCTATGACCATTTTCTGAATTCTTTTGGGTTTGTTTTTGTAGATCCTTTTCTTCTCTTGTGTTTCCCACTTAGAGAAGTTCCTTTAGCATTTGTTGTAGAGCTGGTTTGGTGGTGCTGAATTCTCTTAGCCTTTGCTTGTCTGTAAAGCTTTTGATTTCTCCATCAAATCTGAATGAGATCTTTGCTGGGTAGATTAATCTTGGTTGTAGGTTCTTCCCTTTCATCACTTTAAGTATATCATGCCACTCCCTTCTGGCTTGTAGAGTTTCTGTTGAGAAATCAGCTGTTAACCTTATGGGAGTTCCCTTGTATGTTATTTGTCATTTTTCCCTTGCTGCTTTCAATAATTTTTCTTTGTCTTTAAGTTTTGCCAATTTGATTACTATGTGTCTCAGCGTGTTTCTCCTTGGGTTTATCCTGTATGGGACTCGCTGCACTTCCTGGACTTGGGTGGCTCTTTCTTTTCCCATGTTAGGGAAGTTTTCACCTATAAACTCTTCAAATATTTTATCTGGTCCTTTCTCTCTCTCTTCTCCTTCTGAGACCCCTATAATACGAATGTTGTTGCTTTTAATGTTGTCCCAGAGGTCTCTTAGGCTGTCTTCATTTCTTTTTGTTCTTTTTTCTTTATTCTGTTCCACAGCAGTGAATTCCACCATTCTGTCTTCCAGGTCACTTATCTGTTCTTCTGCCTCAGTTATTCTGCTATTGATTCCTTCTAGTGCAGTTTTCATTTCAGTTATTGTATTGTTCATCTCTGTTTGTTTGTTCTTTAATTCTTCTAGGTCTTTGTTAAACATTTCTTGCATCTTCTCGATCTTTGCCTCCATTGTTTTTCCGAGGTCCTGGATCATCTTCACTATCATTATTCTGAATTCTTTTTTCTGGAAGGTTGCCTATCTCCACTTCATTTAGGTTTTCTGGGGTTTTATCTTGTTCCTTCATCTGGTACATAGTCCTCTGCCTTTTCATCTTGTCTATCTTTCTGTGAATGTGGTTTTTGTTCCACAGGCTGCAGGATTGTAGTTCTTCTTGCTTCTGCTCTCTGCCCTCTGGTGGATGAGGCCATCTAAGAGGCTTGTGCAAGGTTCCTGATGGGAGGGACTGGTGGTGGGTAGAGCTGTGTGTTGCTCTGGTGGGCAGAGCTCAGTAAAACTTTAATCCACTTGACTGTTGATGGGTGGGGCTCGCTTCCCTCCCTGTTGGTTGTTTGGTCTGAGGCAACCCAACACTGGAGACTACCTGGGCTCTTTGGTGGGGCTAATGACAAACTCTGGGAGGGCTCCTGCCCAGGATTACTTCCCAGAACTTCAGCTGCCAGTGTTCTTGTCCCCATGGTGAGCCACAGCCACCCCCCGCCTCTGCAGGAGACCCTCCACCACTAGCAGTTAGGTCTGGTTCAGTATCCCCTGGGGTCACTGCTCCTTCCCCTGGGTCCTGATGCACGCACTACTTTGTGTGTGCCCTCCAAAAATAGAGTCTCTGTTTCCCCCAGTCGTGTTGAAGTCCTGCAATCAATTCCCACTAGGCTTCAAAGTCTGATTCTCTAGGAATTCCTCCTCCTGTTGCCAGACCCCCAGGTTGGGAAGCCTGACGTGGGGCTCAGAACCTTCACTCCAGTGGGTGGACTTCTGTGGTATAAGTGTTCTCCAATCTGTGAGTCACCCACCCAGCCATTATAGGATTTGATTTTACTGTGATTGCGCCCCTCCTACCATCTCATTGTGGTTTCTCCTTTGTCTTTGGATGTGGAGTATCTTTTCTGGTGAGTTCCAGTTTCCTCCTGTGGATGATTGCCGAGCAGCTAGTTGTGATTCTGGTGTTCTCACAAGAGGGAGTGAGAGCACATCCTTCTACTCCACCATCTTGGTTCCTCTAGTCCCTATTGTTTAGTGGAATTTATGAGGACTAATCCATGTGACCTCTTATACTGTGGAGATTAGTCATCACAATTTTTGATTTGACTCTTTAGTTAAATGTTTTTAAATTTACTTAGGTTATACTTTTATATTTTAGATATATGGCATGTATATTATGATACCAGTTTTCTAAAATTATTTCAGTTTATAAAGCTATCTAACTCTTGATGGCAATCTGTCTATATGTTTAAAATGATGTCAAAACTTTTATATGCACTGGGAAACCAAAGAAAGAAAAAAAAAAGAAAATCATCAAACCACAAAGGTAGACACAAAGAAAAGAAAGAAACAGAAAAACAAGCAGAAAACAATCAACAAAATGGCAATAAGTAAATATCTATCAATAATCACTTTAAATGTAAATGGACTAAATGCTCCAATTAAAGGACATAGGGTGGCTGAGAGGATAAAAAGATAACACCCATCTATACACTGCCTACAAGAGATTCATTTTAGGCTTCAAGACACACTCAGACTGAAAGTGAAGGGATGGAAAAAGATATTCCACACAAATGGAAATGAAAAGAAAGCTGGGGTAGCAGTACTCATATCAGACAAAATATACTTTAAACCAAAGACTGTAACAAAAGACAAAGGGCATTACATAATAATAAAGGGGTCAATCCAAGAAAAAGATGTAACATTCATAGATATTTATGCACCCAAATAGGAGCACCTAAATACATACAGCAAATATTAACAGACATAAAGGGAGAAATTGGCAGTAGTACAATAATTGTAGAGGACTTTAGTACACCTCTTACACCTATGAACAGATGATCCAGACAGAAAATCAGTAAGGAAATATTGGCCTTAAATGACACATTAGGGCTTCCTTGGTGGCGCAGTGGTGGAGAGTCCGCCTGCCGATGCAGGGGACACGGGTTCATGCCCCGGTCTGGGAAGATCCCACATGCCGTGGAGCAGCTGGGCCCGTGAGCCATGGCCACTGAGCCTGCGCGTCCAGAGCCTGTGCTCCACAATGGGAGAGGCCACAACAGTGAGAGGCCTGAGTACCGCAAAAAAAAAAAAAAAAAAAAAAAAAAAGACACATTAGACCAGACAAACTTAATAGATCTATATAGAACATTCCATCAAAAAACTGCAGAATACACATTCTTTTCAAGTGCACATGGAACATTCTCCAGGATAGACTACATATTAAGCAACAAGACAAGTCTCAATAAATTTAAGAAGACTGAAATCACATCAAGCATCTTTTCTGACCACAATTGTATGAAACTAGAAATCAATTACAAGAAGAAAACTGGAAAAAATATAAGCATGTGGAAACTAAACAACATATTACTGGACAACCAATGGGTCAGTGAAGAAATCAAAGAAGAAATTTAAAAATACCTTGAGACAAATAAAAATGGAAACATAATTTTCCAAAATCTATGGGATGCAGCAAAAGCAGTAGTAAGTGGAAAGTTCATAGTGATAAATGCCTACAAGACACAAGAAAAATCCCTAATATAATCTAACTTTACACCAAGTGAAACTAGAAGGAAGAAGAAACAAAGGCCAAAATTAGTAGAAGGAAGGAAATACTAAAGATCAGAGTGTAATTAAATAAAGACTTAAAGAAAAACAGAAAAGATCAATGAAACTAAGAGCTGCTTCTTTGAAAAAGGTAAACAAAATTAATAAAACTTTAGTCAGACTCACAGAGAAAAAAAAAAAAGAGAGTGGGCCCAAATAAATAAAATCAAACATAAGGGAAGATACAGACAACACCACAGAAATACAAAGAATCATAAAAGACTACTACAAATAATTACATACAAACAAAATTAGACAACTTAGAAGAAACAGATAAATTCTTAGAAATATACAATCTCTGTATCAGGAAGAAATAGAAAATCTGAACAGACAAATTACTAGGAATAAAATTAAATAATGATTTCAAAATTAAAAGTTTTTTTAATAATTAAAAAATATTAAATCAGTAATCAAAAACTTTCTAAAAACAAAAGCCCAGGTTCAGATGACTTCACAGGTAAATTCTACCAATCATGTATAGAAGAGTTAATATCTATCCTTCTCAAATTATTCCAAAAAATATTGAAGAGGAAGGAACACTTCCAAACTCATTTTACAAGGCCAGCATACCATGATACCAAAATCAGACAGAGACAATCCAAAATAAATAAATAAATACAGTCAATATCCCTGATGAACATAGATGCAAAAATCCCTGACAAAATATTTGCAAACCAAATTCAACAATATAGTAAAAGGATCATAAACCATGATCAAGTGGGATTTACTCCAGGTATGTAAGAATGGTTCAGTATTCACAAATCAATTAATGTGATACACCACATTAATAAAATGAAAGAGAAAAGTCATGTGATCATCTCAATAGATGCCCAAAAAGCATCTGACAAAAATTCAACACCATTTAAAATAAAACTCTCAACAAAGTGTGTACAAATCATAGGATCATCTCTATAGGTGATATGACAAAATTCAACATCCATTTATAATAAAAGATCTCAACATAATGGGTATAGAGGGAACACACCTCAACATAATAAAGGCTATATATGACAAACCCACAGCTAACATCATACTCAATTGTGAAAGCTGAAAGCTTTTCCTTTAAGATCAAGAATAAGACAAGAATGCCCACTCTCACCACTTTTATTCAACATAGTGTTAGTAGTCCTAGCTATAACAAGCAGACAACAAAAGGAATGAAAGTCATCCTAATTGGGGAAAAGAAGTAAAACTGTCACTATTTGCAGTTGGCATGATACTATATATGGAAAACTGTAAAGTCTCCACCAAAATCTCTATTAGGACTAATAAGTGCATTCAGTAAAGTTGCAGGATACAAAATCAATATAAAGAAATCTGTTGCTTTTCTATACACTAATAATGAACTGTCAGAAAGAGAAAGCAAGATGGACTTCCCTGGTGGTCCAGGGGGTAAGACTCCACACTCCCAATGCAGGGGACCCAGGTTTGATCCCTGGTCAGGGAACTAGATCCTGCATGCATGTCGCAACTAAGAGTTCGAATGCCACAACTGAAGATCCTGCATGCCACAACTAAGACCCAGTGCAGCCTAAATAGATAAATAAATATTAAAAAAAAAAGAAAGAGAAAGCAAGAAAACAATCCCAATTTAAAATTGCATTAAAAAGAATAAAATATCTGTGAATAAACAACCAAGGGTGCAGGAGACCTATACTCTGAAAACTATAAAACATTGATGAAGGAATTTGAAAATAATATAAAGAAATAGAAATATATTGTGTGTTCTTGGATTGGAAGAATAAATATTGTTAAAATGTCCATACTACCCAAAGCAATCTATAGATTCAATCCAATCCTTATCAAAACACCAATGGCATTTTTCACAGACCTAAAACAAACAGTCCTAAAATTTGTGGGTAACTGTAAAAGACCCTGAATAGACAAAGCAATTTTGAGAAAGAAGAACAAAGCTACAGATATTACACTCTATGATTTCAAACTATACTCCAAAGCTACGGTAATCAAAACCACATGGTACTGGACAAAAAACAGATACATAGATCAATGGAACAGAATAGAGAGCTCAGAAATAAACCCATCAACATCACTAATCACCAGGGAAATGCAAATCAAAACAGTAATGAAATATCACCTCATAGATCTCAGAATGTCTACAGGCATACCTCGGAGATATTGCAGGTTTAGTCTTAATCTACAACAGAGAAGGCAAGAATACACAATGGGGAAGAGATAGTCTCTTCAATAAATGGTTTGGGGAAAATTGGATAGCTACCTACAAACGAATAAAACTAGACCACTTTCTTACACCATATTCAAAAATAAACTCAGAGCTTCCCTGGTGGTGCAGTGGGTAAGAATCTGCCGGCCAAGGCAGGGTACATGGGTTCAAGCCCTGGTCAGGGAAGATCCCACATGCACAGAGCAACTAAGCCCGTGTGCCACACTACTGAGCCTGCACTCTAGAGCCCACGTGCCACAACTATTGAAGCCCATGCGCCTAGAGCCTTGCTCCACAGCAAGAGAAGACGCCACAATGAGAAGCCCACGCACCACAATGAAGTGTAGCCCCTGCTTGACACAACTAAAGAAAGCCTGTGTGCAGCAACAAAGACCCAATCAGCCAAAAATAAATAAATAAATAAAAACCCGAAGTGGATTAAATATTAAATGTAAGACCAGAAATCATAAAACTCCTAGAAGAAAACATAGTAGCATGCTCTTTGACGTAAGTATTAGCAATATTTTTCTGGATCCTCAGGCGAGGGCAACAAAAGCAAAAATACACAAATGAGACTAAATTAAACTAAAAAGTTTTTGCACAGTGAAAGAAACCATCAACCAAATGTAAAGGCAACCTACTGAATGGGAGAAGTTATTTGCAAATAATATGTTTGATAAGGGGTTAATACCCAAATTATATAAAGAATTCATACAACTCAATAGCAAAAAAAACTAACAGTCTGATTAGAAAATGGGCAGACGACCTGAATAGACATTTTTCCAAAGAGGACATACAGATGGCCAATTAAATGCCTTCTTTGATACCTTCAGTACTAACAGGATAGAGCCTAGTCTAGTCTTGGACCAAGCAGAGCTAGACTTATTTGGCCCTCTTGCTAGCCCCTACTTTCTCAATTTTAGCTTGCAAAGGGTAGTGCTTGCAATACAGCACCTCTCAGGTCTTTGACCTTATGTTGTCTTTGGAATAATCTTTATAGAAAAGAAAATTCTAGTGATTAACTAGTCCGGGTTACTTGCCCACATGGTTTTCCTTTCCACACCAATTTTTATCCTTTCTTTCATGTGCAGCTGGGCTGTCATAGAGAGCAAAGACCTCTACTTTTTATAAGTCTGAGACCTGAAAGTCTGAAAGGCATTACCAAGCAAAACTTTCTAACCCATAGTTCATCACAATATCCTTCGAGTGATGTAAAAGGATCAAGTCCCACAACTCTGCAGTGAGCCTTTACAACACCAGGAGACAGCTGAAATAACTGCTGTCTTCAGAGGACTGCTTTTAAGAACAAGGAGGTCTCTACCCACTGCAGCCTAAGCAGGTAACACCAGTTACTGCCTGTACTTCTCTCTTCTCTCACTTAGTTGTTGCATTACTAAATACCTGATAACCTTTTGAATGTTCTAGGGACAGGAGCTCACAATTTAAAGAAACTTTGTGGTAGACCATTTTGTAAAACCAAGAATTCTTTTGGAAACTGAATATTCATACCTTTCAATTTTGAATTATTTGAATAGTTTTAAATCAACATATTTTTCTCAGAAGTAGGGTATACCTATATTAAGGTATCTAGCTCTTTATGATACAAGAAGAACAAAGCTTAAAAACTGTTAACTAGATTACCAGATTACTGAGTGGACTGATGGATGGATGTATGGATTCTTTCATTTATTCATTCATTCTGAACTATGCATTGAGCGCTTCCTTTGATGGGGAACACTTTGCAAGACAGTGAGGTAGGAGGACAAGGAGAGTAAAGATAGAGGCCATCAAAACAACGTGGTTTCAGGCTTCCCTGGAGGCACAGTGGTTGAGAGTCCGCCTGCTGATGCAGGGGACCCAGGTTCGTGCCCTGGTCCGGGAGGATCCCACATACCACGGAGCGGCTAGGCCCGTGAGCCATGGCCACTGAGCCTGCACGTCGGAGCCTGTGCTCCGCAACGGGAGAGGCCACAACAGTAAGAGGCCCACATACCACAAAAAATAAAAATAAAAACAAAAGAAACAAACAAACAAAAAAACGTGGTTCCAAGATCCAGGATCTTCCATAATTTTAACTGAGAGGAAAGACACTGTATGAAACTCATGTATTATTCTTTGAAGAATCTCTAGAATCTTATTCAAGGCCTGGCACAAAATTGCAATTCATTAAACATTTTCCTAAATGATAAATAAATGAGTTCAGAAACCAATGAACCAATGAGAACCAAAATGCGTAATAGAATTAATCAAGGGCTCTGTGAATTCAGGGGCAGGCAACGGACCATTTGGAACTCATAGTGCTAGGAAGAGATTGTAAAGGACCTGAATAAAGCCCTGAAGGATGGGTGGAATTTAGACTAGAAAAAGAGGAAGCAAAAAGCACTCAGGCAGCAGAATTCATGGTAGGATTTTGGGGGTTGGGTGCAGGGGTGTGGAAGGGGAAGAGAGTAAGTGGGTAACTAACCTTCCTGAACTGGGAACACTGGCTTCCTGAGGAAACAGAAGCAATAGGGGACTGTCAAAGTAACTCAGTTACTGAAAACCATTTTCTAAATGTCCTCTTATGACACACATGCTCAAAAGCAGCTGGGAGACATTGCCCTAGCCACAGAGCAATCGGCAGTCAGTGAGGCTGCTGTCATACTCCTAGTCAGGGTGGGTCATATGAATTCTGAGAAAGCCATCCACCCCCATGCCTTCTCTGCACTGTCAGATTACTAGGGCATGGCTTTCCGCAGGGCCCCAACTTCCCCCAGTGCAATGAGTACTGATGCCACACCTCCAAGGAAAGGGGACACCCAGGACTCTGGTGTTATAAACTACATTTAGAAAATAAATTGTTGCCATTTGTACACCAGTTTAAATGCCACTCCCTAACTATTCCTCAAATTTTCCGAAAATTACCAGATAAATAACATCAGAGTCTTGGGACCCTGACTCTAATATGCTGCCTCTGCCCCTTCTTTGGGCAGATTAATTAAATGATAACTTGCTAGTTATCATTTACTTAAGGTTTGCAAGCTAATTAACTTACCAGGTAATTGCTGCTGGTTCCACTTGACGTTGTAAGACTTTAATTTAACAAATATTATTTTTAACTCTTTCCTACCATAAAAAGTAGGTGTCAACATTTTAAATCTTTTTCTAAACCTCAGAAAGCCCATCTCCAAAAGGAGAGCTTTTCGCAAGTTTCATATCAGGGAAAATGTCCTGAAGCAAATGTGAGTTATCCATTCTTAGAGCCTTTTCCTTTAGAATTCCGAAAGAGGCAAGGAGGGATGCAGCCCCTCAACTACTTGAAAGCTAACTTGTCAAAGGATTCTGTTTTAGCAGTTACTGAGCTTTAATTTTACATTGATTGTGCAACTCTATGATTAACATCTGACTTCAACTTCTCTACCACATAAGCAACATGAGAGCAGAACCACATACCTTTTGCTAAATGCTTTTTCCCTAGTGCCTGGTACAATGCCAAGCAAAGGTAGTTGATCAGTAAATGTTTGCTGAGTAAATCAATGAATCAGTGGCACTCGAGGAGAAGGATGGGCTTTGGAGTCAGGCACATCTAGATTTTTTTGTTTATGGGCTATGTGACCTTAAACATGTAATTTAACATCTTCTACAAATTCAGGATAATAACGAACAACTCTCAGGACTCTTGTGAGGACCGAATGAAAGAACATATGTAAAATGTCTGGTTGTCAGCTGAGGACTAGTTTTTATTCCATCCCCTTTCTACCAGAATGTGATTGCTCTTTTTCAAAATTATTTTAGCTATTTTATTTCCCTTGCATTTCCAAATAAACTTTAGAACATGCTTGTCTATATCTACAAAAAGTCCTGCTAATTATTTCAACCAGACAAATCAGATCAATTTGGGGAGAATTGTCATCGTTACTACGTTGAGTCTTCCAATCCATGAGCACAGTGTCTCTCAGTCTTTGATTTCTTTCATCAGGATTTTGTGCCTTTCAGCATACATAGCCTGTAAATGTCTCGTTAGATTTATACATAATGTTTCTTTTTCCTTTTTTTGAGCTATTGTAAATAGTTGTGTTTTAAATCTTGGTTTTAATTTTTTACTTAAAGTATAGAAATATAATTTTTTATGTGTTGACTTTGTATCCTGTGATCTTGTTAAAAAGAGTTATTCGATTAGGAACTTTATCTGTAGATTCCTTGAGATTTTCTACACAATTATGTCATTTACAAATAGGGATAGTTTTCTTTCCTTCCCATCTGTATGCTTTTATTTCATTTTCTTGCCTTATTGCACTGAGTCAGACTTCCAGCAGCACGCTGAGCAGGAGTGGTGAGAGTAACATCCTTGCTTTGTTCCTAATTTCAAGAAGAAATCAGGCTTTCACCATTAAATGCCATGTTAGCTGTAGGTTTTTATGGATGTTCCTTAACAGATTGAGAAATTTCCTTCATGGTTTGCTAAGAAATATTGCCATAAATAAGCAGAATTTATCAGGTTTTTGACTATGTTACTATATTTTATAAAATTTTGATTTGATCCATAATATATTCTGTAATACCAAAAAGTTGCTGAGAAAGTTGGCAAAATAAATCTTATATATTTTTTCCCGAAGTCAGCTTGTTGAATATTAACTTTGAGGAAGTTTTCTGGAATGTACTTCTTTTATTCATTTACCTTAGTTCACCTTCTGAAATCAGCATAATAAAAATTCTATTATTAAATTTTAATGTCTGTGCCCTAGGAGTCTAACCATAGTGATTTAGTGTCCAGTCCTAATAACTGAAAGTGGCTAAAATCCTCATAAGTAAGAGCCATGAAGATGCCCAAACCTTGACTCACTTCTAGGAATGTAGCCTAAGAAATAAATTCAATAGAATCAAACATATAGATGTTCAGCATGACCAAAATGTCCAACATCAGGGTACTGGGTTTCATAAATTATGGCACATTCAGTTATTCAGTAAATATTTATTAAATGTCTATCAATCATGTATCAGTTATTATCTTTGGCCCTAGAGGTACAGCAGTGAACACAGCAGACAAAGCTCCCTGCCCTCACGGTGATTACTTTCTAATGGAGAAGGCAGACATAAACAAGATACCTAAGTAAACATACAGTATGGCAGATGGTGATGAGTGTTGTGGAGAAAAATCAAGCATAGAGCATGGATAAGGAGTCCAGGGGTGGAAGTGGAGAGGATACTGTTTAAATAGAGTGATGGGTGGGCCTCACCAAACAACACAAAAGAACACTAAATATTAGAATTAAGAATACTTTGTGGCAATGCAGAAAATTTTTCATGAAATATTGTTAAATGAAAACCCAAAAATATAAAATAGAATGTCTACTGAGTTTTCAAGTTTTTAAGTATAAACCTGAGTATATATACATAAAATATAAAAAATGAAAACAGTTTTTTATGGGTGGTTTTAATATTATTTTATAGCGTTATTTACCCTGAGCATATGGTATTTCCATTTAAAAAAAGAAAAACGTTTAAGGTTTCCCAAGATTAATATGAGATTGAATGAAAGGTAGATGAAGGTACAGATAGAACTCATGTTTGCGCTGGAAGAATTTTACTAAGGGCACATCAGAAGGAGAATCTTCTATTAAGGCAACTAAAAAATTATCTATTTTAAAGGAGATAAAAGTTATGTTGTTCATGGTGCCTCTAACAACAGTTGTGCAGTGTTGGCTGTGAGTATAGAAATGATGGCAAGTTTAACATGTGCTCATAAGTGAGTCACATTCAGATTTGGTATGTGACTCTACTTTTTAAGATTAAAATAAAATGCACTGACATATCTTACTGCAAACTACATTTTCTTACGTGTTCAAGAGATGATAGCTAACCACACAAAATGTGATCTGGTACCCTATACACATGGTAAAGGCATCCTCTAAAGGTGCAGAATGGCAATGTCACCCACCCAGACAAGGTCTCCTGATTATTCTGGAAGCTTAGGCTTAGACTCAAAGTGGGCTATTAATGTGTTCCTCTGAAAGGGTTTCTTTGGCATAGCCAAGTTACAGCCACCCAGGACTGGTGTTCTCTGCGGTGCTGATTCAGAATTTCTAGGCACTGAGCAATCACTCTATCATAAAAAGCACACTAGGTGTTTTCTTTGTTAGGAGCACAAATGTCCTAAATATCTTGCATTCTTCTCTCCAGCATGTGACTTCTAGTAAAATGAAATCCCAGCAGTCACGTTTCTGAGTTTAAGGGAGAACTCAATTGTGTTTACTCAGATTTTCCCTGTCATTCTTTCTTCCACCTTTTTTTTTTTTAAATAAGCCCACCAGTGCTAAAAGTAAAAACACACTTTGTAATTAACAGGCTCTGTTGGATAGCCAAACTGTTCTGTTATAATCTTGTTTGAAAATTTTCAAGTTGCTTGAAAAACATGGAGGTGAAATAAAGCAGCCAGCTGGCCTGTGGACAGTAAGTTAACAAGTTATAAAAAGAAGAGAGAGAGGCATCACACTCTTTTTTCCAATCCTTTCTCCCTCCTGGTTACTGCTTCTTTTGGGTTGTCCCAGTTTTGTTTTGGCTGATGGTCTGGGTGCTCCGTGGTTGTTTTGATATAGCATAGTCGTTAAGATAAATGTTTCTGGAGCCAGAGGATTCTAACCATGGTTCCTCAGAAGTTATTCTACTTCTCAGAATCTCAGTTTTCTTGTCAGTAAAGTAGTGATAAACACTTCACAGAGTTTCTGGGAGTCTAATATGAGTTCATGCATGTTACCTGACACGTTATACGTGCTCATAAGTAGAAACGCGTATATTCTCCTTTCTCACAGATGCTTTTTAGGTTAGAAAACACTCACACATGCATTACTTCCTCACTTAACTCTCCAGAAAGATATTGTATTCATCCATATACTTAGTGGGTGCCTGAGTCTGTTCAGGCTGCTATAACAAATTTCAGAGGCTGGGTGACTCGTAAACAGTAGAAGTTTCTTTCTCACAGTTCTGGAGGCTAGAAGTCCGAGGTCAGGGTGCCAGCATGGTCGGGCTCTGGTGAGACCCCTTCCAGGTTGCAGGCTGCCAACTTCTTGTATCGTCACATGGCAGAAAGAGGCCCAGGGAACACTCTGGGGTCTCTTTCATAAGAACACTAGTTCCATTCATGAGGGCTCCACACACCCATGATGTAATTACGTCCCAAAGGCTCCCCCTCCAAATACCATCACATTGGGATTAGGCTTTCAACATATGAATTTCAGGGGGACACAAACTTTCAGTCCACTCCCTTGGGGAAATGATTTGCCACAGGTCACATGGGTTTCAGTCCAACGTTCTCATGCTACACTTTGTTTATGCAAATCAGAGGCCCAACTGTCTTTGTATATACATAATATATACAAATAGTACAAAATTCATAAGGTACACAGAAGGTAAACTGTAAAAAAGTAAGGCTTTCTCCCACCTCTGTCCCCCAGGCATTCAGTTTCCTCCCCATTGTAGACTCTTTCTCAACTGAATACTTAGATGCAGTGGTTTTTCTGTGGCAAGTCCTCTCCAGTAGATAATCAGATGCAATATGAAATTTTAGACTGGAAACATTATATATTACATGTTTAAATCCAGGGCCAGTATAGGAAACAGAAAGAGTTTGATGTAGATAATGAGGTGCTTACAAAATCATTGGAAAGTTTGGAGGGTTAGGCTCTGGGGAAGGCCTCCAGGAAGCTTCTAGAACACCTTCACAAAACTGACCCATCATGGAAGCAGCTACCTGTGCCCCGATTAGGAAACTGCTTCCAGACAATTGAGTTCAAGAACCTGGTCCCAAAGCCACAAGCACTGCCCCTGCAGCCCCCTCTCCACACTCACGAAGCTGGTGTTTGAACACTAGAACACAGCATTCAGCACTGCCTTCAACACAATTGCCTTTTGACACCCTCAAAGCTAGAGATTGGACAGGGGCATTCTGCTGAAAAAAAAAGAAAAATATCCCATCGTCATAACTGCCTTGCCGGTAGAACAAGTCAAAGCAGTAGGAAACAGCCTCTGTCTCATTTTCATCTTCCAAATCTCACTCAATTACATCTGAATGGAGGATCCTAATTCATATCCAGAACTCTAGTTGTGAGGGAGTATGGAAGATGCAGTGCTTAGCCTGCAAGCTCATGCAGTAGGAAGGCACCCTAAGAAGGGTGAGAAAGGAGGCTATGTGCCCAACTTGCACAGTACTTTCTATTTTTAAAGAAAAGCATGTCTATATGTATTGGCTTATGCATTCCATTTCTTTTTGTTTGAGTCTATTTCCTTCCCTAAATAGTCTAGCAGAAGCTATGATGGTCCTATGATGGTCCTTCAAGACAGACTTTGTAGTACTAGATAGCTCATGCCTGGAAATGTATATAAACTTGCAATATGAAACCTCACTCTAATTTTTTTTTCAGAATCCTATCCATCATGACTGCCATCCAGCTACGAGAATTTATTGACCGCCACCCAGGGATCCCACCCAGGTAATGTTCTTCCAAATACAGATGCCTCCAGAGCTGCAGCAAGGTGGACAGACACCTAGGGAATTGGAATTGCTCACCCTGGTCCTTGCTCCCTGATTAAAAGATAACTGCTGCCAGAGGTTCTAGTGAAGTTTCTTTGGGTTTAGAGAAAGTTGTAAAAAAAAAAAAAAAAAATCCCACATTCATGGCAGAATCCAAGCAAAAAGGCAATTCCAAATTCCCAAAAGATTGGAAGGATGTTGGCTTCTGCTTGGGATGAGTTTAGTAAGGAACCCAAGCCCAAATTTCAGAGGGGACCCATTTACTCTTCTTGGGATAAAACAAACCATTCTCATGCTTTTGCAACAGGGGATACAACCGCACAGACAGAAACTTAGTAGTTTCACTCTTCCTCTGAGTTCATCGATGGCCCAAGAATAAAACGTAAATGGGACCAAAGCCTTCTGTTGCATAAAACCCTTGTTTTATTGAACTGAAAGCAGCCTCCAGTTACACTGCCAGGTCTATTTCTATTCCTATTCCTTTGGTACAGGACATCTACTTCCTATCTGCCCACAGTGAGAGAATCACAGAGTTCTCACAAAAATAACTCTGAACTCTTCTGAAAAGAAGTCATTGCACAAACACAAAGATGACTCTGGATGGGACATGGAGTTTAGAGAACTGGGTTTGATAAATGCCTCTGGCATTTATCAGCTGAGTGATAGTTAGAAAGCCCACTTAACCTCTCTGAGCGTCAGTCTCCTTTTCTGTAATGGGGTGTTAATAATGTTTACCTGGCAAGGTGACTGTGAGAATTAGATGAGACCATCTCTGTAAAGATGCTTTGTAATGCATGAAGCCCAACACTGACACAAGGGCTGCATCGTCACTGTGACCCAGGCAACCTCATTCTCTAGAGGGATCCTCCCCTGTGCATGTCGGATTTTGCCTGCAGGTAAGCCCAGAGCCTGCTCCGGTTACACTCACCCTCCCAGGGGACAGGTTTGCTCTTGTCTGGACTGAACGTGTCACCTCAAAGAGCCAAGCTATCAGGGACTGGTAAATACTGTGCGGTGGAATCAGATGCACCTGGACTCCTACTCCCACCCAGGGAGAAGGAAAGGCCTTTCTACAGCTGACTCAAGAATCTTGTAAGCCAAGTCAATAAAATGGGTCTGAGCAGAGTCCAGGGCGGGGCTCCTGGGCCAGGTCTGGAGGCCAGCCCAGCTTTCCTACTCATTAATCGATTTTGCCTAACACCCAACCCCACCTCGGGAGAGGCCTGGTACTGTGCAGCCTCTGGGAATACTGACTGCCACGCCAGGCCAGGCATTGCCACTTAGGAGGTACAAATTCTTTTCCAAACAACCGACATTTTAACCTGTTAATCGAGAGCTTTCTCCTGTTTGAGGTGAAGGCCACATAGGGGAACTTGGAAAGTCTACCCAAAAAGTTGGAGGAAAAATGTATCATGGCTTCATTTCTCAAAACTCTCCACGTCTCCACCCAGCCGTCCCTCCAACTGCTACCTTCTTACACACTTTCCCATTCTCTCCACTCCAAAACCTACCCAGGGAGACTCCCAAGGGACTTGGGGTGGGCATGTTACCTGGTACTGGTGAGGGGCTTCTCCATACTCAGACGGCTTGTACAGACCGCTTCTAGGAGCAGTGCCTGGGCTGCTTGCCTGGACTCATGCCAGGGAGGAACCCAGAGTCAAAACACAGCCTAGTGCAAACAGTATAGCAACTGTGAGAAACCAGTGTCATTCTGGAACTCCAACTGGATGCTTAACAAAGTATAACGTGGCTGTAGGGTAATCTTTCCAATGTAGTGCTTGGAAACTGGATGGGCGCCTAAGAAAGCTGTATCGCCCACTCCTGTGCAGTCAGAAATGTCATTTGTTCCCTTTTACAGTGCCAGTTATTCTTCTTATGACCTAATCCCCTGCTGTTATTTACTATTCAGGGATCAGTCATATTATTCCAGACGCAGGGCAGGTCTAGACAGCCTGTGGTTTTTCTGAAAATTAGAGTTCCCTGAGGTCCTGTTTGCATAGACAGACAGACCCGCCCTGCTTAGAGCACTTGCCTTTTGCACGAGCTAGACAGCAGAGTCCCCACTGGCCCACACACACTCCATGCTGATCCCAACTCTGTCGAAATCTTGGCTCCTATAATTCCCCTCACCTGGAACCTCTTCCCCATTCTGTTTACTTGCCCAAACCCTAGACACCCCTCCCTCTTTTGTGCCCCACTGACCCTTTATTCAGATCACAATTTCCGCACATAAAGAGCATTATGAGGACAAGCCCTGCTTCTTAGTCACCTTTGTGTCTGCAGAACCTAGCAGTGTGCAGAGTACGTTACGTACATTCAATAAATGCTGGTTGGAATGGAGGCATAGTTTAAGTTTCCATTCATCATCCAACATATGTTTGGCAAGCTACTTCATGCAGACCTATGCACTACTTTCTACTGACTCTTCTTGAATTCTTCTGGCACCTACCAAGTGCTCAGAACCTGTGGAGGTCCCAAAAGACCCCACATACCGCAGACTCTATAGTCATCCTCTCAAGAGGGGTCACTTTCCTGTGTTCTGTTTTCTGGAGAATGGCAGCCTTCTTCCCAATGCCTGAAGCCTCAGCCTTGTCTTGGACCCCTCCTTCTTTTTCACTCTTAACAGTGATCTCAGTCAGACCTCTCCTCTCATCCACATTTCCACCACAAAGTTCAGAGCTTCCCCACACAGTACATTACTATGATTGTCTCCTGATCAGTCTTTCTACTTCTAGTCAGATTGTCCTCAAATTTGTTTTCCATACGGCCACCAGCGAAATCTTTCTAAAGTAAAAATTGCGTTTGTCACAAATCTTAAAGAGCCTACAAAGATTCCCTATACCTACCTCAGTGGTTCTCAACCTTTCAGACAAACCCTCCCTTTGTTTATAACAAATATTTTGTAATGTCCCTGCTACTCTCCTGAAATAAAATCTGTAAATAACATAATCCAAGTACTCGTAATATTAAAATATCAATATAATGCTATAACCATAATCTAAAAGGAAAGTAATTAATTATAAAAGAAGATGTATTTCAAAATGTAAGATCTGGGGCTTCCCTGGTGGCTCAGTGGTTGAGAGTCCGCCTGCCATGCAGGGGACACGGGTTCGTGCCCCGGTCCGGGAAGATCCCACATGCTGCGGAGCAGCTGGGCCTGTGAGCCATGGCAGCTGAGCCTGTGCGTACGGAGCCTGTGCTCCGCAAAGGGAGAGGCCACAACAGTGAGAGGCCCACGTAACGCAAAAAAAAAAAAACTGGGACGTGAGTTGATCCAATTTTCTGATTGCTGTTCAAGGCTCTTTGTTCTAACTCAAATACATTCTTACATCAAACTCTTGTTAGGGCCATGTTCTCTGCCAGAGGATAAACAAGGAAGGAAACTATAGAACTCCACTGCCAGAAGCCAGCTCCACAGGGTACTCTCCACGTGTGTTCTGTGGACTCTGACCGTTGCCCCAACTCCAGTGCCTCACCCTTCTCCTAACACAGGACACTCGGGCAAAGGGAACCTTGACTCTGACAAGACTTGTGCCTGCCCAAGATTAGTCTTAGGAGGAAAACTTAGTGCAAATGTCAATCCATGACTTTATTAAACTTCTGGTTAAGAATAAGAATAAGGGGGCTTCCCTGGTGGCGCATTGTTTGAGGGTCCACCTGCCCATGAGGGGGATGCGGGTTCAGGTTCTGGTCCAGGAAGATCCCACGTGCTGCAGAGCGGCTAGGCCCGTGAGCCACAGCTGCTGAGCCTGTGCATCCAGAGCCTGTGCTCTGCAAAGGGAGAGGCCACAACAGTGAGAGGCCCACGTACCACAAAAAAAAAAAAGAATAAGAATAAGGAAGGACAAGCAAAAAACAAAACAAAAAAACACAAAACAGGAAATAATTCAGTTATTTGGACCAGTCCTAACCTCTGTTTTTATAGTCACAGTTTAAATTGAGAGTTGCCTAATAGCTTACCTTCACCAGATATATTCTCCCACCAACTTGATATTTTCAGAATTAGAGTCCCTCCTTTGAGTGAAAGTCTTGTCTTCAGAATACTGATGTATTACTTGACAACAAAGAAGATTCTGGTTCCACAGAAACATTCAAAGCAAAGGCAGAGCAGGCTGACAGTCTAGCAGGGGTAGATCTAGGGGCAATCACCAGGATCTGGTTCAGAAGACATAGCTGTCAGTAGCACAGAAGTGACCAGACAACAGTAACAGTCAGGCAGAACACAAACTCACAAGAGACTGACACATTCATCAGACAGCTAATATTTTGATTGACAGCAGGAGACAAGCTTTTGCAGGGAAAGAAGTGCTCCTGCCTGACATATAAGGTACCCACTTTCCAGGACCAAGTACCTATTAAGCACAAAACAATAGCAAGTACAGGTGGGAGGGAATTCTTGGTGCTTCTCCACGCTGGTCCACAGCAGAGCACCACTGCACCCATCTAGCATCACTCCCCTGTCCAGTACCATACACACATAGACAGAGTCTTGCTCTTCCCTTTTCTGAAATTCAGGTAGAGACACTCCATTTCTGCTAACACACTGTCTCTTTAAAGGAGGCATACCAGGGCTTCCCTGGTGGCGCAGTGGTTGGGAGTCTGCCTGCCGATGCAGGGGACATGGGTTCGTGCCCCAGTCCGGGAAGATCCCACATGTCGTGGAGCAGCTGGGGCCATGAGCCATGGCCACTGAGGCTGTGCATCCGGAGCCTGTGCTCCGCAACGGGAGAGGCCACAACAGTGAGAGGCCCGCTTACCGCAAAAAAAAAAAAAAAAAAAGGAGGCACACCACAATCATGTTTTTACCCAAGTATGTAAACATAATGTGTTATGATTAAACAGAGTAGTCATCACATTTCAGTGTGATTAATCATGGTTATACAATCAAGTTAGATGACGTCCTACTCAAAATGATTGGATTTAGATATTCTTAAATCTCACCCAACATTTAATATTTTTCACATCTCTAGCAGCTCACCTCATCTACTTTACAGTTTAAAATACATGTTTATTAAAACATTTAGAAATGCTGATAATCAAAAAAATTTTTTTTAATTATCCATAATGTCATTACCCAGAGATAGATAATCATGTAGAATCTTCCAGATCTACACAATATAGAATGAGATGGTATTTTGAAACACTTTTTTTCCCAGTTTTACTGAGATATTGTTTACATATAATGTTGTATTAGTTTAAGGTATACAACATAATGATTTTTATATATGCACATATTGCAAAAAGATTACCATAATAAGTTTATTAATACCAATCACCACACATAGTTACAATTTTTTTCTTGTGATAAGAACTTTTAAGATCTATTTCTCTCAGCAACTTTCAAATATACAATATAGCATTGCTGACAATAGTCACCATGCAGTACATTACATTCTCAGAACTTATTTTATATCTGAAATTTTGTACCTTTGACCGTGTTTGCCCATTTCTGCCACCTCCAAACCTCACCTTTGGCAATCACTATTCTGTTTTCTGTTTTTATGAATTCAGGTTTTTTTAGATTCCACATAAAAGTGAGATCATACAGTATTTGTATTTCTCTGCCTGACTTATTTCACTTAGCATAATACCCGCAAGGTCCATCCATGTTGTCACAAATGGCAGGCTTCTTTTTTTATTTTTTTTTGGTGGTTTTAAGTGGTTTTATTTTTTTTAACACCTTTATGGGAGTATAATTGCTTTACAATGGTGTGTCAGTTTCTACTTTATAACAAAAAGAATCAGCTATACATATATATATATATCCCCTTATCTCCTCCCTCTTGCATCTCCCTCCCACCCACCCTATGACACCCCTCTAGGTGGTCACAAAGCACCAAGCTGCTCTCCCTGTGCTATGCAGCTGCTTCCCACTAGCTATCTATTTTACATGTGGTAGTGTATATATGTCCATGCCACTCTCTCACTTCGTCCCATCTTACCCTTCCCCCTCCCCGTGCCCTCAAGTTCATTCTCTACGTCTGCATCTTTATTCCTGTCCTGCCCCTAGGTTCTTCAGAACCTTTTTTTTTTCTAGATTCCATATATATGTGTTAGCATACAGTATTTGTTTTTCTCTTTCTGACTTACTACACTCTGTATGACAAAATCTAGTTCCATCCACCTCACTACAAATAACTCAATTTCGTTTCTTTTTATGACTGAGTAATATTCCATTGTATATATGTGCCACATGATCTTTATCCATTTTTTTTCAGAATCCTATCCATCATGACTGCCATCCAGCTACGAGAATTTATTGACCGCCACCCAGGGATCCCACCCAGGTAATGTTCTTCCAAATACAGATGCCTCATTTATTTCTGATCTGATTTTTATGATTTCTTCCCTTCCACTAACTTTGGGGGTTTTTTGTTCTTCTTTCTCTAACTGCTTTAGGTGTAAGGTTAAGTTGTATATTTGAGATGTTTCTGGTTTCTTGAGGTCGGATTGTATTGTTATAAACTTCCCTCTTAGAACTGCTTTTGCTGCATCCCATAAGTTTTGATCTCTCGTTTATTAGTAGTGTATTGTTTACCCGCCATGTGTTTGTATTTTTTACAGATTTTTTCCTGTAACTGATATCTAGTCTCATAGCGTTGTAGTCAGAAAAGATACTTGATCAATTTCAACTTTCTTAAGTTTACTGAGGTTTCATTTGGGACCCAAGATATGATCTATCCTGGAGAATGTTCCATGAGCACTTGAGAAGAAAGTGTATTTTGCTGTTTTGGGATGGAATGTCCTCTAAATATCAATTAACTACATCTAGTTTAATGTATCATTTAAAGCTTGTGTTTCTTTATTTATTTCCATTTTGGATGATCTGCCCATTGGTGAAAGTGGGGTGTTAAAGTCCCCTACTATGATTATGTTACTGTCAATTTCCCGTTTTATGGCTGCTAGAATTTGCCTTATGTATTGAGGGGCTCCAATTTTGGAGCACCTCAATGCTCCAGCAATTGTTGTGTCTTCTTCTTGGCTTGACCCTTGATCATTATCTAGTGTCCTTCTTTGTCTTTTGTAATAGTCTTTATTTTAAAGTCTATTTTGTCTAATATGAGAGTTGCTATTCCAGTTTTCTTTTGATTTCCATTTGCATGGAATATCTTTTTCCATCCCCTCACTTTCAGTCTGTATGTGTCCCTAGGTCTGAAGTGGGTCTCTTGTAGACAACATACATACAGGTGTTGTTTTTGTATCCATTCAGCCAGTCAATGTCTTTTGGTGGGAGCATTTAATCCATTTACATTTAAGGTAGTTATCCATATGTATGTTCCTATTACCATTTTCTTAATTATTTTGGGTTTGTGATTGTAGGTCTTTTCCTTCTCTTGTGTTTTCTGCCTAGAGAAGTTCTTTCAGCCTTTGCTGTAAAGCTGGTTTGATGGTGCTGAATTTTCTTAGCTTTTGCTTGTCTGTAAAGTTTTTCATTTCTCTGTCAAATCTGAATAAGATCCTTGCTGGGTAGAGTAATCTTGGTTGTAGGTTTTTCCCTTTCATCACTTTAAATATGTCCTGCCACTCCCTTCTGGCTTGCAGAGTTTCTGCTGAAAGATCAGCTGTTAATCTTATGAGGATTCCCTTGTATGTTATTTGTTGGCTTTCCGCCTTGCTGCTTTTGATATTTTTTATTTGTTTTTAATTTTTGATATTTTGATTAATATGTGTCTTGGCATGTTTCTCCTTGGATTTCTCCTGTATGCGACTCTCTGCGCTTCCTGGACTTGATTGACTATTTCCTTTCCCATATTAGGGAAGTTTTCAACTGTAATCTCTTCAAATTTTTTCTCAGTCCCTTTCTTTTTCTCTTCTTCTTCTGAGACCCCTATAATTCAAATGTTTGTGTGTTTGATGGTGTCCCAGAGACCTCTGAGACTATCCTCAATTCTTTTCATTCTTTTTTCTTTATTCTGCTCTGTGGTAGTTATTTCCACTATTTTATCTTCCAGGTCACTTATCTGTTCTTATGCTTCAGTTATTCCGCTATTGATTCCTTCCGTAGAATTTTTAATTTCATTTATTGTGTTGTTCATCACTGTTTATTTGCTCTTTAGTTCTTCTAGGTCCTTATTAAATGTTTCATGTATTTTCTCCATTCTATTTCCAAGATTTTGGATATCTTTACTATCATTACTCTGAATTCTTTTTAAGGTAGACTGCCTATTTCCTCTTCATTTGTTTCTTCTGGTGGGTTTTTACCCTGCTCCTTCATCTGCTGCATATTTCTCTGTCTCTTCATTTTGCTTAACTTACTGTGTTTGGGGTCTCCTTTTCGCAGGCTGCACGTTCATAGTTCCCTTTGTTTTTGGTGTCTGCCCCTAGTGGCTAAGGTTGGTTCAGTGGGTTGTGTAGCCTTCCTGGTAGAGGGGACTGGTGCCTGTGTTCTGGTGGATGAGGCTGGATCTTGTCTTTCTTGTGGGCATGTCCATGTCTGGTGGTGTGTTTTGGGGTGTCTGTGGCCTTATTATGATTTTAGGCAGCCTCTCTGCTGATGGATGGGGTTGTGTTCCTCTCTTGGTAGTTGTTTGGCATAGGGTATCCAGCACTGGAGCTTGCTGGTCATTGAGCTGAGTTGGGTCTTAGCATTGAGATGGAGATCTCTGGGAGAGCTTTCATTGTTTGATATTACATGGAGCTGGGAGGTCTCTGGTGTATCAATGTCCTGAACTCAGCTCTCCCACCTCAGAGGGACAGGCCTGACACCTGGCCAGAACATCTAGACCCTGTCAGCCGCACTGCTCAGAAGAAAAGGGAGAAAGAAAGAAAGAAAGAAAGAAAGAAAGAAAGAAAGAAAGGAAAAAGGGAGAAAGAAAGTAAGAAAGAAAGAAAGAAAGAAAGAAAGGAAGAAGGAAGAAAGAAAGAAAGAAAGAAAGAAAGGAAGGAAGGAAGAAGGAAGAAAGAAAGAAAGAAAGAAGAAAGAAAGAAAAGAAAGAAAAGGAAATTATTAAAATAAAAAATTATTAAAAAGTAATAAAGAAGAAAGAAAGAAGAGAGCAATCAAACCAATAAACAAATCCACCAATGATAACAAGCACTAAAAGCCATACTAAAAAAAAAAAAAAACAAAAACGGACAGACAGAATTCTAAGACAAATGGTAAAAGCAAAGCTATACAGACAAAATCACACAAAGAAGCATACACATACACACTTACAAAAAGTGAAAAAGGAAAAAGGAAAAATATATACATATCTATATTCTTTTTAAAAAAAGCAACCAAATCTATAAAGAAATCTACCAATGATAGCAATCTCTAAATAGTAAGCTAAGATAAACATAAAACCAGAAACAAATTAAATGCAGAAAGCAAACCCCTAGTCTACAGTTGCTCTCAAAGTCCACCGTCTCAATTTTGGAATGACTCGTTGTCTATTCATGTATTCCACAGATGCAGGGTACATCAAGTTGGTTGTGGAGATTTAATCTGCTGCTCCTGAGGCTGCTGGGAGAGATTTCCCTTTCTCTTCTTTGTTCTCACAGCTGCTGGGGTTCAGCTTTGTATTTGGCCCTGCCTCTCCGTGTAGGTCACCTGAGAGCATCTGTTCTTTGCTCAGACAGGACAAGGTTAAAAGAGCAGCTGATTAGGGGGCTCTGGCTAACTGAGGCTGGGGGAAGGGAGGGGTAGGGGATGCAGGGCAAGTCTGCGGTGGCAGATGTCAATGTGACATTGCCCCAGCCTGAGGCACACTGTGTGCTCTCCTGGGGAAGTTGTCCCTGTATCACAGAACCCTGGCAGTGGCAGGCTTCACAGCCTCCTGGGAGCGGAGGTATGGATAGTGGTCTGTACTTGCACACAGGCTTCTTGGTGGCTGCAGCAGCAGTCTTAGCGTCTCATGCCCGTCTCTGGTGTCCGCGCTGATAGCCATGGCTCGCGCCTGTCTCTGGAGCTCGTTTAGGCAGTGCTCTGAATCCTCTCTCCTCCTGCACGCCGAAACAATGGTTTCTTGCCTCTTAGGCAATTCTAGGCTTTTTCCTGGACTCTCTCCCGGCTAGCTGTGACGCACTAGCCCCCTTCAGGCTATGTTCACATGGCCAACTCCAGTCCTCTCCCTGGGATCCGACCTCCAAAGCCGGAGCCTCAGCTCCCAGCCCCCACCTGCCCCGGCGGGTGAGCAGACAAGCCTCTCAGGCTGGTGAGTGCTGGTCAGCACCGATCCTCTGTGCAGGAATCTCTCCACTTTGCCCTCTGCACCCCTGTTGCCACACTCTCCTCTGTCGCTCCAAACTTTCCACCCCTGCCACCCCCCGTCTCCACCCATGAAGGGGCTTCTAGTGTGTGGAAACCTTTCCTCCTTCACGACTCCCTCCCACTGGTGCAGGTCCCGTCCCTATCTTTTGTCTCTGTTTATTCTTTTTTCTTTTGCCCTACCCAGGTACGTGGGGAGTTTCTTGCCTTTTGGGAAGCCTGAGGTCTTCTGTCAGCATTCAGTAGGTGTTCTGTAGGAGCTGTTTCACATGTAGATGTGTTTCTGATGTATTTATGGGGATGAAGGTGACCTCCACGTCTTACTCCTCTGCCATCTTGAAGGTCTCTCCAGGCTTTTCTTCTTTTTTAGGCTGAATAGTATTTCACAGTATATATATATATATATATAAATATAAATAAATATATATATATACACACAATGAATACTCTTATATTTAATTAATATAATTACTATACTTAATATTGATTATTATAATTAATATTAATAATTATATTAATATATATAGTCCACATATTTTTTATCTATTCATTTGTCAATGGACACTTAGGTTGTTTCAATGTGTTGGCCTTTGTAAATAATGCTTCAATGAACGTGGGAGTGCAGATATCTTTTTGAAATAGTGATTTTGTTTCCTTTGGATAAATACCCAGAAGTGGAATTGCTGGATCATATGGTGGTTCTATTTTTAGTTTTTTTGAGGAATTTCCATACTGTTTTCCATAGTGCCTGTAACCAATTTACATTCCCACCAACAGTGCATGAGGATTTCTTTTCCTCTACATCCTTGCTAACACTTGCTATTTATAGTCTTTTTTTTTTTTTTTTTTTTTTTTTTTTTGCAGTACGCGGGCCTCTCACTGTTGCGGCCTCTCCCACTGTGGAGCAAAGGCTCCGGACGTGCAGGCTCAGCAGCCATGGCTCACGGGCCCAGCCACTCCGCAGCATGTGGGATCTTCCCAGACCAGGGCACAAACCCATGTCACCTGCATCGGCAGGAGGACTCTCAACCACTGCGCCACCAGGGAAGCCCCTATGTGTAGTCTTTTTGATGATAGCCACTCTGACGGGTGTGAGGTGATATCTCATTGTGGTTTTGATTTGCATTTCTCTAATGATTAGTGATACTAAGCACATTTTCATGTACCTGTTAGCCATCCACAAGTCTTTTGTGGGAAAAAAAGTCTATTCAGTCCCTCTGCCCATTTTTTAATTGAATAGGTTTTTTGGTTTGTTTTGTATTCCTTTTGCGTTTGTTTGTTTGTTTGTTTGTTTGTTTGTTTGTTTGCTATTGAGTAGTGTGAATTCTTTACATATTTTGGATATTAACTCCTTATCAGATATATGATTGATAATTGATAGTCTGGAAAGCTGAATTTGGACAATCAGAGCCGTTGTAGGATCAGAGTCCAGGGAGTGACCCAGTCAGCTTCAGAGGATGTTAGTCTGTCAGGCTGCTTAGCATGGGTGGGAGAAGACACAGCTGGCAGGTGACAAGAGCAGCTGGGAGGCCATGGCAGAACCGCAGGATGGAGTAGTGAGAGGCAGTGAACAGAATCCAGGCCTTGAAGGGCTACAGGGCTGGCAGATTCTAGCTGCGTGGTGTTGGGCAAGACACTTGACTTTTCTGGACCTTTTTGTGTCTGTAAAATAGAGACTCAAGTCTACGTTTTAGGATACTTGCTAGAATTGAAAATATCTGTCATGTGCCCAAAACTGTGCTAAGTGATTTACTCATACATGTGTCACACTCAGGGTTGCAGTGAGTTGTATTGCCCCCATGAAGTAGGTATTGTTATTAACCTCATTTAACAGAAGAGGAAACGGAGGCTTAGAGACTTAGAAACCTACTCAAGCAAGCAACTGGTAAGTCATCAGTCTAGGTCATGTCTGGAGATGTCACACTCCCAGACCTTGCTCTTAAAGTGAACTGAGGAAGTTTCATGGGAAATGGGAAGAAGACTCATATGGCAAAGCATCAGGAGAGAGAAACGACAGTACTGGTAGAGATTTCACAGGAGAGAACTTAAAGCTAATTGCACAGCCTCCCACTTCTACTGCAAGATTGTTGGTGCCTCTGATAGAAATAATGGTTTTAGGCAGAAGAAGTGTCAAGTTGGGATCTGTATACAACTGAAAATATGGTACTGGAAAGTGTAGACTAGGCAACACGAGAAAACAGAATTGACTAGTGCCCTACTTAGTGAGCTTTGAAGCCTGACTAATTCAAGAGAAAATTTATGTTGAAATATTCATTGCTCCATTCATTGGCTCATTGACTGTGTGTATGTTAGATATCTATTGTGCAGTAACAAATCATCCAAAACTTAGTGACTTAAAACATCAATGATGATTCTTTTAATCTCTCATGGTTTTGGTGGGTTAGGATTTGAGAACCGCTCAGGTGGGCAGTTCTGGCTCAGAGTCTTTCTCAAGGTAACATTCAGTGTCAGTGAGTGCTTCATCCTCTGAAGGCTCTGCTGGGGCTGGAGCATCCACCCTCAAGGTGGCTTACTCACATAGTTGTCAGGTATGACTACTCACAGGGCTGTCACATGCTGGTTGGGGACTGAGGCCTCAATGCCTTTCCATGTGGGCCTTTCCAGACTGAGCATCCTGATGGCATGGCAGTTAGCTTCCCCTAGAATGAGTAATCTGAGATAAAGTTGGGAACTGCAATGTCTTTTATGGCTTAGGTTCAAAAGTCACACAACACTTGCCCTGAAGCAGTGTGGGAGGAGAGGACCCAAGGCACAGATATCAGGGCGTGAGAATCATTGGTGTCCATCTTGGAAGCTGGCAATCATAAGATGATTCAGTCATTGATTGAGCACCCAGTACAAACTAGATGCTGTGCTGTCTGCTGGGGGTACAGTGACCGGGATAGACAAGACATCTGCTTTCATGGAGCTGACATTCTGGTGGGGGATATGGAGCGTAACCAAGTAGTTTTTTTTTTTTTTCAATTTTAGATTGTACTAGTGCTATAGGGAAGTAAACAGAGTGATGAGTGTAGCCAGGGGAGGTTACTCTTAATAGTGCAGTCAGGGAAAACCTCTATGCAGTTTTCACTGAGCCCTGAAAAATAAGAAAAAATCATGTAAAGAGCATTTCAGGAAAAAGGAATAGTAAGTGCTGAAGTCTGAAAGCTGGAAAGGGCTTGGCATGTTTGAGGAACAGAAAGGAGGCCAGTGTAGTTTGGTGGGTAGTCAGTGAGGGTGAGAGTGGTAAGATGTTTGGATTCTATTCTAAGAACAATGGAAAGACTTGGAATAATTTTGAACAGAGGAGTGGCATATCATTTGTATTATAAAAAGATCAGTCTGCCTGCTATTAAGACACTGCTTGGAGAGGAACAAGAGGGAGGGCTTGTAGACCAGTGAGGAAACTGTTTAGTAGTTGAGACCAGAGGTGATGATGGTTCAGACCAGCAGGGAAGATGAAAAGGAATAAAGGGGTTCCAGAAATATTTTGGAGCTGACATCAATTGAACTCACTGATAGATTTGATGTCAAGCACATTTTCATTCATTCATACATATTCCTTCAGTAACTAATTTGAGAGCCTAACTATATGCCAATCAGTGTGCAACGTTTCATCAACACCATGTGAAGCAGAAATAGACACGAAGTTTCTACATTCAACGAGCTTCAGTGGGGAACCAACATAGAAATAAGCATAAAATTTCACCTGTCATAAATCCTTTGAAGCAGAATTTATGTGGTGCTATAGGAGCATATAACAGGTCAGAGAAATGCTAAGTTGAGAGCTGAAAGATGAGCTAAAAGTTAACTAGACAAGGAACAGGGGAAGAACTTCACAGAGAGTGCAGCATATGCAAAGGCACTGTGGTAAGAGCATGACATGTTTGAAGAACTAAAAAAAAAAAAAAATGAGTGTGTTGGAGGCCAGAAGTCAAGAAGGATATGGCTAAAGAGATGACAAGGTCAGAACAAGGAGGGCTTTACTGGAGGGGTGGGATAGGGAGGGTGGGAGGGAGACGCAAAAGGGAGGGGATATGGGAACATATGTATATGTATAACTGATTAAATTTGTTATAAAGCAAAAATAAAAAAATAAAAGAACAAGAAGGGCTTTACAGGCCATTTTCAGGTTTGGGGCCTCTAGCCTGAGATTAATGGGAAAATTTTGAAAAGTTTTAAAGAGGGTGGAGGTGACACGATTAAAATTGCATTTTGAAAAGATTACTCCAACTGTGAGGAAGAAAAAGGGGGTGGACTGGGAAGTAGAGTAGGGCAAAGATTGAATACAAAGGGTCAGGAGGCAATTGCAGGGGTTAGGCTGATGGTTTTTAACCTCAGCTACATCACTTTTAAAAATCCAGATGCCCAGGATATACCCAATACCAATTCAGTCAGAATCTCCTGGTGGGAGGAAGAAGGTCCCAGGCATCAATAATTTATAAAACTTCCAGATAATTCCATTGTGCAGCCAAGTTAGGAACCAGTGCTTTAGACAACTGATGATGGGAGGTAGTGATACCGACCAGGGTTCTTGGCCTTCCCCAATCAGTAGAAATTGACTAGAGGCCAGACAAGAAATTCAGTCAAGGTTTTATTGGGGCTCCTGTGCCAGCCAGCCACAGGAGGGACCAAAAACAAGTAACACATTCCCTTGTTGGTTCCCCAGCGGGGTGCGCAAACTAGTTCCTTATATGGGGTGAGGGTAGGGGTGTGTCCACGGGGGCTGGACGTGTGGCTTAGGTGTTTTTCCCGCCCCTTTGTTGGTGGTGTGTGCAGGGGTCATGTGCAATACCCTGCTTTTGCTCTCGGCTCTTCAGAAGTGGCAGTTGGATTTTTTTTGGTCTCTTTGTATCTTGTTGTCCATAATTTGCCCCAACTGTGCCTGCACATAGTTATTTTTCGTCCCTTATAGTTCCTTTGTATTTTGTTGCTTGAGGAGAAGTTCATCAGGGTGCAAGCACTGCAGCAAAGGGTCCCGGGTTCCAGCCTGTCTCACTTCCCCCTGAGAGACTCTACACCCTTATTCTTTTTTTAAAAAAAATAAATTTATTTATTTTATTTATTTATTTTTGGCTGCACTGGGTCTTCATCACTGGGTGCGGGCTTTCTCCAGCTGCAGCGAGCAGGGGCTACTCTTCATGGCAGTGGGCGGGCTTCTCACTGCAGTGGATTCTCTTGTTGCGGAGCACGGGCTCTAGGCGGGGGATTCAGTAGTTGTGGCTCATGGGATCTAGAGTGCAGGCTCAGTAGTTGTGGCTCACGGGCTTAGTTGCTCCGCGGCATGTGGGATCTTCCCTGACCAGGGCTCAAATCCATGTCCCCTGCATTGGCAGGCAGATTCTTAACCACTGCGCCACGAGAGAAACCCTACACCTTTATTCTTAAGGGGTAAGGGGCCGAAGTTCTCTTCTTCTGAAATTTCTTCCTGCTGGACAGGGGCTGCAAACCCTAGCCTACCCTAGAGGTGTATGAGTCCCTCGCTGACTGTCCCAAGGACCTGTAGGGACCTGGGCCACTCTCTGCTGGAATGGTTTGAATTCCTTGAGCCATCATGAGACTTACTTCAAACTGTTGGAGCCTAGAAGACACAAATTTAACCAAAAGTTTAAACAAACCAGGGCTAAAAAGGAGGAGAACAACAATAGCCATTAAAGGGTTTAGAAAGGAAAGGAACCAGGTTAACTTTGGGAGGGTTTCCTTAACTGTTGACGACACAGGGGAGGCTATGTCATCCCTGCCAAGAAGCCATTCTGTTTGGGTGTATACTTTGTTAACCTCAGGGTTAAAGTTTAACACGTTGCTCTATTTTTAGAATGGAAGTTCTGGACCTGTTGGTCCCAGGTCTCCTTCTTGAACCAAAAATTCTTAGTCACAGGTTTACAACAGCAGGGAAGACAATGGAGTAGTAGATAAAATATAGTATAAATCAGTATGACTGAAAAGAAAAGGGTTATGAGAAAATGAAAACCTCCTGCCAGAAAGTTTTTTATACCCTGTGGAATCCAAGAGAACTAAGTAGATAAGCAGTTTTCAATTTCCCCGCCCATATTGAATAGCAAGAATTGGTGATTAATTGTCTGCTGAACCCAGGTGGCTTGTTGTCGAATTTTCTCAATGTTGGTTTCTACCTGGGAAGAGGTGTTGACATATGTGCAAAACAAGTATTGGCAATTGCACATACCCCTCTTTGTTCTGCCAATAGATGATCGAGGGCCAATCAGTTGTCAAGTACCACCTTGGACAGGAACTCTAGATCCCTCTCCAGATGGAGAGAATCATGTAGTCCTTTAATAATTCTCCACTGCTCAGAAAGGGGTATGAGCAGTTTCTCATGTATGTGTCACTAGCCATCTGTTCTCTTAGTTCTCCCTTTGTCTCCTGCCCTGGTCTCCTTAGAAGTTGAGTATCTAGGTTTAACGTTAGAAGGGGTAAGGGATGGGATTAAAGCCATTTCTATTCTGGGCATCAGGGCTGTTGCTATGCCTCCCAATCTGCCCTTTTGTTCCCTTGGGTAATTTGAGATATTTTCCTTTTGGTGCCCACAGCAGTGAATGACTGCTACTAGTTTTGGTTTTGAGCCACTTCTATGAGATGTAAAATCTCAGCTCCATATTTCACAGGGGGGTTTTTGCATTTAAAAGTCCTCTTCTTTCCAGATAGCTGCCTAGACATGTAAAACAAGGAAGGCATACTTTGAGTCTGTATATATGTTTATAATTTTTCCTTCCCCTAAGGTTAAGGATCAAGTTAGTTCTATTACCTCAGCCCTCTGGGCTGAATTGTTAGGTGGCAAAGGTTTTGCTTCTGTAACACTATAAGCACTCGCAATAGCATACCCTGTCCTACTGACTCCATCTTTAATGAAACTACTGCCATCAGTAAATCATGCTTTCTCAGGGTTTTCTATGGCCTGGATTGTTAGATCAGGCCTACAGGCATAAACCAGGTCAAGGGTCTTAAGGCAGGAAAGTGTTATTTCTGGGCTTTCTGCGGGCATCAGAGTAGCCGGGTTGAGGGTGTGGCAACTTTTGAGAGTTATCTCTGGGGAGAGTAAGGCCTGGTACTTAGTAAGGTGGCCTCCAGTTAGCCAATGATGGCCTTTAATCTCCAGAATCCCTTGTACTTGATGAGGGGTCTGGACTTCCAGCGGCTGTCCAACGGTAAGCTTGCTAGCTTCTTCCACTAATAAAGCAGTGGCAGCTACCACCCAGAGGCAGCCAGGCCAACCTCGGGCCACGGAATCTAGTTGCTTGGAAACATAGCCTATAGGCTGAGGAGCTTCTCCTAGCTTTTGTACAAGGAGCCCCCAGAGCTGTCCCCTGCTTTTCAGCTATGTACAAGGTAAATGGCTTTTTTAAATTAGGGAGACCCAGAGCAGGATCTCTGGTGAGGGCTTGTTTGATATTATTAAAAGCCTTTTCTTGTTTCCCCCATCCAAAGTAATGGTTCTGTATCTGGGCCTTTAGTGGCTTCATATAGAGGCTTAGCCATTAGTCCAAATCCTGGAATCCAAATTCTGCAAAATCCTGCCATGCCTAAGAAAGTACGAAGATTTTTTTTTGTCTTTGCAACACTTAAGCCTAATATAGCTTGTTTTCTATCTGGAGATAACTGTTTACTTCCAGGGTTTATAATATATCCCAGATATTTAACTTGTTGTTGTTTTGAAATTTGTGCCTTTTTTCTGGGATATCCTGTAACCCCAGGCCCCAAGGAAATTAAGGACTTCTATGGTATTCTGATCTGAGGCCTCCATGGTGTGGCTGCATATTAATATATCATCCACATACTGTAGAATAGCCTCTTCTTTTAGGTGTATTTCCCTTAGTTCTTTTCCTAGGGCTTGGGTGAACAATTGTGGACTGTCCCAAAACCCCTGAGGCAATACTGTCCAGGTATATTGTTGCATTTGGCCCAAGTGAGGGTTAGTCCACTTGAAGGCAAACAGAACATGTAATGAGGGATGAACTGGGATGCAAAAGAAGGCATCCTTGAGGTCAAGCACAGTAAACCATTTGGCATCTCCAGGTTTCTGGACTATGTATTGTAAAGATTGTCTACAAAGGGATGTATAGGGACCACTGTATCATTTACTGCTCTAAGGTCTTGTGCCATTCAATATTCCCCATTTGCTTAACAATTGGCAGAATAGGGGTTTTGCATGGAGGCTGACAGGGCACTAAGAGGCCATGTTTTAAGAATTTATTTATGAGGGGTTGCAAACCCTTTTTTGCTTCCAACTTTATGTGATACTTTCTCTTGTTAGGATGAGCGACTTCTGGCTTAAGGCTAATTTTTATAGGTTGGGCATTTATAGCCTTCCCAGGGATTCCTTTGTCCCAAACTGCAGGGTTTAGTGTAGAATATGGCTGGGAATAGACCCCTGTTCTTCCAGCTGATTTTTCTTAGAGTCAAGAAAAGGGGCTGCTTGGGGTCTCCTAATTGTAATATGGCTCCAAGGAAGGCCAGAAGGTCTCTCCGCTGTAGTGGGGTAGGACACTCAAGCCCAGCTGAAAAGCTGTGTGAGATCAAATGCTGTTCACATTGGCAAGTGAGAGGCCCAGTAAAGTAATGGGTGTGAGGCTTTCTGTCAACACCAGTCACTGTACGGCTTTTAGAGAAGAGAAGCCCAGTGTGAGAGATCAGGACAGAGTAAGTGGCTCCCGTATCAATTAAAAAATTGATTTTCTTACCTGCCATGTTAAGGACCACCAGGGCTCCTCAAAGGAGATAGACATCTTGTGAAGGGGAGCTGCCAGAACCCCCGGGCCACCTCAGTCATCCAGCATGGCCGTATTGGGAGTGGGAGTCCCCCCTTCGCCTTTGGGATAGGGGAAAGTCTCACTGCCAATGACCTGTTTGTTTACAGACTGTGCATGGACCAGGGGGCTTTTTTTTTTTGGCACTTTTGGGCCCAGTGGTCAGTTGACTTAAATTTGAAGTGTTCCCCCTTGCAGGATGGATGGTTAAACTTCCTTGGCCCCCTTAGGTTGCCTTGAGGTTACACAGCATGACAGACAGCAATAGCTATCAGCTTAGCATGAGCCCTGGCCTGCCTGTTTTCACCTTGGGTTCTCTCTTCCTCCTCAGCTTGATCTCGATTATTAAGTACCCCAAAGGCCACCTCTAGGAGTTGGGGCATAGGGGTTTGTGTGCCTAATTGTAACTTCTGGAGTTTCCACCTAATATCAGGAGCGTACTGGCTGATAAAATGTTGTCCCAGCAGGGATTGACCCTTGGGAATGGACAGCTCAATATTAGTAAATTTTCTAAAAGCCTCCATAAGCCTTCCCTGAAAGAGGGCTGGTTTTTCTTTTTCTTCTTGGGTCACTCTTTTAACCTTTTCATAGTTAACTGGCTTTTTGATACACTTTTTCATCCCTTCTAATACCCATTGGATCATGTGATTTCTGGCTTCTGTTCCCTCCCAGGAATTATCATTCTAATGGGGCTCCTGATTTGGGACTGCATCTCCTCCCATAACAAAAAGTTCGTGTTGGTCCTTGGCAAGCTGGTCAGTGCACCCCTGGGCTGCTGCCCAAATTATCTGTTTCTCCTCAGGGGTACAGCAAGTATATAGGACTACCTGATCATCCTTCCAAGTTAAATCAAAGGCCAGAGTTAGGGCCTGAAACCCTTCAGCAAACTTTGACTAGGGTCTTCAGAAAATCAGCCAGTCTCTGTTTGCATTGGGCTAAGTCAGTTAAAGAGAAGGGCACATGTACTCTGATTGTCCCTTCACCTTTTGCCACTTCCCTAAGAGGGCATATTTTTCCTGATCCTGGGTGCTAGGAAGTTCCACTGTGAGTTACCTCAGAGGGACTAGTCTCTCCTTTCTGGGGTGATGGAGGGTATAAAGAGACATAGGGAGGTGGAGTTTGGGGTTTGTCAGAGGGATCTGGAGAAGTAGGTGCCTCTGGGGAAGTAGGTGGCTCTGGAGAGGTAGGTGGCTCTGGAGAAGCAGTGGAGACTTGGTTTCCCCCCTGAGAACTGGGGAAGATTAGAAGGGGATCATCTAAAATGTTGAGAGTGTTTTCTGATTCCCCAGGCTTTTGATTACAGGAGCCACATAGAGCAGGGTTTTGGTAAAGGACCATGAAGGCTTGAACACAGGGAACCTCAGTTCATTTTCCCATCTTGCAACAGTAAAGATCCAATTGCAAGATGATATTGTAATTTAGAGACCCATTTTCAGGCCATTTTTATCCATCCCCACAACTTATATAAAGGCCAGGCAGTGTTACAGTAAAGTGTAAGTTTTCCCCTTTTTAGCCCATCTAGTTTTTAAAATTTCCAATTTTTAAGAATACATTCCAGAGGTGTTTCTTCTGGCTTAGAAGAGGATCCTTCCATGTTGAGTAACCTGCAACCAAGAAAAAGCACTCCTAGATATGAAGTCTGGTGTCCGGGAGACATTTTACCAGGAGGCCTTTGTCAGAAGGGGGTCGGAGTGTCTTCCAAATTCCCTTCTTACCTAATGGGATTTTGAGTGTCCTCTACTTTCCCAACAATTCCTAACCAGACATCTCTGGTCGACCCAGTCCCTCATGCAGGGGGTCAGTGCCAGCATGTTGCCAGGGCTCTCCTTGAGAGGAATCTGTTATCTATAAAGCTTATGTCCTATAACAAGTTTCCTTAGGTTGGGGTGTATTCCTCAAGAATGAGCATCTATAAAGCTTAGGATGTGGACTGATTGGAAGTGACCAGCCCAATAGGTAGTCTGTAACAAGGTCTGGGCTGCCAAGGCCTGGAGTGAAGGGGGTCCTAGAGGTGCAAAAAGGAACTCCTGGAGGAATTGGAGTTGGGCATAATGAAAAATGCTATGGGAGTCAGGACCTGAGGGCCTAGAGGTGGGAGTATTCCTACAGGGGATTTCTGGACATAGAGTAAGGTGAGAGACTTGACAGCAGAAGAACCCAAAACCCTTTCCCCTATCTGTTTGGTGGTTACGATAAAACTGGGGAGAGCCTGATGATTCCATTTGACACAGGCAACAGCAAATTTGGACAATGTTTCCCATGTAATTTAACATACCAATTGAACCCAATAGTTTAGGATGTCTCTTTGGGTTGCTCCAAGGGCCATTGGAAGCACCCCAAAGTTAGCTGGAGGTCAAAAGAACTTGATATTTGGGAAGTCTGTCAAAAATTTCAAAAAGTTTTAAAACACTCAATCAGATAGAATCATAGGTCACCATGAAAACATTATTCCTTGAGCTAAGTTGAAAGAAAAGATTGCAAAAGTAAATACAGATCACTTGAAGGCACAGAAACTCACACAATCTGTTATCAAAAGCAGCATTCCAGAAAAACTTTGCTCTCTTATGAGAGAAACCAAATCCAGTCTTGCATCTGCCTACTCTTAATAAAATCCATTTACCTAATTGAATTTAATCCAACCTTAGAAAATCCTGACCACATACAAAATTCTCTTCTCAGTGTTCCTTTTCCACAAACCTTCTGCAAATTTCTGTAGCCCTATTTTGTCCCTTATTTTTTCCCATTCAGAAACAACCAGCTCTAGGACAAAATCACGCTTTTTTCCTTTCAACAAAATATATTTTCACTCCTCATACCTTCTTTTCTGTATTCTACTTTTCTTAAGCCACCATGTACTGTCTTTTACATTAGCATTCTATAGATTGGTAGAGAACATCTCAAGGTGGCACCAAACATCTTTAGTTTCTCTCTCACAAGAAGACAAAAGTAGGTAAATTTAGACATGTTTAACAATTAATGTTCCAAAATTTTATCTTATCTGAAATGGCCTGGATATTCAATGAATTCTCAACATTTAACTTAATTTTGTTTCAAGTTACCAAAATTTGGAGAGACTATTTTAGATGGACATTGGCAAAACATAATTATTCCTATAGAGTTTAACAAAAAGCTCTTATCTCAGTTACATTTACTTAAAAGTTTAATCATAATGGGTTATTTTCCCTGTTGACAAATTTCATAACAGAAACAATATGTATTTATTGACTTTCAATAGCCCTAGGTACAATGAAAGTATGTACTTAATGTTGATGTCTCTAAAGACAGGTCTGTATTAATTAAAAATACAAGCTTAAGCTAGCTCTAATACCAAATATTAATTCAATATTAAATATTTCCCAGATCACACGAACCTGAAATGTATTCTAGTGAGCTTCTTTTATATTTCTGAGAATGTATATAAGCATCAATTTCTTTTAAGCAAATTAAATACAGCTCATTTACAAGTTAATTTTTACATAAAGACAGACAGAACCAGAGATCTCAGTTTTTCTGCTTGAATTTAAAATGCCTCTTTTTTTTTTTTTTCCTCAGTCTGGAGAACTACAGATGGATCAGGTAGTTCCTGAGAGCCCAGGCAGAATAGTTACATTGCAAAGGCAGAAGAGAGATTCAATCTCCTCTCCTTTTTTTTTCTTCTTTTTAAAATCCCACTAAGGGGCTTCCCTGGTGGCGCAGTGGTTGAGAGTCTACCTGCTGATGCAGGGGACACGGGTTCGTGTCCCGGTCTGGGAGGATCCCACATGCTGTGGAGCGGCTGGGCCTGTAGGCCGTGGCCACTAAGCCTGTGCGT
Source organism: Mesoplodon densirostris (assembly GCF_025265405.1). NCBI lineage: Eukaryota > Metazoa > Chordata > Mammalia > Artiodactyla > Ziphiidae > Mesoplodon > Mesoplodon densirostris. Next base: position 127,125,929 of record NC_082662.1, on the reverse strand, counting down.
CCGGAACCTGTGCTCCACAACGGGAGAGGCCACAACAGTGAGAGGCCCGCGTACAGAAAAAAAAAAAAAAAAATCCCACTAAGTAACCCAAGGCTGGAGTCTCAGGCCATGTGGCCAGTTTGTATTTCGAGGTTTAAGTGCTCCACCGTGCCCACAATGTCGGCAGAGACTTGCAGGAACAGTTGGACAGACAAAACTACATAAAACAAAGATACCAATGACAAACTTAAAGACACAAACAAGAAGTTTTCAGGATAAAGGGGACAGGAGTGCAGGTATAAGGATCAAGGGAGAGGTAAAGGAAGGAGGGACAGAAAAGACTGAAAATGAGAACGAGGCAGCAGGAAAATAAAGGCAAGAATACTGGGACAATAGGACTTGCAACCACTACATGATATGAGGTTTAAACCTCTATCACTCTCATAAATTCCCATCAGGGAGAGCCTGCTGGACCAGGATCTGCATGGTGTGAGGCGAGCCTCTCCCACCTCTCTGCTTGTCACCTGACAAGGCGAGCCGTTGCCGGCCAGAGGGAGCATGGTCTCACAAGCTGAGAGGAGTGACGCTGTAGCTGCCCGATGTCCACTCTCTCGGAAGCACAGGACAGAGAATCAGGAGAGGACAGAGAGAGGAGAAGTAGGGAGATATTAGGAGAGGGAAGAGGACAAGGGGGAGGGGAAAGCATTGTCTGAATGAGGGTCCTGAGACCCCCAGTGTCCAGGAAGGCAGACTTACCAAACGTAGTGATGCCAAAAAACAAGGTTCAGGCAGCCGCTTGTCACCCATGAGGAAGCTGAAGTTAGTGGTCCCGGAGGTGCCCAGGTCCTCTCCCCAACAGGGTACAACTGCCTCATGCTGGGTGCCACTAAGTTTGATACTGACCAGGGTTCTTGGCCTTCCCCAATCAATAGAAATTGACTAGAGGCCAGACAAGAAATTCAGGCAAGGCTTTATTGGGGCTCCTGCAGCGGTTGCAGGAGGGAGAAAAAACAAGTAACAGATTCCCTTGATGGTTCCCTGAGTGGGGGTGAATTGGCTCCTTATATGGGGTGAGGGTAGGTGTGTGTTCAGGGGTCAGGCCAGAGGAGTGGCTTAGGTGTTTTGCCCACTGCTTTGGTGGTGTTGTGTGCAGGGGTATGAGCAGAGCAAAAGCTCCCGACACCTTGTTTTTGCTTCTGGCTCCTTGGAAGTGGCAGTTGGGTTTTTTGGTTTTTTGGTCTTTTTGCATCTTTATATATATATATATGTATATATATATTTTTTTTGGCTGCATTGGGTTTTCGTTGCTGTGCACAGGCTTTCTCTAGTTATGGCGAGCAGGGGATACTCTTCATTGTGGTGCACGGGCTTCTCACTGCGGTGGCTTCTCTTGTTGCAGAGCATGGGCTCTAGGTGCGTGGGCTTCAGTAGTCGTGGCACGCAGGCTCAGTAGTTATGGCTCGTAGGCTCTAGAGCGCAGGCACAGTAGTTGTGGTGCACAGGCTTAGTTGCTCCATGGCATGTGGGATCTTCCTGGGCCAGGACTCGAACCCGTGTCCTGTGCACTGGCAGGTGGATTTAACCACTGCACCACCAGGGAAGTCCCAGTCTTTTTGTCCATAATTTAGCCTAACTGAGCATGCACACAGTTATTTTTAGTCCTTTATAGTTTCTTTGTATTTTGGTGCTGTAGGTTTGTCCAGGTGTAAGCAGTGCAGCACTGTAGCAAAGGGTCCTGGGTCCCCAGCCTGTCTCAGTAGCAGTACAGAGAGTTACATAGATTTGAGAGATACTTAGGTGGCAATTATTTTATAAACAACTATCAGGCAGGCAAAAGGCTGGTCTGCAAGAGACCTAACAGAGTTGTTACAAAGCTGAGCACTGATAGAGAAAGGAGCAGAGACTGAATAGTTTTTGTTTAATTCAAGAAACTGACTCCTCAAAGGAGTATTTGGGGGAAGGGCTTTTCACAGAATAAGATAAAGTAAATATTACATTGTTTATCAAGGAGTAAGGTTTTTTTATCTTATCCATTGACCAGTCTTTGTGATCAGATTTTAAGGGCAGAGCTTATATCTAGATTAGCAATGATTTGCATTTCATGTGCAGTTCTTCTCTCTTTTGGGAATAGTTGAAGAACAGATTATGTATAGATTATGATAGATCATGGTTATTGCCTAAGAAATTCTTCCTTAGTAAAATTCTTTCTCAGCACATACGGGTTCATTTATTTATTTAGGAAATATTTATTAAGGATTGACTATGTGCAAGACACAGTAGAAGAGATAAAGACTTCGTCCTCAGAGAATTTATAGCCTGGAAGGGTTAGATGGCCCCTCAGATGAAAATTGCCCTTGTTTTATGCACCCTGGTGCCAAATAATTCAAAAACCTCATTCTTCCAAAATAAAATATATTCTTTCAGTAGCAGTGTGACCCTTAGACTTTCTGACCTTCAGTTTTCTCATGTGCAAAAAGGATAAAAATAGTATCTACCTAATAGAATTGAGATACCCGTATAATTAAGCATTGTGCCTGTACATAACATTAAGAAACCTCCCAAAATGTTAGCTATTATTATTATTGATCAAGAATAAACATGTGCCATATTTGTTTAAAAAAAACCCTAATACACTGGAATTACATCTTATACTGTGATTAATTTCTAAAACCAGGGCATAATCATATATAATCAAGGTTATCCTTCAAAATTTCTTAAATTGCTCAAAGTGATAATATTAAATAAAACTAAATCATTAAAGTATTTGGAATACATGGGATTCTTCAGCAAGTTGGTTAAATGTTCTCTGTGGTTCTCAATTCTTCATTTTATTTTTCAGCAAGGAATTTCAAAGAAGTCATCACACACAAATCCACATGGACAATAATTTCACTTTGTCAAATGATAAAGAAATCTAAAAAATCATTTCACAGTTCTTTCCATAGTATTCCCCACCCACAAATCTGCATAGTATATTTCAGGCTTGATAGCATCCACTGTCTGTGGGCATATATACTAAGTGGAATGGCAGGAGAAATCCCCAAAAAAGGTTGCTGTGTGTTCTTAAAACATTTACTGTTGCATTTACCTGGTTAAATGTATATATAATTCAGCTCCATTATATTGATAATTCCCACAACAAGGATCACTAAGACTATTAAGTAGGATTCCTAACACTTCTAAACTTCATTAATATATTTCCCTGGAATATAATGCAATCCTCAAGAAAGTGAGAGTTACTATTTAATCCAACAGTAAGCTTTGAGAAGTCATATGGCTACTGACTACAGACAGGATCACGCTTAATTAAATTTGATTTTTAAAATCTTCCAGAGGGGGCCTCCCTGGTGGCGCAGTGGTTGGGAGTCCACCTGCCGGTGCAGGGGACGCGGGTTCGTGCCCCGGTCCGGGGGGATCCCACATGCCGCGGAGCAGCTGGGCCTGTGAGCCATGGCTGCTGGGCCTGCACGTCCGGAGCCTGTGCTCCGCCACGGGAGAGGCCACAACAGTGAGAGGCCCGCATACCGCAAAAAAAAAAAAAAAAAGAACAGGTGACAAGTCTTCTTAAGGCTGATCTTGATTCCCTGCCCTAGGCTGACCAACTTAATCTGAAAAGAATTTGCAACATGTAAATATTTTAGGATTGTAGCCATCTGGATATACACTTAAAAGTAGTTCTGTTACCATTATTTCAGTCTAAAAGAGCCACTTAAGAATGCCAAATGTTATTTTGTTCAAATGCCATGGTTAATTTAGTTTAAAAGCCTTTCTTTCAAAGCCACCTCTCTTCACAACAGTAATGCTCTGGCAGTGAATTAAGTGGTCTAGGATTCGATGAAACTGTGGCTAATTTCTGGTCCCAATCTGGAATGTAAAACAAATTAATGATTTATTTTAAGACTACTTAATTTTAACACACTGTCCTTTCAACAACAATTGTGTGCAATAACAAAATAAGGATTTAAGACAAAGGAATATATTTAAAAGATGTGGATAAAAAGGACTTAGAAAGTTATTTCTGTGGTTCAATCTCTGATTAAGAAACATATTATTGGGGCCTCCCTGGTGGCGCAAGTGGTTGAGAGTCCGCCTGCCGATGCAGGGGATACGGGTTCGTGCCCCGGTCTGGGAGGATCCCATATGCCGCGGAGCGGCTGGGCCCGTGAGCCATGGCCGCTGAGCCTGCGCGTCCAGAGCCTGCGCGTCTGGAGCCTGTGCTCCGCAACGGGGGAGGCCACAACAGTGAGAGGCCCGCATACCGCAAAAAAAAAAAAAAAAAAGAAACATATTATTGGATTATCCAAAATGTAAATAAAATGAAATAAATCATATAAATTTGCATTCTTACATTCTAATTCTAGACAACCCCCCCAACCCTTTAAGCCCTACATTATAAACAGGCCACTTTGTATCAAACTGCAGTTGTTACGTCCCTAAATTCATACCCAATGGAGTTCCCTCATGTCTTATAACCCCTTGTCTACAGTCACCGACAGTTCTGCTTATCTAAAGGTAAGGGTTCAAGGAGCTTGGGTTGAATACTGCAATACTGCATCTACACCTAATGAGCCAAAGTCTAGAATGTTTCAATAATAGCGATATAATAAAACTTTATCATGTACAGTTATATACCTTGTATTAGGTATTTTATTTACATTAACCCTAATATTCACAGTAATCCTCAGAGGCCCACTGATGTTATCACTGCCTCAAAGAGATTAATTAACTTGCCCAAGTTTACAGGACTCATGAGAGGAGGAACCACATTTGACCCAGGATTATGAGGCCCCAAAGTCCCTAATTTTTTTGTTGTTCTTTCCACCTTCCACAGCACTTCAACAGCATTTCAAGAAATAAACATTTCTTGATATTAAGAACGGGTAGGGCTTCCCTGGTGGCGCAGTGGTTGGGAGTCCGCCTGCAGATGCAGGGGATGCGGGTTTGTGCCCCGGCCCAGGAGGATCCTGCGTGCCACGGAGCGGCTGGGCCCGTGGGCCATGGTCGCTGGGCCTGTGCGTCCGGGGCCTGTGCTCCGCAACGCGAGAGGCCGCAGCAGTGAGAGGCCCGCGTACTGCAAAACAAAAATAAAACGGATAACATTTCATTTACCCAGAGAATATGGCTAGAAATGCCATCTCTGAAAGATTTTTTTTTCCAGTATTTTTTTTATTTTCCAGATTTTTGTCACCTGTTCTTAATGCCCCACTACCAGTCTTGTTGCTGGTGTTGGCAAACCATCTTACATTTAGTCCAGTGGTTTTATGTGGGACCAGGTAAGAATATAATTGCCTCCACCCAATAACTGCATCACTGTTGGAAAAAAAAAGCAGCAGCAGCATCTGAGGATGTAGCTAAGGAGGATTACTGGCATCACAGACCTGGAAGGTGATTTGGATGCAGAACCCCAGATATGACACAGGGCTGTAGTGAGATGTGGGGCTGGTAAAAAGAAAGATTAATTGAAAGTCTAGATACAGGAGTTAACATCCCTATCCTGACAAGAAGAAAGCCTGACGACTAGGCATCAACTCCCTGGGCAAAATGCTAGAGGTTCTCCTCTAAGAAATGAAATGATCCCAAAGTAAAGAATCCTACATTCTGTTCCCTAGGGACCCCCCAGCACAGTAGTTGGTTCTTTACTCAACACCCTAAAGTGAAGTCTACCAGTTAATAAACACCCCCCAAGAACACAGAGTTACATATATATATATATACACATGTATGTATATATATATATATATATCCACTGTCTTAGTCTTAGTTGTGAACAGCCAATCAAGGATCACCAGAGAGTTGAAAAAATACTACAACATGAAAGACAAAAACCAAAATAAACAAAACAAACAGAAGAAATTATCCCAGAGGAAAGGGAATTCAGGGAACAGAAAAGAACCTAAAACAAGCTAAAAAAAAATTGCTCTATCATTTGACAAGAGATGGGTCAAAATAATTAAATCCATAAACATGAAAAAGCAATCTTTCCAAAACTCTTGGAAATTAAGAATGATTGCTAAAAATTAAAAATTTGACAGGATTTAGAAAAAATTCTGAAATATTCTATAGAGAAGCGAAAAGCAAATAAAATGACTTAAAAAAAAAGACATAGAGTAACAAATCAGGTCCATCATCTAACTAGTAAGCATTCTAGAGACAGAACAACAACAACAAAAAAAAATTAAGAGTAGAGGGAATTATCAAAGAAACATTTTCACAGAGCTTAAGACCAGAAGCCTCCCAAATGAAAGCTCTGCTTATCTTTCTATTAGTTGTCATGTTCTTATCTGAGGCAGCCCTTTGTGTTTTAGGGATATGTGCTGAAATATTTTTTCCCAAGTTTTACTTTTGTTTTTTCAGTTTTTTGGGTTTTTTTCAAAAATTTTGTTCATAGTATTTTTAAAACTTTTAATTTGGTCAGATCTGTACGTTTTTCTTTAGGGTTTCCAAGTTTCTTGTTTTTCTTTAGAAGGCTCTAAGATTATATATTTTCCTATATTACTTTTATTACTTAAAACTTTTATAATTTAGATTTTTATTCTATTATAAATTTCTATTTTATATTGAGATTGTTTTGCTATCACTCTTTTTAATGTATTCTTTTCCCAGTGAAATGAAATGCCTATATTAAGTTCCCATATACGTTGCATCTATTTCTGGAATGCCTAGTCCACTTACCTTACGTATCTGTTCTTTCCCATGACAATATCACATACTCTGATTTTAGTAGCTTTATACTGTTTTAATATCCAGTGAGTAAAAACCTCCTCTCTCAACCCATTCCTTTCTCAAAAATATCTTAGGAATTCTTGCACATTCGTTTTTTCACCTAAGCTTCAGTATAATTTTGTCCAGTTACAAAGAACACCATGGCAATTCTGACTGGAATGGCATTAAATTCATATACTCATTTGTGAAGGACTGACATCTTCATTAACAATATTAATCAATTAACATATAAAACATATATACTAAATAGGTCCTCTCCCCACTGAAATATCTTGTTCTGTCATTCATTTCCCTTCTACGAAGTTTCACGATTCAGAGTTTTGTTTTCAGTGGTTGTTCCGTGCTCTCATTATGCCTCCTAAAGCATATGTATACATTTTGGCCTACATGGTTTGGTTGTTTGGCATCACCTTCCACCCAGTTTTTCTTGCCAACCTCATTAGCCTCAGCAGCCTCACCAGCCCCTCACTTACTTTGTTCAGTTGCTCAAACTTTCCAAATTATTTCCAGCCTCTGGGTCTTTGCATATGGACTACTTTGTACTTCGGCCACTTATCCTTTTGGACTGTTTAAATGTTATTTCTACTGAAGGCCTTCTCTGACCTTTTCCAAATTTAGGTTAGGTTCTCCTTCACAGCACTCTGGTTCTTTTCCATCCTGGCATATGTGTGTTTAGCATGCTGTCCTAACTACAATAAACTTTAGAAAGACTGTGTACTTGTCACCCACATACCTAATACCTGGCATATATACTTGCTCAACAAAGATTATTTTAATACAGTTGTCTATGATTTTAAAGACTGAACTGTATCTGAAGAACAGATCCTCTCAACCAGTTTAATCAGCAAACAGCTCACTTTTAAAGAGAAACAGGAGAATCACTCAAAATAGTCAAAAACATGTAAATGTGTATCAACATCAATAGGAAGGTTACACTCTTTTGGTACAAAAATAAGACCACTCCTGACTTGAAGAGAGGGTTCTTTACATTTGCTTCTGAACCATTACTAAAAATGTGTCAATAATGCAATGCTTATAGCCAAGATAATGCACTTTAAAAACTAATTGTTAATAAAAATATATCTAGTGAAGATAAAAGACATTTAGATCCTTTCAAAGATTCTATTTTTGTTCTCTCCTCACCTTACCCCCAGACTATAAAGATAAAACTCTTTCTTACATATACTAGTCATATTACTATTACTTCTCTCATCAGAACAAAAATACAATACACAAAACATACTAGAAATAGTTGGTTCTTTTTAATCAGCTATTGATGGTATAATAAAATAAATTTAAGTGGCACCTAATTTAAACATTTAAAATAGTTCATTGAAGGATAATCTACAACACAATATGTTAAGCCAAATAGTCAAAATAACACCTCTTTTTTTTTTCAAGAAGAAATAAAGGCATGATCAACATTACGATCAACAAATTGGGTTCATTTGGACACTTATAGATGACTTTGTAGGCATGTTGGCAGGCACGATGTTGAAATACAATCCACTTGACTTATAAATAATGGTAAGATAAAAAAAAGAAAGCTATACATTTCAGAATTCTCTGAAATTAAAGAAAAATATCCACCAAATATCACAACAGATCTTTTAATGACTAATTTTTTTTAACATTACAATTGCTGTTTTAGGGGACACTTTTTCTCTTTGAACATTTAACTAAATGTTCAATGTGTTAAATAATTTACAGAGAGAAATAAGTTTTGTGTTCTGTACAAATTAAAGGACCCATGAATATAACCCCTTCCCACCACCAAAGCTCAAATTTGCAATGGTCTCAGCAGAAAATAAACAGTTCACAATTTAAACAGAAGTTATAGCATTACAAACGTTTACAGGACTCCTCTCTTATTTTTTTTGAACAACAAAGATTACAATGACAGAACTGAATGATCAGACTGTAAAAATATTTGTGCAAAACTGCATTAATTGTTCTTACCATTCAATAGAGGTAAAACCTATGAACACACAATAACAATAATGAAGAAAAACTACATTGAAAGTAATTCTGTTAGATTTCAAACAACATGGATCATAGTATTACTAAACATTAAAAGAAAATGTGGCACCATGAGCAGCAGAAGCAACAAATGATTCGGCAATTATGCCAGCTAAGGAAGCTGACGCTGGAAAATGCCGAAGTGCATCTCCACACCAGCCATCCAACTTACAAGACTGGAAGCAACTGTAGGGTTTAAAACTCACTTCAGTGTCTTTATTCTTGAAATTTGTAGATCACAAATGAAATATTTAAGAAAGTCCTTTCCCCCCTCTCAAGGAGTGTTTCTTGCATCACTTGGAAATCCTTAAAAGAGTTGAATCATAGACTCTCTGGATTTACCTACACCAATCCATTTAACTGGGAGAGGAAAAAAAATGGTATAAGAATAGTATTAATTCATTTATAACATTCAATTTTTGAGATTAAAAGATCCCACACTTTTCTCAATGTCACCATTTAACTTTTCCCCACTGTGTCTTTTGCTATCTTTTTTTCTCTATTAGCAGATTATGCCAATTTCTAAACAGAATGTGCAGTCAACATTCAGCACGGGTAGTTTGCCTTACTATTTCCTGTTTTCATCACACAATATTTACAACTATTCCATTCCTAAAGATTAGTATAGTAAAATACTGGCCCAAACCAGCAGAGACCTAAAGAACCTAAAGGTTCTTTAATCAGAGACCTAACTTGATTAAAGAACCTTTCATCAAGTTCCTAATTAACTAGAAAAGATAAGCATCTTTGATAAATGGATCATACTAAGAGGACACTGAAGTACCACTCTAACTTTCATATCTCACAAAAAGTGAAATATCTGGAAAAGAATACTGTTTTAACTTGCACAGCCTGAGAACTTGGCTACTGTACCAGTCTAGGGGAATCTCTAATTGTCTGCACCACATGGGTAAAACTTTATGGCATTTTACAGATGTCATTGTTAAATTCATTGTTGTTTATATTTCAAAAGATGTTGACTAAGTGCAGTGAGCAAACATGCTTACAAGATTTGATCTCAAGCTGGGAAACACAGCTAGCAATACGGAAAAACATGATTCATGTTTGGAGATGAACCACAAATATAACGAACAATACAAAATCAGATTAAGTGCATAACAGATTTTATACAGAGGATACTTCCCACTCACTTCACTTTTTGTCTCTGAAATCTCTAACAGTGCATAAAAAAGGAAAGAAGCAATGTTTTAAAAGAAAGATTTCACATAATTAGTCATAGCCATAACTTGGTTATGCCTAACTTCTTGGCCAGCTTACATTTGTTTTTTAATAAAGAGTTTTATCCTTTATTCTTATATTTTTTAAAATTGGATTTCCTATTTTCTGTACCTATTATTTCCTAATATCTGGTCAAGAAACTCCCCCAACTCTCAAGGGTGGCTTAACCCGAAATGAAAAATACCAAAAACCATTTTTGGTGGTGGTAAAGACACAAAGGATTTGTTATTAAGAGGGAGAAAGGAATAAGAATCAATGTCAGAGGGTAAAAAACAGACTAACAGAGAATTAAAAGCAGGGTCAAAAAGGGCGAGAGGTAATCTCTTATCTTCAGGCATATGAAGGATTAGAGAAAGATGATTATATTTACTCTAGGGAATAAAATTATTTTATATTTCCTGGGCATTTGTGCAAATCGTGAGCACTCTATAAAGTAATAATCTGTTTTTTATCCTATTTCAAAAGTAGACAGTTAAGTCAAAAGTAGAAAAAGATACTTCTTCATAAAATATTTATATTTACCTGGAATTTGAAGCTCATCTTCAATAAATCGAACGTAATTTTGTGCATTAATAGGTAGTTCTTTAAAAGTCCTTGCATTTGATATGTCTGTGTTCCATCCTGGGAGAGTCTTATATTGAACTTCAACTTTATTTAAGACTTCTTGGTTTGCTGAACATTAAAGGAATAAGTATATTTGTCCATGGTGTACACTGCTTATTGTCAAACAACTTTTTGATATATTATAGGTTCACAATCTCTTATACTTAGAGCCAGATACCTTTTGGAATTTAGAATTTTTCAGAATTTAGGAAGGTAAAACAGTGCACCATCTAGTATTTTATAATTAAACATATTTCTGCAGCAACAGGATTATTCACTCTAAGTGGGTAGATTATTAGTTCTAATAACATCAGTTCAAGTCAGGTTTTGCCATCAAATAGTTTTGGTGCCAAATTCACAACTTTCCACTTTTAGAGCTTTTTAGATTTCCACACTATGGATTAGGGATTGTGGATCTGTATAATGGCAGCAATCTCACAGAAAGAAGGTTTGCATATTTGCTGTCACCTGGGAAATCTATTGTTTTTGTGAACGTATACACAGGCTTTGCTGGAAATTTTCTTCACTATCTCACCTAACCAGTTTCTCTGTATTCCCTAATAGAAACCGAAAGGGTGCTAAAACAAGAACAGTTTCTTTGACTAGAGACAGTATGGTGGATGCTATGGTACACTGTCCAGATTTCCCTCTTCAGGATTCAGACACTCACTCCCCAGCTATGGGAGTACTGCCTGCTGAGAACTCACAGTTCAGAATCTCCCCAGCTGTCTCCCTGGAGCAGCCCATATCCAGTGACTTGTCAGTGTGGGGATACAAAAGACCTGAGTACTTACCTTAATTAGGGACCACTCTGAAAAACTATTCTAGCCCCAGAGCTCCCCTATGGGATCAGCTAAGGGCTTTTCATGGAACTTCTTTGCAGTTCAACTTCTCCCTCTGCCTAATCCCGCTTCTTCTCTCACTCCCTTACAGATGTTGTTGCTCAGAGCACTTGCAAACAAACTATCTACATGTACATCTCTATATCAGAGAGTCTGTTCCCCAGGGAACCAAAAGTAAGACAGTTGGTGCCAGGAGTGGTATAAGGAAGAAGGCTCTAAAATGGGATCGGATCTTGAAGCTGGATCATTGGCTAGCTGGCTGGCAATGAGGAGGATCACTAGTGGTAGACAGAGTACAGATAATCTCCGGCATGTTATAGTAGTGCAACTGTTAAAACTTTCATGGGAGGTGAACTGGGATGCCACGGTAGGAAGTAAAGCACTCGCAACACCTGAAGCATTGAGAAATGAGCACAATGGAACAACGGAATTGAACGGCTCTAGATGAATGCCATTCATGAATTGGAGAAACACAATGAAAGAATAATGAAAACACCTAGAGAGAATCTCATCTCCTATAGCAGAGAGCAGGAAAAGCTGAGGATCAGGCTTAGGACTCAATCATACAGACAGCAGAGCTCCAGAGAAAGCTGAATTCTCAAATCCAGCAAATCTGCTATGACAAGGCCAGATCCTGTTTGAGAAAAAAGTGGGACCCTGAGACTTTGGATGAGACATCCGGGTTGAATCCCTAGATTCGCCGATGGCCTGCAGAATGGCCTACTACTTTCTGTTAAAGACGAAGGCTTCCCTTTGCTTGAGGATGATGCAGAAGCCTCTGCCTTGCAAGGCAGCTTGGGGCCCTGTCAGGGCCTACCTCTATCTCCCCTCCTGACCAGCAGACAATATCTAGGGTCAAGGTACAACATAAGTTGGCCAAGGATGCACGGGGCCTGCTAAAGGAGGAGAGGGGCTACATTCTGAAGGATCTGTAGGACTGAGCCAGCATTTACCAGCAGGAGCCAAAGAAGTATGTATGGAACTGGATCTTAAAGGTACTGGATCAAGGGGTCCTGCAGTTGGTGGAATAAAAAGTTTAGTAAGAGAGTATATTGATATGGAAGTTCTCTCCTATGATCCATGATACAAACGTGATGGAAACATACTGCTAGGAATGTTCTTGGACGCTTAGAGAAAGTGATGAACCATACTAAGTCAGAACTGTTTGTGATAGATGATAGAAGAAGGAATCAGAAGACTCAGTGGGGCTTCTCCTTCCAGCCATGATGGAGTACATGGTTCTAGACGAACTTTTCCAGCATAAATAACTGTAAAACTGGACAAAATATATGACAACTCTTTCCAGGCAGTGGTCAATAAGCAGCACAAACTGTGGTTTCTGAGAGAAAGAAAACTCGTAAGCAATTCCCGAAACTACTCAACTCTCTGCCTAGGGACAATTTCCTGATCAATGAAAGTCAGGACCCTGGAGTCAGTAGAGAATGGTGGTCCCACTGACGTGAGAAGGAAGATATCCGATTTCAGGGAAGCTGAAGTAGCTAGAATCATCAAGGTTAAGTGTCAGACAGGAGGGAGCTATACAGACAGAGAGGGTACCTCCCCCAGAAGTCTGTGTGAAAGTCCTGTGGCTAAAGTTCAACCATACATGCAAAGAATGGGACCGTGGGAGGCTTACCAGATAGCAGTTGTCACATAGTTGAGTGGGACAAAGATTCTAGAGGTCAAGCAGTGCTGGTAAAAGGGAAGGAACAGGGTACACTGGAGCTCCAGCACTGCCAGATTGGAGAGATCTCTTTATACCTTGTTAACTCTCCTGGCATCCAGCTGAGACAACCGAAAGGCTGTTCATTAAAAGTAAAAACCATACTTTAGATTGAAATCTACTACAGACTCCCGCCCCAACACCCCAACAAAGCCTAAAACCAAGCTCTGCCAAGATCCACAGAGGAGACAATTTGGAGACTGTATCACATTAGGTTAGAGAGATTTGGGAAACACCTTGGGCTCTCCACATAACTATACTAACAAAGCATAAAACCAAGCTATACAAGGTTCAGGATGATCAGCCAGTAATTCAGCTGTCCCCTAAAAAAAGAACCAATACTCTTCAGAGTAAGACAACAGAATCCAAGTCTCTACAACACATTATCCACAATGTCCAATATTCAACCAAAAGTCATTAGACACAGAAACAGTGATCCACAATCAAGGAAAAGAATAGTCAAGAGAAACCAAACTGGAGATGGTCCAGATGTTAGCTAAAAAATAATGACTTTAAACATGTTTCTAAGAACTTGCAGCTCTCCTCAATTCCCAAGGACTGGTCACAAAACCTACCAGCTTACCAAGTTCCATTAAACTAGTCAATATTCCTTCATTTGACATATTTCTAGTCTTACAGGATGACTAAACAATTTAACAGTTTCTATTTCTGGAAGCTGGAAACATTTTTGCAACTTCCTGAGTAACTGAAGAAATCATACAACTAAAGATACACCTGAAAAAACACATCGCCTCAAGTAGGTAATCTCCCTACATCCATCCACTTTAGACACAGAATAGAAGTTAGAAAAAAATCACTCCTGTGGCTTGAAGGACATAGTGGGTTAATGTATTAAGAGCCTACTTACCCTGACAAGCAGGGCTCTTTTCTCCTGTCTCACATTTCTCAAGGAAGGGAGGAATGCCTACAGAGAGGTTACTTTCAAAATAGGGACGATAAGATTCCGGAGCAGCATAACTGGGCTCAGTGGTACCATGTTTCTTCTTTCCTATTTTAAGTTTGAGCACATGCTTGCTGCGACCCAGCACCCAAATGCATAGCAGCTATGAAACAAATGCTAGTAAGTGAATGTACTTGCACTATTCACAAAGGGCATATCAAGTCTGTGGCTATATATCATAAATTATACAGAAGAGCTTTATGAATTGCTCTAATACATACACCAAATAATACTCCTTATACACAGCCTAAAAAAAAGAGTACCTGGGAAATGAGGTATAATTTCACCATCTAACTTGTATGCAACTCCAACTTTGATTTCCGTGAACATGTCCAAAATATCCAATTTGGTAAGTGCCAACCTAATTTTGGAAGAAAAGGTGACATTAAAACAGCAAATTCTTAAAGGCCCTAACAACTAACTTGATAAGGGAGTAAAGGAAAATTCATACAAAGCTAACAGTTCCAAAGCAATTCTGAAAACTGGTTAGGATTATATTTTAAAGCATGCCACACATAAAACACTACAGGGCAATATACTGATGTAATTTTTCCTCATAATAAAAACAATGACTTAACTGATCTACTAGTGGGTTACTTTTCTAATAATTATAGTAGATTTTCACTCTTTGATAGATCCACATCCTCTTGCTTAGTTTCTCAGGATCAACCAACACATATCCATAGAGGGCTGCCTGGAGTAAAGGATGCATCTTATGGCTGTGGGACACAGCAAAAATGACTATTCCACATGGATGACAAGATACATGTACATTTACACATATGCTATCAATCCTCATTTCTTCACTCTCCTTACCATCAATTCCACCCTTCTGGTCAGAAATTGTCAAAGGAGAGTGAGGAAACCACATCAAGGACCTCTTCATGATACATCAAAATCTCCCAATAAACTGACTGAAAAACAGAGTTTTACCAGGAAAATCTATAGAAATTAGATAAAATACTAGGTTTGAGATTCTTGCCCACAAATTACTTTTTTATCCTTTATTCTGTTATTTGCTAGAAATTAAGCGTAATTAATACAAACATGAATACATTTTTACATTTACTTATGTGTATGTGTTAATAACAACTTTTACAGAGCATTTTTAGTGTGCCATGCAGCATGCTATATGCTCTCATCTAGTTTTCAAAATACCCTTTTGAAGTAGATAGTATTATTATCTAGATTTTAAAGATGATGAAAAAGGCACAGAAAGATCAACTTGCCCAAAGTCACACAGCATAATGCATGGATCTGAGATTTGAATCCAGAAGTCAGACGTCTCTCAAGCTCATCCACTAAACCACTGTTATACTGCCTCCCCTCTGTATATATACTCTGTTACTCCATCTATCTATCTACCTACCTTTCTACCTGCCTGTCTTACTTCCCTCTATACTTATATGCATGTAAGAGTATCACGATTCTTTTCTCCCAACCTTGGATGTCTAGGAAAAAAACCTGGGGTCCCTCTCCTTATGTACCCTTCCCCTATATCCTGGTCCACTTCTACCCTGAACTGCAATTTCATTTGGGGTCTAAAGAGTGAAATTTTTCTATTAGTGCACTACCTCTAGTGTGCACTCCACAAAATTTAACCTGTGGTCATGAATTGTCATTTATGAAATAAATGTTTCTAAGAATACTCACGCAGTAAATCCATTAATCATGTGAGCATATTTGAGCAAAACAAGGTCCAACCAGCCACACCGTCTTTTCCTTCCAGTAGTTACACCAAACTCTCTACCCCTTGTTTGTAATAATTCTCCAATTTCCTAAGAAACAGAAAATAAAACCTTAGGATGAGAATACCAATGCTCTAAATCTAGTAGAAGTATACTTAAGATCATATAACAAGTCAAAGTTTCTTAGAGATAAACATCTTTCAGAAAATAAGTTGAAGATAGAATTCCACAGAGATGATAGATTTTATGTGAGGGAGGCATTATTTGAGATAGATCCACTCTTGGCTTCCCTTTTTACCACTATTTTAAAACCAAGAACATTTTTTATGTTATGTTACATTAAATGCTGCATATTAAAAACTAAGTTGTTAGTTAAGTATTTATTAAAATAGATAAGTTAGGTCAATTTGTTCTAAGAACTTTAGTTTGATGATTTTCCTGAAAACCATAAGGCAAACTCTCATCTAGTGGTTGCTATCACAATGTCCTTTTGAAGAGAACTGAGGTTGAAAACAATGCTCAAAGTTCTAAGCTACAGCCACTCCCTACAACCTAATTTTCCCATCTATGATCTATCTGTTCCTTAATTTACACCTTTCTGATTAAAGCCATCATTTCATTACCTCACGTATTCTGACATAATTATAATTAATATGTTGCTCTGTCAGGTTTGAATTCCAGCCTTGTCTATCTGTGTGGCCTTGGGCAAGTTACTTCAGCTCTCCATGCCTCAGTTTCCCCATGTGTAGAATGGGGACGGTAATAGGACCCAGCTCCCAGAGTTGTTGTGAGGATACAAAGAGCTTCTAAGTTTACAGCAATTAAACAGTGCCTGGTCCGAAGTCACCACCAAGTAAGTGTCGGCTATGATTAGACAATGTCTGGAGATCATTTTCCTCAATCTTGACTCCTAATAAGCTCTTGGTGAAAGACAGTTGTTATTTTTAGCGTCTTTCTCCTCTACCATCTTAATCCCCTTCATAAACCCACCTGTCACTTAGCCTTGCAATTACTATTACCTTTAAGCACCCACTAATCCCTCCTCTTTTGTTGTCAATCTGCTGACACTAACAATAAAGGTGTATATAATTTTCTTTAATGTTGCTCTGATTACTCTTGCAAATTAAGTGAAATGCACAGAAGACAATAATTCATTAAGGGAAAAAAAAGCATGATTTTTTATTTTAAAACTTCTAACTTAGATTTACTGAGAAATAGGCTCACATTGTCTTGCTCTGTAGGAAAGGCACCAATACCAACTCTAGTTGTATAAGCTTTCACAACTCCATACACTTCTCCAACATTTTGAGGGGGCATACCCAAGCCAGTACAAACACCTCCAACTGTACAGTTCGAAGAGGTTACAAAAGGGTAAGTTCCTAAAAATAGAAACAAATAGTAAAATATACATAAATGATAGACATTATTTTAAAAATTCTACATTTGAGTATATTCTAGGTATTTGAGAATATAACTAATCGCCCTTTCACAGCCTCAATGTTTTATTCCTGATTCCTTATGTCTGTAGAGAGAGAAAAACATAGGTGGTTAAGCTACAGCTGTAGTGCTTATACTAGAGAGGCTCCTTGAGTACATGCAATTACTCAGCTCTGTCTGGTAGGCACTCACCTAATAGACTGCTAAATAATTTAATGCCAAAACTCTGGTGTTATTCTACTATGCAGACTTATATATATTTTAACACTCTCCTGTTAGTTTAAAGCAAATTTATTTTACTCCCCTGATACAAGTATTTAAGGTGCACCAGCAACCTGGAGTGACAACAGTACACTAAGAATTTTGTGGTATTCAGCATTTTCTGACCTTTTTATCTGTCTTCAGGGAATAATCCCAGAAACGACAAGAGTAAGCAAAGAGTGGTGTACGTCCCCCCCCCAAACCCTGGCCCCAAGATCCTCTTCATACTTAAACTATTCACTATGCTAATTAGACACTGCTTTCTTTCCAGATTGGATAGGCATATTATGGTATCAAAAATACATATCTACTATACAGAAATACACTTTAATTGGCTTACTTGGAGTCAAAAGCCAATGAAATGTCAGTAAGAGCTGAGAATAATCAGATTTATCCTGAAAGATCATGTTTAGATGAAAAGGCCAACAAATTAGGCCAAGAAAGGCAGCAGTTTGAAGACGATAGCATTAACTTCTTGAAGATGGAGGAAATGCTCTAAATCCACTCAGAATCTCACGTCCAGGGAGTTAATTAAACAGACTTCCATAGATCTTAGAATGTGCATGTTTAATAACAATGTATATTCGCTTCTGATTTTTTTAAAAAGGCTGAATTAAAGGTCCTTTCAAAGGATTCATCTAATCATCTTACAGTTCCAAGGAAATGAGGTCTGGAATTGAACCATAAACCAAACAACAACAACAACAAATCACAGTTTATAAAAACCCAAACCCACTGACTCAAATAGTGATTTCATTTTTCTAATGAACTGCAGAACTCAACACAAAATATTCCTCTTTTAAAAAAAGGGTTAGTATAAGATGACAAACTTTCATCATTCCTGAATATACAAGCGAAAAGCCTTATTTTAAAATCCTTTAATGTTAACATTAATTATTTATATCTTAAGCAATTTAGGACTCAGTTAAGCTCCCCATAAATCATATCTCACTTACCAAAATCAATATCTAGTAGTGCTGCATTCGCACCTTCTACCAAGATTTTCTTTGGTGGTCCATGTAGAGCCTCATATAGGAAATAAACTCCATCTCTCACCATTGGTTTAATCCTTTCCATATAACTCTATGTACAAAGACAAAAACCAAGTTCAACATATACTAATAAATTTACAATGAAACCAATACGAGTAAAAATTACCTGACTTTGACAGTGAAAACTGACAAATGCAAAGTAGAAAGGGATTGGTGACAGTGCTCACCCTACTGCAACATTTGGATTGGCTTTGGTCTCTCATGCTGATTCTCCAGAACCAGAAAAGAGATACTATTTCAAGAAAAGTAGAGATACAATGAAATTCAAAGGTTCTCTCTCTCTCTCTCTCCCTCTCTCCCTCTCTCCCTCCTTCTCTCCCTCTCTCCCTCTCTCCCTCTCTCTCTCTCTCTATATATATATATATAGATTTTTTTTTTTTTTTTTTTTTGTGGTACACAGTCCTCTCACTGTTGTGGCCTCTTCCATTGCAGAGCACAGGCTCCGGATGCGCAGGCCCAGCAGCCATGGCTCACAGGCCCAGCCACTCCGCAGCATGTGGGATCTTCCTGGACCGGGGCACGAACCCGTGTCCCCTGCATCAGCAGGCAGACTCTCAACCACTGCACCACCAGGGAAGCCCCAAAGGTTCTATTTTAACCTCGCTGCAAATAATGATGACAATCTTCCGAATAGCCAAGTACTCATACTTCATAAACCAGCTTTCAGGAAAATAAACAAGAACTGAATATATTACATTATGCTTTTATATTTTGTAGGTATTAGAAAAGCAGCATTTAGGGCCTCCCTGGTGGCGCAGTGGTTGAGAGTCCGCCTGCCGATGCAGGGGATACGGGTTCGTGCCCCAGTCTGGGAGGATCCCATATGCCGCGGAGCGGCTGGGCCCGTGAGCCATGGCCGCTGGGCCTGCGTGTCCGGAGCCTGTGCTCCGCAACGGGAGAGGCCACAACAGTGAGAGGCCCGCATACCGCAAAAAGAAAAAAAAAAAAAAAAAAAAAAAAAAGAAAAGCAGCATTTATAGCCCATATAACCATAAGCTGCATCAAGGTTTTTCTCAAAATGTGAAGGCCACAAGTGACACTGCCAAGCATGCAAGTATCAGTAATTGACTACTAATATTCTTTTATTCTTTTCCCATTGTATTCCATTACAGTAAAATACCTTAGCAGTATTACTAGTAGATAATATCAAATACTAACATACACACAAACATGATAAAACTTTCTCAAAACACGTTTAAAGTATTAATAATACTGCTTAATTTTAGGAATTCAATTAAAAATATAATATAAACAAGAGTTTCCCCAAGGCTTATAGTATAACTACAATAAAATCTAGTTTCAACCATGTTTAAATATTTAGCCAGACTAGTATGGAAATTCCAAGATCCACTCATGAACTCACCTGAGTATGTTATACCTATTGATGAAAATATAATTACCCCCTTGGCTCTAGTCCCCAATCTCATGCTTCTTCCTGTTTTAGTCCTTTTTTTTTAATGCCTGAAATGACCATACTATTCATCACAACCCTTGTTCCTTAAAGTCTTGGCTCAACATATAGTAGTCCCCCCCTCATCCTAGGGGGATATGTTCCAAGACCCCCAGGGGATGCCTGAAACCACAGAGAGTACCAAACTGTATACATACTGTGTTTTTTCCTATACATACATACCTATGATAATGTTTAATTTATAAATTCAGCACAGTAAGAGATTAACAACAATAACCAATAATAAAATATAACAATTATGACAATATACTGTAATAAAAGTTACATAAATATGGCCTCTCTCTCCCTCAAAATATCTTACTGTACAGATTTAATGTCTTTTTCATCCTAAGCACTTATGCACTGTTATACTTTTGCAGTTTGAGGTTCAACAGCAAAACTAGCACAAAGTTCTTCTTCCTTCTTCACAATTTCATGGATAGAAGAAGATTCATTCTTACTGTAGACCTTACCAACTCAGCATATGATTTTTTCTCTTTCCTGATTAAGTTGAGAACGTTCACCTTTTCACTTAAAGGAAGCACTGTACGGCTTCTCTTTGGTGTATCCAAATTGCCAGCATCACAACTCTTGTGCTTTGGGACCGTTAGCAAGTAAAATAAGGGTCACTTGAATATAAGCACTGTGATACTATGACAGTCAATCTGATAAGTGAAATGGCTGCTAAGTGACTAATGGGTGGGATGCATTGGACAAAGGGATGACTGACATCTTGGGCAGGATGGAGCAGAACAGCAAGAGATTTCATCACACTACTCAGAAAGTCTCAAATTTAAAACTTATGAGTTGTTTTGCAGTTGACCATGGGAAACTGAAACCATGAAAAGTGAAACCAAGGATAAGGGGGGAATATTGTTTATCACCTATTAAGAATCTTCTTACCTAATTCTGGTCATTATTATTCACCTACTTTACTTTCATTCGGAACATGTATAAAATAGAATTGAAAAGATAGACCCGTACTTTAGCACGTAAATATTTCCAAGTTGCTAGTAATAAATTTAAAATATTTGTTGCATGACAGAATGAAAACAAAATGGCAGTCTATTCCAAGCAACAATCCATACACTGAAATCCAAATACCTAACATTTATAATGTTCCTTGGAGGTCATTTTTTTTTAAGAAATTCAGTGAGTGGCTAGGCCTAAGGCCTGCAACAATTCTAAAAAGACATATCAGGTATGTAAATTCCTATTCAGTTCTGGAATTGATGTCATACTTATTTAAGAGTGACAATCAGACACACGAGAAGCAGCTTCAAACTCACCAAAGATTTTGGAAATGGAAGGGTGGAGAGGATAGGCAACTTGACTACTGACTAACTCAGGCACCAGCTGTGGGCCTAATCTTTGGCCAACTACCTTACTTGTCTCTTAAGAGTACAGTGCTAAAGAAATTGACCCTATGGGGTACCAGTCCTAAATGGGCTGGTTAGTTTTATAAGTTATCATCTCTTACTTGTCCCTTTGTTGATCTATCCCCCAAATTCCTATGAGTGACTTTTATACAACACAAAGCTAGTCTTTTTTTCTGCTCAAAAATTATTCAATAGCTAAACTCCCTATCACTGCATATAAGACCAGCATAAGACCTATGATTTGCTCCCTACTTGTCTAACTTTATTTTCAGGTACTTTATTCTTGCTCCCTGCTCCCCACTCAATATTTTGTTTAAGCTACATCATGTAAAGTTACTCAAACATGCCACATCCTTTTAGGCTATATGCTTTTAGACTTAAAATTACAAATTCACTTCACCATTTCTTACCTATAATACTTTATACATATCTGTGTGGCACTTATTAACCACATGTTCTTCAACCTTATATTTTCAGTTCCTAATACAAAGACTGAATGAATGAAAGATCTAGATGCCAATTTGGCAAACGAGTTTTAAAAAGGACATTATAAATGTCAGAAAGCATTACCTTGAGTTTTTGTAATTCACCTTCAATGTCTATTTCCAAAGTGGGGTATATAGATTTGTACTGGTTAGCCAAAACTTTGAACCTGAAAAATACAGATAAATCAAGACCTCAGCTCTGTTTAAAAATATTCTGAATAATTTCATTTGATTCAAATGGTTTCCAGAGATAAGTGGTCTTAATAACAATCCCCAAACTGAAGTTACACTCTGAGAAATAGAATCTAATAAAGAAGATCAGTCATATGAATAAATGATACACTCAAAATACTTTTTACTGATAGGGATATCAACAATATAATTAAGGTGAGGGGTGGGAGGAGCAGGGAATGACTGAAATCTGTAACCACAAGACTTAAATCGAATTAACTATATTGTACTGCATGAAAGACAAAAGGAGATGGTCTAAAAGGACACTTTTAAGAGAGACAGAGGCAGGCGTTAGCAATTTGCCTCCAGTATTCTCAGTGGAGGTGTCCTAACAGTGCAGACAAACTGCTGACTGAAAATGGATACAGCGAGTGATCTTTGATGCCATCTGTTATTAGATGTGACCAACTAACACCTCATCACTGAGTCACCATACAGTTTTCGGATGATTATCAGGTTTCCCATGGAGATTTTTCTACAGAGATTAAGTGTCAATGGGGCATTTCTATTTTTCAAGGTGAGCTTGATACGCAGTAGTTCACCCGTGCCTGAGAGCCTAATTATTTCCAGGTGGGAGGACACAACAGCGTCTTTAGACCTGAAAATCCGAGGACCCCAGGCTGTAGTGACCCCACCACAGCACTGCCACGTCCCCCTGGAAGCATCTCTATTTCTCAGTAAAACATTCCAAACTCCAATCCTTAAATATAATTTTGGCTTTGTCTTTCTGAGGTACTGATATGATATCAACATAATGTTGTTTTCGTGAAGTTAATTTCAAATTAAGGACCAATTCAAATGTAATAAAAAATAACTTTAATATTTCAAATGAAACAAAAAAGCCAACTACTACTACTCAACTAGAATACTGATTTTTATCAATCTGCATATTGGGTTTTAAAAATCCTAAAAATCCATTTGCTCTTTCCATTTTGAAATACAAGGTAGTTACCTCTCAGAGAAGCCATCAAAGTCAGAAACAAGATCACACATCCTGAGTCCACTCCGAGCAGCTTTGGAAGAATAAACTGGGCCAATGCCCTTTTTTGTGGTACCCAAACTTAAAAATAAATCAAAACAAGCTCTGAGTTAGAAAAGAAAGATGCAGTTCTTATGGTCAGATCAACACAAAGAATGAAATTTTTATGCTATTTCCTTTAAGTTTATTTTCACAGTCTTATTGATTTTCTCTGAAATCTAAACAGGATATCCTAATAGTTATTTTTCTTAAACTTCTGGCCTAAAATTTAAACAAAAAAGACTTAAACTGCTTAAACTGCACATACACACACACAAAAAAACCCATACTTTTTTCCTGCTTGTTCTTGTCTCTGTTGTTCCTGGATACCATCAGCCGCTTGATGAAAATCAAATACTGAGGGGGAAAAAACAAAATCAGTTGTTGTTGAGACAAAAGTAATACAGGAAAGCAACATATATTGCATTTTAAATTACTGAAGTTATAAATTCCTTAAGCCTAATTTCTTTATGACAAATTGAATAGATACATTTTAAAAAGCAACAATAATGGTGGGAGTGAAGATTATAATGCTAACTGGTATATTAATATGAAAATATGCCTGATCATTCATTCCTATATATTGCAATCTATTCTATTTTTAAAAATGAGTCCTTAAGAGAGTAATTCTGGAGTACCCTACCCTACAATTCTATAAAGCTCAGTTTACTAAGATATCCTCTTAAAGTTCTGGACTCCAGAAATCTTGGGATTATGTTAATTATCTCCCTTTTCCTCACTGGTCCCAAGCTTCCATCATCTCTCACTAAAGCTGTAGCCTCCTAACGAGTGTACCTATTTCCACTCTTGGACACCTCTAATTCCTACGTTTTAATGCAGCCACAGTCATCTTTCCAAGACACAGATATATCACCACTGTTGTCTTTAAAACTCAGTATCTTTCTAATGCTTAAAAGGAAAAGACAAAACTATTTTACATGGGCTCCTTGTATAGTCGGTGCCCTTTCATCTTACACTGTGCTCTGCCCCCTTTCTGCCCTCCCATACCATCATACAGGCATTCTTTTAAGTCCTTGGCTCCAAGCCATATGCTTTTCCCGTCTGAATAAGACTCTATGCCTTCTCTCTCTTCTCTCTCCCTCTCCTCCTCCCCTTCCCTCTCTGTACTGTTTTCCCCAGATTACATGAATTTACATTCCCACCAACAGTGCACAAGGGTTTCCTTTTCTCCACATCCTTACCAACACGTTATCTCTTGTCTTTTTTTTTTTTTTTTTTTTTTTGCGGTACACGGGCCTCTCACTGTTGTGGCCTCTCCCGTTGTGGAGCACAGGCTCCGGACGCGCAGGCTCAGCGGCCATGGCTCACGGGCCCAGCCGCTCCGTGGCATGTGGGATCTTCCCGGACCGGGGCACGAACCCGTGTCCCTTGCATCGGCAGGCGGACACTCAACCACTGCGCCACCAGGGAAGCCCATATCTCTTGTCTTTTTGATGACATTCTGACAAGTGTGATTATCTCATTGTGATTTTGATTTGTACTTTCCTAATGATTAGTGATGTTGAGCACTTCTTCATGTACCTGTTGGTGATCTTTAATGTCTTCTGTGGAAAAATGTATGTTCAGTTCCTCTGTTCCTTTTTTAAATTGTTTTTTTCTCTTGTGTTGTATGAGTTCTTTATATATTTTAGATATTAACCCCTTATCAGCTATATGATTTGCAACTATTTCTCCATTCTGTAGCTTGCCTTTTCATATTGTTGATGGTTTCCCTTGTTGTACAAAAGTTTTTTTAGTTTGATGTAATCCCATTTGATTATTTTTGCTTTTGTTGCCTTTGCTCTCAGTGTTAAGTAAAAAAAAATCATTACGAAGACCAGTGTTATGGAGCTTACCATCTATGTTTTCTTCTATGAGTTTTATGGTTTCAGGTCTTAGGTTCAAGTCTTTAATCTCATTTTGAGTTAGTTTTCGTGTATAGCCTAAGATAGTGGTCCAGTTTCATTCTTTTGCATGTAGCACTCTAATTCTCCCAACACCATTTATTGAAAAGACTGTCCCTTCCCCATTGTATATTCTTGGCTCCTTTGTTGTAAATTAATTGAATACATATGTGTGGGTTTATTTTGGAGCTCCTTATTCCATTCCATTGATCTGTGTGTCTGTTTTTATGCCAAAGCCATACTGTTTTTTTAAATTACTATAGCTTTGTAATATAATTTGAAATCAGGGAGCATAATGCCTGCAGCTTTATTCTTTCTCAAGATTGCTTTGGCTATTTTTGGGTCTTTTGTGGTTCCATACAAACTTCACAATTGTTTTTTCTATTTCTGTGGAAAATGCCATTGGAATTGCACTGAATTCCAGTGTAACCGAACACACTGAATTCCAAATGCACTGAATCTGTACAGTGCTTTGGGTGGTAAAAACATTTTAACAATATTAATTCTTCCAATCCATAACCATGGAATATCTTTCCATTTATTTGTTTCTTCTTCGGTATCTTTCATCACTGTCTTATCGTTTTCAGTGTACAGGTCTTTCACCTCCTTGGTTAACACAGTACCCTTTTCAGGTACTAGAAGGCTCTGTATAATAAGGTACATGCTGATTAAAGGAGTAAAATATGTGTATACCATTTGTGCCACACCTTCTATATTATGTGGTATGTTAAAATGTTTACTTTTTTCTATGACATGGATTCTAAACCTTGGCCAACAGATCGCTATTATATACTAAAACGATTAGTTCATTATGATGTTCCTATTTTGGTGCCCAACCTAGCCTTTCTCATCTATGTTTGAGAGGCCAGAATAGTTCTGAAGAGCTGTTTCACTAAACTCAGACTTTGCAAATCAGTTAGGACAAGATTGAGACCTTGGAGTACACCACTTCTTTTGAATAAAAAAGCATTTGCATTTCAGCATGTTTTATTTTTTATGTTCAAAGAAGTTACAGAGGCAACTGGCAAATCACAAATAGTTGTTGGAAAGCAGGTGAGCCAAGTACCTTGCCGTAGAGCTAATGTTTTCTTAGGTTTTTCTAGTTTCCAGGAAGCTATGAGTACAATCAGAATCATCACTTTCATGAAGCTTCATCATGGCATGGAGCCTTAATACCACCACAACTACCGTTTTTGAAAGAACAGTCTTTGTCTAAAGTTGCTCGAATATCTCTTCCATTCTCTACAGCCTAGATACTGAAAACACAAAATGCCACCTTGGGGATTCAGTCTAATTTTTTAAATTAAAGACAATTGTGTACCTTCAGTAATTAAGTTTTATTAACACCATCTTATTATTTTTTAATTATCAGAGTTAAGTTTTATTAACACTATTTTTATACTGTATTAAAGTGTCCAGTGTGAGCCTCAGGACATGTAATATCCACTTTGCTTGCTTCTCACACCTTCTCAGGTCTTTTTTTTTTTTTAAGTTTTTTTCTTCTTTTAATATGACCACTTTAAGTCACAATACAGTATTGTAATCTACAACTCAAGATTGTACAGCATATCTCTAGATCTTATTCATCTTGCATCTCCTTCAGGTTTTTACTCAAATGTCATCTTCTCAGTGAAACCTCCCTGGCCACTTTATCTAAAATTATAGCTCCCCACCCAACTCCTCCAAATGCCTGACACTACCGGTCTCCTTTCTCTGATTTACTTTTTCTCCTCAGAATGTATCACTATATACCATGGTACATTACATACCTGTGTTCCCTACTATAGCTCCATTAAGGGACTTTTTTCTTTTCTACTGCTGAATCCTCAGTGCCTAACACCACACCTGACATAGAGTAGGCTTCCGATAGCTGTTGAATCAAAGGACAGACACCCAGCAAACCTTGGATTTCAAATGCTTAAAAAAATTTCAAACTCCCAGTCATTTCTCAGGTCTCTTTTCCTCAATAAACATCTCTTATATTAAAATTTTGTTATGAGATTCAATGGGAAGGGGCACAATTATGATGTAATAGATAGTTCTTTGCATACTTGCTTAAGTATGCTAATGTAAAGAATTGGCCAACAACTTAGTCATTTTTAAATTTCTTTAAAGGAAAATTGATTGTTTAAAGCAAAAATATTAACAATGTATTGTGGAGTTTATAACAGTGTAGACATGAAATGTATGACAATAATAACACAAAGGACTTTACAAGGAAATGCAAGCATTTTGTTGTAAGGACCTTAGGTTAAATGTTACATTATTTTAAGGTAGATCATGAGAAATTTAAAGATGCAGACTATAAACCCTAGAGCAACTTCCAAAATTCATAAAACAAGAGGTATAGCTCATAAGGTAATAGTGGAGATAATATTCAAAATATCAAATCCCAAAGAAATCAGGAAAGAAGAAAAAAAACAAATAGAAAACAATGGGCAGATATAAATTCAACCATACTGCTAATTAACTGTACTAGAAGTAAATGGTCAAAACATTCCAATTAAAAGGCACATGGTCACAATGAATAAAAAGTAAGGCCCAAATACATCTTGTCGACAATAAATGAGCCATAAATATAAAATATAAATAGATTAAAGATTATTAGAGGATGGAAAAAGATACACTAATCTTAAGAAAGCTCTAGTGGCTATATTAATATCAAAGTAGACTTCAGAATAAGAAATATCACCATAAATAAAGAGGACATTTCATAATGATGAAAGAGCTAATTCATCAAAACATAATTTTAAATATACATGCACCTAACAGCTTCAAAGCACACAAAGCAAAAACTTACAGAGTTGAAAAGAAATTAATAGACAAATCCACAATTATTGTTGGAGGTTTTTAACATGCCTCTCTCTCAGTAGCTGACAGATCAAGTAAATAGAAAATCACTTAGGATACAGAAGATCTGAACAATGCTATCTTCCAATTTGATTTAATTGACATTTAAAGAACACTACTCAACAAGAACAGAGCACATATTCTAAATGCATGTAGAACATTAATCAAAACAGGCCACATAATAGGTTATAAAACAAATCTCAACAAATTTTAAAAGGCTAAGATTGTACAGAGTATATTCTGTCTACAACAAAATTAAATTAGAAATAAATAATAGAGAGAAATCAGGAAAATCTTCCAATATTTAGAAACACAAACATCATATTTAACTCATGGATTAAATGGAAATCACAAAAAAAATTACAAAGTATTTTCAACGGAATGGAAATAAACATACAAAATGTCAGTGTTTGGAAATGCAATTAAAATAGTGTTAGAGAGACATGTATAACTTTAAATGCTTATATTAAAAAAGTCTAAAATAAATAATCTAGTAAGCTTCTAAAGAAGCTAAAAAAAAAGAGCAAATTAAACCCAAAGAAAGTAGAAAGAATGGACTAATAAAGAGCTGAAACCAATGAAATAGAAAATAAACATAATCAAATGCTTTTTCTTTGGGGGAAAAACTCAAAATCAATAAAATGGAGAAAGCTCTAGTTAGACTGATCAAGAGAAAATGAGAGAAGATACAAATTATCAATACCAGGAATAAAAGAAAGGACATCACTGCAAACTCTACAGAAATTAAAAGGATAATATACAAACATTAAAAATCTTATGCCAATAATTTGACAAGTTGGATGAAATGAATACAGTCCTTGAAAAAACATAAATTACCAAAACTGACACAAAAAGAAACAGAAAAACCTGAATCTCTCCATATCTGTTAAAGAAGTGGAATTTATAACTAAAAATATCCCCTCAAAGATTCTAGCCAACATTTAAAAGGAAATAATACCAACCCTATATGTACTCTTGCAGAAAAATGAAGGCACTAAAACTAAAAAACTACAGGACAGTATGCCTCCAGATGAAAAAGTAGTACATCTTGGCCAAGTGGGGTAGGGCACCTAAGTTAGGTGCTGGGCATATTTATGAATAAAACAGCTAAAACTCTTTCCCACATGGGCACAGCCTTGTGTGAGACGTTGTTACCGATGGGGGGGACTAATGCCTGGAAGACAAATAACTTGCCAGAGGACACAAAAACAACATTTGGATCCAGATCCCTAAAATTCTAAACCCTGTAATTCTATTATACTATACTCCATATCACCCATCATACTTTGTGCTGACAATCTCAGGATTTTATGAGAAATTTTTAAAATCCTTGGAAAGAGTCAATAGTTTTAAGCATCTATGTACCAGACTAGGTTTTGTGCTTAGTACTGAAATGAGAGTTCTAACGCCAGAATTACCATGGCACTTAGAGAACTGTCCTTTCAGTCCTATGGTAAGAGAGTCCCTGAAGCAAAAATGTGAAGTGGTTACACAGCAATGATTCTCAGCAATTTTCTAGTTAGTTTGATTTTTTGATAACGTTATTTACTTCTTTTCACCATTTCAGAATTGACTATACTAAAAATACATGTTTTTTATAGACATTTTAATAACACATGTTTTAAAGAATACATATATTATTATACATATTACTACTTATATCTAAATTTTAGTCAGAGCTATCCTCTCTGGGCTCAGTTCTCCTCTAACTATTTCTCCTCTAAGAAATACTTTCCTTTAAGAATATAAATTTATGGAAAAGGAAAAACCATTATTAAATAAATATAATAAATTTAAAAATTTTAAAAATTAATTCACATTTGTTATAATTTAAACCACATTACTTTCCTATTACTCTGGTTCTTTGACCCCTTTGTATTAGTATTTTCTTTGGTTTTTGTACTCTAAAGGAATTAAGTAACTTGCTTAACCACTGTGCTACGTTCAAGAATGCAAACTGTCAAGTGACAGACCCAAAGCATTTATAATGAAAAACGTGGAGAATCCAAACAGGAACACAGGTATCTCTCTTAAGACCATGTTCTTTTCAACAGATTGATATCATCAGCATATATTTACATAAGCCGAATTACTTACCTGATTATGTGCATTAATGTTATAAGTTACTCAAAGAGTACATACTAGGTATTATCCTATTTTGCAATCCTAAATTGTGGTATTCTGATATTGAATTTCACATAGCAGATGACAGAGGACCATTACAAAGTTCTGAAGATAAGTAGCGGCTTTCATCATTTATTCACAAGACAGAGGCAATGAATACCAAAAGGCTATACATAAAAACTAGAAAGTTAAAGATGACTCATTTTAACAAAATAAAATACATATAAAGTTAATGATTAGTGAGTGTGAGCAGATAAAAAACAATACAAAAGTAATGCACAAAAATATAATTTTCATTATATACCTAAAAGACTGGCAGTAAGAAAAATAATACAATATTGCTTCCTATATTACAGCCCTATAGGGATGATATGTAAAAGTTTAAAAGTACTAAGGTAATAACCAAAAAATATTTTAAACTATATAGGTGACAGGCTGAGTATGATTCTCTTTTTTAATCAGAAGCTTAAAATGGCCAACAAACATGACAGATTTATAACCTCCTTCCTCATAAAAGCAAAATGAAACCTTTTTGTCCTCATCCAAATTACATGTTATTATTTGGGACTGCAAAGCTTTCTACTTTCTTTTCTTGTCTAGTGATGTATCTACACTATTACTCTGGAAATATAAATTGCAGTTTTGCTAAAAACTAAAAAACTACGAGCTCTTCAAAGAAAAGGTTCAGTTTAAACACAAGTATAATTGATAGTTAATATTTTCATAGTTTAAATAGGTGAAATACAAATGACTCACAGCCTACTTTGTTTTATGGAAAATACAGAAGTATGTATTCTTTACATTTTATCTAGTCACACTAACAACTAGCAAAGTCTTCAGTATGGGAATACCAATCTACTCATGGACAACATATACGATAATATGAACTAATATAAAATTGTTTTGCAGTGGTAATCACAAATTGTTCTTTTCAGATTTTATAGATTAAGAAGCCTATGGCAAACTACGAAATGAAAAGGGAGTTTTCACATAAAAGCTGTATGTCAAGCCAGTACAGTTTACTTCAAATAAGTTATTTTATTGATTTCCTAAGACTATGCATAGTATTCAAATCTGTGATTGTTATTTGGAGGTACTGTCACTTGGCTGATAAATACTCTTAAGAAAATTTTGATGGGGTTGCCTCTTAAATGGAGGTCAATGCTAAAACTACAGCAGCTACTGCCTCAGGAGACATACATATTTAAATACAATTTAAGAGTTCTAATCAATCACAGAAGTTCTAACATGGTTTATAGTTCTTTCTCTTTCCTGGCTATTGCCTCTTAATCATGTCACTGGTAATTAAAAATGCTATCACTTCAGAGGTAGGATAATAACAGGGAAACAACCTTCAAATATACTGGTGGTGGTTGAAATTAATTTTAGAATCCAGTTTGTTGTAACCAGTGGAGGAGAAGGCTAGTCTGAATAAAATCTACATCATTTAAAAAGCAGTATTATTACATTTTAGGTACAATGAATCACTCTAAAGACTTGCCCGATGGGAGACCTACTTTTACATGAGTATTAATATATGCAAGAAAAAGCTCTTTGTATTTTAATGTGGCTTATTTTTTAATAGAAGTAGCAATGTCTCATGAAATACTGCTTAAATTATTCATCTGATTAGCTAATTCTTCAGAAATAGGTAAACTTTAACCTAGCCCTTATTAAAAACAAAAGAAAAAAATGAATAAGATTCCATGTATCTGAACCCAATTATTACAATTCATCCTACTTAGTGTTCAGTAAAATTAAAGACAAACTGGCTACTAAATGCTTTCATGTGATGTTTCTGATAAAAAGATAGTTATAAATAAATGTATTACGTCCCCCTTACCAATATGAGCTCTGTCAGATATGATAAGCCTTTTTTCCCAGCCTTCCAGACCTAGAGGGAAGGGAAAAAAAGATACATTTAATTGAACATTTTGTATAATAATTTTTAAATCTTAATTTCCTTAGAAATACACTGTTTAAAAGTGTTTTTCACCTAAGTAGTCATTTTAGCATCTTTTCTTCTGCATAGGAAATATGTTTAACAAGAATTTTCTCACCTGTCATTCATTATACAAAGTCATTCACAAATTCCTTCTAAATGTTTTGCTCTAAAAAGCTCCAAACTCAAGCCAGCCATAGCCACATAAAATACTTTTAGGAATCCAAAACAGAAATGGTAGGAAATATCATTTTGTTGGGGCGGTAGGACGGGGGGAGTGGGATGTGAGGGAGTGTGGGTGAAGTTCAAAGCAAGGGGAGAATTTTGAGAAAAGGGAGTTAATTTGGGGTATGGCACCCTTTCCCAAAAGACAATTATAAAAAGTGTGATTAGGGCTTCCCTGGTGGTGCAGTGGTTGAGAGTCTGCCTGCCGATGCAGGGGACACGGGTTCGTGCCCCGGTCCGGGAACATCCCACATGCCACGGAGCAGCTGGGCCCGTGAGCCATGGCCGCTGAGCCTGCGCGTCCGGAGCCTGTGCTCCGCAACGGGACAGGCCACAACAGTGAGAGGCCCACGTACCGCAAAAAAAAAAAAAAAAGTGTGATTAAACAAAATAATAAAATGTTCTAATTCCTTCAAAGTACTATCAATTACTGCACTTATCACACTGAATTATAAGAAGATACATGTGTCTCCCCGTTTAAGTGTGAATGCCTGAGAGTAGGGGCCATGAATTTTCATAGTATGGGGTCTGTCATCCAATAAATTTTCAAGAAAAATGATTGTTGAATGAATCTAAATATTCTTCTTTAAAGAGAGTAACTTAGTAGGCTATATGCATTTTAAGGATAAGTCAATGAGCCCTATTTTCAAAATTAGTATTTGAATATTAAAAATTAGCTGTTAATTTTGATAATATCCAAAGATTTGTTTTACAAATATTCCTTATAGATTAAAGAAGTTATTAAGCGCCCCCCCATAGCTGTTTTTGATATGTAACATGTATTCTAAAGTTTGCTTAGGGAATATTATAACAAAATATTACAAAGAAACTCAATAAAGTAGATTCAGCTGGGTTAGATAGGCCAGAAGGAAAAAGAGTAGGGCAAGATTGTAAAGGGGATGAAGGACAGCAGAGAGCAGCAAGGGAACCTCAAGGTGATCAGTTAAAAAGGCAGACACAACACACAGGTAAAAATGCAGGGAAGACAACAGAGATAATAGCAAGACAGGATTCTGTGAAGTCAGATTTAGTTGTTAGGAACACTTGAGGATGGATTGCTACTTTTAAACGTGAAAAATAAACGTTAACGATGTAATAGAATTTAGTTCTTTAAATATGAGCTAAGGGAAAACTACACTAATGATTTTCCTCAATTGTGTATCATTTGCATTGCCACATTCCCCTCAAACACTAGCAAGGCAGCCTAACTGAATGTAAACAGACTTCCAAAAATCCAGAAGAGATTAGAAAAGGCAGGAAATCAAGTCTTTTTTTTTTTTTTTAAAGATGGAAGTGGATACACTGCATAGAAGAAGCATTTCCCTCATTTGGAGGCAGGGACCTAAAAAACCTCTTTTGTCCCTGGGTTGTAGTAACCAAGGGAGTTCCAGATCTTCTAGGAAATGAGACTAAAAGTGTACAAAATGGGCTACAGTGGCTTTCTGACTGCCTTAAGCTAATTTTTGGCTTGTGTAGAAATGGATGCTAACGAGCACAAATGACAAAATGAACTCGTGAATTTCCTAGAGTTTTGCCACCAGCATATAGTAATTCTAGCTACTTAAAGTTTGCAGATGACCAATGTGTAAAAAATCAGGACTTACACAATGACCTTGTTATGTTTGTCTTTTGTTTAGAACACTGATTATAATGAAAAAAATTTAATAACTGACATTAAAAATTTTGTCCTAAAATAATCTGCAATTTTAAAGTAGAAGACAAAAATGTTAAGTTTTTCTGGAATGAAAGTCCAATAATACTTCATTAAAAAAAATAAATAACTGGCTGCCAGACAAAGCAGATTCATTCTTTCATACCTTTTCCTTTTTGAACATTTTTTTCTGCTTCCTCAAACAATCCAGGTAGATGAATTACCACACCATTTCCTAAAAAAAAAAAAAAAACTACAAATTAGCAAATCCCAAATTTAAACATCTATATTTATAATATAGACATACATCTTCAATAACTCTTTATCTAGAATAGTAGAAGAGTGAGGCACTTTGATTAGTAGGACATTCTAATTTGTCAGGGAGTTACCACAGAAATGATTCCAAGTTTTAAACGGTAGTATAATGTAAATACATAATAGAACATAATACACAGAATATAAAACACTAAAACTATACTCAATATAATTTCAAATTTCTTTGAAACAAAGTGAAACTATTATTTTGAAAGAAACTAGTTATATAGTTTTAGGCAAACTGAACCAGATCACAGTCTTTCAAATTGGGGACTCAAACCTATTAGTGGCCATAAAATCAATTTATTGGGTTGTGATGAGCATTTTTAAAAATAAAAGACTACAAGAGAAAATATCAGATTGCATCTTATGTTGTAAGTGTTCAGAACCAATCCATGAAACACAGACCTCTTGTATTTCTTACTATGCTTCATAGTGTTTGGAAAACTGATTTGATGATCTAACACTTTGTTATACAATTAAGATTGCCAATGATCAGAAATAAATGCAAAGTAATCATTCCAAAAAAGTTATTAGTGCTAAATGATCTAAAAGAGTTGTAAAACAGCCAAAGTTAGGTATATTCCAGAAGGTACCACTGTCAAGATTAATAAGCAATCAATGAATCATTTGATTAGAGATTAAATAAGTTTAGATTATGAAAAATAAACACTATTATCCATTGGGGGAAAAACGTCCCTAAGTTCAGTTTATATACTTACCAATGAATGCCGTAACATTAGGATTAATTATTCCACTAGGTAAAAGATGAAAATCATACTCCACAGAATCTACAACAACTGTATGGCCAGCATTATTTCCTCCCTGAAATACAAGATTGGGAAAAATGAACCTGACAATAAATATGACAAGTAATATATCTCCTTCCAAAGTGAATTAACGATCTCCTGCTAAAATGTCAATAAGGCAACCCAAGTATTTGCCATGAATACTTATTCTTTACAGGCTTTACAATAGTTTGTCTATCCTCTCTCCTTTCCCTACTTGAATGGTTATTCCTAACAGGATCCGGAAATTGGAGAGTTCAGGTTTCTGGAAGATAGGACGACATATCCCTTTTTATTTTATTTTATTATTATTATTTTTTTGGCTGGGTTGGGTCTTCATTGCTGCATGCGGGCTTTCTCTAGTTACGGCGAGCGGGGGCTACTCTTGTTGGTATGTGTGAGCTTCTCATTGCGGTGGCTTCTCTTGTCGCAGAGCATGGGCTCTAGGCGCGCGGCTTCAGTAGTTGTGGCACGTGGGCTCAGTAATTGTGGCTCGTGGGCTCTGGAGCGCAGGCTCAGTAGTTGTGGTGCACAGGCTTAGTTGCTCCGCGGAATGTGGGATCTTCCCAGACCAGGGCTCGAACCTGTGTCCCCTGAATTGGCAGGCAGATTCTTAACCACTGCGCCAACAGGGAAGTCCCATATCCCTTTTTAAAAGAGAAAAAAGCGAACAAAGTACAGGGAACAATTAGTTTGTTATTCTGTTTCCGGCACTATGTGGAACATGTAGCAATCTAATTAATTTTCCATGATATTTATCTTAAAAAATCCTTAAAATAGAAAAATCTATCCAGTTACCCTAACTTGATATAAATATTCATATAATTCTCATTGTCCTAAGAGTGTGTCAAGCAACTTTGTGACCTAAAATTATTATTCTTACATGGACTTATCAACGATGATATCTCCCAAGTAAATCCCTCAAATATTGGTTATCCTGGAGAATAATTTTTAAATTTTAAAATCAGTCTCATGAGTTTGGTTAGTGACCGATTCCTTGAATCTGCTCATCTCTGGCTAAAGTAATACACTGGGTCAAAGAACCTCTAAAGCTGAGAATCATAGCATAAACCCACGGTGAAACTTCCACTCTATGAAACAAAATGTGAAGTTGAATTATAAAAATTAGGTACAAAGGAGACTGAATATTAAGTGACCAGATAATATTTCTAATTTCTAAGTTTAAAAAGCATGGGGAAAAGACACAAATCAATTTGATTATGTTTTAACTTTTACAAAATACTAACAAAAGCTTTAAAATAAACAACAAACTAGGAATATATCTGAACAAATAAAAGGTTTAACAACATCTTTGTGGGACATTTAAAAAAAAAAACCAATCAAAACGATATCTCCTGAGGATGACTAGTTTAACTTGATCACAAGGCTATTTGACAGATGTATTTTACTTACTTTTACCATCATCATCATGAATTCACAAAAATGCCAGAAAAATAGGTCCTGAAAAAAAATCTTCAAAAAAGCAAATACTTATTTACACTGTGTTTTGCACTGTACAGAGCAAAGAACTCCTTGCTTAAAGACTAGTGTATGTCGTGTAAATTAAAAAAAAAAAAAAAGACTTGGTGGTGGTGGCCTATAGTCCACAAGATAACAGGCAGATGACAAGACACAGGAAGGACAGAAGTGGTAGTGTTAAGCAATACCTCCTTCACTTGATACCGTCAAGGCAACAGGTGAATATTTTTTACTATTTATTTTTTGTAGGCAACATCTGCATATGATACAAAAGGCACAGAAGGATGCACAACAAAAAGTGAAGTCCTTCCCATACTCCACCCTCCCCTTCCCTGCTACAAGGCTGCTGTTACCACCAGCTTTTTGTGTCCTTCCCTAAGTAATTTTGCATATACAAACACATATTTATACATTGTTTTATTCCACCTATACAAATGGTAGGAAAGATACACACCTGGGCAGCTTGCTTTTTTACTTAACAAATCTTGGAGCTCATTCCATAACCTTGTAAATAGAACATCTCATCCTTTCAACAGCTGCACTACATTCCTTTTTATATGGACACATAATTTATTAAACTGGACCCAAAGAAAGACATTCAGATTGTTTCCAACCTTTTGTCATTATTAACAATGTTGCAATACACTTCCTGGTATACACTTTATTATTATTTCACACTTGGCAGGTTTATCACCAATCCTGACAGAATCTTAAAACATATATTACATAACAAAAGAATATATTGATCTTAACTTAGTCTGTTTTAAATAACCCACAGGACAATTCTTACTTGGTTTTTATGGTTTTCCTTTTACTCTATCCCTCATACCAATATTAGCCTTTTTATCACAACTTTTTATGATTTAGGAAACGTCCCCCAACTTTTCAGGAAAAATTTTTTCAGAGTATGAAGCTCACTAAAATTTCCTCAAATCCTAGGAAAGTGTTAATTTGTTATTATAACTATTTACTCTAAATTGTTATAAAACACTAAATTTAATGCATTTGTATTAAAGTGTTAATAGTATTGGTGACTTTGAGACAAACAACCAATAAAGCATTATTATTTAAGCAGAACCAGTTTTCTTTTTAATCCATCATTTGCTTAATATAAAAAACAATCTACTCTGTAATTTTGATGTAGACCTTTAAAGTAAGTCTCCTTTACACAAAGTTATTTTTACAGATATACTAATCATTTGGTGAAATAATTATTAACTCGGTTGTTCTTGTGTGTAACAAAGCCTACTACTCTCTTAGATAATATCTTACCAAGACAGGAAGTAATGATGGAAAGATAGTGGCTGATATGTTTGTTTGTTTGAGGCAGGTGGTTGTGATTGGTGATCAATGACTTGAGGGCGATCAATGACTTGAGGGCGATCAATGACTTGAGGGCGATAAATTGCTTTAATTCTTTGAGTTCTTCCAAGTTTACATACAGGTGGTGGTTCAGGCTGGAAAAGTTCAGCTGCAGAAGGCTTGAAATCACACTTTAGTGAACAGCTTGCTCACTCAAACATTGACCAAGATTTTTCAATAACCAATGCCTTACTAAGGATGGTTTAAATCCCATTTAAATTGTTTGGCTGAGTAGGAAAATATGGTTAAATAAACCCAAGAATAACCCTAAAATTTTCCTATTAAGGAGTTAGGGGAGAAAATGTAAGTGCTTATTAGTATATTCAGTCACTAGTGCCCTAAGAGGGAGTTGGGGTATAATAGCTTCTAATCTTGAAACACTCACTGTGCAGAAAAGAGTCCTGAGGTGAACTGAGAAGGAGCTACTCAAAAGGAATTTCTTGACAAATTAAATCTACATATATAAAATAAGTTTGAGTACAGGGTCATTTCACCAAAAGCCCCAGATGAAGCTTCAAATTTGAAGTGCCTACTTGGATGCTAACCTAAAATATTTATAAATTGTGTGGAATATACAAAATTCTTCTTGGGAGCTCAGGAAATTGTCCTGAAACAGAGGTCCATGGAAGGGTCACATGTTATTAGCATATAGCAAAACAAAGAAGTTTCAATAGGACCACCACTGCCAGCCTCACCCAACCACTAA
The DNA here is from genome assembly GCF_025265405.1 of Mesoplodon densirostris. Taxonomy (NCBI): domain Eukaryota; kingdom Metazoa; phylum Chordata; class Mammalia; order Artiodactyla; family Ziphiidae; genus Mesoplodon; species Mesoplodon densirostris. The sequence continues at coordinate 127,087,493 of NC_082662.1, read as the reverse complement.
TACCCACTACGAAGTTACAAGGGCAGATACAGTCCTCCCTCTATATCCACAGGAGATTGGTTCCAGGACTCCCACAGATACCAAAATCCACAAATGTTTAAATCCCTTGTATAAAGTAGTGTAGTATTTGCATACAACATACGTGCATCCTCAAGTATACTTTAAATCATCTCTAGATTACTTATAATACCTAATACAATGTAAATGCTATGTAAATAGTCGCCAGCATGGCAAATTCAAGTTTTGCGTTTTGGAACTTTCTGGAATTTTTTTTCAAATATTTTCGATTGATGGTTGATTGAATCCTTGCATGCAGACCCCAGGGATATGGAGGGCCAACTGTACTCTGAACTGCAGGCTCCCACATTTGTGATGGAATGCTTCTCACATGGGCAAGTCTATGTAGTATGTACCAAGATAAGTAGCAAGGACATACCTGTTTAATTATGCTTAACAATTCTCCTAAGTAGCACTGGGAAGGCCAGATAAATGATGGGAGATAAATATATCCTTATTTCTATTGATACTTTTAACAGACTCCCCAAAGCAAATTTGGTAAACTATCCTCCCAGATACAATATTAATCACATACTAATAGTTATATGTAACTACCTCTTGCTGCTTTGCTAAATTCCCATAACACTTATGATCCCAGTCATTCATGCAGCATTTAACCTCTAATTACCATAGCTGTATATTTTATACTACTTAACTAAAAAAAAAAGTTCAATTAATTGTTATACAAACAAGGAGCTGTGGAATAGTAATTAATGTTGTTTTCCAGATCAATTATTATCAATAGAGAAAATATTTCTTAATGAATCTCAGATGTCTTAATTTTTGAACATTTTTAATTCTAAAATATCCCATCTAAAACCCCAAGAAACAAACCAACCAGTGGAGCCCAAAAGTGGCTGCACAGTGTGTGGCAAGTCGCTCTGAGGAAAAACCTAAGTTTATAATGCCTTATATGATATTTTTTCTTATATTAAATAACAAGAACAAATGTAAAATTCAGTGGGGATAGATGTGAGATGATCTTTAAGTACAAGGGCTCACTACTTCTTCGCTTCCCCCGCAACGACCAATAAAGTTCTATGACATTGTTAGTACTTATTTGATATGGACTGATTAATTTTAGGAAACAAAACTCTACAAGTCTGAGAAAATAAAGCCATTCTATAGCCTCCAAAAACAGAATAAATGCAAATTAATAGTATTAAAGTAAAGAATATATCAAAAAAAAAAAAGAAATCCAGTCATCCAATCAGCACTCACCACAATCACAAAAACATCCCCTAGTTTGGTGTTTATTTTACCTATTTTCTTTGACCATTATTCTTACATTAAGATTGAATGTAAATATTAAATAAGCTTCCTAATGACCAGGAAAAAACTGTATCTCATTGAAATAAATTAGAACATTATGATGGGGGCGGGGGGAGCAGAACTAAAATTCTGTGTTCCCAAAGATGAAGGGCAAAGTTTCTTGTATATACTTTTAGTTTTTAAAAACCAATACAGCTAACTCTCATTATTTTAATTATAGTTAAAATAATAAAAACCTATTTAACACCAAACATTCTTCCCTCTAGAAAAGCACTAGAGGTCTACAGTGATATTAGAAAACAGTTTACAAATGAGAATCACCCTGAATTAATGTTTCCTCATTTCTTAATTTTCCCATATGAAATTAACTGTAGGTCAGCTACACCTTTTGTATGTTCAGTCCCTCTGTTTCCCTTCCCCCTCACCCCTTACTTTGTAAATCATAGTAATCATCCCCTCTGGCCACAGTAATTGATCCAGACAGGGAAACCTGATCCAAGCTTGAGCCAATCAAGCTCCTCTCTCTTGGGAATTTGATTTTCAAAGTCAGAGATGGCTATCACCTAAGGGAGCATCCTAAAGAGAAAGGCTGCCAGTTCTGGCTGCTGAGATCCCAGAAGCTGTCTGCCTTTGTCTCAGGCCACTCTAAGGTTTAGCCATCTTGGTCTTCCTTTAAACATACTGGCATTTTGCTTAAGACAATCTCTTTCCATTGCTTGCAGACAAAGAATCCAAATGATTCACAAAACAAACTCATTGCAACATGGTATGTATACAGCTGGCTCTCTAAGTTCACACCTTGTGCTAGTAATAACTGAATATAAAATGATTAACTTATGTACACCTGAAACTAACTGTAAATCAACTATACTTCAATTAAAAAATGATTAACCTCTAAATTTTAATATTTATGCTGTCAAGAATAAACCTCTACAACATGGTACTGCAGGACACAAGGATGATATAATATTATTTAGTATTTAGTTATTTTGTAACTGTTCTCTTAAATATCATATAAGGCATTACAGACTTATGTTTTTCCTCAGAGACTTGCCACAAAATATGAAGCCACTTTTGGGCTCCACTGGTTTGTTTGTTTCTTGGGGTTTTAGACAGTATATTTCAAAATAATAGTATTTAATTCTTTTATATTGTTTCCATGTGTACTTTTTTCCCCCCAATTTAATTTTAAACTTAAGAAAGTCAGAAGACAAGTGTTTTAAAGTTTCTTTCCATCACTCCTCAGAACCAGAGGCTGTCAAGCCCAACTCTAGAATAAAAGTTTGGATCAGGAAATGTTGATATGTGTAAGTTTCTAATTAAGAAGGTCCGGGAGAGATTTAAAAAACAAAAAGAAAAGAAAAGAAAAGAAAAAAATTTAGACAGGAACAAAATGACATTAGTCTGCAAAAGTGATTCCTGAGTCTTAACTTCTTAGTTTGCTCCTAGGTCTTCCTCTTCCCAAAATCACTAGGGCAGCTAAGTGAGTTTCTGCTGGGAGAGGAGATGAAGGCAGTCAATGTTACAACCCGAAACAATGATATCTCTTTTTAGCAATAGTGTTGTGGGCTAACAATTTCATGCACATAGCCAAGAGGCATTTCTCAGGCCACTTAGGCCTCTAAAATAGTATGTGTCTTCTCTTTGTCCTTTTTGCTCTGAATACATGAACACGGTACAGTAATCACAGAGCTAAAAATGAACATCAATCAAGAAGTCAGAGTGAACACTATGGATTACAGCAGAGCACAGCAATGCCTCAGACCCCATGCCTTTGAACTATTCCAGCAATCAAAAAAGTGTTCCCACTTCCTACCTAGTCTTCAAGCTTCTTAGAAACCTAACAATCTTTTGAGTCGGTGCTTATTACCTGTGCTGTTTTTCTTGGTAAACACTGAAAGGCCTGTGTCCCTTTCCTGATGAAACACTTCACTATTTGCCAAAACTAAAACATATCAATCCACAGCAATAAAGCAATTAAAAACAAGGATGACTGTTCTTTTATAAAAACATTCATATAATTGCAATTAGCTTATGATTTCAAAGTAGAGCAGGTTTAAGTTACTAGCAGTAAGTTGATCAAATTAAACTATTCAACAGTAACCAGACACACTAGATAGGAAAACATATACAGGGTATCTGAATTTCTTTTTAGCAAAGACATCCAAGTATACTGCTCAGTTATCTCTTAAAGGCCTACGGTATCTGCTTTACCTTACAGTATTACGGTTACCTTCCAGTTTCATACACAGATAAATGTCACACAAATGACAAAAATCTCAAGTACCTTGTATTTTGTACCTTAAATTACCATTATAAAACAACTTCTCACAATGAAAATGGAACAAGCCCTTGGAGGATCTCAGGTTCCTAATTAAGAAGCTCTAGACTCAAGGTACCAAACTCTAATATACACACTTACTAAACAACGGACAGAGATGACCAGGGTCATAGTCAGGAAGATCAGACATGCAAGCAAAAAATGCATAAACCAATAATGTTGTGCAGCTCTCTAAATGCTTGATAAAAATTCAATTAATCATTACATTTATAGAGGTATTTTCTTAATACACATTGAAATTGAACTGCAGATTTCAAGTCAAAAAAGTTTTCTCTCATGAATAAAATTCTTCCTTTAAAAGGGTTTTTAAAAGCTTGATACAAAAATCCCATTTTTAAAAATTTCATGGGACCTCTTATTTTTTAAAGAGGAATTTTATTATATTGAATTAAATATAATTAAAAGTTGGTCCAATGTAAAGAACCATTCCATCCTGGAGCCAGAGTAGCCATGGGAACTGTCCTCTATTTATTGTTCTTTTCTTTCTTTCTTTCCTTTTTTTCTTTCTTTCTTTCTTTCTTGACTGACTGAAGTATAGTTGATTTACAGTGTTGTGTTAGTTTCAGGTGTACAGCAAAGTGATTCAGTTATACATACATATATTTTTTTTTAAATAAATATTTATTTATTTATTTTTGGCTGCGTTGGGTCTTCATTGCTGCACACGGGCTCTGTCTAGTTGCGGTGAGCAGGGGCTACTCTTCAGTGCGGTACGCGGGCTTCTCATTGAGGTGACTTCTCTTGTTGCTTAGCACAGGCTCTAGGCGAACAGGCTTCAGTAGTTGTGGTTTGTGGGCTCCAGAGAGCAGGCTCAGTAGCTGTGGCACACAGACTTAGTTGCTCCGTGGCATGTAGGATCTTCCCAGACCAGGGATCAAACCCGTGTCCCCTGCATTGGCAGGCGGATTCTTAACCACTGTGCCACCGGGGAAGTCCCATACATATATATTTTTTTCAGATTCTTTTCCCCTTATAGGTTATTACAAAATATTCAGTATAGTTCCCTGTGTTATACATACTTACTGTTCTTTTCAATTGCTTTTCCCAGACAATACTGAATACCTCAATATCCCTTTGACGTTAGATAAAAGTATTCTAATATCACCAGTCTTCACTTATTGGTATGTAGCTCAACCACATTAATCTTTGGTGTCAAAATCTGACCTAGTCCCCAAAAGATACTATAAGTAGATTTGTATTCAGTTACAGTAAGTAAGCTATTAACTATATTATCAATTTACCAGTTCACTCTAGATTTGTTCTAGGCAAAAGTTTTTCCTAGAGATACTAAAAACTACCGAACTAACCCACCCGTTCTCATCAAAATTAAAGAAACAGAATAATATTGATCTGATATTGAGATGACCTCATATAATTAAAAAATATATGCCTCAAAAATAGAGATAATGGTATATTTTATACACTAATACAATAAGTTTAAATAGTGAACAACTTGGGACATCCTCATTGACCAAACTTTGAGATCTACTGCCCTCAACAAGGAAAAACTATTTACTAGAATCACAGGGCATTCAACTGAAATTTGCTGAGGAAATACACAAAAATGATACAATTATCAGTTATCTATTTTCTCATAGATACAAGAAATAAGTCTAAAATAAACTAGTAAAGACTTTGAACATAATGGTACGTGAAAAATACTGGCTGAAAATACTACTTAACAAATGTTAATCCAAGGAAAGTTGGGGATTCCACGTTAAACTCATGCCAGTAGTCAATTAAATTGTCCAGGGGTATGTTAAAATAATACAGGAAAGGGCTAAACTACTGAATTCACAGAAATTTCTAAGGGTGATCCAGGTCACCCAATAAATATTTGTTGGGTATTTACTTCCTCTCTGCCTCACACAGTACTGGGTGCTATGGAAGAAAACAAAAACTGAACAAGTCCTCTTTTTGAGAAAACGTACATTCTAGAAGGGAAAACACAATAATCCGAGAAAGCAGGAGTTAACCAAGTACACCACACACTGGTATACACTTATGTTGGCACTTGGGAAATACTACATATAAAAAACAATCCTGATAGGAGACACAGAAATAGCAATTGTTATAAAACTGGAAGAATGGCTTACCTTAAATGCTAATTCTCCACCATCTTCAAAATTATGGGAAGTGGTTTAGAAGATAATTTTAGCTGTATAAGGTCAAGGCATTAAAAAACACTGAAATTATATTCTCTTTTAAATTATCTTTCAACCTTTCTGATTATTTCAAGGAGAACGTCTCAGTTGCGGCTGGTATGTCTTTTACATTTCTTTATCACTTGCTAATAGCTGGTTTCAGAGCCTTCAGCAAATACCAGCATCTAGCTATAAATTAACATTTTTTAAAATTGTGTGTACTTTTATGGCCAACTTTATATAGCAAGTGACAGGAAATACTTTCCCTTTATAATTAATTTTAGTTAATATTTTCTCTTTATATTAACTTTAAAGCCCTGGGGAAAAACCACAAAGTAATACTCTTCTACCTATTCCTGATTACAGGCAACTTCATGCCTGTAGTTGTAGCTAAGACTACCAAGCTTTACTTTCTCCAGAACAATAAATAAGTCCATGCTTAAGGTCTGGTATAAAGTACAATAGTTAAAATCTCTGTAGTTTCTACTCAACAAAATAAAGAAAATAAAGAATAATAGTTTATTTTGAGAGTATTTGGGGAGAAAAAAAACCAGTAATATTCTCCTAATAAAACTATTTTTGTGTTGCCAGGAAGGAGCCTTCCTATTCCCATACTTCAACCCTTCGAAAAAGCTGTACTAGTACCCTTCTCTATCCCCACCCTGGGAAATACTTGTTTAAGAAACAGTTGTCCACTAGACTATAAGCTCCCTGTGGGCACAAGCCCTGCCTTTTTCAGCTTTTAACTCTGGGGCTAAGTGGTCCCCTGTAGATATTCATTATGTGATTGTTGGATGAATGAACTGTGCCAGGAATTGGTCCTATACTTAATTCTTCTTCTCTTTTTCTTAAAAGACCTATCGATTTAAAATTAAGTCATCCTTTCAAGCAAGTCCTACACACTTATTTAAGGATATAGTGTATCTAACAAGTTATAAGTAACTTCCTATAAATCTTGAATCTAAAATACAGGTCTTAAGTGCTATGATGATGAAAATGCCACTAGTTTTGCATATATTCTTTCCAAAAAGGCATTTTATATATTAAAATATATAGTTAAATGCAGTGTCAGCTTTTCTTTTTAAAAACACTGTATTTTTATTGGAAAAAATTCCTTATTTTATGATTCCATTAGAGATACATTATGTGTATACCACTTCTGGAGAAAGACTGTATAAAATTTGAGATTATGGCATGAATATGACAAAAATATACTGCTTAAACTCTAACAAAGTGCATATTATTTTCAATAATACACAAAACTTGAATCATCAAACGTGGCAATTCAAGCCCAAAATGTCTTTCCTAAATTTGACTTTTCCCAGCTTTCTATATATACTTTATTAAGAATTTCAACATTCCATAACCATCAATTTTATAAGTCAGGAGAACTTACTTCACTAAGTAGATGTCAACTTACTAGAACTGACCAGATGATATAAAGTTACCAAGGTGAATCACAAGGGACATTAAGTCTATTCGTTACTTATCTGCCTGCACTAACAAGACATAAGAATCCTTCTAATGATGAGCTCTTAAAAGGCACTAGAAGAATACAACACTTTTTAAATTATATAAGGAAGGTAGTAAGTCAAAACTTTCCAGGTGAGTAAAGTCTGCCTAACAAGTCTGCTCATATGTTTCTACTCTAACTTCAGCTAACATTTTAAAGCCAAACTTGGCTCCTTCTCAGTCACTTCTCTCTAGACTTTCCAAGGGCATCAGATCAGATTGGTCCATAACCTCCTTCAAGACTACTTTTTACAGTAACACAGTAGCACCTTCTCCAATCAACAAACTAATTCTACTACGTTTCAAAGGGATGTTAAAACTGAGGATCTTTCAGAATAAAGGCAAAATGGTCACATTCCCAAAACCTTCTTACAAGCCATAATGTAGCTGAACCCGAGCACTACTATTTCTGTGTAAGGAAGATGTCAGAAATGACAGTGAAGTAAATAAACAGGTCTCAGCCTCTCTCCCCTCCTACCCAGAGTTAGGTATACTTTCATACTTCTTTCCCCACAACACAGCCAGATCTGATTTTAAGACAAAAGGAAGGTGAAGGCCAGCCTTCTGGAGCAGCTCCTAAGGCAGTGTGAGGCAACCCCTTTAGGGTTGTTATTAAGTAAGGTATGTGTGTTGCCAGAGGGGTGGAGGAATAGAAGTCTGGAAGGGAGGTGGTGGTGGTGGTGCTAGTGGTAATACTAAGAGGCAACTGGTGCAACAGCTGTCTTAACCAAGGAACGGGAAGGATGGATTTCTGCACGCAAAACACGAGATTTTTATTTAACTTTTGATGTGCCTACGATTACCTTTTCTGCATGCTCAAATGGTACTCAATTTTAGGTAGAAAACTTCCAATCAAGTGGGCCTATGAACTTGTTAGAAGGTACACAGCATCATTATATTGTGCCAGGTAAGTTCATGAAGAAGAAACATTCTTGCAACCTAAACAGACAGTGGTTAACTTCAGATATTACACTACCATTCGTTTTGAAAGTGGTTATTGCTCAACTATTTCGAATTTTGAAATTGGTAATAGTTATCTAAGAGTCTTTACAAAGGCCTAGCCTCTAGGCTGCTTCAAAGCAAACGACAAATAGGAAGAAAGCTTACATTGAAAACCACGTGTCTCCCGATAGGAAGTACCTTACCATTCCATTTCCCGAAAGTTCACTCTAGATGTGAGCGTAACACTGTAAATATTTCTAAATACTAGATTTGACACTCGTGTATTTCACTTGCCTCAATCGTAAAAGAGCTGGGTGGGATTCCCACCTCTGGGACCAACATGTAAAGTTAATCTCCCCTTAGTATACCGGGTACCGAGTAAAAAAGCCGGGGACACTAAACAGTCATCAAACAGCCCTAAGCCCCGGAGGTGGGTTCTCATGTCAACAAAGTGGCCCGGAGGAGGCAAAGCTCTGCAAGCTCAGGGCCTGCAGGTGGGGGAGTGGTTAGTCTGGATTTCAGGGCGTTTCGGCCCACTTGGTCTCCCTGAGCGGATGGGTGACGATGGGGAAGGTTTTGCGGCCCCGTAGGGTCTCCGCCCGGAGTCGCCAGAAGGCCTCGGGCGGTAGCTCCTCAAATTCGAACAGTAGCCCACCTCCACCCCGGCCTCAGTCCTGGGTTTGAGCACTGGTCCCCAGACCGAGAACTGCAACTCCCCAGGCATCGCGCATCTCAAAGGCTCCCCGTCAAGCCGCATCTTCCTCCTGAGCCACCCCGAGCCCTCAGCCCAAGGCCCCAGGGCAGGGGTCTCCGACCTCCCGCCATTTCTCCACGTCGCCGCAGCTCATAATAAGAGGAAAGAACCTCAAGGTGACACCTTATTTTGGACGGTGGATGCGAGTTCTGGGCCCGAACTCAGGGACCGGCTTCCCATCAGAGCCCGGCCGCCTCACCTGGCAGCGGCACACGATGTCTGCGTCCTGCGCCAGCAGATCCACCACCTTCCCCTTGCCTTCGTCGCCCCACTGCGCGCCGAGCACCACCGTCACCCGGTTCCCTCCGGGCCGCGCCCTGGGGCGGCCGCAGTCGCCGTTGGGCAAGGAGGATGCCGCCGGGTTGGTCTCTGCGAACGCCATGGCTCCAGAGACGCGAGGAGAGCCCGAAGGGGACGCGGGCGGCCGGGAGTGCGCGAACTCAACTGCTCTGCGGCCGCCAGCCACATGCGGAGGAAGAAGGAGCCAGAGCCAGCCCGCCCCCGCCCCCGCCCCGCCTGCCGGGTCGCCACCCTCCAGCCAGGCCCGCCCCGCGCTCCCGCCGCCCTCGGCGTGGGGAGAAACCAGGACCTCCCGGAGGACGCCGGCCTCGACAGCACCGCCCCCAAGAAAAGACCACGCCCCTTCCACGGCCGGGCGCGCCCCTCCAGGGCGAACCGGGCGAGCGGAAAGGGGCGGGGGCGGGGCTTCGAGCGCGCTTCAACTTCAACGCCCCGCCCACCCGCCCTTCCTCCCGCTTTTCAAACTGGAGAGGCGGGGAGGTGTGTGCCTGTGCGTCAGACTACAACTCCCGGCAGCGCTCTGGCGGAAGCGACGTATACCAGTGATTTGGTGTCTGCCATCTGCACGTTTCAGTCTCTGAAAATGTTCATATTTAAATAATTTTTAATTTGTTTTTATTAAGGGATAAGATAGTGTGTACAAAATACAAAGGGTGCAATTTCAAAATACAAATGGGATGAAATTGAAACGTACTATAGATTTAGAATTTGGAAAGTAAAGGTCTGGAAGTAAGAACAGAGATGGGAACAGGCATTAAAAAGGCAAACTCGAAAGTAAAGCAGTAATGTAGAGGACATTAGGCCTGAAAATGTAGAGAACACGTAGAGTCCTATACCTTCTCATTTTACATATTAGTAACAGAAGTTCAGAGAGAAGGAATGAATTGCCCATGTCATACAATATATGCCGAATACTATAATGCACTTTTAATTCCCACAACCATATGAGGTAGGTAATACTATCTTATCCTTATTTTACAGGGTTTAAAAGTTAGTAAACTTCCTCCAGTGAGGGTTGAATTGGTACCTAGATGGTCTGAGTCCAGAGCCCAGGTCCTTTCTGTAGTGTTTAGTGTTTCAGTTGTCGCTAGGTTCCCAAGTATACTGTGAAAATAAATTAAGCTCATTTTAAGTGGAGTCAGGAAGCCCCAACGGGGTAGCTGTCATGCAGGTACCACTCCTAGCAGATTGCATAACCAGAAGGAAGAAGGAAGATAAGAATATTACTCTTCTTCTGGGATAAGGGAAGACATTTTTCACACAGGAATTTTATCTCCTGCTTTTAAAAAAAAGAAGGCAGATTCCTCCCTGCCCCAGCAACAATGCTCTAACCTTTGAAATCTTTTTGCCACTTTAGTTAAATGAATAAATATTATTTTATAATGATCTGTGATCCAATTTAGCCATGTCCAAAATTTTTGATATTTTTGAAAAACTTCCCCCAAATCTAACTATAAATGAAGTCTTTTTGACCTTAAACTAACTTTGGGATTTTTTTGGAGGGCCTCTGGAGCATCTTGAAGGATCTGTTCTCTCTCTTTATTAAAAAGGAGATATTAAACTAATTAGGCTTATTTGGGAAATTACATGGGAAGCATTGTCAAATAAGAAATAATACTAAGTCTTCTTTATATTGCATCTGTATATGTTATAAATGTTTCAGAAATTATGACATTCCTAGAAATCTTGATATGTTCTGGTGTTTTATCATTCATAATTCTAGCTATTATCTTAAAATGTGTGTCATAGAACTTACCAAATTCCCATGTCAATTCCATAATAATGGACTCTTATTGGATCTTTAATAACAGACATTTAAGTCTTTGTCATTCACAGAGAGCTTCTGTTTTACTCTGATGCTTTGCAAAAATATTCCTATAAAAATGCTTCGTCATCAAGGAGATTCCTGGAAAAGACCCTAACAAATACTCTGGAACAGGGGCCCCCAACCCCCCAAGCTGCACAGTGGGAGGTGAGAGGCAGGGGAGCCAGCGAAACTTCATCTGCCACTCCCCATTGCTCGCGTTACCGCCTGAAGCATCCTCCCCACCCAACCCCGGTCTGTGAGAAAAAAACTGTCTTCCACAAAACCAGTCCCTGGTGCCAAAAAGGTTGGGGACCACTGCTCTAGAATGCAGGTTTCTGATAACTTTAAGATCATAACACTGAACTGGGTAAAAGTTTCTAAAACTTTAATGGAAAATTGATTGATTCATAAAGCTGCTAACCCAAGATCAAGATCAACAAGATTTACAGGAGGCTGAATGAACAAATGAGGATGATTATAATTTTTATGATTTTTTATGCTGGTTCCCTAATGTTTTACTTTTCTGAATGAAGTCTTTTTGAGGATGATTATAATTTTTATGACTTCTTATGTTAGTCCCCTAAAGTTTACTTTTCCAGATTTAAGGAAACTTTTTCTCTTAAGCATCTGTGACTTACAGCAATTGTAAACAAAGTTGAAATATTTATCTTTTCCTACCTGATCCTTCCAGAATTTGGAAACTCTTAAATATTTTTTTCCTGACAGTACAGTTATTTACTTGAATTCAGTGAGAACATGTTCTTCTTATAACAGGATACAATTGGAGATACTGACTACATTGCCAAGGCTTTGACTGGAATGTCATATTTGAGAGAGAGCTATGTAGACTCAGATATGACCAATTATAAGGAACTTCTTGGAAAAATAAGCCTGGTACCTTGCTTTTAAGTTTCCAGCAAAGTAATCTTTAAAAGAGCTTATATGGTCAATCACTATTCTTACTGCATTTATGTAAATAATCAAGCCAAATTTAATACAAATTAGTTTTACTATGATTATTTTTGATAAAAGGGGGATAGTTATGGAGAGCGAAATTATGTTTGCACCTTTGTAGATATTAGATTCTTGTTCTGTTAATTTTCTTTAAGGTTTTGTTATATATCTATAAGCTGAACAGGATCCTAAAGTCTTCTTGTTTCCTCAATATCTGACTACAAATCTCCAAACTAATGTTTCCAATTTTCTCCAACCCTTCTGATTTGGAATCAATAAGAACAAAGGTTGCCTTTGAGTTTCCTTGGAAAGGACTACACCAAGGTCCCCCTCACTACCCAGATGCAACAAAACATCAAAGAGACTCAAACCTTGGGTAAATATCTCACAGCTAAAGAAGACTCCAGCTGGCATCCCATACTATAACAAGCACTGGAGACTGCTGAATCAAACTGATCAGGAATTGAAGGAAACAGCTGAAGGACACATCTTTCTTCCCAAAATGACTGGACCAGGCCTGTGTACCTTTTTCCTCTATTACTTCTTGCCTTATCCTCTCCCTCTTCTTGGAAAGACAGTGCTCTTATCTGCATTTTCAATCTGTTACAAAAGGGGGACACTTACCTAATTGTTGTGTTTGCCACCAGAAACTTCAATCCATTCATGACAATGGTGACCCTTTAGTTCATCCGGTAACAAATTTTTTTGCTTGTCCCAAGTGCTACTGCTAATTTCACTCGGCAACCCCTTGGCATCAGCTACAGAGTAAGATGTTTGAAGCCTTCCATTGGCCCACTCCACTAAGCCTCCTTAAAAGAGAACTTCCAGGAGGCCTACCTGACTCTGAGTTTGCCTCCAAAGGGAGAGCCTTTCTCCTCTGGGTCAGAATAAGTTCCAGTGAATGCATGATTAAAAATCTTGGGCTTCCCTGGTGGCGCAGTGGTTGAGAGTCCGCCTGCCGATGCAAGGGACACGGGTTCGTGCCCCGGTCCGGGAAGATCCCACATGCCGCGGAGTGGCTGGGCCCGTGTGCCATGGCTGCTGAGCCTGCACATCCGGAGCCTTTGCTCTGCAACAGGAGAGGCCACAACAGTGAGAGGCCCGCGTACTGCAAAAAAAAAAAAAAAAAAAAAAAAAAATCTTTCCGAACATTAGGAGAGCTAGTCAATTCCACAGCCAAAGCAAAAGCAACCCAACAAGGATCACTTGACTCATTAGCTAAAGTATCAATAGTTTTGGAAAATAGCATAGCCCTTGATTACCTACTTGCTGAACAAGAAGGCATTTTTTTCAATAGCAAATGCCACCAGTTACACATGGTTAAATGCCTCTGGAGAGACAAAACCTCAATTATACAAGATCAGGGAACTAGCCCACTGGTTACAACAAATTTCACCTGATCACCCCCACCCTCTTTTTTTAACCTATTTAGCATTACCTTCAGATTTAGGCTCCTGGTTCAGAACCATCATGCAAACTGAACTTATATTACTTTTAACTGTGCTTTGCATAATAATTTTAAGCTTTGTGCCCGTGAAATCTTTGTGAAAATGACATATACCCAATGTAACTGAACAGGACCCTATGGGGCCTTTTGGGGACAGACCCCCTCACCCCCGCCACACACTCTCCCTGGCATGTCCTCCACCTGCCTCTCGTCTGTAGGAAAACTTTAGCCTCTTAGGTCTTCCCTGAGTTCCAAAGAATAAATTTAATCAAAGAAGTGAGAAAATGCATAAAGAAAGGAAAACAGTCAAGCAAGACAAAATAATAATAGTAGCCATTAAACAAAGTCAAGGACCTTTAGTTCCTCCTCAAGGGCTATAGCTAATATTCTGAGCCATATCCTTTGAGCTATTTTGCAGATAATGAAATCCCCACCAGGTGGATGAAGTTAACTTCTGCTGCCCACAAGCACATAGGCCCCAGACCATTTGGGAACCAGAAGGTTGATGATGTTGACTCCCAATTACCTCACCACCAACCAATCAGAAGAATGTCCATGAGCTGAGCATGCACCCCACAACTCCCCTCCATCACCCTGTCTTTAAAGACCTTTTCCTGAAAGCCATCAGGAAGTTCGGGTCTGTTAAGCACTAGCTGCCTGGACTCCTTGCTTGGTGCTCTGCAATAAGCACTGCACTTTCCTTCATCACAACCTGGTGTCAGTAGGTTGGCTTTACTGTGCATGGGTGAGTGGATCCAAGTTTGTTTCAGTAACACAAAAAGGGTGATACTAGCTCAGCACTTTAAAATGATCTCCAATATTTATGGCCTTGATAAGATAAAGACTTTAGATGGGAAATGCCTGAGAGTTATCCCTCCTACTTTTCTTTTTCCCTCAAATGTGGCCTCAGTGGTTTCCAGTCTGCACGTTCCCTCCAACGTGGGGCAGGACAACCAGGAAAGCTCCTTTCTGGCGGGACAAAACCTCTAAATGCTGAAAACCTGACTCTTGATCAGCGATGCTTTCAAGGAAAGATGGTGATCAAAGAGGGAAATGTGAAAATGAAAGAATCCTCATCTTAAATGGAGTCAGGAAGCCCTAAAGAGGGAGCTCTCACCCACCTGCCACTTGTTGCAGCCTGCATAACCAGCAGCAAGAAGGAAGAATGTTACTTTTCTTCTGGTATAAGGGAGAACGTTTTTCACAGAGCAGTTTTATCTCCTGCTTTCAAGAAAAAGGAAGATCCTTCCCTGACCCAGCAACAATGCACTAACTACCACTTGCAGCCAATGAGAAACTGCCACAACCTCAGACTCTGGCTCTTCTCCAATGAACTTTCATTCAAAACAACCCTAGCAATTTCTTCCTAAAACCTAATAAAAGCAAGCCCCTCTCCTTTGTTCTCTGGAGTTGCCCATGATTCACTATAGCTTGCCTGTCCTGAATTGCAATTCTCTGCTACTCCCAAATAAACCCATTTTGCTGGTAAAATAACTGGCTGTTTTATTTTTCAGGTTGACAGGTTATATAGAGAAAAGGAGAAGGAAAAGTTAAAAAATAAAAATCTAGGGAATTCCCTGGCAGTCCAGTGATTAGGACTCAGCACTTCCACTGCTGGGGACCCGGGTTCAATCCCTGGTTGAGAACTTCAGGGCCAAAACCAAAAAACAAACAACAAACAAACAAAAAAATAAGTCTAAACTTGGAAGCAGTCTAGATAATAGAAATAAATCCAAATACCTTGTAAAAGGACTAATTTTAATTGGTGTGATGTAAAGAAGCATATTTACATCAAGAGAGGAGGGTTTGTGTGTAATTTTCATAAAATAACACTAGGATGTCACTGTTTCAAGTGTATTTATAATCCCTTGGTAGAGTGCACTCTATTCAGTGGAGTGGTGGAAGGACGTTTTTAACTGGTCGACTCTACTAGCGGGTGGAATGGATGCCTAATCAGGAGAGGCAAGGAAGAGATGATGGTCTTGAGTTTGACTTTTTGAGTTTATGGCCAAGTAGCTTCATTTTAATCATTGATATGCCCACCTTCAGTAGGACACAACATTTGAGTTTTGTTTGGGGCAGTGACAGGCAATGAATAACCATGTCTTAGCTTTGTATATACAAGGGTTTTCAAAGTATTGATACTTACTTGAATATTCATGCACACACTCGCATCTTGTCCCTTGACCAGAGGCATCCACTTCAGAGCTGGCAGCCTCATAAAACCCAAGGGTTGAGACCAAAGAATACTTTTCAGAGTTCGAAAGTTAACCTCGCACCCTGGACTTAAACCACTTTTGCCACCTCAGCATTAAGTTTAAAAATATTTCAGGAGGGCTTCCCTGGTAGCGCAGTGGTTGGGAGTCCGCCTGCCGATGCAGGGGACATGGGTTCGTGCCCCGGTCCGGGAGGATCCCACATGCCGCGGAGCGGCTGGGCCTGTGAGCCATGGCCGCTGAGCTTGCGCGTCCGGAGCCTGTGCTCTGCAATGGGAGAGGCCACAGCAGTGAGAGGCCCACGTACCGCAAAAAAAAAAAAAAAAAAAAATATTTCAGGATACTTTCAAATGACATGGCTAGAGTCTTGTGGAAAAACAGCTGCAGGAATCCAGGGGGCACTGGCGAGTGACACAGTAACTTTAAGTCTTCATGTGCTCTATCACCAGAAAGTAATTTACAGCTGCAGGTTTTCTAAGGCAAGAATTCAAGTCTCCAGGCCTGACCCGCATAAGCTGGGTGCAGTCACCTTTCCACTAGGAAGTGAGACTAGGAGATGACAGATGCTTGGGTTCCTCTGGAATGTGCTGCACAAATAGTAAGGGTAATTATTGTGGTGTGTCCAATCATTTTATAAAGCCAAGCACTAATTAACCCTCCCAAATTAGGAAATGGAATAATTTGTTATGTTAAGTATTTAGAAGTAAAACCTCATTTTAGACAGCTGACAAACAGCTTGGGGAGAGGGAAAATGTGTGTATGCCCTTTAGCATGGAAAAATAGGAAACCACCCCCGGGATGGGGGACATAGGAGATAGGAGCAACATCTATGTACTGCCTAAAATGCTGCTCTGATCACATCACTCCTCTGATCAAAGACCCTCAATGGTTCCCCAGAGTCAGTGGAATTATGTGCAAATGCTTCAGACTAGCATTCAAGACCCTAGCCTGCTTTTTCATCTCCACCCCACAAGGCCTCTTGGATCTGCTTCAGCCGGCCTGGGCCGCTTGCTCTTTTGGAAATCTGAGCTACCTGAACAGGAACAGTTGCCCACGCCCACCCCCCAGTCAAGGGTAATACTTCAATTACCTGCACCTGCGATGCTCTCGCCCACACCTGTCTGCCCACCCCTCCCCCACCCTAGCCGCATTCTGTCCCTCCTTCGAACCTCCCAGCATCTGGTTCTCATCACAGCATCTGTCTTTCTCTGGTGTTTGTGGACCTCAAGTCTGCATCGCCCTCCAAGGTTTATGCGCTTTTCCCACCAGGTCCGCGGTTTTGTCCGGGTAAAGACCGAAAACAAAAGCAGAATGAGGCATCCCCTGAGAGCTTCAACTTCTCAGACCCAGCATACACCACCAGAGAAGGGTCAAGCTGGCGGGAGGACTCGAACCCCTGAGGCTTTCTCTCCCTTGGGCTTTGCAAACCTCCCAGGGGCCGGCCAAGGCGGAGATATTTCGCAGGCGGCCGCCCAGTAGCGGAGAGACGGGCGGGCGCGGGTGGGGGCCTAGCAGCGAGAGAGGCGCGCGGGGGTGGCCCCCTCCCAACTGGAGCCCGGCTAAGGGGCAAGGCCGGCGGCTCGGCAGGGACTCTAAGCCGCAGGGTGGGGTGCGGCTGGGGACTCGTGGCGCGCTCGCACTCCAGGGGCCCTCCGCAGCTTCCACCTCTCCGAGAGACCACGGTGAGGGGACGCCGGCATCCCGGGCGCGGGGGACGTTGGGAGACTTAGCGGCGACGGTGGGCTGCGCGGACTGGGCGTCGGAGCCCGGCTGTTCTCCGCGCCTTCCCGTCGGGAGGCGGACTCGGCGTGTCGGGAGACCCGGGTCCGCGTGTTTTCCCAGCCGCGGGCCGGGGGGCGGTGCTGCCTGCCTCTGACACCACGCCCGTTCGGGGGCGGGGACCGGGACGGCGGGGAACCTCCAGCAGGTTCGCTCGGTTTGTGAGGCTGGGTGGCCCGACTCGAGCCGGAGGTCTAAGGCGCATGACGTTTGGTCCGTACCCGACCAGGGGTGTCAGTGAGCTTTGTCCCACCTCTGTCCTGTTGCGGCGCCCAAGGACGCGAAGTCCCTCAGTTAAAAGGGAGAAGTCAGGGTGTGTACACAGGCCCCGGCGCCTCCCAGGAATCTCGAGATCCCCACCTCTGGGCTGAACCCCTGTGGAGGCTCTGAGGCTGTCTTGGAGGACAGTTCCTAACTAAACTGAACTGTGAAACTGTTGCCGATGTTCTAGAAGACCCCCTCTGCATCTGGGAAGGTCTAGACTGGGTTGGGTTGAAGGACCAGAAGCCGGGAGAGTCTGTCCATCACAGGAGTTATCTCAGTGAGGAGAGTGGACGGGTGAGGTGAGTTTTCTGCTTTCATTGTGACCCTCGAGCAATTATCTGGATTAACCCATCCGTACTCAGGGGGCCAGGACAAGTGTCCAGAGTAGGTGCATATCCCCCCAAAAGGGGAGGGTGCAGATGAGCTTTCAAAGCGCTCTAACTCCAGAGTCTGTGCCTCCGTTAAGCCACAGACCTGAACTCCATCTTCTGCCCACTTCAGGGTGTGGAGGACACCAAGTCCCGGCCTTGGAGACTCGTTCTCCTAGGGGTCTAGGGCTAGAAGCTCCAGGGTGCCCTATCTTGGCATGCGGGGGCTCTGCGCCTTCTAGAATCATCCCAGACAGCAAGACAGGGCACTAGGCAGTGGGGTTTGGCTGCTTGGTATTGACTTTCTCTAGAAGGTCTAGACTTTAGCCATCTTTCTTCTCAAGCCCTGGGTAAATGAAGAGAAAATGAGGGCCTTAAAGTGTGGGAAGGCCTGGAAAGGGAACCCAATAAAGGGAACCAGGTAATGCACTGCTAGGCTTCAGGCTCCAGGAAGGACAGATAAAGGGGTGCTCCCAGGGAAGTCTTTTAAAGCCCCCGGTCCTCCACAGACCGTGCCACAGCTCTGCTTCCCTCTAGAGCATGAGTGTATCTCTATCCCTGTGGGCCAGGCTGGGGTGCAGATGGGTAGTGCCTACTGGGAGCTCTACTGCCTGGAGCACGACATCCAGCCCAGTGGCACTGTGCCCAGCAACAAGGCACTGGGGAGCTGCGCTGACCCCTTTCAACACCATCAGTAAGACAGGGCTGGCAAGCACGTGTCTGGGACTGTCTTTGTGGACCTGGAGCCTTCTGTCATAGGTGAGTGGGCACTTGGTGGGTTCCCACCCCCAACCCATATTTTTGCCATCCCCCAAATCAGCTGGGAGCTCTGCTTAGGGGAAAAACGCTTGGAATGCAGGCAATCACCAGCCAAGAACAACAATAAGGTCTGTTGCTTTTGTCTAGACTCTATCTTCAGGAGGGGTCCTGCGGACTTCCTGAGCTGAGAGGGAGATTAGTCAGAGAGCTCTGCCTGGGAAACCACTAGATGTTTGAGTCGGGGGTCAGACCTAGAAAGAAGACTACAGAAAAGAGTGGATATTAAAGCAGAAACTTTAAACTTCCCTTTCCCTACCCTCAGGCTTTCAGGGATAAATTGCCTAAGGAACTGGGTCCTGAGTTTAACTGAAATGGGTCCCTTAATAGGATGTAGACCTGTGTGAACTTGGCTGTTGTTGGCTCTCAAGGGGTTCTCTGCTTCCTCCTGTCTGCGTCTGGATTTCCTCAGTTTCTTGTTCCTGAAAACGTCACCCCTCCCCCATCTTCCTAAAGACGTTGTTATAGATGTTGAACTGTGGACTGAGTTTTCTGCATTAGTCTGTGTTCTTATTCTAATCAAAAGTCAAATGAGATTCCCCTGAACACACCACTGATTCCTTACTAAGCAGAATGAAGTGGCTATGATGAAAGGGAAGGGACTGGAAAAGGGACCCCCTAACTTTCCCCCTCACAGCCCAGGTAGCACTGGGCTTTACAAGTGGGCCTCGGGAGTGCTGTGTGCCCTCAGGCCCTGCTCTTCGGTTCTACGTTGGGGAGCTCAGCAGCAAAGATCCTAGTGCCTGTGTGGAGGAGACCTTTCCTCCGCACAGGATGGAGTGCTGTGTGCTGTGTGCCCTCAGGCCCTGCTCTTCGGTTCTACGTGGGGGAGCTCAGCAGCAAAGGTCCTAGTGCCTGTGTGGAGGAGACCTTTCCTCCGCACAGGATGGGGTAAGAACTGGCAGGTATAGGCAGCTCTTCTACCCTGAGCAGCTGATATCTGGCGAGGAAGATGCTGCCAGCAACTCTGCCCAAGGCCACTACACTGTGGGGAAGGAGATCCTCGATCTGGTGCTGGAGTGGATCCAAAAACTGGTGAGCAGACCAAGTGCCCTTGGCACCTGGGAGGCTGGACTTCTGTGGAAGAAAGGGGAACCACAGGCCTATGGCTGGTGCTGGTTCCTCTGGCCTGTCTGTCCACTTGCTTCCTCTAGGGGGAGCTGCGTGTCCTGGGTATGGATCGAGGGTTAGAAGTCTTGAGTAACTTGCTCTGCCTGGAGCCTGTGGACTCTAGCTTTTACCCTGCTGGTTCCTTGCTTTGCCAAGCCTGATTGTCTGATCCAAACCTTTTTTGATTTTTGATCCATCTCTTGCCCCAGCAGGTGGGAGGAAGCTGCCTCAGAAGCTCGGCTTGTTGTTCTTGGACTCCTAAGCAGGGCTTTCCAGCTGGGAGAGGCTCCTCTTAGCTTTTAGCCAGTTTTTCAGTTTATCCTATTCCTTGCCTGAGGCCGGGAGAGCCAGAACCAAGGCCAGCTAGGAGCCAGTACTTTGGCACTGGCCCACTAGAGGAATTGTCCAGACATACTCTCTGCTGCTCAAAGACTGAGGACTTGCAGGTGACCTAAGGAATGGGATTCTGTGTGAAAATATGACAAAGCACCCCTTAAGCTTAGACCTTTCTTAAAAAGGAGAATTTCTTTTAGTTGTCAATGTACATAAAGCCTACGTATTTTATTTTTTGATTTAAAAAAAACTTATTGTATATAATGTATATTTATTGTATATAATATATATAATTGTATACGACATATTAGTTTCAGGTATAGGACATAATGACTTGATATATGTAATACTGCAAATGAAGAACTTTTATATTGTTACTACTCATGTGTCTGGTATAGTCTGATGCTTTTCTAGTCCAAGGAACAGCTACATCAGAATCACCAAGGGTACTTGTTAAACCTGCAGGTTCCTGGGTTCCAGTCTGAGGTGGGGCCTGGATACCACCACCACCAGCCCCAGTCCCACTCTCCTGCAACTAGGTGGCAGAGCTACAAAGCTGAGAGGGCTCAGCTTTCTGACTACAGACCCGATGACCACCTCACCCTCATCTCCCCTCCCTTCACCCCTGACACTTCACACACACAGCACTGCCCTTCTAGGTCATCTGTCTCCCTGGAACTCCAAGCCCCTTGTAGGTATTCTCTTCTCACATCTATAGAGGTGAAGCAACAGAGCATGAGAGAACTTTCTGGAGTGATGGAAATTTCTATATTTTGATTGGTTTGATGGTTCTATAGGTATATACATTTGTCAAAGCATTCACTGTATGTATGATAATATGTATACAGTTAAGTATAAATTATGCTTCCAAGTTTTGTGTTTTTGAAGTACAGAAGTGAATACAGTTGTAGTTAGGTCACAATACTTTTGTAGACAGGAAAGTGTCCTGTCAGGAGAAGAGGGCTGGGGACAGATGATAATGCCATCTGCATCCTTAACAGCGTTATCTCCTACCCTAGACAGATCAGTGTACTGGGCTTTAGGGTTTCTTGATCTTCCATAGCTTTAAGGAGGACACTGGCCCAGACTTCACCTCTCTGCTGATGGAGCAGCTTTCTGTTGACTGTGGCAAGAAATCCAAGTTGGAGTTTGCTATCTACCCAGCCTCTCAAGTGTCCAAAGCAGTTGGTAACTCCATCCTTACCACCCATACCACCCTGGAGCACTTGGACTATGCCTTCATGGTAGACAATGAGGCCATCTATGACATTTGTTACTGTAACCTGGACATCAAGTGCCCTACCTACAGCAAGCTCAACCAGCTCCTGGACCAGATTGTCCATCATTGCCTCTCTGCATCTTGATAGTGCCCTCAATGTGGACCTCACAGAGTTCCAGACCAATCTGGTGCCCTACCTCTGCATCCACTTTCTGTTGGTGACCTGCTCACTCATTGTCTCAAATGAGAAGGGCTATCATGAGCAGCTCTTGGTGTCAGGGATCACCAATGCCTGCTTAAACCCTCCAATCAGATGGGTCAAGTGTGACCCTCACCATGGCAAATACATGGCCTGCTCTGCTACGGAAGTGTGGTGCCCAAGGATGTGAATGCCACCATTGCCACTCTCAAGACTAGGTGCATCATCTGGTTTGTGGGCTGGTGTCCCATGTGTTTCAAGGCAAGTTAGGGATAAAGGTAGGGATTAGCACGTGTCCTGTGTAACCACTGAAAGGGGTGATTCCTTTAGAGCTGCAGGCATTGAAACATGCACTAGGGATTGGGAGAATCAGGCAAATAACAGCGTTAGAGGCTGTCTTTAACTGTTTTTTTTGAAATTAACTATTTTTGGCTGCGTTGGGTCTTCGTTGCTGCGCGTGGGCTTTCTCTAGTTGTGGTGAGCGGGGGCTACTCTTCGTTGCGCTGCATGGGCTTCTCATTGCAGTGGCTTCTCTTGTTGTGGAGCATGGGCTCTAGGGCGCTCAGGCTTCAGTAGTTGTGGCTCGTGGGCTCTAGAGCACAGGCTCAGTAGTTGTGGCGCACGGGCTTAGTTGCTCCATGGCGTGTGGGATCTTCCCAGACCAGGTCTCAAACTCATGTCCTCTGCATTGGCAGGTGGCTTCTCAACCACTGCGCCACCAGGGAAGCCTGGTTGTCTTTAACTCAATAGATCTCAACTTGTCTAGAGCCCAGGCCTTTGGTCTGTACACCAGGTTCAATTCTATTGGAAAACTCGCCTTTATCAAAGGAAAGCACGTTTCATGTTTCTTAGCCTGGTATATAGGCATTCCCTAGGCTTGCCAGTCAGATTGGGGGCAGTGCCTTCATTGTTTATGTGTGCCAGGGACATACCCATTTAATAAGGCTCCTCCTCAGAAGGGAGTGCTTTTGGAAGCACAGAAAGGCCTGCCATTCAGATAATGGGCAAAACAGGGGTCAGAAGGTGTATGAATACTCTCTTCCTTTTGAGTAATTTGTTTATGCCCCACCCTTTCATCAGTTCACATTCCCAGAGGGTACTGGGCCTATGGCCTAGTTTAAGTTTTGTAGGTTTTGTTTCAGGGTGAGACTAGAAAGATTAAAGGTGACAGCTGTGGCATTTAGAAAATATACAGCTTTCCTGCCCCATTACACTGCTGCTGACATGACCGCAGTGGGAGGGGAGGCAGGGACTCCTGGTCATAAAGATAATAGCGGCTTGCTAGTGTTGAAGAGTTGTCCTGTAGCTCAGAACAAAGGGGTAGGGAATCTGGGAGGCTGACTTCGTTTCTCAGCTCCATGTTAGGAAAGCTTCAGCTATTCAAAGGAAGAATAGGTTGCCTTCAGGAGTTGCTAGTAAGCTTGCTTTCCTTGGAAGCATTAAGGGGACGTTGACCTTTTTTTTTTTTTTTTTTTAAACACTGAATATCAAACACATTTGCACTGAATATCATGAAGGAACTGGCCTTGCCAAGATCTGAGGGCAGAGCAGACTTAATCTTGTTTGAAGAAGCCAAGAAGGCCAGTGTGGCTGGGGGCAGAATGAGCCAGAGGGAGATTAGGAACAGCTAGGGCCTTATGGACCATAGTCAGGATAGCAGTGAAGCCAAGTTACCACGGCAACCAGTCACAGTTCCTCTTTCAAGTCTCTTAAGAATCAGGGCATGGACCAGAGGCAGCACAGGAGCCTCCCAGCATCCTAGTCTGTAATTTAATGACAGGGTTCCTTGTTTGTTCTCATTCCAAGAAACTGCTAAGGAGCAGTTATAAAGTATAAGTAGGATGAGGGTGATGATATAACTGGGCCAGTTCAGTTTTTGTATTCTTTATGCTCTCTTCCACTGCAGCCTTTCCTGCCCTTCCATGAGAAAGAAGCCAACTCTAGCCGATGGCAGCAGTCTTGATGGTGACCTTCCCTAGGAGCACTGGCCGGCGATGACATGTTCATCTTTCAGAACATGGGCTTCACTAAGGATGCGGGCAACAGGTTTCTGGTCTGTTCAGACTGTGAAATCGGACCAATTGGCTGGCCTTGCCTTGATGACAAGAACAGTTTCTATGTGGCCATGGAACGGGTTTCCCATGAGTAACTGAGGGGAAGGGAATTAGCTCCACACCCAGCTGTAACAGCTGCTCCTCACAAGAACTGGCATTTAACCTGGTATAACTGCAGCTGCCTTCTCTGTACTAATATAAATTATGAGTATCAACATGTCCAATTGAACATGCAGAGAGCTAATCCTGCTTCCTCAAAGTCTCGAGTGCATGCCTCTTGCTTAGTTTGCTTTGCATCACAACATTTCTTAATTTCCCTTCCCCGCCCCCCCCCCCCCCCCAGTTTTAGGTCCCCGGGGTACTTTCACAAACTAATTCTCCTGCCTGGTATTCTGCCTGGGCTCTCTTTTATCCGGGAGCTCCCTTGTTTCTTGCTCTAGAATGGCAGTATTCAACCTTTTAGCCACAGTGACATATGAGAAGTGGTGCTCATGTGCTGATAGTTGAAACTCCACCTTTTTCCTCTCTCATTCAAGAACACATACGAGTGTCTGAGAATGACTTTTTCATATGGCTAACTTTATCTACAGTAGTTTATTCTTTTTTAAAGTAAAGCATTTACAAACCAGTATTTAACTGCTAATCAGAAACACATTACCTTGGACACATTTCTTGGAATCAGAGTGGAGGGTACGGGATCTAGAAGGGATAGGCCTTTGCCATATTATACATGAGTTTATAGGTTTGTCTTATCTGTACAGGTGACTCTTCATTTGCTCTTAGGAGAGACTCCGTTAATGGATAGTGTCATCATTTACTGAATGTACTGGGTATGGTCCTCTCTGAGTTTGGGTTCATTTGGAATCTCTCTACCAGCCCAGAATACAAACTTTCCATCAAATGCCTCTATTTATAGCTGTAGGGTTGCTCTAACAGTTTGATGTTAGCAGCAGTTTGATGTTCAATATTATTTTCAGTTGTTCTGTCATTTCTCTTCTGAAATGACTCACCATCTTAGAGGGAATCTATATAACCAGGTTTTAGGTATCCTCCCATCATCCCTACCTCTAAGACTCAGTAGACCTAGAATTGAAGTGACGACTAAATAGAGACAATCTGCAGTCCATTCCTTTGCATTTGTTTTCTGGTAGCTTCCTCCTTCCTCTCCACAGAGCTTACTCTAAGTGCCCCCCATTTAAAGTATGGGCCTTTTGCAACCAGTCTACTCCCCTAGAAAGGCAGCTTCCTTCAACAATCATAGCCTCAATGAGCTCTAGTAGAAAATGAGAGAACTGTTGTCCACGATTATGGCATTTGCAGGAAAACAAGAACAGAAACGAGAATTATCCACTCAGGTCATAAGGAGAAAAACCAAGCAGATGCCTCTAGGTGCATATGGTCCCTTGTATCACAAGCCAAAACCTAGGCAAAGCATTTTTTAAATTAGGCTTTGACTTTTCTTTCCAATTTTTAAACACAGAGATAATACACATTCATTTCACATAAATACAAAAATGGGTATAGAAATGTTTTTAATCACTCATATTTCCACCATCCAAAGATTGCCAATGGTTATATGGTGTACATCCTTCTCAATGTTTTTCTATATGTACTATATATAAACATGCATGGTCTTTTAAAACAAATATGAGATCACACTCTTTTATAACTTGCTTTTTCCATTTAACAAAATACTGACTTCCCAATGTCAGTAGATATCCATGTATATACACCATTGTTTTTAGTATTCCATTGTATTTCTGTACTATAATTTATTTAAACGATCCACTATTAGATTGTCTCCAGTTTCTTATAAACAACGTGATATAACGTGCAACCTTATAGCTAAATCTGTTTACACATTCTTAATTATTTCCTTGGCTACATCATTAAAAGTGGAATTGCAGGGTATGCACATTTTCAAGGCTTTGCTGTATTGACACATACTCCTCAAAAACAGCTGTGCTAATTTATTCTCCTCTAGCAGAAGAGAGCATTTCTCTGAACCCTTCCTAACAGTGTGTATTATCATTAAAAGAATATTTTGCCACTTTGATAGAAAAAAATCTCACTGTGTAATTTGTTAATTTTATTTCTAATGAAAAGTTATATACTTACTGGTCATTTATATATTTTTTTTGAGAATTGCCAAACATCATTGCCCCAATAGCCAAAAATATCAAGCTGTTATTCTGCTTTTTCAGTTTTATCTGAAAGAAATGAAGGCATTTAAGCAGTCGAAATTAGACTCTTGCATGTCCTTGGGAAGAATATATAATTTGAAAAAGCATAAGAGAGCTGAAACCTGAACTTTAGGGTTTGTCTTGAGATATGTCAACTAATTAATTAGTCACTTAGTTCTGCTATAAGGTGAGAATGTCATCTCTTCATTCCCCTCACATGTAATAGGCTCTCAATAAAGATGTGTGAATCAGTTAACTTCAATTTGCTATAGGTAGACAGAGGTAACCCATGCTTGCTGCTATGAGTATAGAAACCTTCCTGTTAGGGAAAGCAATTGATTTTTCCAAGGCCTAATGGTTTCTACAAAATTCTTTTTTTAACACAGAATCAAAGATGGACAATGGCGTACTGACATTTTACATATTGTTACCATGCTGTGTATGAATGAGGCTACTCCAGTAACTAACAAATAACTAATGAGGATTTCTGCTCTTGTAATGGTGGATAGGTAATTTGGACTGACCATCCCACTGAGGACAACTAGGAAGCCTGGACAAAATATTTTAAAAATCCAAAGGAATCAGAGAGCTAGCATGAGTTTGAAGAATTACTGGACCAGGGCCATTGAAAAGGTGGAGGCCCTGGGAGGTGGGCTTAATGTTACAGGCCACTGTTCCAGCACTTGTCAAACTTGGAGGAGGCAGTTCAGAGGCTGATGTGTGATTTTGACAGCCTTCCAGAAGTAGGGGCCAGAGTCTGTCAAAGGGGAGTGGACCTGGTGAATGCCCCTCACTTTGGTTTGTGGCCCTCAGGCCTTTGCACCCGAGGAATAGGGGTGAACCAGAAGTCGGGAAGAAAAAGGCTCTTGAAGGGGATTGCAGCTCAGCTTCCAATTATCCCAGTCCTTAAAATTGGATTACGGTGATCCTAAAGTGGGAGTTTCCCCAAAGCCTTGGCATAAGCAAACAAAAACCCTCTCTAGAGGAAAATGTCATCATTCTACAAACATTTTTGCTACTAAAATATCCTGAATACAATAAAACACAACCAAGCATATGAAACAACAGAAAACCAGTAAAAAGATAATGGAAACAGGCCCAAAGAGGATGGACACATTGGAGCTTTCAGACATAAACTATCAAATAACTCCTTATTCTGTTCAAGGACATATACAAGTTTTGAGAATTTCAGCAGATACCTGAACATGTGAAAAAACAAGTTAATTCTGAAATTTAAAAAATCCAATAACCAAAATTAAGAATTCAGTGGAAGAAATAACAGATTTGCAAGACTGCACCCAAAACCTTATATAACATTACTGAGAAAAATTAAAAGAAAACAAGTTTATGGGGCCATAAAACCAGAGTCCACAGTCTAAATCCATTTAAAACAGCATCTGATTTACTGAGATTCAGGAGTCAGTGAGCTAAGAATGGTTTTCACCTTTTTAAATGGTTATGTAAGTACATAATATCCTCAATTTTGCCTCTAAGAGGCAAAACCTAAAACTATTTATTATCTGGTCCTTTAGGAAAGAAGTTTGACTCCTCCTGACTAATATTGTAAACATGTCAACTTTTCCCCAAACTGATGTATAAATTTAATAAAATCCCAATAAAACCCCAACAGTTTTTTTGTGTGTGTGAAATTCAACAAACTGATTCTAAAAGTTACATGAAAATGCAAAGGACTAAGAATAGCCAAAGAAGCCATGGAGAGGAACAAGATGGGAGAATTCTTCTCTATTAGATAGATATCACAGTTTGTCCCATGGATAGAAGACTAATGGAACCAAATAGCTCAGAAACAGACCCATGTATATGGATGCTTGGTTCATGACAAAAGTGGGAGCAATGAGTTTGGGTGGGGGGGCATAAGGAGGTCTTAAGCAATGCTGAGAATGTTCTACTTTTTAAACATTTGCACAGTGGTTATGTAATAGATTGTTAAGAATTGTACATGTCTTTTGTGCACTTTTCTGAATATATGTTTTTATAATAAAAAGGCTTTTAGAAGAATGTAACCAATGAATGGTCCTATATAAAGCTCACATTCCTAAACATTAGTTCTTATACCCTTCATAATTAGATTACATTTCTTTTCTATTACCTCCTAAACCTATATACATTTAAAAATTAAACCCTTGATTCTGCTTGCTCATCTATAAGGAAGGTAAGTTCCGTTAAGTGTAGGGACTAAGAATATCCTGTTTACTATTACATGTTTGGTGCCTGGCCCAATGTCTGCCACATTTTAATAGTTTGATAAATACTTGTTGAGGGAATTTAAACTCCATTGGATGCTATATTACTTTAACGGGACTAAAGTATTCATGCAAATTTTTATTTTTTAAAATAAATTTATTTTATTTTTGGCTCTGTTGGGTCTTCGTTGCTGCACACGGGCTTTCTCTAGTTGCAGAGAGTGGGGGCTACTCTTTGTTTTGGTGCATGGGCTTCTCATTGTGCTGGCTTCTCTTGTTGCAGAGCATGGGTTCTGGGTGCGTGGGCTTCAGTAGTTGTGGCACGTGGGTTCAGTAGTTGTGGCTCATGGGCTCTAGAGTGCAGGCTCAGTAGTTGTGGTGCATGGGCTGAGTTGCTCCACAGCCTATGGGATCTTCCCAGACCAGGGCTCGAACCCATGTCCCCTGCATTGGCAGGCAGATTCTTAACCACTGTGCCACCAGGGAAGCCCTCATGCAAAATTTTTAAATGGAGTTAGGGATTAGAGTGAATTATATTTCTGATGCAGGAATAATGGGTTAGAAATTAGGTACTACACTTTTTTCTAATGCCTTTTGACAAAGAATGAAAACATGTGATACAGGATCATGCAGCGTGTACATCAGAGTGACTATCACTATGGCTAAGTCTGTAGAAAATAAAGGTGTTAACTTTAGCGGTGCCAATCTTTCAATTGTGATCAAGGATTCCTGGACTATGTGTCTAAATGTCAGAATTTAGGGTGAAGTGGCAGAAGTGTCCACCAAATTCATTTCATGTCTATCGAAACTTGAAATGCATTTTGCCTCATGTATTATAGAAACAATGTTATCCATGAGTAGTTTTGTAGCCTATGACATAAACTATATGTACCCAAAACACGATATCGTAACAAATGATTCTAATTTGACATGCTAGGAACATGTCCTCTGTTACAGGTAGGGCAGGGTCCCTGGTGACCCCAGACAGTCTATTTCAGATTAGGGGCCAGGATGGAACTATGACCTGGGGGAACTAGTGAGGAGCTGGAATGTAGGCTGGGGACACTCATGGTCCTAAGGAGGTGAGGAGAGAGTGATCAGTTCCCACAGGTTTACACATTATCTTTTCCTCCCATTTGTCCTGAACAAGCTCTGGTATGAGATGTGAAATAGGGGTTGGGTGGCTGTTGGAGTTCCATTTTAGGGAGGAGTTGTCCCTGTCAAAGGAGAGGTAAATTTCAAGATAAGACAAAAGGGCTTTCAATAGAAAGTGAGCTCACCCAACTTGGGCACCTACAATAAGGTAACCGCCAGTTGTAAGCAATTCAGTCATTTGAAAGCAGGTTCTGCCTGTACAGCCTAGGCACTGGCTCAAGAATGAATAGCTGAGGCATGGTCCTGATGTCCCCCTGTTTACCTTGATTCTTTACCACTCCAAGAACAGGATATTCTTGTTCCCACAAAGCCACTCCATCTTATCCCCCTCACCCCCCTTGCCCAGATTGACTTCACTTTTTGGTTGTCATTTCGATTCCATGTCATTTAACTGCTATGTAATGGGGGAAATACTATGTATAGGGAAAGGATGCATGCTTATCAGATCCTTAGATTGCTTCAAAATTAGAGTTAACCACAAGCTTTTCCCGCTGAGCTTTGGAATAGTTTAAATTCCTGAAGAACTATGTGAAAATGATGTGTCTGCAATGGCGCCCGGGTTGAGATGAGGGGTGTGTGTGTAAATAAAGGCAACTTCATCTTAAATGGAGTCAGGAAGCCCTAAAGAGGGAGCTCTCACACACCTGCCACTTGTTGCAGCCTGCATGACCAGCAGCAAGAAGGAAGATAGAATGCTACTTTCCTTCTGGTATAAGCGAGGACATTTTTCACACAGCAATTTTATCTCCTGCTTTTAAGAAAAAGGAAGGAAGATCCCTCCTTGACCCAGCAGCAATGCACTAACACTTGTACCCAGAGAAACTGCCATAACCTCTGACCCTGGCTCTTCTCCAATGCACTTTTGTTCAAAACAAGTCAAGCATATCCTCCTAAAACCTAATAAAAGCAAGCCCCTTCTCCTTTGTTCTTCAGACTTGCCTGTGATTCACCATAGCTTGCCTGTCCTGAATTTCAATTCTCTGCTACTCCCAAATAAACCCATTTTGCTAGTAAAATAACTAGCTGCTTTATTTTTGTGGTTGACAATGCCTACTGCTGATCACATGCTCTTCCAACTGCAACACAAATTAACTATGACATCTAGTTCTGATATTAAGTTGCTTTGGAATAAACTGGGAATAGAATTGCATTAAATGTAGTGTCTCCCAAATCATATATATACATTATCTTATAGTCCTTAGAGCAAATTTTAGTACTTTTATTCAGTGATTCATTAAATCAGTAAACACTGAGAACTTACTACAAAATAAGATTATGCTGGGCACTGATAACACGAAGATGAATAAAGATACAATTATAGTCCTCAAGGATTCAGATTATTTGGTACAAGTAAACAGATAAATTATAATACTACGTGATAACTTTGGTGTTTGTTTATCTTGGCTTTACTACAAGGTTACAAATCCCTTTGCAAACCAGAATGCTGTCTCTCTCCTTCCTTCCTTTCTTCTTTCCTTCCTTCCTTCCTTCCTTTCTCCCTCCACGCCGGGTCTTAGTTGCAGCAAGCAGGATCTTTAGTTGCAGCACGTGAACTCTTACTTGTGGCCTGTGGGATCTAGTTCCCCGACCAGGGATGGAACCCGGTTGGGAGTGCAGAGTCTTACCCATTGGACCACCAGGGAAGTCCTGTCCTGTTCCTGTTTCTTTGTACTCAAGTGCACGAGATAGTGTTGGGCATAAGCAGGTCTTCAATAGGCACACTTTACTATCCATTTCTGTTCAACCTTTTTTTAAAATTTTTTTAATTTTACCTATTTTATTTTTGGCTCTTCATTGCTGAACGCGGGCTTTCTCTAGTTGCAGCTAGCGGGGCCTTCTCTTGTCACGGAGCACGGGGCTCTGGGCACGAGGGCTTCAGTAGTTGTAGCTTGCGGGCTCTAGAGCTCAGGCTCAGTAGTTGCGGTGCACAGTCTGAGTTGCTCTGCAGCATGTGGTATCTTCCCGGACCAGGGGTCAAACCCGTTTCCGTTTCCGTTTCCTCTGCATTGGCAGGCGGATTCTTAATCACTGAGCCACCAGGGAAGCCCCCTCTGTTCACCTTTAAAATCACTTATGGAGTGCCTGCTCCCTGGATAGTACTGCCAGATATGTTAACAGCTATTGCAGTGATTATATACTGTCACAAGAAAGATTTGGGCTAAAAGATACCCTAACTTAAAAGTTTCACCTTCATCCTGTCAGTTTGGATTCTCAGTGGTCACTTTAAGTGGTTTTGCTATTTCATTCCAAAAAAGCATAGCTCTGCTTTGCCTAAAATCTGATCTACGCTTTCGTGTCCAGCAGCTAACTTTCTGACGTCTGGGGAGCCCGGCCTCAGCGCGCGCTTGCACGCATGCGCACGCACCCTCGCCTCTCCATGGGTGGCTGGCACGCGGGCGCACACGCCCTCGCCTCGCGATGAGCGGCCGCCCCCAGCCTCCGGAGCGAGCACCGAGCACCTCCAGCAGCCGGCGTCCGCGGGAGCGCGCGGGCTGGCGGGCGCGCTGGGCTGTTGGGTGGTTGCGTACCGGCGGCAGCCATGTCAGCCTCAGGAGTGGCGGTGCTGCTGTTTTGGCTGAGCTGTTGCGGCTCGGCTCTGTGGAGGTAAAGAGAGGCCAGTCGCGGGCAAGGGGGCGCCCCTGGGGCCGGGCAGGCGGGGACCCACCCCGGCGCCTCAGCGTCCCGGGGCCAGGCGCTCTTGTAGACGACCGCCTGGTCTCCCAGTTCCCCCAACACCAACCCCGGCTCCCCCCGCCCCTTCCGAGAGTTTTCAGTGAATGAGGGCGGGAAATGAGGACACACTGTTAGGACTTGGCTGTCTCCTCAAGTTCCCGACGTACGGGCGCGGTACCTTAACGTCGCCATCCCCTGGATCCCACTGCACCCTTTTGCCAGAGGGAAGAGAAGCACAGGAGAACCAAAAAGTCTCCACCAGAAATAGCGGAGGCGGGGCGGGGCGGGGGGGGGTGTGTTCTTCACTAGGGTAACAGGGTAGTTGATGGTCTATATTAGGTAGTTGTGGTTGAATGATTTGTGAGAGAGTGCTTTACAAAATACAGTCTTCAAACTTAAGGGTATGTAATTCCCGCATAAAGTGGGTTGATTTGGGGAAGGAAAACTTTAAAGTTCTGAGAGATCCTCCATGCAAGTTTGCTTTTTGGTCAACATTAGGTGACTGCTGGATTGGAAAGTGTATCAAAATATTTTAGATTTTCAACACAGGTTAAAATACAGATGATTAACTAGAAAAATCAGATTTTGCGAATATTCTGTTTAATGGAGGCTTTGCTATAACAATTATTATTACCTTCTGACATTAAGATGTAAGGATACCCACAATAAATCAAACTGTTATAGAGGCTTCAGAAGGAAGGGATCCATGTCATCTCAATGGACAGATGGAGAGTTCAAATAGAGTGAGAGTAGCCGTTGGAAAGGGTTATTGAAGTGCTGAGAAAAAGTAAAAACGTAGCATTCTGACAGAACTTTGTAAACCTTCATTTTCTTCTTTATAAAATGACGATGATTAAACCTGTCTCATGGGGTTGTTGTGAGGCTTGAGTACAATGATATATTTCAAGCTCTCAACACATGCCTGTATCAATAAATTATGGTAGCTGATATTATTCAGCTTCACCTGTGAACTTAGGGAGTTTATAACGTTTGTTATGTTGTACATCAGAGGTCATCAACTTTAGTGTAAAGGACCAGATATTAAATATTTTAGGCTTTTCAGTCAATGCAATCTATGTTTTAGCCACTCAACTCTGCTATTGTGGGGGACAGCATACACCAACAACAGTAAACAAAGGGCTTGGCTGTGTGCAAATACAAATCCGTTTACAAAAACAGATGGAATTTGGCCCAAAGAACATAGTTTGCCAACTCCTGGTGTACATTCATAATTAAGGAAATGCTGAATTTCAATTAGAGGTTAGAGAAGACAAAAATGGTATTTTTTTTTGTCATGGTAGTCACAGATTCCCTGAATTTTAGTTCTTAATAAGGTGTGCTTTTAAAGGACAAGATTTCTTAAACTTAATATAATGAATTTGTGTTTTATTGTTAGCCTTTGGAGGGTGGGGGAGTTGAGAATTCCAGGGTAGATGTTTTATTTAAGAAATATTTCCCTGCCCCGAGGTCTTAGAGGTATTTACCTAAATTTTCTACCAATGTTACTGAACTTGGGTCTGCTTGCTGGTGCGCAGTAAATCCAACCTACTGACACTGGGTTGTGGTGAAGGAAAGTTCAGCATTTATTGCAGGTGCAAGGAGGCAATAAATGCTCAAAAGACCTGAACTCACCAATGGACTTCAGGGAAGGGTTTTTAAAGACAGTTTGAGGGTGAGGGACTCAGGGTATATGATTAGCTTGTGCACAATTCTCTTATTGGTTGTTGGTGAAGTAACAGGGTTGTATTTTGGGAATCTCAATCATCCTTCTGGTTCCAACCAGTCTGGAGTCTATGTACTGGTGGTCAGCATGCAGTTAACTTCTTCCTTCTGGTGGGGGTTTTAGTGTCTGCAAAACAACTCAGGAATGTGCATCAAGCACTGTTATCTGTATCCTTCAGGGAGGCACTAAAGATTTTGTGACTGCTATATGGCTGATCTATTATTTAAATTGTTACCAGCTGTCATAGCCCAACTGCTGTTGTTTGTTACTACGTGTTCACATTCTTTCATTAATTCTTGAGCCAGCATTTTGAGACTCAGGGGAGGCATGGGAGACTAAACCTTTTCTATAAGCAAGAGGCAAGTAGAGGATGTAGGGGGGAGGAGTCTGTCCCAGGAAGGCCCCAAAGGGTCCTACTTCGTTACACTAGGAGTATTAACATTTGGTTTTTGATATTTCTTATCCCAATGGAGTTGGTTTTCTTAAATGATCTAAGGTAGGAATGCAGTTCCTTCTTTTTCCGTGTGAATCCAGATCTATTTTCCTCAATTGATCTGACATATCACCTCTGTCCTATACAAAACTTCCATATGGACATATGCCTACTCTGAGTTTACTATTCTGCTCTGTTCCATTGGTCAGTTTGTCTATTGATGCACCAATAACACAATGTTTTAAGTCGTCATATCTAGTAGGGCAAGTCTTCTGTATTCTTTTCGAGAAGGGTTCTGATCATTCTTGGACTTTTACACTTTAACATAAATTTTAGAATCAGATTGTCAAGTACTATGAAAAACTCAGGATTTTGCTTGGAGTTGCAGTGAATCTGTTTCTATAGATGGGAAGAAATGACATCTATTTGACTATTAAATCTTCCTATCCAATGAGCATTGTGTATCTCTATTTAGATCTTCTGTAAAAATGGGTTCTGTTTCCTCCTTTTCAATCCTAATTTTTTTTTCTTATTGTATTGGCTAAGGCCTCCAACACAGTGTTGAATAGACATGGTAATAGTGGCATCCTTCTCTCATTTCAAATTTTTAAAGGGATGGTACTAATTGCCATCTAGGATATTGTTTGCTGTAGGTGTTCTGTAGATGGTTTTTATCATGGTTAAGAAACTTTCTTTGCATTTCTTCTTTAGTAAATTTTTAAAATTTATATGAAATTTTATTATTTTTTTAACCTATTGAAATAATTGTGTTTTATTCCCTTTTAAAATGTGTGGTGAGTTTCATTTGTAGAGTTTTCTAATAAAATCATCTTTGCATACATAGGATAAGTGCAACTTGGTCATGGTATATTATCTCTTTATACTTTATTGTATTCAATTTGAAAATATTTTCTTTAGGATTTTTATGTCTATATTTTTCTTTTGCATAATGTCTTAGGTTGGTTTTGATATCAGTGTTACACTAGCTTTACAAAATGAGTTGGAGAGTGTTATCTCTTTTTCAGTTCTTTGGAAGAATTTGTATAGGATTAGGATAACTTGTTCCTTGAATGTTGTGATTGGACTCATATGTTAAACCCCTGAGCATAAGTGTTTTAGTGTAGATTTTAAAGTACCACTTCAAATCATTTAATGTCTTGTCAGAAGCTTGTCTGTTTTACTTGTCTTTGTGTCTTTGTTTTCTATTTTATTGATTTCTGTTTTCATTTTTCTCTCTTTTATTTTCATTAGGCTTATTCTGATATTTTTTTCTCAAATATCTTAAGCCAGACATTTAGCTCACAGTTTTTGGTCTTTATTCTTTTCTAATATGGCATTTAAAGGTATTAATACCCCATATAGCACTTCTTTGCTGTATCCCATAAAAAATGATATGTAATCATTTCATTATCATTCACTTCTAGACATTTTTAACTATAATCACTATTTCTTCTATAACCCTCGAATTATTTAGAAGTTTGTTTTTTATTCCAAATATGTAAATATTTGATTATGTTTTTGTTAATAACTTCTCCATTAATTGTACTATAATCAGAGAGCAGGGTCCACATGATACCTATTCTTTGAAATTTGTTGAGACTTGCTTTATGTCCTACTAGATGATCAGTTTTTTTTTTTTTCTATTTTTTTTATTAGTTTCTGCTTTATAACAAAGTGAATCAGTCATACATATACATCTGTTCCCACATCCCCTCCCTCATGCATCTCCCTCCCTCCCACCCTCCCCATCCCTCCCCTCCAGGCGGTCACAAAGCACCGAGCTGATCTCCCTGTGCTCTGCGGCTGCTTCCCATTATCTATCTACCCTACGTTTGGTAGTGTATATATGTCCATGCCTCTCTTTCGCTTTGTCACAGCTTACCCTTCCCCCTCCCCATATCCTCAAGTCCATTCTCAAGTAGGTCTGTGTCTTTATTCCCGTTTTACCCCTAGGTTCTTCGTGACATTTTTTTTTCTTATATTCCATATATATGTGTTAGCATACGGTATTTGTCTTTCTCTTTCTGACTTACTTCACTCTGTATGACAGACTCTAGGTCTATCCACCTCATTACAAATAGCTCAGTTTCGTTTCTTTTTATGGCTGAGTAATATTCCATTGTATATATGTGCCACATCTTCTTTATCCATTCATCCGATGATGGACACTTAGGTTGTTTCCATCTCCGGGCTATTGTGAATAGAGCTGCAATGAACATTTTGGTACATGTCTCTTTTTGAATTATGGTTTTCTCAGGGTATATGCCTAGTAGTGGGATTGCTGGATCATATGGTAGTTCTATTTTTAGTTTTTTAAGGAACCTCCATACTGTTCTCCATAGTGGCTGTACCAATTCACATTCCCACCAGCAGTGCAAGAGTGTTCCCTTTTCTCCACACCCTCTCCAGCATTAATTGTTTCTAGATTTCTTGATGATAGCCATTCTGACTGGTGTGAGATGATATCTCATTGTAGTTTTGATTTGCATTTCTCTAATGATTAATGATGTTGAGCATTCTTTCATGTGTTTGTTGGCAGTCTGTATATCTTCTTTGGAGAAATGCCTATTTAAGTCTTCTGCCCATTTTTGGATTGGGTTGTTTGTTTTTTTGCTATTGAGCTGCATGAGCTGTTTATAAATTTTGGAGATTAATCCTTTGTCAGTTGCTTCATTTGCAAATATTTTCTCCCATTCTGAGGGTTGTCTTTTGGTCTTGTTTATGGTTTCCTTTGCTGTGCAAAAGCTTTGAAGTTTCATTAGGTCCCATGTGTTTATCTTTGTTTTTATTTCCATTTCTCTAGGAGGTGGGTCCAAAAGGATCTTGCTGTGATTTATGTCATAGAGTGTTCTACCTATGTTTTCCTCTAAGAGTTTGATAGTTTCTGGCCTTACATTTAAGTCTTTAATCCATTTTGAGCTTATTTTTGTGTATGGTGTTAGGGAATGATCTAATCTCATACTTTTACATGTCCCTGTCCAGTTTTCCCAGCACCACTTATTGAAGAGGCTGTCCTTTCTCCACTGTACATTCCTTCCTCCTTTATCAAAGATAAGTTGGCCATATGTGCGTGGGTTTATCTCTGGGCTTTCTATCCTGATCCACTGATCTATCTTTCTGTTTTTATGCCAGTACCACACTGTCTTAATTACTGTAGCTTTGTAGTATAGTCTGAAGTCAGGGAGCCTGATTCCTCCAGCTCCTTTTTTCGTTCTCAAGATTGCTTTGGCTATTCGGGGTCTTTTGTTTTTCCAAACAAATTTTGAAATTTTTTGTTCTAGTTCTGTGAAAAATGCCAGTGGTAGTTTGATAGGGATTGCATTGAATCTGTAGATTGCTTTGGGTAGTAGAGTCATTTTCACAATATTGATTCTTCCAATCCAGGAGCATGGTATATCTCTCCATCTATTTGTATCATCTTTAATTTCTTTCATCAGTGTCTTATAATTTTCTGCATACAGGTCTTTTGTCTCCTTAGGTAGGTTTATTCCTAGATATTTTATTCTTTTTGTTGCAATGGTAAATGGGAGTGTTTTCTTGATTTCATTTTCAGATTTTTCATCATTAGTGTACAGGAATGCCAGAGATTTCTGTACATTAATTTTGTAACCTGCTACTTTACCAAATTCATTGATTAGCTCTAGTAGTTTTTCGGTAGCATCTTTAGGATTCTCTATGTATAGTATCATGTCATCTGCAAACAGTGACAGCTTTACTTCTTCTTTTCCGATTTGGATTCCTTTTATTTCCTTTTCTTCTCTGATTGCTGTGGCTAAAACTTCCAAAACTAGGTTGAATAAGAGTGGTGAGAGTGGGCAGCCTTGTCTTGTTCCTGATCTTAGTGGAAATGGTTTCAGTTTCTCACCATTGAGGACAATGTTGGCTGTGGGTTTTTCATATATGGCCTTTATTATGTTGAGGAAAGATCCCTCTATGCCTACTTTCTGCAGGGTTTTTATCATAAATGGGTGTTGAATTTTGTCGAAAGCTTTCTCTGCATCTATTGAGATGATCATATGCTTTTTCTCCTTCAACTTGTTAATATGGTGTATCACATTGATTGATTTGCATATATTGAAGAATCCTTGCATTCCTGGAATAAACCCCACTTGATCATGGTGTATGATCCTTTTAATGTGCTGTTGGATTCTGTTTGCTAGTATTTTGTTGAGGATTTTTGCATCTATGTTCATCAGTGATATTGGCCTGTAGTTTTCTTTCTTTGTGACATCCTTGCCTGGTTTTGGTATCAAGGTGATGGTGGCCTCGCAGAATGAGTTTGGGAGTATTCCTTCCTCTGATATTGTTTGGAAGAGTTTGAGAAGGATGGGTGTTAGCTCTTCTCTAAATGTTTGATAGAATTCGCCTGTGAAGCCATCTGGTCCTGGGCTCTTGTTTGTTGGAAGATTTTTAATCACAGTTTCAATTTCAGTGCTTGTGATTGGTCTCTTCATATTTTCTATTTCTTCGTGATTCAGTGTTGGCAGGTTGTGCATTTCTAAGAATTTGTCCATTTCTTCCAGGT
The DNA here is from genome assembly GCF_025265405.1 of Mesoplodon densirostris. Taxonomy (NCBI): domain Eukaryota; kingdom Metazoa; phylum Chordata; class Mammalia; order Artiodactyla; family Ziphiidae; genus Mesoplodon; species Mesoplodon densirostris. The sequence continues at coordinate 127,048,709 of NC_082662.1, read as the reverse complement.
TGTCCATTTTATTGGCATAGAGTTGCTTGTAGTAATCTCTCATGATCTTTTGTATTTCTGCAGTGTCAGATGTTACTTCTCCTTTTTCATTTCTAATTCTATTGATTTGAGTCTTCTCCCTCTTTTCTTGAAGAGTCTGGCTAATGGTTTGTCAATTTTGTTTATCTTCTCAAAGAACCAGCTTTTAGTTTGGTTGATCTTTGCTATCGTTTCCTTCATTTCTTTTTCATTTATTTCTGATCTGATCTTTATGATTTCTTTCCTTCTGCTAACTTTGGGGGTCTGTTGTTCTTCTTTCTCTAATTGCTTTAGGTGCAGGGTCAGGTTGTTTACTCGAGATGTTTCCTGTTTCTTAAGGTGGGATTGTATTGCTATAAACTTCCCCCTTAGAACTGCTTTTGCTTCATCCCATAGCTTTTGGGTCGTCGTGTCTCCATTGTCATTTGTTTCTAGGTATTTTTTATTTCCTCTTTGATTTCTTCAGTGATCACTTCGTTATTGAGTAGTGTATTGTTTAGCCTCCATGTGTTTGTATTTTTTACAGATCTTTTCCTGTAATTGATGTCTAGTCTCATAGCGTTGTGGTTGGAAAAGATACTTGATACAATTTCAATTTTCTTAAATTTACCAAGGCTTGATTTGTGACCCAAGATATGATCTATCCTGGAGAATGTTCCATGAGCACTTGAGAAAAATGTGTATTCTGTTGTTTTTGGATGAAATGTCCTATAAATATCAACTAAGTCCATCTTGTTTAATGTATCATTTAAAGCTTGTGTTTCCTTATTTATTTTCATTTTGGACGATCTGTCCATTGGTGAAAGTGGGGTGTTAAAGTCCCCTACTATGATTGTGTTACTGTCGATTTCCCCTTTTTTGGCTGTTAGTATTTGCCTTATGTATTGAGGTGCTCCTACATTGGGTGCATAAATATTTACAATTGTTATATCTTCTTCTTGGATCGATCCCTTGATCATTATGTAGTGTCCTTCTTTGTCTCTTCTAATAGTCTTTATTTTAAAGTCTATTTTGTCTGATATAAGAATTGCTACTCCAGCTTTCTTTTGATTTCCATTTGCATGGAATATCTTTTTCCATCCCCTTACTTTCAATCTGTATGTGTCTTTAGGTCTGAAGTGGGTCTCTTGTAGACAGCATATATATGGGCCTTGTTTTTGTATCCATTCAGCCACTCTGTGTCTTTTGGTGGGAGCATTTAGTCCATTTACATTTAAGGTAATTATTGATATGTATGTTCCTATTCCCATTTCCTTAATTGCTTTGGGTTCGTTATTGTAGGTATATTCCTTCTGTTGTGTTTCTTGCCTAGAGAAGTTCCTTTAGCATTTGTTGTAAAGCTGGTTTGGTGGTGCTGAACTCTCTCAGCTTTTGCTTGTCTGTAAACGTTTTAATTTCTCCATCAAATCTGAATGAGATCCTTGCTGGGTAGAGTAATCTTGGCTGCAGGTTTCTCTCCTTCATCACTTTAATTATGTCCTGCCACTCCCTTCTGGCTTGTAGAGTTTCTGCTGAGAGATCAGATGTTAACCTGATGGGGATTCCCTTGTGTGTTATTTGTTGTTTTTGCCTTGCTGCTTTTAATATGATTTCTTTGTGTTTAATTTTTGACAGTTTGATTAATATGTGTCTTGGTGTATTTCTCCTTGGATTTATTCTGTATGGGACTCTCTGTGCCTCCTGGACTTGATTAACTATTTCCTTTCCCATATTGGGGAAGTTTTCAACTATAATCTCTTCAAATTTTCTCAGTCCCTTTCTTTTTCTCTTCTTCTTCTGGAACCCCTATAATTCGAATGTTGGTGCGTTTAATGTTGTCCCAGAGGTCTCTGAGACTGTCCTCTGTTCTTTTCATTCTTTTTTTCTTTATTTTGCTCTGCATCAGTTATTTCCACTATTTTATCTTCCACCTCACTTATCCGTTCTTCTGCCTCAGTTATTCTGCTATTGATCCCATCTAGAGTATTTTTCATTTCATGTATTGTGTTTTTAATCGATGCTTGATTCATCTTTAGTTCTTCTAGGTCCTTGTTAACTGTTTCTTGCATTTTGTCTATTCTATTTCCAAGATTTTGGATCATCTTTACCATCATTATTCTGAATTCTTTTTCAGGTAGACTGCCTATTACCTCTTCATTTGTTAGGTCTGGTAGGTTTTTATCTTGCTCCTTCACCTGCTGTGTGTTTTTCTGTCTTCTCATTTTGCTTATGTTACTGTGTTTGGGGTCTCCTTTTTGCAGGCTGCAGATTCGTAGTTCCCGTTGTTTTTCGTGTCTGACCCCAGTGGCTAAGGTTGTTTCAGTAGGTTGTATAGGCTTCCTGGTGGGGGGGACTAATGCCTGTGTTCTGGTGGTTGAGGCTCGATCTTGTCTTTCTGGTGGACAGGTCCACGTCTGGTGGCGTGTTTTGGGGTGCCTATGGCCTTATTATGTTTTTAGGTAGCTTCTCTGCTAATGGGTGGGGTTGTGTTCCTGCCTTGCTAGTTGCTTGGCATAGGGTGACCAGCACTGTAGCTTGCTGGTCGTTGACTGAAGCTGGGTGCTGGTGTTGGGATGGAGATCTCTGGGAGATTTTCGCTGCTTGATATTATGTGGAGCTGGGAGGTCTCTTGTGGACCCGTGTCCTGAAGTTGGCTCTCCCACTTCAGAGGCACAGCACTGGCTCCTGGCTGCAGCACCAAGAGCCTTTCATCCACCCGGCTCAGAATAACAGGGAGAAAAAGCAGAAAGAAAGAGTTAGTAGAAGAAAGAAAGAGAGAGGGAAAGAAAGGAAGAAGGGAAGAAAGGAAGGAAGGAAGGAAGAAAGAAAGAAAGGAGGGAGGGAGTGAGGAAGGATGGAAAGAAAGAAGGAAAGAAAGGAGGGAGGGAGGGAGCAATGAAAGCAAAAGGAAGAGTGAATGGAAGAAGGGAGGGAGGGAGGGAGGAAGGAAAGAAAGAAAGACAGGAGGGAGGGAGGGAGGAAGGAAAGAAAAAGAAAGTGGAAAGAAGGAGGGTGGGAGGGAGGGAGGAAAGAAAAAGAAAGAAGGAGAGGAAGAGTGGAGGGAGGGAGGGAGGAAGGGAAGGTTGGAAAAAAAGAAAGAGCAGGTAAAGTAAAATAGAATAAAGTATGAAATATAGTAGCGTTATTAAAATTAGAAAGTAATTATTAAAAAAAAAAAAAAGAAAAGAAAAAACGGACCGATAGAACCCTGGGACATATGGTGGAAGCAAAGCTATACAGAGAGAATCTTACACAGAAGATTACACATACACATTCACAAAAAGAGAGCAGGGGGAAAAATCAAAAATCTTGCTCTCCAAGTCCACCTCCTCAATTTGGGATAATTCGTTGTAAAAAGAGGAAAAGGGCAAGAAGTCTGAAATCTTGCTCTCTAAGTCCACCTCCTTACTTTGGAATAATTCGTTGTAAAAAGAGGAAAAGGGGGGAAAGTCTTAAATCTTGTCCTCAAAGTCCACTTCCTCAATTTGGGAAGATTCGCTGTCCATTCATGCACTCCACAGACGCAGGGCACATCAAATGGACCGTGGAGCTTTAATCCACTGCCTCCGAGGCTGCACAGAGAGATTTCCCTGACTCTGCTCTCACAGCTCCCGGGTCTCAGCCTTGGACCTGGCCCCGTCTCTGTGCGTAGGTCGCCGGAGGGCGTCCGTTCTTCGCTCAGACAGGACGGGTTTAAAGGAGCCGCTGATTCGGGGGCTCTGGCTCACTCAGGCAGAGGGGAGGGAGGGGCGCGCAGTGTGGGGCGGGCCTGCGGCGGCAGAGGCCGGCGTGACGTTGCAGCAGCCCGTGGCGCTCCGTGCGCTTTCCCGGGAAAGCCGTCCCCGGGTCTCGGGACCCCGGCAGTGGCGGGGTGCACAGGTCCCCCGGAAGGCGGGGCGGACAGTGACCCGCGCTCGCACACAGGCCCTGCGGCTGCGGCGGCGGCGGCGGGCGGCGGCAGGTGGCGGCGGTGACGGGCCGCGGGGGCGGCGGCGGCGGCGGGCGGCGGCAGGCAGCGGCGGCGGCGGGCCGCGGCGGCGGCGGGCCGCGGCGGGCGGCGGGCCGCGGCGGCCCACGCCCGTCTCCGAGGTCCACGCCTTACCCGCGGCTCGCGCCTGTCTCCGGCGCTTCCCTAAGCAGCCCTCTTAATGCCCTCTCCTCGCACACCAGGAAACAAAAGTGAAAAAAGTCTCTTGCCTCCTCAGCAGCTCCAGACCCTTTCCCCGGACTCCCTCCGGGCTAGCCGTGGTGCACTAACCCCTTCAGGCTCTCTTCCTGCCGCCAGCCCCAGTCCTCTCCCTGCGCTCCGACTGAAAGCCGATACCCAAGCCTCAGCTCCCAGCCCCGCCCGCCACGGCGGCCGAGCAGACAAGCCTCTCGGGCTGGTGTGTGGCTGAGGGCACCGATCCTCTGTGCCTGAATCTCTCCGCTTTGCCCTCCACACCCCTGTTGCTGTGCTCTCCTCCGCTACTCCGAAGCTTTCCCCCTCCACCACCTGCAGTCTCCGCCCGCGAAGGGGCTTGTAGTGTGTAGAAACCTTCCCTCCTTCACGGCTCCCTCCCACTGGTGCAGGTCCCGTCCCTATCCTATTGTCTCTGTTTATTCTTTTTTTCTTTTGCCCTACCCAGGTATGTGGGGAGTTTCTTGCCTTTTGGGGGGTCTGAGGTCTTCTGTCAGCATTCAGTAGGTGTTCTGTAGGAGTTGTTCCACGTGTAGATGAATTTCTGATGTATCTGTGGGGAGGAAGGTGATCTCCGCGTCTTACTCTTCCGCCATCTTCCTCCGGGCGGGCGATGATCAGTTTTTATAAATGTTCCATATGCACTTGAAAATAATATGTTTTCTCATGCTCTACTATTCTATTGGGTCACACTTATAATGGATTGATCTTCTTTGTCCCTGAAAACACTTTTTGTCTCAAAGTCTTTTTGCTGTTAGATTAATATATCCAGTAGGGGTTGGACTTTCTGTGGGAATCCTGTGCTTCCTGCAGTATATGGTTGTCCCACATGAATGATTTAGCATATGCTTCTGTCAGATGCCCAAGAGAATGACCTATTGAGGACCAATTCCAGGACAGACAAACCCCTTAGGATGAATAAGGGGTTTGAGAGAAAATGGTTTACCCAAAGAATATATTTTTTTGGCTGGATAGAGAGAGAAAAAGTGAAGTCAGGAAGGACTTATCTCTTAGGAGATGAAGGAAGGGGTAAAAGTCAAGAATTCTCTTTGATTTTGAAGAACTGGTAGAGTGGGAATATACTAGAGAGAGTAGGAAAGGTACATTCTTAGAGTTCCAGAGTGAGATGACACTGTCCTTTTCATTAAAAGATTGTCCTAGCACATGGGCCATCTGCACACCCACACCTTTGATCATTCCAGATCCATTTCCAACAATAACACAGTAAATATTTGACATAATTAAGGAAGCAGGAATGAGAAGGTGTTATTATAGTTGTCTGTGATGAAGTTAATAAATTAAATATGACTCCTTTAGCTACTGTTCCTTCTGTAACCTGTACCCAGCCTTAGTAGGAGTTGGAAGCTGATAAAGGAGAAGGTGGGGAAAAGGGCTTGTCAGAGAAGGTAGTTTTATCATTTAGCTACCAGGTTTCATTCACAAATTGCCCAGGTTAACTTTGTAAATTAAAATACAAAATTTTTCACTTGTATTTTTCTCTTTCCTGAGGTTTCTGTCTTTCTTACTATCGTAAAAGAGGTCTTAGATTCATGAGTGGGAGGTGGTTTGTACTTACTTGAAAAGAGACCTTTGATGAAAATATATTCCATTTTAATTTATAGGGATATATAAAAATACATTAAAATGTTTTTATGTTTGATCTGAAATCTGCATATAGATAAAATATGATTCATTATAAATAATAAAATATATTTCATTATGTGACTGACATCTATTAAAAAAGAGTTACATAGTCATATCCCAGCAATTCCACATACAAATACACACAGAAATTGCCTCTGATTTAAGATTTTAAGGATAGAGCAATTCCAGTGGCAATTAAGTGTGTAATGTAGACATGGAATAGATTATTGAAGCGAAGGGAAGGTAAAGGGAATTTCAAGATGATGCTTTATGATAGCCACTGGCCTTATCTGGCTTTTGAGCACTCGAAATGTGGCTAGTCATAATTGAGATGTTTTGTAAGTGTAGTATATACACCAGATTTCAAAGACTTAGTACCAAAAAAAAAAAGAATACTTTTGAATAAAGTATATTATTAGAAGCAATATCACTTGTTTTTTCTCACTTTTTTAATGTGGCTACTAGAAAACTTTCAATTCCATAGGTGGCTCACATTATATTTTTATTGGAGAGTAGATAAATCATATGGACAGAAATTAAAGTACTCTGAATTATAGCGAGAAATGATAATGAAAAAGGACTCATAGAAATTTGCTCTTTACTTCAGTGCTTCAAATAAGAAATACTGTTTTTTTGATTTTCAATCTTTATTCATTTTATTTTAACTCAGTTTACAGGTGAAGGAGTTAGAGCCAATATTCCTCAACAGTTTTTATCCTAAAACAAAAACAAGATGTAAAAGTATTTACTTCTTGCTATAGTGTCTTCAGATACTGAGCAACCTTGAGCACACTTTGAGTTATGGGTAGATGTTGCTGATATTCCCAGTTTTAGCCCCGACTATACTTTCTAAGAAGGTGCTTGGGCGGAAATGTAAAGCTCATGGCAGCTCAGGCATGCTCTGACCAAGTATAGAATCCCTTTTATTTGGGGGAGAAATTAGTTTTAGTATTCATATTTGACATTTTCCTTTGCAGGTATTCCAGTAACAGCCCAAACTACCACATTTTTAGTACCAGAAGTACTGTAAGTGTTTAATTTTTTAAACTATAATTATTAATCTTTTTGACTTCACAGCAGAGAGCAAAGTTAATCATAGTCATACAGCACAGTGTCATTCTTTTATTTTTATTTTATTTCCTCATCCTATATATCTTCCTAATATAAATTCCCCCTCCAATAAATGTCTTTAAATATGTATTTAGCAAAAATAGGTAGTGTTGTTTTGAGTGTTTTTGTGATTCAACATTCACAAAATGGTGTTATGATACAGACAGGATGACCATGCAGTATATTGTTAAACTACTGAGAATTAAAGATAGTGCTATTAACAGTTATTCTGAGACAATAGGTATAAATCGGAACTGTCTAGACAAACCAGGATGTATGGTCACCCAAGCTATAAACTTCCTTCTCTACATTACTTTTTAAATTCAACACTGTCTAGTTCATTTCTTCTTAATGCCGCCTGATTACTAGTGTGTGTGTATATTATTTATCTATTCCACCCCCTAATGATGGATGAATGGCTTCCTACCACCACAAAAAACATTGTGATGAATGCTCTTCTACATGTCCTTTTATGTATCTGTGCAATAATTTTTCAGCTATGGTTGGTAGGACATAGGGAAACAGACACCTAACTTAACTAAATTCTGCAAGATTTTTTTCCAAAATGGCAATCACAATTTATATTCTTACCCCGTGAACATCTTCACCAGAATTTGGTATTATTGAATTTCCCATTTTTTTTTTTTTTTTACCAATCTCATTACTACATAGTAATAGTTTACTGCTGTTGTTATTTTCAATTCTCTGATGACTAGTGATTTTGAGCATCGTTTCCCATATTTATGCAGGATTCTCCTGTGAATTGCCTTTTCATTTTTTCCCATTTTCCACTTAATTTTCTACCCTTTTCTTGTTGATTTACAGAGCATTTTCTACGTTCCGCTCTATGTATTAGGCAAATGTTGATTTTAAATATTTTAGTTATCATTTCCTAGCCTCTCATCTACTCATCTAACCATTGACTTTGTCCATGGATACTTTATTTTTTTTAAAAGACTGAGCCATCCCCTCCCTTATTTGATGTTACAGTTTATACTTTTTTTGAATTTTATTTAAGAAAGAATTTTGCATACCCTGCGTTGCAAAGATGTTTATCCTACATTTTCTTTTATATGATTTATATTTTTACTTTTCAAATAAAGGTCATAAGTAATATCTGGAGTCCACCTTGTGTATAATATAAGGTAGGCATTTACATTACTTTCTCCATAGAATGAACCAGCATGTATTTAAAAATTTATTGTTTCCTTATTATTTTTTCTGGTATCATCTTTGTTTTATGTATGGATGTGTTGATTTCTGAACTTTCTTCTTTCCTATTGGTAGATTTGACTGATCATCTCTGCAACATGTTTTATGTAGTTTGAGTTTCAATTCTGTATATTATTCCATTGAATTAACATACAACAATATATATATCATTCTACTCTAGATAAACAATCAGTTTTTTTCCATTTTTAGTCTACTGTGATTAGGGCTGCCATGAACATTCTTATGCCTATTTCCTGCTTAACATATGTATGTATTTCTGCTGGGTGTATACCTAGGAGTGGAATTGATGAGTCATAAGGCATGTGCATATGTTCAGCTTTAGTAGATGGTGCCAAAAGATTTTGCAAAGTAATTGTATCAGTTTACATTCATATTCTATTTACAGATATTGTTGTATTTACATTATTCAAAATCAGGCAAAAGGAATCTATGTAAACTATATTTCCTTTTTTTAATTTTTATTTTATATTGGAGTAGAGTTGATTAACAATGTTGTGTTAGCTTCAGGTGTACAGCAAAGTGTGATTCAGTTATACATATACAGGTATCTATTCTTTTTAAAATTCTTTTCCCATTTAGGTTATTAAAACTATATTTCCTTTTAAAATGTGCATTTGTCTTAAAATTGATTGCTATCCATTTCTTTATAATCTTTGCATACCACTTAAATTTCTATTTGTAGTTATTTTATTTCTCTAATATTATTTGTTTATGTACTTCATCTTTTTTTCTTGAAGAACTTTGTTATATGATTGACCATTTTATTAGTCTTTTTTTTAAATCACCCTTTTTCTTTTCTACTGTTCCTTTATCACTTTTATGTAGGTTACAGAAATGTTTCATTTTTAATTGATAATTGGTCCCCAAAACAATAAAGTTATGTAATTGCAGAAATGCAGATTAGGAGCCAGAGTTTGATTATCAGAGCAGAAGTTAGACAAAAGTCAAGTGAGTAGATGATAAAACCAGCGGTATTGTGCTTGCTTGAAAGTAATATTCAGAGAAAGAAAGAAAATATTAAGTATGCATAATACTTCAGGGATTAAGTAGTCCATGAATCTTCTTGATGGAAAGCATTTTAAAAAGTCCCTCCCCACCTTTTTTCTGTGCCTGAAATTTTAGCATGAGGATTGGCACACATGAAGGTGCTCTTAGGGAACATACACTGTTGGATACTGTCTTTGCATTCTCCCTCTGCCTCATTACAGTTCATTGGTATTTCTGAGATAGGAGCTTGTACACTCATCTGGAGCCCTGATTTTTGTGACTGCTGCCCAGGAACCACGACAGATTGCCTGCCTCTGGTGGCCAGTGGGGCTTATATGCTTGCAATCCCACAGGACAGTATATATTTGCACACTTTAAAAGCTGCTGCCTGAGGATCTGGATGCTAATCAGCATGAATCTAGGTGCTGACAGATTCTCCCCTTTGGGACACTGACAAGTTTTGGCACATCCTCAACTACTAGGAGCTATTAAAAATAAAATTGGCTGCTTGGACAATCACAAAGAGGGAAAACCAAGAGCTAGGGCAGGGTTGAACAATAGGCTCATCTCCTATACAAGGCCATGCCTTCAAGACTGGGAGAGATGGTTGTTTCCTCTACTGTAGAAATCAACAAAGAGTCAAGGAAAATGAAATAACAGAGGAATATGTTCCAAACAAAAGAATAAGATAAAACATCAGGGGGAAAAAAAAAAACCTTAAAGAAATGGAGATAAGTAATTTACCTGATAATGGTTGGGGAGAGGAATAAAGATGGCAGAGTAGAAGGCTGTGGAACTCACCTCCTCCCACAAATGCATCAAAAATATATCTACAGTGGAACAGTTCTCACAGAATACCTACTGAACACTAGCAAAGACCTCAAAAACCTGAAAGGACAAGAAAGATCTCCATGTAACCAGGTAGGATGAAAGGAAAAACAAAAGAGGACGTGGGACAGGACTGGCACCCCTGGGAGGGAGCTGTGAAAAAGGAAAGGTTCCTGCACCCTGGGAAGCCCCCTCCCTAGTGGGGAGATCAGCCAGGACAGAAAGGGTGTTTCACATGCTCAGAGGAGAGTGCATCAACTGGTTTGTGGCAGGCAGAACAGAGAGAGACCTGCACAGATGGTCGTGCCACCACCCTGCATGCCCCAGCCTGAGACACTCATCCACTGGTATGGATGGGGATTGGATGCTGAAACTCAGGTTTTAGAGGACTGGTAAACACCAGCTGTACGGAGGAGACAGTCTGAAGGGGCTGGAGTGTATTACAGCCACAACCAGGGCTGTTTGTGGAAGAAGCCCAGGCCTGCCATAGAAACAAAGCTCCATTGTTAAATGGTGCACAAAGGGAGGAGTGGGGTTGCCATAGCAGCCTCTTTCTCCTTGCACCAGCCCCCACCTCCATGCACCAGCCTCCACCTCCCTGGGCTCCAGGAGTGCATGCTCCATCCACCACCTTAAGCAGGCTCCTGCCTAGTAGACTCCTACTCCCTTGCCGCTGCCAGGGCAGGCTCGCAAGCCCCAGCCACCACCTTGGTGGGCTCATGCCTCAGCAGGCTCTAGCACCAGGCGCCACCTTGGCAGGCTCCGGGAGCAGGCCAATGGGTTGCCCACATGCAGAGGCAGGGCTGAAATCATAGTTGAGCCCCAGGGCTATGTGACTTAGGAGGTAGGGCTGGAATCTCTCCCTGTGGCTGTGAGCCGCTGATTTACACCTCCACCATCGGCTTTGTAAATTCAGCGCCTGTAGGACATCCGAGCAGACAATGAGTGCTCCCATGTCTGGGACGGGTCTGGCCTTAGCAGCTATGGGCTTTGTGGGTGCATGCACATGGAGGCTGACCCAGGTCAGGATCTGGGCTCCCTGCATAGCTTGCACAGCAGGTCCAGGTGCGTGACTACTCCGGTCCTGGCACCTGACTTCAGTGGATCTGCACTGGTGGCCTTGTGAAAACAATGCCTGAGAGACACGAGGGCTGATTGCCATCATGCCCATGGTCGAGGCGGAGCTGATGGCAGTGCCAACAACCGTGTACTTTGTGAGCCTGCACAATGGGTGAAAGGTGACACAACAGAGCACACTCACCAGTGAACAGCTCTGGAAGAGGAATATTCAGTGGCTCCTCTCCCAGTGAGAGCACTCCAATCCCACATACCATGCACTGCCATTCAGAAACAGCTCAGAAACGGATCTGGGGCTTCTACTCCTAAAACTAAGGAGCAGACCTTGCCCCTGGCAGGGCAGTGACAACCACAGAGCAAAGAGGAGGACCTGCTCAACATCCAGTGCAGGCTCTGTCCACCACAACACCAGTCATACCTCCTGTCAAGGGGATAACAGCCAGCACACACCAAGGAAAGAGGCAGCAGGCATCCATACTCAAAACAGCACTTGCACCAAAAATGTTAAACCCATACAGTCTACACAAGGGACACTCCCACATAAAAATAGCCCTCCAAGACCACAGTGGATATGGTTTCTCCTAAATTCATAGAGCAAGAGAAATATAAGTAAAATGAAGAAGCAGAGGAACCACTCCTAATTAAAACATCAAGGGAATTCCCCTTTAAGAACAAACTATGAAACAGCCCTCTTCAGTCAAATAGACACTGAGTTCAAAAAGGAGATAATGAAAATGCTGAAGGAATTCAGAAGGGCTATTGATAGATATGCAGGTTACTGTAAAAACAAAGTAGAAACTATAAAAAGGAGCTAGGAAAAATTAGAGAACTCATTTGCCAAGACAAAAGCTAAGCTAAAGGCAATGAATAGCAGAGTGAATAATGCAAGAGAACTAATAAGTGACCTGGAAGATTAAATAATGGAGATCACACAATCAGAACAGCAGACAGAAAACCAAGTGAAAAAGAAAATGAAAGCAATATAAAAGACCTATGGGATAATATAAAGCATGCCAATCTATGCGAAATGGGAATCCCAGAAGGAGAAGAAAGAGAAAGAGGAATTGAAAATGTATTTGAAGAAATTATGGCTGAAAACTCCCCACACCTAAAGAAGGAAACAGATACCCAGGTACAGGAAGCACAGAGAGTCCTGAACAAGATGAACCCAAACAGGCCTACATCAAGACATATTATGATTAAAATGGCAAAAGTTAAAGAGAGGATTCTAAAGCCAGCAAGATAAAACCAAAGAGTTAATTACAAGGGAACCCCCATAAGGCCATCAGCTGATTTATCTACAGAAAAGTTGTGGGCCAGAAGGGAGTGGCAAGGCATATTCAAAGTCCTAAAAGGAAAAAATCTGTAACCTAGGATACTCTGCCCAGTAAGATTATCATTTAGAATAGAAGGAGAGAGAAAGAATTTCTCGGACAGAGGGGAGCTTCAAGATAGCGGAAGAGTAAGACTTGGAGATCATCTTGCTCTCCACAAATACATCAGAAATATATCTACATGTGGAACAGCTCCTATAGAACACCTACTGAATGCTGGCAGAAGACCTCAGACCTTCCGAAAGGCAAGAAACTCCCCACGTACCTGGGTAGGGCAAAAGAAAAAAGAAAAAAAAAGAGACAGAAGAATAGGGACAGGACTTGCACCACTGGGAGGGAGCTGTGAAGCAGGAAAGGTTTCCACACACTAGGAAGACCCTTCATGGGCGGAGACTGCGGGTGGCAGGGGGGGAAGCTTTGGAGCCACAGAGGAGAGTGCAACAACGGGGGTACAGAGGGCAAAGTGGAGAGATTCCCGCACAGAGGATCAGAGCCGAAGGGCACTCACCAGCCCGAGAGGCATGTCTGCTCACCTGCCAGGGTGGGTGGGTGCTGGGAGCTGAGGCTTGGGCTTCAGAGGTCGGATCCCAGGGAGAGGACTGGGGTTGGCTGCATGAACACAGCCTGAAGGGGGCTAGTGTGCCACAGCTAGCCGAGAGGGAGTCCGGGAAAAGGTCTGGAGCTGCCGAAGAGACAAGAGACTTTTTCTTGCCTCTTTGTTTCCTGGTGTGCCAGGAGAGGGGAATAAATACGCTGCTTAAAGGAGCTCCAGAGACAGGCGTGAGCCGTGGCTATCAGCTTGGACCCCAAAGACGGTCATGGGACTCTAAGGATGCTGCTGCTGCCACCAAGAAGCCTGTATGCAAGCACAGGTCACTATCCACACCTCCCCTCCCGGGAGCCTGTGCAGCCTGCCACTGCCAGGGTCCTGTGGTCCAAGGACAACTTCCCTGGGATAACACATGGTGCACCTCAGGCTGTTGTAATGTTGCACCGACCTCTGCCGCTGCAGACTCGCCCATCATCCGTACCCCTCCCGCCCCCAGGCCTGAGTGAGCCAGAGCCCCTGAATCAGTTGCTACTTTAACCCCATCCTGTCTGAGTGAAGAACAGATGCCCTCAGGTGACCTACATGCAGAGACAGATCCAAATCCAAAGCTGAACCCCGGGAGCTGTGCAGACAAAGAAGGGAAAGGGTAATTTCTCCCAGCAGCCTCAGGAGCAGTGGATTAAATCTCCACAATCAACTTGATGTACCCTGCATCTGTGGTATACCTGAATAGACAACGAATCATCCCAAGTTGAGGAGGTGGACTTTGGGAGCAAAAGGTATATTTTTTTTCCCTTTTTCTCTCTTTGTGAGTGTGTTTGTGTATGTGTCTCTGTATGACTTTGTATAGATTTTCTTTTACCATTTTTCCTAGGGTACTATCTGTCCATTTTTTTTCCTTACTTAAAAAATTTTTTTCTTAATAATTATTTTTTAATTTTTATTTTAATAACTTTCTTTTCTTTCTTTCTTTCATTCTTTCTTTCTTTCTTCCTTTCTTTCCTTTCTTTCCTTTCTTTCTATTTTTTCTCCCTTTTATTCTGAGCCATATGGATGAAAGGATCTTGGTGCTCCAGGCAGGCAACAGGGCTGTGCCTCTGAAGTGAGAGACCCAAAGTCAGGATACTGGTTCACAAGAGACCTCCCAGCTCCATGTAATATCAAACGGTGAAAATCTCCCATAGATCTCCATCTCAATGCCAAGACCTGGCTTTACTCAGCAACCAGCAAGCTACAGTGATGGACACCCTATGCAAAACAACTAGCAAGATGGGAACACAACCCCATCCATTAGCAGAGAGGCTGCCTAAAATCATAATAAGGCCACAGATACCCCAAAACATACCACCAGATGTGGACCTGCCCATCAGAAAGGCAATATCCAGCTTCATCCACCAGAACACAGGCACTAGTACCCTCAACCAGGAAGCCCATACAACCCACAGAACCAACTTTAGCCACTGGGGACAGACATCAAAAACAAAGGGAACTATGAACCTGCAGCCTGCAAAAAGGAGACCCAAAACACAGTAAGTTAAGCAAAATGAGAAGACAGAAAAACACACAGAAGATGAAGGAGCAAGGTAAAAACCCACCAGACCTAACAAATGAAGAGGAAATAGGCAGGCTACCTGAAAAAGAATTCAGAATAATGATAGTAAAGATGATCCAAAATCTTGGAAATAGAATGGAGAAAATACAAGAAATGTTTAACAAGGACCTAGAAGAACTAAAGAGCGATAAACAATGATGAACACAATAAATGAAATTAAAAATTCTCTAGAAGGGATCAATAACAGAATAACTGAGGCAGAAGAATGGATAGTGACCTGGAAGATAAAATAGTGGAAATAACTACTGCAAGGAGAATAAAGACTGAAAAGAACTGAGGACAGTCTCAGAGACCTCTAGGAAAACATTAAAAGCACCAACATTCGAATTATAGGTGTCCCAGGAGAAGAAGAGAAAAAGAAAGGGACTGAGAAAATATTTGAAAAGATTATAGTTGAAAACTTCCCTAATATGGGAAAGGAAATAGTTATTCAAGTCCAGGAAGCACAGAGAGTCCCATACAGGAGAAATTCAAGGAGAAACATGGCAAGACACATATTAATCAAACTATCAAAAAGTAAATACAAAGAAAAAATATTAAAAGCAGCAAGGGAAAAAAAAACAACACACAAGGGAATCCCCATAAGGTTAACAGCTGCTCTTTCAGCAGAAACTCTGCAAGCCAGAAAGGAGTGGCAGGACATATTTAAAGTGATGAAGGAGAAAAACTTACAACCAAGTTTACTCTACCCAGCAAGGATCTCGTTCAGATTTGAAGAAGAAATTAAAAACTTTACAGACAAGCAAAAGCTAAGAGAATTCAGCACCACCAAACCAGCTTTACAACAAATGCTAAAGGAAATTCTCTGGCAGGAACACAAGAGAAGGAAAAGACCTACAATAATAAACACAGAACAATTAAGAAAAAGAGAATAGGAACATACATATCAATAATTACTTTAAATGTAAATGGATTAAATTCTCCAACCAAAAGACATAGACTGGCTGAATGGATACAAAAACAAGACCCATATATATGCTGTCTACAAGAGACCCACTTCAGACCTAGGGACACATACAGACTGAAAGTGGGGGGGTGGAAAAAGATACTCCATGCAAATGGAAATCAAAAGAAAGCTGGAGGGCTTCCCTGGTGGCGCAGTGGTTGAGAGTCCGCCTGCCGATGCAGGGGACACGGGTTCGTGCCCCGATCCCGGAAGATCCCACATGCCGCGGAGCGGCTGGGCCCACGAGCCATGGCCGCGGAGCCTGTGTGTCCGGAGCCTGTGCTCCGCAACGGGAGAGGCCACAGCAGTGAGAGGCCCGCGTACAGCAAAAAAAATAAAAAAAAAAATAAAAAATAAAAGACAAAAGTAGTAAAAATAACTAGAACTACACTAAGGGACACACAGGACAAAAATATGTAAAATATGACATCAAAAACATAAAATGTGGGGGTGGGGGAATAAAAATGTAGAGCTTTAGACTGTCATAAAACTTAAATTGTTATCAACTTAAAATAGACTGTTGTAAGTTTTTATATGTAAGCCTTATGGTAACCACAAAACAAAAACTTATAGTAGATACACACAAGATAAAGGAAAGGATCAAAGCAAACCACTAAAAAAGTCACTAAACTACAAAAAGAGAGCAGAGAAGAAGAAAGGAACGTAGAAGAACAAAACAGCCAGAAAATGATTAACAAAATGGCAATAAATACATACCTATCAATAATTATTTTACATGTAAATGGACTAAATGCTCCAATCAAAAGACATGGAGTGGCTGAATGGATAAAAAGATAAGACCTACTTATATGCTGTCTAAGAGTGAACCTTTATAAGTCAGGACACACACAGACTGGAAATTAAGGGATGGAAAAAGGTATTCCATGCAAATGGAAACCAAAAGTAAGCAGAATTAGCTATAATTGTATCAGATAAAATATATTTTAAGTTAAAGACTGTAATAAGAGACAATGATAAAGGGGTCAATCCAACAAGACTATTTAAACATTTGTAAATATTTATATACATAACATAGGCACATCTGAATATATAAAGCAAAAATTAACAGACCCCAATGGGAGAAATAGTAATATAATAATAGGAAAATTTAATACCCCACCTTTATCAATGAATAGATCATTCAAACAGAGAATCAGTAAGGAAACATCAAGATTACATGGCACATTATACCAGATGTACTTAACAGATATATACAGAACTTCTCATCTAAAAGAAACAGAATAAACATTTTTCTCAAGTGCACATGGAACATTCTCCAGAATGGGTCATATGTCAGACCACAGAATAAGTCTTAAAATTTAAGAAGATTGGTATCATATCAAGCATCTTTTTTGACTACAATGGTATGAAAGTAGAAATCAATGCCAAGAAGAAAACTGGAAAATTCACAAATATATGGGGATTAAACAATATGCTACCTAACAACCAATGGGTCATAGAAGAAAAGAGAACTCTAAACATACCTTGACACAAATGAAAATGGAAATAAACATATCAATACTCACAGGATGCAGCAAAAGCAGTTCTAAGAGGTAGGTTCAAAACATAAATGCATAAGATAGATAGATAGATAGGAAAAAAAAACAACAAGAAAATTCTCAAACAACATAACATTACACCTCATGGAACTAGAAAAGAAGAATAAATGAAGCCCGAAGTTAGTAGAAGGAAGGAAACAGCAAAGATCATAGCAGAAATAAATGAAATAAAGACTAAAATAACAATAGAAAAATCAATGAAACGAAGAGCTTGTTCTTTCAAAAGATAAACAAAATTGACAAACCTTCAGCTAGACTCAGCAGACTAAAAGGGAGGAGTCAAAGAAATACAACTGGAAACAAGAGACATTACAACTGATAGCCACAGAAATACAAAGAATCATGAGACTACTATGAACAATTACATGTCAACATATTTAACAACCTAAAAGAATAAATGCCTAGACACATACAAACCTCCAGGGCTGAATCATAAAGAAATATAAAATCTGAACAAACTTATTGTGAGGAGATTAAATCAATAATCAAAACCTCCCAACAAACCAAATTCCAGGACCAGATGTCTCACTGGTGAATTTTACAAAACATTCAAGGAAGAATTAATACTAATCCTTCTCAAACTGTTCCAATACATAGAAGCAGAAGAAATACTTCTGCACTCTTTACAAGACTAGCATTACCCCAATACCAAAACCATACAAGGATGCCATGAGAAAAGAAAATGACAGGCCAATATCCCTAATGAACAAAGATGCAAAAATTATCAACAAAATATTAGCAGATCAACAGTATATTATGTTAGCAAGCAGTATAAAATATTAGCAAATTCAATGGTACATTAAAAGGATCGTACATCATGATCAAATAGGATTTATTCTAGGGATTTTACCAAACCTAACTTGGGCCCACTTGCCTGACAAACAGCAAAGCCAATCTACTGACAATGGGCTGTGGTGAAGGAATGTAGAGTTTACTGTAGGGCCCAAAGCAAATAGAATGGGCAGCTCATGCTCAAAAGACCCAAACTCCCCAATGACTTTCAGGGAAGGTTTTTTTAAGACAGTGTGAGGAAGAGGGTCATGGTGTGCATGATCAGCTTGTGAGCAGTTCTCTGATTGGTTGATGGTGAGGTAACAGAGTAATGTTTCAGGAATTTCAATCATCAACCTGGTTTCAACCAGTTTGGGGGTCTATGTGCTTGTGGTCAGCAGTTTTCATCTGGTGGGAGTCTGGTTTCTGTAAAAACAACTTAGGAATGTGTGTCAGACATTACTTTCTGTGTCCTTCAGGGAGAAGCTAGAAGTCCTGTGACTCTGCTATATGGCTGATCTATTGTTTAAGTTTTTACCAGTTCTCTTGCCTGAATGCTGTTCTTTGTCTCTGCCTGTTCTCACTCCTCTGATCATTAATCCTTGAGTCAGACTTTGCAACTCAGGGAAGTTTCAGGAGACTGAAATGTTTCTTTAAGTGAGAGATGGGGAGCATGTAGGGGGTCTCTTACCTAGAAAGGCCCAACTGGGCATTGCTTAGTTTCAATCCCCCTTTTCTTTGTTACTCTTCAATCAAGGGGTGGGGTAAGACAGGGAATGACGTTTTATTTTTATTTTTTAATAAATTTATTTATTTTATTTATCTTTGGCTGCGTTGGGTCTTTGTTGCTGCACGCGGGCTTTCTCTAGTTGTGGTGAGCGGGGGCTACTCTTTGTTGCAGTGCACAGGCTTCTCATTGCAGTGGCTTCTCTTGTTGAGGAGCATGGGCTCTATGTGCGTGGGCTTCAGTAGTTGTGGCATGCGGGCTCAGTAGTTGTGGCTCACGGGCTCTAGAGTGCAGGCTCAGTAGTTGTGGTGCACAGGCTCAGTTGCTCTGCAGCATATGGGATCTTCCTGGATCAGGGTTCGAACCCATGTCCCCTGAATTGGCAGGCGGATTCTTAACCACTGCGCCATCAGGGAAGGCCGGGAATGACGTTTTAGATAGAGAGGTTAATCATAAACTTGGCAGGGGAACTCAGTTTCAGGGATGCAAGGATGGTTAAACAGCAAATCACTCAGTGTGATATACCACATTAACAAAATGATGCATAGATATCATATGATCATCTCAAATGCAGAAAAGCTTTTGAAAAAATTCAACACCCATTTATGATTTAAAAAAAAAACCAACAAAGTGTGTAGAGAGGGAATGGATCTCAACCTAATAAAGTCCATAAATGACAAACCCATAGCTAAACCCCTTTCATTCATACTTAGTGAAATGCTGAAAGCTTTTCCTCTAAGATCAGGAACAAGATGCTCACTCTTTCCACTTTGATTCAACAGAGTATTGGAAGTCCTAGTCTCAGCAATCAGACAAGGAAAAAAAAAACAAATTGGAAAGGATGAAAATTGTCACTATTTTCAGATGACATGATATTATATATAGAAAATCCTAACAACTCCACCAGAAATCTGTTAGAACTTATAAACGAGTTCAGTAACATTACAGGATAAAATATCAATATTCAAAATGTGTTGTGTTTCTGTTCACTAATAATGAAATATCAGGAAAAGAAATTAAGAAAACAATCCTGTTTAGAATTGCATCAAAAAGAATAAAATACCTAGGACTAAATTTAACCAAAGAGGTGAAAGATCTGTACACTGAAATCTATAAGATATGGTAATGTCTTAAAGAAATTGGAGAAGACACAAATAAATGGAGAGATGTTCTGTGCTCATGGATTGGAATAATTAATATTGTTCAAATGTCCAAACTTCCCAAAGCAACCTACATTTTAAATGATATTCCTATCAAAATTCCACTTGCATTGTTCACATAAATAGAACAAACAATTGTAAAATTTGTGTGGAACCATAAAAGACTCCAAACAACCAAAGCAATCCTAGAAGAATAAAGCTAGAGGCATCACATTTCCTGATTTCAAACTATATTACAAAGCCATAGTAATAGAAACAGTATGGTATAGGCAAAAAAAAAAAAAAACACATATAGATCAATAGAACAGTATAAAGAGTCCAGAAATAAACCCATGCATATATGGCCAATTAATTTACAACAAAGTATCCAAGTTTATAAAAGGGAGAAAGAACAATCTCTTTAATAAATGGTGCTGGGAAAACTGGACAGCCACATGCAAAGAATGAAACTGGAATACTATCTTACACCATACACAAAAATTAGCTTAAAATGGATTAAAGACTTGAGGGTAAGGCCTGAAACAATAAAATTCTTAGAAGAAAACATAGGCAGTAAGCTCCTTGACATCAGTCTTGGTGATCATTTTTTTGATTTGACACAAAAAGCAAAGGCAACAAAAATAAACAAATGGGACTATATCAAACCAAAAGCCTTCTGCACAGAAAAGGAAACCATCAACAAAATGAAAAGGGAACATGCTCAAAGGCAAATCATATATCTGATAGGGGGTTAGTATAGAAAATATATAAAGAATCATACAACTCAACAGGATAAAAATAATAAACAATTTGATTTTAAAAGTGGGCAGAGGATCTGAAATACGTTTTTCCAAAGACGTAAAGAAGGCCAATAGGTACATGAAAAACATCACTAACCATCAGGGAAATGCAAATCAAAACCACAGTGAGATATCACCTTGCACCTGTTAGAATGTCTGTTATCAGAAAACCAAGAAATAACAAGTGTTGTCAAGGATGTGGAGGAAAGGGAACTCTTGTGCGATGTTATTGGGAATGCAAATTGGTGCAACTAGTATGGAAAATCATTATGGAGGGTTCTCAAAAAATTAAAAACAGAACTGCCATATGATCCATTCATTCCATTTCTGGTTATTTATCCACAGGAAATGAAAACACTAACTTGGAAAGATATTCAATATATGCCTCTATGTCCATTGTAGTATTATTTCTAATAGTCAAGATATGGAAGCAACCTAAGTGTGTCATCAATTCAATGGCTTATCGATGAATTGATAAAGAAAATATGGTGTATATACATAATGAAATACTATTGCACCATAAAATAATGAAATGTTGACATTTATGACCTTGAGGGCATTATGATAAGTGAAATAAGTCAGAGAAAGACAAATGCCATATGATTTCACTTATGTGTGGAATCAATTTAAAAAAATAAACTCATATATACAGAGAACAAAGTGGTGGTTGCCAGAGTTGGGGTATGGGGGAGTGTGAAATTGGTGGAGGGCGTCAAAAGGTACAAACTTTGTTATAAAATAAGTAAGTCATGGGAATGTAATGTACAGCATGGTGACTACAGTTAGCAATACTGTATTGCATATTTTAAGTTGCTTAGAGAGTAGATCTTAAAAGTTCTCATCAAAAGAAAAACATTTAAACTATATTTGGTGATGGATATTAACTAGACTTATTCTTGTGGTCATTTCACAATGTATAGAAATATCAAATCATATACTGAATGAAACTAATGTAATGTTACATGTCAATTATATCTCAAAAAAACTCTCTCCACTCTGTGAATTTAAATGGGATTTCATTTTTTTTTGTTGTTTAATAACCCCAAATAACCTAAAACATTGGAAGTTGGTAAGCATTTTTGAAACATTCTGAAGCCAATTGACTATTCCAATTTCTATACATCATTAGAGAGGTTTGTATATAAGTTTGGTAATTGCCACAGAACTTGTTCTCTGTTTTAAACTCACATTTTAAAAACTTTTTATTATGGAAAAACTTAAACATACACAAAAATATAGAGGTTAGCATAATTTTAACATATATAGCATATAGAGATTATTATATTATACTTAATAAATCCTTATATACCCATCACCCAGCTTCAGTAGTACCAACTCATGACCAATCTTGTTTCATTGACTCTACTACCCACTTTATCCCCTCCTTTATTATTTTGAAACTATCCCAGACATATTTCATTTGTAAACATTTCAATGCATATGTAAAAATGATAAAACTCTTAAATTTTAAAAATATAAACACCATGTCCACATTTAAGGCATTTAGACAAGAAAGTGAAATAAAAGACATACACATCAGAAAGGAAGAAACAAACTATCTCTGTTTGTATATGACATGACCTTCTAAATAGAAAGCTCTAAGGAATCCATTAAAAAGAAAACTATTAAAACTACCAACTGATTGTAATTTTGTATGAAATTTCACCTGGAAATTCAAGAGAACCAGAATAGTCAAAACGTTTTGAAAAAGAACAAGAAGACTTGTTGGAAGACTCACAGTTCCTGACTTCTAAAGTTACTACAAAGCTACAGTAATTGAGACAGTGTCAGATAGGCATAAGGATAAGAAAATAGATTAGTGGAATAGAAGAGTCCAAAAATTAAAACCTCATTGATTTTTCACAATTACTTCAAGAAAATTCCATGGAAAAAGAATAGTATTTTCAACAAATAGTGCTGGGACAATGAGGTATCCACATGAAAAAGAATGAAGGTGGCCTCCTACCTCAGACCATATCCAAAAGTTAGCTCAACATGGATAGAAGAACTAAGTATAAGAGCTAAAACTATAAAACTCATAGAAAAGAATCATATGGAAAAATCTTCATGATCTTGTATTAGGCAATAGTTTAGATATGACACCAAAAGCACAAGGAACAGAAGAAAAAAGATAAATTGGACATCATCAAAATTAAAAACTATAGTGCTTCTAAGGACACCATCAAGAAAGTGAAAAGGCAATCCACAGAATGGGAGAAAATTTTTGAAAATTAAGTATCTTATAAGGGACCTGTGTCTAGAATATATGAAGAACTATTATAATTCAGTAATAAAAAGACAAACCAAATAAAAATATTAGTTATTTTCCCATTATTTTGCTTTTCAACTTCACAGACTCCAATTATACAGATGCTGGATTTTTTTTTTCTGTCTGCTTTCCACTTCAATCATTTTTTCTCTGGTTCTTTACTTATTTCACTTATATTTTCTTGGTTGTTTTTCTGTCTTTCTTCAATACCTTTTATTCAATTTTTATTTAAATGTAATCTCCCATCATTATCTTTTCATTTAGTCTTCATTTCCTTTATAATCATCTGTTTCATTCCTAGTTCAGTCAACTCTTATTTCTACTTGTGGTTCATTTCTGTTCCTAGTTTGTGAATTTATAATTCAAGATTTTTCTTTCTTATCATCAAATACTTGTTTGAGGATATTTAATGCAGTTTAGGATGTTAGTTTTCAGTTTTCTTCTGCTTTGTGTTTGGTTTTTTGAAGGCAGTTTTATTACTTGAAATGCTTTTAATTTCATTTTCTATTCTCTTATAGTAGCTTTGTATAGATAAAGACTGCTTATATTTATGAATTTCATGGATAGGTTGGCAGTCTGGATTAGTTTAAAAGATCTCTAGTTAAAGTTTACTTTTTTATCTCTTTGTAGCAGTGTGCAGTTTCTTTAATTGATGGATTCTTATTGGGGGTGTTGTATTTACTTTGAGGTTTTTTTTATTAGCTTGTAATATCCGAAATTTCTCCCCCTTGCTTCTCTTTCCCTTCACCACTCACTTTCCAAAGAGTGTTCCTCCTTTCCTTTACCTTCTTCGCTCCAAAAAATGATGCCTTTCTGAGGCTCCCACCTCAGCTCTCACACACTTTTAAGTCTCTTCCTCATAATCAGTGCTCTGATCTTCCAGGAGTCTTTTTGCAGTATTTTTTGCACTTAGAGTGTACTTTCTCTTTCTGTGGGTGATTTAAATTCAATCTTAACTTCTGTTCATATCTTTTCTGTTTTCTGCAGTTTTTCAGAAGCTCTTTTACTCTCCACAAAGGATTATGACAGGGGCTTGAATGAGAGCTGTGCTAAAAATTGTTGTTTATTCTTTTACTTACAGGTTTCTTTTTTTTTTTGCCCTTGAAAAATGCTTTATTCAGTATTTTGTGCTGTGAAGAGGGGAAATCAATTAAGAACAGCTTCAGAAACAGATTTCACATGCTAATAATCACTTTAAATGTTATTATTATTTTTTTTTAATTTATAGCTTTATTCTTTGGGGATTTTTTTTATTAGTTTCTGCTTTATAACAAAGTGAATCAGTCATACATATACATCTGTTCCCACATCCCTTCCCTCTTGCGTCTCCCTCCCTCCCACCCTCCCTATCCCACCCCTCCAGGTGGTCACAAAGCACCGAGCTGATCTCCCTGTGCTATGCGGCTGCTTTCCACTATCTATCTACCTTACATTTGGTACTGTATATATGTCCATGCCTCTCTCTCGCTTTGTCACAGCTTACCCTTCCCCTCCCCATATCCTCAAGTCCATTCTCAAGTAGGTCTGTGTCTTTATTCCTGTTTTACCCCTAGGTTCTTCATGACATTTTTTTTCTTAAATTCCATATATATGTGTTAGCATACGGTATTTGTCTTTCTCTTTCTGACTTACTTCACTCTGTATGACAGACTCTAGGTCTATCCACCTCATTACAAATAGCTCAGTTTCGTTTCTTTTTATGGCTGAGTAATATTCCATTGTATATATGTGCCACATCTTCTTTATCCATGCATCCGATGATGGACACTTAGGTTGTTTCCATCTCCGGGCTATTGTGAATAGAGCTGCAATGAAAATTTTGGTACATGTCTCTTTTTGAATTATGGTTTTCTCAGGGTATATGCCTAGTAGTGGGACTGCTGGGTCATATGGTAGTTCTATTTGTAGTTTTTAAAGGAACCTCCATACTGTTCTCCATAGTGGCTGTACCAATTCACATTCCCACCAGCAGTGCAAGAGTGTTCCCTTTTCTCCACGCCCTCTCCAGCATTTATTGTTTCTAAATTTTTTGATGATAGCCATTCTGACTGGTGTGAGATGATATCTCATTGTAGTTTTGATTTGCATTTCTCTAATGATTAATGATGTTGAGCATTCTTTCATGTGTTTGTTGGCAGTCTGTATATCTTCTTTGGAGAAATGCCTATTTAAGTCTTCTGCCCATTTTTGGATTGGGTTGTTTGTTTTTTTTGCTATTGAGCTCCATGAACTGCTTATAAATTTTGGAGATTAATCCTTTGTCAGTTGCTTCATTTACAAATATTTTCTCTCATTCTGAGGGTTGTCTTTTGGTCTTGTTTATGATTTCCTTTGCTGTGCAAAAGCTTTGAAGTTTCATTAGGTCCCATTTGTTTATCTTTGTTTTTATTTCCATTTCTCTAGGAGGTGGGTCCAAAAGGATCTTGCTGTGATTTATGTCATAGAGTGTTCTGCCTATGTTTTCTTCTAAGAGTTTGATAGTTTCTGGCCTTACATTTAGGTCTTTAATCCATTTTGAGCTTATTTTTGTGTATGGTGTTAGGGACTGATCTAATCTCATACTTTTACATGTCCCTGTCCAGTTTTCCCAGCACCACTTATTGAAGAGGCTGTCCTTTCTCCACTGTACATTCCTGCCTCCTTTATCAAAGATAAGGTGACCATATGTGCGTGGGTTTATCTCTGGGCTTTCTATCCTGTTCCATTGATCTATCTTTCTGTTTTTGTGCCAGTACCACGCTGTCTTGATTACTGTAGCTTTGTAGTATAGTCTGAAGTCAGGGAGCCTGATTCCTCCAGCTCCGTTTTTCGTTCTCAAGATTGCTTTGGCTATTCGGGGTCTTTACTTACAGGTTTCTTGAAGTTTGTATTGTACTTTGCCTTCTAGGTATGCTGCAATGTAGAATTTTCTTGGTTTTATTTGTTGATCTGTGTACTTTTTTGGGAAACGTGTGGAGAGTTGAACTTATTTGGACACTTTTACCTGGGCTAACCATAATTTACCTAGCACTCATGTTTTGACACATTGTCAGAGTATAGTCATTAGCAACTATATTCATTTTTAATAGCCACCATGTAGACATGTTTCTACAGAATAATTCCTATTTAATACTTAACATCAGTCCTTATGTTAATGTCTCTGCAGTCATTTTGGTGGTCTGATCCTCTCTTTTTCTAGTAGTATCCTCAGGAAAGGCTCATAAGAGCAATATTTCTTGAGTCCTAAGACCTTATCTGTGAACTTTTATCTAAAAGTTGGTGTATCTGGATATAAAAATTATTGGCTAATATTTTTATATCTTTTTACAGATGTTACTTTGTTGTCTCTGACATAAAGTGTTACACCTGAAAAGTCTGCTGGAAATCTGATATTCTTTCCCTTGTAAATAAATTGTTCTTTTTGTCAGGATCCCCAAAGGGTTTCTTATCAGGTTCATTGCTTTTATTAATATAGGTCCTGGGTTGGTCTTTTAAAAAATCATTCTTAATTGTTTTTCCTAGGTATGAGTTGCACCCTTTCAATACATTGTTTCAAGTTATTTTTTTCACATATTATTCTTGAGTTATTGTTAATGTTATTGTTCTGTCTCAATCACTTATGTTTTCTTCTTCACAGCTGTGTATATATTGGATTTTCTTTGCCTATTTTTAATATTTGTCACTTATTCTTGAGTCACTTTTCATCTCTTTTTAAAAATGTTCTATTTATCTCAAAACCTTATTTATTAGGCTTATTTACAATTTTGCTTCTAATTTAGTTCATTTCTAAATTGACATTTTCTTTATTTCTACTTTTTTTCCTGAGTTCTAGCTTATGAGTTTTAAATTTATGAGTTTTAAATTCTGATTTATATTTTTCTTTCATAATTTCTATCACTTTCTTATTTATTTTGCCTCATTTTGAAATAGTTGGTATATCAGTCATAACTCTCCAGAGAAAAGGAACCAATAGAATTTATACATGTTTATATTAAGAGATTTATTTTAAGAAATTGGTTCATGTGATTGTGGGTCTGGCAAGTCTGATAGGTCAGGCCGAGCCTGGAAACTCAGTGAAGAATTAATGCTGTAGTCTTGAAACAGAATTTCTTCTCCAGGAAACCTTAGCTTTTGCTCTGAAGGCTTCCAACTGATTGAAAGGGACTCCACCACATTATCAAAGGTGTTCTGTTTTATTTAAAGTCAACTGATTGTAGATATAAAACACATCTATAAAATACCTTCATAGAAAAACCTATATTAGCATTTGTTTAAATTACTGGGTACTATAATCTAGCCAAATTGATGTATAAAACTAACCCTCATTTTACGTTACAGCTTTAATTTATTTATTGAGGGGAATTCCCTGGTGGTCCAGTGCTTAGGACTCTGCATTTCCACTGCAGGGGGCATGTGTTCAATCCCCTGGTCAGGAAACTAAGATCCCACAAGCTGTGTGGCATGACCAAAATATATATATTTATGTGTGTGTATGTATGTGTGTATATATATATATATATATATATATATATATATATATATATATATATATGGAGTATGGTCTTACAGAGATGTTATTCTGTTTCTTACTCTCTTCTTTTATAATAACTGTGTGTGATTTTACTGTGATCCTCTTTCTATTGCTCATTTTTTTTAAAGCATGAAATTAATTTTCCTGCTCTTTAAGGAGGGAGTAGTGGGTCAAAATAACTTTTCTAACCTTTAGAGTTACCTCTTACGTTGTTTTGTAGAGTGTCCAAAAATAAGGCCAATACTTTCTGAGATTTCCAGATTCTGTTTCCCTCCCTCATTTATCTGTAGTTTCTTTTTCCTTTGTTCTTATTGTCCCTTTCCAGCTCAATTGGTATTCTTTTTCCTGTATCTTTCTTCATTATGGATCTTTGTCCTGGAAGGTGTCTTTGGCTCATTGATTTTGTTTTTTTGTTTTTTTTTAACTTTTTATTCTATATTGGAGTATAGCTGGTAACCAATGTTGTGATAGTTTCACATGCACAGCAAAGTGACTCAGCCATACATATACATGTATACATTCTGTTAGGTGAGCCGATGCAGGTTGTGAAAGAATTCACAGAAGTACTAACGAGGGAAGAAAGAGAGTTTTTATTCACTTTCCAGAGGAGGAAAGGGGCTAGACGCATAGAGTGGCATCAGCACTGAAGGTGGGGGTTTGCATCTTTTATTGGGCTTCAAAGGGCAAGGTGCAGGAAAGAGGAGTGGGTTCATAACTACTTTGGTCCACAGTTGTATCTGAGCTGGCTGTGCTTCTATAGGATGTGGTTTTTCTGAGAATCTGTAACTTTTTGTCTTCAGTAATTTTCCTGTCCTTGGATGTCTGAAGGAGACTTGCTAGTGGCCCTTGACACTACTACTCTATTTTGAACAATTTTAGGTGGGTTTACACATTCTCCCCCAAACTCCCCTCCCATCCAGGCTTCCACATAACATTGAGCAGAGTTCCCTGTCCTTGTTGGTTATCCATTTTAAACATAGCACTGTGTACATGTCCATCCCAAACTCCCTAACTAACCCTTCCCCTCATTCCTCCACCCCTCGTAACCATGAGTTCATTCTCTAAGTCTGTGAGTCTGTTTCTGTTTTGTAAATAAGTTCATTTGTATCATTTCTTTTTAGATTCTGCATATAAGTGATATCATATGATGTTTCTCTTTCTCTGTCTGAGTTACTTTACTCAGTATGACAATCTCTAGGTCCATCCATGTTGCTGCAAATGACATTATTTCATTCTTTTTAATGACTGAGTAATATTCCATTGTATATATGTACCACATCTTTATCCATTCCTCTGCCGATGGACATTTAGGTTGCTTCCATGTTTTGGCTATTGTAAATACTGCTGCTATGAATATTGGGGTGCATGTATCCTTTTGCACCATGTTTTTCTCTAGATATATGCCCAGGATAGGTCCCAGTTCCTCCTGCCCTTTCAGACGTTATCAGAGACCTCTTGCACTTACTTAGAAATTGAAAAGTGTAAAAATCCCTCTGGTTAGAGTTGCTATTCTCAAATTGTCCTGCCATAGTTGCCACTGAATACCTATCACTGACTGAGGTGTTTTCTTCTAAGTCCTATCATACTTGCTTTCTTGCTGATATCACATGAGTCTGGTAGTTTTAACTGGTTTGTCTCAACCCAATTTTATTTTGGGATTTTGAGGGATACCTTGTCACTGAGTTTTATTTGTTGATGTTGTCCAGTGTTTTTTGGTGCTATACTAATTGTTCTTTCCGTGTTTATAAGGAAATTTGAGTAGATTAAAATATTACATCACCACTAATTTGTCCCAATTTGCTTCCTTTTGTAAATTCCAATTTTTCTTCTTTCTTGTATCCTTCTTTTTACTTTTTTGGGTTTTCTCTGTGGTTATTAGCATCTTGTACTGAAAACTGAGTTTATTCACTTTCAAACTACCTTATTTCTTTTATATATATTTAAGGCTACAAATTTCCTTTAGAGCCTGTTTATATGCTACAGATTTTGGTAACATCAAGTGCTTTTATTGTTTATTCATAAATATTGTGTAATTTTCATTGTGATTTCTGCTTTACTCCATGAATCATTCAGAAGTAGTTTTTTTAAAGATTACAAATATCCTAAAATTTTTCTGATTAACTTTATGAGAAATTCTAATTATTTTATTTCATTAATATCAAAGGCACAGTATGTGTGATAATAATACTTTGAGATTGGCTAACACTTCCTTTGTAAATGTGGTCAATTTTGGTAAATGTTCTATGTGAGATTGAAAAGAATATATTTTGTATTGGTTAATTTTAGAAATATACACACACACAGAGTTGACCCTTGAGCAACATAGGTTTGAGCTGAACTGTTCCACTTTTACAAAGATTTTTTTTCAATAGTAAATACTAAAGTACTACACAATCCAAGGTTGACTGAACCTGGCGATGTGGAACCACACTGATACTGAAGAACTGCATATATAAAAGGCTAACTATAAACTATCGGCAGATTTTCCACTGTGTGGAGTGTCAATGCCCCTAACCCCTGAGTTGTTCAAGGCTCAACTGTAACTACCTTTTCTTCAGGTTTAATCTATGGCTTGAAAAAAATGTGTTAAAGCCTACCACTATATTTGTGACTTTTAAAATATCTTCTAGTAATTCTATCAAATTTTGCTTTATATACTACAAGGTTGTGTCATAGCTTCTGGTGAACTTTTCTCTTTTATCTTCTTATATACTGTCATTAATCCTATAACGTCCTATCTATAAGATAGCTGGTATTATAATCACCATTCAAGTAAAACCAATGAAACTATATATATATATATATATATATACATATATATACATATATATACATACATAAAAATGTATACATATATATGTACATGATTTTATGTAACAATATTAGGAGGTGAAATTGGGCTCCAACTCTGGCTGAAGAGGATGATCAGTGTTGAGACTAAGACTGATAATGTTAGGAACTGTATGAGCATACTTCCAGGAGGAAAGAGCTTATAAATGAAAGAATGTGGAAGCAGGAAAAAAAGTAGAAATAAGGAAAATGTGACTGAAGAAATTTATGATGATTGTATCACCTTAAGTGTCACCCTCTAGACACTTAATAGATTATTTTTGAAGTAAAATAAAATAAAAATCTTATAGTTGGGGGAGACTATTGAAGTGTCCCATAAAAGTTGTTATTTTTCCTTTACTTGTACAATTTCAAAGGGATTGAATTTTAGTTATTCTCTCTTTAAATAATGACTCAGAAAATTGAGCCCTACATCTAAACACTGAGATAAAAAATTTAGAGCACTTGTATGAGCTATTTTATGTTCTTTTTCAGATTAAGTTAGAGTATGAAGGAACATTATTTTCTGAGTGGAGTGTGCCAGGAACTTGTTCTATAAAAAATAAAAGGTAAGTTTTTGCTGTGAAACTCAATGTATGCATAAAAACCATTCATATAGGGTGGACATTCAGATTCAAGGCTGTGATTTCATGTAAATTTCTTTACATTAATAGATGTGAAAAGAAAGACAAAATCACTTTGAAAATAGGAGAGAAGTAAACTATTGCTATATTTTTTTATTTTTCTTATTAGCAAAGAATGGAAGTTTTTAGGCTTAAAAAGTAGTAGGGGAATCTCATATGCATCTATACTTATTTTTCCTTTCCCATTGTTTTTAAATGCTAGATCACCCAAGACAGAACTACGTTGTTCTTCTCCTGGTATTCAGATTATAAAACCAATTGTTACGGGCCCAGTAAGTTGATTTTAATGATAAATTAATAAATCTTAAGTAATCATCCCTGTTACATTTTATTTTGCCTTATTTTTGATGTTTTAACTTAACCTGTTTTAAATAGTTGAGTTGTAACTATAAATAAGAGATATTTTAAAATTATTGTCAATATATCATTAATTTTTAGATGTATCTCATAGCAAATTATGTTATGAACTGATATAGTAGTTCCCCAGTTATCCATGGTTACACCTTCTGTGCTTTCAGTTACCCACGGTCAACTGTGGTCCAAAAAACTTAAATGGGAAATTCTAGAAATAAACAATTCACAAGCTTTAAATTGCAGTTGTTCTGAGTAGCATGATGAATTATCATGCCGTCCCGCTCCATCCTGCCTGGGACATGAATCATTCCTTTGTCTAGCATATCCTACCCATTAGTTACTTAGTAGCTGTCCCAGTTATCAGATCTATTTTTGTGATAATGCAATGCTTGTGTGAAGGTAACCCTTATATTACTCAATAATAGCCACAAAAGTGCAAGAACAGTGATTATGACAATTCAGATATGCCAAAGAGAAGCAATTAAGTGCTTCCTTTAAGTGAAAAGGTGAAAGTTTTTGACTAAATTAGGAAAGAAAAAAGATCATATTGATATAATTATTTTACTTTATTATTGTTGTTGTTAATCTCTTACTGTGCTTAATTTATAAATTAAATTTTATCATAGGTATGTATGTACAGGAAAAAACAGTATATATAGGGCTGATTTGGTACTATCTGCAGTTTCAACCATGCACTGGGGGTCTTGGAATATATCCCCCGTGGATAAGAGGAGATCACCATATATGATTTTTACATTAGCTTTTTTATTAATAAATATATTAAAGCCCCAGTTACCACCTTAATGATAACAGTACTCCCAGATAAGTGGGTCTCAGATCATATATTCCTATGACAATATCAACAATTAAAGAGCCATTTCTAGGAGATTTATTTGTATTCCACTACATTTCCTTCAATTCAGGAAAGCTATGTGAATGCAAATAAATAAGAGTAATGTTGAATCCTCTCTAGTCAATAATAATAATAATAATAATAAGGAATTTTTTATTGGAATATAATTGCTTTACAATGTTGTGTTAGTTTCTGCTGTATGACGAAGGGAATCAGCTATATGTATACATGTATCCCCTCCCTCTTGGACCTCTCTCCCACCCATCCTACCCAACTAGGTCATCACAGAGCACCGAGCTGAGCTCCCTGTGCTATACGGAAGGTTCCCACTAGCTATCTATTTTACACATGGTAGTGTATATATGTCAATCTAAATCTCCCAGTTCATCCCACCCCCTCTCCTCCCCCATGTCCACATGTGCATTCTCTACGTCTCCATCTCTATTCCTGCCCTGCAAATAGATTTATCTGTACCATTTTTCTAGATTCCACATATATGCAATATATAGTTGTTTTTCTCTTTCTGCCTTACTTCACTCTGTATGACACACTCTAGGTCCATCCACATCTCTAAAAATGACCCAATTTTGTTTCTTTTTATGGCTGAGTAATAGTCCATTGTATATATGTACCACATCTTCTTTATCATTCATCTGTCAATGGACACTTAGGTTGCTTCCATGTCCTGGCTATTGTAAATAGAGCTGCAATGAACATTGTGGTATGGACTCTTTTTGAATTATGGTTTTCTCAGGGTATATGCCCAGTAGTGGGATTGCTGGGTCATATGGTAGTTCTATTTTTAGTTTTTTAAGGGACCTCGATACTGTTCTCCATAGTGGCTGTATCAATTTACATTCCCACCAAGAGTGCAAGAGGGTTCCCTTTTCTCCACACCCTCTCCAGCATTTACTGTTTGTGGATTTTTCAATGATGCTCATTTGACCAGTAGCTCATTGTAGTTTTGACTTGCATTTCTCTAGTAAATAGTGATGTTGAGCATCTTTTCACATGCCTCTTGGCCATCTGTATGTCTTCTTTGGAGAAATGTCTATTTATATCTTCTCCCCTTTTTTTGATTGGGTTGTTTGGTTTTTTGATATTGAGCTGCATGAGCTGTTTGTATATTTTTGAGATTAATCCTTTATCCATTGCTTCCTTTGCAAATATTTTCTCCCATTCTGAGGGTTGTCATTTCATCTTGTTTATGGTTTCCTTTGCTGTGCAGAAGCTTTTAAGTTTCATTAGGTCCCATTTGTTTATTTTTGTTTTTATTTTCATTACTCTAGGAGGTGGGTCAAAAAAGATCTTGCCGTGATTTATGTCAAAGAGGGTTTTGCCTATGTTTTCTTCTAAGAGTTTTATAGTGTCCAGTCTTACATTTAGGTCTTTAATCCATTTTAAGTTCATTTTTGTGTATGGTGTTAGGGAGTGTTCTAATTTCATTCTTTCACATGTACCTGTCCTGTTTTCCCAACACCACTTATTGAAGAGACTGTCTTTTTTCCATTGTGTATTCTTGCCTCCTTTGTTGTAGCTTAGGTGACCACAAGTGCATGGGTTTATCTCTGGGCTTTCTGTTTTTTCCCTTGAGCTGTACTTCTGTTTTTGTGCCACTACCATACTCTTTTGATGACTGTAGCTTTGTAGTAGAGTCTGAAGTCAGGGAGTCTGATTCCTCCAGCTCTGTTTTTCTTTCCCAAAATTGTTTTGGCTAATTCAGGGTCTTCTGTGTTTCCATATAAATTGTAAAATTTTTTGTTCTAATTCTGTGAAAAATGACATTGCTAATTTGATAGGGATTGCATTGAATCTGTAGATTGCTTTGGGTGGTATAGTCATTTTCACAATATTGATTCTTCCAATCCAAGAACATGGTATGTCTCTCCATACGTTCGTGTCATCTTTGATTTCTTTCATCAGTGTTTCATAGTTTTCTGAGTACAGGTCTTTTGCCTCCTTAGGTAGGTTTATTCCTAGATATTTTTTGTTGTTGTTGTTGCAATGGTAACTGGGATTGTTTCCTTAATTTCTCTTTCAGATTCTTCATTGTTAGTGTATAAGAATGCAAGAGATCTCTGTACATTAATTTTGTATCCTGCTACTTTACCAGATTCATTGATTAGCTCTAGTAGCTTTTTGGTAGCATTTTTAGGATTTTCTATCTATACTATCATGTCATCTGCAAACAGTGACAGTTTTACTTCTTCTTTTATGATTTGGATTCCTTTTATTTCTTTTTCTTCTCTGACCCCTGTGGCTAGAACTTCCAAAAGTATGTTGAGTAATAGTGGTGAGAGTGGGCACCCTTGTCTTTTTCCTGATCTTAGAGGAAATGGTTTTAGTTTTTCACCATTGAGAATGATTTTTGTTGTGGGTTTGTCATATATGGCCTTTTATGTTGAGGTAGGTTCCCTCTATGCCTACATTCTGGGGAGTTTTTATCATGAATGGGTGTTGAATTTTGTCAAAAGCTTTTCCTGCATCTATTGAGACAATAATTTAATTATTAAATTTAATTTTAAAATTAAATTTTATTTTATTATTAGTAATTTAATTCTTTAATTTGTTAATATGGTGTATCACATTGATTGTCTTGCGTATATTGAAGAATCCTTGCATCCCTGGGATAAATACCACTTGGTCATGGTGTATGATCTTTTTAATGTGTTGTTGGATTCTGTTTGCTAGTATTTTGTTGAGGATTTTTGCGTCCATGTTCATCAGTGATATTGGTCTGTAATTTTCTTTTTTTGTGATATCTTTATCTGGTTTTGGTATCAGGGTGGCCTCATAGAATGAGTTTGGGAGTGTTCCTCCCTCTGCAATCTTTTGGAAGAGTTTCAGAAAGATGGGTGTTAGCTCTTCTCTAAATGTTTGATAGAATTGTCCTGTGAAGCCATATGGTCCTGGATTTTTGTTTGTTGGAAGATTTTTAATTACAGTTTCAATTTCACTATTTGTGATTGTCTGTTTATATTTTCTATTTCTTCCTGGTTCAGTCTTGAAAGTTTGTACCTTTCTGATAATTTGTCCATTTCTTCCAAGTTGTCCATTTTCTTCGCATATAGTTGCTTGTAGTAGTCTCTTATGATCCTTTGTATTTCTGTGCTGTCAGTTGTAATTTCTCTTTTTTCATTTCTAATTTTATTGATTTGAATCCTCTCCCTTTTTTTCTTGATGAGTCCGGCTAGGTTTATCAATTTTGTTTATCTTCTTGAAGAACCAACTTTTAGTTTTGTTGATCTTTGCTATTGTTTTCTTCATTTCTATTTCATTTATTTCTGCTCTGATCTTTATGATTTGTTTCCTTCTTCTAACTTTGGGGGTTTTTTGTTGTTGTTCTTCTTCTTCTTCTTTCTCTAGTTGCTTTATGTGTAAGGTTAGATTGTTTATTTGAGATTTTTCTTGTTTCCCGAGGTGAGATTGAATTGCTATAAACTTCCCCTTAGAACTGCTTTTGCTGCATTCCATAGGTTTTGGGTCATTGTGTTTTCACTGTCATTTGTTTCTATGTATTTTTTAATTTACTCTTTGATTTCTACAGTGAGTTCTTGGTTATTTAGTAGTGTACTGTTTAACCTCCATGTGTTTATGTTTTTTACAGTTTCTTACTGTAATTGATTTCTAATCTCAGAGTTGTGGTCCGAAAGGATGCTTGATATAATTGCAATTGTCATAAATTTACCAAGGCTTGATTTGTGAGCTAAGATGTGATCTATCCTGGAGAATGTTCCGTATACACTTGAGACGAAAGTGTATTCTGCTGCTTTTGGGTGGAATGTCCTATAAATATCAATGAAATCTATCTGGTCTATTGTGTCACTTAAAGCTTGTGTTTCCTTATTCATTTTCTGTTTGGATGATCTGTCCATTGGTGTAAGTGGGGTGTTAAAGTCCCCACTATTATTGTGTTGCTGTTGATTTCCCCTTTTATGGCTGTTAGCATTTGCCTTATGTATTGAGGTGCTCCTATGACAGGTGCATAAATATTTATAATTGTTATATCTTATTCTTGGATTGATCCCTTGATCATTATATAGTGTCCTTCCCTGTTTCTTGTAACAGTCTTTATTTTAAAGTCTATTTTATCTGATATGAGTATTGCCACTCCAGCTT
Organism: Mesoplodon densirostris; assembly: GCF_025265405.1. Taxonomy (NCBI): domain Eukaryota; kingdom Metazoa; phylum Chordata; class Mammalia; order Artiodactyla; family Ziphiidae; genus Mesoplodon; species Mesoplodon densirostris. The sequence continues at coordinate 127,012,637 of NC_082662.1, read as the reverse complement.
TCTTTCAATTTTCATTTGCATGGAATATCTTTTTCCATCCCCTCACTTTCAGTCTGTATGTGTCCCTAGGTCTGAAGAGGGTCTCTTGTAGACAGCATATATATGGGTCTTCTTTTTGAATCCATTCAGCCAGTCTGGGTCTTTTGGTTGGAGAATTTAATCCATTTACATTCAAGGTAATTATCAATATGTATATTCCTATTACCATATTCTTAATTGTTTTGCATTTGTTTTTGTGGGTCTTTTTCTTCTCTTGTGTTTCCCGCCTAGAGAAGTTTCTTTAGAATTTGTTGTAAAGCTTGTTTTATGGTGCTGAATTCTCTTAGCTTTTGCTTATCTGTAAAGCTTTTGATTTCTCTGTTGAATCTGAATGAGATCCTTGCTGGGTGGAGTAATCTTCATTGTAGATTTTTCCCTTTCATCACTTTAAATGTATCCTGCCACTCCCTTCTGGTCTGCAGATTTTCTGTGTAAAAGCAGCTGATAACCTTATGGGGATTCCCTTGTATGCTATTTGTTGCTTCTCCCTTGCTGCTTTTAATTTTTTTCTTTGAATTTAATTTTTCTTAGTTTGATTAATATGTGTCTTGGTGTGTTTCTCCTTGGGTTTATCCTGTATGGACTCTGCAATTCCTGGACTTGGGTGGCTATTTCTTTTCCCATCTTAGGGAAGTTTTTGACTCTAATCTCTTCAGAAATTTTCTCAGAACTTTTCTCTTTCTCTTTCTCTTCTCCTTCTAGGACCACTATAATTCGAATATGGGGCATTTAATGTTGTCCTAGAGGTCCCTGAGACTGTCCTCATTTCTTTTCATTCTTTTTTCTTTATGCTGCTCTTCAGCAGTTATTTCCACCATTCTGTCTTCCAGGTCACTTATCCATTCTTCTGCCTCAGTTATTCTGGTATTGATTCCTTCTTTTCATTTCAGTTATTGTGTTGTTCATCCTTGTTTGTTTGTGCTTTAGTTCTTCTAAGTCCTTGTTACACATTTCTTGTATTTTCTCAATCCATGGCTCCATCTATTTCCAAGATTTTGGATCATCTTTACTATCATTACTCTGGATTATTTTTCAGGTAGTTTGCCTATTTTCTCTTCATTTATTTGGTCTTATAAGTTTTTACCTTGCTCCTTGATCTGTAACATATTTTTAGTCATCTCGTTTTTTTTTTTTTTTTTTTTTTGAATTGTGGGTCTGTGTTCCTATTGTGCTGGTTGTTTTGCCTGAGGCATCCAACACTGGAGTGTGCAGGCACTTGGTTGGAGCTGGGTCTTGGTGCTGAGATGAAGACCTCTGGGAGAATTTACACCACTTAACATTCCTTGGGATCTGAGCTTCTCTGTTACTCCAGTGTTTTGGACTCCACACACCCACCACAGGAGCTCAGGCAAGATCCTGCAAGCTACGCAGTGTGGCAAAAAAAAAAAAAAAAAAAGGCAACAAACAAAAAAAAAGCAGAATAACAATAAATAAAAAATCAAATAAAATTAGAAAATTAAAAATACATTAGAAAAAATAAAAATAAAAATGTAATCACCACAACAAAACAAAACAGAACCAAAACAGCAAATATATATATATATATATATATATATAATATTTAAAATGAAAAAATAAAATAAAAAATAAGATTAAAAAGTAAGAATTTTTTTTGAAAAAGCTGGAGGAGCCCTGGGGGCTATGGGGCTCAGACCCAGGACCTGAGCAGACAGAAAAGGCATTAGCAGGCAGTGGGGCTTAGACATGGGACCAGTGCAGCCAGAAAAGCCCTTAGTTGAGGGGTGGGGGTTAGGTCCAGGACCTGTGCGGCTGAAAGAGGCCTCAGCAGGGGTGCTTAGGCCCAGGATCTGACCAGTCAGAGGGGACCAGGTGGGATTCAGGCCCAGTACCCCAGGAGGCTTGCCAGGGTGCAAGTGGCAGGGGAGATGCTGGCCGCGTTCCCCTCTGATCCCCCAATCCCCAGAAGGTCCCTCTCCGTCCCCATCAATCCGCATGCCATAAGTGGACCCCTCTGAGTGTAGGAACCTCTCCCCTCCCCCAGCCTCCCTCAAGGGTGCCAGTCCCATCCTACCTCCAACTTTTCTTCCCCCCACTCCTTCCTTCCCTGTCCTACCTGGTGACGTGGGGAATCCTCCTGTCCCCTTTGGTGTCTGAGGTCCTCCACCAGCACCTAGTAGTTGTGTCCTCCTACTCCACCATCTTCACTCCACCCCTAACAATAAGGAATTTTAAAGCAATGGCACCGTACTAGTTCATAACAAAGTACTGCCCACACACCTTATAGTTGATGTTCCCACATAAGTGTATCTAAAGCCATTGCTGTGTAAAGACTTCATGTGACAAGTCCTACCTTTACTTTGGGGCTTGTGCCTTCTTTTTACTTTTATTTTTTCCCATGAGTAAAGTGTTTCTCTAAGTTCTGTTGCTTTCCTTTTACTTAGTAACCTGTATTTTCAGGGAACATGTAGACAGGGTGAAGTGGGAGAGGCCAGATGAATATAGTAGTTCACAATTCAATCCCTGTAGATTGAAAAATATTTGAAATTGGCTTTTTGAGTTTGTGTGTTTCCCAGTTTCATGAACACAATTCCTGAGGAAGTAAAGGATTTCTCTCCCTTTTGTTATGTGTTGGAAGTCCACATAAATGTGTAATGTTATGTAAAAAATATGTACACACTAATATATGTATATATAGGAATATATTTGTCATTTATATATAGTGCTCAGACCTTACAGCCTTTAAGAAGGTATGTGTGACTTTTGAAATGCACTCAAAAGGCCTCAGTTAAAACAACCAAAGAATGTCTCCAAGCATTGCCAAGCACTTCTTTGCAAGCAAATTCATCTCTTGTTGAGAACAATTAAACAAGAAAATTAATTGAGTTGTGTTTCATTGAAGAAGACTTTTGAGGAAAATTCACTGTTTTCATTTGTACAGTTGCATAGAACACTTCTGTGTCCAGATATTGGTCGGGGGGGTGGGTGGTGGTTCAACATTGACCAATTCTCCTATATCAGCTGGGGGTACTACCATTCAAAGTTCCAGCAATATCTACCTAGAGTTAATGTCACATCCCACAAGTTAAGGGCTCAGTCCCACAAGACTGCACCCACTTCAGTTGCCAATATTAAATCCCTGGTTGTCACCTATACTTCTGACTAACTGGTGATAAATCCAGGTTCCCATAACTTTCTCCTCAATTTCAGTAATTTGCTAAACAACTCGCAGAACTCAGGGAAACACATTTACTGGTTAAAATAAAGAATATGGTAAAAGGATCCAGATGAACAACAAGGTCAAGAAGTACATAGGGCAAGGTTCAGAAGGGTTCTGAGTACAGGAACTTCTGTCATTGTGCAGTTGGGTACATCACCTGCTGGCATGTGGATGTGTCCACCAACCTGGAAGCTCTCTTACTCTCGTACTTTAAGGATTTTTATGGAGACTTCATCAAGTAGGCATGATTGATTATTGACTCATTTTCCAGCCCTTCTCCACTCTCCAGAGAATGGGGGGAGGCTGAGCTGAAAGTTCCAAGCTTTTAACCATGGGTTGGTTTTTCCAGTGATCATTTCCCAGCCAGGAGCCCACCAAGAGTTACCTCATTAGAACAAAAGGAATTTAGGGGCTCTGTGCCAGATGTTCCTATTACTCAGGAAATTAAAAAGTGTTAGGAGTTAGGTGTCAGGAACCAGGGTCAAAGACCAAATATTAGGAACTGGGGGTAAAAAAATATATATATATATATAATATGTGAAAAGATGTATATATATAATTTCACAAAGACAAATATAATAGAAGCAATCAGTCATCTAAATTTATCATAGTTTCTTTTGCATTTTCTTTTAGGATTTAGAAGAAGAACGCTATTTATCTGTGGACAGTTCTTATACTTGCTTTCTGTGGTATTATAAGGTTATGTAAGTAATGCAAAAGAAAGGTAATTAATGTGTTTTAAGAGTATTTAGCTTTAGTTAACCACAAATTGATTATCTGCATTATAGTTACCATATAAGCTTTTATTCACCAATCAAGATATCCTCAAACGTACCCAACTAATGCCCAACTAATAGTGAAGAACAAACAGTAAAAATAACAATAGCAACCACTATTTGAACATATACTGCTTCTACATGGTCATACTTTATGTAAATTAGCTATGTCAGTTTTCATAATTACCAGTTAAATGTAAGTATTACTATCTTTATTATAAATGAGGGATTGTAAGCTTGGATAGGTTAAATAATTTGGAAAAAATATGCAGCTACTAAAAGATAGCATTGGAAATTGACTCTGGTTTTTCAGATTACAGGCTTCTTCTGTTTCCATTGTATACATTATATTCCAAAAGCACTCTCGTTTTTTTAGATAGCTCTTCAAACTCTTTTTAACATGATGTTGAATGAATATAACTAAGAAGGAAAAACTGGTACAAGAAAAAATAGTTAATAGCATTATAAAATCAATAAGTAAAATGCATCAATGAGTCAGAGTTTTGTTTTTGTTTTTGTTTTTGGTATCATAGTCCAAGCATATCCTAAGCACTGTATAGGATAAAAAGAACTGTCTTATGTGGTCCCTGCTCTCCAGATGACTGTAATGTACCTAATTCTTTTTATCTACTTAACATCCCTTCCTTTGAGGGAACCATCCCTCCCCTATTCTGTGGTGAAATTAAGTTCATGTGATTTATGTGGTACTACCTCCACAGCCCCACATTTCATTGGCTTCAGCAATTAGTTGAGGATGGCCATATGACCCAAACAGAACCTATCAGAATACTTGTGTCTTCAGTAAAGCATAATTGTTGCCGATAATTTCACTGTCCTGGTTTACGTGGTCCCTTAAAGTCAGACGGCTCTGCAGTTTATGTGTAACCTTTGAATTGAAAGTCCTGATAGCTAGATTTCAGCAAGCCCCACCAGGAGTACACATTTACCCATTCTTCTCTGAATTACTGCCACTCTCCCCGAGTCTTACCAGGAAGCAAGGTTCTGTAAGTAATGCAAAAGAAAAGTAATTAATGTGTTTTAAGAGTATTTAGCTTTAGTTAACCACAAATGGATTAGCTGATATATTTGTCTACACTTGAACAGATGCTGCATTATCTGTATTACTATAACTTTATTTTTTAAATCTTGAGAAGTGATAGTACAAATACCCACCCCACCCTGACCCCAACTCTTGTCCTCCTTCAGGAATTTCTTAGCTATATCATGGGCTTATTTTTCCTTCCTATAAATTTTTGCAATTGGTTTGTCAAATTCTACAAAAACCTTAGCTGGGATTTTTATAATTTGTCTAAATATTTTAATCAATTTGGGGTGTCTTTCTACTCCTGAATAATATATAACCCTCCATTTACTTAGGTCTTTTTACATGTCTACCAATAAGATTTTGTAATTTTTTTTTTTTTTTTTTTTTTTTTTTTTTGCGGTATGCGGGCCTCTCACTGTTGCGGCCTCCCCCGCCGCGGAGCACAGGCTCCGGACACGCAGGCTCCGGACACGCAGGCTCAGCGGCCATGGCTCACGGGCCCAGCCGCTCCGCGGCACATGGGATCCTCCCAGACCGGGGCACGAACCCGTATCCCCTGCATCGGCAGGCGGACTCCCAACCACTTGCGCCACCAGGGAGGCCCAAGATTTTGTAATTTTTAATAAAGGTTCCAGGACATTTTTATTAGACTTATTCCTAGGTACTTTTTTTTTGCTATTATAGTCAAATTTTTTAAATTACAATTTCTAACCAGTTATTCCTGTTGTGTAGAATACAATTTACTTTTGAATGTTGATTTATGCATTCAGCAACATTGCTAAACTCTTATATTGTGATAATTTATTTATATATTATCTTGGAATTTAAAAAAATCAGATTACTTGCAAATAATGATGATTTTGTTTTTCTTTTTTTTTTTTTTTTTTTTTTTTTTTTTTTTTTGCAGTATGCGGGCCTCTCACTGTTGTGGCCTCCCCCGTTGTGGAGCACAGGCTCCGGACGCGCAGGCTCCGGACGCGCAGGCTCAGCGGCCATGGCTCACGGGCCCAGCCGCTCCGCGGCACATGGGATCCTCCCAGACCGGGGCACGAACCCGTATCCCCTGCATCGGCAGGCGGACTCTCAACCACTTGCGCCACCAGGGAGGCCCCGATGATTTTGTTTTTCTTTCTGATAAGTATGGTTTCCATTCCTTTTATTCTTACTGCATGTCTAGAACATCAAATACAATGTTTCTTAGAAGGGTGATAGCAGGTCTCCTTATTTTATTCCTGATCTTAAAAGGAAGGCTCTCATCATTTCACTATTTTGTATAATATTTGCTACAGGTTATGAGTTAAACTTTACCTGGTTAAGGAAGGTCCCTTTTATTCCAAGGTGGCTGTGAATTTTTTTATGAATTGGTGTTGAAATTTATTCAAAGTTTTTTTCTCTTCCACATAAAAGTTCATACTGTTTTTCTCTTTTACTATGTTAATCTGATGGATAATAGTTATTAATATTTCCATATTAAACTAACCTTGTGTTTCTGGAATAAGCCAACTTGGTCTTGATGAATTAACTTTCATATTCATTGACAGATTCCATTTGCTAATATTATTTAGGTTTTTTTTTGTGTGCGAATATACATGAGTTAGATTAGCCTGTGGTTTTACTCCCCTTGTACTATCCTTTTCCTCTTTTGATATCAAGGCTATGCTAGACTCATCATGTAAGTTAGGATGAGTTGTTCCTTTCTATTCTCTGAGAGATTTTGTATAAGATTGGAAATATATGTTCCTTGAATATTTGATGGAAACTTGCATAGAAACCTACCTGGACCTGGATTTTTTGAGTGTGGGGGGGAAAATTTTATAACTATTAACCCAATTTCTTTAATGGTTAAAATCCTATTTTGGAGTTCTAATTCTTATAAAATCCATTTTTGTAGTATTTTATTTCCAGGAATTCATCCATGTCTTCAGTAAGCAATTTTAGTATCAATTTTAATGTCATAAAGTTGTCCATAATATCCTCTTATATTTGTTTAATCTCTGAAGTAATTGTAGGTATGCCTCTCTTTTATCATTTCTAATATTTTTATTTGTGCCTTCCTTCTATTTCCTTGTTCTTCTTCCTAGAGATATTTCTATTTTATTAGTCTTTTCAAAGAACAATCTTTTGGCTTTATTGAGCTTTTGTATTGTTGTCTATTTCATCTCAATTTGTTTTTTACATTATTTCTTTTTTTGAGTTTGTTTTTCTAAAATTTTTGAATTAGTTATTTAGCCTACTAGGCTTAAGACTTTCTTTTTTTCGAATGTATGTGTTTAAGGAAATAAAATTTCTTCTAAGTACCTCTATAGTTGCATCAACAAATAGTGGAATATCTCATAATTGTAATTTTTCATTATTGCTCAGAAATAATTGTCTAGTAACTGCTACAATTTGTTTGACCAATGAGTTGTTTAGAAATGCATTTTTAAACTTACAGACATGAGTCTTTTAAATTATTGTTTTGTTATTGAATTCTAACCTAATTGTATTGTGATCACAAAAGTGTTAGAATCAAATCTTTGGCTTAACACGTAGTCAGATTTTATAAATTTCTCATGTATACCTAAAGAAAATATATTTTTGTATTGTTGGATGAAGTATGCTATTATTTCCAGTAGATCAGGTGTGTTAAGTGTACTGTTCAAAGCCTTGTGTACTTATTTGACTCATTGTTGACTTCACATTGGCTAAAATTTCCCACTATGATGGTAGATATGTCACTTTTCCTTGTAGGTATCTAAATTTTTGCTTTTTATTTTGAGTTTATATTTTAGGTGCATATAACTTTAGAATTATTAAGATTTTTTGGAGAATTGAAACTTTGTTTGTAGTGACCTTGTTTCTCACTTGTAATGCTTTTCAACTTATGTTCTGTCTTATATTAATATGTTCATGTATCTTTAACCTTTGATTTTCAAGGCCTTAGAATTATTTTTCATTGACTTCTGGCTTCTGCCATTGCAGTTGAGAAGTCTGCTCTCTGTCTAATGGTTTTTCCTTCTGTAGGTAATCATTATTTTCTCTGTAGCTGTTTTAAGAAGTTCAACCTTACCTATTGAGCTATACAACCTTTGCTATTGTAAGTTTCTTTATACTTATCCTACTTTTGATTTATTATACTTCCTGAATCTGAAGATTAAAGCCTTTCATCAATTCTGAAAATTCAGTTACTATCTTTTCAAATCCTGGTTTTCTCTCATTCTCTTTCTTCCTTCTTTTTAAATTTCCATAATAGAAACATGCCACCATTTCATTCGGTCCTTCCTGATGCTTCAAATCTTTTCATATTTCCTATCTTTTTATTTCCCATGACTCATTCTAGACTGTTTTTTCAAATGTTTCTTTAAGTTTTCTAGTTCTCTCATCATCTGTGTTTAAAGTTTTTAATTCCTAAAATCCTACTATCTAGAGTAAAGTACCATTGTATATTATATTCTTCCATTTCTGCATTATTGCATCCATAACTTGCTGTGTAATCTGTTGGGTGCAGTACAAAATGAATATGGAGGGCCTCTGGTTCAAAAGCCAAGGGAAAAATACCATAAAAAGTATTAAATATAAAGCTTTTCCTTTCTTCTGTGGTTACTCTCTACCCGTCATGGCACTTTTTATTTGGAATATAATGTCATGCTCCCTTGGACATGAGAATACTCTTGGGTCAAGTGCAAGCTCATATAGTCACCAGGCTTAGCGTGTGTGCAGCCCATTAGCTGCTCAATTTTCCCTCTCAACAGTCATTAGACTGACGTATAATACTTCAGCCAGGGGTGGGGTATGAAGAAGTCAAACCAGACATCTTCCCTTACAGTGGACCTACCACCTCAAACCATAGCTGATAGGCAACCCCCAAGGATATTGCAACCTCTGCACTGTGACACCTTTGGTACCTGTATTGGGGGTGGGTAAGAAGCTCATCCCCGCCTAGGTGAGGCCTCCATCAGCCACACCATAATTTTGCTAGCTGGGGTACAGGGAGGACAATTGCTGGCATGCCTTACTTCAAGATGTCACAGGACTGAAACACCCTATGCTGACCCTCCTCATACCTGAGCCCAGAACTAGTTTTCAGGACAAGGAGTGAGAAGGGGAAGGCCAGGCAGGACCCAAGGTGCCAGGGCATAATGAGTGGGTGGCCAAGAGCCTGTCCCATGGGGAAGATAAGTAATAGGAGACAGTACTGCATGAGCCAAACCTCCAAGTGCATGCTTCATTTTCCTATCATACTTCACATACAAACCACAAGTTCAAAGATACATTTATTAAGAATTTCAAGACAGAGACTGCAAAGCATTAAACCTCAAGTACAAGGCCCTGGTGAGCACTGCCTCTCTTCCCTGGGCTTTCCTAACCTATTGACTCTGCCCACAAACCAGAATTCTGACCCGAGGGAAGAGAATTAATGGATCAGGTACTGTATTAGCATCTAAACTCTCTTGCTTTATTCTCTCCCTCCCCTAGGATTAGAATACAGAAAAGGAAGGTAGAAGAATCCAAGGGGTCATGCTCAAATTATCATCTTTTTCAAATTCACTGTAACAATGTTCTGCTTCATCAGTCTATCCCAGTACTCTCTACCTACTATCTGTCTATCCACTTAAACTGCTTTGGCAATGTTACTGAAAGTTTAATGGGATTTTTTTAGTCCTTTTACTGTTTGATTTCTGTACCACATTTAATGCTGGGTATCACTTATTTCTTCTTAAAACTCTCTCATTCCTTCACTAACCTAATACCAGTATCTTCTCTGTCTTTCTTTTTATTATATATTATTGTTAACTATAGTCACCATGCTGTACATTAGATCCCCAGAACTTATTCATCTGCTTCCTTTGCTGTGCAGAAACATTTTAGTTTAATGTATTCTCACTTTTTGATTTTTACTTTTGTTGCTTGTGCTTTTGATGTCATATACAAAAATTCATTACTAAGCCTGATATCAAAGAGATTCTTCCCTATGTTTTCTTCTAAGAGTTTCACAGTTTGGGGTATAATATTTAAGTTCTCAGTCCATTTTGAGTTGATTTTTTAAAATTTATTTATTTTTGGCTGTGTTAGGTCTTTGTTGCTGTGCACAGGCTTTCTCTAGTTGCGGCAAGTGGGGGCTACTCTGTTGTGGTCTGTGGGCTTCTCATTGCGGTAGCTTCTCTTGTTGTGGAGCATGGGCTCTAGGTGTGTGGGCTTCAGTAGTTGTGATGCACGGGCTCAGTAGTTGTGGCTCACGGGATCTAGAGCACAGGCTCAGTAGTTGTGGCGCATGGGCTTAGTTACTGCGTGGCATGTGGGATCTTCCCAGACCAGGGCTCGAACCCTTGTCCCCTGCATTGGCAGGCAGATTCTTAACCACTACGCTACCAGGGAAGTCCTTGAGTTGATCTTTTGAGTGGTATACGGTAAGGATACAGTTCCATTGTTTTGCATATGGATATCCAATTTTTCCAACACTATCTCTTCAAGATTATTCTTTGCCCATATCCTGTTCTTGGCGCCCTTGTCAAACATTAGTTGACCATATTTGTAAGGGTTTAATTCTGGGCCCTTATTCTGTTCCATTGCTCCATGTATCTATTTTAATGCCAGTACCATACCGTTTTGATTACTATAGATTTGTATTGTACTTTGAAATCAGGAAATGTGATGCCTCTGGCTTTGTTCTTTCTCAAGATTGCTTTGACTCTTTGGGGTCTTTGGGGTTCTATATGTATTTCAGAATTGTTTCTTCTATTCCTGTGAAAATTCCGTTGGATATTTGATACGAATTTCATTGACTCTGTAGAAGGTTTTGGGTAGTATGAACATTTTAACAATATTAGCTCTTCTAATCCATGAACATGGGATATTTTTTCCATTTATTTAAGTGTTCCTCAGTTTCTTTCATCAATGTCTTATAATTTTTGGTATATAGATCTTTCACTTCCATGGTTAAATTTATTCCTACGTATTTTATTATTTGTGTTGCTATTGTTGCTTTCTTTATTTCTTTTTCAGATAGTTTATCATTAGTATATAGAAATGCAACTGATTTCTGCATGTTGATTTTGTATGCTGCAACTTTCCTGAATTTATTGATTAGTTCTAACAATTTTAGGGTGGACTCTTTAGGATTTTCTATATACAAGATTATATCATCAACAAACAGAGAATATTTTACTTCTTTCTTTCCAATTCTGATGCCTTATTTTTCTTTTTCTTGCCTGCTTGCTTTCTCTAGGACTTCAGTTATTATGTTGAATAGAAATGGTGAGAATGAGTGCCCTTTTCTTGTTCCTGACCTTAAAGGAAAAGGTTTCAACCTTTCATGACTGAGTAGATGTTAGCTGTGGTGTGTCATATCTTGCCTTTATTATGATGAAGTATGTTCCTTCTATATCCATTTGTTGAGGGTTTTTATCAATCAAGGATAATGTATTTTGTCAAACACTTTTTCTGTGTGAATTGAGAAGATCAAATGATTTTTGTCTTTCAGTCTATTAATGTGGTTATAACATTGATTTATTTTCATACATTGCATTCCAGGGACAAATCTCACTTGATCATCATGTATGATCCTTTCAATATGCTGTTGAATTTGGTTTGCTAGTATGTCACTGAGAATATTTGGATCTGTATTCATCAGGGATGTTGGCCTGTAGTTTTCTTTTCTTGTAGTGCCCTTATCTGGTTTTGATATTGGGCTAATGCTGCACTTGCAAAAAGAGTTTTGAAATATCCATTCCTCTTCAGTTTTTTGGAAGAGTTTGGAAAGAATTGGTATCAATTCTTCTTTAAATGCTTGGTAGAATTCACTGATGAAGCCATCAAATACTGGGCTTTTTCTTTGTTGGGTGATTTTTGCTTACTGATTCAAGCTCCTGACTCATAACTGGTTTGTCTGATACTCTGCTTCTTCATGATTTATTCTTGGTAGGTCATATATTTTTAGGAATTTATCCATTTCTACTAGATTGTCTGATATTTTGGCCTATAATTGTTCATAGTAGTCTTTTAAGATTTTTTTTTAATTTCTGTAGAATTGGTAGTGATTTTCTCATTTTCATTTCTGATTTCAATAATTTGAGTCTTCTTTCTTTTTTTGTAGGTAGTCTAGCTAAAGTTTTGCCAATTTTGTTTATCTCTTTAAAAAATTTTTAGTTTTATTCTTTTTTCTTTTTTTGGTCTCATTTGTTCCTGTTCTATTTCACTGTTATTTCCTCTCCTTTGCTAACTTTGAATTTAGTTTCTTTCTTTTTCTTTTTTTCTATTTTCTTCAGGTATAAAGTTATATTGTTTATTTGAGGTCTTTCTTTTTTCTGAGTCTGGGCATTTATCACTATAAATATCCCTGTTTGACTTGAACTTTTATTGCTCCATCCCATAAGTTTTGTTATGTTGTGTTTTTATTTTCATTGTTTTAAGATTTTTTTTAATTTTCCTTTTTTATTTCATCTTTGACCCATTGGTTGTTCAGAAGTGTGTTGTTTAATTTACACATATTTGTGAATTTTCTAGTATTCTCTCTGTTATTGATCTAGTTTCATACCATGGTATGAAAAGATGAAGAAAAATCAGAAAAGATACTTGGTATGATTTCTTTTAAATCTTTAAAATCTTTTAAAATTTGCTAAGACTTGTTTTTACCTCACATTTGATCTCTCCTGAAGAATGTTCCATATGTGCTTGAGAAGACTGTGTGTTCTGCTGTTGGATGGAATGTTCTTTAGGCCCATTTGGTGTAAAGTATAGTTCAAGTACAGCATTCCTTTATTGATTTTCTGTCTAGATGATCTATCCATTGTTGAAAATGGAATCCTCTACTATTATTATATTGTTGTGTATTTCTCCTTTTAGATCTGTTAGTTTTTGCATAATATATTAGATGCTCTGATGTTGGGTGCATATATATTTACAATTGTTATTTCCTCTTGAATAATTGGTATTTATCATTATATATTAAATTTCTTTGTCTCTTGTTACACATTTTTACTTAAAGTCTATTTTTCCTGATATAAGTATAGCTATCCCCACTCTTTTGTTTGTTTGTTTTCATTTACCTGGAATATGTTTTACCATCCCTTCACTTTGAGCCTATATATGTCCTTGAAGCTGAGGTGAGTCTTTTATAGGCAGCATATAGTTGGGTCTTGTTTTTTATTTATCCACGCAGCCACTGTATGCCTTTTGATTTACATTTAAAGTAATTTTTTTAAGATAAGGACTTGTTAATGCTGCTTTATTAATTATGTTCCGGCTCTTTTGTATCCATTTGTTCCTTTCTTCCTCTCTTGCTGTTCTTTTGTGAATTGATTATTTTCCATAGTGGTATTCTTTTACTCCCTTCTATTCATCTTGTATGTATCTACTATAACTGGTGTGTGTGTGGTTGAAACATCTTATAGATATAACATATTGTCTTTTCATTTTTTATTGAAATATAGTTGATACACAATATTGTGTTAGTTTCAGGTGTACAACAAAATGATTTAGTTTTATGTGCATATATTTTTTTCAGATTATTTTCCATTATAGGTTATTAATAGATTTTGAATATAGTTCCCTGTGCTATACAGTAAATCCTTGTTGCTTATCTATTTTTTGTATAGTAGTTTGTATATGTTAATCCCATACTCCTAATTTATACCTGCTTCCCATTCCCCTTTGGTAACCATAAGTTTATTTTCTATGTCTGTGAGTTAGTTTCTGTTTTGTATATAGATTCACTTTATTATTTAATAGATTCCACATATAAGTGGAATATAATATTTGTCTTTCTCTGACTTACTTCACTAAGTGTAATATTCTCTAGGTCCATCCATTATTGCTGCAAATGGCAATAATTCATTCTTTTTATGGCTGAGTGATATTCCATTGTATATATGTACCACATCTTCTTTATCCATTCCTCTCTTGGTGGACATTTAGGTTGCTTCTATATATTGGCTATTGTAAATAGTGCTGCTATGAACATTGGGGTGCATGTATCAAATTAGAGTTTTTGTCTTTTCTGGATATATACCCAGGAGTGGGATAGCTGGATCATATGGTAGCTCTGTTTTTGGTTTTTCAAGGAACTTCCATATTGTTTTCCATAGTGGCTGCACCAATTTGTATTCCCACCAACAATTTAGGAGGGTTACCTTTCTTCCACACCCTCTCCAGCATTTATTGACTGTAGGCTTTTGATGATAGCCATTCTGACCAGTGTAAGGCGATACTTCATTGTGGTTTTGATTTGCATTTATCTTAATAATTAGCAGCATTCAGACTCTTTTATGTGCCTGTTGGCCATCTCTATGTCTTCTTTGGAGAAATGTCTATTTAGAGGTCTTTTGCCCAATTTTTGATTGGGTTGTTTGTTTTTATTATATTGAGTTGTATGAACCACTTGTATATTTTGGATATTAACCCTTTCTCAGTTGCATCATTTGCAAATATTTCTCCCTTTCCATAGGTTGTCTTTTCATTTTGTTGATGGTTTCCTTTGCTGTGCAATAGCTTTTAAGTTTAATTGGGTCCCATTTGTTTATTTTTGCTTTTATTTCTTTTGCCTTGGGAGACTGATCTAAGAAAACATTAGTACAATTTATGTCAGAGAATGTTCTGCCTATGTTCTCTTCTAGGAGTTTTATGATGTACTATTTTATATTTAGGTCTTTAAACCATTTTCAGGTATTTTGAAATATGGTGTGAGGGAGTGTTCTAATTTCATTGATTTACATGTAGCTGTCCAGCTTTCCCAATACCACTTGTTGAAGAAACTGCCTTTTCACCATTATATATCCTTGCCTCCTTTGTCACAGATTATTTGACCATAGGTGTGTGGGTTTGTTTCTGAGATCTCTGTTCTGATCCATTGATCTACACATCTGTTTTTGTGCCAATACCACATGTTTTGATTATGTAGCTTTGTAGGATAGTCTGAAGTCTGAGGGTTATGCCTCCAGCTTTGTTCTTTTTCCTCAGGATTACTTTGGCAATTCTGGGTCTTTTATGGTTCCATATAAGTTTTAGCATTATTTGGTCTAGTTCTGTGAAGAAATGTCATGGGTATTTTGATAGGGATTGCACTAAATCTGTAGATTGCTTTGGGTAATACGGCCATTTTAACAATATTAACTCTTCCCATCCAAGAGCATGGGCTATATTTCCATTTCTTTAAATTATCTTCAATTTACTTTATCAGTGTTTTATAGTTTTCAATGTATAGATTTTTCACCTCCTTTGTTAAGTTTGTTCCTATTTTTTTAATGAGATTTTTCAATAGGATTGTGTTTTTACTTTCTCTTTCTGATATTTCATTGTTAGTATAAAAATGCAACAGATTTCTATATATTAATCTTTTGTCCTGCTACCTTGCTGAATTCATTTATTAGTTCTAGTAGTTTTTGTGTGGAGACTTTAGGGTTCTCTATATAGAGTATCATGTCATCTGCAAATAGTGGTAGTTTACTTCTTCCCTTCCAACTTGGATATCTTTTATTTATGTCTCTTGTTTGATTGCTGTGGGTAGGACATCCAATACTATATTGAAGAGAAATGGTGAGTGTGGGGATCCTTGTCCTGTTGCAGATTTTAGTGGGAAGGGTTTCAGCTTTTCAGCATTGAGCATTATGTTGGCTGTGGGTTTGTCATAAATGGCTTTTATTATATTGAGATATGTTCCACATATACCCACTTTGGTGAGAGTTTTTATCTCGAATGGATGCTGAATTTTGTCAAATGCTTTCTCTGTGTCTATTGAGATGATCATGTGGTTTTTGTCTTTACTTTTCTAAATGAGGTGGCTGTGTTGCTGCCTGGGAGCAGGGCTGCCAGATTTGGCACTAAGCTGTGGTGTGGAGTGGATGGAGCCAGGGCACTCTGAGTGGCTCCTTGCCGTATACTCCTGTCCAGGGCCTGTCCACCTGAGATTTAGAGCCTAGCCCCAAGTTCTTGTGGTGCAGCCCTGTGTGCACACTGACAGTGTCTGCTACATCTGGACTCACCACCACTGTGTACACATGCTGATAATGGGCTCTGAGGCTCCCCCTAGTCATACCCCATGTTCTTCAGTTGTCTCTGCTTAGCTAGAGTCCTCTGCCAGGGACTGTCTGCCCAAGATTCAATGCTTGTCCACTCTGTATTCTTGTGACATCACCCAGTGTGCCCACTGACATCTGCCAGGTTTGATCTGCTGCTCCCATGTGTGTGCTGACAGTGATCTCTGCAGTTCTGCCCAGATCATACCCAAGGTGTCCCATCTGTCTCTGCATAGGTAGAATGAATCTTTGCTAGAGTTTGCACCAGGCAGTGGTGTACAGAGAGCAGGGCAAGGGTGTTTGCCCCTTCAGACTGGGAAGTGCAGCAAGGCAGCAGCCACCAGTGCAAGTCTCTCTCTCCTCCTTGATTGTTAGCAAGCCAGCATGTATGCACTCCTTGAGAGTAGAGTCTAGGCTTCTCCAGTCCTTCTGTCTGTCTCAGTGGATTTCCCAGCAGGTAAGTGGGCTCCCTAGGACAGCCAGTGAGGATCTTCTCTTTCTTACAGATCCCTTCCATGGGTGCCGGTCCTGACCTGATGTGCTTTTTTTTTCTGTCCTACCCAGTTATGTGGGGATCTTTCTTGCAGTTTTGGTTGTTAGGAGACCTTCTGCCAGTTTTCAGTTAGTTTTCTGTGAGACTTGTTCCACATGTAGATGTATTTTTGATGTGTTTGTGAGGGAAGGTGAGCTCCACATCCTCCTACTCTGTTATCTTGATCCCTCTCCAAAATCTATAACAGATTATTTCAAGCTAATAACTACTTATCTTCTATTGCATACAAAACCTCTACCCTTTTACTATCCCTCCATATTTTATGTTTTTGATGTCACAATTTACATCTCTTTATATTCTGTTTCTACTAATAAATTATTGTTGCCATAACTGTTTTTAATACATTTTGCCCTTTAACATTTATGCTAGAGGTAAGTGGTTAACACATCACCTTATTAAAATATTAACATATTCTGAATCTGACTATATACTTGCCTTTACCAGTGTGTTGGATATTTTCATATGTTTTCATTTTACTAATTAAAGGCCTTTCATTTTGGCTTTAAGAACTTTTCAGCATTTCTTGTGAGACAGATCTTATGATGATGAACTTCCTCAGCTTTTGTTTGTTTGGGAAAATCTTTATCTTGCATTCATTTTGAAGGACAAATTACCTGGGTAAAGTGTTCTTGACTGAGAGTTTTTTTTTTTTCTTGCAGCACTTTGAGTATATCTCCCCTGGCCTACTCTCCCCTGGCCTGCAAAGTTTTTCCTAGAAATCCACTATTAGCCTTATGGGGTTTCCCTTTTTGAGAGAATTTTTTTCTCTTGCTGCTTTTAAAATTTTCTTTTTTGTCTTTAGTTTTATACATTTCCATCTTAATGGTCTTGGAAAAGATCATTTGAGATTGAAATCTTGGGATGACCTGTTAGCTTCATGAACTTTGATGTCAAATCTCTCCCCAGGTTTGGGAAACTCTAAGCTATTACACATTTTTAATAAGCCTCTTTCTCTTTTTCCCCGTCTTTTCCTTATGGGACTCCAATGATGCATAGATTATTTCTCTTAATGGTGTCCTATAAATCTCATAGGCTTTTGTCATTCCTTTTTATTCTTTTTGCTCTTCTGACTAGATAATTTCAAAAGATCTGTCTTTGGGTTCACTGGTTATTTCTTCTGCTTGTTCCAGTCTGCTGTTGAAGTTTCTTATAAATTCTTCACTGCAGTCATTGTATTCCTCAGTGCCACAATTTGTTTCTTCCTTATGTTTTCTACCTCTTTGTTGAACTTCTCATTTTGTTCTAGTATTGTTTTTCTAATTTCATTAAATTGCTTGTCTTTGTTCTCTCATAGCTCTCTGAGCATCTTTAGAACCCTATTTTGAATTCTTTATCAGGCTATTTGTGTATATGTATCCATTTCCTTAGGGGTCATTGATGGAGTTTACTGTGTTCCTTAAGTGGTGTCATGTTTCCCTGATTCTTCATGGTCCCTGTAGCTTGTGTAGGTGTCTGCACATTTGTAGAAGTAGTCAGCACTTCCAGTTGTCACAGACTGACTTCATTAAGAAAAAACCTTCACCTGTGGTTGTGCATGCTGGAGCATTCTGTGACTGCAAGTCTAGTGGTGTGGGGCACCACGTGCAGGAGCAACTGGTGGCTCTGGATCCAGTGGGGCATGTTTCATCAACTCAGTCCACTGGGGTCCAAAACATCAAGAATTGCATTGTGTTTACCAAATGCTGCAGGGTGACCAGGGTGACTGCAAGGGCTATGATAGTCCTCAGCAGTGCTTCCAGGTCCAGTAGCTAGGGACCAAAGCAGGCAGCACTAGTGGCCCAAGCCAGTACTGTGCACATGCTCAGCTGCAGGGTTTAGTTTTAGATGCCTGTGTACTGGAGGGGATTTTTTTGATAACCTTCATACTTTCTGAATTTTGGGCACATTTGCCTGTCAGGATTTATAGTACTTATTTTCAGTGGCTTTCTCATATAACAGATTGAACGTATAAAATATTATTTTTGTTATGCAGTCTCAGCAACTCACTGCATGCACATTTACTGATTCCCCAAACATCTTCATTTTGTTTTGTACCTAATAATGTACTAAGCACTATGCACAAATGAAAACACAGTCCTGAGTCATTGACTTTTAGAGATTATATGATTTTAAAAATACAGATATCTTTAAAGTGACAATAATTACTTTCTAAAAAACATATAACTAAACATACAAGTGAATGTTGCTCCTTTAAGAAAATTTACACTGAATGGCTGATAAATGAAGCATTTGCAGTGCTAATTGATAAATTTGGTTTTGACATAAATTAAAACATGTAAACTCTGTAGAATTCTTTTTTGGGGGGACCATGCTATGTGGCATGCAGGATTTTAGTTCCCTGACCAGGGGTTGAACCTGCAGCCCCTGCATTGGAAGCACGGAGTCTTAACCACTGGACCATCAGGGAAGTCCCTAAACTCTATAGACTCTTTAATGTGCATTGATCATGTCAAATTTTTAAAGAAGATTAATCATGCAACTTTGGCTATGTGAGCTTACAGTATTATTAAGAAAATATATAGATTCATGCCCCTCAGCCTTTTGTTGACAACACGTGAGGATCAATTATTATATTTAATTATTGACATGAGTTTTTTTAACATTTAGTATTTAATCATTTATGTATCTGTGATGGAATATAAAGAGAATATTAAAAGATTTGTAAACATGTATGTTGAAAGTAGAATATTCAAACTAATATTTAACATGCTGTTTACTAAAATATGATTTCTCTTTTTCCCAACAGAAATTTCACTAACAATTTAACCCAGGTAAAACTTTTTAAAGTTTTTGTATATCTCTCATATATTACTACTATATTATTTCCATCTTATCTTCCATATTTACTAGAAGAGGAATTTTCTAAACTAATTTTCAATAAAATTCGCTTAGAGCAGTGGTTACTCAAGTTATAGACTAAGATTCCCTAGGTCTTCACAGACCATTTTAGAAGGTCCACGAGGTCTGTGCTTTTCCAGCTACATATCTGTGTGAGGATAAGCACAGATGATAAGCCAGCTCTCTTCTATTAAGGCAGATATGAAAGAGATTTTACAATGTAAAATGTAAGACAACCAATCTTCTTACTATTTTTTATCTTGGAAAATAATTATTTTTTCGTAAAAATATGTTAGTTAATGTTAATATGTAATAGGTCTATCATAAATTTTAAAATAAATTAATAAATATCTTTAAATATTCTCAATTTTAATTTGTTATATGGTAATAAATATTGATAGAGCTAACCCACATAAAACAACAGCTCTGTGGGATTCTCAATAACATTTAAGCCTATGAAGGGGTTTTGAGATCCAAAAGTTTTGACATCTGGATTGGAGGCTGATTAGAAGTATGACAGAGAGATATATTCAAAAATTTGAAAATTGAAATAAGGTGGTAATATTTGGAAACTTAAGCTCTATAAATATTTCCATTTTCTCAACATAGTGATTTAGTGGAAAGAAGAGGCAGAAAAATAATAAGAAAAAATAAACTTCCTATATTGGATCAAGAGAGCTGAATGAGCTCATGTGTTCATATGTATCCCTATCCCAGTCCCAGTTGACATTATAGGATTATTTATTAAGTAAGTCTATAACTATAACAGTGAAAAAAAGGAAGAAAGAGTATTATCCGTGGATAAGGTATTTTAAGACAGAAAATAGAGAGAAACTTCTAAAAGTAGAATACCTATTACAGACCCAAATAATGCAGAATAGCCTCCATCTTGCTCAAAACATATAGAAATGCCTTTACAAAATATGTGTGTATAATACTAGTGTAGACTTTTACATTAATATTGGTACGCATGTGTATAGAATTTAAAAGCAAGTAAAGGAATTTCCTAGTTGTCAGAAGTAACTAAAGAACTAAAATCCAGAGTTAGAGAAGAATGAATTCTGAAGTAAGGTAATTAGACAGAATATAAGCCCTAGTAGACAAAGGGTGATGTTTTAACATGTGTGTGGGAATAGAAAATGAAGCCTCCGACCTATGGGAGAGGGAGGAGCTGAAACTAACCTCCCTACACAAAGCTAGGATTTATGAAAGGTCTGTAAAATGAGAACTAGTAAGGCTTCACTCACTGTCTTAGAGTAATTTCAAATAAATGATACATCGTTTTGGGGGCTGTAAATGGACAAGGAGTTACCTTCAAAGAGTTTTAGGTGGATGCCCAAGTTAAACACCTCTCAAGAGGTTGGGGAACCTAGAGCCGAGTGGTAAACACAAAAATACAAGCAGTGAAACACATAGGGAGGAGGCAGAGGTGATTATAAAATCCATTTCGTAACCAAGGGTGTATAGGACTCTCATAGAAAACAAACCCTCTGAAAATAATCTCAAAATAAAAGCTATAAACCACAAAAATAGACAAAACTGCCTGGAATAGACACACACATAAACTTTCTCACACATATGGAGAAAGTTCATACTTTTCAAAACTAAAGATGAGAACCATCTGAAAGATGATTAAATCCATATTTTAAATGGTCACAAAGATAAAAGAAGGGATAAATACAAAGAAAACAAGAATGAGGATTATGCATAATTGTACAACATTGAAAAGTATCCTTTATAAATGTCTTAAGATGGGGCCTCCCTGGTGGCGCAGTGGTTGAGAGTCCGCCTGCCGATGCAGGGGATACGGGTTCGTGCCCCGATCTGGGAGGATCCCATATGCCGCGGAGCGGCTGGGCCCGTGAGCCATGGCCGCTGGGCCTGCGCATCCGGAGCCTGTGCTCCGCAACGGGAGAGGCCACAACAGTGAGAGGCCCGCATACCGCAAAAAGAAAAAAAAAAAAAAAGTCTTAAGATGAAAAAATAGGCATCTAAAAACAAAAATTCAGGTTAAATAGAAGACTACATACAGTTGAGAAAATTGCAGAATTAGTGATTTGGAATGGGAGTCATGCAGAATGTAGAACATAAAAATGAAAAGATGGAAAAGCATCGATGAACTATGAACAAGCAGCATGCAAAAAGGAGACCCCAAACACAGTAAGATAAACAAAATGAGAAGACAGAGAAATATGCAGCAGATGAAGGATCAAGGTAAAAACCCACCAGACCAAACGAATGAAGAGGAAATAGGCAGTCTACCTGAAAAAGAATTCAGAGTAATGATAGTAAAGATGATCCAAAATCTCAGAAATAGAATGGAGAAAATACAAGAAACGTTTAACAAGGACCTAGAAGAACTACAGAGCAAACAATGATGAAAAACACAATAATGAAATTAAAAATACTATACAAGGAATCCATACCAGAATAACTGAGGGAGAAGAATGAATAAGTGAGATGGAAGACAAAATGGTGGAAATGACTACTGAGGAGCAGAATAAAGAAAAAACAATGAAAAGAATTGAACAGAATCTCAGAGACCTCTGGGACAACACTAAACACACCAACATTCAAATTATACGGGTCCCAGAAGAAGAAGAGAAAAAGAAAGGGACTGAGACAATATTTGAAGAGATTATAGTTGAAAACTTCCCTAACATGGGAAAGGAAATAGTCATTCAAGTCCAGGAAGTGAACAGAGTCCCATACAGGATAAATCTAAGGAGAAACAAACCAAGACACCTATTAATCAAATGATCAAAAATTAAATACAAAGAAAAATATTAAAAAGAAGCAATGGAAAACCAACAAATAACATACAAGGAAATCCCCATAAGGTTAACAGCTGATCTTTCAGCAGAAACTCTGCAAGCCAGAAGGGAGTGGCAAGACATATTTAAAATGATCAAAGAGAAAAACCTGAAACCACGATTACTCTAGCCAGCAAGGATCTCATTCAGATTCAATGGAGAAATCAAAAGCTTTACAAACAAGCAAAAGTTAAGACAATTCACCACCAAACCAGCTTTACAACAAATGCTAAAGAAATTTCTCTAGGCAGGAAACACAAGAAGAAACAGACCTACAAAAACAAACCCAAAACAATTTTAAAAATACTAATAGGAACATACATATCGATAACTACCTTAAATGTAAATGGATTAAATGCTCTCACCAAGAGACACTGACTGGCTAAATGGATAAAAAACAAGACCCATATATATGCTGTCTACAAGAGATCCACTTCAGACCTAGGGACACATACAGACTGAAAGTGAGGGGATGGAAAAAGATATTGCATGCAAATGGAAATCAAAAGAAAGCTGGAGTAGCAAAACTCATATTAGACAAAATAGACTTTAAAATAAAGACTATTACAATAGACAATGAAGGAAACTACATAATGATCAAAGGATCAGTCCAAGAGGAAGATACACCAATTGTAAATATTTATGCACCCAACAAAGGAGCACCACAATGCATAAGGCAAATGCTAACAGCCATAAAAGGGGAAATTGACAGTACCACAACAATAGTAGGGGACTTTAGCACACCACTTACACCAATGGACAGATCGTCCATACAGAAAATAAATAAGGAAACACAAGCTTTAAATGGCACATTAGACCAGATGGGCTTAATTGATATTTATATGACATTCCATCCAAAAACAACAGAATACACTCCTCAAGTGCATGTGGAACGTTCTCCAGGATAGATCATATCTTGGGTCACAAATCACGCCTTGGTAAATTAAAGAAAATTGCAATCATATCAAGTATCTTTTCTGACCACAAGGCTATGAGACTAGATATCAATTACAGAAAAAAAAACCTGTAAAAAATACAAACACATAGAGGCTAAACAATGTGCTACTAAATAACCAAGAGATCACTGAGGAAATCAAAGAGGAAATAAAAAAATACCTAGAAAGAAATGACACTGAAAACACGATGACCCAAAATCTATGGGATGCAGCAAACGCAGTTCTAAGAGGTAAGTTTATTACGATGCAATCCTATCTTAAGAAACGAGAAATCTCAAATAAACAACCTAACCTTACACATAAAGCAATTAGAGAAAGAAGAAAAACAACAACAATAAACCCAAAGTTAGCAGAAGAAAAGAAATCATAAAGATCAGATAAGAAATAAATGAAAAAGAGATGAAGAAATAATAGCAAAGATCAATAAAACTAAAAGTTGGTTCTTTGAGAAGATAATCAAAATTAATAAACCATTAGCCAGACTCATCAAGAAAAAAAGGGAGAAGATTCAAATCAACAGAATTACAAATGAACAAGGAGAAGTAACAACTGACACTGCAGAAATACAAAGGATCATGAGACACTACTACAAGCGACTCTATGCCAATAAATTGGGCAACCTGGAAGAAATGGACAAATGCTTAGAAAACTACAACCTTCCAAGACTGAACCAGGAAGAAATAGAAAATATGAACATACGAATCACTAGCACTGAAACTGAAACTGTGCTTAAAAATCTTCCAACAAAGAAAAGCTCAGGACCAGATGGCTTCACAGGTGAATTCTAGCAAACATTTAGAGAAGAGCTAACACCTTTCCTTCTCAAACTCTTCCAAAATATAGTGGAGGGAAGAATATTCCCAAACTTGTTCTACAAGGCCACCATCACCCTAATACCAACACCAGACAAAGATGTCATGAAGAAAGAAAACTACAGGCTAATATCACTGGTGAACATAGATGAAAAAATCCTCAACAAAATACCAGAAAACAGAATCCAGCAGTACATTAAAAGGATCATACACCATGATCAAGTGAGATTTATCCCAGGAATGCAAGGATTCTCCTATATAGGCAAGTCAATCAATGTGATGCACCATATTAACAAATTGAAGGAGAAAAACCAAATGTTAATCTCAATAGATACAGAAAAAGCTTTCAACAAAATTCAACATGCATTTATGATAAAAACTCTCCTGAAAGTGGGCATAGAGGGAACCTACCTCAACATAATAAAGGCCATATATGACAAACCCACAGCAAGCATCATACCCAATGGTAAAAAACTGAAAGCATTTCCTCTAAGATCAGGAAAAATACAAGGTTGCCCACTCTCACCACTATTATTCAACATAGTTTTGGAAATTCTAGTCACAGCAGTCAGAGAATAACAAGAAATAAAAGGAATCCAAATCATAAAAGAAGAAGTAAAACTGTCACTGTATGCAGATGACATGATAGTATACATAGAAAATCCTAAAAATGCAACCAGAAAACTTAGAGCTAATCAAGGAATCTGATAAAGTAGCAGGATACAAATTTAATGTACAAAAATCTCTTGCATTCCTTTACACTAACAATGAAAATTCTGAAAGAGAAATTAAGGAAACGATCCCAGTTACCATTGCAACAAAAATAATAAAATGCCTAGGAATAAACCTACCTAAGGAGACAAAAGACCTGTATGCAGAAAACTATAAGACACTGATGAAAGAAATCAAAGATGATACAAATAGATGGAGAGATATTCCATGTTCTTGAATTGGAAGAATAAACACTGAAAATGACTGTACAACCCAAAGCAATCTACAGAGTCAATGCAATCCCTATCAAACTACCAATGGCATTTTTCACAGAACAAGAACAAAAAATTTCACAATTTGTATGGAAACACAAAATACCCCAAACAGCCAAAGCAATTTTGAGAAAGAAAATGGAGCTGGAAGAATCAGGCTCCCTGACTTCAGACTATAGTACAAAGCTACAGTAATCAAGACATTATAGTACTGGCACAAAAACAGAAATATAGATCAATGGAACAGGATAGAAACCCAGAGATAAACCCACACACATATGGTCACTTTATCTTTGTTAAAGGAGGCAAGAATATACAATGGAGAAAAGAAAACCTCTTCAATAAGTGGAGCTGCAAAAACTGGTCAGCTACATGTAAAAGAATGAAATTAGAACACTTCCTAACACAATACACAAAAATAAACTCAAAATGGATTAAAGACATAAAAGTAAGGCCAGACACTATAAAACTCATAGAGGAAAACATAGGCAGCACTCTATGACATAAATCACAACAAGATCCTTTTGACCCACTTCCTAGAGTAATGGAAATAAAAGCAAAAATAAACACATGGGACCTAATGAAACTTAAAAGCTTTTGCACAGCAAAGGAAGCCATAAACAAGACCAAAAGACAACCCTCAGAATGGGAGAAAATATTTTCAAATGAAACAAGTGACAAAAGAATTAATCTCCAAATATACAAGCAGCTCAATATCAAATAAACAAACAACCCAATCCAAAAATGGGCGGAAGCCCTAAATAGACATTTCTCCAAAGAAGATATACAGATTGTCAACAAACACATGAAAGGATGCTCAACATCACTAATCATTAGAGAAATACAAGTCAAAACCACAATGAGGTATCACGTCACATGGGTCAGAATGACTATCATCAAAAAATCTACAAACAAAAACTGCTGGAGAGGGTGTGGAGAAAAGGGAACCCTCTTGCACTGTTGGTGGGAATGTAAATTGATACAGCCACTATGGAGAGCAGTATGAAGGTTCCTTAAAAATGTAAAAATAGACCTACCATATTACCCAGCAATCCCACTACTGGGCGTATATCCTGAGAAAACCATCATTCAAAAAGAGACGTGTACCATAATGTTCAATGCCACACTATTTACAATAGCCAGGACATGGAAGCAACCTAAATGTCCATTGACAGATGAATGGATAAAGAAGATGTGGCATATATATGCAATGGAATATTACTCAGCCATAAAAAGAAATGAAATTGAGTTATTTGTAGTGAGGTAGATGGACCTAGAGCCTGTCATCCAGAGTGAAGTAACTCAGAAAGAGAAAAACAAATACCATATGCTAACACATATATATGGAATGTAAAAGAAAAAATAACGGTTCTGATGAACCTAGGGGCAGAACAGGGATTAAGATGCAGACGTAGAGAATGGACTTGATGACAAGGGGAGGGGGTGTTGGGGAAGCTGGGACGAAGTGAGTAGCATGGACATATATACACTACCAAATGTAAAATAGATAGCTAATGGGAAGCAGCTGCATAGCACAGGGAAATCAACTCCATGCTTTGTGACCACCTAGAGGGGTGGGATAGGGAGGGTGGGAGGGAGGCTCAAGAGGGAGGGGATATGGGGATATATGTATACATATAGCTGATTTACTTTGTTATACAGTGCAAAGTAACAACATTGTAAAGCAATTATAGTCCAGTAAAGATGTAAAAAAATTAAATATTCAACAACCATTTCTAATAAAAACACTAAGCAAAACAAGTTTAGAAGGAAACTACTTAATTCTAATAAAAAAATTTACTTCCCATATAACTAACAATAATTGTTATAAGTTATGAGATATTTCTAATTCAATTAAAATCAGGAACTGGACAGATGTGCTCACAATCACCATTATTATTTAATATTGTGTTGAACATAATAGTGTAAGTAATAATTAAGAAAAAGAAGTGTACAATATTATAAATTCATGATAGCAATACAGACTATAAAATACTTAAGAATAAATATAAGAAGACACAGAACCTGTATCAAGAACCACACTCAAATTTTGTCGAATAGCTTAAAAAAGATCTGTTTTTTTAAAGTTTCTAAGTGGACACCAGAGTCCAATTATTGATTAAGAAAATATCTTAAAATTTATATGGAATAATATAGTAAAATAAGCTGTCTCTTGGAAGAAAACAAAAGTAGAATCCTTGCTTACACCACACACACACACACAAATATTCCCTTGGCATATAAGAAAAATGTAAAACTGAAAACCCTGGACAGTTGGCTGGAGAATCTTGAAGCTGTACTATATGGAATCAAGGGAAATCTTATTCAAGATTGGAAACGAGAATCTATGAATAAAAAATAGTCATAACTGAAAATGTGAAAATTAAAAACTTTACCACAAAAGTGCCATAAACAAAGTCAACTTAGACAACAAGTTGTTATGAAAAATTTTTACAACATAGATGACAGTATACAGCTAATATCCCTAGTGTTGAAAAGAGATGGAGGGATGTAAATTTTGAAAAATGATTCTATGTTTTCTTACACATACTCGACAACTTATACTCAAGAGTATAAGTATATACTCTAAGTATATACTTAGCAATTCTACTCCTAAGTATATACTCAAGAAAAACTCTTGCACTCATGCCTCAAGAGACATTTTCAAAAATTCTGGGCGGTGGGATGAATTGGGAGTTTGGGATTGACATATATACACTACTATGTATAAAATAGATAACTAATGAGAACCTACTGTATAGCACAGGGAACTCTACTTGGTGCTCTGTGATGACCTAAATGGGAAGGAAGTCCAAAAAAGAGGGTGTGTGTGTGTGTATATATATATATATATGTATGTATGTATGTATGTATGTATGTATGTATGTATGTATGTATGTAATGTATGTATGGCTGATTCACTTTGCTCTACAGCAGAAACTGACACAGCAGTGTAAAGCAACTATACTCCAATAAAACAAAAACAGAAACAAAAATGCTCATAGTAGAATTGCTCATAAAATTCATCCATCCCAAACAGAAGGAATCCAAATGCCCATTAACATAAAAATGGAAAAATTGTGGTATTTTCACATAATGGAATTTTAAATAGTAATGAAAATGAATGAGCTCAGTTATGAGCAGTAACATGAATAAATCCTAGTTACATAATCTTGAAAAAAAAAAAAGCAGGCCCTTGGGGGTTATGTGTGGGCTGATCAAGTTCAAAAAACTATCAGGAAAGTGAGTACCTCTGGGCAGAAACAGGAGACCCAAAAAGGGAGGAATATATAAGTAAATGAAAGATATTTGTAAGGTTCTATGTCTCGAGTTGGATGGTGGTTCCTGGCTTACATTTTACTAATTTACAATTTAAATAATTGCATAAAAGAGGGTCATGCCAATAACGATAGTGTGTCATGGACTGAGGATTGTGATTATTCTAATAATGTGTCTGTATACCTAAAGTCCAAACAAAACAAAGAGCTCTTACAAATGATAAGAATATGGTAAGTGCAAATAGAAGAATGTAAAGAAGCTGTGCACACAGAAGCAAATCTAACAAACATGAAAAAATGCTGAACTTCACTTCATCTCAAGAAAATTCAAATTAACAATGAAATGTCACACTCATCACACTAGTAAAACTTGAACAAGGGAAAATAACTATTGCTAGAGGGGATCTGGGCAAAAGGTACACTCAAACTTTGCTGGTGGAAAGTGTGAGGAGTTAGAGCCTTATTCACATTTTTGGAGAGCAATATGGAAACATCTATTAAAATTAAAAATATATATACCATTTGGATCAATAATCCCACTCCTGGGAATCTACTCCACAGAAATAAAACCTCTAGTATATATGGCTGTATGGAAAAGGATCTATATTTTGCAGCATTGTAATAGTGGTAAAGCAAAACAAAACAAAACAAAACTGGAGCCACAGTAAATCTCCATTATTAGAGACATTGATCTGTAAATTACTGTATAAGCACATCATAGAATATTGTTCAGGCATTATAAGAGTTGACTGGGGAATTTCAATGATGTATACTTGAGTGAAAAAAAGGGAGAATGTGGGAAGTGTGTATAATGTGATCCAATTTTGTTTTAAAAAAGAACGTCTTAAGATGCCTCTTTTAAAAAATATATGTACGCATGTATTTGTGTATATCTCTGCAAATGCATAGCATGGAGAAAAATAGCAAAAAGTAAATACTAGTTGTTAACTCAAAAGGGAATATAAAAGGGAGGAAGGGAGGGAGGGAGGGCGGGAGGCAGAAGGGCAGCCATATATAGGGACAATATAGAATCTAAGGCAAACATTTAATAAGATAAAGAGGGATGCCACATAATTATAAAAGTAATAAAGTTTTCATATGTACATATATATGTCTATGTAACACCACACAGATCAAGATATAGAACATATAGAACATTCTTTATGATAAAAACTTCTACAAATTAATAAATAAAAGACTAAAAGCCAGATAGAAAATGAGCAAAGGAAATGAACAAATAGTTCACCAGATGGGAAATAGAAATAGAACTTGAATATATGGAAAGATGCTCAAACTTTCTCATGATAAAAGAAATGCAGATTAAAATTGCATCAACGTACCATTTTTCATCCATCTACTGACAATATCCAAATGTATGACAACACATCATGTTGGGAAGGCTGTGAAGAACGAAGAGATCTCATACATTGCTGGTGAGAAGGTATATTGTTGCAACTGCTATGGAGAACAATTTAGCAGTATCTACAAAAATTACAAATGCATATACTCTATAACTCAAAAATTCCACTTTTAGGAATACTCAAAAGTAGAAAATAATATATGTTTAGAGTTGCTCATTATAACTTTGATTGTAATGGCAAAGGATATAAACAAATATTTATTAGCAGGTTACTTGTTAAATTATGGTTCCTCCATAATTTGTAATAATATGTAAAATAATATGAAAGATTAATGAGAATATTTAAAAGTCTCTAAGATATAACTTTAAGTGAAGAATATAATGTTCAAAAGTGCATTTAGCATACTAGTATTTATATATAAAGGAGAAAATAACACTGGTTATGCACAAAAATTTTATAGAAATACAAAAAAACCTTACCAATATTAGTTACTTGCAGGGTGTAGTAGACTTGTGGGAACTGAGTGATGAAGTACAGGATGGGAGAGACAATTTTCACTGTATTTTTAATATAATTTATTTTTATAATAAAATAAATTGTCTATTCAAGAAGAAAACAATAAAAAGAATTAGGTCTACATCTATTGAAATGGTTATGGTGTATTAAGTGAAAAAAGCACATGATAAATAACATGAATAGTGTAATCTCATTTTTGTAAAAAGTGTATGAGTGTTTGGGGAGGCTGCTGTGTCTGTGGGTGTAGAAAAAGACATATAAGCATTCGTACAAAGTTTTAACATTAGTTACCTCAGGAGTGTAGAGGATGTTATTAATTCTTTGGACTGTTTCTCTTGTTAAAAACAACACGTATTTCTTTTGATTTTTTAAACTGAGATATTCGAAATTTTTAAAACAAATAAAAAGATTTTTATGGTTATGTTTTGCCACAACTAAAAATTTGTCCAAAGTGTCAAGAAATGCAACCACATTTTATTTCATAGGTTATCATTATATGGATATACGATCCAGAAAACGCAGACCCTAGTGAATTGCTATGGAATGCAACTGAACCTTCCCTAGTAGGTGGAAACATTATTATTATTATAGATAAAATAATATGCTACATTTCTTTTTTAAGGGCTGTCAATAATTTATATTAAGCAGCCTAGAACTAAATACATTTTAATTATTCATTAAATTTAGCTTAGTCATTATAGTGATTTTGAACTTGTGCTCAATTTCTACAATTATAATTCTTTCCTTGGAATTCTTACTGAGCATTCTCCGTATTTTCTATGACTTCATTATTCACAAAGAGGCTGACAGTTAAAATGCTTTAAAGGTGTTTCTTGACCATCTTTGTTGAAGTCATCCTTCAAAAATCTGTCTAGTCCTTTACTGAATCCTTTACCACTTGAGACCAATGATTTTCCTAAAAGTGCAGCCCAGTGAATAAATAAGTCCTTTCTTTTATCTGTTACAAATTTACCTCTTTCAAGATTCAAGTTCTGTTACAATCAAAATGTATAGAAGAGAAACGTAAAATGAGAAGTTTTAGTGTCTTATGGGAGTCTTTATGTCTTAATGAGTCGAGATATGATTTTTTAATAGCATGCTGTCATGCCTCATGGTAATCAAATTCACAAGAGATGGACTGATAAATTAAAATGACAATGAATCAATTAATTGTTTTATTTGGCAATCAACTTTAGAGGGAATAAAATAAATTAGTAGTAATTAAATACTTTAAGTATTACTGTTACATAATTTCTAATCTTTTAAGTGAAAATATGCACAATTTAACATTATTTAGTTCATGCTAAATAATCATACCTAATACTTTACTTTTTTTCTTTTTAATTTCCATGTTTATTCATGATCATGTCATTTCCTTAAAACATTTCTCCATGACAAACAACATAGACTCTTTTTCTTTTCTCAATTCATGCATTTATTCATCTTTTTAATCTATACATTTTTATTGTGGGAAAATATACATAATATAAAATCTACCATTTTAAACATTCTTATGAGTACAATTCAGAGACATTAAGTAAATTTCCTTTTTTAAAATTTTTATTGAAATATAGTTGATTTACAATGTTATGTTAGTTTCAGGTATACAACAAAGTGATTAAAAAATATATATATATATATACATATATATATATTTTTCCATTTGGTAACCCTAAGTTTGTTTTATATATCTGTGAGTCTATTTCTGTTTTGTGTATAAGTTCAGTGTATCATTTTTTTTAGATTTCACATATAAGCAATAGCATATGATATTTCTCTTTCTCTGTCTGACTTACTTCACTTAGTATGATAATCTCTATGTCCATCCATGTTGCTGCACATGGCATTATTTCATTCTTTTTTATGGCTGACTAATATTCCATTGTGTATAAATACCAAATCATCTTATCCATTCATCTATCAATGAACACTTACATTGTTTCCATGTCTTGGCTATTGTAAATAGTGCTGCTATGAATATTTGAGTGCGTGTATATATATATATATATATATATATATATATATATATGTATATATATGTATATATATATATATGTATGTATATATATATATATATATACATATATATATATATATACACTTCTTTTTATGTTGAGGTAGGTTCCCTCTATGCCCACATTCTGGAGAGTTTTTACCATAAATGGGTGTTGAATTTTGTCAAAAGCTTTTTCTGCATCTATTGAGATGATCACATGGATTTTCTTCTTCAATTTGTTAATATGGTGTATCACATTGATTGATTTGTCTATATTGAAGAATCGTTGCATCACAGGGATAAATCCCACTTGATCATGGTGTATGATCCTTTTAATGTGTTGTTGGATTCTGTTTACTAGTATTTTGTTGAGGATTTTGGCATCTGTATTCATCAGTGATATTGGTATGAAATTCTTTTTTTGTAGTATCTTTGTCTGGTTTGAGTATCAGGGTGATGGTGGACTCATAGAATGTATTTGGGAGTGTTCCTTCCTCTGCAAGTTTTTGGAAGAGCTTGAGAAGGATGTGTTAGCTCTTCTCTACATGTTTGATAGAATTCATCTGTGAAGCCATCTGGTCCTGGACTTTTGTTTGTTGGAAGATTTTTAATCACAATTTCAATTTCATTACTTGTAATTGGTCTGTTCATATTTTCTATTTTTTCCTTGTTCAGTCTTGGAAGGTTATACCTTTCTAAGAATTTGTCCATTTCTTCCAGGTTGTCCATTTTATTGGCATAGAGTTGCTTGTAGTAGTCTCTTAGGATGATTTGTATTACTTCAGTGTCTGTTGTAACTACTCCTTTTTCATTTCTAATTTTATTGATTTGAGTCCTCTCCCTCTTTTTCTTGATGAGTCTGGCTAATGGTTTATCAATTTTATTTATCTTCTCAAAGAACCAGCTTTCAGTTTTATTGATCTTTGCAGTTGTTTCCTTTGTTTCTATTTCATTTACTTCTGCTCTGGTCTTTATGATTTCTTTCCTTCTACTAACTTTGGGTTTTGTTTTTTCTTCTTTCTCTAGTTCCTTTAGGTGTAAGGTTAGGTTGTTAACTTGAGCTGTTTGTTGTTTCTTGACGTAGGATTGTACTGCTATAAACTTTCTTCTTAAAACTGCTTTTGCTGCATCCCATAGGTTTTAGATTGTCATGTTTTCATTGTCATTTGTCCCTAGGTATTTTTTGATTTCCTCTTTGATTTCTTCACTGATCTCTTGGCTATTTACTAACGTATTGTTTAGCCTCCATGTCTTTGTGGTTTTTATGGTTTTTTCCCCCTATAATTGATTTCTATTCTCATAGCGCTGTGGTCAGAAAAGATGCTTGATATGATTTCCATTTTCTTAAATTTACTGAGGCTTGATTTGTGACCCAAGATGTGATCTATCCTGGAGAATGTTCCATGCACTCTTGAGAAGAAAGTGTAATCTGTAGTGCTTTTGTAGTGTAGACTGGCCCTCATTATCTGATTTTTTTATTCTAGGGATTCCCCATAATGAAACTGTTGCCTCTATTCTAAAAAGACTTTATTAGGAATAATTCCAGTCAATTCAACATCCCCTTAAATCTCATGAGAAAAACAGGGAACATGTCAGTTCTGTCTTTATACTAATAGAATTTTTCCTAGAGCCTCCAGATATATTTGAAATATGCCTTGAAGGGTATGTTGTTTTGAAGTCAAGCTCATATAGAAATAATTCCAACAGATTAGTTTTAGAAACTCCATTTTGTATTTCATTGACATTAAAACTAAGGGTATTGAGGACCTTCACGATGGTGGAAGAGTAAGACATGGAGCTCACCTTCCTCCCCACAAATACATCAGAAATACATCTACATGTGGAACAACCCCTACAGAACACTGACTGAACACTGACAGAAAACCTCAGACTTCCTAAAAGCCATGTGGCTGACAGGGTCTTGGTGCTCCAGCTGGGTGTCAGGGCTCAGCCTCTGAGGTGGAAGAGCCAAGTTCAAGACACTGGACCACCAGAGACCTCCCAGCACCATGTAATATCAATCAGCGAGAGCTCTCCCAAACATCTGCATCTCAATGCTAAGACCCAGCTCCACTCAATGACCAGCAAGCTCCAGTGCTGGACACCCCATTACAAACAACTAGCAAGACAGGAACACAACCCCACCCATTAGGAGAGAGGCTGCCTAAAACCATAATAAGTTTACAGATGCCCCAATACACACCACTGGACGTGATCCTGCCCACCAGAAAGACAAGGTCCAGCCTCCTCCACCAGAACACAGGCACCAGTCACCTCCACCAGGAAGCCTACACAACCCATGGAACAAACCTTACCCACTGGGGGCAGACACCAAAAACAAAGGGTACTACGAACGTACAGCCTCTGAAAAGAAGACCCCAAACAGTAAGTTAAGCAAGATGAGAAGACAGAGAAATATGCAGCAGATGAAGGAGCAAGGTAAAAATCCACCAGACCAAACAAATGGAGAGGAAATAGGCAGTCTACCTGAAAAAATAATTCAGAGTAGAGATAGTAAAGATGATCGAAAAAATGGAAATAGAATGGAGAAAACACAAGAAACATTTAACGAAGACCTAGAAGAACTACAGAGCAAACAATGATGAACAACAACAATAAATGAAATTAAAAATTCTCTAGAAGGAATCAATAACAGAATAGCTGAGGCAGAAGAATGGATAAGTGACCTGGAAGATAAAATAGTGGAAATAACTACCACAGATCAGAAAAGAAAAAACAATGAAAAGAATTGAGGACAGTCTCACAGACATCTGCGAAAACATTAAACACAACAACATTTGAATTATAGGGGTCCCAGAAGAAGAAGAGAACAAGAAAGGGTCTGAGCAAATATTAGAAGAGATTATAGTTGAAAACTTCTCTAACATGGGAAAGGAAATAGTCAAGTCCAGGAAGCACAGAGAGTCCCATACAAGATAAATCCAAGGAGAAACATGCCAAGACACATATTAATCAAACTATCAAAAATTAAATAAAAAGAAAAAGTATTAAAAGCAGCAAGGGAAAAGCAACAAATAACATACAAGGTAATCCCCATAAAGTTAACAGCTGATCTTTCAGCAGAAACTCTGCAAGCCAGAAGGGAGTGGCAGGACATATTTAAAGTGATGAAAGGGAAACCCTTCAACCAAGATTACTCTACCCAGCAAGGATCTCATTCAGATTCGATGGAGAAATTAAAACCTTTACAGACAAGCAAAAGCTAAGAGAATTCAACACCACCAACCCAGCTTTACAACAAATGCTAAAGGAACTTCCTTAGGCAGGAAACAGAAGAGAAGTAAAAGATCTACAATAACAAACCAAAACAGTTAAGAAAATGGTAAAAGGAACACACATATTGATAACTACCTTAAATATAAATGGATTAAATGCTCCAACAAAAAGACATAGACTGGCTGAATGGATAAAAAAACAAGACCCTTATATATGCTGTCTACAAGAGACCCACTTCAGACCTAGGGACACATACAGACTGAATGTGAGGGGATGGAAAAAGATATTCCATGCAAATGGAAATCAAAAGAAAGCTGGAGTAGCAACACTCACATCAGACAAAATAGACTTTAAAATAAAGTCTATTACAAGAGACAAAGAAGGACACTAGATAATGATCAAGGGGTCAGTCCAAGAAGAAGATATAACAATTCCTGGAGCATTGAGGTGCTCCAAAATAGGAGCACCTCAATACATAAAGCAAATGCTAACAGCCATAAAAGGGGAAATCGACAGTAACACAATCATAGTAGAGGACTTTAACACCCCACTTTCACCAATGTACAGATCAACCAAAATGAAAATAAATAAGGAATCACAAGCTTTAAATGACACATTAAACAAGATGGACTTAATTGATATTTATAAGACATTCCCTCCAAAAACAACAGAATACACTTTCTTCTGAAGTACTCATGGAACATTCTCCACAATAGATCATATCTTGGGTCACAAATCAAGCCTTGGTAACTTCAGGAAAATTGAAATCGTATCAAGTATGTTTTTCGACCAAAACACTATGAGACTACATATCACTTACAGGAAAAAAAAAACTGTAATAAATAAAAACACGTGGAGGCTAACTAATATGCTATTAAATGACCAAGAGATCACTGAAGAAATCAAAGAGGAAATCAAAAAATACCTAGAAACAAATGGCAATGAAACACAATGACCCAAAACCTATGGAATGCAGCAAAAGCAGTTCTAAGAGGGAAGTTTATAGTAATATATTCCTATCTCAAGAAACAAGAGAAATCTCAAACAAACAACCTAACCTTACACCTAAAGCACTTAGAGAAAGGAGAACAACAACAAAAAAAACCCAAAGTTAGCAGAAGGAAAGTAATCATAAAGATCAGGTCAGAAATAAATGAAAAAGAAATGAAGGAAATGATAGCAAAGATCAATAAAATTAAAAGCTTGTTCTTTGAGAAGACAAACAAACTTGATAAACCATTAGCCAGACTCATCAAGAAAAGAAGGGAGAAGATTCAAATCAACAGAATTAGAAATGAAAAAGAAGAAGTAACAACTTACACTGCAGAAATACAAAGGATCATGAGAGATTACTACAAGCAACTATATGCCAATGAAATGAATAGCCTGGAAGAACTGGACACATTCTTAGAAAAGCATAACCTTCTGAGACTGAACCAGGAAGAAATAGAAAATATGAACAGACCAATCACAAGCACTGAAATTGGAACTGTGATTAAAAATCTTCCAACAAACAAAAGCCCAGGACCAGATGTATTCACAGGTGGATTCTATCAAACATTTAGAGAAGAGCTGACACCTATCCTTCTCAAACTCTTCCAAAATATAGCAGAGGGAGGAACACTCCCAAACTCATTCTATGAGGCCACCATCACCCTGATACTAAAACCAGACAAAGATGTCACAACAAAGAAAACTACAGGCCAATATCACTGATGAACATAGATGCAAAATCCTCAACAAAATACTAGCAAACAGAATCCAACAGCACGTTAAAAGGATCATACACCATGATCAAATGGGTTTTATCCCAAGAATGCAAGGATTCTTCAATATACACAAAACAATCAATGTGATAAACCATATTAACAAACTGAAGGAGAAAAACCATATGATCATCTCAATAGATGCAGAAAAAGCTTTTGATGAAATTCAACACCCATTTATGATAAAAACTCTCCAAAAAGTAGCCATAAAGGGAACTTACCTCAACATAATAAAGGCCATATATGACAAACCCGCAGCCAACATCATTCTCAATGGTGAAAAACTGAAACCATTTCCACTAAGATCAGGAAGAAGACAAGGTTGCCCACTCTCACCATTATTATTCAACATAGTTTTGGAAGTTTTAGCCACAGAAATCAGAGAATAAAAAGAAATAAAAGAAATCCAAATCAGAAAAGGAGTAAAATTGTCAGTGTTTGCAGATGACATGATACTATACATAGAGAATCCTAACGATGCTACCAGACAACTCTAGAGCTAATCAATGAATTTGGTAAAGTAGGAGGATAAAAAATTAATGCACAGAAATCTCTTGCATTCCTGTACACTAATAATGAAAATCTGAAACAGAAATTAAGGAAACACTCCCATTTACCATTGCAACAAAAAGAATAATATACCTAGGAGGACACCTACCTAAGGAGACAAAAGACCTGTATGCAGAAAATTATAAGACACTAATGAAAGAAATTAAATATGATACATAAGGCACTGGTGAAAGAAATTAAATATGATACAAACAGATGGAGAGATATACCATGTTCTTGGATTGGAAGAATCAACATTGTGAAAATGACTATACTACCCAAAACAATATACAGATTCATTGCAACACCCATCAAATTACCTATGGCATTTTTCAAGAACTAGAACAAAAAATTTCACAATTTGTATGGAAACAAAAAAGACCCTCAGTAGCCAAAGCAATATTGACAAATAAAAGTGGAGCTGGAGGAATCAGGCTCCCTGACTTTAGACTATACTACAAAGCTACAGTAATCAAGACAGTATGGTACTGGCACAAAAAGAGAAATATAGATCAATGGAACAGAATAGAAAGCCCAGAGATAAACCCATGCACATATGGTCACCTTATCTCTGATAAAGGAGGCAAGAATATAGAATGGAGAAAAGACAGCCTCTTCAATAAGTGATTCTGGGAAAACTGGACAGCTACATGTAAAAGAATGAAATTAGAACACTCCCTAACACCATACACAAAAATAAACTCAAAATGGATTAAAGACCTAAATATAAGGCCAGACATTATTAAACTCTTAGTGGGAAACATAGGCAGAACACTCTATGACATAAATCACAACAAGATCCTGTTTGACCCACCTCCTAGAAAAACGGAAATTTAAAAAAAATAAAGAAATGGGACCTAATGAAACTTAAAAGCTTTTGCACATCAAAGGAAACCATAAACAAGATGAAAAGACAACCTTCATAATGGCAGAAAATATCTGCAAATGAAGCAACTGACAGAGGATTAATCTCCAAAATATACAAGCAGCTCAATATCAAAAATGCCAACAACCCAATCC
This sequence comes from Mesoplodon densirostris, assembly GCF_025265405.1. Classification (NCBI taxonomy): domain Eukaryota; kingdom Metazoa; phylum Chordata; class Mammalia; order Artiodactyla; family Ziphiidae; genus Mesoplodon; species Mesoplodon densirostris. The sequence goes on along the minus strand of NC_082662.1, from coordinate 126,973,933 downwards.
AAAAATGGGCAGAAGACCCAAATAGACATTTCTCCAAAAAAGATATACAGATTGCCAACAAACACATGAAAGGATGTTCAACATCACTAATCATTAGAGAAAATCAAATCAAAACTGCAATGAGGTATCACCTCACACCAGTCAGATTGGCCATCATCAAAAAATCTAGAAACAATAAATGCTGGAGAGGGTGTGGAGAAAAGGGAACCCTCTTGCACTGTTGTTGGGAATGTAAATTGATACAGCCACTATGGAGGACAATGTGGAGGTTCCTTAAAAAACTAAAAATAGGGCTTCCCTGGTGGTGCAGTGGTTGAGAGTCCACCTGCTAATGCAGGGGACATGGGTTCGTGCCCCAGCCCGGGAGGATCCCACATTCCGTGGAACGGCTGGGCCCGTGAGCCATGGCCGCTGAGCCTGCACATCTGGAGCCTGTGCTCTGCAATGGGAGAGGCCACAGCAGTGAGAGGCCCGCGTACCGCCAAAAAAAAAGTATATATATATATATATAACTACCATTTGACCCAGCAATCCCACTTGTGGGCATATACCCTGAGAATACCGTAATTCAAAAAAAATCATGTACCACAATATTCATTGCAGCACTATTTGCATTAACCAGGACATGGAAGCAACCTAAGTGTCTGTCGACAGATGAATGGATAAAGAAGACGTGGCACATATATACAATGGAATATTACTCAGCCATAAAAAGAAACGAAATTGAGTTATTTGTAGTGAGGTGGGTGGACCTAGAGTCTGTCATACAGAGTAAAGTCAGAAAGAGAAAAACAAATACCATATGCTAACACATATATATGGAATGTAAAAGAAAAAAAAGGTTCTGATGAACGTAGGGGCTGGACAGGAATAAAGATTCAGATGTAGAAAATGGACTTGAGGACACGGGGAGGGGGACATGTAAGCTGGGCGAAGTGAGAGAGTAGCACTGACATATATACACTACCAAATGTAAAATAGATAGCTAGTGGGAAGCAGTTGCATAGCACACAGAGATCAGCTCGGTGCTTTGTGACCAGCTAGAGGGGTAGGAAAGGGAGTGTGGGAGGGAGACACAAGAGAGAGGGTATATGGGGATGTATGCATACATATAACTGATTCATTTTGTTATACAGCGGCAACTAACACAACAATGTAAAGCAGTTATACTCCAATAAAGATGTTAAAAGTAAATAAATAAATAAAATTTAAAAACTAAGTGTATTTATTTAAGAGCCTCCATAATATCAGTTTATTCGGGATTCTGATTGTGCATAGTGTTTTCATCATAGTGTTTTCAACGCTATTTTCAACATAGTGTTTTCAGCACTATTGTGCATAGTGTTTCAAATGTCATATGCAATTATGACATTTATAATTCATAAGGTTCTAATAGGGAGGAGGCTATATAGTAGGAAAGAAACCAAAGCTGAATCTTGAAAATGTGGTAAATTTATAAATGTAAAGAATGTCTTAACTAAAATAATAAATTCAGTATATCATGATGTAATTTCTGAATAATTTTGGCTCTGAAAAGATTAAAAAGAGGTGTTTTTTTTTTTTACAGAATTCCATAGTACTTACCAAACACATGGCCACTTTGGGACAGAAGCCCGCCATATATACAGTTCTGAGAAGAAAAGTTTATTTTCCACATGGAAAAATGAAGAATGGGTATTTAATTTTTTAATTTCAGATATTAAATTTATGTTTAAAATTAAGTAAAATAATTATCAGAAACTTCAAGAAATTTAAAAACCCTAGTGGAATTTCATGGAATATCTTATATGTAATTTCCAAGTAGCTTCTTCGAACACATTAAAATTGTGATAATCAGAACTAGTTACCAACTCAGAAAATACCAGTCACACTCCAATAGTTTAACAATTTGTATTAATAGCTAAAGGTCAATGCAAGAGTCTCATTCAGGATGGTGGCAAATCCTAGCAATATCTCAAAAATGTTTTCTGCTGGTTCTTTAAAGTGAGCCACAGTGATATGACTGATACCACGATCATTACCACCATCAGTGCACGGGTGTACGTGCCCTTACACACACACGCACACACCCCTGAGAAGTAAAATCCGTTACTGTTAAAGTTAGTAGGTGATCATGGGGTTTAGACAAACATTTTTTTTTTTTTTTTTTTTTTTTTTGCTGTACGCGGGCCTCTCACTGCTGTGGCCTCTCCCGTTGCGGAGCACAGGCTCCGGACACACAGGCTCCGCGGCCATGGCTCGCGGGCCCAGCCGCTCCGCGGCATGTGGGATCTTCCGGGATCGGGGCACGAACCCGTGTCCCCTGCATTGGCAGGCGGACTCTCAACCACTGCGCCACCAGGGAAGCCCAAACATTTTTTTAAATTTATTTTATTGAATTATAGTTGATTTACAATGTTGTGCTAATTTCTACATATAGCAAAGTGATTCAGTAATACATATACATATATACATTCTTTTTCATATCCTTTTCCATTATGGTTTATCACAGGATATTGAATATAGTTCCCTGTGCTACACAGCAGGACCTTGTTTTTTATCCATCATATATATAATGTTTGCATATGCTAATCCCAATCTCCCAATCCATCCCTCCCCCACTCCTCCCTCCCTTGGCAACCACAAATCTGTTCTCTATATCTGTGAGTCTGTTTCTGTTTTGTAGATAAGTTCATTTGTGTCATATTTTAGATTCCACATATAAGTGATATCATATGGTATTTGTCTTTCTCTTTCTGATTTCCTTCACTTAGTATGATAATCTCTAGGTCCATCCATGTAGCTGCAAATGGCATTATTTCATTCTTTTTTATGGCTGCATAATATTTCATTGTTTATAAATACCACATCTTCTTATCCATTCATCTGTCAATGGACACTTAGATCGTTTCCGTGTCTTGGCTATTATAAATAGTGCTGCAATGAACATTGGGGTGCATGAATCTTTTCAAATTATACTTTTGTCCAGATATATGCCCAGCAGTAGGATTGCGGTGTCATATGGCAACTCTATTTTTAGTTTTTTGAGGAACCTCCATACTGCTTTCCATAGTGGCTACACCAATTTACATTCCCACCAACAGTGCAGGAAGGTTCCCATTTCTCCACACCCTATCCAGCATTTATTATTTGTAGACTTTTTAATGATGGCCATTCTGACTTGTGTGAGGTGGTACCTCATTATAGTTTTGATTTGCTTTCCTCTAATGATTAGTGATGATGAGCATCTTTTCATGGGCCTGTTGGCCATCTGTATACCTTCCTTGGAGAAATGTTTATTTAGATCTTCTGACCATTTTTCAATTGTTTTTTTTTTTTTGGTATTGAGTTATATGAGCTGTTTGTATATTTTGCACATTGATTCCTTGTAAGTCACATCATTTGCAAATATTTTCTCCCAGTCCGTAAGTTGTCTTTTCATTTTATTTATGGTTTCCTTTACTATACAAAAGCTTGTAAGTTTGATTAGGTCCCATTTGTTTACTTTTGCTTTTATTTCTATTACCTTGGAAACTAACCTAAGAAAACATTGGTACAATTTATGTCAGAATGTTTTGCCTATGTTCTCATCTAAGAGTTTTATGGTGTCATGCCTTATATTTAAGTCTTCAAGCAATTTTGAGTTTATTTTTATGTATGGTGTGAGGATTTGTTTTAACTTCATTGATTTACATGCGGCTAGACAGGCTTTCTTAATCTATTGAGCACCTAGGCACAGGGCAAGGTGCTTATAACTAAAAGGTACAATACTTGCAGTCATTGACCTTATAGTTTAGTGGGGGAGACAAGTAAACAAATAGATGCTATGATAGAAGTGAGCCCAGGGTGAAGTGAAATATATAGATGGTACAGCAACTAAGGCTTTGAGGGTGCACTAACAAAGCCTCAGGGAGGACATTCCTAAAGAGGTGACATCTGCACTATTGAAAAGAAATAAAAGTGAGCCAATTGGAGGAGGCTTTCAAAGAGCAGGGCAACACATAAGAGGGCCTTCAAACAGAGACCTAAGAAAGCAGATGCATTCTAGGAGATGCAAAGCAGTTCAATTCATGGTTAAAGTAGAGGGTGCCATTTAGAGAGATAAAATATTAATCTGGAGCTGAAATTCCTGCTGATCTTATAAAACTTTGGGTGTTAGGGAGGGAGGAGAAGCAGTTGCTATAAAACCAAGCCAAAGGCCTTGTCTCATTTAGCAGGCAGGTAGGAAGGTTATTGGTACAATTTTTTCTTCTCTATTTTTAATGGCTTTATCGAGATATAATTCATATACTACACAATTCACCCTTTTAAAGTGTAAAATTCAATGATTTTTAGGATATTCACAGAGTTGTGCAACCACTTTCTAATTCTAGAACATCTTTATCAACCTAAAAAGAAACCCCATTCCCTCCACCCCCAGCCCTTAACACTGCTAATCCATTTTCTGTCTCTGTGGTTTGCTTATTCTGGATTGTTTCATATCAAGAGGATCATACAATATATGTTCTTCTGTGACTGGCTTCTTTCTGTTAGCATAATGTTTTTAAGGTTCATCCATGTTGTAGTATATATCAGTACAGTTGACCCTTGAACAACAAGGGTTTAAACGGCACAGATCCACTTATACACAGATCTTTTTTTTTCAATACATATGTACTACAGTACTACACAATCTACAGTTGGTTGAATCCACGGATGTGGAACTAAGTGTATGGAGAGCCAACTGTAAATTTATACACAGACTTTTGACTGTTGGCGGAGGTGGGTGGTAGGGGAGGCAGCACCCTGACCCCTGCATTGTGCAAAGGCCAAATGTATTTCATTTCTTTTTATTGCCAAGTAATATTCTATTATATAGATATACCAACATTTCATTTATTCATTCTTTAGTTTCTGAACATTTCAGTTGCTTCTGCTCTGGGGCTATTATGAATAGTGCTGCTATGAACATTTATATACAAGTTTTGTGTGGACATTTTTCATTTCTCTTGCATATATACCTAAGAGTGAAATTTCTGGGTCATATGGTATCCAATTTCACTTCTTTGTGGTCAGAGAGTATACTTTATATGATTTCAGTCCTTTTAAATATATTGAGGTTTATTTTATGGCCTTATATGTGGTCCGTCCTGGAGAACTTTCCATGTACACTTATGAAGAATTTGTAGTTTTATGTTGTTGGGTGGAGTGTTCTATAGATGTCTGTTAGGTCTAGCCGGCTTATAGTGTTGTTCAGGTCTTCTGTTTCCTTATTGATCTTCTGCTTGTTGTTTTACCCATTATTGAAAGTGGTATATCAAAGTCTACAACTATTATTGTTGAGTTATTTCTTTCTCCCTTTGTTCTGTCAGGTTTTGCATCATGTATTTTATGTCTCTGTTGTCAGATGAGTACATTTATAATTGTTATACTTCCCTGATGGACAGACCATTCAACATTATAAAATGTCCCTCTTTATTTTTGGAACTTTTAATTTTGTTTTAAAATCTATTTTGTCTGATATTAGTATATCTGCTCCTTTGCATGATATATTTTTCCCATCCTTTTTTTCCCAACCTATTTGTATTTTAGAATCTAAAATGCATCTCCTATAGGCAGCATATAGTTGGATCTTCTTTTGTTACCTAGTCTCTGCCATTTCATTGATCTGCTTAGTCCCCTCACATTTAAGGTTATTACTGACATAGTTGGATTTATGTCTGTCATTTTCTTTTCATTTAATATATTTCTTATGTCTTTCTTTTTCATGTATTCCTCCTTTACAGTTTTCTTTAGTATTGAGTATTTTCAGTGTGTAACAATTTAATTACATTAATTTTTTTCACTATATTGTTTGAAATATTTTCTTAGTTTTTCGTCTAGGGCAGGCCATATATATATATATATATTATCAGAATCTAATTCAGATTTATGCTAACTTATTTCCAGTGAGATATAGGAAAGCATTCCTATTTCCTCCCCCAACTGGCCTTGTTTGCTACTATTGTTATGCATATTATTATATCTATATATGCTAGAAACCCAATGAAACATTGTTATAACTATTAGCTTGAGTAATTTTATACCTTTTAAAGAAGCTGAGGGAAGAAAGGAGAGTGAGTATACATGTATAGCACTTGTATTAACTTCCTTATTTACCATATCTGGTTCTCTTCATTTGTTCCTATGGATTTGAGTTATCATCTGTTGTCATTTCCTTTCTCCAATATAGCTGTGTTCCCATCCCTCTCTATAATGTTATTATTAGCAAATATATTACATTTTTATGTTATAAGCCCAACAATACAATTAAACATATGTTGCTTTATAAAATTGCTTTTAAAATCAGTTAAGAGAAAAACGGAGAAACATACATTTATACTCTTTTGGGGAGGCTGTGTTGGGTCTTCATTGCTGCGCATGGCTTTCTCTAGTTGCGGCGAGTGGGGGCTACTCTTTGTTGCGGTGCACAGGCTTCTCATCATGGTGGCTTCTCATTGCAGAGCATGGGCTCTAGGTGCATGGGCTTCAGTAGTAGTGGTGCACGGGCTCAGCAGTTGTGGCTCGTGGTCTCTAGAGCGCAGGCTCAGTAGTTATGGTGCACAGGCTTAGTTGTTCTGCGGCATGTGGGATCTTACCAGACCAGGGCTTGAACCCGTGTCTCCTGCATTGGCAGGTGGATTCTCAAGCACTGCGCCACCAGGGAAGCCCCATTTATACTCTTTTACCATTGTTTTTTTTTGTGTGTTTTTTTAATGTGGATTTGAATTACTGTGTGCTGTGTCTTGCTTTCAACCTGAAGAACTTCCTTTAGTATTTCTTATAACACAGATTTTCTATGACAAGTTCTCTTCTTTTTGTGTATCTGGAAAAGTTTTACTTTCTACTTCATTTTTGAAAAAAAGTTTTGCTGGATATAGAATTTCTGTTGACTTTTTTCTCTCCACACTTTAAATATGTGATTCCACTGCCTCTGCCCTCCATTATTTCTTATAAGAAGTCAGCTTTTAATTTGGGGTGTGTGTTGGGTGAGGGAGTGTTCCTTCTTTGTAATGTGTTGATTTTTTCCTGCTGCTTTTCAGATTTTCCTTTACTTTGGCTTTCAACATTTTTGCTATGATTTGTTAAGTGTGTGAATCTCTTTGTATAGATCCTACCTGGAGTTTGTTGAGCTCCTTAAATATATACATTGATTTTCATCAAATTTGGGAAGTTTTCAGCTATTGTTCAAATTTTTCCCTCCTCCTTTTTTTCTCTCCTTTTCTTCTGACACTCCAGCTACATATATGTTGATGCAGTTAATGATATCACACATTTCACTGAGATTTTACACATTTTTCTTTAATTTTTTTCCTCTGTTTCTTCTTTGGATTGCATAATCTCAATCATCCTGCAAGTTCAGTAGTTCTTTCTCCTGACATTTCAAATCTACTGTTTAGTCCCTCTAATGGATTGTTATTTTTTGTTTCCTTGTTTATTTGTTTAGTGATTGACTGGACTATTTTAGTGAAGTTTATTTCCCCCACAATATGAAGCCCCTGAGGTCATCCGTCAAAAGGCACGGTCTTGGGCATGCACATGACCAACCTTGTTGTTTTATATTTAAAAATATTACCCAGTAAACTCATTCCTTCAAAAACTAAATTACAAAGAAAAAAAGAGAGGGGGGGGGGGTGGAGGAACCTATAAATTAAAAAATATTTAACTTAAATACTGTCTGGATATTTAGATATTCAGGAACTAATGTTAAAATATTATGTGATGACTGTCATGTCACTTGTTTTTGAGAAAGTTTTTATCTTTTAAAGATATATAAAATTGAAATGGTAATAAAATTAATCTCCTTCTTCAAGGCATCAAGCCCAGATGGTTTTGTGAGTAAATTCTCCTAAGGCTATTGTCATAAAATAACAATCTCTTTATTATTCAAACTATATAACATATGTTTAAGAATATGGAAATCTTTTCAATTCATTATGTAAGGCTAGCATAGTTCAAATATAAAAAATTGGGCAGACAGAGCTCAAGAATATGTTAATTTTTCTTTTAATATAGATGCCTTGTTACTATATTAAAATCAACACCACTTTATTTTTCAAAATGACTTTAAAACTAGAGTGTGGTTACATATGCAAAGATGTTTCAACATTAGGAAATTAATGTAATTTACTATAGTAATAGATTAAAGGGAAAAAATGACATAATTATTTACAATAAGTATGAAAAGAGTTTTTGATAAAATCTAACATGCATTTTTGACTTTATAAATGGTTAATAAGTTGGAATTAGGAGAAAATATGCTTAACTTAAATATACATATCAGAGACCAAGTTAATTGATAAAACATGAATTATTCTCATTACATCATGAAAAATAAAAGCATGCCTATTTTTACTTGTTCTCCCACATTGTATTTATAATCCCAACAAATGTGATATGACCAAAGGAAGAAGGGTAATAATAAGAAAAACGTAACAGAGTGAGCAGGAGGAGGAAGGGAAGGAAGAAGATTTCTGGAGAGGAGAGGAGGAAGTGAAGAAGAAGATGGAGAAGGAGATTAGGTTTGGGGAGAACATAGGGAAATATTGGGAGTGTGAATTGGTAAAACAGGTAAGTTGAAAAATATAGACTCGTTTAAAATATTTTTATTTTAAAAATAAAAGTAGGGGCCTCCCTGGTGGCGCAAGTGGTTGAGAGTCCGCCTGCCGATGCAGGGGATACGGGTTCGTGCCCCGGTCTGGGAGGATCCCATATGCCGCGGAGCGGCTGGGCCCGTGAGCCATGGCCGCTGAGCCTGCGCGTCCGGAGCCTGCGCGTCCGGAGCCTGTGCTCCGCAACGGGGGAGGCCACAACAGTGAGAGGCCCGCATACCGAAAAAATAAATAAATAAATAAATAAATAAATAAAAGTAAAGGAGGGAGATTGCTGAAGAATGTATATTTTAAATAAATATAACCTATGACTTAACATTCCCACTTCTAAGAATTTTTTCTATAGAAATACTAGCATGAGTATGTAAAGTATTTGTATATGTATGTTTATTTAAGAATACTTTGTGGTGAATTCTACCAAATATTTAAAGAAGACTTACTACCAATCCTTTTCAAACTCTTCCAAAAAATAGAAGAGGAGGGAAATCTTCCAAACTCATTTTTCAAGGCTAAAATTACCCTGATACCAAAACCAGAAAAGAACACTAAAAGAAAAGAAAATGTTAGGCCAATACCTGATGAATATAAATGTAAAAATTCTCGAGAAAACCAAATTTAACTATACCTTTAAAGGTTCATACACCATGATCAAGGGATTCATTTCAGGGATGCAAGGGTGGTTCAACACACACGATCAATCATCAGTGTAATACAACAGATTAACAAAATGCAGGATAAAAATCATATGTTTATCTCAATAGATACAGAAAGATCATTTGGCAAATTTTATCATCAATTCATGATAAAAACTGTCAAGAAAGTGAGTATAGAGGGAACATACATAATAAAGGTGAATATAATAAAGGCCATATATGACAAGTTCACAGTAAACCTTATAATCAATGGCGAAAAGCTGGAAACTTTTTCTCTAGGGTCAGGAAAAAGACAAGGAGGCCCTCCCTCACCACTTACATTCAACATAGAACTGTGAGACCTAGCCAGAGCAATTAGGCAAAAAATAGAATAAAAGGCACCTAAATTGGAAAGGAAGAAGTAAAACTGTCTCTATTTATAAATGACATGATCTTATGTATACAAAACCCTAAAGACTCCTCCAAAAACTATGAGAACTAATTTAAAAATTCAGTAGATTTCAGGATACAAAATCTATATACAAAAATCAGTTGTATTTCTATACACTAACAATGAACTATCAGAAAGAGAAACTAAGAAAACAGTCCCATTTACAATTTCATCAAAAGAATAAAATAGATAGGATTAAATTTAAACAAAGTGGTAAAAGATCTGTACACTGAAAACTATGAGACATTGATGAAAAAAATCAAAGACATAAATAAATGGAAATATATTACATGCTCATATAGAGAACTAATATTGTTTAAACGTCCATACCATCCAAAGTAATCTACAGATTCAATGCAATCCCTATCAAGATTCCATTGGCAATTTTTACAGAAATAGAGCAAACAATTCTAAAATTTGTATGGAACCGCAAAAGACCTCAAATAACCAAAGAATCTTGAGAAATAAGAACAAAGCTGGAAGCATCACACTACCTGACATTACACTGTATTACAAAGATGTAGTGATCAAAACAGTATGGTATGTGCATAAAAACACATAGGTTAATGGTACAGAATCAAGAGCCCAGAAATAAACCCATGTATTCATGGTCAGTTAATTGATGACAAAGGACCCAAAATATACAATGGAGAAAGGATAGTCTCAAGCCCAGGAATGACAGTCCCAAACAAGATAAACTCAAAGTGGCCCACACCAAGACACATTATAATTAAAATGCCAAGAGTAAAATATGAAGAGAGAATCTTAAATGCAGCAAGAGAAAAACAAATACTTACATGCAAGGAAATCCCCATAAGAATATTAGCTAACTTTTCAGCAGAAACTTTACAGGCCAGAAGGGAGTGGCACAACATATTCAAAGTACTGAAAGGAAAAAACTTACAACCAAGAATACCTTATCTGACAAGATTATCATTCAGAATTGAATGAGAGCTAAAGAGTTTTCCAGACAAGCAAAAGCTAAAGGAGTTAATCACAACTAAACTAACCTTTCAAGAAATGTTAAAAGGACTTCTTTAAACGGAAAAAAAAACATAAGTAGAAATATGAAAATTATGAAAGAAAAAAATATCATTGGTAAAGGCAAGACTATGGTAAAGGTAATAGATCAACCAACTATAAAGCCAGTATGAAGGTTAAAAGACAAAACTAATAATTACTTAAGGAATACACAAAACAAAAAGATGGTGTAAAAAACAAAACCTTGAGAGGGAGAGTAAAATGTAGTGTCTTTAGAACATGCTCAAACACTTTAGAGCATGCATCACCTTAAAATAGACTGCTATGTACATAGATTGTTATATAAAAGCCTCATGGTATGGACTTCCCTGGTGGCACCGTGGTTAAGAATCCGCCTGCCAATGCAAGGATTATGGGTTCGAGCCCTGGTCCAGAAAGATCCCACATGCCATGGAGCAACTAAGCCCCTGTGCCACAACTACTGAGCCTGTGCCACAACTACTGAAACCCACACAGCTAGAGCCCATGCTCCACAACGAGAGAAGCCGCCACAATGAGAAACCCACGCACTGCAATGAAGAGTAACCCCTGCTTGCTGGAACTAGAGAAAGCCCATGCACAGAAATGAAGACCCAATGCAGCCAAAAATAAAATATTAAATAAATTAATTAATTTTTAAAAAAAGAACCTCATGGTAACCACAAACCAAAAACCAATAATAGAGCCACAAAAAATAAAGAGAAAGGAATACAGCTGTTATACTAAAGAAAGTCATTAAAATACAAAGAAAGAGAATAAGAGAAGAAGAAAGGAACAGAGAACAACAAAAATAACCAGAAAACAATTAACAAAATGGCATAAATACATATCTATCAATAATTACTTTAAACGGAAATGGACTAAATGCTCCAATCAAAAGGCATGGAGTGACTGAACGGATTTAAAAGCAAGATCCATATATATGCTGCCCACAAGAGACTCACTTCAGATCTAAAGAAACACACACAGACTGAAAGTGAAGGGATGGAAAAACATACAGGCATACTTTGTTTTATTGTGCTTTACTTCATTGCACTTTGCAGATATTGTGTTTTTTACAAATTGAAGACTTTTGGCAACTCTGCATCTGTCAAGACCAGTACCATTTTTTCCAACAACATTTGATCACTTTGTGTCTCTGGGTCACATTTTAGTAATTCCTGCAATATTTCAAACTTTTAATTATTATTATTTATATTATTATTTAGTTGATTATATTTAATATAATATTATTATATAAGTTATGGTGGTTTTTGATCAGTGATCTGTGATGTTACTATTGCAAAATTATTACAATTAGCTGAAGACTCAGATGTTGGTTTGTAATTTTTACCAATAACATATTTTTAATTAAGATATGTACATTGTTCTTTTAGAAAATGGTGTTGCACACTCAATAAACTATAGTAAGTGTACACATAACATTTCTATGCATTGGGAAGTGAAAAAATTCGTGTGATTTGCTTTATTGCAATATATGCTTTATCACAATGGTCTGGAACTGAACCTGTAATATCTCCAAGGAATACCTGTATTCCATGCAAACGGAAGCAAAAAGATAGCTGGGGGTAGCAATATGTATATCGGACAAAATAAACTTTAACACAGACTGTAATAAGAGACAAAGAACATAAATAATGATAAAGGGATCAATCCCAAAAGAATATATAACACTTATAAATATATATGCACCCAACATAGGAACACCTAAATACATAAAGCAAATATTAACAGACAGAACAGAAGAAATTCACAGTAATACAAGAACAGTAGGGTTCTTTAAACACCGCTTATATTAATGGATGGATTATCTAGCCAGAAAACCAATAAGGAAACACTGACATAAAAAGGGAACCCTTTTGCACTGTTGGTGGGAATGTAAATTGATACAGCCACTATGGAGAACAATATGGATTTTCCTCAAAAAACTAAAGATAGAGCTATCATATGACCCAAGAATCCCACTACTGGGGATATACCCTGAGAAAACCATAATTCAAAAAGAGACATGTACCACAACGTTCACTGAAGCACTATTTACAATAACCAGGACATAGAAGCAACCTAAATGTCCCTCAACAGATGAATGGATAAAGCAGATGTGGCACATATATACATTGGAATATTACTCAGCCATAAAAAGGAATGAAATTGAGTTATTTGTAGTGAGGTGAATGGACCTAGAGTCTGTCATACAGAGTGAAGTAAGTCAGAAAGAGAAAAATAAATACTGTATGCTAATGCATATATATGGAATTTTAAAAAGCACTACTGATGAACCTAGTGGCAGGGCAGGAATAAAGATGCAGATGTACAGAATGGACTTGAGGGCACGAGGGGAAAGGGGAAGCTGGGATGGAGTGAGAGAGTAGAATTAACATATATACAGTACCAAATGTAAAATGGATGGCTAGTGGGAAGCTGCTGGATAGCACAAGGAGATCAACTCCAGGCTTTGTGATGACCTAGAGGGATGGGATAGGAAGGGTGGGAGGGGGGCTCAAGAGGGAGGAGATATGGGGTATATGTATACATATAGCTGATTCACTTTGTTATACAGCAGAAACTTACACAACATTGTAAAGCATTTATACTCCAATAAAGATGTGGGAAAAAAATGACACGTTAAATCAGGTTACCTTACGAGATGCATCCAAAGCATTCCACCCAAAAACATCAGAATACACATTCTTTCAAGTACACGTGGAATATTCTCCAGGATAGATTACATGTAATGACACGAAGTCTCAATACATTTTTTTAATATCAGCTGTTATTCTTTTTTTTTTTTTTAGATGTTGGGGGTAGGAGCTTATTTATTTAGTTAGTTAGTTATTTATTTGCTGTGTTGGGTCTTCGTTTCTGTGCGAGGGCCCTCTCTAGTTGTGGCAAGCGGGGGCCACTCTTCATCGCGGTGCACGGGCCTCTCACTATGGCGGCCTCTCTTGTTGCGGAGCACAGGCTCCAGACGTGCAGGCTCAGTAGTTGTGGCTCACGGGCCTAGTTGCTCTGCGGCATGTGGGATCCTCCCCGACCAGGGCTCGAACCCGTGTCCCCTGCATTAGCAGGCAGATTCTCAACCACTGCGCCACCAGGGAAGCCCTCAATACATTTAAAAAGATGGAAATCATATCAAGCCTCTTTTCCAGTCACAGTGGTATGAGACTAGAAATCACCTACAGTAAGAAACTAGAAGAAACACAAGCATATGGAGTCTAAACAACCATTGGGTCACTGAAGATATCAAAGAAAATAAACCAATACCTTGAGACAAATAAAAGTGGAAATACAATATTCTAAAGTCTATGGGGTGGGGCTTCCCTGTTGGCACAGTGGTTAAGAATCCACCTACCAATGCAGGGGACACAGGTTCGAGCCCTGTCTGGGAAGATCCCACATGCCATGGAGCAACTAAGCCCGTGTGCCACAACTACTGAGCCCATGTGCCACAACTACTGAAGCCTGTGTGCCTAGAGCCCATGCTCCACAAGAGAAGCCACCACAATGAGAAGCCTGCACACTACAACGAAGAGTAGCCCCCACTTGCCACAACTAGAGGAAGCCCGTGCTCAGCAACGAAGACCCAACACAGCCAAAAATAAAATAAATAAATTTATTTTAAAAAATAAAGTCTATAGGACACAGCAAAAGCAGTTCTAAAAGACAAGTTTATAGCAATACAGGTCTACATCAGGAAAGAAGAAAAATTACCAACAAAAAACCTAAACTTACACCTAAAGGAACTAGAAAAAGAAGAACACACAAAGCCCAAAGTTAGTAGAAGGAAAGAAATAGTGATGACCAGAGTGTGGAAACAAATAAAACAGGCAAAAAAGGAAGAAGGGAGGGAAGAAAGGGTCAATGAAGTGAAGAGTTGGTCCTTTGAAAAGATAAACAAAGTTGATAAAACGTTAGCCAGACACATCAAGAAAAAAGACAGTTGGCCCAGATAAATAAACTCAGAAATAAAAGAGAACTTACAACTGACACCACAGAGATACAAAATATTATAAGGAATTACTATGAAAAATTATACACCAACAAATAGGACAACCTGGAAGAAATGGATAAATTCCTAAAAACATACAATCTTCTAAGATTGAATCAGGAAGAAATAGAAAATCTGCATAGACCAATCACTAGTAATGAAATTGAATCAGTAATCAAAAAATTCTAACAAACAAAAGTCCAGGACTAGACAGCTTTACAGGTGAATTCTACAGAACATTTAATGAAGACTTAATAAATATTCTTCTCAAACTATTCAAAAAAATTGAGCAGGAACTAATTCAATGAGGCCAGCATCACCTTGATACTAAAACCAAACAGACATTACAAACAAGAAAATTACAAGTCAATATCACTAGTGAACACAGATGCAAAATTACTCAACAAAATATTAGCAAACCAAATTCAATAATTCATTAAAAGGATCATACACCATAATCAAGTGAGATTTATCCTGGGAAAACAAGGGTGATTCAAGATCCACAAATCAATCAATGAGATATACCACGTTAATGAAATGAAGGATAAAAATCATGTGATCATCTCAATAGATGCAGAAGAGAACTTTTCACAAATTCCATTTATGATAAAGACTCTGAACAAAGTGGGTATAAAAGAAACATACCTGAACATAATAAAGGCCACATATGACAAACCCACAGCTAATATCATACTCGGTGAAATGCTGAAAACATTTCCCTAAGATCAGAAACAGCACAAGGATGCCCACTCTCTCCACTTTCATCAACATAGTATTAAAAGTCTTATCCACAGCAATCAGACATTAAAAATAAATAAAATGAATCCATATTGGAAAGGAAAAAGTAAAACCGTTTGCAGATGACATGGTATTATATATATTAAAAATACTATAGATCCCACCAAAATACTATTAGAACTAAAAAATAAATTCAATAAAGATGCAGGAAACAAAATTAGCATATAAAAAGCTGTTGCATTTCTATACACTAGTAGCAAAATTATTAGAAAGAGAAATAAGGGAAGGGAATTAAGAGGTACAAACCTGTAGTTATAAAATAAGTCACAGGGATGTAATATACAGTATAAGTAATATAGTCAATCATACTGTAATTATTTTGGTAACAGATAGTTACTAGATTTATCATGGTGATCATTTTGTTATTTATTTGATTGTCAGATCACTATGTTGTACACCTGAAATGAACATAATATTGTATGTCAACTGTACTTTAATAAAATAAAATGTTATATGTCTAGCTAATAAAAAAAGAAATTCAACTTTATGGTAACTAGATACAGAATAAGTATAGATTTAACTTAATTTTTTGGCACATGTATGTCAATTGGTTTCCACAATTGTTTCAACACATGTTTGTTGTACATCTACTAATCAAGCTACTGTTAGAAACTAGGGGTATGGTCAAGGTCCCTACCTTCTGTATTCAAATTTTAATTGGGAATTCAACTTATTCTAATTCAAATTCTAAGATGGGAAATGGATAATTAACAATATGTAAACAATATAATATGTTGTATGAAGAACTATGAACGAAATACACTAGGTGATAATACAGAGAGATCCATTTAGATAACATCTTAGAGGTGGCATTGAGTTGAGATAAAAGGTTTTACATGAACAAGTAATGTGAAAAAATGTGGAAAGACTAATCTAGGTTTTTAAAAACAAACATACTTTAGAGATGTAGCAGATACATAAACAGTTATAGACCAATACATTTGAAAACTTAAAGATAAAACATTCTAGAAAAATACAGTTTTTTAAAGGTGACTCAAAAGGAAATATAGAAGTTGAGCAAAGAAACTTAATCAGTATTTAACAATCTTTAGGGAGGGGGAGAGAGCACTAGCACAGATCATTCCAATCCTAAATTGCAAAATGAAGTTAGCAAATTATCATATGCCAATTCAGGCAAGGTCTGTATGAGAAAGAAAAATTATAGGCTTATCTCATTCATGAACTTAGATACAAAACTCTGAATAAAATATTAGTAAAATAAATCCACCAATATATGAAAAGAGATATGACATATAATCAAGTTGGTTTATACCAGAAGTGCAAGGTTAGTAGTATAATATTTTAAATGTTTTAATGTAATTTACTACATTAATAGATTAAAAGAGAAAACTACCTGATCATCTTAATAGGGACAGAATGAAGCTTTACTTTATTCTTACCTCATATCATACATTAAAATAATCTGAGATTAATAATAATGATGATGGGGCTTCCCTGGTGGCGCAGTCGTTGAGGGTCCGCCTGCCGATGCAGGGGACACGGGTTCGTGCCCCAGTCCGGGAAGATCCCACATGCCGCGGAGCGGCTGGGCCCGTGAGCCATGGCTGCTGAGCCTGCGCGTCCGGAGCCTGTGCTTCGCAACGGGAGAGACCACAACAATGAGAGGCCCACATACCGCAAAAATAATAATAATAATAATAATAATGATGGTAATAATAGTAAAATAACCTCAGAAGACATACATGTGGAAGGCTAAACTGAAAAACTTTTTGTTTTGTTTTGTTTTTGCGGTACATGGGCCTCTCACTGCTGTGGCCTCTCCCATTGTGGAGCACAGCCTCCGGACGCGCAGGCTCAGCAGCCATGGCTCACGGGCCCAGCCGCTCTGCGGCATGTGGGATCTTCCCGGACCGGGGCATGAACCCGTGTCCCCTGCATCAGCAGGCGGACTCTCCACCACTGTGCCACCAGGGAAGCCCCTGAAAAACTTTTAAAAAGAGATAGGAAAATATCTTTATTGCCTCAGGATAGGGAAAATATTCTATAATCAATAAAAGTACCTCAAATTATAAAAGCAAAGATTTGATAAACAACTCATTAATAGGTACATGAAATGATGTTTGACTTTATTAACAATTAGAGAAAAATATTAATATCCCAGAAAGGTCTATTTTACACACACCAGATTGATAAATATGTTAACATTTCAGACTGTTGGTGAAAATATGTTTCAGCATTCAGGCTGCTATAACAAAATATCATTAACTGGGTGACTTATAAACAACAGTTTATTTTTCACAGTTCTGGAGGCTGGAAGTCTGAGATCAGGGTGCCAGTGTGGTTGCTTGAAGGCCCTCTTCTGGGTGTCAGAATTTTCATTGTATCCTCACCTGGTGGAACAGGCTGGGGAGCTCTCTTGGGCCTCTTTTACAAGGGCATTAATCCCACTTATGAGAGTTCTACCCTCATGACTTAAGCACCTCTCTAAGGCTCCACTTGTTATTACCATCGCGTTGGACATTAGGATTTCAATATACGAATTCTGAACACACACAGACATTCAAACTATGGAAATGTGCATCAATGGGAACACTTACATACATTGCTAGTAGAAGTATAAATTGACATAAACAATTTGAAAGAGATTTTTACGCTGTCAGCCAAAGTTGAAGATTCATATATCAAATGGTTCAGCAATTCAACACCAGTATATACCTTAGAGAAATCCATGCACAGGTGCATCAAGAGATGTGTGAAAGTATATTTGCAGCAGCATTGTTTCTAATAGGAAAAAAATTGAAACACTAATTTCCATTCATAGAGAAATGGATAAGCATTATCTAGTATAATTATGCTATAGAGTATATACATTATACAGCTGTGAAAAAGAAATCAAACACAGCAACACAAATCAACATGAATGTATTTCACAAACATAATATTGAATGAAAAAAGCAAGTCATGGAAGAAAAGTACAGTATGATTCCACTTATATAAAATGCAAAAAGTTGAAAAATTAAATAATATGTAGTTTATTAATACATATATGTGGTAAACTAGTTTTTTAAAGCATGGGAATTGACCTTGTATCCTGAAACCTTGCTATAATTGCTTATTAGTTCCAGGAATTTTTTTGTCTGTTCTTTGGGATTCTCTTCATAGATAATCATGCTATCTGTAAACAAAGAACATTTTGTTACTTCCTTCCCAATCTTGTAAAACTTTTATTTCATTTTCTTGTCTTATTGTGTTAGCTAGAACTTCCAGTATGGTGTTGAATAGAAATCTTTGCCTTGTTCCTGTTCTTAGGAGGAAAGCATCTAATTTCTCACCATTAAGTTTTTTGTATGTTTTTGTAGATGCTCCTTTATCAAGTTAACAAAGCTCGCCCTCTGTTGCTAGTTTGCATCATGAGTGGGTGTTGGATGTTGTCAAATGCTTTTACTGCATCTACTGATATGATTATATGCTTTTTCTTCATTAGCCTGTTTATGTGATGGATTATATTAAATGATTTTTAATGTCAAACCAGACTTGCGTAACTGGAATAAATCCCATTTGGTCGTGGTAAATAATTCTTTTTACACATTAGTGGATTTAAATGTCTGTAGCTTTATCTGTAATGTCTTTATCTGGTTTTGGTGTTAGAGTAATGCTGATCTCATAGAATAAGTTGGGAATTATTGCCT
This sequence comes from Mesoplodon densirostris, assembly GCF_025265405.1. NCBI lineage: Eukaryota > Metazoa > Chordata > Mammalia > Artiodactyla > Ziphiidae > Mesoplodon > Mesoplodon densirostris. The sequence goes on along the minus strand of NC_082662.1, from coordinate 126,954,785 downwards.
CTGCTTCTATTTTCTGGAAGAGATTATAGAGTATTGACACCCTATATTCCTTAAATGTTAGAATTCACCAGTGAACCCATCTGGGCCTGGTGCTTTTTGTTTTGGAAGGTAATTTGTTATTTATTTATTTTATTTAATGCATATATCCCTATTCACATTATTTTTCTTTGTGTGATTTTTCATATGTTGTATCTTTCAATTGGTCCATTTCATCTGAGTTATCAAATTTGTGGGCATAGAATTGTCCATTGAATAAGGAGTATTCCTTTATTACTCTTTAATGTCCAGGAGATCAGTAGTGATGGCCCATTTTAATTTCTGATATTAGTAATTTGTGTCCTTTGTCTTTCTTTCTTAGCTCAGCTAGAAGTTTGATTTTATTGATCTTTTCAAAGAACCAGCTTTTGGTTTCATTGATTCTCTCTACTGCTTTTCTGATTTCAATTTGCTGATTTCTGCTCTAATTTTTATTATTATTTTTCTTCTGATTGCTGTAGGTTTATATTGCTTTTCTATCTCTAGTTTCTCAAGGTGGAAGCTTAGATTATTGATATTTAGTTCTTTCTTATTTTCTAGTGTATGCATTCCATGTTGTAAATTTCCCTCTACACACTGCTTTCAGGTCATCTCCCAAATATGATAAGTTGTATTTTCATTTATTTCCAAATATTTTAAAATCTCACTTGAGATTTCTTCCTTGATCCATATATTACTTAGAAGTTTGTTGTTTAATCTCCAGATACTTAGGGAAACTTCAGGTATCTTTCTGTTATTGACTTCTAGCTTAAGTGCATTGTGATATGAGAGCATATTTGATGATTTCTAATTTTTTAAGGAGTGTTTTGTGGCCCAGAATATGGTGCATCTTGGTGAATACTCCGTATAAGCTTGAGAAGAATGTGTATTCTGCTGTTTTAGGATGAAGTATTCTTTAAATGTCAATTAGATCCAGTTGATTGATGGTGCTCTTCAGTTTAGCTATGTCCTTACTGATTTTCTGCCTGCTGGATCTATTAACTACTGATAGAGAAGTTTTAAAGTATCCAGCTATACTAGTGGATTTTTATATTTCTATTTTCTATTTAATAATATTATATTATATATTTGAAAGTTAATAAGAGAGTAGATCTTAAGAGTTCTTATCACAAAAAAAATTTGTAGCTATGTATGGTGATGGACATTAACTAGACTTACTGTGGTGATCATTTTGCAATATATTAAAATGTCAGATCATTATACTGTACACCTAAAGCTAATAAAATGTTATATGTCAATTATATCTCAGTATTTTAAAAAATCAGGCCAGTGACTATATGTGAGTGGGTGGAAGAGGGGGAAAGAAGAGACATACAGGAAATTTCCAAGTTACTGGCAATGTTCTGATTCTTGATATGGGTGATTATTACGCAGGTGTTCATCTTGATATTATTCTTTAAGGTGTGTGTTTTGTATCATATACTCTTGTATAACATGATTTATTATTTTGTTTTAAATATTAGTAAATAAATGATATTTTAAAAGAAATAGAAATAAAATATGCATATGTACAGAATGTCAAATATCCATTTAAAGAATGTTGCCTTGGATGCCATTTAAAAAATCTACATAAGTCGATTGATGAATTTGGGTTTAGAAAATATTGTCCTTATAAAAGATATATTTTGTGGTAAAACAAGAAAGCAAATTAGAAGAAATAATTCTTGAGCAGGACTTGAAGGACCAGTAGAATATAGAGATGGAGAAAAGAGACTGGGTGCTGTAAGAGAAGGGAGGGGTACAAACGGTTTGGAAGGCAAAAAAAAAGAACACACCTGGCACTTCCCTGGTGGCACAGTGGTTAAGAATCTGCCTGCCCATGCAGGGGACATGGGTTCAAGCCCTGGTCCAGGAAGATCCCACATGCTGCAGTGCAACTAAGCCCATGCACCACAACTACTGAGCCCATGCACCACAACTACTGAAGCCCATGCACCTAGAGCCTGTGATCTGCAACAAGAGAAGCAACGGCAATGAGGAGCCCGTGCACCACAAGGAAGGGTAGCCCCCGCTCGCTGCAGCTAGAGAAAGCCCACGCACAGGAACGAAGACCCAACACAGCCAAAAATAAGTTAATTAATTTTAAAAAATTAATATTAGATTAGTTTATTAAAAAAGAACACACCTGAAATAGAATATGGCAAGTGAAATTGAATAGGAAAAAAATGAAGCTTCCATGAAAAGTATTGGAATAATTTGAATTTTTGCTGGATATAATTTAGGGGCCACTGAAATTTCTAAGCAGAACATGATTTAATGTAATTCAGTTTAGAGCAGATAAGTTAAAACATGGCAGATTAAATATATTTATATATCTCTATTCTCTTCCATAATCTTGCTAAAATAACAAGGAGAAACGTTTTTAAAGTTGCAAGCCTATGAAACCAAACAATGGGAAAGGAAGCAAGCACAGAAGATAGAAAGCACAGAGAGAACTGGTAACTGACTTAGTAGAGCACAGTAATTCTGTTAATTAAGAGCTTGCAGAAGGGAATTCTGAAGTAATTGGAAATCCCCAGGGTGCCTGCAGTCATGCTCCCTGAATATGGAAACCTAGCATATATCCTCCTGGCAGGCTAGAGGATTCTTCTTTGGATTAACTGGTCAGAAATACTTAACTTAAATTTAGAATCAGGAGGAGAGAAGCAGAGTGGGGCACAGTGGGAGTAAGGGGTATTCCTCAAAGCTGTCTCACCACTTGTTACTGCTACTCTTGTAAATTTTTTTTGTTTTGTTTTGTTTTTTTATTTTTATTTTTTTTTTATTTTACAAATTTAATCAGTTATACATATACATATGTTCCCATATCCCCTCCCTTTTGCGTCTCCCTCCCACCCTCCCTATCCCACCCCTCCAGGCGGTCACAAAGAACCGAGCTGATCTCCCTGTGCTATGCGGCTGCTTCCCACTAGCTATCTACCTTACGTTTGGTAGTGTATATATGTCCATGCCGCTCTTTCACTTTGTCACAGCTTACCCTTCCCCCTCCCCATATCCTCAAGTCCATGCTCTAGTAGGTCTGTGTCTTTATTCCTGTCTTACCCCTATGTTCTTGATGACATTTTTTTCTTAAATTCCATATATATGTGTCAGCATACAGTATTTGTCTTTCTCTTTCTGACTTACTTCACTCTGTATGACAGACTCTAGGTCCATCCACCTCATTACAAATAGCTCAATTTCATTTCTTTTTATGGCTGAGTAATATTCCATTGTATATATGTGCCACATCTTCTTTATCCATTCATCCGATGATGGACACTTAGGTTGTTTCCATCTCCGGGCTATTGTAAATAGGGCTGCTATGAATATTTTGGTACATGTCTCTTTTTGAATTATGGTTTTCTCAGGGTATATGCCCAGTAGTGGGATTGCTGGGTCATATGGTAGTTCTATTTGTAGTTTTTTAAGGAACCTCCATACCGTTCTCCATAGTGGCTGTACCAATTCACATTCCCACCAGCAGTGCAAGAGTGTTCCCTTTTTTCCACACCCTCTCCAGCATTTATTGTTTCTAGGTTTTTTGATGATGGCCATTCTGACTGGTGTGAGATGATATCTCATTGTAGTTTTGATTTGCATTTCTCTAATGAGTAAAGATGTTGAGCATCCTTTCATGTGTTTGTTGGCTGTCTGTATATCTTCTGTGGAGAAATGTCTATTTAGGTCTTCTGCCCATTTTTGGATTGGGTTGTTTGTTTTTTTGCTATTGAGCTGCATGAGCTGCTTATAAATTTTGGAGATTAATCCTTTGTCAGTTGCTTCATTTGCAAATATTTTCTCCCATTCTGAGGGTTGTCTTTTCGTCTTGTTTATGGTTTCCTTTGCTGTGCAAAAGCTTTGAAGTTTCATTAGGTCCCATGTGTACTCTTGTAAATATTAATGGACAGCCAAGGGCGACCAGTTACAGAAAGCCTCCAACATGAATGTAAGAGACCTAAATCAATAAACAGAACCGCTGACTTCAGGGGAAATAGCACACAGCAGGCAGCAAAAGAAAAGTTCACAAAAAATATAAATAGTGTCTTCACAGAAATAAGAGAAGATATTATACACATAAAAGAAGATTAAGATGCTATAAAGTGAGAAACAAGTAAGAAAAAGTTGAAAAGTGTATAACTGTAGTCATAATTTTTTTTAAAAAAATCAAAGGTTTGAAAACAAAATGATAGACATGGGAAACTGAAAAGCTCAGTATGCCGTGGCCAGGTCTTGAGTGCTGGATCCTTCCTGGGCCTTGTAGATAACCAATTATCCATTCAAACAAAATAGTCACCAATACATAATTGTACTGTGGCTGTGTATATGAGATTATTATGTAGCCAGTGGACAATAACAAAATGATACTGGTGATTTTTTTAAAATGTGCTTGAAACCAATGTTAGAGTCACTGGTGTGGTTTGCCCAAAGCAGTAATTGCACCAAGTTTAATGGTGCCATGATTTAGGGCATAGAGGTTTGATGACATTCCTACAACTGGCCCAGCATGGGGCTCCCTTCCCCTGGAAGGACCTCATTCTGAGTGGTAAGAATGCCATCACCACAACCAAGTGTGTATTCTTTGAGGAAATAGGAAACTCAAGAAGCATTTACTGAACATCCTCTAGCCTGATGTCTCCTGGATTGCCCTGCTGAGAAACTCTCCTTAGAACTTTTCATAAGTTTTAAGATACATGTCAGAGTGCTTGTTTTCACAAATTCCTCTGTGTCTACTTCAAAAGATAGACCCAGCTCTGTCAAATTTTAGAATATAAAGAAAAAAAAGGACAATCTTAAAAACGTATAGAAAGGCAACTCATTTGAATCACAAGAGTCAATGTGTCATCTGACTTCCCCATTACTAAAGCTAAATACGTGAGGCTGGTGAAAACGCCCTCAAAGTTCTGAAGTCTCTACCTAGCCAAACTATCTAGCAGGTATGTAAAATAGATATATTTGGGGGATTCAGGGTCTCAAAAACATTACGTTCTCATACCCTTTAACAGAGAGGAACTGAAAAATGTGTTTTAACAAAACAAGAAAGATCAAACGATTGGACCCAGTAAATGGTGGCTTCAACTCAGAGAGTAATAAAGGGAAACTCCAGGAAACAAGTACTAGATTACCTCTGCATTTACCACATGGAAAATATTATGGAGCACTTTTTTAATTACCTACTGGAAAACTTAGAAAACTAAACACATTTTTAAATGAAATAATTATTAACTTTAGGAGAAATATTGTAAATAAACATAAATATAAGAAAACATAATTAAACATTTCTCAGTAGTAAACAATATATATTAATAACAAAGTAAATACTATACATTTAGCTAAACACTGTGATATTAACTTGAGAGAAGAGGAGATGTTTGGGTAGGTATTATGAGACAGATACATTTTCATTTGTCATATAAGAAGCCAATAATGTATAAAATTATATACTAAGAGAACAGTATAAGAATATTTGTTTGAGGGCTTCCCTGGTGGTGCAGTGGTTGAGAGTCCACCTGCCGATGCAGGGGACACGGGTTCATGCCCCAGTCTGGGAAGATCCCACATGTCACGGAGCGGCTAGGCCCATGAGCCATGGCCACTGAGCCTGTGCGTCCGGAGCCTGTGCTCCGCAATGGGAGAGGCCACAACAGTGAGAGGCCCGCGTACCACAAAAAAAAAAAAAAAAAAAATTGTTTGAGAATATGGAGACACATTCCAGGACAAAGAGCTGTAAGAGTCAAAACTTTTTCTTTGGGAACTAAAGTGAGGAATGAGGAGAAATGGGGCAGTGGTAATGTTTTAGTACTATTTGTTTTGTTTTACGCAGACTTATGTTGATAAAAATAAAAAATTTTATAAAAGATGATAAACATCAGCACCATGCAAGATGGATGAGAAGGAGGGGGTGCATTTTATTCTTATATTTTCTATTTTTCTCTTCTTAGGACATGGCATATCTCGATACCGATGACAGAAGATGATGTGATAAAGGAGATTAGAGGAAATCAAGTGGCTTTTTACGATTGCTTTGTTGCAGATAATTTTTTCCTGCTGACTTTTTCTTTGTTAACAATACCTGAGATTCCTGGGTTTTTACCAATCTCTTCACCACAGGGTAGTCAGTTAATGGCAGACTGGGCTGCTTGTGTTCCTTCATTAGTTGTTGTGGTAGCTGATATGGAGACCTTTCAGACAAATGATTCATTCCGTACTTGGACCAGAATCAGAGTGCCTCCAAACATTCTGACTGATGATGAAAGACACAGTGTGTCTGATGTGACCCTATCACAGGATGGAATATTTTTTTTAATAAATGGTATTCTTTACTTTAAAAATTATAATGCATTTAAAGGACTGGGAAGCAATGTAAATCTCCCTGATGGCGGAATTATTGGCATTACATCAAGAAAATGGTGTTGGATCAACTATTTATTGAAGGTTAGTAAAAAGATTACATATATGTATATTATACCTGCACATTTAGATATATTACCATACTGTATAATACAGTGATATATCAGAGACTATATTATGCAGCTCTTTGTAGAATTATTTTTTTAAGATTTATTTTTTATTTTTTTTATTTATTTTTGGCTGCATCGGGTCTTAGTTGCAGCACACGGGATCTTTGTTGAGGCATGCAAGATCTTTTGTTGTGGCACATGGGTGTCTCTCTAGTTGCGGCGTGCAGGTTTTCTCTTCTCTAGTTGTGGAGGGTAGGCTCCAGGGCATGTGGGCTCTGTAGTTGTGGTGCATGGTTTCCAGAGCATGTGGGCTCTGTAGCTCATGGCACACAGGCTCTCTAGTTGAGGCATATGAGCTCAGTAGTTGTGGCACATGGACTTAGTTGCCCCGTGGCATGTGGGATCTTAGTTCCCTGACCAGGGATCAAACCCACTCCCCTGCATTGTAAGTCAGATTCTTTACCACTGGACCACCAGGGAAGTCCCAGTAGAGTTATTTATGCTTGTAAATAATGCTATCTTTCTGACCTAGCTTCTCAGAGACCTCTTTACAGAGGTGTACCACCAACAACAGAGAATAAAATGAATCTAAAATATCTTTAATAGATTTAAATAAATGGAAAAGAAAATGGAAAGCATGAGAAAAAAAGAATCTATCAAATGACAAGGCAATGAGTAAAACTAAAAGCAAGGAAATCATTACCATAAAATTTAGGATAATGGTTATCCTGGAAAGAAAAGATGTAGTGATTGGGAGGAAGCATGTGTGATATTTGGGAGTTCTGATTATATTTTATTTCTTAATCTAGGTAGCTATTACACAGATTTCTGCTTTGTGATCAATCTTCCAGCTATTTATTTATTTATCTATATTTGGTCAATTTTCTGTATGTAGATTCTATTTTGAAATTTTTAAATATGTAAAAATAAATGTTAAAATATAACCTAGATAAAACTAACAAAAATTGAAATGTAAAATTCAATGATCACCTTAAATAGAAGATTGGATACAACAAAAATAACTAGTGCATTGGGAAGTAGATAAGAAGAAATCAAACAAAATGAAAAACTGGGAGAAAGGGAGAAGCCAAGGAAAAGAGGGTAAGAGAGATGAAACAAAGAATGAGAAAGAGAAGATTCAATGTATATCTAACCAGAATTCCAAAATGAAATTTTAGCAAGAAAGAGAAAGAGCTGAGACTTTTTCAGACTTAAAGAAAGATATCAATCGTCATCCATAAATATTAATAAATCCAAGTTGATATAGGAAAAAAGAAAACCCACTTAGATACAAAATAGTGAAATTGCAGGGTATCAAAGACTAATAAGAGATATTAAAAGCATCCAAAGAGAAAGGACAAATTACAAACAAAGTAAAGATAGTAAAACAATTAGAATCAATGAAAGTCAGAAGATAGTGAAATATTCAACTGAGGTCAAGTTATTGGCAACCTAAAATTATATACATTCAATAAAACTATCCTCAAGAATAAGAATGTTTGAAACTATTTTAAGAATCAAAATCAGAGATTTTATAATATAATTAGAATAATTGAAATAAAATTCATTAGATGTGCTCAATAGCAGAATGGATATGACATGACAGAGGAAAACAGTCAATAAGACTGAAGTTATATCAATAGAAAGTTTCCAATGTAAACAATAGAAAAAAATTGTCAAAGTTGAACCAAGCCCCAGAGACCTGTGGGACAATACCAAAATGTCTAACATACATGACATTGGAGTCCAAGGAGGAGAGGAGAGAGGATCATGTAGAACAAAAAATCTGAATAAATAATGGCTAGAAACTTCTCAAATTTGGTAATAAGTATAAAGTTATGGAGCCATGAAGCCCAACAGACTCCAGACAATGTAGTTGTAAAAGAAACTCATAATCAAACTACTAAAAACCAAAGGAAAAAAAATGTGGAATCAGCCAGAGAGAAGTGATACATCATATATAGGAGAACAATGATTCAAGTGATAGCTGATTTTTCCTCACAGGCCATAGATAACATAAGGCAATGAAGCAGTATTAGTAGAGTACTGAAAGAAAGGATAATCAGCATAGAATTCTATTCCAGACAAACATGTCTTTCAGGAATTAAGGAGAAATAAAGACATTCTCAGATGAAGGTAAACTAAGAAAATCTGTTACCAAAATACCTATTCTAAAAGAAATATTTGTCTAATGAAGCTTATCCGGTGGAAGGGAAATGGAGAATTTAAAATTTCAGTAATGAGTAAAAAACAACTGAAATGGTAGATATATAGGTAAAAATTATTTTAGACTAAAATCATTTTAATAAAATTAATTAATTAGATTTATTAACCTAATTTATTTAATTAGCTAAAATAAAATTGTTCTAATCTAATAATTATTAGATTATTATTAGATTATATAATAATAGTTAATCTAATAATACTATATTATATTATTATATAATCTATTATATAGATTATTTTTATACTCAAGTTCCTTAAAGCTTAAGAGTATAAAATTTTTATATTTTTATACTCTTAATTTTTATATTTTTATACTCTTAAGTTCCTTAAAATACGTATGATTTTAAGTTCCTTAAAATTTTAAATATTTTACATTTTCTGATGGGCTTTTAAATTTATATTGATATAATACATGATTATTATAGCATAAATGAAGAAGGATAAAAGTACCCATGGGGTAGTGATCTTTCTTCATTACACTTGAAATGTTAAGTGCATTATTATAACCCCTAGAGCAACCACTAAAAAATTATACAAGATAGAGTTTTTAAAACCTCAACAGATAAATTAAAATGGAATACTAAATACCTAAAAGAAGACAGGAAAGGGAAACACAGGGACAAAAACCAGAGGATACAAACAGAAAACAACAAAATGGTGGTTAAATATAAACATGTCAATAATTTCATTAAATGTAAATGGCCAAAAAATATTAATTAAAAGACAGAGATTGTCAAATTTGATTTTTTTTTAAAGACCAAATTGTATGCTTCACATAAGAAACCCACTTTCAATATAAGGAGACATAGTTGAATTAAAAGTAAAACATTGGAAAAGTATATACCATGCAAACACTAATTAAAGAAAATGGGAATGGATTTATTAATATCAGACAAACTAGGAAAACAATTGGATAAAAAGGGATATTATATGATAAAAGGGTCAATTTGTCAAGAAGACATAGCAATACTAAATGTGTATGTATCTAACAAACAAGCTTCAGAGCACATGAACCAAAATTAATTGAATGGAAAAAAGAAATAGATAAATCCACAAAGTTGTTGGAAGATTTCCACAGTCTTTTTTCAGTAATAGATAAAACAAGTAGACAGAAAACAAGCAAGGATGTGCAAGGATAAATAACACCAGTGGTCAGAAAACTACTGCCCATCTCAGCAAAATCAAGTCTGCTGTCTTGTATGTAAAAAGTTTTATTGGAATATAGCCACACTCATTTGCTTATGTATCATCTCTGGCTGCTTTTGCCATACAACAGCACTGATAAAAATTTGCAATAGAGTATGTGGACCAAAACTTAAACATTTACTATATAGCCTTTTCCATAAAAAGTTTGCTTACCCCTGAATTAACCAACTTGACCTAGTAGACATTTGTAAAATACACTCCACCCAACAACAGCAGAAAATATCTTCTTTTCAAGTAAACATGGAATATTAGCCAAGATAGAGTATATTTTAGAACATAAGACAAACGTTAACAAATTTAAAAGAAGAGAAATCAAAATATGTTCTCTGGTCATAACAGAATTAAACTAGAAATCAACTTTTTAAAATCAGATATGTGGAAAGTCATCAAGGATTTGAAATTTTACAAATACACATTACAATAACCATTTGGACAAACACCATTTCAAGGGAAATTAAAAAATAATTTAAAAAAATTTTTTGGTTTTGGCTCCATTGTGTCTTCGTTGCTGCACACACACTTTCTCTAGTTGTGGCAAGTGGGGTCTACTCTTCGTTGCGGTGCATGGGTCTAATTGTGGTGGCTTCTCTTGTTGTGGAGCATGGGCTCTAGGTGCACGGGCATCAGTAGTTGCAGCACACAGGCTCAGTAGTTGTGGCACATGGGCCCTAGAGCACACGGGTTTCAGTAGTTGTGGCACATGGGCTTAGTAGTTGTGGTGCACAGGTTCTAGGGCATGTGGGCTTCAGTAGTTGTGGTACATGGGCTCAGTAGTTGTGGCTTGTGAGCTCTAGACTGCAGGCTCAGTAGTTGTGGTGCACAGGCTTAGTTGCTCTGCGGCACGTGGGATCTTCCCAGACCAAGGCTTGAACCCATATCCCCTACATTGGCAGGTGGATTCTTAACCACTGTGCCACCAGAGAAGTCCCCTAAAAATCATTTTAATTAAATAAAAATAAAACATTAAAACTATATCAAACTGATGGAAGTGAAAGAAGAAATTGACAAATCCATAATTATAGTTGAAGATAAAATAGACAATTGTATAGAAGAACTGAACAACCAACTGAATCTAATTTATATTTATAGGATAGTCTATCCAACAACAGCAGAATATATATTCTTAGCAAGCGTTCATTGAACATTTACCAAGATAGACCATATACTGAGTCATAAATCAAACCTCAACACATTTAAAAGAATTTAAATCATATAGAGTATGTTCTCTAACTACAGTGGAATTAAACTAAGAGTCAATAACAGAAATATATCTGGAAATACCCCAATTCTTGGAAATTAAACAATGCCCTTCTAAGTAATTCATGTGTTAAATAGGACATCTCAGGAAAATTAGAAAATCTTTTTTTTTATTATTTTAATTGAAGTATAGTGGATTTACAATGTTCTGTTAGTTTCAGGTGTACAGCACAGTGATTCAGATATATATATACATATATATATATACTCAGTTGTATATATTCAGTTATATACATATTTATTTATATGTATATATTCTTTTTTCAGATTCATTTCCATTATAGGTTATTCGAAGATATTGAATATAATTCCCTGTAGAACCTTGTTGTTTGTTTTATATATAGTAGTGTGTATATGTTAATATCAAACTCTTAATTTATCCCTCCCTGCCCACTTTCCCCTTTGGTAACCATAAGTTTGTTTTCTGTGCCTGTGAGTCTGTTACTGTTTTGTAAATAAGTTCATTTGTCTTATTTTTAAAGAGTCCACATATAAGCAATATCATATATTTCTCTTTCTCTGTCTTACCTCACTTAATATGATAATCTCTAGGTCCATGCATGTTGCTGCAAATTGAATTATTTCATTCTTTTTTAAGGTGAGTAATATTCCATTGTGTATATATGCCACATCTTCTTTGTCCATTCATCTGTTGATGGACACTTAGGTTGCTTCCATGTATTGGCTTTAAATAGTTCTGCTATGAACACTGGGGTGCATGTATCTTTTCAAATTATAGTTTTCTCTGGATATATGCCCAAGAGTGGGATTGCTGTATCATACAGTAACTCTCTTTTTAGTTTTTTAAGGAACCTCCTTACTGTCCTCCATAGTGGTTGTACCAATTTACATCCCCACCAACGGTGCAGGAGGTTTCCTTTTTCTCCACACACTCTCCAGCATTTATTATTTGTAGACATTTTAATGATGGCCATTCTGATTAGAGTGTTTGATTTACATTTGATTTTCATATACCTGTTGACCATTTCTATATCTTCTTTGGAGAAATGTCTATTTATGTCTTCTGCCAAGTTTTTGATTGGGTTGTTTTTTTATTGAGTTGTATGAGCTATTTTTATATTTTACAGATGAATCCCTTGTCAGTCAGATTGTTTGCAAATATTTTCTCCTATTTAATAGGTTGTCTTTTTGTTTTGTTTATGGTTTCCTTTCCTGTGCAAAAGCTTTTACATTTAATTAGGTCCCACTTTTTTATTTTTGCTTTTATTTCCATTACTCTAGGAGATAGACCTCAAATATTCCTGTGATTTATCTTAAAGAGTGTTCTCCCTATGTTTTCCTCTAGGAGTTTTATAGTATCTGCTCTTACATTTAGGTTTTTAATCTATTTTGAGTTTATTTTTGTATATGGTGTTAGGGAGTGTTCTAATTTCTTCTTTTACATGTAGCTGTCCAGTTTTCCCAGCACCACTTATTAAAGATACTGTCTTTTCTCCACTGTATATTCTTGCCTCTTTTGTAGTACATTAATTGACCATAAGTGTGCGGGTTTATTTCTGGGCTTTCTATGCTGTTCCATTGATCCATGTGTCTGTTTTCTGCCAGTAAAATACTGTTGTTATCACTGTAGCATTTTAGTATAGTCTGAAGTCAGAGAACCTGATTCCTACAGCTCTGTTCTTTCTCAGTATTGTTTTGGTTTTTGGGGGTCTTTTGTGTTTCCATAGAAGTTATAAAATTCTTTGCTCTAGTTCTGTGAAAAATGCCATTGGTAATTTGATAGGCATTGCATAGAATCTGTAGATTACCTTGCATAGTATGGTCATTTTAACAACATTAATTCTTCCACTCCAAGCACATGTTATATCTTTCCATTTATTTGTATCATCTTTAATGTCTTTCATCAGTGTCTTTTTTTAAAACATCTTTATTGGAGTATAATTGCTTTACAATTGTGTGTTAGTTTCTGCTTTATAGCAAGGTGAATCAACTATACATATACATATATCCCCATATCTCCTCCCTCTTGCATGTCCCTCCCATCCTCCCTATCCCACCCTTCTAGCTGGTCAGAAAGCACCAAGCTGATCTCCCTGTGCTATGCGGCTGCTTCCCACTAGCTATCTATTTTATATTTGATAGTATATATAAGTCCACATGACTCTCTCACTTCATCCCAGCTCACCCATCCCCCTCTCTGTGTCCTCAAGTCCATTCTCTACGTCTGAGCCTTTACTCCTGTTCTGCTCCGAGGTTCTTCAGAACCTTTTTTTTTTTTTAGATTCCATATATATGTGTTAGCATACAGTATTTATTTTTCTCTTCCTGACTTACTTCACTATGTATGACAATCTCTAAGTCCATCCACCTCACTACAAATAACTCAATTTCCTTTCTTTTTATGGCTGAGTAATATTCCATTGTATATATGTGCCACATCTCCTTTGTCCATTCATCTGTCGATGGACACTTAGGTTGCTTCCATGTCCTGGCTATTGTAAATAGAACTGCAATGAACATTGTGGTACATGACTCTTTTTCAATTATGGTATTCTCAGGATACATGCCCAGTAGTGGGATTGCTGGGTCGTATGGTAATTCTATTTTTAGTATTCTAAGGAATCTCCATACTGTTCTCCATGGTGGCTGTATCAATTTACATTCTCACCAACAGTGCAAGAGGGTTCCACTTTCTCCTCACCCTCTCCAGCATTTACTGTTTGTAGATTTTTTGATGATAGCCATTCTGACTGTTGTAAGGTGATACCTCATGTTAGTTTTGATTTCTATTTCTCTAATGATTAGTGATGTTGAGCATCCTTTCATGTGTTTGTTGGCAATCTGTATATCTTCTTTGGAGAAATGTCTGTTTAGGTCTTCTGCCCATTTTTGGATTGGGTGGTTTGTTTTTTTGATATTGAGCTGCATGAGCTGCTTGTAAATTTTGGAGATTAATCCTTTGTCAGTGGCTTTATTTGCAAATATTTTCTCCCATTCTGGGGGTTGTCTTTTCATCTTGTTTATGGTTTCCTTTTCCTTTGCTGTGCAATAGCTTTTAACTTTTATTAGGTCCCATTTGTTTATTTTTGTTTTTATGTCCATTTCTCTAGGGGGTGAGTCAAACAGAATCTTGCTGTGATTTATTTCATAGAGTGTTCTGCCTATGTTTTCCTCTAACAGTTTGATAGTTTCTGGCCTTACATTTAGGTCTTTAACCCATTTAGAGTTTATATTTGTGTATGGTGTTAGGGAGTGCTCTAATTTCATTCTTTCACATGTAGCTGTCCAGTTTTCCCAGCACCAGTCATTGAAGAGCTTGTCTTTTCTCCTTTGTATAGTCTTGCCCCCTTTATCAAAAATAGGTTGAACATATGAGCATGGGTTTATCTCTGGGCTTTATATTCTATTCCATTGATCTATATTTCTGTTTTTCTGCCAGTACCATACTGTCTTGATTACTGTAGTTTTGTAGTATAGTCTAAAGTCTGGGAACCTGATTCCTCCAGATCTGTGTTTCTTTATCAAGGTTCCTTTGGCTATTCAGGGTCTTTCATGTTTCCCTACAAATTGTGAAATTTTTTGTCTTAGTTCTATGAAAAATGCCATTGGTAGTTTGATAGGGATTGTATTGAATCTGTAGAATGCTTTGGGTAAGATTATCACTTTTACAGTGTTCATTGTTCCAATCCAAGAACATAGTATATCTCTCCATCTGTTTGTATCATCTGTAATTGCTTTCATCAGTGTCTTATAGTTTTCGGCACACAGGTCTTTTGTCCCCTTAGGTAGGTTTATTCCTAGATATTATATTCTTTTTGTTGCAGTGGTAAATGGGAGTGTTTCCTTAATTTCTCATTCAGATTTTTCATCATTAGTGTATAGGAATGCAAGAGATTTATGTGCATTAATTTTGTATCCTGCTACTTTACCACATTCATTGTTTAGCTCTAGGAGTTTTCTGATAGCATCTTTAGGATTCTCTATGTATAGTATTATGTCATCTGCAAGCAGTGACAGCTTTACTTCTTCTTTTCTGATTTGGATACCTTTTATTTCTTTTTCTTCTCTAATTGCTGTGGCTAAAACTTCCAAAACTATGTTGAGTAATAGTAGTGAGGGTGGACAACCTTGTCTTGTTCCTGATCTTATAGGAAATGGTTTCAGGATTCACCACTGAAATCGAAGTTGGTTTTGTGTTTGTCATATATGGCCTTTATTATGTTGAGGTAAGTTCCCTCTATGCCTACTTTCTGGAGGGTTTTTATCATAAATCAGTGTTGAATTTTGTTGAAGCTTTTTCTGCATCTATTGAGATGATCATGTAATTTTTCTCCTTCAATTTGTTAATATGGTGTATCACATTGATTGATTTGCCTATATTGAAGAATCCTTGCATTCCTGGGGTAAACCCCACTTGATCATGGTGTATGATCCTTTCAATGTGCTGTTGGATTCTGTTTGCTAGTATTTTGTTGAGGATTTTTGCATCTATGTTCATCAGTGATATTTGCCTGTAATTTTCTTTTTTTGTGATATCTTTGTCTGTTTTGGGTATCAGGGTGATGGTGGTCTCATCGAATGAGTTTGGGAGAGTTCCTTCCTCTGCTATATTTTGGAAGAGTCTGAGAAGGAAAGGTGTTAGCTCTTCTCTAAATGTTGGATAGAATTCGCCTGTGAAGCCATCTGTTCCTGGGCTTGTGTTTGTTAGAAGATTTTTAATCACAGTCTCAATTTCAGTGCTCATGATTGGTCTGCTTATATTTTCTATTACTTCCTGGTTCAGTCTCAGAAGGTTGTGCTTTTCTAAGAATTTGTCCATTTCTTCCAGGTTGTCCATTTTATTGGCATAGAGTTGCTTGTAGCAATCTCTCATGATCCTTTGTATTTCTGCAGTGTCTGTTGTTACTTCTCCTTTTTCATTTCTAATTCTATTGATTTGAGTCTTCTCCCTTTTTTTCTTGATGAGTCTAGCTAATGGTTTATCAATTTTGTTTATATTCTCAGAGAACCAGCTTTTAGTTTTTGATCTTTGCTATCATTTCCTTCATTTCTTTTTCATTTATTTCTGATCTGAACTTTATGATTTCTTTCCTTCTGCTAACTTTGGGGGTTTTTTGTTCTTCTTTCTCTAATTGCTTTAGGTGTATGGTTATGTTGTTTATTTGAGATGTTTCTTGTTTCTTGAGGTAAGATTGTTTTGTTATAAACTTCCATCTTAGAATTGCTTTTGCTTCATCCCATAAGTTTTGGGTCATAGTGTTTTCATTGTCATTTGTTTCTAGGTAATTTTTTATTTCCTCTTTGATTTCTTCAGTGGTATTTCGGTTACTGAGTAGTTTATTGTTTAGCCTCCATGTGTTTCTGGTTTTTTTAATTTTTTTCCTGTAATTGTTATCTAGTTTCATAGAATTGTTGTCGGAAAAGATACCTGATACAATTTCAATGTTCTTACATTTACCGAGGCTTGATTTGTGACCCAAGATATGATCTATCCTGGAGAATGTTCCACGAGCACTTTAGAAGAAAGGATATTCTGTTGTTTTGGTGTGGATTGTCCTATAAATATCAGTTAAATCCATCTTGTTTAATGTATCATTTAAAGCTTGTGTATCCTTATTTATTTTCATTTTGGATGATCTGTCCATTGGTTAACGTGGGGTTTTAAAGTCCCCTACTGTGATTGTGTTACTGTCAAATTCCCCTTTAATGGCTGTTAACATTTGCCTTATGTATTGAGGTGCTCCTATGTTGGGTGCAAAAATATTTACAATTGTTATATCTTCTTCTTGGATTGATCCCTTGATCATTATGTAGTGTCCTTCTTTGTCTCTTGTAATAGTCTTTATTTTAAAGTCTGTTTTGTCTGATATGAGAATTGCTACTCCAGCTTTCTTTAATTTCCATTTGCATGGAATAACTTTTTCCATCCCTTCACATTCATTCTGTATGTGTCCCTAGGTCTGAAGTGGGTATTTTGTAGACAGCACATATAAGGGTCTTGTTTTTGTATCCAGTCAGCCAGTCTATGTCTTTTGGTTGGAGCATTTAATCCATTTATATTTAAGGTAGTTATCAATATGTACATTCCTATTACCATTTTCTTAATTGTTTAGGGTTTATTATTGTAGGTCTTTTCCTTCTCTTGTGTTTTCTGCCTAGAGCAGTTCCTTTAGCATTTGTTGTAAAGCTGGTTTGGTGGTGCTGAAATCTCTTAGCTTTTGCTTGTCTGTAAAGGTTTTAATTTCTCCATCGAATCTGAATGAGATCTTTGCTGGGTAGAGTAATCTTGGTTGAAGTGTTTCCCTTTCATCACTTTAAATATGTCCTGCCACTCCCTTGTGGCTTAGAGAGTTCCTGCTAAAAGATCAGCTGTTAACCTTATGGGGATTCCCTTGTATGTTATTTGTTGTTTTTCCCTTACTGCTTTTAACATTTTTTCTTTGTATTTAATTTTTAATAATTTGATTAATATGTGTCTTGGTGTGTTTCTCCTTGGATTTCTCCTGTATGGGACTCTTTGTGCTTCATGTACTTGATTGACTATTTCTGTTCCCATATAAGGGAAATTTTCAACTATAATCTCTTCAAATATTTTTCAGTCCCTTTCCTTTTCTCTTCTTCTTCTGGGACACCTATAATTCGAATGTTGGTGAGTTTAATGTTGTCCCAGAAGTCTCTAGTACTGTCCTCAATTCTTCTCATTCTTTTTTCTCTATTCTTCTCTGCAGCAGTTATTTCCACTTTCTTATCTTCCAGGTCACTTATCCGTTCTTCTGCCTCAGTTATTCTGCTATTGATTCCTTCTAAAGAATTTTTCATTTAATTTATTGTGTGGTTCATCACTATGTTTTTGCTCTTTATTTCCTCTAGATCCTTTTTAAATGTTTCTTGTATTTTCTCCATTCTATTTCCAAGATTGTCAATCATCATTACTATCATTACTCTGAATTCTTTTTCAGGTAGACTGCCTATTTCCTTTTCATTTGTTTGGTCTGGTGGGTTTTTGTCTTGCTCCTTCATCTGCTGTGTGTTTCTCTGTCTTCTCATTTTGCTTAACTTACTGTGTTTGGGGGTCTCCTTTTCACAGGCTGCAGGTTCATAGTTCCCTTTGTTTTTGGTGTCTGCCCCCAGTGGCTAAGATTGGTTCAGTCTGTTATGTAGGCTTCCTAGTGGAGGGGACTAATGCCTGTGTTCTGGTGGATGAGTCTGGATCTTGTTTTTCTGTGGGGCAGGACCACGTCTGGTGGTGTGATTTGGGGTGTCTGTGACATTATAATGATTCAAGGCAACCTCTCTGTTAATGGATGTGGTTGTGTTCCTGTCATGCTAGTTGTTTGGCATAGGTTTTCTGGCACTGTAGCTTGCTGGTCGTTGAGTTTAACTGGCTCTTAACGTTGAGATGGAGATCTCTGGGAGAGATTTTGCCATTTGATATTACATGGAGCTGGGAGGTCTCTGGTGGACCAATGTCATGAACTCGGCTCTCCCACCTCAGAGGCATAGGCCTGAAATCAACCAGAGCATCAAGACCCTGTCAGCCATATTGCTTTTGGGAAGTCTGAGGTCTTCTGCTCGTGTTCAGTAGGTGTTCTGTAGGAGTTGTTCCACATTTTCTGATGTATTTGTGGGTGGAAGGTATTTCTGATGTATTTCTGGGTGGAAGGTGATCTCCACATCTTACTCCTCCACCATCTCGAAGGTCTCTTCATCAGTGTCTTTAGAAAGTCTTTTAACTGAATGAAAGTGAGGATATAAGATGTCAAATTTTATGGAGTTCTGCTAAAGCAGTGCCTAAAATGGAATTCATAGCATTAAACGCTTATATTAGAATTCTTCCACTTCTGCACAAGATAGAATAAAAAATAGAATATATATATATATATATATGTGTGTGTGTATGTATGTATGTATATATACACATATATATATTTATGTTCCAGCATGAAACAACAGCAGAATAGTATGAAACAATGCTTCATATATTTAAAAACATTGGAAATCAAGATAAGCCCTGCAATTACCCCTGCTTAATGTCTTGAGAAAGTTCCCAGACCAGGGAATGGTGACATAGGAAACTGAGACAGAGTCCCGCAGATTCACTTAGTTGAGGAAGTGGAACTCATAGTCAGGAGAGGGGAGATGGCTGGAGTTGTAAAGCAGAATAGCAACGATAAAAGAGCTGCACACAGAATTCTAGAGATTTTCCAAGGGCTCCCCTCATGTATTCAACAGTGTATCAATCAGTCTATATTTTTTGGGAAACTATCCAATTCTGGGGAAAGAACCAAATGAAAGGACTAGGCAATTGAATTTATAACTCACACAGGGATGGGAACAGTACCTGCTCTAACCAGCCAGACTGAAAACACACATAACAATTCATGGAGGATTGAGTAGAGTGCTCCTAAGGGTCTTTCCTCACTACTGAGAATAATTATCACTAGACAAAGTGCTTCTCTGGTCCCATCTAACAAATCTTAAACAAAAACTCCCAAAAGCTGTTTTAAAGTAATTTAAGACATCTCAGAAAAAAACTCAAGAATATTTTTAAAAATATTCAGAACCCAACAAGGTAATAGTCACAATTTCTGTCACTCAATCAAAAATACCAAGCATACAAAGAACAAGAAAATATGACCCATATTGAAGAGAAAAATTAACTTATCAAAACTGAACCCAAACTGATGCAGATGTTAGAATTAGCAGACAAGGATGTTAAAAGAGATATCTGTGTTTCACATATTCAAAAGCTAGAGAGGAAAAAAGCATGTAAAGTAGAGATAGGAAGATATTTTATATTTAAGAAAATACCCAAATCAAACTTCGAGAGATGAAAACCTCTATGTCTGAGATTTTTAAAAAGGACATTGGATGTGATTACCAGCAGACATTATAGAAGAAAGGATGAGTGAACATCAAAACACAGCAGTAGAAATTATTCAAATGAAATACAGAGAATACAAGACCAAAAATAAATAAATAAAATAAAAAGAAGCTCACAGTGATTGTGAAACTTCATGCAGAATAATATGGATGTACTTCGAATTCTTGAAGGAGGAAGGAGGCACAAAAATATTTTTTGAAAAATTAATGGCCAAAATGATCCAAATTTGATTAAAGCTGAAACCTAAAGATCTAAAATGCTCAGTGAACCCCAAGTATGTGAAATATGAAGAAAACTATACCAAGACACATAATCAAATTACTCAGAGCTAATGATAAAGAGAAAAATCTTAAAAGCAGTCAGAAGAATAAAATATTTTATATCAAAGGAACAAAGATAAGTATGACATCAAATTTCTCCTTGGAAACAATGCAAGTGGAAAGACAGTGGAGCAACATCTTTCAAATACAGAATTCTGAAGCCATGAAAATATCTTTCAAAAAGGAAGTGAAGGGCCTCCCTGGTGGCGCAAGTGGTTGAGAGTCTGCCTGCCGATGCAGGGGATACGGGTTCGTGCCCCGGTCTGGGAGGATCCCATATGCCGCGGAGCGGCTGGGCCCGTGAGCCATGGCCGCTGAGCCTGCGCGTCCGGAGCCTGCGCGTCCGGAGCCTGTGCTCCGCGACGGGGGAGGCCACAACAGTGAGAGGCCCGCATACCGCAAAAAAAAAAAAAAAAAAAAAGGAAGTGAAAATACTTTTTCAGATGTACTGAAGTTGGGCTAATTCATCACTAGCACACCCACAAAGAAGAAATGTGCTAAAGGAAGCCCTTTGAGTGGAAGGAAAATGATACCAGATGGAACTGTGGACCTACACAAAGAAGTGAAAATCACCGGAAATGGTATCTACAAGATTACGTTTATAATATTTCTTATTATTATTTAAATCCCTTTAAAAGATAAGTGTTTAAACAAAAATAGTAACAATGTAGTTTAGAGTTTATAACACGTAAAAATAAAATGTATGACAGAGACAAGAGGGGAGAAGTGGAAATATACTTTTGCAATATTTTTATACTGTATTTGAAGTGATATAATATCACTTAACGATCTGTGGGAAGTTAAAGATGTACACATGTTTAAAATATTTATTTACTTATTAGTTTATTTGTTTATTTGGCTGCACTGGGTCTTAGTTGCTACATGCAGGATCCTCATTGCCTCATTCAGGATCTTTAGTTACAGTGTCCAGGATATTTAATTGTGGCATGTGGGATCTTTAGCTGTGGCATGTGGGATCTTTTAGTTGTGGCATGTGGTATCTTTAGTTGTGGCATGTGGGATCTTTTAGTTGTGACATGTATAATCTTTAGCTGAGGCATGTGGGATCTTCAGTTGCAGCATGCGAACTCTTAGTTGCAGTACGTGGGATCTAGTTCCCTGACCAGGGATCAAACATGGGTCCCCTGCATTGGGACCATGGAGTCTTAGCCACTTGAACACCAGGGAAGTCCCTAAAGATGTATATTATCAGCCCTACAGTGACCACTAAAATGACAAAATTAAAAATTATGCTATGTGATCATAAAAAAATTCAGTTAATCTCAAACAAGAGGGAAAAGAATGAAAAGAAAAGCTGGGACAGGTACAAAACAAAAAAGATAATAGAGTTAAACCTAACCAAATAAATAATCAATTAAATGGAAATGATCCAGGGACTTCCCTGATGGTCCAGTGGCTAAGACGCCATGCTCCCAATACAGGGGACCTGGGTTTGATCCCTGATCAGGGAACTAGATCCCACAGGCCACAAATAAGAGTTTGCATGCTGCAACTAAAAATCCTGCATACCACAATGAGCATACTGCACGCAGCAATGATGATCCCACATGCTGCAACTAAGACCCAACACAGACAAATAAATAAATAAATTTTTTTAAATAAATAAATAAGTGTAATTGCTCCAAACATTATAATTAAAAGTCAGAGATTATCAGATCAAAAAGAGCAAGACCCAACTATATGGTGCCTACAAGAAACAAACTTTATATATGAAGGCAAAAATAGCATAAAATAAAAGGGTAGGAGTAGCTTCAAGATGGCAGAAGAGTAACATGTGGAGATCGCCTTCCTCCCCACAAATGTCAGAAATACATCTACACATGGAACAACTCCTACAGAACACCTACTGAACGCTGGCAGAGGACCTCAGACCTCCCAAAAAGCAAAAAACTCCCCACGTACATGGGCAGGGCAAAAGAAAAAAGAAAAAACAGAGACAAAAGAATAGGGACAGGACCTGCATCAGTGGGAAGGAGCTGTGAAGGAGGAAAGGTTTCCACACACTAGTAAGCCCCTTCACTGGAAGAGACAGGGGTGGCGGGGGAGAAGCTTCAGATCCACAGAGGAGAGTGCAGCAACAGGGGTGCAGAGGGAAAAGCGGAGAGATTCCTGCACAGAGGATCGGTGCTGACCAGCACTCACCAGCCCAAGAGGCTTTTCTACTCAACAGCTAGGGTGGGTGGGGGCTGAGAGCTCAGGCTCCGGCTTCGAGGGTCGGATCCCAGGGAGAAGACTGGGGTTGGCTGTGTGAACACAGCCTGAAAGGGGCTAGTGCCCCACAGCTAGCTGGGAGGGAGTCCTGGAAAAAGTCTGGAACTGCTGAAGAGGCAAGAGACTTTTTTTGGCTCTTTGTTTTGTGGTGCATGAGGAGAGGGGATTAAGAGTGCCACCTAAATGAGCTCTAGAGATGGGCACAAGCTGTGGCTATCAGCACGGACCCCAGAGATGGGCATGACATGCTAAGGCTGCTACTGCAGCCACCAAGAAGCCTGTGTGCAAGCACAGGCCACAGTCCACACCTCCCCTCCCAGGAGCCTGTGCGGCCCACCACTGCCAGTGTCCCATGATCCAGGGACAGCTTCCCTGGGAGAACACACAGCGCACCTCAGGATGTTGCAACGTCACGCCAGCCTCTGCCACTGCAGGCTCGCCCCACATTCTGTACCCCTCCGCCCCCCGGTCTGAGTGAGCCAGAGCCCCCTAAGCAGCTGCTCCTTTAACCCCGTCCTGTCTGAGTGGGAACAGACACCCTCAGGCGACCTACACACAGAGGCAGGGCCAAATCCACAGCTGAACCCTAGGAACCATGCGAACAAAGAAGAGAAAGGGAAATTTCTCCCAGCAGCCTCAGGAGCAGCAGATTATATCTCCACAATGAACTTGATGTACCCTGCATCTGTGGAATACCTGAATAGACAACAAATCTTCCCAAATTGAGGTGATGGACTTTGGGAGCAATGATATATATATTTTTTTCCTTTGTCTCTTTTTGTGAGTGTGTATGTGTATGCTTCTGTATATGATTTTGTCTGTATAGCTTTGCTTTTACCATTTGTCCTAGGGTTCTGTCTGTCTGGGTTTTTTGTTGTTGTTGTTTTTCTTTTAGTATAGTTTTTAGTGCTTGTCATAATTGGTGGATTTGTTTTTTGGTTTGGTAGCTCTCTTCTTTCTTTTACTAAAATTGAAAAAATTTTTATTTTTAATTATTTTTTATTTTAATAACTTTATTTTATGTTTTCTCTCTTTTTTTTCTCCCTTTTATTCTGAGCCATGTGGATGACAGGGTCTTGGTGCTCTGGCCGGGCATCAGTCCTCTGCCTCTAAGGTGGGAGAGCTGAGTTCAGGACATTGGACCATTAGAGACCTCCCAGCTCCATGTAATATCAAACAGAGAAAATCTCCCAGGGATTTCCATCTCAACGCCAAGACCCAGCTCCACTCAACGACCAGCAAGCTACAGTGCTGGACACCCTATGCCAAAAAACTAGCAAGACAGGAACACAACCCCATCCATTAACAGAGAGGCTGCCTAAAATCATAATAAGGTCACAGACACCCCAAAACACACCACTGGATGTGGACCTGCCCACCAGAAAGACAAGATCCAGCCTCATCCACCAGAACACAGGCACTAGTCCCCTCCACAGGGGAGCATACACAACCCACTGAAACAACCTTAGCCACTGGGGGCAGACACCAAAAACAACAAGAACTATGAACCTGCAGCCTGTGAAAAGGAGACCCCCAAACACAGTAAGTTAAGCAAAATGAGAAGACAGAGAAACACACAGCAGATGAAGGAGCAAGGTAAAAACCCACCAGACCAAACAAATGAAGAGGAAATAGCAGTCTACCTGAAAAAGAATTCAGAGTAATGATAGTAATGATGATTGACAATCTTGGAAATAGAATGGAGAAAATACAAGAAACGTTTAACAAGGACCTAGAACAACTAAAGAGCAAATAAGCAATGATGAACAACACAATAAATGAAATTTAAAATTTTCTAGAAGGAATCAGTAACCGAATAACTGAGGCAGATGAGTGGATAAGTGACCTGGAAGATACAATAGTGGAAATACCTACTGCAGAGCAGAAAAAAGAAAAAAGAATGAAAAGAATTGAGGGATAGTCTCAGAGGCCTCGGGGAAAACATTAAACACATGAAGATTCGAATTATAGCGGTCCCAGAAGAAGAGGAGAAAAAGAAAGTGTATGAGAAAATATTTGAAGAGATTATGGTTGCAAACTTCCCTCATATGGGAAAGGAAATAGTCAATCAAGTCCAGGAAGTGCAGAGTCCCATACAGGAGAAATCCAAGGAGAAACACGCCAAGACACATATTAATCAAACTGTCAAAAATTAAACACAAAGAAATCATATTAAAAGCAGCAAGGGAAAAGCAACAAATAACACACAAGGGAATCCCCATCAGGTTAACAGCTGATCTCTCAGCAGAAACTCTACAAGCCAGAAGGGAGTGGCAGGACATAATTAAAGTGATGAAGGAGAGAAACCTGCAACCAAGATTACTCTACCCAGCAAGGATCTCATTCAGATTTGATGGAGAAATTAAAACGTTTACAGACAAGCAAAAGCTGAGAGAGTTCAGCACCACCAAACCAGCTTTACAACAAATGCTAAAGGAACTGCTCTAGGCAGGAAACACAAGAGAAAGAAAAGACCTACAATCACAAATCCAAAACAATTAAGAAAATTGTAATAGGAACATACATATTGATAATTACCTTAAATATAAATTATTAAATGCTCCAACCAAAAGACATAGACTGGCTGAATGGATACAAAAGCAAGGCCCATATATATGCTTTCTACAAGAGACCCACTTCAGACCTAGGGACATGTACAGACTGAAAGTGAGGGAATGGAAAAAGATATTCAATGCAAATGGAAACCAAAAGAAAGCTGGAGTAACAATTCTCATATCAGACAAAATAGACTTTAAAATAAAGATTATTAAAAGAGAAAAGGAAGGACAATATATAATGATCAAGGGCTCAATCCAAGAAGAAGATATAACAATTGTAAATATTTATGCACCCAACATAGAAGCAACTCAGTACATAAGGCAAATGCTTGCAGCCATATAAGGGGAAATCAACAGTAACACAATCATAGTAGGGGACTTTAACACCCCACTTTCACCAATGGACTGATCATCCAAAATGAAAATAAATAAGGAAAGACAAGTTTTAAATGATACATTAAACAAGATGGACTTAATTGATATTTATTGGATATTCCATCCAAAAACAACAGAAAACACTTTCTTCTCAAGTGCTCGTGGAACATTCTCCAGGATAGATCATATCTTGGGTCACAAATCAAGCCTTGGTAATTTTAAGAAAATTGAAATCATATCAAGTATCCTTTCCGACCACAACGCTATGAAACTTTATATCAATTTAGGAAAAAATTTTTAAAAATACAAACACATGGAGGCTAAACAATACACCACTCAATAACCGAGACATCACTTAAGAAATAAAAGAGGAAATCAAAAAATACCTAGAAAGAAATGACAATGAAAACACGACCACCCAAAACCTATGGGATGCAGCCAAAACAGTTCTAAAAGGGGAGATTTAGCAATACAATCCTACCTTAAGAAACAAGAAATCTCAAATAAACAACCTAACCCTACACCTATAGCAATTAGAGAAAAAAGAACAAAAACACCCCAAAGTTAGCAGAAGGAAAGGAATATAAAGATCAGATCAGAAAAAAATGAAAAAGAAATGAAGGAACCAATAACGAAGATAAATAAAACTAGAAGCTGGTTCTTTGAGAAGATATAGAAAATTGATAAACCATTAGCCAGACTCATCAAGAAAAAAAGGGAGAAGACTCAAATCAACAGAATTAGAAATGATAAAGGAGAAGTAACAACTGACACTGCAGAAGTACAAAGGATCATGAGAGATTGCTACAAGCAACTCTATGCCAATAAAATGGACAACCTGGAAGAAATGGACAAATTCTTAGAAAAGCACAACCTGCCAAGACTGAACCAGGAAGAAATAAGAAATATAAACATACCAATCACAAGCACTGACATTGAAACTGTGATTAAAAATCTTCTAACAAACAAAAGCCAAGGACCAGATGGCTTCACAGGTGAATTCTATCCAACATTTAAAGACGAGCTAACACCTATCGTTCTCAATCTCTTCCAAATTATAGCAGAGGGAGGAACACTCCCAAACTCATTCTATGAGGCCACCATCACCCTGATACCAGAACCAGACAAAGATGTCACAAAGAAAGGAAACTACAGGCCAATATCACTGATGAACATAGATGCAAAAATCCTCAACAAAATACTAGCAACCAGAATCCAACAGCACAAAGGATCGTACACCATGATCAAGTGAGGTTTATCTCAGGAATGTAAGGATTCTTCAATATACACAAATCAATCAATGTGATACACCATATTAACAAATTGAAGAATAAAAACCATATGATCATCTCAATAGATGCAGAAAAAGCTTTTGACAAAATTCAGCACCCATTTATAATAAAAACCCTGCAGAAAGTAGGAATAGAGGGAACTTACCTCAACATAATAAAGGCCATATATGACAAACCCACAGGCAACATCTTCCTCAATGATGAAAAACTGAAACCATTTCCACTAAGATCAGGAATAAGACAAGGTTGCCCACTCTCACCACTGTTATTCAACATTGTTTTGGAAGTTTTAGCCACAGCAGTCAGAGAAGAAAAAGAAATGAAAGGAATCCAAATCGGGTTATTTGGGGGTCCTCTATTCTGTTCTATTTATCTCTGTGTCTGTTTTTGTGCCAATACCATACTGTTTTGATGACTGTAGCTATGTAGTCGTGTTTGAAATCAGGGAGCATAATTCCTCCAGCTTCATTCTTATGATTGTTTTGGCTATTTGGGGTACTTTGTATTTTCATACAAATTTTAGAATTACTTCTGTAAAAAAAAATGCTATTGGTATTTTTTTAAATATTTTAAAAATTTATTGGAGTATAGTTGACTTACAATGTTGTGTTAGCCATTGGTATTTTGATATGGATTGCGTTGAATCTATATATTGTCTTGCATAATATGGACATTTTAACAATATTAATTCTTCCAATCCATAGCATGGTATATCTTTCCAATTTTTGTGTTTTCTTCAAGTTATTTCATCAGAGTATAATATTTTTCAAGTCTTGACCTTTTTGGTTAGATTTATTCCTAGATATTTAATCCTTTTATGCAATTGTTTTCTTAATTTCTCTTTCTGATAGTTCATTATTAGTGTATAGAAAAGCAACAGGTTTCTTTATATTAATTTTGCTTCCTGAAACTTTACTGAATTCATTTATTTGTTGTAATGGTTTTTGTTTTCTGGTGTTTTGGGGGGGTTGTTTGTTTGTTGGAGTCAGTAGTCTATAGGATTTTCTATGTATAGTTTCATGTCACCTGTAAGCAGTGATAGTTTTACCTCTTCCTTTCCAATTCGGATTCCTTCTATTTCTTTTTCATATTTGATTGCCATGGCTTCCATTACTAGGTTGAATAAAAGTTGTGAGAGTGGGCATCCTTGTCTCATTCTTGATCTTAGAAGAAATGCTTTTATCTTTTCACTGTTAGTTTGGTGTTGGCTGTGGGTTTGTCATACATGCTGTTTATTATGTTGAGGTATGTTCCCTCCATACCTACTACGTTAAGAGTTTTTATCATGAAAGTATTCTGAATTTTGTCAGAAGCTTTTTCTGCATCTATTGAGATGATCATAATATAATTTTTATTCTTCAGTTTGTTAATGTAGTGTACCACATCGATTGATTTCTGAATATTGAACCAGTTTTGCATCCCTGGATTAATCCCACTTGATCATGGTGTGTGATCCTTTTAATGTATTATTGCATTTGGTTTGCTAATATTTTGTTGAGGAATTTTGCATCTATGTTTATCAGTGACATTAGTCTGTAATTTTCTTTTGGTGTGGTGTCTTTGGTTTCTGGTATCCATGTAATGCAACCTTTGGAATGATTTCAGAACCATTCCTTCTTCTTCAATTTTTTGGAATAATTTTAGAAAGACAGATGTTAACTTTTCTTTAAATTTTGATAAAATTCACATGTAATTTTTTTGTTTATTAGGAGTTTTTTAAATTACTGATTCAAGTTAATTACTGGTAATTGGTCTGTTTATACATTCTTCATGATTCATTCTTGGGTAGTTGTTAAGTTCTAGGAGTGTATCCAATTTTTCTATATTGTCCATTCCATTGGTGTGTAATTGTTAATAGTAATCTCTTATGCTCCTTTTTATTTCTGTGGTATCAATTGTCACTTCTCTTTTGTTTCTGATTTTATTGATTTGGGCTATCTCGTTTTTTTTCTTGATAAGTCTAGTTAAAGGTTTATCAATTTTGTTTATCTTTTCAGAGAGCTAACTCTTAGTTTCATTGATCTTTTCTATTGCCTTTTTAGTCTCTGATTTTATTTATTTATGCCCTGATCTTCATTATTTCTTTCCTTCTACAAACTTTGGGCTTTGTTTATTCTTCTTTTTCTAGTTCTTTTAGTTGTTAAGTTAGATCATTTGAGATTTTCCTTGTTTCCCAAGGTAGGCTTGTATCACTATAAAGTTCCCTCTTAGAACTGCTTTTGCTGTATCCCATAGATTTTGGATCATTGTGTTTTTGTTTTCTTTTGTATCCAGATTTTGTATTTTCTCTTTTATTTCTTCAACCCATTGGTTGTTTAATAGCATGTTGTTTAGACTCCCTGTGTTTGTGTTTTTTACAGTTTTGTTTTAATTATAGTTGATTTCTAGTCTCATACCATTGTGGTTGATAAAGATGCTTGATATGATTTCAGTCTTCTTCAATGTATTGAGACTTGTTTTCTGCTCTAGCTTGTGTTCTATCTATCCTGGGGAATTTTCTATGTGTACTTGAAAAGAATGGGTGTTCTGCTATTTGGGGATGAAATGTTTTGTGTATATCTATTAATTCCATATAGTCTAATGTATCATTTAAGGCCAGGGTTTCCGTATTGTTTTTCTGTCTAGATGATCTATCTGTTGATATAACTGAGGTCTTAAAGTCTCCACTTTTATTACATTACTGTCAGTTTCTCTCATGTGTGTTAATATTTGCTTTATGTATTTAGGTGCTCCTACGTTGGGTGTATATATATTGACAATAGTTATATCTTCTTCTTGGATTGATCCCTTTATAATTATGTAATGTCTTGCTTTGTCTCTTGTTATGGTCTTTGTTTTAAAGTCTATTTTTCCTGTTATAAATATTGTACCTCAGCTTTCTTTTTATTTCCATTTGAATGAAATACCTTTTTCCATCCTCTCACTTTCAGTTTGCATGTGTCTTTAGATATGAAGTGAGTCTCTTGTAAATAGCTTATATATGGGTCTTGTTTCTGTATTCATTTAGCTACTCTATGTCTTTTGATTGGAGCATTTAGTCCATTTACATAATATTGATAGGTATGTACTTATTGCCATTTTGTTTTTTCCACTTGTTTTTGTAGTTCCTTTTTGTTCCTTTCTTCTTTTTTTCACTTTCCTTGTGATTTGATGATTATCTTTAGTGTTATGTTTGTATTCCTTTTATGTGTGTATCTATTATAGGTTTTTGGTTTGCAGTTACCATGACGTTCATATATAACAACATATATATAGATGTGTGATTATTTTAAGTTGATGGTCTAAAATTGAGCACATTCTAACCAAACTACCTTTTAACCCACCCCCCTTTTTTTTAATGTTTTTGACGTCTTTTTTACATCTTTTTGTTTATGTATCCCTTAACTACTTATTGTGGATATAGATTATTTTTCTACTTTTATCTTTAAACATTCCCAATAGCTTTATAAGTGGCTGATCTATCTTTACTGTATGTTTGCCTCTACCAGTGAGATTTATCCTTTTACAATTTTTATATTTCTAGTTGAAGCCTTTTCTTTTCCATTTAGAGAAGTTTCTTTAACATTTCTTATAAAGCCAGTTTAGTGGTGCTGAACACTTTTATCTTTTGTTTGTCTGTAAAAGTCTATTCCTCCTTCAAATCTAAATTATAGCCTTGCCAGGTATTTTTGGTTGTACATTTTTTTCTTTCATTTCTTTCAATATATTGTGCTGCTCCCTTCTGGCCTGTAGCATTTATCCTGAAAAGTCAGGTAATTGTCTTATGGTAGTTCCTTGTATATAACTAGTTGCTTTTCTCTTGCTGCTTTTAAGATGCTCTCTTTATATTTAATTTTCTTGTCATTTTAATTATACCTTGTCTTGCTCTTCATCTTGTTTGGGACTCTCTGTTCTTCCTGGACCTGAATGTCTGTTTCTTTTCTCAGGTTAGTGGAGTTTTCTGCTCTTATTTCTTCAAAAATTCTCTGCCTCTTTCTTTCTCTCTTCTCCTCCCTTCTTTCTTCTCCCCAATAATGCAAGTGTTAGTATGCTTGATGTTGTCCAAGAGGTCTCTTAAAGTATCTTCATTTTAAAATTCTTTTCTTTCTTCTGTTCAGTTCATGTGGTTTTCACTACTCTGTCTTCCTGATCACTGATTTGTTCCTCTGTATCATCTAATCTACTGTTGATTCCTTCTAGGCTATTTTTTAATTTCAGCTATTGTATTCTTCTGCTCTGTTTGGTTCTTTTTTATATTTTGTAACTCTGTTGAAATTCTTACTGTGATCATTCATTCGTCTCCCAAATTCATTGAACATTTTATATTCATTATCTTGAATACTTTGTCAGATATATTGCTTATCTCCACTTCACTTCATTCTATTTCTGGGATTTTGCTATGTTTCTTCATTTGGAACATATTCTTCTGTCTTATTTTCCCAATTCTTTGTTGTTTACTTCTATGTGTTAGGTAGGTCAGTTATGTTTCCTGATCTTATAGAAGTGGCTTTATGTAGGAGACATTCTATGGGGCCCAGCAGCACACCCCTCTGGTTACCAGAACTATATGCTTTAGTGGTAGCCCTGATGTAGGCTGAAAACACACTTCTGTTGTGGTGGGGCTCTCTACTGTGAGTGTGCTGGTCAGTGGGGCTGGCAACTCGCCAAGTTGGCTGTGAGGCTGCTCTTTGGGTGGTGGCTGTGGGCCCCCTGGAGAGCAGGGTAAGCTTCCTGCTTGGTTGGCTGTGTGGCCCAATGGGTATGGGGCTTCTGAAGTCCATTGGAGGACAGAGCTGGGTTTCTGTGTAGCTATTTGCATGGATCAGGTGGGTTCTTTGTTGATGCCAACCTGTTTCACAGTGGGGCCAAGTTAAACAACTTTAAATACAAAGTTAAAACAAATTTGCACAAACTACCAAATCTTCCCTAAGACAAATAGGTAACATGAATACCCCTATATCAATGAAAGAAACTGAATTTGTTATTTAAAAACCTTCCCACAAAGAAAACTTTAGACCAAGAGTATTTCACCAGTGAATTCTATGATATATTTTTAAAATAAATGACACCATTTCTAAACTCTTTCAGAAAATTGAAGGGAGGGGGCGGGACAATTCCTAATTTATTCTATGAGGCCAGCATTATGTGATACCACAACCAAGAATAAATAACACATTACAAGAATATAAAACTGCAGACCAATATCTCTTATAAACAAAGATTTAAAACTTATAAACAAAGTTTTAGTAAACCAGATCCAAAAATACATAAAAAGGAAAATACATCATGACCAAGTGGGATTTATCTTAGGAATGAAAGAGTGATTAACAATAGAAAGTCAATCAATGTAATTCACCTTATTAGAAAATAACAAAAGAAAAACTATATGATCACCTCAATAGCTGCATAAAAGCATTTGACAAAATCCAATATACACAATTGATTTTTTAAATCAGCAAATTAAGAATAAAAGAGAAATTTCTCAACAAGGAACCTTTATGAAAAACCTTAAGATAGCATTGTATAATGGTAAAAGACTATTTAGTCTGCTCAGATTTAATGTAATTATTGCTGTTGTTGGTTAAACTTACCATTTGGTATTTGTTTTCTATTAACACCATTTGTTCCTTTGTTTCTTTCTTCCCTTTCTTGCTTAAAATAAAGAACAAGGTGAGAATGTTTACCCACACCACTTCTATTCAACATTGTACTGACAGTTCTAACAGGTGCAGTGAGTTAAGAAACAAGTAAAAGGAAAGTGTCTTTATTCAAACATTACTGGATGTAGAAAAGCTTATGAAATCTATTTTTCAAAAAGCTATCAGGGCTAATAAGTGTGTTTACCAGATTGCAGTATACATGATCAATGTATAAAAATCAATTACATTTTTATATGAAATATGACAAGTTAATTTTGTATATGAAATATATAAGCATATAAATGAACAATCATAAATTGAAAATTTTTAAAATACCATTTAAAATAGATTCAAAAATATTAAATACTTAGGGGTAAATCTGACAAAAGGTGTGCAAATATATACACTTAAAAACTACATACATTATTGAGCGAAGTAAAAGACTTACATGGGGAGATGTATCATGTTCATAGGTGGAAAAAACTCAATATTGTTAAAATGTCAATTCTTGAGGAATGCAGCACAACGTCAATTAAAATCCTAGCGGGCTTTTATAGAAATTGAGAAGCTGATTCTAAAAGTCATATGGCAATTCAGGGTAGAACAAAAAACTTATCTAGAAGTAAATGCCACTAGAAATGTGTGAGATCTTTGTTGGAATGCAGAATATTTAAAAATTTTTAGATCCTTCCTAAACTTATCTATAGATTTGATGCAATGTTACTTTGTGGAAATCAGAAAATGATTCTAAAAGGTATATGATGGAGTAAAGGGCTGAGGGTTAGGAAGGGGTTGGGGCAAGGGATTTCTTCTACCATGTATCAAAATTTATCATAAAGCTATAGTAATTAAGACTATAAATTATTTATAGCTGCCTGTTTTCATTTACTTCCACATCTCACGAACCTTTAGTGTGTCCAATCATTATTATTTAAACTCTTTTAGCAAGTGTGAAGTGATACTTCATTTGGTTTTATTTATATATAATAATATAGCTGCACTAGCTTTCTTATGTTTCATGCTTATATGATGTAAGTTTTTCTATTATTTTACTATCAACCTGTCTGTGACTTTATATTTCTTGTAAACTGCATATAGGGTCTTGCTTTTTCTCCAGTGTGACAATATCTGCCTTCAAATTTTAATAGTTAGTTCACTTAAGTATAATATAACTATTGCTAAGGTTGGGGTTAAGTCTGCCATCTTGGCATTTTTTTTCTATTAATGCCTCTTGTTCTTTGTTCCTTTGTTTCTTGTCTTCTTCTGGATGAATCATGTATTTTCAGTATTTCTATGTTGTCTCCTATATTGATTTCTTTTTAAGTCAAACTTAGTTTTTAGTAGTTGCATTTGACTTTACAATAATCATCTTTAATTTATCAGAATCTAAATTTAAATAAAATTTACTTCACAACAGTGTAAAAACTGCATAACAATACAACTCCATTTATACCCTACCCATCCTTTGTACTCTGGTCTCATATTTATTTCTAAATATGCTATAAATCCAAAAATACCTTGTTAATATTTTTGCTTTAAAAAGTCAATTGTGATAATGATATATATAACTGATAGCAAAATAAGTTTTTTATATATACCTTCCTGTGTGCACTTTATTCTGTCTGTACATCCAGTGTTCCTCCTGGTTTTATTTCCCTTCAACCTGAAGAACGTCTTTAAAATTTCTTGTATTGCAGGTTCTCTCAGCATTTGTCTGTATCAAAGTGTCTTTATTTTTTGCCTTCATTTTTGAAGGACATTTTCTACCGAATACAGAATTATAGGATGACAGGTGGTTTTTGTTGTTTTTCAATTGTTTTTTAAGCAATTTATAAAGACATAGTTCCGTTATCTTATGGCTTTCATCATTTTTGGTAAGAAGTGAGTAATTATTCACGTCACTGTTCTCAAGTATATAATGTCTTTTTACTTGTTGCTGCTTTAGGGTTTTCCTTTTATCTTTGGTTTTCAGCACTTTTATTAGTGTCTAAGTGTAATTTCCTTTGTATTTATCCTGTTTGAGGTTCAACTGAACTTCTTGGATTTCTGGGATTATGTCTTTCATTAATTTTTGGTGTTTTTGGACATTATTTCTTCAAATACTTCTTCAACACCGTTCTCTTTTTCCTCTTCTTCTTGGATTCCAAAAACATATATATGAGACCATTTAATATAGTCCCACAGATCTCAGATGACCTGTTAATTTTTTTTCAACTCTGATTTTTTTCTTTGTATTTCAGTTTGGTTACATGCTATTAACCTCTCTTCAAATTCATTGCTCTTTTCCTCTGCTTTTCTCAGTTTACTCTTAAATCTATCTAATAATTTCTTTATTCCTGGTATCATATTTTTAATTTCTAGCATTTCCATTCTGTTGTTTTTTAATCATTTACATATCTTAGCTGTAATTCCCCATCTCTACATTCTTTCTGCCCATATTTCCACTAGATCTTCAGTGTTTTATCATAGCTATTTTCTTTTTTGCCATGCCTGCTATCTTAGCACTGACAGGGTTCCAGAGATCTCTTCATATTTCACAACTGAATCACCAGCTTTCCAAACCCTAGAAGAGCCATCTCTGCTCTATAGTCTAGCTGCCAGCTTTTTTTTTTTTTCTTAATCACTGAAGATTTCTCTTTCCTCTCTCCTCAACCCCTAGATTTTCTTACCTTGGGAGATCTCTATCTCTCTCTCCTGATTCCCTGACCCCAATTTAGCATGGAGACTGCTTTATACTTTCAGTAAAGGCCACACATATCTCAGAGGGAGAGTTTTTCTCAGCTCTCTATTATCCTACTCCCTGTCTATGGTAGCTGAGCATCCAGAATGCTGATGGATTTCTCTCAACTTTGCTGCCTTGCTGCCTGCCCCCTCTCCATCTTCAGAAGGTTACTACTTTATATTTGGGAGAGACCCTGACTGCATCACAGGGATTACTCACCTTTCCTGCTTTGCCTCAAGACCTTGGCTTACTATACCCAAGCACTAAGTGAAGATCTATAGGAAAGAGTTTTGGGTGGGTGAAATCTCATTCCATGGCTGGGGCTAATTGGAATTCCCATCTATCGTGTTTATGACAAATTCCCCTTCCCATCCCTCTGCCAAGAATAGTGAGAATAGCTGTGTCTTTTCTATGAAGGGCTCATCATTTTGTTTCTAATCTATTTCCCTTTTGAGAATTGTTTCACACTCATTTTTAGCAACAGAAGTTCTAGGCTTTAAATTGAATCTTCATTTGGTAAAATGTCTTTTTACCCCAAATGGGCGCCTTTTTTAAATTATCAGTTCGATTTCTGTCTACATCCTGTTTGAGTATAGACTAAATATTTGTACATTAAATAAATATACAAATTTATTTAGGGAGACAAGATGTGCACAAAAAACTCCTGTTGATTGTCATGGACATAGAAGCTACATTTTAAGTAAAAATCTTTAAGAATTAGAAACAGGTGGGGAGGGGACACAGGGGGAAAGGGAGACCTTGACTCCCTGAATGAAATTACTCCCACTGAATTTCAAACATAGCAGTCTGTGCATGGCCTTCCTCTCTGACAGTGTCCACAAAATGGTAGTAACTTTTTTTTCTCAGGTTTTAAGTTCTCTCTTCTCTTTAGCCAAGGAAGTTTGAATTCCAAAAATAATGTTTGAAGTATCCTTATATATTTTTTTCCTTTTTGGTTATTTATTTTAAATATAGCAGTGTGTACATGTCAATACCAAACTCCCCAACTATCCCTCCCCTCTGTGCTTCCCCCCTGGTAACCATAAGTTTGTTCTCTAAATCTGTGAGTCTGTTTCTGTTTTGTAAATAAGTTCATTTGTATCATTTTTTCAGATTCTGCATATAAGCAATATCATATGATATTTTCTCTTTCTCTGACTTACTTCACTCAGTATGACAATCTCTAGGTCCATTCGTGTTGCTGCAAATGGCATTATTTCGTTCTTTTTAATGGCTGAGTAATATTCCATTGTATATATATACTACATCTTCTTTATCCATTCCTCTGTCTATGTAAGCGTCCTTATATCTAGACCTTGGTAAACATCAGGGTCCAAAGGGCACTTCTGGCCAGAGTGGATAAACACATAAGAAAAGAGAAAGTTCATGCTCTTTGAAGATTTAAAAGGGAATAAAGAGGGCTTCCCTGGTGGTGCAGTGGTTGCGAGTCTGCCTGCCAATGCAGGGGACACGGGTTCGTGCCCCGGTCCGGGAAGATCCCACATGCCACAGAGCAGCTGGGCCTGTGAGCCATGGCTGCTGAGCCTGCGCGTCCGGAGCCTGTGTTCCACAACGGGAGAGGCCACAACAGTGAGAGGCCCACGTAGCGCAAAAAGAAAAAAAAAAAAGGGGGAATTAAGAATAATTATTTCTACTGATAGAGAAAGTATATAAAATAATAAAATCACTGGAATAATTTATTTTTATGCTTGCATGTAATATATTTTCATGTAACATATTTCTAGGTCTGAAGTATTAGTCAGAAATATAATAAAAATTAAATCTTAGTAGTTACTGTTTTATTTTTAAATGTAGCAAATTAGAAGATGGGAACTGCTAACACTGTCCATAAAATCAAAGATTGTCTAATTATTTTCAATTTTATCACAGGATAAAGGAAGAAGAAGCAGCATGGCAATCTGGACAGAAAATGAGGTTTATCTTGGATATGCTTTGCTTAAATTTGTTAAAATAATAACTACTGAAAAACTGAAAGAACTTCTAAATATGTCATCGGCTGCTACTCTGACTATACACAATGTTGAGTATACAGGACACCCTTTGGAACTTGCCTTGTTATTAAATTACTGCATTACATGTAACATCATCAAAACGATCTACCTAGTGATATACAATGAAGATACAAAACAGTGGGTATTCCAAGACTTTGCATTAGATGTCACTACTGACAGTTTTTTAATTCCAAATTTTATATATTCAGCAATGCCAGAATTAATACTACGGGACAAACATAGGATCTACTATTATTATCATAATTTCGCAGATACTGGAGTTCTACAAACACCTACAGAATTTGGAAATCTATCAAGATTATCACATAACAGCACTATTCATGAAGTTTTTATGGGTAAGGTATTCTCATTCTGCAAAAATTATTCTAGATTTCATAATAGATATCTTGCTTATGAAGATGTAATAATTTTAATGTATTAATATATGGTGCTTTTGATAAAGGTGCTGTTTTATCACTTTTAAAATTCTATTAATCTTTAAAATTCTATTAATGTTAAGTAGAATCTCACAAAGCAAAATGGCACTCAGATTCTTTTTTCAGAGGTTCATTTTGGTCAATCAGCAGATACATATGCAACTTACATATGCATTTTCAATGTATGTGTTGTTGTATTCATTTCCTAGGGCTCGCATAACAACATACCACAAAATGGTATAAACTTAAAGCAGCAGAAATTTATTGTCTCAGTCCTGAAGGCTAGAAGTCCACATTCAAAGTGTTAGCAGGGCCATACTCCCTCTGAAAGCTAGGGGATCTTTCTTAGCTTCTAGTGACTTGCTGGCAAACCTTGTCATTCCTTGGCTTGCAGCTGCATCATTCCAGTTGCTGTCTTTGTCATCACATAGAATTCTTGTATCTTCACATGTCATCTTGTTATAAGGACACCGGGGCCAACCCTATTCCAGTATGACCTCATCTTAAATAATTATATCTATAATGACCCTATTTCCAAATATGGTCACATTCTGAAGTAGTATTTGGAGTTAGAAGTTCGACATATCTTTATTGAGGGGACACAATTCAATTAATCTATAAGAGGTGTTGTAGAGTTAAATAGATCTGTTTTCAAGTCCATGAACATGTCATTTTACATTTCCAAGCCTCAGTTTTCTAATCTAGAATATAGGACTGTCATGTTGATTAGATAAGGGATTGTATATAAAATGCTTAGAATAATACCTGGCAAGTGGTAAACCTTCAATTAATAGTAGTTATTCTTCATGTTATTATTCCTGAGGCAGTTTACTAAATATTATAGGAAATGCAAAGAAATAGAAAGTTTAATCCTCAAGGAATCTAGTTAAGAGATAAATTAACCATGAAATTTAAAGTAGATATCACTGTAATTTGTAATTAGTCTTTCTTGACCCCATATCATTCTTCAACTCTCAACCATCCAGTTTTGCTGCTCCCCTTTACAACAAAACTCCAAGGAAGTATTGCCCAGTTTTACTTTTTCCTCTTTCCTCTCATTCTCTCTTGAATCTTGTCTAATCAAATTTTCTCAGAAACTGCCCTTATCAAGAGATTCAATGACTTCCACTTTGCTAATCCAGTGGCCAATTTTCAGTCATCTTTTATGATCTGGCAGCAACATTTGAAATAGTTCAACATGGCCTTTGCCTTGAAACACTTTTTTTCACTGAATTTTAGGCTATCACTTTTTTGGTCTTCCTCCTACTTCACTAGCTATTTCTCCTCAACCTCTTTTACATTCTCATCTTCTTAATTCCTAAATAGAGAAGTACCTCAGGGTTTGGTTCTCAGACATCTTCTGAACTCTATTTACATTCATTCTTTGCCCTCCAGCCATGATCATTAGCCTGAACTCCAAACTACAATTTCCTACTACCTTCTTGATACCTTCACTTGGATGACTGGTGGTCATCTCAGGCTAACATATCCAAAACTGAATCCTTGTTTCCCTCACTCACACTTCAACCTGCTTCATCCCTAGTCCTCCCCTATGGAGTAAACAGCACTTCTTTTCTTCCAGCCACAAACCATGACCTCATCCTTGAATCCTCCCCTTTTACATCCCACAAACAAGCCATTATCAAATCCTGTTGACTATATCTAAAAAATGTATCTAATATCTAACCATTTTTTCACCATTCCCACTCCAGTTCAAGCCCCTATCCTCTC
Source organism: Mesoplodon densirostris (assembly GCF_025265405.1). Taxonomy (NCBI): domain Eukaryota; kingdom Metazoa; phylum Chordata; class Mammalia; order Artiodactyla; family Ziphiidae; genus Mesoplodon; species Mesoplodon densirostris. The sequence continues at coordinate 126,915,478 of NC_082662.1, read as the reverse complement.
TAGCCCGTACATACAAGAGTTTTTTAAGTGGTCTCTCATCTTTTATCCTTGCGTCCCCATCCCTAACCAGAATCCACCTAGCAGCCAGAGTGAGCCTTTGAAAATATATGTAAAATCATATTATTCCTCTGCTTAAAACCTTCATTTGGCTTCTTATATCACTCAGAATAAAATCTAAAACCTTTAGCATCACCTGAAAAACAATATGTGATCTGGCCCAGGACTCTGATGTCATCTCCTATCCCTCGACCCTTTGTTCAGTGTTACTTAGCCAGACTGGCCTCTTTGCTGTTCCTTGGATATCTACTGTTTCCCTGGATATCTACTGCCAAGAATATTCCTCACTTTCATATCTACATAACTCTTATACTTAATTCAGGTTTAAATCCAAATGTCACCTTATCAGAGAGCTCTTCCCTGACCCTGATCTAACTCCCCTGCTCTGTCCCTTACACTTCTTTATTTTGTTCACAGCACTTATCATCACCTAACAAATGATATGTGTACTTATTTGTTAGCTGAATCTTCCACCAAAAAACAGTTCTGCATGCCTTCATTATATTTGCTGCTTTACCCACAATACCTAGAACAGTATACAATAAGTACTTTTTGGAATAAATAATTGAAAAATATTCATTGAGCACCACTATTTGTGAGGCATTCTGCTAGGGGTAGGAGATATAGTGGTAATTTGAACACAATTCCAACCCTCCCAGTGTTTACAAACTTACATAAGATAAAGACAAGTTAACATGCAAATAAAGCAACATGTTTAATTCTATGATAGAGACAATATAGGGTGCTATGGAAACACACAGATTGAGTACCTTACCCAAATTGGGAGACATGGAAGTAGGGAAGGCTACCTTGAGGTAGGGAACAAGTATCTAAACTGAGATCTGCTGAATAAGCTGGGGTTAGACAGTGAAGACAATTGATGGGGTTGGTGTGCCCAGTGACCCAGAGACAGAGATGACAGGATACTTTCCAGAACTTGAAAGATGATAAACTGCTGAAACAGAGTTCTGCAGAGAGAAAAGGGATGAGTCTCTTCTGGAGAAATAGAGTCCAGATTATTAAAGACTTCAAAAGTTGTATGAAGAAATTGGACCTTCTTCTAAAGCCTCTAGGGAGTTTTAAAGAGTTTTAGGCAAGAGAGAAGGAGGATATTTGTGTTTTTAAAAGACCATAGTGAAAAGAATATAAGGTCAGAATGATAAATTGGGGATAGATTTTAGAGGACCTTAAAGTTTGAATATTGTACTGAAAGCCATTCAGAAATAAAAAGTTTAAACAGTTTATAAGTATATGAGATATGAAGTTAAAGATCCTCAGCCTTCACTATTTCTATTTCTCAGATAACCCACTATTAACAAGTTCCTGTGAATTTATACAGACTTTTAAAAAAGCAAATTCAAAATATAACAGGTGAAATCAGACAAGATGACAGAGTAGAAAGACCTGAGCTCACCTACTCTCACAAGCACACCAAAATTACAACTATTTACAGAACAACTATTGATTAAAAAAGACCAGAACCTGCCAGAAAAGATCTACAACTAAAGATATTAAGGAGGAACCACAATGAGACAGGTAGGAGGGACGGAGTCACAGTATACTCAAGTCCCATGTCTCTGGGCAGCCCACAAACAGGAGAGTAATTATAATTACAGAGGTTCTCCCCAATGAGTGAGCAGTCTGAACCCCACATTGTGCTCCCTAGCACCAGATGATGACTCCCCAGAACATTTGGGTTTGAAGGCCAGTGGGGCTTACTTTCAGTACTCCTGGAGAGCTGTGGGAAATAGAGACTCAGAGAATGTCACATGCTCCAGGACCCAGAGCAGAAGTTGTAATCTGAAAGGATCCTGGGTCAGACCTACCTGCTGATATTGGAGAGTCTCCTGGAGAGGCAGGAGGAAAATGGAGCTCATGCTGGGGACACAGACACTGCCACAGCCATTTTTGAGAGCTCTTCAACTACATGGACCCTCGTGCTGGCAAGCATCATTTTGGAATTCTCTCTCTAGTTTATTAGCTTCAGGACCCCACCCTGCCCCTGCCCAAGAGCCTGTAGCCACCACGACTGGGATGCCTTGGGCCAAGCAACTAACTAGGTGGGGACACAGCCCTGCCCACCAGCAGACAGGCTGCCTTAAGATCCCCAGAGCCCACAGCCACTCCTGGACACAGCCCTGCCCATCAGAAGGCCCAGGACCTGGACCAACACACCAGAGCTCAAGCACTAAACCTGGAACCCCCAAGGCCTTGTATCCAGAGACCCCAGGATGCAGCTCTACCACCAGTGAGTAGGCCCCAGCCATCAGAAAGCCTGCTCTAGCCTTGGGACCAGTCTCTCCCACCAGTGGGCAGACACTAGCCATAGGACAACCACAACCCACAACCTGGGAACCCAGTGGACCAGCGCCAACTTTGTGACTACGTGGAACCTGAATCTACAATCTGGACCCAACATCCAGCTGCGTCAGGAACTGGACCCACACATCAGCAATCTGAAATCAGCTCTGGGGCCCCTGGGCGCTGCAGCCAGACTTGAGGACACAGTTCTGCTCAATAGTAAGCTGGCACTAGCCCCAAGACCTGGGTTCACCAACCAGTGGACAGGCATCAATCCCAGGATCTCCTGGACCATAACCCCACCCACCAGTGAACAAGCACTAACACCAGGGACACCTGGGGTTCTGCAGCCCACCACCTCATGATCCGGTTCCACCTACCAGTAGCTGGAAGCTCCTTAAAAGGCAGAGCCTGGCAACCAACTGGACTGGGAGGCAACAAAGCCTACCAAGCCACCCACAGTAGTCAACCCACCACAACAGAAAGTCCTATGCAACCCACATAGGGAATGACCCTAGAGTATATAGCTCAGGTGATGACAGGGGAGTGTGCTACTAGGATGCATAGGACATCTCCTACAAAAGGCCACTTTTCCAAGGTCAGGAAACATAACCTACCAGATACAAAGAAATAAAAACAACATGTTAGGCAAAATGAAACAACAGAGGAACATGTTCCAAACAAAAGAACAAGATAAAACCTGAGAAAACTAAGTGAAGTGGAAACAGGAAATCTACCCAAGAAAGAGTTCAGGGTAATGATCATAAAGATGATCAAAGAACTGGGGAGAAGAATGGATGCACAGAAAGAGAACTTAGAGATTTTTTTTACCAGAGTAGGAAAATATAAATAACCAGAGGTGAGGAATACAATAATGAAATGGAAAATACACTAGAAGGAACCAACATTAGACTAAATGATACAGAGGAATGGATCAGCAATCTGGAAGACAGAGTAGTGGAAATCACTGATGTTGAGCAGAAAAAAGAAGGAAAAGTAATGAGGACTGTTTAAGAAACTTCTGGGATAACATCAAGCATACTAACATTTGCATTATAGGGGTCTCAGAAGGAGAAGAGAGAGAAAGGGCCAAGAAGGCATTTGAAGACATAATAGCTGAAAAGTTCCCTAACCTGGGAAAGGAAACAGACATCCAAATCCAGGAAGCACAGAGAGTCCCAAATATGGTCAACTCAAAGAGAACCACAAGACACATTGTAATTAAGATGCCAAAACATAAAAGTAGAGGATATTAAAAACAATAAGGGAAAAGCAACATGTTACATACACAGGAACTCCCATAAGGCTATCAGCTGCCTTTTCAGTAGAACCTCTGTAGGGCAGAAGGGAGTGGCATGATATATTTAAAGTGATAAAAAGGAAAAATCTACAAACAAAAATATTCTACCTGGCAAGGATTTCATTCAGATTTGATGGAGAAGTCAAAATTAATACATACAAGCAAAAGCTAAAAGAGTTCTGTACCACCAAACAAGCTTAAAAAGGAATATTGAAGGGTTATCTCTAAGCAAAAAAGAAAAGACCACAACTAGAAACATGAAAATTATGAAAGGAAAAAGCTCATCAGTAAAGGCAAATATACCAAAAAAGGTAGAAAATCAACCACATACACAGATAGTAGAAAGCTTAAAAGACAAAAATAGTAAAATCATCTATATTCACAATAAGCAGTTATGGGATGCACAAAAAAATTAGATGTAAAATATGATGTCAAAAACAATCATGCAGGGAGGAGAGTACAAATGCAGGTTTGTTAAAATGTGTTTGAAATTCAGAGATCAGCAACTTAAAACAATCATATGTATATATACATTGTTATAAGTAGACCTCATGGTAAACATAAACCAAAAATCTATAACAGATGCACACACAGAAAAGAGAAAGGAATCCAAACATAACACTAAAGATAGCCATCAAATCACAAGAGAACAAAAGACGAAGAAAGGATCAAAAAGTACTACAAAATAACCACAAAACAATTAACAAAATTGCAATAAGAACATACATGTCAATAATTATTTTAAATGTGACTGGACTAAATTCTCCAATCAAAAGACATGGCTGAATGGATACAAAAGCGAGACACATATATATCCTGCCTACAAGGGAGTCAATTCATATCTAAAGACACACACAGACTGAAAGTGAAGAGATGGAAAAAGGTATTCCATGCAAATGAAACAAGAAGAAAGCTGGGATAGCAATACTTATATTGGACAAAATAGACCTTAAGGCAAACACTGTTACAAGAGACAAAAAAGGACATTACATAATGATAAAGAATCAATCCAAGGAGAATATATAACTATTGTAAGAACATATGCACCCAACATAGTGGAACCTAAGCATATAAAGCAACTATTAATACACATAAAAGGAGAGACTGACAGTACCATAATGATAGTGGGGACTTTTAAACCCACTTACATTAAAGGACAGATTTTCCAGATGGAAAATTAGTAAGGAAACATTGGGCTTAAATAACACATTAGATAGAATATATATATAACTTTCCATCCAAAAGCAGCAGAATACACATTCTTTTCAAGTACACATGGAACATTCTTCAAGATAGATCACATGCTAGGCCACAAAAGAAACCTCAGTTTATTTAAGAAAACTGAAATAATACCAAGCATCTTTTCTGACCATAATACTATGAGACTAAAAATCAACTACAAGAAAAAACACAAACACATGGAGTCTAAAAAACATGCTACTAAAGAACCAATGATCACTGAAGAAGTCAAAGAGAAAATCAAACAATACATGCAGACAAGTGAAAACAAAAACACAACAATCCAAAATCTATGGGACACAGCAAAAGCAGTTCTAAGAGGGAAGTTTGTAGTGATACAAGCCTACATCAGGAAACAAGAAGTATCTCAAATAAAAAACCTAACTTTACACCGAAAAGAATTAGAGAAAGAAGGACAAAAAAACCCTCAGAGTTAGTGGAAGGAAACAAATCATAAAGAGCAGAACAGAAATCAATGGAATAGAGATGAAGAAAACAGTAGAAAAGATAAATAAAATTAAAAGCTGGTTCTTTTAAAAGATTTAAAAAATGATAAACAATTAGCCAGACTCATCTAGAAAAAAGGTAAAGAGCTCAAATCATTAAAGTTAGAAATGAAAAAATAGAAGCTACAAACCACACCACAGAAATACAAAGGAGAGAAGCAAGAAGAACTACAATCCTGCAGCCTGTGGAGCAAAAACCACATTCACAGAAAGATAGACAAGATGAAAAGGCAGAAGGCTACGTACCAGATGAAGGAACAATATAAAACCCCAGAAAAACAACTAAATGAAATGGAGATAGGCAAACTTCCAGAAAAAGAATTCAGAATAATGATAGTGAACATGATCCAGGACCTCAGAAAAAGAATGGAGGCAAAGATCGAGAAGATGCAAGAAATGTTCAACAAAGATCTAGAAGAATTAAAGAACAAACAACAAAAAAACAGAGATGAACAATACAATAACTGAAATGAAAACTACACTAGAAGGAATCAATACCAGAATAAGTGAGGGAGAAGAACAGATAAGTGACCTGGAAAACACAATAGTGGAATTCACTGCTGTGGAACAGACTAAAGAAAAAAAAATGAAAAGAAATGAAGACAGCCTAAGAGACCTCTGGGACAACATTAAACACAACAACATTTGCATTATAGGTGTCCCAGAAGGAGAAGAGAGAAAGGACCCGATAAAATATTTGAATAGATTATAGTCAGAAACTTCCCTAAAATGGGAAAGGAAATAACCACCCAAGTCCAGGAAGCACAGAGAGTCCCATACAGGATAAACCCAACGAGAAACATGCTGAGACACATAGTAATCAAATTGGAAAAAATTAAAGACAAAGAAAAATTATTTAAAGAAGCAAGGGATAAAAAACAAGTAACATACAAGGGAACTCCCATAACGTTAACAGCTGATTTCTCAGCAGAAACTCTACAGCCAGAAGGGAGTGGCATGACATATTTATACTGATGAAAGGGAAGAACCTACAACCAAGATTACTCTACCCAGCAAGGATCTCATTCAGATTTGATGGAGAAATCAAAAGCTTTACAGACAAGCAAAAGCTATGAGAATTCAACTCCACAAAAGCTATGAGAATTCAACTCCACAAAACCAGCTCTACAACAAATGCAGAAGGAAATTCTCTAAGTGGGAAACACAAGAGAAGAAAAGGACCTACAAAAACAAACCCAAAACTATTAAGAAAATGATAATAGGAACATACATATCAATAATTACCTTAAACATGAATGGATTAAATGCTCCAAACAAAAGACACAGGCTTGCTGAATGGATACAAAAACAAGACCCATATATATGCTGTCCACAAGAGACCCACTTCAGACCTAGGGACACATACAGACGGAAAGTGAGGGAATGGAAACAGATATTCCATGCAAATGGAAATCAAAACAAAGCTGGAGTAGCAATACTCATATTAGATAAAATAGACTTTAAAAAAGAATCTTACAAGAGACAAGGGGAACACTACATAATGATCAAGGGATCAATCCAAGAAGAAGATATAACAATTATAAATATATATGCACCCAACATAGGAGCACCTCAATACATAAGGCAACTGCTAACAGCTATAAAAGAGGAAATCAACAATAACACAGTAATAGTGGGGGACTTTAACACCTCACTTACACCAATGGACAGATCATGCAAAGAGAAAATTAATAAGGAAACACAAGCTTTAAGGACACAATAGACCAGATAGATTTAATTGATATTTATAGGACATTCCATCCAAAAACCGCAGATTACACTCTCTTCTCAAGTGCACAAGGAACATCCTCCAGGATAGATCACCTCTTGGGTCACAAATCAAGCCTCAGTAAATTTAACAAAATTGAAATCATATCAAGCATATTTTCTGACAACACGCTATGAGATTAGAAATCAATTACAGGGATAAAAACGTATAAAACACAAACACATGGAGGCTAAACAATACATTCTTAAATAACCAAGAGATCACTGAAGAAATCAAGGAGGCAATCAAGAAATACCTAGAGAAAAATGACAATGAAAACACGATGATCCAAAACCTATGGGATGCAGCAAAAACAGTTCAAACAGGGAAGTTTATAGCTATACAAGCCTACCTCAAGAAACAAAAAAAATCTCAAATAAACTCTCTATCCTTACACCTGAAGGAACTAGAGAAAGAAGAACAAATAAAAACCAAAGTTAACAGAAGGAAAGAAATCATAAAGGTCAAAGCAGACATAAATGAAATAGGAAGGAAGAAAACAATAGCAAAGACCAATAAAACTAAAAGCTGGTTCTTTGAGAAGATAAAATTGATAAACCATTAGCCAGACCCATCAAGAAAAAGAGGGAGAGGACTCAAATCAATAAAATTGCACATGAAAAAGGAGAAGTTACAACAGACACCGCAGAAATACAAAGCATCCCAAGAGACTACTACAAGCAACTCTATGCCAATAAAACTGACAACCTGGAAGAAATGGACAAATTCTTAGAAAGGTATGACCTTCCAAAACTGAACCAGGAAGAAAGAGAAAATATGAACAGACCAATCAAAAGTAATGAAATTGAAACTGTGATTAAAAATCTTCAAACAAGAAAAGTCCAGGACCAGATGTCTTCACAGGTGAATTCTATCAAACATTTAGAGAAGAGCTAACACCCATCCTTCTCAAACTCTTCCAAAAAATTGCAGAGGAAGGAACACTCCAAACTCATTCTATGAGGCAACTGTCATCCTGATACCAAAACCAGACAAAGCTACTACAAAAAAAGAAAATTACAAACCAATATCACTGATGAATATAGATGCAAAAATCCTCAACAAAATATTAGCAAACAGAATCCAACAACACACTAACAGGATCATACACCATGATCAGTTGGGATTTATCCCAGGGATGCAAGGATTCTACAATATTTGCAAATCAATCAATGTGATACACCTTAATAACAAATTGAAGAATAAAAACCATATGATCATCTCAATAGATGCAGAAAAAGCTTTTGACAAAATTCAACACCCATTTATGATAAAAACTCTCCAGAGGGCCTCCCTGGTGGCGCAGTGGTTAAGAGTCCGCCTGCCGATGCAGGGGATACGGGTTCGTGCCCCGGTCTGGGAGGATCCCATATGCCGCGGAGCGGCTGGGCCCGTGAGCCATGGCCGCTGAGCCTGCGCGTCCGGAGCCTGCGCGTCTGGAGCCTGTGCTCCGCGACGGGGGAGGCCACAACAGTGAGAGGCCCGCATACAGCAAAAAGAAAAAAAAAAAAAAACTCTCCAGAAAGTGGGAATAGAGGGAACCTACCTCAACATAATAAAGGCCATATATGACAAACCCACAGCAAACATCATTCTCAATGGTGAAAAACTGAAAGCATTTCCTCTAAAATCAGGAACAAGACAAGGATGTCCACTCTCACCACTATTATTCAACATAGTTTTGGAAGTCCTTACCACAGCAATCAGAGAAGAAGAAGAAATAAAAGGAATACAAACTGGAAAAGAAGAAGTAAAACTGTCACTGTCTGCGGATGACATGATACTATACATGGACAATCCTAAAGATGCCACCAGAAAATTACTAGAGCTAATCAATGAATTTGGTAAAGTTGCAGGATACAAAATTAATGCACAGAAATCTCTTGCATTCCTCTCCAATAATCATGAAAAATGTGAAAGAGAAATTAAGGAAACACTCCCATTTACCATTGCAACAAAAAAAATAAAATACCCAGGAATAAACCTACCTAGGGAGAAAAAAGACCTGTATGCAGAAAACTATAGGACACTGATGAAAGCAATTAAAGATGATACCAACAGGTGGAGAGATATACCATGTTCTTGGATTGGAAGAATCAATATTGTGAAAATGTCTATACACCCAAAGCAATCTACAGATTCAATGCAATCCCTATCAGATTACCAATGGCATTTTTTAGAGAACTAGAACAAAAAATCTTAAAATTTGTATGGAGACACAAAAGACCCCAAATAGCCAAAGCGGTCTTGAGGGAAAAACATGGAGCTGGAGGAATCAGACTCCCTGACTTAAGAATATACTACAAAGCGACAGTAGTCAAGGCAATATGGTACTGGCACAAAAACAGAAATATAGATCAATGGAACAGGATAAAAATCCCAGACAGAAACCCATGCACCTATGGTCAACTAACCTATGACAAAGGAGGCAAGGATATACAATGGAGAAAAGACAGTCTCTTCAGTAAGTGGTGCTGGGAAAACTGGACAGCTACATGTAAAAGAATGAAATTAGAACACTCCCTAACACCATATACAAAAATAAACTCAAAATGGATTAGAGACCTAAATGTAAGACCGGACACTATAAAACTCTTAGAGGAAAACCTAGGAAGAACATTGTTTGACATAAATTACAGCAAGATCTTTTTTGATCCACCTCCTAGAATAATGGAAATAAAAACAGAAATAAACAAATGGGATCTAATGAAACTTAAAAGCTTCTGCACAGCAAAGGAAACCATAAACAAAATGAAAAGACAACCCCACAGAATGGGAGAAAATATTTGCAAACAAAGTGACTGACAAGGAATTAATCTCCAAAATATATGAAGAGTGTATGCAGCTCAATATCAAAAAAAATACCCCATCATAAAATGGGCATAAGATCTAAAAGACATTCCTCCAAAGAAGACATATATATGGTGAAAAAGCACATGAAAAATGCTCAACATTGCTAATTACTAGAGAAATGCAAATCAAAACGACAATGAGGTATCACCACACACAGTCAGAATGCCCATCATCAAAAACTCTACAAACAGTAAAATCTGGAGAGGGTGTGGAGAACAGGGAACCCTCCTACACTGCTTGTGGGAATGTAAATTGGTACAACCACTATGGAGAACAGTATGAGGTTCCTTAAAAAACTAAAAATAGAATTACCATATGATCCAGCAATCCCACTCTTGGGCATATGTCCAGAGAAAACCATAATTTGAGAAAGATACCTGAACCCCAATATTCATTGCAGCACTATTTACAATAGGCAAGACCTGGAAACAATGTAAGTGTCCATCAACAGAGGAATGGACAAAGAAGATGTGGTACATACATATAATGGAATATTACTCAGCCATAAAAAATGAAATAATTCCATTTGCAGCAAAATGGATGAACTTAGAGATTATCATACTAAGTGAAGTAAGTCAGAGAAAGACAAATATCATATGATATCACTTTTATATGGAATCTTAAAAAATAATACAAATGAACTTATTTACAAAACAGAAACAGACTCACAAACTTTGAAAACAAACTTATGGTTATCAAAGGGAAGAGGTGATGGGAGGGATAAATTAGGAGTTTAGGATTAACATATACACACTACTATATATAAAATAAATAGTCAATAAGGACCTTCTGTATAGCACATGGAACTCTACTCAATATTCTATAATAAACTCTATGGGAAAAGAATCTGAAAAAGAATGGAAGTATGTATATGTATAACTAAATCAATTTGCTGCACACCTGAAACTAACACAATATTGTAAATCAACTATACTCCAATAAAAAATAAAAATTAAAGAAACCACTGTGGAGAATATGCATATATATACATATGTATATAGGTACTTGTACACTTGTACAAGTATTCCTGTAACATAGATTATTAGATATAGAATTCTTGAATCAGAGTTCTGAATATTTAAAAAGTTGATAAATCCTTAAAATTGTCAGTCTAAACTCACCCAAAAGTATTTGAAAAATGTATATTTTTATAAAATCTGTTTACTATTTACCCATAGTGTGGAAGAAAAATGTGTAATTCTCATTTTATTGCACACTTTATAATTAGATGTTTTATCTAGTTTTGTATGTTCATTGGTCATATTTTCTCTGGATTGTCAATTCATACTGTTTAGATATTTTGCACTGGATTGCTTATTTTCTTATTGATATGTTTTTTACTTATAATGTATATTATCCATTTGTCTTTGACACGTATTGCAAATATTTTCTGTTGTGTGTAATTTCTTGGTGCCTTTTTGCAGGGACTTTGACATTTAAAATTTCAGTTTTTATGTAGTCAAATTTGTTAGTACTTTTATTTGTCAATTCTTCTGTAATGTCATAATATGAAAGGTCTTTCCAATTATAAAGATATTATCACATATTTTCTTTTTATAATTTAGCATTATAATTTTTATGTTTCAATCTTTAATTCATCTAGAATTATATTTGGTATAAGGAATCTAATTTTATTTTTTATTTCTGTTTTTCCTGTGAAACCTCGTGTTGCCTTCAAATCAGTCTTCTGTTAAACACCGCTTACCCTACAGATTTGAAATGCCAATTTTATTATGCACTTATTCCTCATGTTAACTGAGTTCAGTTTCTGGGCTATCCCCTTCCCTCATCTATCTCCACAAGATCTATATTGTTTTGATTACTGTAGCTTTAATCACTAACACACTATATAATTTACTTATCTTATGTTTATTGGCTGTCTTCCCTAAAGGAATAGAAGCTACAACTGAAAATTATCTTTCAGTTCTTTTACTAATATGTCCCTCCCAAGTTTCTAGAACAGTGTGTAGCTATAGTGGGCATTCAATAAATATTGATATTTATTGAATAGATGATTGAATATTTGCAATATCAGGTCTTCCCAACCAGGAATGTTATATCTCTTCATTAATTTTATTTTCTCTAATTGGTCTATTAAAGTCTTTCATCTCTTCTTCAGTCAATTTTTGAAGTTTCTTTATTCCTAGGAAAGCATTCATTTTTTTCTAGATTTTCTAATTTATTGGCAAAAGCTTCCCATTTTAATGTTTAAATTTCTTACATATCTGTAATCATATTCTCTTGTTTATTTTTAATATTGTTTATGTCCCAATCCTTGCTAGTTTGGCTTGCAAGATATCATTTTTTTAAAGAATTTTTTGTTTTTGTTTTCCTTTGCTTTGAAAAGAACTCTTTGATTTATCACATCTACTTTCTTTTTTATTTAATTCCTTAATTTCTGCTTTTGTCATTAATGATTCTTCACTTCTGCTTTTTGTTTGTAATGTTGGTATTCTGTTGCCTGCTTCCTGAGTTAAATAATTAGTTCATTTATTTTCAGTTTTTGTTGTTTTCTAAGCATTTAAAACGATGAAAAGCATAATGCTATGAATTTTTCTCTACATGGCTTTAGCTATGTCCCACAGACTTTTATATATAGTGTTCTTATTCTCATTATTTAAAAAAATAATTCCTAATTTTCATCTTAACTTCGTATTTAATCCAAAATTCATTTAATAATGTTGTTAATGAGCAATGTGATAGGAAAATGGTAGTATGTTGACACTGCTATCTTATTACAGTATTCTGATCCTAAAAATAATAGGTGTTTCTGATTTAAGAGCTTGATTAGAATATAATTTATGGCAAGTTGTGAAAATGTCACTTAATTATTCATATGCCAAATGTGAGATGCAAATGCACAAAGAGGTCTGAACCTCCCTAACTCTTTGAATTCACCTTCCTCCTTTCATCCAGTCCTTTCTAAGTGTTGTTTTTGAAAATTAAAGAAAGTATACTCCTAAGGGCTGTATGCAAAAGTGTCGTATCTGGAAAGGAAGTTATGAAACCAACTAGTCCAATTGTTCATTTTATACCTGTGGTTATAGAACCAAAGAGGTTAAGAGACTTATTGTCTATGAACCTCTACGACTTAGGCATAATACTCTATTAAGGGGAGAAAGTTAATCATTTTGTATAAAGTGAACCTGAAGAGGTGCTGTCTCCCTCCCACTACCATTTCTTCATCCCAATTGCATTAGCCTACTATGGCTGCCATAGGAAAATACCACAGACTAAGTGGCTTAAACAATAGAAATTTACTTTCTCACAATTCTGGCGGCTAGAAGTCCAAGATCAAGGTGTCATCAAGGTTGGTTTCTGACAGACTCTCTTGCTCGCTTGAAGACAGTGGCCGCCTTCTCATTTTGTCCTCACATAGCCTTTTCTCTTTGTACGTGCAGAGAGAGAAAGAGCTCTCTGGTGTATCTTCCTCCCCTGATAAAGACATCAGTCATATTGGATTAGGGCCCCATCCTTCTGACCTCATTTAGCCTTAATTACCTCCTTAAAGACTCTACCTCCAAATACAGTCACAATGAGAGTTAGGGCTTCAACATATGCATTTTGAGGGAACATAATTCAGTCCATAATACAATGCTTCCTAATAATACCATTCCTGTCATGCTCATCCTCATTATTATTTAATGCACTAATTCCAGCTCTTTCTTCTATGTTAATAATGTGATTATAAAAGTGATAGAGTGAATGTGAGGAGAAAGGTATGCAGAAAAAAATTAAAAACGCTCTGCTACGAAGTGGGAGAGAAGCTCTCAAACATCTTGTAATGTTATGGGTTTGTGCCTGAACACTCTAATTTTCTCAAAGTATGTAAATAATCACTATGAAAGAAATTATTTTGGTTAATAGTGCACTTAAATAAAACAGCATAGATTTATGTCAACATAGAATAACACAAACTTTTCTCTCTTTTTTTCCAGATTATTATGGAAATATTGTGGTAAAAATGGAAAATAATGTAATGTTTCATTTCAAGATTAATATTAAAGATGCAGTAAAGCTGCATTTATGGACAAATAGCACAACAAAATCATTAATTTCCTTGAATACATCTGGTAAAATGTATCTCATACATGTTTCTGAAAATGGCACAATACATCCACAGGAATATCCCTTAAAACTGGAAGCACAAAGTATAGCTTTCAAAACAAAAGAAAAATGCCCCTACGTGGCATTTCATAATGATATTTTTCGTGTTTTTTATCTTTTGGACAAAGGACAAAACCTGTCAGTGTGGGCTCAAATAGTCTATCCAAAAAATATTGGTCTGTATATTATTGTGGAATCATATGGCCCAAAAATATTGGAAGAGAAAAATCAGATTCACTATGAAATTTCCTCAAGATACTGCTCTAAAACCATGGTAAGTTAATATTTTAAAATTCTTTCATTTGATTTTAATAAATGTAAAATTATTAACACTTAAAAGAATGGATTTCCCTCCAAATTTAGCTTTGAAAATGTTGAGAAATATGTAAGTTTTTAATGAATAATGATATGGTAAGTCATTAATTCCTGAGCAACAATTTTTACTTGCAATATCCAGGGCCTCTTTGCCACTTAAAAACACATTCCTGTAGAACTCTTTGTCAATTGTATTGTTCACTTCCTTTTCTTATATAGTGCATGACTGCTCTGTAGAATTCTATCTGCTATCTATTACACTATAACACCATCCCTAAACTTAATGGCTTCAAACAACAAGTTCTGTGGATCAACAATTTGGGTTATGAGTAGACGGGCAGTTCTGCTGGTTTCATCTGGGTTTATTCATGAGGCTGTGGTCATCTGGTGGCTTGCCTGGGACAGGATAATGTAAGATGGCTTCATTCACATGTCAAATGTTTGGTGCACGCACTGGCTTGTTAGTATAAGGGGCCTCAGCTGGAGCACTTGTCGCTGCTCCATGTGTCCTCTATCCTCCAGGCTAGACCTGGCTTCTTCACATGGCAATCTCAGGGCAGTGTTCCAAGATGGTGAAGGCAGAAGCCACAGGCCTTTCAAGGCCTAAGTTTGGCTACATTCTATTCGTCAAATCAATTCACAAGGCCAGCCCAGATTAATATGATAGGGAAATAGACTCCACTTCTTAATAGAACGGCAAACTTACACTGTAAATGGACCTACATACGGGAATGGGAGGAATTACTGCAGCCGTCTTTGTAAATAATCTACCACAAGAGACATAAATATACTGTGTATATTATTTTGTGTACTACTTTCCTAGGTAATATTATAGCATAAGCATTTTTTTTTATGCTGTATGCGGGCCTCTCACTGTTGTGGCCTCCCCCGCTGCAAAGCACAGGCTCCAGACGTGCAGGCTCAGCGGCCATGGCTCACGGGCCCAGCCACTCCACGGCATGTGGGATCCTCCCGGACTGGAGCATGAACCCGTGTCCCCTGCATCGGCAGGTGGACTCTCAACCACTGTGCCACCAGGGAAGCCCCATAAGCATTTTTACATGTTACTGTAATTTCTTCCCAAATATTGTATATTCTATTCCCCACTCTCCCTTTCTAGGCTCAGCTTTCTTAAGCATATACAATAGTGGGCCTCTTAATTGATACAGTGGAATGGAAGTGTTCATTTAATTCCAAAGTAAGTTAAAGTGAAGAATCATTTAAAAAAGGAAAGTGCTATATGTGAAACATTTTACTTTAACTTAAATAGATGAATGTACATTCATTAGTCAATCTTTTAATATAGGACCACAGACTTTGCTTTGTAATTAGTCCACTGGAATTCTTCATCTCCTTTCTTGCATAGTCTTATTCATAAGACATCATCTCTTAGTTCTCATTTCAGTTTCTTTAAAATAGCGGGGGCAGGGGGTACTTAAAGACATTGGCAAAACAACCAAAGTTCTAGATTTTTATAATTTTTTCCCCAGCCTTTTAGTGTTATCTTGCTCATACCTAGCTCAGCAATTTCTTCTATGACTTGCTTTATCAAAACTTTCCAGGCTTCCCTGGTGGTGCAGTTGTTGCGAGTCTGCCTGCTGATGCAGGGGACACGGGTTCATGCCCCAGTCCGGGAAGATTCCACATGCCATGGAGCGGCTGGGCCCATGAGCCATGGCCGCTGAGCCTGCTCGTCTGGAGCCTGTGCTCTGCAATTGGAGAGGCCACAACAGTGAGAGGCCTATGTACCATTAAAAAAAAAAAAAAAAAACTTTCCAAAGCAGTTCCAAACGTAGTTTTCAGGGAAAGAGTAACTCTATTTTTACACTGGTATTTAACCAGTCCATAATATTTAGTGTAATTCCACAATTACAATAATAATGCAATCTGGCATAAACAGGTTTTGAAACAAATAAAGCTGTTTTAGATTTATATACAATTACATGGATAGACCTTAAAACATAGTCTTGAATGAAAAATAGTGTTGAATAAGAAACTGAAACCTACCAAATGTTACTATGTAACATTTATTAAAATTACAAACAACTACACACAAATCACAAGCAAAAAAGAGTATTGTTCATTTTATAAGAATACAAAGATAAAAAATGAAGAATACAAAGATAGCCAAGGACATATAACAAACAAGTAAAGCATAATGCTTGCTTGATATATGTTATGGGTGCCTATTATGAGGGAAGGGAATGGGGGAAGAAGATACAGGGGAAAAGTAAAATACAATAAACAAGACTGGATTGAGCATGTTTCAAGAAACAAGGAGTATATTTAACTCACTTTTCTGAAGCTGAGGTACTCCCTCATTCCAGAACAAAAACAAAGGTTTACACTTTTCTTCAGCACAGTGCAACTTTCTTTGATTATCTAGCTCCAATATCTGCATACACTCTCATAGGTTTCCTTTCCAAGAATTGCATATATAATGTGTATTTGTCCACTTGCAATTCAACCCTTCAAAATACTAGTTACCAATCAAAATATACAAAGGACTATGAAACATTAATATTTTCATGTTTTAGCATATTTTTATTTCTGTTAATATATTCTTCAGCTCCGTTTGGTTCTTGTTTATATTTTCTAACTCTTTATTAAACTTCTCACTTTGTTCATCCATTCTTCTCCTGAGTTCATTGAGCATCTTTGTGATCATTACCTTGAACTGTTTATTGGGTAGATTGCTTACCTCTGACTTCACTTAGTTTTTCTTCTTGGGTTTTATCCTGTTCCTTCATTTGAAACATATTCCTTAGTCACATAATTTTGCCTAATTCTCTGTGTTTATATGTATGTATTAAGTACATTGGTTACATTTCCCAATCTTGGAGAAGTGGCCTTATGTAAGAGATGTCCTATGGGGACCAGCAGTACACTTCCACCTGGTCACCCGAGCTGTATGATCTATGGTTGCCACTGTGTGGGCTGAGTGGGCCCTTTTGTTGTGGCGGGGCTGCCTATGAGTATACTGGTAGGTGGGGGCTGGACCCCACCTGGTTGGCTGCCAGGTCCTTCTTCCCACTGAGGCTGCTTGTGGACAGGGCCAGGTCCTGACATAGTTGTCTGTACTGTCCAGGGAGTCCCAAGGCTGATGCCATCCTGCTGGTGGTGGGGCTGGGTCCCATGATGGCTGGCTGGGAGGGGGGCTGCTGTGGATGGTGCCATCCACTGGTGGCTGGTAAGCCCCCAGAATAGGCTACAGGGGGGACTCCAGAAGAGCACTTGCCAGTACCAATGTCCTTGTGGTAGAACCAGCTCCCCAAAATGGCTGCCACCAGAGTCTATGTTCCCAGAGGGAGTCCCAGTTGCCTCCTGCCCCTCCAGGAGTCTCTTCAAGTCCAGCAAATGGGTCTGACCCTAGTTCCTTTTATTTTATTTTATTTTATTTTTTTTTATTTTTTTATTTTTTTTTGCTGTACGCGGGCCTCTCACTGTTGTGGCCTCCCCCGTTGCGGAGCACAGGCTCCGGACGCGCAGGCTCAGCGGCCATGGCTCACGGGCCCAGCCGCTCCGCGGCATATGGGATCCTCCCAGACCGGGGCATGAACCCGTATCCCCTGCATCAGCAGGCGGACTCTCAACCACTTGCGCCACCAGGGAGGCCCTAGTTCCTTTTAAATTACTGCCTCTGTGTTAGGACTAGGAATGTGTGAGATTTTGTGCATGCCCTTTAAGAACAGAGTCACAATCCCTGCTGGCCTTCAAATCCAGCCATTCTGGGAACTCTTCTTCCTGGTGCAGAACCCTCTGCTGGGGAGCCCAATGTAGGGGCACACCCCCCTCCTTGGGGAGAACCTCTGCAATTGTGATTATCTTACATTTTTTGGTTGCTGACCCAGGGATGTGGGTCTTTACTATACTGAATCTCCATTCTTCTTACCCCTCTCATTGTGGTTCCTTCTTTGGTTGTGGAAAATCTTTTCTGCCAGTCTTCAGGTCATTATCATCAATAGTTGCTCTGTAAGTAGTTGTAATTTTGGTGTGCCTATGAAAGGATGTGAGCTTAGGGTCTTTCTACTCCACCGTCTTGTCCACTCTCCCAAATTTGCATTTTTTAATAAACTATTGGCTCTATCATTTACTAGCCGATGACAATGAGCAAGTTTTTAAATCTTTGATGTTGATGATGATGATGCTAGTATTTACTTTATTTATGAGGATTAAATGAGTTAATATATGTAAAGGGCTTAGAAGAGCACCTGACACATAATAAGCACTATATATGTATGTGTTACTACTACAACTATCACCACTTCTGCTGTTTCTACTACTACTACCACCACCACAATATTTCATCATTTCCAAGGCACAGTTTTCTAGGTTTTTTTTTTAACATTTAACATCGTTGAAATTGAGATGAGTATTACATATGATAGCATCTTAGATTTGATTAACTATAGTGGTATTAGAATGTTATAATTATTGGCCACTATGGTGCTAAGCTTCATAAGTAATCAGTCATTTTTGAAGAAAAAACTGAGTATAACACCCATACACAAAAGTGGATAACTAATATTTTAAAGTTTTTAATGCTATTAGCTGGTTTCATAATGATATTTATACCAAAAGTTAGTTTTGAAATTTTGAGAATTATTTCTGAATATCTTAATTGACCTAAATACATTTTTAATATTGAGGTATAATTGATATGTAACATTTTATTGGTTTCAGTTGTACAAGATAATGATTCAATATTTGTATATTTTATAAAATGATCACCACATTAAGTCTAGTTAAGATCCATCATTACACATAATTACAAATTTTTTGTGATGAGAATTTTAAGATCTACTATTTTAGCAACTTTCAAATTGCAATATTATTCACTATAGTTACCATGCTGTACACTATATTCTCATGACATTTATTTTTTAACTGCAAATTTGTACCTGTAACCACCTTTATCCATTTCACCCATCCCCCACTCCTGGCAATGATCAATCTGTTCTCTGTATCTATGAAGTCATGGGGGTATTGGTTTTGGTTTTGAGTCCACATATAAATGAGATCATATGATATTTGTCATTCACTGTCTGACTTATTTCACTTAGCATAATGCCCTTTAGGTCCATCAGTGTTGTCACAAATGGAAGGATTTCCTTCTCTTTTATAGCTGAAAAATATTCCATTGTATATATACTTACCACATCTTCTTTATCTATTTATCCATCGATGGATACTTAGGTTGCTTCCATGTCTCTGCTATTATAAACAATGCTGCAGTGAACATGGAGGTGCATATATTTTTTCAAATTAGTGTTTTTGCTTCCTTTGGATAAATACCCAGAAGTGGAATTGTTGGATCTTATGGTAGTTCTATTTTTAATGTTTTGAGGAAGCTGCATACTGTTTTCCATAGTAGCCGCCCCAGTTTACATTTCCACCAATAATTCATGGTTCCCTTTTCTCCAAATGCTCATTACAAGATAACACTTCTTATCTCTTATCCTTTTGATAATAGTCATTTAACAGGTGTGAGGTGAGATCTAATTGTGGTTTTGATTTGCATTCCTGTGATGTGGTACCTGTTTTCATGTATCTGTTGGCCATATGTATGTCTCCAACGGAAAAATGTTTATTCAGATCCTCTGCACATTTTTAAATCAGATTTTTTGTTTTCTTGCTCTTGAGTTGTTGGAGTTCCTTATATATTTTGGATATTAACCTCTTATTAGATGTATGGTTTGTAACTATTTTCTCCCAATCACTAGGTTTTCTTTTCATTTTGTTGATAGTTTTCTTTGTGGTGCAGAGCTTTTTAGTTTGATGCAGTTCCTCTTGTTTATTTTTACTTTTGTTGCCTTTGCTTTTGGTATCAAATCCAAAAACTTTTGCCATGACCAATTCCAAGGGGCTTACTATCTATGTTTTCTTCTAGGAGTTTCAGGGTATCAGATTTCACATTCAAGTCTATAATCTCATTTTAAGTTGATTTTTGTATATGGTGTGAGATAGAGGTTCAGTTTCATTCTTTTGCAGGTGGCTATTCATTTTTCCCAACACGATTTGCTGAAGAAACTATCCTTTCCTCATTGTATATTCTTGGCTTCTTTGTAATAGATTCATCAACTACATATGCATGGATTTTACTTCTGGATTTTCTATTCTGTGCCACTAATCAATTGGTCTGTTTTTATGCCTATGCTATACTGTTTTGATTACCACAGCTTTGTAATGGAGTTTGACTCCAGCTTTGTTCCTCTTTCTCAAGACCATTTTGACTATTCAGGATCTTCTCTGGTTCCATACAAACTTTAGGATTGTTTATTCTATTGCTGTGAAAAATGCCATTGGAATTTTAATAGGGATTGCATTAAATCTGTATATAGCTTGGGTAGTATGGACATTTTAACAATATTAATTCTTCCAATCCATGAACATGTAGAATCTTTCCATTTATTTGTGTCTTCAATTTCTTTCTTCAATATTGTATAGTTTAAAGTGTATGGGTCTTTCACCTCCTGAGTTAAATTTATTCCTATGTATTTTATTATTTTGGGTGCAACTGTAAATGGAATTGTTTTCTTAATTTCTCTTTCTGGCAGTTCCTTATTAGTGCATAGAAATGCAACAGATTTTTATATATTGATCTTGTATCCTGCACCTTTACTGATTTGTTTTTTTGGTGGAGTCTTTAGGGTTTTTTACATATAATATCATGTCATCTGTAAGTAGTGACAGTTTTACTTCTTCCTTTTTAATTTGGATGCCTTTTATTTCTTTTTCTTGCCTAATTGTTCTGGCTAGAACTTGAATAAAAGTGGTGACTGTCGACATTATTGTCTTGGTCCTTATCTTAGAGGAAAACTTCCAGCTTTTCACCATTGAGTATGTTGTTAGGTATAGGGTTGTCATATATGGCCTTTATTATGTTGAGGTATTTTCCTCTCTACACACTTTGTTGAGAGTTTTTATCATAAATGGATGTTGAATCTTGTCAAATGCTTTTCTGCATCTATTGAGATGATCATATTATATTTATCCTTCATTTTGTTAATGTGCTATATCACATTGATTGATTTGTGCATGTTGAACTATCTGTGCATCCCTGGAATAAATTCCACTTGATCATGATGTATAATCCTTTTAATGTATTGTTGAATTTATCTTCCCAAATTATGTTGAGAATTTTTGCATCTATGTTCATCAGGAATATTGGCCTGTAATATCCTTTTCTGGTGGCATCTTTGTCTGGCTTTGGTATTAGGGTAATGCCAGCATTGTAAAATTAGTTTGGAAATGTTCCCTCTTCTATATTTTTTGAAGAATTTGAGAAGGATTGACATTAATTTTTCCTTAAATATTGGTATAATTCACTAGTGAAGCCATTCTGGTCATGGACTTAAGTTTTTCTGGAGGTTTTTGATTACTGATTCAGTCTCCTCACTAGTAATTTGTCTGTTCAGATTTTCTACTTCTCAATGATTCAGTCTTGTAGGTTGCATGTTTCTAGGAATTTATCCATTTCTTCTAAGTTGTCCAATTTGTTGGCATATAATTTTTCATAGTAGACTCTTATGATCATTTTTATGTCTGTAGTATCAATTGTAATGTCTTCTCTTTCATGTCTGTTTTTATTTATTTGAGTCCTCTCTTTTTTTTGTCAGTGAGTCTAGCTAAAGGTTTGTAAATATTATTTATATTTTTTTTAAAAAAGCTCTTAGTTTCACTGATCTTTTCCATTGTTTTTTCAGTCTCTAATTATTTATTTCTGCTCTGATTTTTGGTATTTCCTTCCTTCTACTGACTTTGGGCTTTGTTTATTCTTCTTTTTCTAGTTCTTCAAGTTGTAAAATTAGATTTTTTTGTTAATATTTCTTATTTGTTGATGTAAGCCATTTATCCTTATGAGCTTCCCTCTTAGAACTGCTTTCGCTGCATCCCATAAATTTTGGTATGTTGGGTTTCCATTTTCATTTGTCTCAAAGTATTTTTTGATTTCTTCTTTGACCCATTGTTTGTTCAACAGAATGTTTAATATCTAAATATTTGTGAATTTTCCAGTTTTCTTCTTATAATTGCTTTCTAGCTTCATACCACATGGTCAGAAAAGATGTTTAATATGATTTCAATCTTCTTAAATTTATTAGGACTTGTTTTGTGGCCTAACATATAATACATCCTAGAGAATATTTCATGTGCACTTGAGAGGAATATATATTCTGTTACTTTTGGATGGAATGTTCTGGATATATCTGTTAAGTCATTAGGTATAATGTGTTGTTTAAGGCCAATGTTTCTTTATTGATTTTCTGTCTGGATGATCTATTGATGAAAGTAGGGAATTAAAGTCCCCTACTATTATTGTATTGCTGTCTATTTCTCATTTTAGCTCTGTTAATATTTGCTTTATATATGCAGGTGCTCCTATGTTGGGTGCATATATGTTATATCATGTTGGATTGACCCCTTTATCATTATATAATGACCTTCTTTGTCTATATTATAGTTTTTGTTTTAAAGTATATTTTGTCTGATAACTATAGCTACCTCAGTTTTCTTTTGACTTCCATTTACATAAAATATTTTTCCATCCCTTCAATTTCAATCTGTGTGTAATTTTACACCTGAAGTGAATCTCTTGTAGACAGCATACAGAAGGGTTGTTTTCTTTTATCCATTTAGCCACTCTATGTCTTTTAATTAGAGAATTTAATCCACTTACATTTAAATTAGTTATTGATAGGTATGTACTTATTGCCATTTTTTTATTGTTTCTGGCTGTTTTGTAGTTCTTCTGTGTTCCTTTTGTCTTCTCTGATCTCTTCATTTCTGGTTTAATGACTTTTTAGTGGTTTGCTTTGATTCATTTTTTTTATCTTACCTGTATCTCCTATAAGTTTTTCCTTTATGGTTACCATGTGGCTTACATATAAAACATATTACTTATATTTATAATAGTCTATTTTAAGTTGATAACAACTTAAATTTGATCATAGTCTAAAGCTCTACATTTTTATTTCCCCTCCCATGTTTTACATTTTGATGTCACAATTTACATCTTTTTATCATGTGTATCTATGAACAAATTATTGTAGTTATTTTTACTATTTTGCCTTTAACTTTCATACTAGCTTTATAAGTGATTAACTCACCATGTCCACATATTAGATTATTCTGAATTTAACTATATATTTACCTTTACCACTTGGGTTTATACTTTCATGTTTCCTGTTACTAACAGCACCCTCTCGTTTCTACTTAAGAATTGCCTTTAATATTTCTTGTAAGGTGGGTTTAGTGTTGTTGAACTCCTTTAGCTTGTGCTTGTCTGGAAAACACTTTTTCTCTCTTTCAATTCTGAAGGACAGTTTTTTACTTTGAGCACTTTGAATATATCATACCATTCCCTTCTGTCCTGCAAAGTTATTACTGAAAAATCTGCTGATAGTCTCATGTGGTTCCCTTTGTACAACAAGATGTTTTTAAGACTTTCTCCTTGTCTTTAACTTTTGATATTTAATTACAATGTGTCTTGGTGTGGGTCTTTTGGAGTTTATCTTATTTGGAACTCTCTGAGCTTCCTGGATCTGGGTGTCTGTTTCCTTTCCCAGGTTAAGAAAGTTTTTGTTTGTTTGTTTGTTTATTTAGTTAGTTAGTTAGTTATTTTTGGCTGTTTTGGGTCTTTGTTTCTGTGCGAGGGCTTTCTCTAGTTGCAGCGAGTCGGGGCCACTCTTCATCGCGGTGTGCAGGCCTCTCATTATCACGGCCTCTCTTGTTGCGGAGCACAGGCTCCAGATGTGCAGACTCAGTAGTTGTGGCTCACGGGCCCAGTTGCTCTGTGGCATGTGGGATCCTCCCACACCAGGGCTCGAACCTGTGTCCCCTGCATTAGCAGGCAGATTCTCAACCACTGCACCACCAGGGAAGCCCAAGAAAGTTTTTTTTGTCATTATTTCTTCAAACAATTTTTCTGCCCCTTTCTCACTCTTTTCCTTCTGTGACTCCTATAATGCAAATGTTGGTCCACATGATGTTCCATAAGTCCCTTAAGCTATCTTCACTTTGCTTTTTCCTGCTCTGTTTTTGATGAGTTCCACTGCCCTGTCTTTGAGTTCACTCATTCTTTCTTCCACTTCATCTATTCTGATGTTGAACTCCTCTATTGTATGTATCAGTTCAGTTAATGTATTCTTCAGCTCTGTGACTTCTATTTAATACTTTCTTATATTTTCTATCTCTTTGCTGAAATTCTCACTTTGTTCATCCATTCGTCTTCTGACTTCAGTGAGCATCACTGCAACCGTTATTTTGAATTCTTTATCAGGTAAATTACTTACCACTATTTTATTAAGACCTTTTTTTATGTGATGTTATTTCATTCTTTCATTTAGAATATATTTCTGTTTCTTCATTTTCCTTAATCCTCTTCATTGGTTTCTATGCAGTAAATAAGACAGCTACTTCTACTAGTCTTGAAGGGGTCATTTTGTGTAGGAGATGAAACTTATCATTCAACACTGCCTGAGCTCTTGGTTGTCTCTCCAGAATTTGTGATTGTCCAAGCCACCTACGTTATTCTTAGTGGCTCCCAGCATTTTAGGGTGTGCTAAGATCTGTCAGTCTCTCAAAGTGTGGAGAGTATCTCAGCACACAGATGCAAGTTGATTGGAAGCCAGACACTAAGGGAACAGCTTTTAAACTATGCAAATGTACCTCTTTCAGGGAGTTGGTATTTCTGTCTGCTGCCTCACTGCTGAGCCTTAGGCTAGTAAGAAACATTTGAGAAATGTTTCTTTGTTTGCTACCATCCCTTTGAACCTGTAAGAACAAGCCCCATTGGTCACCAGAGCCAGACTATTGAGGGATGTGTTCTCTGGGTGACCAACACAAAAACTGGGGCACCAGATGTGTATAACAGCTACCTTCTCTGAGATACTGACAACTTGGAGTGGGGCAAAGGAAGAGTGCAATGATGGTGCGCCTGCCAGCCTCCCCAGTCTCTGGAGAGAATTATAGTCAGCACCTAGATGTGTGTTTAATTAGAAGCCTGCCCCTCAGGCCACATCTATAAAAGTAAGCTAACAAGTCTCTTTCACAGAAAGACTTGGGGTGCATTTCAGTCTACCATCTCTGTGCTATTCTCTGGAAGGAACAGCCAGTTAAGAACTATTTATCACTTTTTAACAATCCTATAAGACCTGCAAACATGAACCCTGCTGGCCACCAGAGCCAGGTAATCCAGGGGCATTCCCCAGTCAGCAACCACTAAAAAGCACCAGATGTGTGTACAAGCAGCTTTTTGGGAGACACCAGCAACCTGGAGCAAGGCAGAGGGAGACTACAAAGATAACACTTCCCCTATGCCCCTATGAGGTCTCTGAAGAGAATTATAGTCAGCCCTTAGATATAGTTTTAATTAGAAGCCTGCCTCTCAGGACATAGCTATGAAGATAAGCTAATAGTCCTCTTTTACAGAAAGACTGTGCCTACTATGTCTTGGAGGTGCAGCCAGCTAAGACCTCCTCTTTCATCTATTACAGTCCTACAGGTCCAGTGAGTGCAAGCCCCACTGGCCACCAGAGCCAGTCAATCAAGAGGCAACCCATGGAAGGCAGCCACAAAAACCAGGGTGCAAGATAAGTGTAGAAGCTTTTTTCTGGGAGATACCAGCAACTAGAGTGAGGCAGAGGGAGAGCACAAACATGGAGCCCATCAGCCTCTGTCTTTGGAGTATTTCAGTAGGCCATACCCTAGATGTCTGTTAAATTAGATACCTGCCCCTCAGGCCAATGCTTTATTTTTCTTTCTTTTTAAATAATCAGTGTTTATTTTATTTTATTTTTAAATAGTCAAAGTTTACTTTATATTATTTTGGCTGTGCCACGTGGCTTTTTGTATATCAGTTCCCCAGCCCAGGCCACAGCAGTGAAAGCACCAAATCCTAACCACTAGACCACCAGGGAACTCCCAGGCCGATGCTTTAAGATAAGCAATTAAGCCTCTCTCACAGAAAGTCTGGGCACTTTTCAGCTGGCTTCTTTACACTGGGCCTTGGGATCCATGAGTCCTCACATGAGAGCCTTTAAGAACTGTTTCTCAGTTTGCTATAGCCTTGTGGATCAAATGGACACAAGCCCCACTGGCTTTTGAAGCCATATGTTTTGGGGCTCAGTTTTATATTGCAGGTCTTAAAAGTTGGGGTGACAGATGTGGGGTTCAAGCTGTTTACTCCTCAGGGAGAAGTGTGGGGTTTTGAACTCTCTCCCTCCGGATCGTGGGTTACTGTCCTGGGGCTGGGGTTTGTGGCAAGACTGTGACTCAGTCTCTCCTACCTGTTTCAGTGTGGGTTTTTTTCTTGTTCACCTGATGTGTAGGAGTTGCTCAGCTAGTTTTAGGGCTTCTTTCAGAGGAAATTATTTTGTACGTAGCTGTAAATTCAGTGTTGTCCATGGGAGGAGGTGATTTCAGGATCCTCCTGTGTTATCATCATGAACCAGAACCTGCCTATTCATTTTTTTAATGGTGACTGATAATGAGTAGAAAATTTTAATTTTGATAAAGTTTTTCATTTATGGTTATTGTTTTTTGTGTTCTAAGATACTTTGCTTATCCCTAAGTCACAAAAAATATTCTTCTATGATGCCTTCTCAAAACTTTATGGTCTTAGCATTTATGTTGAAGTCCATGATCGATCTCAAATTAATTTTTGTGTATGGTGACTTTTGATCAAGGAAACAACAAAGTTATTTTCCATTTGAATATCTAGGTACTTCAGTATTCTTGAAAAGCTTTTTTTTCCCTATCGTATTACTTAGCATCTTTATTGAAAATCAAATATTCATACAAGTGTAGGCCTATTTCTGGGTGCTGTATTCTGTTCCATTGATCTATTTGTCAATCCTATGGTAGTATCACACTATCTTAATTACTGGCAAACTTAAATTTTGTATCTAATTTTCAGTGAGGTCAACTCTGTGGTTACAATAAGTAAGAGATACTTTTAGGAATACCATAAAACCTTGTTTCTATAATAATAAATTGAGCTTGTAGTGTAAGGATCTAACCTTTCTTTCTGGAAATGATCTAGGACACTCAGAAGCAGCCATCATTTTAGCCATCTTCACTGTCATTAATGGTTAAATTCAGTGGCTACTTCATCACCTAAGGCATTTGCCTTAGTAAATACTTTATCACAATCAACAACAGGTGATAATTTGATTATTTGTAATGTTTCTGCATACCATGAAATAATAGAATCCCTTTCCCATTGGCAAAGAGATTAATACTCTGTTCAAGGCCAAGGACACAATGAAGTCAATCCCAGGATTCCATCTTTGTGTGTTGGTTTCTTGATACTACTTCCATACCAAGAACCATATCAGTAAGCCACCGGCCAGGAAAACAGAAATCAAACCAATTGTCTTAGCAGAGGTAAATCAATATAGGGAATTAGTAGAACTGGATATATGAGAGAAATGAAAAGAAAAAAAGGAACACTGAGATTACACAGAGCTAGTAACTACAAGAAGTGACTGTTCCACCTCTAGGGCTATAATAGAGGGAACAGAGGGAAGAAATTTGGGTTATTACAAACTAGAAAGTTAGGAGAAGTGTTCCACAGACCTAGAACCCACACCTTGAAGAAGAGGGTACTGCTCGCCTGGTATGTCATCTCAGAAGCTCCAAGGAAGGGACTCCAAAGATCTGGGACCCAGATCTCTGAGAAGGGGGCAGTATGATTGGTGCTGGTGCTGCTGAAACTCTAGTCTCTGAAACAGGCGCCAGCCAGCTAGTGCTTGTACCTCAAAAGGGGGTCATGAGCGAAGCTTGTTCTGGGAGTGTGTTTCACACTTCTCAGTTCCTTTACCAACTGCTACTGCCAGGATGAAGAGTTGCCAGGTTGACACTGACAGGAATAATGAGAAAAACAAGAAGTAGCATATTTTCTTCTATCCTTATCTTCTAGATGCTCTCCAGTACCCCGTATTTGCAATATCTAAAAGAGAGCCAACTAACAAGGAAAAAATGTGATTTGCAGAATCTCAAACCCTGCACCAAAAAGCTGCGAATAGAATAGTGGGTTTCGGGCTTCCCTGGTGGTGCAGTGGTTGAGAGTCCGCCTGCCGATGCAGGGGACACGGGTTCGTGCCCTGGTCCGGGAAGATCCCACATGCCTCGGAGCGGCTGGGCCCGTGAGCCATGGCCGTTGAGCCTGCACGTCCGGAGCCTGTACTCCGCAACGGGAGAGGCCACAACAGTGAGAGGTCCGCGTATCGCAAAAAAAAAAAAAAAAAAAAAAAATAGTGGGTTTGAAGCCAGAAGACAATAGTTTAATAACCAGCACATAGAGTATGTATATGGTGAACTTTAACAGTTAAAACAATTTACACCCCCAACACTGTTTGAAAGATCCTGCTGCTCCACATCATTGTAGTTATGGGCTGAATGTTTGTGTCCCCCCAAATTCATATGTTGAAGCCCTAACTTCCAAAGTGATGGTATTTGGAGATGGGGACTTTGAAAGATAATTAGGGTTAGATGAGTTGTGAAGGTGGGCCCTAGTCTAATGGGATTAGTGTCATTACAAGAAGAGGCACCAGAGAGCTTGTCTCTTTCTCTCCCTGCATGCACAAAGGAGGTCATGTCAGCATACAGCAAGATGGCAGTCACCTGTAAACCAAGAGAAGAGACCTCAGAATGAGATCTATCTGCTGGCACCTTGATCTTAGACTTTCCAGTTTCCAAAACTATGAGAAAACAACCTTCTGTTGTCTAAGCCACCCAGTCTGTGGTATTTTGATATGACAACCCTAGCAGACTAATATACTTTCCAATAACTTGTATAGTCAAACTTTAATTTTTGCCTGATGAATGTGTGTGTATTATATATTTTTTTGCTGTTCTCGTCTTATTAATGAGGTTGAATAATTTTTCATATATTTATTGGCTTTTTGATTCCCATTTCTGTGAAATTCCAATTTTTGTCACTTTTTCTATTAGGTTGTGTGCCTTTTTCTCATTGAATTTTTTTTCATTCTCTCAAATTTTCTTTTTAAAGAGCTTTATTGATGTGATTGGTATACAATAAATTGCACACATTGAAAGTGTACAATTTGACATATGTATATACCCATGAAATAATAGCCAAGATCAAACTAATGTACATGTCCATCACCCCCCAAAATTTCCTCATGCTCCTTAGTAATCCATTCCTCCTTCTATTCCCCATTGCTAGGCAACCACTGATCTGATTGCTATCAGTATAGGTTAGTTTACTTTTTCTAGAATTTTACATAAATGGAACCATACAATGTGTTTTCTGCCTTCTTTCAGTATAATCATTTTGTAGTTTATCTATTACATTGTGGTCATTAATAGTTTGCTCCCTTTTGTTGTTGAGTAATATTCCATGATATGGATACACCACAATTTGTCTAACCACACTTGTTTATGAACATTTGGATTGATTCCAGTTTAGGGATATTACAAGTAAAATGGCTATGAACACTTGTGTACAACTCTGAGTTGTGTTGACCTATGCTTTCATTTATCCTGGGTAAATGCATAGGAACAGACTGGCTGGATCATAAGTAGACATATGTTTAATTTTTTACAAACTGCTAATTTGTATTCCAAATTTTTTGTACCATTTTACATTGCCACCAGTAGTTTTTTTTTAAGCAGTATCAGTCTTTTTTTAAATTATTATTATTTATTAATTTATTTTTGTCTGTGTTGGGTCTCCACTGCTGTGTACCACCCTCTCTAGTTGCAGTGAGCGGGGGCTACTCCTTGCCGTGGTGTGCGGGCTCCAGGCATGCGGACCTCAGTAGCTGCGGCACACAGGCCCAGCAGCTCTGGCTCGCAGGCTCTAGAGTGCAGGCTCAGCAGCTGTGACGCACGGGCCCAGCCGCTCCACCGCATGTGGGATCCTCCCGGACCAGGGCCTGAAGCCGCGTCCCCCACACTGGCAGGCAGACTCCCAACCACTGCGCCACCAGGGAAGCCCCGCCACCAGTAGTGTTACTTGCTTCACACATTTATGCTAACAGTTGGTGTGATCTGTGTTTTGGTTTTGTTGTTGTTATTGTTTTGTTTTGGATTTTTTAGTTTTAGCTATTTTAGTTAATATGTAGTGATATCTCATTGTGGTTTTAATTAACATTTCCCTGATGCTTTCTAATAACTAATGATACTGAGCACTGTTTCAAGTGCTTATTTGCTATTTGTAGATCTTCTCTGGTGAAGTGTCTGTTCAACTTGTAAGCCCAACTTTAAGGGGTTGTCTTCTTATAATTAAGTAGTAAGAGTTTTTTATAAACTCTAGATATAAATTCATTGTTAGATACGTGTTTTGCAAATATTTTCTCCCAGTCTGTGGCTTGTGTTTTCATTTTCATAACAATGTCTTTTGAAAATGTGTTTTATTTATTTTGATGAAGTCCAATTTATTGCTCTTCTCTTTTATAGTTTTACTTTGGGTTGTAATTAAGAAATCTTTCCAAACTCAAGGTCACTAAGCTTTCCTCATTTTATAGTTGTAACTCTTACTTTAAGGTCTATGATCTACTTCAAATTAATGTTTGCATGCACTGTGAGGTAAAGATCAAGATACTTTTCTTTTTTTAATCCGAAGCCATCTCTTCCAACAGCGTTTGTTGAAAAGACTATCCTTCCCCCATTGAATTGCCTTGGCACGTTTGTAAAAAATCAACTGGCCATATATGTAGGAATCTATTTCTGAATTCTGTTCCATTAACTTATATGTGTATCTTGATGTCAAAACACAATGTCTTGATTACTGTACCTTTATAATTCTTGAAATCAGGTTGTGTAAGTACTCCAAATGTATTCTTCTTTTTAGTGTACAAGTTTGTCCATTTTTGGTCAGATTATCCCTAAATATTTCATATTTTTAAAGTATTTCATATTTTGGTGCTATTATAAATGGTATCATTCTGATTGTTCATTGCTAGTATATAGTAATATAATTTATTTTATGCATCAATGATGTATCCCACAGCTTTGCTAAACTTGGTTATTATTTCAAGCAGCTTTTCTTGTAAATTCCCTAGTTTCTATGTAGGTGATCATGTCATGTGTGTACACATACAGTTTTCCCTTCCAATATATGTGACTTTCTTTTCCTTTCTTTTTTGCACCATTTTGAGCCTCCAGTGCAGTGGTGATTAGAAGAAATGAGAGTGGAGATATTTGCCTTGTTCTCAATCAAGAAAGAAATTATTCAGTCTTTCACAATTAAGTATGATGTTACCTCGAGGGTTTTAATATATGCCCTTTACTAAGATGATGAATGTCCCCTTTATTCCTAGTTTGCTGAGTTTCTGTCATTTATAGATATTGAATTCCATAAAATTCTTTTTCAGCATCTGTTGAAATGATCATGTTTTTTAATCTGTTAATATGGTGAATTCCAATAATTTATTTTCACTGCTAGAATAATCCCACTTGGTCATAATGTTTTATTCTCATATCACGTTGGATTCAATTTGAATTCAATTGAATTCAATTCAATATTGTTAAGAAGTTTTGCTTCATGAGGGTTATTAGTTCATGACAGTTATTAGTCTATAGTTTTCCTGTAATGTCTTTTTCTGGTTATGGTATCAACAGTGCTGACCTCTTAAGATGTTTTGGGGAGAGGTCCTCCTCTATTTTATAGAAAAATTGATGTATAAACTGTATTATTTCTTCTTTAATGTTTGGTAGAATTCACCAGTGAAGACCTCTTGACCTGGTGTTTTTTGTATGTTTTTAATTACAACTTCAATCTTTTAAACTGATATAGGGATATTTGGGTTATCTGCTTATTCTTGAGCTAATTTTAGTAGTTTTTAACTTTCAAGGAATTGTCCATTTCATCTATCTTGTTAAATTTATAGGCACAAGGTATTCATAATATCTCCTTATTATCCTTTTAGTGTCTGTAGAATTTGTAGTGATATCCACTTTCTTATTCTTGATATTGGTAATTTGTTTCTTCTCTCCTTTTTACCCAGTCAGCCTGGCTGGAGCTTAACAACTGTATTGATTTTCTCAAAGAATCAGCTTTTGGTTTTATTGATTTCTGTAATGATTTTCTATTTTTGATTTTATTGATAAAATTATTTTTTTAATCTTGCAGCACCACTCTTTGAGTTTCTTTTTTTTTTTTTTTTTGGTATTTATTTATTTATTTATTTATTTGGTTGCACTGGGTCTTAGTTGTGGCAGGCAGGCTCCTTAGTTGTGACATGCGAACTCTTAGTTTCAGCATGCACATGGAAGCTAGTTCCCTGACCAGGGATTGAAGGTGGGCCCCTTGCATTGGGAGAGTGGAGTCTTATCCACTGTACCAAAAGGGAAGTCCCCAAATTATTAATTTTTTATTATTTCCTTTCTGCCACTTACTTTGGGTTTAATTTGTTTCTCATGTGGACTTTAATGCTATAAATTTTTCTCTAATAACTACTTTAGTTAGAGGAGTGACATCAGCATCATAGTGGCATGAGGCACTCTCTTTGTCTCTCCCCTTCAATTTACAACCAGTAAAAATGCATAACTCAACAAAGGTGCCTCTGTCCAACACACCAGGACACACGTGTACATCTAAATGTGGGTGGGCTGGAACACATAGAGGAGGTGGACTGGAGGAAGAGCAGAGGCTATACCAGTAATCCCAGCCTCCAGCTGCAGTGGCTGAGTCTGTTGGTTGCAGAGGGGAGGTGGCACACATGACTCCGACCTTCTTGCCACAGTGGTGCCCACTGCCACAGGGAAATGCCACAGGGAAATGGCCAGCAGCAGCAGCATGGCTTGTGACCCTGTCTCTCCAGCTATAGAGGTACCTGCCATTCGAGCCTTCCACCACCCACAGAGGCAGTGCCCCAAAACCCAACAACTCCAGATGTGGCAGAGGTGCCCATGACTGTGGCTACCTCCCTCTCTTCCCCCTCCCCTCACAGCAGCAGTTCCTACAACTTAGGCAACTCCAGACTTAATGGAGGTCGCACCAACGCAGTGCTCCAGGTGGCAACACCAGCAACAGCAGCAAGACCAGCAGCAACAGCAAGGCACCAGTGACCCTGGAGGCACAAGCAGTGACAACTAGGGCATAGGGTGACACCTCCAGGAGAGGCAGAGGTGGGTGGAAAATGCCGATTCTTAAACATAGCCAGAGGCAGCTCACATTAGAAAAGCCAAAAACTTGTGCAATAGCACCACTTACCAAAAAACAAAAGAAAGGTCGTAATTACCAATCTATCAATCTATCGAATTGTCAAAATCAAGTTAAAAAAAAAGCTCTACCTAAAGAAGAGAGGTGTTTGGTGTTCACTACTTCAAATTCTCAGGCAGAGAAAAAACTCATCAAGCACCATGAAAAACAATGGGAAAAAACCATGTATAATTAATAAAATACTGCTCAGCCATGAAAAAAGGAGAAATGTTGCCATTTAGGACAATATGAATGGAGCTTGAGGATATTATGCGAAATGAATCAGATAGAGAAAGACAAATACCATGTGATTTCACTTACATGTGGAATATATATATTTAAAAACCTAAAATAAACAACCAAACCAAACTAAACATAGATACAGAGAACAGATTAGAGTTACCAGAGAGGAAGATGTGTAAGGGGAGGGCAGAATGGGTAAAGGTGGTCAACTGTATGCTGGCAGATAGAAACTAAACTTTTGGTGGTGAACATGCTGTAGTGTATACAGAAGTCTATTTTTCATAATGTATACATGAAACATATAATGTTATAAACCAATGTTACCACAACTAAAAAAAGAAAAAGAACTGCTTTATCTGTATACCCAAATTTTGATATTTTGTAGTTTCATTGTCATTCAGTTCAAAATACTTTCTCGTTTTCTTTGTGATTTCTTCTTTGACCTATGGGTTATATAGAAGGACAGTGATTTTCCAGATAGCTCTCTGTTACTGATTTCTAAATAAATACAATTATAGTAAGAAAAGATATTTTGTATTTGAATCCCTTTAAATGTATAGAGAATTGTTTTATAGCTATAAATATGGTCTATTTTGGTAAGTGTTTCATGTGTACTTTAAAACATGATGCCTTTTACTCTGGAGATAATTTTTGCTCTGAAATCTACTTTGTGTGATATTAATATAGCCATTCCAGCCTACTTTAGATTAACGTTAGCACAACATATCTTTTTTTTCCATCCTTTTAGTATGGAAAATCATTTGTGTCTTTCAATTTTTTTAAGTTGGATCTTGTTTATCTATTCTGAATATTTTTGCCTTTTTATTGGGTACATTCAACGTGATTATTTTTTTGGTATTGTTGGGTTTAAATCTACCATTTAACTATTTGTTTTCTATTTGTCTCTTCTGTTTTTAATTTTTTTCCCACTTTCTCTGCCTTCTTTTTGATTATTTTTATATGATTCCATTTTGCATCTTTGTTGGCTTTTTTAGTTATTCCTTATTCATTTTGGTTTTTTATTGGATGCTTTAGGGTTTATTGTACACATCTGTAACTTATCTCAGTTTGCCCTCAATATTGTATCATTTCATTTATAGTATAATAACCTTATAGCAATATACTTCTATATTCCCTCACATATATCACATCTGTACTATTGTTGCCATACTTTTACTTCTACATACTTTATAAACCTTACAATGAATTGCTATTATTGTTGCTTTAAATAGTCAATTATCTTTTAAAAGAGAATTAAATAATAAAAAGGCATTTTATATTTATACACATATTTATCATTTCCAATGCTGTTCATTTTTTGTGAAGATCCAGATTTTCATCTGGTATCATTTTCAATCTGATTGTCAATTTTTACTTTATATATTTGAAAACATATTATTAGATGCATTCAAGTTTTTAAATTCTCTTCTTGATGAATTGAAACTAAACATTATGAAATGACGATCTTTCTCTGTAGTAATACTTTTGCTTTCAAGTCTACTTTGTTTCATATTTAATATAGCCATATCAGGTTTTCTTTTACTTAATATTTCCATACAATTTCTACCCTTTTAATTTCAATCTTTCTATTGCCTTATGTTTTAGCTATGTTTCCTATAAGCACCATATATTTGAGTTTTTAAATTTTTGTTACTGTTGTCTAGTCTGAAAATCTTTGTCCTTTAATTGGAACATTTAGTCTATTTACACTTATTGCAATTAATAATATGTTTGAGGTTTTGCCTTCCATCTTGCTTTGTACTTTTATTTTCCCATTCTTTCTATGTTTTTTCCTCTAGTTTCTTGCCTTTTTAGGTTTAGTTGCATACATTTTATCATTCCATTTTACCCCTTCCACTGGTTCAACAGTTATACATTCTGTTTGTATTTCTAGTCAGTTTTCCTTTGAAATTATAACCTGAATGTTTAATTTATACAAGACTAAATTTAAGTAAATAATTTATTCTTTCCCCAGCTCACATGTAATTGAATTCATAGATTCACTATTAGGCAGTGTTATTACTATTTTATACAGCAATGTGCATTTACCCTATCTTTATCTTTTTTCCTTTCCTTTTTTTTTTTTTTTTTTTTGTGGTATGTGGGCCTCTCACTGTTGTGGCCTCTCCTGTTGTGGAGCACAGGTTCCGGACGTGCAGGCTCAGCAGCCATGGATCACGGGCCCAGCCGCTCCGTGGCATGTGGGATGCTCCCAGACTGGGGCATGAACCCATGCCTCCTGCATCGGCAGGTGGACTCTCAACCACTGTGCCACCAGGGAAGCCCCTTTTTTCCTTTTTATCATAAGTGCTTGCATCTTGTATTCCTTTCCTTCTGCTTTAGGTACATTCCTTAACATTTCTTTTAGTGAGAGGCTACTGGTGATTATATATTCAATTTTTGTTCATCTGAAAACATCTATATTTAAGTTTTGTTCTTGAAAAATATTTTCTACAGATATAGAAAACTAGTTTGGTGATGATTTTATTAAACAGCATTAAAAATATTATTCTATTGGTTTTTGGCTTGCATTGTTGCCATTGCAATTTTAACACCTATCCCTCTGGCTGCTTTTAAGATTTTATCCTTTGCTTTCTTCACTTTCACTATGAGGTGTCTAAATGCAGGTTTCTTTACTTCTTTCTTTGTTTGGGATTTCTTGGGCCTCATACATATCTAAATCACTGTCTTCATCAGGTATCTTGCAAATATTGTCTATGCCTCTTCTCTATCTTCTCTTCTTCTGTAACACTGATTAATCATATGTTAAACTTTCTCAATCTATTCCCCATGAGTTTTTTTTTAACATCTTTATTGGAGTATAATTGCTTTGCAATGGTGAATTAGTTTCTGCTGTATAACAAAGTGAATCAGCTATACATATACATATATCCCCATATCTCCTCCCTCTTGTGTCTCTATCCCACCCTCCCTATCCCACCCCCTAGGTGGACACAAAACACCAAGTTGATCTCCCTGGGCTTTGTGGCTGCTTCCCACTAGCTATCGATTTTACATTTGGTAGTGTACATATGTCCATGCCACTCTCTCACTTCATCCCAGTTTACCCTTCCCCCTCCCTGTGTCAAGTCCATTCTCTACATCTGCATCTTTATTCCTGTCCTGCCCCTATGTTCTTCAGAAACATTTTTTTAGATTCCATATATAGGTGTCAGTATAAGGTATTTGTTTTTCTCTTTCTGACTTACTTCATTCTGTACGATAGGCTCTAGGTCCATCCACCTCACAACAAATAACTCAATTTCAGTTCTTTGTATGGCTGAGTAATATTCCATTGTATATATGTGCCACATCTTCTTTATCCATTCATCTGTCGATGGACACTTAGGCTGCTTCCATGTCCTGGCTACAAATAGAGCTGCAATGAAGACAGTCGTACATGACTCTTTTTGTTTTGGGTTTTTTTTGTTGTTGTTGTTTTTTTAAACATTTTTATTGGAGAATAATTGCTTTACAATGGTGTGTTAGTTTCTGCTTTATAACAAAGTGAATCAGTTATACATATACATATATCCCCATATCTCTTCCCTCTTGCATCTCCCTCCCTCCCACCCTCCCTATCCCACCCTTCTAGCTGGTCACAAAGCACTGAGCGGATCTCCCTATGCTATGCGACTGCTTCCCACTAGCTATCTATTTTACACTTGGCAGTGTATATATGTCCATATATACACTACCACTCTCTCACTTTGTCCCAGCTTACCCTTCCCCCTCCCCATGTCGTCACATCCATTCTCTAGTAGGTCTGCATCTTTATTCCCACATGACTCTTTTTAAATTATGTTTTTCTCAGGGTATATGCCTAGTAATGGGATTGCTGGGTCATATGGTAGTTCTATTTAAGGAACCTCTGTACTGTTTCTCCATAGTGGCTGTATCAATTTATATTCCCACCAGCAGTGCAAGAGTGTTCCCTTTTCTCCACACCCTCTCCAGCATTTATTGTTTGTAGATGTTTTGATGATGGCCATTCTGACTGGTGTGAGGTGATACCTCATTGTAGATCTGATTTGCATTTCTTTAATGATTAGTGATGTTGAGCATCCTTTCATGTGTTTGTTGACAATTTGTATATCTTCTTTGGAGAAATGTCTATTTAGACCTTCGGTCCAATTTTGGATGTGGTTATTTGTTTTTTTGACATTGAGCTGCATGAGCTGCTTGTATATTTCGGAGATTAATATTTTGTCAGTTGCTTCATTTGCAAATATGTTCTCCCATTCTGAGGGTTGTCTTTTCATCTTGTTTATGGTTTCCTTTGCTGTGCAAAAGCTTGTACGTTTCATTAGGTCCCACTTGTTTATTTTTGTTTTTATTTCCATTTCTCTAGGAGGTGGGTCAGACAGGATCTTGCTGTGATTTATGTCATAAAGTGTTCTGCCTATGTTTTCCTCTAAGAGTTTTATAGTGTCTGGCCTTACATTTAGGTCTTTAACCCATTTTGAGTTTATTTTTGTGTATGGTGTTAGGGAGTGTTCTAATTTCATTCTTTTACATGTAGCTGTCCAGTTTTCCCAGCACCACTTATTGAAGAGACTGCCTTTCTCCATTGTATATCCTTGCCTCCTTTGTCATAGATCAGTTGACTATAGGTGCGTGGGCTTACCTCTGGGGTTTCTATCCTGTTCCATTGATCTATAGTTCTGTTTTTGTGCCAGTACCATACTGTCTTGATTACTGTAGCTTTGTAGTATAGTCTGAAGTCAGGGAGCCTGATTCCTCCAGCTCCATATTTCTTTCTGAAGATTGCTTTGGCTGTTCGGGATCTTTTGTGTTTCCATACAAATTGTGATATTTTTTGTTCTAGTTCTGTGAAAAATGCCATTGCTAATTTGATGGGGATTACACTGAACCTATAGATTGATTTGGGTAGTATAGTCATTTTCACAATGTTGATTCTTCCAATCCAAGAACATGGTATATCTCTCCATCTGTTTGTATCATCTTTAATTTCTTTCATCAGTGTCTTATAGTTTTCTGCATACAGGTCTTTTGTCTCCTTAGGTATATTTATTTCTAGGTATTTTATTCTTTTTGTTTCAATGGTAAATGGGGGTGCTTCCTTAATTTCTCTTTCAGGTTTTTCATCATTACTGTATAGGAATGCAAGAGATTTCTGTGCATTAATTTTGTATCCTGCTACTTTACCAAATTCATTGATTAGCTCTAGTAGTTTTCTGGTAGCATCTTTAGGATTCTCTATGTATAGTATCATGTCATCTGCAAACAGTGACAGTTTTACTTCTTCTTTTCCGATTTGTATTCCTTTTATTTCTTTTTCTTCTCTGATTGCTGTGGCTAAAATTTCCAAAACTATGTTGAATAAAAGTGGTGACAGGGGACAACCCTGTCTTGTTCCTGATCTTAGTGGAAATGGTTTCAGTTTTTCACCATTGAGGACAATGTTGGCTGTGAGTTTGTCATATATGGCCTTTATTACATTGAGGTAAGTTTCCTCTATGCCTACTTTCTGGAGGGTTTTTATCATAATTGGGTGTTGAATTTTGTTGAAAGCTTTTTCTGCATCTATTGAGATGATCATATGGTTTTTCTCCTTCAGTTTTTTAATATGGTTTATAACACTGATTGATTTGTGTATATTGAAGAATCCTTGCATTCCTGGGATAAACCCCACTTGATCATGGTGTATGATCCTTTTAATATGCTGTTGGATTCTGTTTGCTAGTATTTTGTTGAGGATTTTTGCATCTATATTCATCAGTGTTATTGGCCTGTAATTTTCTTTTTTGTGTGACTTCTTTGTCTCATTTGGTATCAGGGTGATTGTGGCCTCGTAGAATGAGTTTGGGAGTGTTCCTCCCTCTGCTATATTTTGGAAGAGTTTGAGAAGGTTAGGTGTTAGCTCTTCTCTAAACGTTTGATAGAATTCGCCTGTGAAGCCATCTGGTCATGAGCTTTTGTTTGTTGGAAGATTTTTAATCACAGTTTCAATTTCAGTGCTTGTGATTGTGATCCCCATGAGTTTTTAACTGTCATCTTTATTGTTCATTCATTTCTGTCTCTGGCAAATTTCTTGTAAAGTTATTTTTAAGATTACATATGAAGGAAAACATGGCATACAAGAGAATACAGGTGTAAATTTGATAGTTCCTTTCCTTGAACTTGAAACTAGTTTTATTTTTAATGTGATGACATTCACAGCCTTCAACTTTATCATAAAAGATTGCATATTTTATGTCATACCACTTAGCATCCAACGCACGAGTAAATAAACTTTGTTTTGGAAATGAATCTTTTTACTAAGGAGTTTTAGAGCCACAGAGTCTCTGTTCTCATCACAACAGATTAGCCAATCCTCACAATTTATCTCTCTCTGGAGATATATATATATATATATATATATATATATATATATATATATATACACATATATATACATATATATATATACACACACACATATATACATATATATTATATTTATATTATATATAAAGATCTAGAGATATATAGCATATTTATATATAGAATAGTTATACATATGTTTATGTATATATTTATAGATATAACAAAGAACTACCAAAAAAGTATTTTAGATTTATAGAAATTGTAGCTAGCTACCATGCTTTAAAAATGCGGGGTTTTGGGCTTCCCTGGTGGCACAGTGGTTGAGAGTCTGCCTGCCGATGCAGGGGACATGGGTTCGTGCTCCGGTCCGGGAAGATCCCACATGCCGTGGAGCGGCTGGGCCCGTGAGCCTTGGCCGCTGAGCCTGCGCGTCCAAAGCCTGTGCTCTGCAACGGGAGAGGCCACAACAGTGAGAGGCCCATGTACCACAAAAGAAAAAAAATGTGGGGTTTATAATT
Organism: Mesoplodon densirostris; assembly: GCF_025265405.1. NCBI lineage: Eukaryota > Metazoa > Chordata > Mammalia > Artiodactyla > Ziphiidae > Mesoplodon > Mesoplodon densirostris. Next base: position 126,874,770 of record NC_082662.1, on the reverse strand, counting down.
TTCTGCCTCTATAATCATATATGTTCTATAAGTGGCTTTACCCTGAGGTGATCGCAACCATACAGAATTCTGAAAATTGAGATGAAACATGGCCTGGAGGGAAGAAAATAGCAAGAAATATGCAAAAGGCAAATGGACATTTTAAAAAATTACTCAAAAACAACAGAAAAAAGATTCTGGCAAATAATCCCCCATAGTCTCAAAAATTACAGACAATATGATTTTGTAATGATTTGAAAACATCAAAGAAGAAGTTAAAAGGTCCAGAGACAGGTTATTAGAAAACAGAAGAAAGTGAAAAGTTTGCTATGGTGATATAAATGAAAAATAAAAATAAGAATATTGCAACAACAAAAGTCAAATGAGGAGGGAGAGAGAAGCAGTGTAAGTAAAAGAACTATGATAATATAAAATTAAAAGTAAAATAAGGAAATGTAACAAAGTAAATCTAATACCTACATAATTGGCGTTTCTGAGATAGAAAAGAAAAGAAATTCGAAAAAAACTGTTAAATATATTATTTTTCTTACCTAAAGAAAAATTTAAATCTGTCTTGAAAGTATCCATTGTCCCCATTCCCAATTCTCCTACTTTACATAAACTTTTTTATTTTCTTTTTCAGACAATAACATTTTCTCAGAATGTAAATTATGAGGCAGTAGATGATTATTTCAAGTTGCAGTAAGTAAGACTTTTAAAAGAGCCTACTCAATATTAAATATACTATTCAGGTTACTGATTTATATGTATTCTTTTATTTAAATGACCTCATATCCTTTTAAATATCCAGATTTCAGATTCCTTTAAATGTCTGGAAAGATGTGAAAATAGTATTCTGTATAGAAATGTAAAATACTCCTTTAACTAAATGAAAACATGACCTATCTGATGGTGCTATTCATCCAACTGAAGGTGCAAAAAACACCACACTATTTCTTAATTCAATAATTTTTGATTACTTTTTATCATTCATTCCCATCCCGAAGTCTTTACATACTATCCTTAAGCAAAAACTAGAACTCTAATCCCAAAAAGTCTTTAATTATGAGTAGAGTCAGATAAAACACCATCTCTGAATCTTGGAATAAAGTAGCACCTAAACACTTAATTTCTGGAGGAAGGTAACCAACATGGAATTGTATCTTAAGGCATTAGGTTATCATTATGTCCCAACTCAATATATTTTCTGGAAAGATAGCATTGTTCTTCTAAGGAAAAGTTCATTTTTCTTTAGGCTGCTACTCCACATGAGTTTGAATACCCACTCCATGCCAAGCACTCTAGGTGTTCAAAACACATGGTGAACAAGAAAGATAGAGTACTGCTGTCGTGAGACATATCTCTAGTGAGAGAAGACAAGAAGCAAGTAATCAAGTAAATAAACAAGATGGTCCCAAATAATTATAAGTGCTATTAAGAAAAATAAAGCAGAAAGAAGCAGTAGAGAGTGACCAGGAAGAGTAAGGAAAAATGCTACTTTAGACACAGTAGTCGAGAGAGGCTCAATACATCCCTTCCTCCCTAACTCACCAACTTTTCTCTTGATTCTTCTAATATTGTGGGTTCCTTTGGGTATTTTTGATTTTGTGGATATTTACTCAGAATTCTGTTACTGTACAATATATATCACATTGTCCAGGATACTTTAGGTCAGTCCGAGACTTGAGAAAAAAATACCAAAAGCTTTGAAATCAGCCATGGCAGAAAAAATCTACCTATAAGTAAAATTATGTAGAAGATTGAAGATGCAATATTTACTTTGGTGTCCTTTTCTTACAGATCTGTACTATATCACTGAATATATCAACTCAAAGTTTCCATCAATTTGGGGGAAAAAGCCATAACTGGCATAATTATAAGATGCTTCCTGTTTTCAAAGGTGTTAAAGGAAATAAAAAATGTATCTTAGAGTTGATGAAATATAGTACAGTGATTTAAAAATATAAAAATGTGCTATTTGTATCCTCACTTATTTAGTACATTTTATATATAATATATGATAAATATTAAAATATAATGAATATTGGAAGGAAAAGAACATTTGTTTGTGGTTAGTATGTTTGTGGGGTTTTTTTCTCCCAGTTTTTTCAAAAAGTAAAAACCTTACTAGGGGCAGGGAAGGAATAATACTTTCAAATTTTTTTCTTCTGTAATTTTTGAGCCCTCCTATTTTGCCTGAGCACAAAATTATTCACTTGCATTTCACAATCTACAAAGGCTTTATGTCTGATCTCCCTTTTGCTTCCAGTCAGATCATATTATGCAGCATAATGTGGTTCAGAAAACTAACTTCATAACTTAATATCTATTGTTCCAAAAGCATTATCAATAGGAGGAAAAAATCTGTAGAGGCTAGAGAAGGAACCTATGCAATGGCTACGGCCTTGTAATACTGTCAGGAAGCAGGGCAAGATGTCATCAGCAAAGCCCCATCCTCAGGAGACTGAGGGTGTGAATGAAACAGAGGGCTTGAAATGCTGATAGAAACTCATTTTTATTTCCTTTTGTGCCTATCCAATGCTGGCCAAAATATGGGATACCATGAGATGGGAGTGACTTTAGGATATGACCACAATGCACCTTAGCAGAAACTGCAAACCGTCACCACCACCACCACCAGGCCTCTAGAATTCCTCATGAGTTGGGGGGGGGGCAGTTCAATCACAACATGTTAATGGGACTTTTCATCTGTTCTGCACAAAGGCACACTCATGGCTACCTCCCTTGTGATTCTATAATCACCTGTACATGTTGTTTCTCCTAGATACCAGAACACAGGTCTTCTGCTTGTTCACGTTAGACCTAGTGAACATGCAAAAACGTGTCCAGTCTCCCAAAAGGTAAGCGACATGGGTAGAAGACTGAAATTTTTACTTCAATAATACATGGGTGGTAAAACTAAATAATACATATTAACTCCATTCAATACCACTACCCCTAATATATAGCAACATTTTGTAATGTTTCACTGTAGAGAAACCATAATTTTACTTTGGGAAAAGATTAGATTACTGCCCTCCATGAGTTTACCATCAGAATATAAACACTTACAAAGATGTAAAATTATTAGTTTTTGAACATAAATAAAATTGTGTAGAGGAAAACTGAAATTAATTAGAACAGCTAAAGTTGGATATGGTTTTTCAGAGAAGACTGCCAGTCATATCCATATTTATGCTATGTTTATTTATTTTAAAAATTGGATCATTTCTTCATTCAAAAAATTTTATTGTGTGCCTACCACGTTTCTGTGTTTCAGTCTGTGTGCTAAGTAATGGGAGTTACAAAGATGAAAAGAGTCCCTTCCAAGGGGGAAAACATAAACTAATGTGAAAGAATGTGAGATATACAGTTACCAAATAGCCCAGAGAAAAAAGTAAGCAATTTTAATTGAGAGGGGAAAGGTGAAAAGAAGGTGATGCATAAAATGACTGTTGAAGAGTAAGTAGAAGTTGAGCAGGAAGAGGCATATACAAAAGCACAGCAATGTGATATAGCAGTGGGTGTTCAGGCAATCACCCACCACCACCTCCTTTGAGTCTTTGTTCCACACTGAGGGATGCCTCCTCTTTTTATTCCCTCTCATTCCAACTAATAATCAATAAACATATATTGAGCGCCCACTATATATCAGGCATAGCACAATGGGGAATACCTACATGAAGAATTCAAAGTTAAATGAGACATAGTCCCTGCTCTTCAGGACCCCAGCACCAAGAACCTCTTCCTACCAGGGCACGGTTCCATGAATTTAAATGTATTTATTTGGCTGCACCAGGTTTCAGTTGCAACACACAGGATCTTCATCGCTGCATGCAGGATCTTCGTTGCATGTGGGATCTTTTCAGTTGTGGCATGGGAACTCTTAGTTGCAACATGTGAGATCTAGTTCCCTGACCAGAGACCGAACCCAGGCCCCCTACATTGGGAGCATGTAGTCTTAGCCACTGGACCACCAGAGAAGTCCCAAGGTTCCATGAATTTAAAGGGAGCCTTGAACTGAGGCAGACATGATCCATCCGTGAGCACTGCTGACACACACTGTTTCCTCAGGAAATTGCCTGCAGGTGCATACTGACCACTCCCCCTGTTTACCCACCATGCTGCCTACCCAGCTTAATCTGCTGAGGAGGCAAAAAACAGCAACCTAGCGAGATCCTCCCCCAGCCTTGGTCTGCATTTTCTATCTTCAGCTCCTCGACTGCTCTACCATATTCCATATAAGATGCCTTCCTGAAGCACCGTTGTTTCCTCCATCTTTTTCCTGTCTAATTTATAGATTTGTTAGGGATCCTTATTCACCCTATCCTGCCCAGCCCAGGCATTACAAAAACATGTTAACCTAACCTGAGTTCAAATCCAAGCTCTACCACCTACTGGCTTCAAGAAGCTCCTAAACACTCTGAGTCTCAGCTGCCTTATTTGTAAAAGGGGAAATATAATATCCATCTCACAGTATGTATCTACTTTGTTGAGAGTATTAAATAAGATAATTTATGTAAAATGTCTAGAACGGTACCTGTCACAGAGTAATTATCTAATATTACTGGTTTCTTCCTTGGCACACCCCAAGACATGGACCGTTCAAATCTAGCCACCATCTGTGCCCATTTCAGGTAGTTTGTTTTGACCCACCCACTGAAATAGAATGGAGAGTATGCCATATAGTAGAAGATAATGGAATATGCCATAGCCCTTTAGGCAACAGGAAAATGTGGCCTTGTGGAGGTAGGTCCTCTAGCTAGCCAAGAAAATAAAAACCTGTACACAACTACAAGGTATGCTCTCAATCACAGGAACCCTTCTATGTGCTCCTATCCCCACTGGTAAGCAAGTCATCGGCCTCCTGGATAAATATTATAGACAGAGGGCCCACAGACTTCTTCTCTAGTTGGATGAAGTTAAGCCCTTGTTAAACCTGCTGGACCAAATGGACCATGGACTGAGCCATTTGGACATGAGCCTGCTGTCTTTGTTACTTAGTCTCCATAGTCTGCAGCAGAGCAGCAAATAGAACTGACAGCACCAACAGGGCTGCATCTCAGTTTTTTAACTGTACACCAAGAACCAGAATGCAGTGAGGCCACCCTAGTAAACCAGTCCTCAGAGGGCGTTAGTAATTCCTTCCAAGATGAAGTTTCCCAGGGAGAGATGATTACACTCTGTCTAACATATTGTCTACCAACATTTCTGTGTTGAAGGCCTTTAGAATTCCTGTCTCCGTTCAGTTGTTCTGTCCAGTTCGAAGGAATACACTGTGTCTTATTCTGAGCTAAGGCAGAAACAGTTTTGCCTGTCTCTGTACTTAAGAGAATAATATTAAATAAAGACTACTACATTCATTGTTTTCATTTGGGCTATATGTCAGAATTTCTCTGTTAGGTGTCCTGTCCCAAGGAAAATGTGTCAGCCCTCCAGCAGTGGGTACCCTACAAAACAGTCTTATTCATACTTCCCACATTCTGTACTCATGCTCCTGTCCAAGAGCCACTTGCAGGTCAACTCATGTATTTTAATCTGAGTCATGGTTGTTAATTCTGAGAATAGGAATGATTTTTGTGAACTAAGACCCATAAAAGAAGAGATGTTACAAATAAGATCATCAAGTGATAGTGTGTCCTAACTATGAAAAACTTGAGGACCTCAGCCAACCATGTTCCTTATATGGATAATTTAGTAAAGATAAAGGGCAGACACATGTTTCTAAACACATTTGATGGGAAAAGATTTAATAATGATGGACAGCAAGGACTGAGGGTAGAGTTGTTGAGAGAACAAATCAGGTCCTATGGGTGAGATCAGATAGTTCAAGAAATAAAATCCATGAACTCCTGCTGTGAAGCATGCCTTTCAAATGAAGACTGAAAGCTCTTGGCTTAGCAGGTGCAATTCTTTAAATCCATCAAGCTTGGCTGGACATCATTCTCTAACCCCACCCTCCTGATCCCCAAGGGTGTTTTTAGATTTGCCTTGTGGAAATATGCAACATACAGGACATGTTTAAAACAGAAGGCAAGTATCTAAATCCCAATTAGAAAGCCTGGGGTGGGGGTTGGAGAGGTGGGCAGGGTAGACAATAGTGAGTAAGGTATCCTGGAGCCAGGTAGAAATATAAGTAGCTTATCCCAGTTGAGGAAGAACCAGGACTCTGACTCTAAAAAGAAGTCAAATTCGTGTTCCCATAACATCTTACAGAAAAACCTGGACAAACATTTTGGCCCATTCACTATTACAGAAACCTGCCAGGTGAGTCAGGTGCAAGCTGGAACTACAGAGTTGATAGTCATGGTTGTAGAGGTAGTAGTGATAGATCACATCGAAGTTAGAAAGCAGAGACCCAACCTTTGGGCCTTGTGAGCAGTAAGGGTGAAAGGAAGCAAAGAAAGAAAAAAGTGATCGAAGAAGAAGGAGGAAAACAGCACAGAGCAGTATTTTAAAACGTTATTTCAAATCTAAAATGTAATTGCTTTTAGCTGTAGTAATATTTTAGATCATGTGAATTAGAACCACTAAACTCATCACCTAAATTACTTTACTTTAGGTGTTCCAAATATCTGTTGGCTGTGATGCTAATAAATTCATTGCTGTTAAAGGGCAAGTATATTTGCATTTGACTTGTCTTACTCTTTATGTTTAAAAACGAATGGTGAACTAAATGGTAATTACTAGCGATAATATTAGCCCAATGATTGACATGTCTATATGAAATCCATTCATTACAAGTTGATAATTTGTCCAAACCAGACTTGTTTGGACTTTTTGCCAAGTCAAATATTACATTTGAATCATATTCAAATATTACTTTTGGATCAGACAGACTTAACCTCTATCTCCATTACCAGCATTTTTCTCTACCTTCCCTTTTCACAAGCCAGTTTCCATCCTTTGCATTACCTCCCTCAGCTCTTCAGTGTACAACTCATTTCCAGAGAAATGAGAGGGAGAAAAACTTACCTCCGTTGTCCATCCTACTCAAACCAGTTATAATATCATTTCTGTCAGAGAACTGCTTGTAACCACAAGAGAGAAGCCTCAGTTTCCTGCACCTTTTTCCATGAGAAAGTTAGAGCAAACCTAACAGAACCACCAGTGTTTCCTTCAGAGAATCCCAAGGTGTGACTTTTATTGATTTTTACTACGGTTCACAATGAAGCACACTGGAACTTTTGTCATCCACAGCTCTTTCTTATGCATGGGAGAGAATAAAGGTCAGCATACACAAATCTGTTTAACTGAGGTGGAATGTATAATGGAGACAAAAATGTATTGCAATTCCTTTCCTGTGGTTAGGGTGAGGGTGGGGTAACATTGACTCTTATCTGAATCTATTTATGAAGTGGCTTGCTCTCATCCAAAACAAAGGTCTATTCATCTGTCATTCTAATAATCTTTTGAGTAGTGAATTGTTAAAATCAGTTGGCGGATAGATAATTAAATATTCCCATCTCATTCAGCAAGGAATTTGCATTTCCCGTAAGTCCTTTTCCAGAAAACACAAAGGCTAACTGATTTAAACAGCCTATAGCATCTTATTTCTGGGATGGTCTACATCCTTGCTCCTTAGAGTATAATCTATAGACCAGCAGTGGCATCACCTGGGAACTTACTAGAAATGCAGAATCTCAGGCCTCACCTTGTACCTGCTGAGTCAGAATCTCTGTTTTAACAAAATTTCCAAGATTAGTAGGGGCATGAAAATTTGAGAATAACTGCTCTAAGCAACATGTTACCAAAATCAATTCCCAGTACCCCTGCATGCAGTATCACTGCATGAAGATTTCCTTCTTCAGTGAGATGCAAAACAGCTTGAATCAATCTATTTCTGGGAAGGTTTAGAGAGCAATTGTCAAACTAGGTTGCTCATCAGAATCACCTGGAGAGCATGTCTGAAAACAGATTTCAGGACCTCTTTCCAGATCTCTTAGTCAATGACCCACTGCTCTGGAACTCTAAAAATGACCCTAATTTCTTGGATTCAGGTTGTGGTTGGCCTAAGTTTTCACAATCAGCAAAGGATACCCATGGGGCCCATGATACTTCTGACAGGAGAGTTGTCAATGAAGGAGGGTACCTCTTGGGGTCTAATTTGAATTCAGGGTGGGAGATGGTCCTAGTCTTCCAATATCTATATAAACACAGCAGTGACTGGGGTTCCTTCTGAGTTACACTGGAAGCAGCCAGCAAAAATGGTCAAATGAATAATTTAACTTACTAAAAACTCTATCATTTTATAGACCATGATAGCCTTATGTCTGCATAAACCCTAACTAGAAATTATGTGAATTCTTAAAATAGATCCTTACCTGCGCAACTGAGTCTCTAGTAGCAATTAGAACTCTGTGTTTTAAAAAATTATGAAGAATGAAACAGTCCAAAGAAATTTGTCTTTACTTTGATGGATTTTCTACAAATTTTCACATGTATCAAATATAAGAGGTAAATCAGTATATTTCAAATTCTGGTACCTTCAGAAACATTTGTGAAGCTGAGTTTTAAAAATAGAAATGCTAGGGCTACACACCAACCCCAAAGATTCTAATTCAGTAAGTGATGATTCTGTGATACTTTCAAGTTTGAGAATCACTGAGTTAAATGATTAAATGTTTGTGCTAGTAAATAAGGAATGATGATATTACAACTTCATTATGTTTTATTTTTTGTAGATTTGATAAAAAAGAATGTGTTCAGCGTGATTTTTTTTACATCATTGAAAAGTAAGAAGTATTTTTAACATAAACATTGAGTTTTATATTAATGTAGTATCAATAACTTAGAATCAGTTAGTATTTATTCTTATTATCATCAGTCTTTTCTGACATATACATTTATTGCTATAAATTTACCTCTAGGCACTGATTTTGCTGCACCTCACAAATTTTGATAACTTGTGTTTTCATTTTCATTTAGTTGAGCATATTTTCTAACTTCTCTTAAGATTTTGTCTTTGATCCATGTGCTATTTAGAAGTATGTTGTTTAATCTCCACATATTTTAGGAGTATTTTGTAATTATGGTTATCTGTTTGACTTTTGTGATACCTCTTTATCCAAACAAAGTAATGGTTTTAAGTTTGAGAAGAGGAAATATTCTAAGTAATGAAAGTGTCTTTTTACAGGTCATATCTGAGGGATCGACCATCTAAACACTTGGTAAGAAAACTATAATTTTGTCAATCAATCAGCCAAATATAGAAAATAACTAAAGCATTTTTCCTTTTCTAGAGAGTAAAATATAATTGGGAAAAATATGGCTGCCCACTGAGAGTTGATTTCAGAGAAAAGTTTCACCCTGTGGTTCAACTGTAAGTATATTCTCACTAAAAATTTTAACTTATTTTGAAAGTTTCAAAATAAAAGTATGAAAAGAAGCCTAATTAATCATGCATTTAATAATAAATATTTTTGAGCACCCAAAGATATGCAACACTAGGTTTTCAGTACTAGTTATGGAAAGTTGGATGGTCCATGGTCCCTGCATGTTGAGGGAGATTACAATTTAGAAGCTGAAGCATAAGTAGGTAAGAGAGCTGAGACTCCTCTCATGGATGCAGACAGTCTCCTAACCCTTGCTTTATCCTCTCTAAATCTCTCCTCAACCTCCAGCACCCCTTCCTGTTATAGGAACTATCTCCCCCTGGTGACAAATGACTTTTCTTTCCATGTGCCAATAGTAACTGAATGCTCGCAAAGAGAGAAACTAGATTACTAATAAGGGGTAGTACATGGGGAGATTTCAAAAATATTATCTCTAACTTAACTTTTATAAATAATGTTTCATAATAAAGATATGAATAAAATGCTACAAGGAAGGCTTTTCCAAGTGATTTTGTGCTAGTTTGCTTGCTTCTCTGACTTTATTCTAGATTTATGATTATAAAAATGTTACAAAAGCTTGTTACAAAATTAAAAATATAGAAAAAATATGAGACAAGTGACCTAGGTTTCTAATTTTTTTTTTTTGCTATTATAAAAAATAATGTAGTGAATATCCATTTATGTACATGCATGGACATTAGTCCAGGTATGCCATGAGGATAAATTAGTGGAAGTGAAATTCCTATGAGCAAAACATCAAAATTTTAGTCAATGCTTTCAGCTTTTGGGGCCCTCGAGCTGAAGACAGCTTCTGAGATCTCTTAGGGTGGGTAGGTGTAAATAATGAATCAGCCACTCCAATTTAGTTTTGCCATCAGAGCTTCCCCTGTTGCAATCCAGAAGGCCTCTGCCAGCACGTACTGCCCCCCACTTCTCATCTATGGCAGTTCTAAGATTCTGTGTTCTGCCCTCACCCTCTTATGTTACCCTCCTACAATCCCTCTGTCATGGGTTCTCTGAGCTATCAGGCTAATCTGCTATTTTCTTTAGTTTCAATCTTCTAGACATCTAATCATGCCACTGCGTTTATTGGGCACCCTAGGCACTCCTTCCCCCACTGAGACCTAGTTTTTTTCTTTGTTTTGTTTTTTTACCTAGTGCCTAATCCTCCAGTGGTAAAAAAATCTTAATGTTCTCTCCCAGAGAAGTGCACTCTTCAGTTCATATCATCATTATTAGACACCTACTTTGCACCAATTACTGTGCTAGGTACTGAGAATTCAAAGATGAATAACCCAGGATTTCTGCTCTCAAGAGCTCAAGTGTCTGATAAATTAGATATGAACTGATATGCTAAATGGAACAATAGAAAGGAATGACATGGGTGGTTGGTATTGAAACTGAAAAGAAAAGAATCCAACTCACCTATGGAAAGGAGAGGGGCTCTGGAAAGTGTTCCCAGAGCACTTGAGCTGAGTTACTGAGTCTTAAAGGATAATGAATATCTAACTGAAGGCAGGGGAGAGAAGGAGAAGTGGGGAAGGTAACAGGGAATTCCACTGAGTAAGCCTTTCAAGCAAAAGTGATAGTTAGAGGAAGAAATCTCATAGTTCAAATGGTATAAGGTTATCGGAGCACATAGTGAGGCATGATGTATCAGGAGAAAAGGCTGGGAAACTAGCTAGGTAGAGTCCAGATCATGGAAGACTTTTATCCATTCTTATGGTAGAGTGGCATGATTAAATATTTGCTTTAGCTAGTTCTCTCTGGAAGAAGTGTAGAAGATGAATTTCAGGGAAACATGTCTAAGTAAGGAGACCAGGTAGTAAACTGTACTGGTAGTCCAGGGAGGAAATAAAAAACAAATGACTGAGATAGCAACAAAGACAAAAAAGAGGAATCACTTATAAGAAAATTACTCATAATAACAGGCAGGGCTTGATAATTGATAGATGTGAGTGATGAGGGAAAGAGAGAATGAGGAAGATGAATGAGTCAAAGGTAATATCGATCAGGAGAGATTTTCTGCAAACTTCTACACTGTTATCTATCCATCTTCAAGCATCTGTGCCCATTAACTCTGTCTATCTTCCTATCACCGTAGATGAAGTATATGGGTATCTAAGGCCTGTCCCTCCATTTGTGAACTGGATACCCACACCCTTTTCTAATTAAAACCACTGCTCCTGAAATTGCCCCCTCTTTCTCCTGCATCATCAACTTTACCCTGTCTACTGGATCATCATACAAATATGCAATACTTTCCCTCACCAAAACCAAAAACTAAACCAAAACAAAAACCCTCTCCTGACCCCACTACCCCTCTCGCTACTATACTCACTGTCACCAACTCTTCTCCTATCCTCTCCCAAAACTTTCTCAGTCAGGATTTTACCCCCACCACTCCATTGGCACTGCTAGCCAATGTGACCAACGGCCTTGGCCTCCATATTGCTAAACTCAGTGGTCAATTCTCAGGTCTCATCTTACTTGATCTCATTAACAAGAATTGACAGTTGATTATTTCCTCCTACTTGAAATATTTTCCTTATTGGGTTTCCAGGATATCACATTTTCCTACTTCTCCTGCTACCTCACTGATAGCTCCTCCTTAATTTCTTAGTTTCTCCTTTTCTCCATGACTTCTTAATGTTGGAATGCCCCAAGGCTCAAAGCTTTCTTTTCTTTTCTCCACTTCAACTTGCTCTTTCAGTGATGTCATCCAGTCTCATGGACTCGAATGTCTCAATATATTGATAAACCCCAAAACTCTATCTTCAGCCTGAATATCCTCCATTGTATTAGTCAAATACGGCTAGGCTATGCTGCAGTAACAAACCCTAACATCTCTGTGCTTAACCTTTTTCTTGTCATAGTCTGACATATTTCCTACCTACATCATCTTGACACGGCCTCCTAGACTACCACTATGATAGGGGAAAACGAAAAAAAAAAAAAAAGACTACAGGATTTCCTGGGATATCTTGAAGGGCCGGGCCTAGAAGTGGTTTACATCATTTCCACCCACATCCAATTATATGGAACCTAATGCCATAGCCCTAATCTAACTCCAAGGTGGGCTAGAAAATGTAAACCGGCACAGGGTTATTTGGTGAGCACTAACAGTATCTGCAAAACTCTTGAACTCCAGACCCATAAATCCACTTAGATGTTGAATACATAAATCACTTTTCTATTTAGATATTGCCTAGATATATAAAACTTAACCTGTTCAAAACTGAACTCCTGATCTTACCTTCAAAATCTGCTCCATCAATAGCATTCCTCATTTCAACTGATATCAATGCTATCCTTCTGGCTCTTTGGGTCAATCTTTGGAATCACCCCTAGCCACTCTTTCTTTTATATCTTTCATTCAATACATCAGTAAATCCTATTGGCTCTATCTTCAAGATACATACAGAATCTGACTATTTGTCACCACTTGAACTGCTACCACCCTGATCCAAGCCATCACTACTCGCCTGGATTATTAAAATAGACTTTCTGTTGGTCTCCCTGCTTCCACCCTTGCATCTATATAGCAGCAACAGTGAGTCATTTAAAATGGTTAGAGCACATCACTCCTAAGCTCAAAATGTATAATCACTGAGTAAAAGCCAAGTCATTACTCTGATTTACAAAGCTCTATGTGATCTGCTGTCTCTGTTACCTTTCTCCTGGTGAGATTCACCTCACTTACTCCATTCTACTCACTTGGCCTCCTTATTGTCCCTCAGGCAAGCCAAGCAGATTCCCACCTCAGGGCCACTGTACCTGCTGCTTTCTGTCCCTGCAATGCTCTTTCCCCAGATGTTCACTTAGTTTGTTCTCTCACTTCCTTCAAGTCTTTGCCCAAATGTTACTTTCTTAATGAGACCTATGCTGACTGTCATGTTTAAAATTATAAGCTGCTGCTGCACCACCTTCACTCCTCACCTGTCTTTTTTGTTCATGGTATTTATTACCACCTAAAAAATTATACATCTTACTTATTTAACTTGTGTATTGTCTTTTCTCCTCTACAATAATGGAAGTTCCATAGAAAAGAGCTTTTTATTTATTTAGTTCACTGTTATATCCTCCAGCACCTAGATCACTGACTAGCATATAGTAAGCAATCAATAAATATTTGCTGAATGAACTCATGAATTTTATGTTTATGGCTTCCTTAAACTGGATAAATTTTAATACCATCAATTGTAATATAAAACAGAGAATAAAGGGTACGCTTACAGGGGAAGATGACTAGTTGATTTTTAGACATTTTGAATTTGAGTCTGTGTGACATCCAGAAGGAGGTGTGCAATAAAATGTTAAATTGAAGCATCTGAAGTTCATATAAACTGTCTGAGCTAGAGATATATTTGGAAGTCAGTAAAAATTTTGTGATATTAAGAATTGTTGTGGGTGATCATAAAGAATTGTTGGGTTACATAGGAGATCCAATTGTACCCCTCTTCCCTGACCAAATCATGAGTGAATTGAATAATATGAGTCAGAAGGTGAATGTTATTACTCATCACTTATTACTGACAAAAAATATATATTGACAGATGTAGCTTACATTTGCAGAAAGTAAACTTCCTGATACTATACCACTAATACTATACCTAACAGGGTTAAGAAGAATTATCTCCCCAGTCACAGGTATTGTTGATCCACTGTTGGTCTCTCATCTTGGAGGCACTTTAAATGTATAACATAAATGAGAAAAGAACATGTTATCCTACAACAAATTCACTCATAAGAAGAAAAATGTGAAGCTAAGCCAAGCATGTCCAGCTTATACTTTTCTAAGTTATCAATCATTTAAGTCAACCCACTTCCCAATGGGCAAAGTGAATAGAAGAGAAAAGATAAACCAAGAATGTTATACTCATTGAGCTCCCGCCACATAAAAGGAAGTATAAAAAGTTGTAAGTGTTTCATTTTAACTATAATATGGAAAATAAGAAGAGTTATGAGCCAAAGATTTACCCTACTAAAAAACATAATACAAAAAAAACCCCAATATTCAGAGGTAGTGAGAGGAAAAAAGAGTCTAGAAATAAGAGCCAGAAAAAAACATTCAGAGAAACACAAGGACAACATAGATAATGTGGAATTGTGGAAGCAAAGACAATAGGAATTTTTTTTTTTGCCTTTGTCTTTCATTTATTTATTTATTTTGGTTTGGTTTTGGGGTTTTTTTTAACATCTTTATTGGAGTATAATTGCTTTGCAATGGTGTGTTAGTTTCTGCTTTATAACAAAGTGAATCAGTCATACCTATACATATATCCCCATATCTCTTCCCTCTTGCATCTCCCTCCCTCCCTTCCTCCCTCCCTATCCCACCCCTCTAGGTGGTCACAAAGCACTGAGCTGATCTCTCTGTGCTATGCAGCTGCTTACCACTAGCTATTTTACATTTGGTAGTGTATGTATGTCCATGCCACTCTCTCACTTTGTCCCAGCTTACCCTTCCCCCACCCCACAATAGGAATTTTTAAGAAAAAATGAGTAAAAGAGTCAAATTCAGAGAGACCTACTAAACCATCACCAAAAATGTCCATTGGATTTGACATTAGAATAGCATTAGTGAACTTTATGAGTAGTTTCTATGAAATGGTGAGAACAGATGGAAGTCAGATTGCAGGGGGTTTGCAAAATCAATTAAAGGTTTTTATGTAGGGGCAAAATGTAGCCTACCCTTTTTCAACTTTTGGTTGAAATTTACCTATAGTGTAAAACACAAAATCATGAGGTTTCTTTTTTTAGGATAAAAGATATGAGCATGTTTACAATTCAAGTTTACAGTTTACATGTTACAGTTGAGCTTTCTTTAATAAAGGAAGAAAAGTTTAAAATCAGTCATTCTGAATATGGTAATGCAACAGACTGAGCTCAGTTGAATCACTCCCCACCCACCATAGACACACATAATCCTTGATAAAACATAAAATATTTTATGCATAGCCAAACTTGGAAAAAAGAAAGAGTAATCTCTAGGTGATAGAAGTAAAGAGAGAACTCTAAGAGTAGTCAGCTCCAGGTGATCCACGGTAGTCCAGGAATATTGATCCAGGATACCAGAAGTAGGAATTAGGAGATAGGGTTTTAAAGCCTCTTTGGGGCCAGGAAGGTCTTTCATAAATCCAGGATATATGAAGACTAGAAAATTCTACTCAATGACCAGAGAAACAAGGAAGAAAGTTTTACCTGCATGAATGTGGGAAAAAATATCTCCTGTAAGAATGTTAAATGTCAACCTCAGGCTGTATGTGGACAGGGATCTAAATTTAATGTACATACATAGGAAAAGACTATAGTAATAAAAATCAATAGATGGAAAAAGAAACTAAAAACATGTCATGTAGCCATAAAATCCCTAAGGCTCCAACAGAAGCAACTGAAAAAGCAAATCCAGGACATAAGACTCCCACTGGAAAAATCACCACCACCAAAGAATTGTCAATAAATGTTTACCAACCATATGAGGAAATGGGAGAGTTAGAAGATAAAATAAATTAAAAGATAGTCCCAACAAAACTAAAAATAACAAAGCAATCTGAACAATACATAAAATATTGTTAAAGAAAAATAAGGAAAAAAGGAGACAAATGAAACAAACTATAACCAAAAAAATGACTATGAAAAGAAAGTAGGAGGACTTCCCTGGCAGTCCAGTAGTTAAGACTCCACACTCTCAATACAAGGGGAATGGGTTTGACCCCCAGTTGGAGAACTAAGATCCAGCATGCCACACAGTGCAGCCTAAAAAAAAAAAAATCATATAAAAAAAAAGAAAAGAAAGTAGGTATATTTTTAAAAGATAGAAATTCTAGATATAAAAATCATAGCTATTAAATTCAAAATTTTAGAGATGATTACAAACCACTAAAGATATGGGTAAAGAGAGGGTTACAAAAAAAAAGAAATAAAGAAAGAGAGAGAGAGACATGGAAATCAAACAGAATGCAGCACAAATAGTTAAGGAGATATAGAAATAAGAAAGAAGTTAAGAAATAATTGAAGAAAGAATGAAAAATTCTTCTAACATGTGCCTAATAGTTTTCTCCAGAAGAAGAAATTAGAGAAAATGGGTTGGAAAGGGAAGTGAAACTCAATCAAATAAAATGTGAAGCTTTCCATAATTTATTAAAGGGCTAAGTCATCAGGGTGAAGATTGACACAAAGTCTTAAGTAACTCAAAATGAAATCACAGAACACACAAAAAAAGAGAAAGTGTTTATATGCTGCCATACAGATAAGATAGATTACCCACAATAGACTGCCACTAACATTTAGAGATTTCTTATCAGCAAAAATAGGACAAAAATAATAAAATGATATTTTCATTGAGCTGAGGGAAAAGAATGTTAACCTTAGATTGTGAATCTAGATAAACTTTTATTCGAGAGTTAGGGTGAAATAAATACCTATGCAAATAAAGAGTTTACATTAAAAATCCTTAATAAAAGCAAAACAAAAAACTACTGAAGGAGTTTATTCAATAAGAAGAAAAATAAGCCCAAAAAAGAAAATAATAAAGTAGAGGAATCAATCATAAGGAAAGAAATTATTGGTTAAAGTAAAGAAAGATAAACTGTAGAAATAAATTTTAAGAATAATATCTTTGATGGATGTGAAAACAAGATGGAAATGAAATAATACTACTCAACATGTGGAATTGAAGCAAGCTGATTAGAGTTAAATTTTTCTGAAATCTTAGCATTGTTTAGGTGTGGGGTCAAGACTTTTAAAGTGAAGAGTCACTAAAAGAAGAATAGAAAGAACAAAGTGGTTTTATTTGAAAAAAGCTTGATAAGGAGAAAACTTAATGAACATACAAAATGCCATTTTCTTTTCCTCCAGGGCACACACCTAGACTTTGTTTCTAAACATGCTTTGCAGTTAGATGGGGCCATATGCCTGACTACTGCACAGTGGAATGTGGACCAAAGTGTCATATGACCAGTCAGGCTTGGACTCTGCCCCCCACAAAAAAAAATAAGTTTTGCATGATCCTCCCAGCTATCTCTTTTTATCTTCTATCATCTGTCAGTTTTGGAGAATCCAAAAGAACACAGAAGCATTATGGTCTACTAAATGGAAAAAGTCTGGGTTTCTAAGGGATCATGTGGAACAGAGCATCTCCCCTCCTCTAATTCCACCCAGAGTGGACCATAAAATGAGTAAGGAATAAACTTTATTGTGTTAACTTACTGAGATTTTGAGGATTGTTGTAACAATGAAGTTAGACCAACTTACACTATTGAGCAATGCTATAGATGAAAAGAGAAAAAAATACAGTTAGTAAAAAGAAAAAGTTACATAGTGGAAATACATATAAATATATTAATAATGACCAAAATTTTAAAGCCCTTACTTCTATATTAAAAGACAATAATTCTAAGATTGCATTTTTAAATGAAGTCAGGTAATTTATGAGAGAAATATCCAGTAACTGTTAGACCTTAGAAGAATGTTCAACAAGTTAAATTCAAGATCAAAATACAATAAATTAAAATGTCTCTATACATCAGTAAATGCTAACTAGAATATATAGTTGACCCTTGAGAAACCCTCCATGTACATATAATAAATAATAATAGTAATAATAAAAATAATAAAATTCACATATAACTTATAGATGGCTCTCCACACATGTGCTTCCTGCATACTGCTGTTCCACATCTGCAGATTTAAACCTACCACAGATTGTGTAGTACTGTAGTATTTACTATTGAAAAAAATCTGCATATAAGCACACCCACATGTTTTAAACCCATGGTTTTTGAGAGTAAACTGTATAATAGAAAAATTATTCCATTCACAATAGCAAAAATAAAATAAAGTAGAATAGATTTAATAAAAGTTGTACAAGACCTGTATAGCAAAATTTATGAAACATTATTAAATACATAGAAGAGGACTATAATACTTGAAAAACTATACCACATGTTTTGATAGAGAGACTCAGTATTATAAAGGTATCAGTTCTTCTCTAATCTATCCACAACTTAAAGGAAATTCCACTAAAATTTCATCAAGGTTTACAGCAGAATTTAACAAGTAGGTCCTACAATTTATATAGAAAAACAATGGGCTAAAAATATCCAGACAAATATCTTCCAGAATTGAAGTTCTAGAAATGGCAAAGTAGTTTTATTTGACATACACTCTGCCCAATACCAATTATATATGCTCTAGACAAACTGTAATAAATAATTCTTTAGAAGCATTAGAGAGCAAAAACTGCAAAAGACATGATCCTTGAAAGAAGGAAAGATTTCTAAGTAAGACTGTCCTCTGAGGTCACTTCCTAGTTTTTGGCAGGGTATGAGAGAATTGGGCTTTAACAGAAAATGACAGATCTACTGGACTTAAGAGACAGACAGTGAAGTATGTGACTGTGAAACAGCTGTAAATTTAGGTGAAAAATCTTGGAAAGGACAGCATCATGCAGGAGGAGCAACAAAATTATAGAAAACATTTCCCTCAAATTCTTGGCTAACTCTTGAACTGTGCATGTGTAAGGAAAGGAAGCAGAGATTTCAATAGTTACCTGATGCTGGGAGACAAATCTGGGCAAAGTCACACCAACTTAGAGGGTATTGGAAAACACCTTAAGCTTTCTTCTGAAATCAAAACCGTTAGCTAAGGACAAAATGCTATGTCCCGGGGTTAAAGGTAAAACTAAACAAATGTAAAGCCTTCCAAGTCCTAAAACTAATTTTCATCGGGGTCAGGGAGATCCACCAGTTATTTATCTTCAGAAGAAGAAGAAAGAGAAGGAGAAGAAGGAGAAGGAGAGAAGGAAGAGGAAGAGGAGGAAGAAGAAGAAAAAGAAGAACAACAATAACAACAACAACAAAACTCTTTAGAGGAAAATAACAAAACTCAGAGTGTCAACAATGTATAATTTTAAATGTTCAGTACAGTACAGTATTAAAAATTACTAGACATCCAAAGAAGCAGGAAAATGACCCCAAATCAATAAAATGGAGTTAGTAGTAGCAGACTACAGATGACCCAGACTCTGACTGGCATTAGCAGACAAGGACTTTAATTCAGCAAGTATAAATATGTTAAAAGATTCTAAGGAAAATTGTAGAGATTGGGTGAACAGACAGGGAATCTCAGTAAAGAAATGCTAACTGGGGGCTTCCCTGGTGGCACAGTGGTTGAGAGTCCACCTGCTGATGCAGGGGACACGGGTTCATGTCCTGGTCCGGGAGGATCCCACATGCCACAGAGTGGCTGGGCCCATGAGCCATGGCCGCTGAGCCTGCGTGTCCGGAGCCTGTATTCCACAAAGGGAGAGGCCACAACAGTGAGAGGTCCGTGTACCACAATAAAAAAAAGAAAGAAAGAAAGAAAGAAATGCTAACTATTTTTTAAAAGAACCAATTTGGGGACTTCCCTGGTGGCACAGTGGTTAAGAATCAGCTTGCAAATGCAGAGGACATGGGTTCAAGCCCTGGTCCGGGAAGATCCCACATGCTGCAGAGCATCTAAACCTGTGTGCCACAACCACTGAGCCTGTGCTCTAGAGCCCATGAGCCACAACTACTGAAGCCCACATGCTTAGAGCCTGTGCTCCACAAGAAGAGAAGCCACCACAATGAGAAGACCATGAACCACATTGAAGAGTAGCCCCCACTCGCCACAACTAGAGAAAACCCGTGTGCAACAATGAAAACCCAATGCAGCCAAAAATAAATAGATTTTAAAAAGAGTCAGTTTGGAATGCTAGAATAAAAGCAAATACAGTATCTGAAATTTAAAAATAAAAATTAATAGGATGGACTTAATAGGAAGTTAGACAAAGCAGATAAAAAGATTAATGAAAATAAAGATAGTTCAATGGAAACTATCCAAATTATACTACAGGAAAGAATTTTTTTTAATTACATGCTTCAATGACTTATGGAACAATATCAAGCAATCTAACTTAAATAGAATTGGAGAATATTTTTTGAAGAAATATTGACTGAAATATATCCAAAGTTGGTGATAAATATTAGCCCATGGATCCCAGAAGCTCAATAAACACCACATCTAGGCACAACATAGACAAATGCTGAAAGCTAAAGATAAAGAGAAATGCTTAAGAGCAGCTAGATGGGGGAAAAAATGATACATTACATGCAGGGGAACAAAGAAAGAATTACAGCAAACTTTTCACCAGAAATAGTAGAGGTCAGTAATTAAACTCAAAAGCTTCTACATGGCAAAGGAAACCATAAATAAAGTGAAAAGACAACCTACAGAATGGGAGAAAATATTTGTAAATGATGTGACCGACAAGGGATTAGTCTCCAAAATTTACAAAGAGTTCATGTGGCTCAATATCAATAAAACAAATGACCCAATCAAAAAATAGGCAGAAGACCTAAATAGATATTTCTCCAAAGAAGACATACAGGTGGGCAAGAGGTACATGAAAAGATGCTCAACATCACTAATCATTAGAGAAATGCAAACCAAAACTACAATTAGATATCACCTCACACCAATCAGAATGGCCATCATCAAAAAATCTGCAAACAATAAATAGTGGAGAGGGTGTGGAGAAAAGGGAACCCTCCTACACTGTTGATGAGAATGTAAATTGGTACAGCCACTATGGAGAACAGTATGGAGGTTCCCTAAAAAACTAAAAATAGAGCTACCATATGATCCAGCAGTCCCACTCCTGGGCATATATCTGGAGAAAACCATAATTAGAAAAGATATATGTACCCCAATGTTCATTGCAGCAGTATTTACAATACCAGGACATGGAAGCAACCTAAATATCCATCAATGGAGGAATGGATAAAGAAGATGTGGTACATATATACAATGGAATATTACTCAGCCATAAAAAAAGAATGAAATGCCATTTGCAGCAACATCGATGAACCTGGAGATTATCATACTAAGTGAAGTAAGTCAGACAGAGAAAGAAAAATATCATATGACATCACTTATATGTAGAATCTTAAAAAAATTATACAAATAAACTTATTTACAAAACAGAAACAGACTTACAGACTTAGAGAATGAACTTATGGTTACCAGGGGGAGGGGTGGAGGAGGGGGGGGGAATAGATTAGGAGTTTGGGATTGACATGTACACACTGCTATATTTAAAATAGATAACCAACAAGGGCCTACTGTATAGCACAGGGAACACTGTTCAATATTCTGTTATAAAATAAATGGGAAAAGAATATGAAAAAGAATAGATACATGTATATGTATAACTGAATCACTTTGCTGTACACCTGAAACTAACATTATTAATCAACTATACTCCAATATAAAATAAAAATTTATTATTAATCAGCTATACTCCATTAATCAACTATACTCCATTATAAATTATTATAAATCAACTATACTCCAATATAAAATAAAAATTTATTAAAAATCTTTAAAAAAAAGAAACAGTAGAGGTCAGGTAACAATAGAATGGCATTTTTAAGTGCTGAAGGATAAAAGAACTAGCAAGTTAACTATTAAATTAACCATAGTATTATCCTATGATCTAGCAATTTCACTTCTGGCTATATATCCAAAAGAAGTGAAAGGAGAGACTGGAACAGATATTTGTACATCATATTCTTAAGCAGCATATAAGCAGCATATAGTCATATTCTTAAGCAGCATATAACACTTGGAAGCAACCCAAGTGTCCATTGACAGATAAACAGATAAACAAAATGTGATACATATCTACAATGGAGTATTATTCAGCCTTAAAGAGGAAGGCAATTCTTACACATGCCTCACCATGCATGAACCTTAAAGACATTATGCTAAAAGAAACATACCAGTCACCAAAGGACAAATGCTGTATGATTCCACTTTCATGAGGTACCAAGAGTAGTTAATTCATAGAAAGTAGAATGGTGCTTTCCAGGGGCTGTAGGATAAGGGGAATGGCAAGTTATCATTTAATGGGTAAGAAGTTTCCCTTGCAGAACATTTGATCCTGTCTAAAATGTCCATAAGACATTTGATCCAAAAGATATTTGGTCCATGCCAAAAAGTTCTTGAAATGTGGTTCTGGTCCAAAACATTCATGAAAATATTCGGTCTCTGCCAAATAGTTTTGACAGGACCAAATATCAAGGACTTTTTGATGTGGACAAAATGTCTCCATAGATGTTTTGAACAGGACCAAATGTGACCAAATATAAAGAGCATTTTGGCATAGATCAAATGTGTTATGGACATTTTGGACAGGACCAAATGGTCCTGCAAATATCAAAGAAGGACATTTTGGGATGGACCAAATATATTATGGACATTTTGGACAGGATTAAATGTCTGCTAACTGGAATTTCAGTTTTGAAAGATGAAAAGATTATGGAGACAGATGGTCGTGATCATACAACGAAGTTTTATGCTTAATGCCACTGAACTGTATATTTTAAAAATGGTTAAAATGCTAATTTTTACATTGTGCATATTTTTCATGATAAAAAAAATTTGGTGAGAGGAGATCAAGATGGTGGAATAAAAGGACATGGACTCTCCCTCACCCCCACCCCATGAACACATTGAAAATACAGCTACATGTGGAAAATTCTCACTGAAAACTAACTGGAGACTGACAGAAAGACTCCTATACAACCAAGGCTGTCAGAAAGATCCACGCAGAATTGGGTAGGAAGGGAAGAAAAGTGATCAGGTCAGGATCTGTGAACCTGGGAGGGGATTCAGAGGAGAAAGGAGGTTACATGGATGAAGATCCTCCCTAGGGAGTGAGCAGTTCAAACCACCTAATGGGTGCCTGAGCCCTGGGGTCCAACACTGTGAAGACGAGGCCCCTTGGCTGGTTGGAGGGCCAGTGAGACTAACAGAAGGACTGTAGGAAGCCTGAACTCCACTCATGAGGAGAACACACTTGCTTGCTCCTGAAGCAGGGTGGAGAGGGTGGATTGAGACTGCACAGGTGGCTGGCTGGTCTCCCATGACACCCCAGCACACATCCTAGCCTGAGCCAAATGACCACTTGAGTCCTGCTCGTTTCGTGACACAATTCCACACCTTGGCTAGGATGGCAGAGGCCAAAGGGAGGCTCATCTGTGAGGGACAAAGGAGGTTCGGCCTCAAAGCAGTGTCTGAGTGGAGTGGGGGCAGCCATTACTGGCACTTTCACAGGCAGCACATTGGAAGCAGTCCAGGTGTCTGACCCCAGCCAGACCACCACAGCCTGTACCCTGACACATGCCGAGCATCCATGCTAGCCCCTCTTATTCCAGCACTGCTTCCTTCTGGGATGAGGGTTCCAGTGCTGGGAGGCAGGAGAGCACACACTTAAAGGGAACAGAGCCAGCTCAGACCCAAACTTCAGGGCTTCTGAAGCCCTGAAGCAACTTGGGACTCGACCCCTCCCTTTATAGGGTGGTGATGGTCACAGAGCAGAGGAGATGCCCTGGCTTACACCTGGCTCTGGTCCTACCATCTCCAGTCCCACTTCCTACCAAGGTGATGGTGGCCAATACACCCTGCAAAAAGATAGGACTTGGTTCACTTCAGATCCAACTCTCCGACGAAAGCCACTGGGCACATGCACACTGTATAGGGATGCTCTCATAAAGGGACACACCTTCAAGACTGCAATAGGTAACTGTTTCATCTAATTTCATACACACAGAGAGAGTTGAGCAAAATGAGAATACAGAGGAATTTGTTTCAATTGAAAGAGCAACAGATAAACCCCTGAAAAAACAACCAGTGAAAAAGAGGTAAACAATTTACCAGATAAAGAGTCAAAGCATTAGTAATAAGAATGCTAGCTGAATTAGGAAAAAGAATAGATGAACAGAGTGAGAGTTTTAACAAGGAACTAGAACATGAAAAAGAACCAGTCAGAACTGAAGAATATGATAACTGAAATGAAAAACATAGTAGAAGGAATGAACAGCAGACTAGGTGATACAGAAGAATGTGGAAAACATAGGCAGAACACTCTATGACATAAATCACAGCAAGATCCTTTTTGACCCACCTCCTAGAGAAATGGAAATAAAAACAAAAATGAACAAATGGGACCTAATGAAACTTAAAAGCTTTTGCACAGCAAAGGAAACCATAAACAAGACCAAAAGACAACCCTCAGAATGGGAGAAAATATTTGCAAATGAAACAACTGACAAAGGATTAATCTCCAAAATTTACAAGCAGCTCAAAAACAAAAAAACAAACAACCCAATCCAAAAATGGGCAGAAGACCTAAATAGACATTTCTCCAAAGAAGATATACAGATTGCCAACAAACACATGAAAGAATGCTCAACATCATTAATCATTAGAGAAATGCAAGTCAAAACTACAATGAGATATCATCTCACACCAGTCAGAATGGCCATCATCAAAAAGTCTAGAAACAATAAATGCTGGAGAGGGTGTGGAGAAAAGGAAACACTCTTGCACTGCTGGTGGGAATGTGAATTGGTACAGTCACTATGGAGAACAGTATGGTGGTTCCTTAAAAAACTACAAATGGAACTACCATATGACCCAGCAATCCCACTACTGGGCATATACCCTGAGAAAACCATCATTCAAAAAGAGTCGTGTACCAAAATGTTCATTGCAGCTCTATTTACAATAGCCAGGAGATGGAAACAACCTAAGTGTCCATCATCAGATGAATGGATAAAGAAGATGTGGCACATATATACAATGGAATATTACTCAGCCATAAAAAGTAACAAAATTGAGTTATTTGTAGTGAGGCGGATGGACCTAGAGTCTGTCATACAGAGTAAAGTAAGTCAGAAGGAGAAAGACAAATACCGTATGCTAACACATATATATGGAATCTAAGAAAAAAATGTCATGAAGAACCTAGGGGTAAGACGGGGATAAAGACACAGACCTACTAGAGAATGGACTTGAGGATATAGGGAGGGGGAAGGGTAAGCTGTGACAAAGTGAGAGAGTGGCATGGACATATATACACTACCAAACGTAAGGTAGATAGCTAGTGGGAAGCAGCCACATAGCACAGGGAGATCAGCTCTGTGCTTTGTGACCACCTAGAGGGGTGGGATAGGGAGGGTGGGAGGAAGGGAGATGCAAGAGGGAAGAGATATGGGAACATATGTATATGTATAACTGATTCACTTTGTTATAAAGCAGAAACTAACACAACACTGTAAAGCAATTACACTCCAATAAAGATGTAAAAAAAAAGAAGAATGCATAAGTGATCTGGAAGATAGAATAATAGAAATCACCCAATCGGAAGAGCAAAAAGAAAAAAAATTAGAACAGTTTTAAGGGATCTTTGAGACAGCATCAAGCATATCAACATGCACATTATAAGGGTCCCAGAAGAAGAAGAGAGAGAGAAGAGGGTTGAAAATGTATTTGATGAAATATGGCTGAAAAATTCCCAAACCTGAAGAAGGATACAGATATCCAGTTTCAGAAAGCACAGAGGGTCCCCAACAAAATAAACTCAAACAGACCCAAACTGAGACATATCATAATTAAAATAGCAAAGGTTAAAAATAAAGAGAGAATTCTAAAGGTAACAAGAGAAAAACAAAAAGTCATATACAAGGGAACACCCATAAGGCTATCAGCTGATATTTCTGCAGAAACTTTGCAGGCCAGAAGGGAGTGGCATGATCTATACAAAGTGCTAAAAGGGAACAATCTTCAATCTAGGATACTTTGCCCATCATGATTATTATTTAGAATTGAAGGATAGATAAAGAACTTCTCAGACTAGCAAAAACTAAAAAAGTGCATTAATACTAAATCTACCCTAAAAGAAATGTTAAAGAGTCTTCTTTAAGTGGAAAAGAATAGGCTATAACTAGAAGAAAGAATCTACAGGAAAGGAAAAAAAGGAATCTATAGTAAAGACAAGTATATAGTAAGGGCTGAGGATCAACCACTGAAATAAGCTAGTATGAAGATTAAAAAACAAAAAATATAAAATCAACAATAACTACAATAATTAGTAAAGGGATAAACATGAAGATACAAAATATGACATCAAAACCAAAAATGTGGTGGAAGGAAGTAAAAACTGTAGATCTTTTAGATTGTGCTTGAACTTAAAGGATTACCTGTTTAAAACAGATGTAGTTATAGGTCAATATGTTGGAACCTTGTGGCAACCACAAATCAGAAACATATACTAGATACATGGAAACTAGAGAAAAAGGAACAAAAACATACCACTAAAGACAATCATCAAATCACAAGGGAAGAAACTAAAAGAACTGAGAAGAACTACAAAAACAACCAGAAAACAAGTAACAAAACCACATTAATACATACCTATCAATAACTACTTTAAATGTCAATGGACTAAATGCACTAATCAAAAGACATAGGTCAGTGATTGGATTAAAAAACAAGACCCATCTATATGCTGCTTACAAGACATGCACTTCAGAACTAAAAACACACACAAACTGAAAATGAGGGGATGGTAAAAGATACTTCATGCAAATGGAAACAACAAGAAAACAGGGATAGCAATACTCATATCAGGCAAAATAGACTTTAAAACAAGGTCTATAATAAAAGACAAAGAAAGGCATTATATAATGATAAAGGAATCAATACAAGAAGAGAATGTTACACTTGTTAACATACATACACCTAATATAGGAGCACCTAGATATATCAGGCAAATATTAACAGACATAAAGGGAGAAACTGACAATAATACAATAAGAGTAGGGGACTTTAACACCCCACTTACATCAATGGACGAATCACCAGACAGAAAATCAATAAGGCAACAGTGGTCTTAAATGACACAATAGACCAATTGGACTTAATAGATATCTACAGGACATTCCATTCAAAACCAGCAGAATACACATTCTATTCAAGTGCACATGGAATGTTCTCAAGTATAGATCACGTGCTAGGCCAAAAAACAAGTCTCAACAAATTTAGAAGGACAGAAATTATATCAAGCATTTTTTTCTGACCACAACAGTATGAAACTAGAAATCAATCACAGGAAGAAAAATGGGAAAAGCACAAACACGTGGAGATTAAACAACACACAAGTAAAAAAACCAATGAGTCAATGCAAAAAATCAAAGAGGAAATCAAAAACTACTTGAGACAAATGAAAATGGAAACACAACTTTCCCAAATCTATGGGATGCAGCAAAAGCAGTTCTAAGAAGGAAGTTTATAGCAATACAAGCCTACCTCAAGAAATAAGAAAAATCTCAAATAAACAACCTAGCCTATCACCTAAATGAATTAGAAGAGAAATAAACAAAGCCCAAAATAAACAGAAGCAAAAAAATAATAAAGATCAGAGAGAAAATAAATAAAATAGAGACCAAGAAAAAATAGAAAAGATCAATAAAAGCAACAGCTAGTTTTTGGAAAACATAAACAAAATTAATGAACCTTTAGCCAGGCTCATCTAGAAGAAAAGAGAGTACCCAAATAAAATAAGAAATTAAGGAGAAGAAACAACAACCAATATCACAGAGATACAAAAAATCATAAGAGAATACTATTAACAGTTATATGCCAACAAATTGTACAACCTAGAAGAAATGGACAAATTTGTAGAAACATACAACCTTCCATGACTGGATCAGGAAGAAATAGACAATCAATCTGAACCAACTTATCACTAGTAGTGAAATTGAATTTTTAATTAAAAAAACTCCCAGGAAACAAAAGTCTAGAACTGAAGAGCTTCACAGGGGAATTCTACCAAACACACAAAGAAGAGCTAATATCTATCCTTTTCAAACTATTCCAAAAACTGGAACACTCCCAAATTCATTCTTCATGGCCACAATTACCCTGATACCACCCCAGACAAAGACACTACAAAAAAGAGAATTACAGGCCAACATCTCTGATGAATTTAGATGCAAAAATCCTCAACAAAATATTAGCAAAGTGAATTCAACAATATATAAAATGCAAGAATGGTTCAATATTCACAAATCAATCAATGTGAGGATTAACAAAAGAGAGGATAACGGTCATATAATCATCTCAATAGGCTCAGAGAAAGCATTTGACAAAATTCAACATCCATTCATGATAAAAACTCTCATCAAAGTGGGTATAGGGGGAACATATTTCAAAATAATAAAGGCCATTTATGACAAACCCAGAGCTAACATCACACCCAATGAAAGCCTTTCCTCTAAAATCAGGAACAAAGCAAAGATGCCTACTCTAAACACTTCTATTTAACATAGTATTGGAAGTCCTAGCCATAACAATCAGACAAGGAAAAGAAACAAAAAGCATCAAATTGGAAGAAATAAAACTATTACTATTTGCAGATGACATGATACTATATGTAGAAAATCCTAATGTCTCCACCAAAAAAAGCTATTAGAACTAATTAATGAATTCAGTAAAGTTGCAGGGTATGAGATTAATATATAGAAATCTGTTGTTTTTCTATATACTAATAATGAACTATCAGAAAGAAAAAGCAAGAAAGCAATCAAGTTTAAAATTATATCAAAAAGAATAAAATACCTAGGAATAAACTTAACCAAGGAGGTGAAAGACCTATACTCTGAAACCTACAAAACATTGATGAAGGAAATTGAGGATGATACAAAGAAATGGAAAGATATCCTGTGTTCTTGGACTGGAAGAAGTAATATTAAAATGTTCATACTATTCATACTACCCAAAGCAATCTACATATTTAATGCAATCCCTGTCAAAATACCTATGACTTTTTCACAGAACTAGAACAAATCACCCTAAAATTTATATGGAACCACAAAAGACCCTGAATAATAGCCAAAGCAATCTTGAGAAAAATGAACAAATCTAGAAGGATCACACTCCCTCACTTCAGACTATACTACAGAGCTATAGTAATCAAAACAGCATGGTACTGGCACAAAAACAGATATATAGGTCAATGAAACAGAATAGAGAGCCCAGAAATAAACCCACACACTTATGGTCAATTAATCTATGACAAAGGAGGCAAGAAAATGAAGAAAAGAGAGTCTCTTCAAGAAGTGGTGCTGAGAAAACAGGACAGTTACATGCAAAAGACTGAAATTAGAACATTTCCTCACACCATATATATCAATGAAATCAAAATGGATTAAAGACCTAAATGTAGGACCTTAACCATAAAAATTCTAGAAGATAACATAGGCAGAACACTCTTTGACATGAACAGTAGCAATATTTTTTTGGATATGTCTCCTAAGGAAAAAGAAACAAAAGCAAAAATAAACATATGGGGTCTAATTCAAACTTAAAAACTTTTGCACAGCAAAGGAAACCACTGACAAAACAAAACTACAACCTACAGAATGGGAGAAAATATTTGCAAATGATATGACCAATAAGGGGTTAGTATCCAAAATATATAAACAATTCATACAACTCAATATCCAAAAAAAAAACCACATTACAAAATGGGCAGAAGACCTGAATAGACATTTTTCCAAAGAAGACGTACAGATGGTAAACAGGCACATGAAAATGCGCCCAACATTGCTAATTATTAGAGAAATGCAAATCAAAGCCACAATGAAATATCACCTCACACCTGTCAGAATGGCTACCATCAGAAAGTCTACAAATAAGAAAGGTTGGTGAGGATGTGGAGAGAAGGGAACATTTGTACACTGTTGGTGGAGTGTAAATTGGTGCATCCACTATGGAAAACAGTACAGAGTTTCCTCAAAAAACTAAAAATAGACTACCATATGATCCAGCAGTTCCACTGGTGGATATATATACAAAGAAAATGAAAACACTGATTTGAAAAGATACATGCATCCCAATGTTTATAGTAGCATTATTTATAATAGCCAAGATATGGAAGCAACCTAAGTGTCCATTAACAAATGATAATGAAGAAGTGGTATACACACACACACACAATGGAATATTACTTAGCCATAAAAAAGAATGAAATTCTGTCATTTGCAACAACATGGATGGACCCAGAAAATATTATTCCTAGTGAAATAAGTCAGAGAGAGAAAGGCAAATACTCTATGTTATCACTTATACGTAGAATCTAAAAAATAAAAGAAACAAATGTATATAACAAAACAGAGACACTCACAGATATAGAAAACAAAAACCTTTGTTTTTCAGTGGAGGGGGAAAAGGGGAGAGGCAAGATAGGGGTATGGGATTAAGAGACACAAACTACTATGTATAAAATAAATAAGCAACAAGGATATATTGTACAGCACAGGGAGTATAGCCATTACTTTGTAATAACTTTAAATGGAGTTATTTAAATAATCTATAAAATCATAGATTAATCTATAAGATTATTTAGATTAATAGTTAAATAATAGTTAGTTAAATAATCTCTAAAAATATTGAAATATTACCTCACACCTGTCAGAATGGCTATCATCAAAAAGTCTACAAATGATAAATGTTGGTGAGGATGTGGAGAGAAGGGAAGTTTTGTACACTGTTGGTGGAATGTAAATTGGTGCATCCACTATGGAAAACACTACGGAGGTCCCTCAAAAAACTAAAAGTAGAACTACCATATGATCCAGCAATTATGTTGTACACCTTAAACTAATATAATACAGTAAGTCCCCTACATATGAACCTTCAACTTTCAAAGATGCGAACGTGCGTTCGCATGTCCAATCACGTAAGTTAATTCACGTGTCTGGTGTACTTTGTCATGTGTGTGCATGCTTTACAAGTGGTTGTGCTTTTGTGTACTTTACTGTGCTGTACTGTGTAGAACCATAGTACAGTATCTTTATTTCAAGCCCAGGATTCTGGAAGCAAGTGTAAAACCAGCAGTGATGTAGCTGGTACTACTGTACTTTTCAAGGTACTTTACTGTAAGATTAAAAATGTTTTCTTATTTTTTTGTGTTTCTTTGCTTTTAGGTATTATTTGTGTGAGAAGTATTATAAACCTATTACAGTACAGTACTATATAGCCAATTGTGTTAGTTGGGTACCTAGGCTAACTTTGTTGGACTTACAAATAGATTGGACTTACAAAACAAATTGGACTTACGACCTCACTCTCAGAATGGAACAGGTTCATATGTAGGGGACTTAACTGTATTGTAAATCGACTATACTTCAATTTTTAAAAATCTGCAGTGGAAGACACCATAAACAAAGTAAAAAAGACAGATGGTTGAAATGTTTATTTATGGTATCTTTTAAGTACAGATTTTTAAAAATTGTGGTGAAATATATGTAAGGTAAAATACAGTGAACATTTGGATGAATACCCTGTGTATTTAGACAATGGAATGCCAAATAGCAGTTAAAATGAATGAACTAGGATTCTTGTAAGGGGGAATCAAATGATCAGCCATGAAGTTCAGGTTGGATAGGGAAGGAAGAGAGACGAGGAAGGACCTGCTGAGGAAAACAGAGATCAAGAGACTGGAAATTTCTATGGCTTTATCTCAAAACCTAATATTGAGTGGAAAAAAAAACATCACCAAAAGATATTCACAGTATAATATCATGTATGTATATTTTCAAACCCATAAATCAATACTATATATGATTTGTGGATACATTTACATATAAGTAAAGTATAAAACCAGGATGGAAATGATAAGTAATAATTTTCACATTATTCTCTGTGTTCTTCTGCATATATGAAATATTTCCTAATTAAAAAAAATAAGTGCCTAAGCTACAGGCGCAAGGTCCATGAAGAAAACTGGGGAAGCTGAATCAAATGCCCACATGGCAAAGTTGAAAGGACAATTCATCCTCTGAGACTTGGAGGGAAGGAGTAAAAATAAATGCAGAAAGTGACTGGTTTGGAAATAGGAATGTAGGAGTTGAGAAAGGTCATGTCTGATAGCCTCGATTTACTTACATGAAGTAGAAAGGAGGACGACCTCTAAACTGAGAGAAGGGAGGGGTTGAGGAGGGTCTTTGAGGAGAATGTCAAAGGTCACTGAGGGTAATATGAGAAGGGGCTGGCTAAGGGCCAGTAAAAAGATTACTGGACAACACCAAAGGCACAGCTGAGGTAAGATACCATGAGTGGGTCCAATCCTCACACACACTGAATGTCTGAGTAACACATGCACAGATGAAGAAGTCATAGGTACCATCCAATGTTTAGGTTAGATATTACATGCAAAGGGAGGAACAGTTGAGTGCATCCAGGATGCTAGTGAGAGAGCAGGTCAGATGATCAACCATGAGATTGGGCTGATTGGGGAAGGAAGAGCAGCTAGAAAGGAACTTCTGTGTAGCAGGAAAGCAGTTAGGAAACAGAGGACTGGAAGTACCTGTGAGGTCAAGGGGCAGGTGAGAGGATGTGAAAGATGGAAGATGTTGGGGTCAGAAAGTGGACTTTTGGAGCAGCACTACTTTGGACTATTGTGGCAGTACTTTTCCCTAGGGGTAACTTTTTGTATCTCTGCAACAAGGAATCACTTGATAAAGCTTGTTGCCTCCAATTCTTCTAGGATAATCGATTGAATAGTTGAAGTTAACTACAGAGGGGCAGTCAGATCAATAAGGCTCAGTGTTCAATTCAACTGAACTATAGCAATACATAGTTGATAACCCAGTGTTCAATTAGGTATTTATCAGAGGCAAATTTGGGTGCTAATTAATTAAGCCTTGAGAAAACAGGCAGACATGGGTAGTCACTAGGAAATTAGTGTGTGGGCTAGGTCTCTAAATTATAATAAATTATAATAAATTATAATAAATGCCTTACCTTTGTAGAGAATGGCTCAGGAACGAGGTTGGGCAGAATTTTACAGATAAAACGATAATAGATTCACTATCAAACATTAATAAGAATAAAGCAAGTCCTAGGAGTATGATCAACCTAGGAATATGTCATCCCACCTGCCTCTTTGCTTTCTTAATTCCCATGACAACCCATCCTAAACCAGAATTTGGTGCTACAGAAGCAACCCAGAGGAAACAGTGGGACATAATTGCTCTACTGTGATGCAGGAAGTTCAGTAACAGGGCTACTCAAGATTTGTCTTAATCAGATATGTTAAGACACACAGATGTGGAAATGACTTTCATGAAGGAAGGTATATATTGTAAATACCAATCCCAAGAAACAGGAGGCACAGCACACCATGTAGGGCCTCAGAAGGAAGCACCAGGGTCTGTCAGGAGACAGAGGAAGTGAGGGGAAAACAGAGGTAAGAGTCTTTATTGTGTTTTCTGTGGGAAGGAATGGATGAGACAGGGTAAGCAGGTTTAGGATTGGCTATTTTGAGTAATATCTGTGGGCTCTGGGTGTAAATACTGTCTTGTTGTCTAGTACCTGATCTTGGGGTGATTAGGGCAGGTAGATAGTGGCCCAGTGTGACAACCCATAAAGGAGGTGGCTGGGGGTATGGGCTCTGGATTGGTTGGTTTGCATATGAAAGGCATTCCTAGGAGAGCTGTTTACTATCTCTAGGAGTTAACCCTGGGAAGGGCATCCCTCCAAGGTAAGCAAGGCCCTAGATATTAAAGTACCACATTACAGAAAGTAAAAGACAAGGTTAATACAATGAGCTATCTAGAGTGACCACACAGGATTGAAAACATGTGTCTAATGGATCAACAGAGAGGTCTCTCCTTCCCTACTCCCAAAGTGGAACTGCAATAGCGGAGAAGTTACAAATTGTAGGGAGAAGTTACAAAATGTAGTAACATTCATGAATCTCTCAGGTTTAATTAGTATTATATCTCACATTAATGAAGTTTAATGAAAATAAGCCATGCTTACACAGGCAAGTATTTTGGTCCCATATTCTTAATGAGATACATAGAACATCAAAGATCATTATAAGCCCAGAAAGTATGAGTCATGCAATGTATCCTTATTGCCACTAGATGACACTGTAGCTTATTGCTTTTGTGATTGTCAAAAGATGCCTGCTCAGAGTTCAGTTAAGATCCTTTTTATTTAAATAAAACATAGGGCTTTGCAACTAGTTCTTATTAATTCAAGAATCTGATGGCTTTCAGAAGATGCGGTCAAACATGCTGCACCTTCCAAAGCTCCTAGAATTAGAGCTTTGCCCAAATCTCTGAAACTGTATAGAAAATTGTGTGCATGCCCACACATGTGTGCATTTTCCTGTGGGGAGGGTCCAGAGCTCTCATTAGAGTTTAGAGTTCTCTATAACCCCCATCACATTCTAAGAAAGAAGTGAAGAACCACTGCCCCAATCCCCACTTAACCACACCTGAGTTCATCTCTATGATTTCTAAAAACTAATTAAAGATAGAAACAAAATAGCTTCTGAGATAACACTTTCTGACACTTAAAAATGTTTTCTTCTCAATTTGTGAGGAAGGAACAAAAACTGTTTTTCACGACCATGGTTGGATGGTAGTGAGTTATAGCTGACCTGCAAAGCTAGACAGAATGACTGCAGAGTCAGGCAGAGATCTGGGCAGTGAGTAAGGGGACACTGTGAAGCATCTGCTGTTTTTTATGAATAGACACAGAGATGTGAAGCAAGAAAATATATCAGACACTGAGGCAACCTGCCTGAGACCAAGGTCCTAAGTGAAATTTCCATCCAAGGGGTGTGGGGGACAATTTCATTCGGAAAAATGGGCAATAACTGATGGAGAAGGAAGGCATGTAACCATTTTTAAAACAGTCAAGCTCTGGTATTCAAAGGTATGACTTTATCAGTAACTGACTTTAGCTTTTTTCTCAACGCCCTATTTTCATATGGTAGCAGAAAAAATCATAACAATTTGAAGTAATACATCTCTTTTAAAACTTACTGAGTTTGGGGTAAATACTGTAAGCTCAGTGGGACTTGTGTCTCCAGTCCTGACATCAGGGGAGTGGGCACCCTGTCCATGTTGGACTGTCTGCTGGTGTCTGCTGTTGGTGGAAGTCATCATGCATTCTCTGAGCAGGGGTTGTGCATGAATATAGCTCCAGGGAGCTTACGACTGTTTCTGCTTCTCAACCTCACCTCAACTCTTACTGAAGCTGCTGATCCTCTAACACTTAGCCACATCTTCCAGCTGGTTCCTCCAGAGAGATCTGTACCTCCTCAGTTTTTTTTTTTTTTTTTTTTTTTTTTTTTTTTGCGGTACGCAGGCCCCTCACCGCTGTGGCCTCTCACGTTGCGGAGCACAGGCTCCGGACGCGCAGGCTCAGCGGCCTTGGCTCACGGGCCCAGCCGCTCCGCAGCATGTGGGATCTTCCTGGACCAGGGCACGAACCCGTGTCCCCCACATCAGCAGGCGGACTCTCAACCACTGCACCACCAGGGAAGCCCCTCAGTTCTAATCATAGTAGTTCTGTGCTTTAATTCTCTGGTACATAACAGGCACCCAAAGAGTATTTGCTGATTAAGTAACACGAAGGAACCCTTGCTTTGCCCTTCCTCCATTCATTGCTCCTTTCCATCTTTCTCCCTGCTACCGGCCATGACAGCATGGCCTCACCTACTCACCTTATCAATACACGGTTCCTATCAAACTGAAGAGAACTTATGGTTCCAACTGTTAAAAAAGTGAACATTTTCTGCTTCGTTACTATGAGATTTATTTTGAGAGCTGAAGGAAACCTATACTGTAAGTACTGTTATTATTTTGCAGATAAGAAAGTTGAGGCTTCAAGAGTTTACATAACTTCCCCAGGGTCACAAAACTAAGTGATAAAGACAGGATTCAAACCTAAGCACATCTGTCTTGAGAGCTGGAGCTTTTAGCCCTTCTGCACTAAACTATTATTTTTGTGTTTGCTGTTTCTTTCAGATACAATGACAGTGGCTATGTTGAAGATGTTGAAGTAAATTTCATAGTGTGGGAAATACATGGCAGGGATGACTATAGCTTTAACAACACTATGAAGAAGGTATGACATTTGGGATTTAAATAGAATTTAGCATGCAATTAGACGTCTTTCCATTTTAAATCTATATATAAATTATCTAAGGAAAACAGAACCAGGCAGCTGTAGGTAGGAAAAAAATATGACCTATATTGAATTCTATGACTATGAAAATTCATTTATGAAAAAAGAAATCACTGTCCTATAGAACGGACTTAAAGGGGTCAGAAAAGATAATGTTTATAGTAGGATGATGTAATTATTGATTAATATTTTATTTTCTCTCCACATTGTATTTAATGTTTGATTATTTACAGGCCTTCATTTCACTCTCAGACATTCATCACATTTGTGCTAAATCAAATGGACACACT
The DNA here is from genome assembly GCF_025265405.1 of Mesoplodon densirostris. Lineage (NCBI taxonomy): Eukaryota > Metazoa > Chordata > Mammalia > Artiodactyla > Ziphiidae > Mesoplodon > Mesoplodon densirostris. Next base: position 126,838,304 of record NC_082662.1, on the reverse strand, counting down.
CTAGGCTTCATCTCACTTTGACTTCTTTGCAGCATTTGACCCACTGACCGTGGCTTCACTGTCCCCACACTCTCCTGGTTTTCCTTCATCCTCCATCACTGGTCATTCTCAGCCTCTACAGTGAATCCCCTTTATTCTTCCTGTTCACTTTGCAGGCCACAGCAGAAAGGCCTTCCTACTCCAAATCACCACACTTCACTCCCATCCTTTCTACGTGGGGCTTTTTGCCCTTTAGGGCCTCCCATCATGATGGAGCCTCTCTAGAAGTTACCAGCATTGATTCCTGAGATTTGTCAGAGATCTCATACAAAACCAGGGATGATTCCTTCCAAAGTAACTTTCTCATCTACCAGAGACCTTAATTCTCCAAGAAGTAAAACCTATGCAGATGACAACAAAGAGACCTGAATTCCACCTGCTACTCCCCTCCACATTACTGCAATTATGTGACCAAACAAATCCATCCCATCACACATTCCTGCCTCATTCACAACTAAGTCAGACTATGTGGCTGATTCTTATCACTGGAGTATGAGCAGAAGTTATATGTGTCCAGGATGAAGTACTTAAGAACTTCACATGCACCTCCATGCTTCCCATCTTCCTTCACATGTCAATATATTACAGCAATGATTAAAGATGGAGTAGATGTGAACTGGATGAAGGGGATAAGGGACTTCAAGAAGCCACTAAATTTTTAAAAGTCTGAGTTTTTAATCTACTTTTTTGAGGAAAGTCATCCATAGGAGCCATTTAACCAGGGACATCTGCATTGGATTATGTGTGATCAAGAATTAAAATTTAGGGCCTCCCTGGTGGCGCAGTGGTTGGGAGTCCGCCTGACGATGCAGGGGATACGGGTTCGTGCCCCGGTCTGGGAGGATCCCATATGCCGCGGAGCGGCTGGGCCCGTGAGCCATGGCCGCTGGGCCTGCGCATCCGGATCCTGTGCTCCGCAACGGGAGAGGCCACAACAGTGAGAGGCCCGCATACCGCAAAAAGAAAAAAAAAAAAAAAAAAGAATTAAAATTTAATGTGTAAAACCCCTGAGAGTTGGAGTTATTATTGCAGCAAAGCCAACCAATATATCTCCTCCTATTAAAATTACATTTAAATGCAAACATTTCAGTCTCTGAACCCTTTAGCTCTCTCTTTCCCACTACTCTTCTGCCTCTTTTTCTCACACAATCTAGATATCTCTAGATATCTAGAGAAACCCTCTGCTTCTCCCATTTTTCTTCTCTTCATTGCCATCTAACTTGAGCTCCACAGTTCAGTCCTTCAGCTATTGTCTTCCCAATGCCTATATGTCACTTTCCCCGGTATTGTTCTTGTTTAGTGTTACGCAAATTTAAACATTAATCTTTCTGCCTTATCTATGCCTATATCTGAGCTACTAATCACTTCTAGAAAAAAAATTAAAATTGCAATAACTGGAAGTATGAACTCAACTATTGGGAGTGATGATTGAAAAGAGAATTAGCCATCTAGAAGAGAGGTCAGAGGGAAATATCCAGAATTACACATAGAGAGATAAACTGATTTAAAATATAGAAAAAGAACATAAAGGAGATCCAAAGCTAAGATCTAAGAACTGGAGTCCTAAAAAAAGAGAAGAGAGAGTGTTGGTCAGAAGCAACATTTTCCAAAACTGGTGAAAGACATCAAGGCACAGAAAAAGTAATCTACATCCAAAAACATCACAGTAAAATTTCCAAAATCAAAAACAAAGAGAAGAGTCTTTAAAGTATTCAGAGCAAAAAAGATAACTTACCTTCAAAAAAGTAACTATAAGATTTAAAGCTGATTTCTCAATAGAAACAATAAAAACCAGAAGTCTTTGAAGAAAAATATTTTTAAGTTACTGAAAGAAAATAATTCCCAAACCTAAAATTCTGAATACAATAGAAATAGTATTTTAAAAAATGAAAGTGAACAACAGATAATGTCTTACAAGATACATGAAATTAAAAGAGGAAAAAATTTTAAGAAAGAAATGAAGGATGAAATAAAAATGATTGGAGAGAAAGTGACAAATATTGAGGATAGGCAAAGAATAAATGGAATTCCTGAAAAAGGAGAACCAAGGCAAAGGAACAAAACAAATACTAATAATTCAACAAAGCACAACCACCCCCCCCAAAAAAATTTCTAACTTCTCATTGAAGCAGCATACCATATACTTCAGAATATCAAATCAGAATAGCCAACCCATGTGGGCATATAGGCAAAAAAGCAAGAAATTTATAAGGAAAATTAAATTATCATCAGACATTTATAGCATTTATAGCAGTATCATCAGACATTTATAGCAGTGTTGTATGCCAGGAGAAAGTGGAGTCAAATATTTAAGATACTAAAGTGGAGTCAAATATTTAAGATACTAAAGTGGAGTCAAATATTTAAGATACTAAAGGAAAATAAATACAAGCCAAGGATATTACATCCAGCAAAACTGATTACACTGTAAATGGCACAAACCGCTATCAGTATGTAGAAAGCTCTGATAATATTGTTCCCAGGAGTCCTTCCTGAGTAATTTACTAAGTAAGAACCTTCAGAAAATCAAAAATACTAAAGAGATATCAACATAAGGACTAGGAGGAAGCATTATAATATAGTATATAGTTACCTACAGGACTAAAACAAAATGAGGGTTAAATGGGTTATGAAAATGTACATCTAGTACAATTATGTACTAGATCTTATGTACTAGATCTTATGTAGATCTAGTACAATTATAAAATATGATAAGAGAATGTGAAGAGCATATACAAGGGAAAAGTATAAGTGTTTTCAGTAATCATGACACTGGTGATAATATTTGTATTGTTTTTCTAAAGTTTTGAGGTGTATTGTTTTTCTAAAGTTTTGAGGTGTATAAAGTGAGATAAAACAAACGTGTAATAATGACGTTTTCTAATACTACCATTCCTCACCAAGTGTTTTGTTGTAAAAGCAAGAAGATACATATGTTAAGATAGAAGAAGTTAGACAAAAATCTTGAATTCAAATAGGACTCAATATGAACTCATGAGGTATTGGATATTGCTCTGGATGTAAATTTATTAATCAAATAGAGAGATAGATAAAATTTTCCTATTCTGACTGTTAAAATCTTAGAAACATAACTAATCAGTAGCTGAAAGTATCCTTAGTAGCCAGATTGTTGTTTTGAAATACTGTCTCCCACTAAACGTACTGGGCATTCTTAGATAAATTGCTGATTCCACGCCTGAAGGAAGAAATGTACAAGATGAGCCTAGAATAGTTTGGCATACCCAATAGCAAGGAAGTATCAAGGACTGCTAGAGTCATGTAAAAGTAATCAGAAATCGGGCTTCCCTGGTGGCACAGTGGTTAAGAATCCTCCTGCCAATGCAAGGGACACGGGTTCGAGCCCTGGTCCGGGAAGATCCCACATGCCACGGAGCAACTAAGCCTGTGTGCCACAACTACTGAGCCTGCGTTCTAGAGCTTGCGAGCCACAGCTACTGAGCCTGCATGCCTAGAGCCGGTGCTCCACAACAAGAGAAGCCACCACAATGAGAAGCCTGCGCACTGCAAGGAAGAGTAGCCCCCACTCGCCACAACTAGAGAAAGCCCGTGCACAGCAACGAAGACCCAACACAGCCAAAAATAAAAACAAATAAATAAAATAATCATAATAATCCATCCAGGCCAAGTTTTCTTTATTTCATAAATTAAGGGTTGGGGATATTTGAAAATCAAAGTAATCCACTATATTTAAAGTATAAAGAAGAAAAGGCATAAGATTATTACAACAGTTGATGAAAAGTCATCTGATTAAAAATTTATCACCCATACATAACATTATTTTTTAAATAAATCTTAGAAAATTATAAATAAATGGTAACTTCCTTAACCTAATAAAATGTCGATACAAAAAACCTGTATAAAACATTATACTTAATGGTGAAAATGTGAAAGTCTTCCCACTGAAATCAGGAATGAAACAAGGAGGCATGTTCTAACCATTTCTATACAACATTGTTCTTGATGTCTGTAATAAGGTAAACAATATACAATACAAATAAATTGAAAGTGTAAGGATTGGAAAGGAAGAAATAAAACTCATATGCACAGGTAACATGATTGTTCATCTGAAACAAAGTTAATAAGTGAGTTTAAGAAGTTCTCTCTGTACAAGGTCAATATACAAAAGTCCATTGTTTTTCTGTATATCAGCAAACATTTAAATAATTTAAAAATTAGATATATAATTTTGAACAGCACTAAACTATATTAAATACTTAGAAATAAATTGATATACAAAACATATATATGTAAAACCTTTCTATATATATAAAACCTTTCTATATATATATAAAACCTTTTGACAGAGTGGTTGTTTGCACGAAGCTCAGACATGGAAGTCAATGACTGAGCTTAACAAGCGCCTCCCATTAGAAGAAGCATGGGGACCTGAGGTAAGAAAAATATTACCTTATTTATTTATAATAACTAACTTGGCATTTTAGTATTAAGTGCTTAATGGAAACACTTTGGGTTTAAATTTGATTTTGTAAATCAAATCCAATTTTTCTATTGGATTATATTATGATTTCCAAAATGCTTCATCTTAATTCTATTTGATCTTCTGTTGCCCCTGCATTACTAACAATTTTGTTTTAATTTTCTCTCCTGAAAATCTGTTTGCAGATTAGTAAATATCTGACAAACATGTTAAAGCATTGAGACTGAGTCTTTCTAAAGAATGCCTGAAGTTTCAATCTTGTGTAACTAAAAGATCATTTCTGAATGTCAGTTATCAATCCTATACTATTTTCAAGTGAATTTTCTTAAATTGAAATTAATTTATGTTATTTGGCAAATCAACTCATATCTCATGAATAAAATGTGACATATAAGGTACTTCAGCCTGTAAAATGTAAACCCTACAATAAGAATGTTATTTTGCTTCTACGTCAGAACCTATACATGTCAAGATAGAGATATATACAAAAGATATGTATCTCCCTCTGTATTCCCAACTCCAAACCATCTATTTTCTATCCACCACTCCCTATCTTCCTAGTAACATTATTCTAGGAGCTTTACTCCAACAATCTTTTGAACAGTTCTTCCAGCTCAACATAACCTTCAATTCATTGATCCTACCACCCTCACCCCACCCCCGCTTCTCTTTTCCCTCTTTATCCAGCTTAAATTCCACAGTCAATAGTCATATCACTCTATTAATATGACCCTCAATTCTTTTGCCCCCCTTCTTTATGTTTGCATAGCTAAATCACAACCTTAGTTAAGTTCAACTGTCCACCTTAGCACCTGACTGTGGCCAGAGAAAAACATACCCATGCTGACTTGTTTCACTTTCATCTCATGATTAAAATGGTCCCATAATACTGCCCAACAAATATTTCTTTACCTCATTCTCTCTTCCCCTCTCATAAATAGTTATTGCATGCTTTCTCCTCTTCCCCCATCCTCGTTCTTATCTAATGAACTTGCTTTCTACTTTATCAAGAAAATTATGGTAGTTATTAGACCTGGGGCAAGACCCTTCTATCTAATTTTATTTAAAGAAACACATATTTTTAAATGTGCAACATGTTGCCATATTGTTTTTACTATTTTGACATCTAAAATTCCTTATAACTAGTTTCCCTTGTAATGCAACCTATTTTATGTTATTATTTTTAAAAACATTATTCTGAGAAGGGCCCATAGTAGTCCATAGGCTTCACCAGATTGCCAAAAGGGCCCATATAAAAATAAAATACAATTTTATATATATTTTAAAATCTATTTTTATATATTTATACACACTCACTATGAGGTTATGAACCCCTGATGTAGGTATAAAAAGAAAAGGACTAAATCTTGGGTCATTTCAGTATTTAGAGATGGGGGGAATGAGGAGAGGCAAAGGAGGTGAAAAAGGAATAATCCAAGAAGCAAGAGAAGATCCAGGCAAGTATGATGTTTTGGACTTCATGTAAAGCAAGTCTCACCAGAAGGAGGGAAGGATCAAATGTGTTAAATTCACTACTAAGATAGGTCAACTATGATGAGGATTGAAACTTGATCATTTACTTCAGCACCATAGAGGTAACAGGTAACCTTGACAGGATCAGTTTTCGTAGGACAGTGAGAGACAAAACCTTACCGAAGTGGGATTAATTAGTATGGAAAAAAAGAACTCAAAGCAGCAAGAATAGACGTCTCTGCAGAGGAGTTTTGCAGTAAGGAGAGAAATAGTGTAGTGGCTGGAGAGCAATGGGTTGAAGAAAGGGTCTTTTTTTTTAATAATTGAGAAAAATAACCACATGTTTACTGATGGGAATATTCCAACAAATAAGAAAACTGATGATGCTTCAAACTTAACATGTCTGAAACTGAGTTTCTGATACCCACCCTCCAGACATACTCCCCCAACATTCTTTCCCACCTCAGTTAATAAATATTCCATCCTCCCAGTTTGCTCAGGATAAAAGCTAAACGTCATCTTATGCTCCACATTTGGTCTTTCAGCAAATCTTGTTGGCTGTTTCTTCAAAGTATATTCTGAATTTGGTCACCCTGTGCTATCCCAACTGCCACCACACTGTTTCAAGCCACCATCACCAACCATCTGGGTTATAACCATAGCATTCTAAATGGTTTCCCTGCTTCAGGCTTGCCCACCATGAATCTATCCACAACACAGCACCAAGACTGATCCTACTAAGACATAAATCAGAATGTGCCACTCTTCTGCTCAAAACCATGCGATGGCTCCCATGTCACTTAGAGTTATGACAAAGCCAGCAGGACTCACTGCACCCCATCCCCACTGCACCCCCATCATGACTAGCTAATGCCTTTCTTCAGGTCATTATTTGAAAATCAACTCGTCAATGAAGACTTCCCCGGCCACTCTACCGAAAAAGTTAAACATCACTCCGTGACAGTTGCTATCTCCCTTCCCTATTTTCTTTAATGTCATTAGCATTTATAACTCTCTGACACATTATATAGTCTATTTATTTATCCTATTTATTATCTGGCTCCCCAACTAAAATGTAGGCTCCATAAGGGGATGGAATTTTGTTTGTTTTGTTCACTGGTGTATCCCCAGCATCTAACCCATTACCGGTGCTCAATAAACATTTGTGGAACTAATTCATTAATTATAGGTCACCCACCTATTACAAAGAGTATTATTCTGCTATTTAAAAAAATCATAAGGAAGTAAACTAGCAATGGAATCCGTTAAAAACAAAACTTACCCTTCTAACTTCTTGTTGAAGGACATCCAAGAATCTGGGGTTGAGGGTAAATGTAAGTGACCCTCTTACTCAAAATCTCACAAAGGACACCCAAATGTTATAAGATATGACAAAATAACATAGTCCTAGGAAGGAATGAGCTACCTGATAATTAACAGTCATGGAGATTGCCTCAATCGGTATGATATAGTGCAGTAGTTATCAAATTTTAGAATCACCTCGAGGTGACATCAGAATCACCTAGAGGACTTGCTAAAACAGATCTCTGGGTCCTACCTCCAAAGTTTCTGATTCATCAGATCTAGGGCTAAGACCCCGTATTTGCATTTCTAACAAGTTCCCAGGTGATGCTGATACTGCTGATCTGGGGACCATATTTAAGAAATATTGAAGTAGTGGCTTACATTCTATAAAGATTCTGGAGTGCCCACACCAGGCCCTAAGTGTTCAGTTCTACCATATGAGAGACAAAAACCTCACAACTAAAAGGGTGGATTCAGTCTGGAGTCTGAATATAGTAGAAGGCAAGTACCTGCAAAGACTATTTATGTCCTAGTGAATAAGGCTATGCTTACTGAAGAGTGTCACTGTATATTTATTCAATATGGCAATCAGAGGTGCTCTCTTCCTGAAACATACCTGAAATGAAATAGCCTTCCAATTCTTGGAGCTGCACTGATTGCTATATAGTCCTGATTCTACAAGGATGAATGACACTTGCATAAAAATCTGCGAAGTAGCTCTAGAGACTGTGAATTCTCAAGAGAAAATCTGAAGGACTCATAAACCAAAGTGGCATTTTCACAGGTTCTTCCAAGTTAATGTTGGAGTTTGAGAAAGAGAGGGAGAATGTGGGTTATGAATGGCTGGCTACATACTTATAACTCAGGTTGTGAGTTGAGTTTCTGGACATGACTGACATAGTAATCCGAGAAGTCCTTGGCTAAAGATGAATTGTATTTCTCTTTCTGACTTACTTCACTCTGTATGACAGACTCTAGGTCCATCCACCTCACTACAAATAACTCAATTTCGTTTCTTTTTACAGCTGAGTAGTATTCCATTGTATATATGTGCCACATCTTCTTTATCCATTCATCTGTCAATGGACATTTAGGTTGCTTCCATGTCCTGGCTATTGTAAATAGAAAAACAAACACTGCATGCTAACACATATATATGGAATCTTAAAAAAAAAAAAAGGTTCTGAAAAACCTAGGGGCAGGACAGGAATAAAGATGCAGACATAAAGAATGGACTTGAGGACATGGGGAGGGGGAAGGGTAAGATGGGACTAAGTGAGAGAGTGGCATGGACATATATATACTACCAAACGTAAAATAGATAGTTAGTGGGAAGCAGCCACATAACACAGGGAGATCAGCTCGGTGCTTTGTGACCATCTAGAGGGATAGGATAGGGAGGGTGGGAGGGAGACACAAGAGGGAGGAGGTATGGTGATATATGTATATATATAGCTGATTCACTTTGTTATAAAGCAGAAACTAACACACCATTGTAAAGCAATTATACTCCAATAAAGATGTTAAAAAAAAAAGAATTGTAATTCATGAGGCCAGGGCTGATGTGTTTTCTTAGAGGCTATATAGCTTGATCAAGTGGGCTTTCAACTTAAAAAGAAAAGGGAAAAACACAATAATTGGAAAAAAAAAGTCTGTTGCTACAATAGGAAATATCAGGCATGACACAAAAATAGGAGCAAAAATCAGTGGGAATCATCTTTCACATTAGGAAATAACTAGGTAGAAAGTTGGAAACAATATAAATATTCCCAGGTGTCTATACACAAAAAATACATGTAATGATAGAAGATGAATGTGTCCTTATCAGCAATACATTGCTGTGAGGATATGTGTCCAGTTCCTGCACCTATTTAGTATGTGCCACATATTCTTTCAATTAAGTTCATGGTTTCATGTATTAACTCACTTGGTAGAACAAGAACTTCCCAGGCCCGTGGTGGCCTACAAGAAACTCCACCAACAAAAAAATAATAAAAAGAAGACATATCATGTTTTCAAGTTAGGGTACATCAAAAAATGATTGGTTGCCACAGGTAGGGGGTGAAATGGGTGAAGGTGGTCAGAAGGTACAAACTTACAGTTATAAAATAAATGTCATCGGCGTGCAATGTACAGCATGGTGATTGTAGTTAATAATACTGTATTGTATATTTGAAAGTTGCTAAGAGAGCAGATCTTAGAAGTTCCCATCATAAGAAAACAATTGTAACTATGTATGGTGATAGATGTTAACTAGACATATTGTGGTTATCATTTCGCACTATATACAAATATTGAAATTATTACGTGGTACACCTGAAATTAATATAATGTTATAGGTCAGTTATATCTCAAAGATAAATAAACAAGTACTTACATACAAATAAAGGCAGAAATGAATTTTTTGATATTCAAAAGAAAAAAATAATAATGATGAGTCTCTTACTTGTTTTTCATTAATCTACACCTAACATATTGCTTTATAAATGTGCCAGAGAGTGCAGTAGTAGAAAGGTAGACAAAAGGAAGAAATAATAGTAAATGTGATAAAGGAGAGAGATAGAAGAATTATTTTGCAGTTTATCAAGTCATACAGTAACACTTCATGAAATTGTAAAAAATCGTTAAGAGTTTTAGGGATGGGACTTATAATTAAAATATAATTATGGAATGATTCTCCTATGTAAAAGAAAATGACCTGTTAAGAAGGAAAGTAGAGGAATTTTCAGTGTGAAGGCAATATTCACCTTCAAAAAAAAATTCTCAAACAGGAGGGTAAATACTGGAGTATATATTAAAAAAGGTAAAATGAGAGAGCTATAGAAGGGACTTCTATGTACACCAGATCACATAGCCAAATAAGGGAACTATATGAACTGTCCTGATTATCTCCAAAACCAAGTAGAGTTAAGGAAGAATACAATATCTGCACATTGAAAAATGTCAAAATGTAGGGAGAATATGAAGGAAAGAACAAGAAATAAATACCACTTGAATAAATGGGAGTTACTCACTCAAAAGCTATAGAAAGAATTCAGCCTCACTGAGAATACATGACAGAGAGACAAGCAAGACTTTAAGTAGGGTGTGAAAGCATACAGGACCTACAAGAATCCAGAAGAAATGCCATGTATTATTTTAGGATTTTATTTTATTACCTTAGCTTTAATAAAGTGACTTTAAATATATATAGTGTTTATGCTTTTTAAGAAGGGAACAGGAGATAAATAAATGAGACCCACAGAGAGACAGTAGTGGTAATGGGGATAAATAAAAGTCTTAGGGGAAGATTTGACTACTGTATCCATACCTTATGATCAAAATAGTGTCTGTCCCAAATTAAGCATCCTTGAAGGATTTTGTGGTTTTCAATTTAGGGAAATTAAATGCTTACAGATTCTCAACACCCTAATGTATTATTGTTTGCAAATAAATAAACACAGCATTTTCTTTCACTAAGCTTCACTTTTTAACAAACTTTAACCCAAGATAGCCTCTAAAAATACTATACTACACTAAAATGATAGAAGAGATAGGAATAACTATTATATCTCTAAATAATTTTCCAAAATAAATATGAGTATATAATTTTGTATATTAAAGTCAGCTAATGACCTTAAGGTTTTTGTCTTTGTTTTCTACTCAGAACTATAAGCACTGTTTTTCTTATGCTATTGGAAAACCAGGAGACTTAAATCAACCATATGAGATTATCAACAAGTCTAACCATAACCATTTAGTTTGGCCCTTGGACCATTCCGGAATATATGTGTTTCGTGTGAAGATCCTGGATCCAAACTATAGGTGAATATAAATATTCCATTATAATAGTTTTAGCATTAGTTCCTAAAAATTAAATTTTTATTTTCTTGATTTAATTTGATACCACCCAGCTATCCAATTAAAGGCATACCTCGGGCCTCCCTGGTGGCGCAAGTGGTTGAGAGTCCGCCTGCCGATGCAGGGGATGCGGGTTCGTGCCCCGGTCTGGGAGGATCCCATGCGCCGCGGAGCGGCTGGGCCCGTGAGCCATGGCCGCTGAGCCTGCGTGTCCGGAGCCTGCGCGTCCGGAGCCTGTGCTCCGCGATGGGGGAGGCCACAACAGTGAGAGGCCCGCATACCGCAAAAAAAAAAAAAAAAAAAAAAGGCATACCTCATTTTATTATGCCTTACTTTATTGTGCTTCAATTTACAAATTGAAGGTTTGTAGCAACCCTTGGTCAAGCAGGTTAATCAGCGCCGTTTTTCTAACAGCATTTGCTCACTTCATGTCTCTGTGTCACATTTTAGTAATTCTTGCAATATTTCAAACCCTCCACCAGCAAAAAGATTATGATTTGTTGAAGGCTCTGATGATGGTTAGCATTTTTTGAGAAATAAAGTATTTTTTAATTAAAGTATGCACAGTCTTTTTTTAGACATAATGCTATTGCACACTTAATAGACTACAGTATAGTGTAAAAATAACTTTTATACCCACTGGGAAAGCAAAAAGTTTGTGTGACTCACTTTATTGCAGTATTCATTTTATTGTGGTGGTTTGAAACTGAACCCACATCTCCGAGGTATGCCTGTCATATTTGTTTTTTCATTTTGGAACAATCCTGTTAAACATTCTATGGGAGTGGGAGATAAGATTTCATGTTAAACATTAATTAAATTAGTCGATTCACAATTACATTCTGAGTGCTTTACTATGTTTCATTGCTATGATAGATGCAAATAGAGCATAAGGATAATCTCAGCCTTTAAGATGCTTGTAATTAAACTGGTTGGGGAAGGAGGAGTGGAGGTTACACATAAAACCAAGGGAGGTTAAATCAGAGCAAACACATGATATATTTTTCAAATATAATTATTTGTATTATTGATAAGCATAATAATAATTCAGAGATGGGAAAAAAATCAATGCTATCTTGAGCATCAGGAGAAAACTTCCTGGAGGACAAGGAGCATTAAGAATTTATATTGCCAGAGAACTAAGAGAGACCCTTCAGATGAAAGAAATCACACTAATAATGGAATGGAGCTGAATATTAACATATTGTCTATGGCTTGTGGAGTTATGAAAGAAAGTGGAAAATACCTTGAGTGAGGGAGGTAAAAAACAAAGGGTGCAGACTAATTCGAGGCAATTCATAATGTTGAATTCAATTTCAAACCATGTCCTAGAGAGCTTCTTTAGTATCTTTACTAGGGGAGTGTTGTGATGAGAGTATAGTTTTAGGAAAATTAGCCTGAGAATAAAGGATCTTATAAAAGGAAAATAAATTGCAGATATATGAGAGGAGTGGAATTAACAAGACAAGGGTCAAAGGAAGCCCTGTTGGCAGGAGGAGTGGAAAGAAAGGGAAAAGTATAATAAATATTTATCAGGAAAAGAGATATTATATTGATCTAGTGTGGCAAATGAAGGAAAAGAAAGAACTGATATGGTCTCAAGTTTTCTAGACTAGGTGATTAAAAATTATGGTATTTTCTTTGCCCACAGTAGATACTGAGGTAGTTTTTCTTTGAGGTCTTTCTTTTTCTAAGAGTTCTGACTTTACATTTGAGAGGACAATGACATATCTGAGTGAAGATGTCCTATAAACAGTTAAAATTTTTAATTTGGGCCTTGAGTTGGAGGGAATAGCTGATGATAAAGAGTTTTGAAAACACAAATGTGGGCATCTTCTATAATGACTCCATGAGCACACATAAGTTAACTGACTTATGAGAAGAAAAGAGCTTTTAGGAGATACCCACAGTGAAAGAATTGAGGGTGATGAGAAAAGAAGCTGAGCATAAAACTCCTCAAATAAAAGAAAAAAATGAGGAGAAAAAAAGTTCCATATTACCCAAGCAATCTGCAGATTCAAAGCAATCCCTATCAAAATTCCAATGACATTTTTCACAGAAATAGAAGAAACTATCCTGAAATGTGTATGGAACTGCAAAAGACCCCAAAAAGCCAAAGCAGTCTTAAGAAAGAAGACCAAAGTTGGAAGCGTCACACTCCCTGATTCCAAACTATATTGCAAAGCTGCAGTAATTGAAACAGTATGGTACTGACATAAAAAAAGACACATAGATCAATGGAACAAAATAGAAATCCCTGGAAAGAAACTCACACATATACAGTCACTTAATTTATGACAAAAGAGCCAAGAATATATAGTGGGGAAAGGACAGTCTCTTCAATAAATGGTGTTGGGAAAATTGGACAGCCACCTGTGAAAGATTGATACTGGACCACTATCTAACACCATAAAAAAATTAACTCCAAATGGATTAAAAACTTGAACATAAGCCTTGAAACCATAAAATTCCTAGAAGAAAACATAGGTGGTAAGCTCCCTGATGTCAGTCTTTGCAGCAATTTGTTTTTATTTGACACCAAAAGCAAAGGCAACAAAAGCAAAAATAAACATGTGGGACTACATCAAGCTAAAAAGCTTCTGCACAGCAAAGGAAACCATCAACAAAATGAAAAGGCAACCTACAGAATGGGAGAAAATATTTACAAATCATATATCTGATAAGGGGTTAATATCTAAATATATAAAGAACTCATACTACTCAATAGCAAAAAAAAAAAACAAAAAAAAAACCACAAAACAATTTAAAAATGGGCCAAGGACCTGATTAGACATTTTTCCAAAGAAGACATACATGAAATGGGTACATAAAAGGGTGCCCAACATCAGTAATCATCAGAGAAATACAACTCAAAACCACCTGTTAGAATGGCTATTATCAAAAAGACAAGAGATAAGTGTTGATGAGGATGTGAAGAAAAGGGAACACTTGTGCACTGTTGGTGGGAATGTAAATTTATGCAGCTACTATGGAAAACAATATGGAGGTTCCCCAAAATATTAAATATAGAACTACCATATGATCCAACTATTCCACACCTATGTATTTATCTAAAGAAAACAAAAACACTAACTTAAAAAGATATGTATACCCGCATGTTCATTGCAGCATTATTTACAATTGCCAGTATATGGAAATAACATAAGTGTCCAAGGATGGATGAATGGACAAAGAAAATGTGGTATGGAATATTATCTGGCCATAAAAAGAAGGAAATCTTACCACTTGAGACAACGGTGATGGACCTTGAGAACATTATGCTAGAGAGTCTATTTTGGTTTGAGTCCTAATTTTGCCACTAGTAACATCTAGTCTTAAGCAAATTGTTTAGTCTCTTTGAGCTTATTTATCTGTGAAATGAGTCAGTAATAGCTATCTTATAGTATCCTGAGGATTAAATGAAGATCCTGGGTAAAAATCCCTAACATTGCTGGGCACATAGCAAGGACTCAATAAAACTAAGTTCTTTTCCTGTCTCTTCTCCCACACGAAGATAGGTAAAATCATATTATTAATGTTTATTTAGTTACATCCTCATCCTGTCTCATTCCAAGCAATATGCTAAATTATGAGAGGTAAAATACCTAGGGATAAACCTACCTAAGGAGGCAAAACACCTGTACTCTCAAAACTATAAGATACTGATGAAAGAAATCAAAGATGATACAAACAGATAAATATAGTGTGTTCTTGGATTGGAAGAGTCAATATTGTCAAAATGACTATACTACCCAAGACAATCTACAGATTCAATGCAATCCCTATCAAATTATCAATGGTATTTTTCACAGAATTAGAACAAAAAATTTTACAATTTGTATGGAAACACGAAAGATCTGGATTAGCCAAAGCAATATTGAGAAAGAAAAATGGAGCTGGCAGAATCAGGCTCCCTGACTTCAGACCATACTACAAAGCTACAGTAATCAAGACAGTATGGTACTGGCACAAAAAGAGAAATATAAATCAGTGGAAAAGGATAGAAAGCCCAGAGGTAAACCCACACACCTATGGTCAACTAATCTATGACAAAGGAGGCAAGAATATACAATGGAAAAAAGACAGTCTCTTCAATAAGTGGTGCTGGGAAAACTGGATAGTTACATGTAAAATAATGAAATTAGAACATTCTCTAACACCATACACAAAAATAAACCCAAAATGGATTAAAGACCTAAATGTAAGACTGGATACTGTAAAACTCCTAGAAGAAAACATAGGAAGGGAGATTGGTTCAAGACAGCAGAGTAGAAGGACGTGCTCTCACTCCCTCTTGCAAGAGCACCAGAATCACAACTAACTGCTGAACAATCATCAATAGGAAGACACTGGAACTCACCAGAAAAGATATCCCACATCCAAAGACAAAGGAGAAGCCACAGTGAGATGGTAGGAGGGGCACAATCACAATAAAATCAAATCCCATAACTGCTAGGTGGGTGACACACAAACTGGAGAACATTTATTCCTCAGAAGTCCACCCACTGGAGCGAAGGTTCTGAGACTCACATCAGGCTTCCCAACCTGGGGGGTCTGGCAACAGGAGGAGGAATTCCTAGAGAACCAGACTTTGAAGGCTAGCGGGATTTGATTGCAGGACTTTGACAGGACTGGGGGAAACAGAGACTCCACTCTTGGAGGGCACACAGAGAGTAGTGTGCACATCAGGACCCAGGGGAAGGAGCAGTGACCCATAGGAGACTGAGCCAGACCACCTGCTGGATGGTCTCCTGAAGAGGTGGAGGGTGGCTGTGTCTCACCATGAGGACAAGGACACTGGCAGCAGAAGTTCTGGGAAGTACTCCTTGGAGTAAGCCCTCCCAGATCCACCGTTAGCCCCACCAAAGAGCCCGGATAAGCTCCACTGTTGGGTTGCCTCAGGCCAAACAACCAACGGCGTGGGAACCCAGCCTGACCCATCAGCAGACAAGCAGACTAAAGTTTTACTGAGCTCTGCCCACCAGAGCAACATGCAGCTCTACCCACCACTAGTCCCTTCCATCAGGAAACTTGCACAAACCTCTTAGATAGCCTCATCCACCAGAGTGCAGACAGCAGAAGCAAGAAGATCTAGAATCCGGCAGCCCATGGAACAAAAACCACATTCACAGAAAGATAGACAAGATGAAAAGGCAGAGGGCTATGTACCAGATGAAGGAACATGATAAAACCCCAGAAAAACAACTAAATGAAATGGAGATAAGCAACCTTCCAGAAAAACAATTCAGAATAATGATAGTGATGATGATCCAGGACCTCGAAAAAAGAATGGAGGTAAAGATCGAGAAGATGCAAGAAATATTTAACAAAGACCTAGAAGAATTAAAGAACAAACAGAGATGAACAATACAATAACTGAAATGAAAACTACACTAGAAGGAATCAATAGCAGAATAACTGAGGCAGAAGAACGGATAAGTGACCTGGAAGACAGAATGGTGGAATTCACTGCTGCAGAACAGAATAAAGAAAAAAGAATGAAAAGAAATGAAGACAGCCTAAGAGACCTCCGGAAAAACATTAAACACAAAAACATTCGCATTATAGGGGTCACAGAAGGAGAAGAGAGAGAGAAAGGAGCTGAGAAAATATTTGAAGAGATTATAGTCGAAAATTTCCCTAACATGGGAAAGGAAATAGCCACCCACGTCCAGGAAGCGCAGAGAGTCCAATACAGGATAAACCCAGGAGAAACACGCCAAGGCACATAGTAATCAAACTGGCAAAAATTAAAGACAAAGAAAAATTATTGAAAGCAGCAAGGGAAAAATGACAAATAACATACAAGGGAACTCCCATAAGGTTAGCGGATTTCTTGGCAGAAACTCTACAAGCCAGAAGGGGGTGGCATGACATATTTAAAGTGATGAAAGGGAAGAACCTACAACCAAGATTACTCTACCCAGCAAGGTTCTCATTCAGATTTGATGGAGAAATCAAAAGCTTTACAGACAAGCAAAACCAGCTCTACAAAAAATGCTAAAGGAATTTCTCTAAGTGAGAAACACAAGAGAAGATAGGGCCTACAAAAACAAACGCAAAACAATTTAAAAATGGTCATAAGAACATACATATCAATAATTACCTTAAACGTGATTAAATGCTCCAACCAAAGACACAGGTTTGCTGAATGGATACAAAAACAAGACCCATACATATGCTGTCTACAAGAGACCCACTTCAGACCTAGGGACACATACAGACTGAAAGTGAGGAGATGGAAAAAGATATTCCATGCAAATGGAAATCAAAAGAAAGCTGGAGTAACAGTTCTCATATCAGACAAAGTAGACTTTAAAATAAAGACTATTAAAGGAGACAAAGAAGGACACTACATGATGATCAAGGGATCAATCCAAAAGGAAGATATAACAATTGTAATTACTTATGCACCCAACATAGGAGCACCTCAATACATAAGGCAAATGCTAACAACCATAAAAGTGGAAATCGACTGTAACACAATCATAGTATGGGACTTTAGCACCCCACTTTCACCAATGGACAGATCATCCAAAATGAAAATAAATAAGGAAACACAAGCTTTAAATGAAACATTAAACAGGATGGACTTAACTGATATTTATAGGACATTCCATCCCAAAACAACAGAATACACTGTCTTCTCAAGTGCACACGGAACATTCTCCAGGATAGATCATATCTTGGCACACAAATCAAGCCTCAGTAAATTTAAGAAAATCGAAATCATATCAAGCATCATTTTTGACGACAGCACCATGAGATTAGAAATCAGAAAAAAATGTAAAAAACACAAAAACATGGAGGCTAAACAATAGGTTACTAAATAACCAAGAGATCACTGGAAAAATCAAAGAGGAAATCAAAAACTACCTAGAGACAAATGACAATGAACACACGATAATCCAAAAACTAGGGGATGCAGGTTCCTTTACACCTAAAGGAACTAGAGAAAGAAGAACAAATAAACGCAAAGTCAGCAGAAGGAAAGAAATCATAAAGATCAGAGCAAAAATAAATGAAATAGAAACAAAGAAAACAATAGGAAAGATCAATAAAACTAAAAGCTGGTTCTTTGAGAAGATAAACAAAATTGATAAACCATTAGCCAGACTCATCAAGGAAAAGAGGGAGAGGACTCAAATCAATAAAATTAGACATGAAAAAGGAGAAGTTACAACAGACACAGCAGAAATACAAAGCATCATAAGAGACTACTACAAGCAACACTATGCCAATGAAATTGACAACCTGGAAGAAATGGACAAATTCTTAGAAAGGTAAAACATTCCAAGACTGAACCAGGAAGAAATAGAAAATATGAACAGACCAATCACAAGTAATGAAATTGAAACTGTGATTAAAAATCTTCCAACAGAGCTTCCCTGGTGGTGCAGTGGTTGAGAGTCCGCCTGCCGATGCAGGGGACATGGGTTTGTGCCCCAGTCAAGGAAGATCCCACATGCCATGGAGCGGCTAGGCCCGTGAGCCATGGCTGCTGAGCCTGCGTGTCCGGAGCCTGTGCTCCACAATGGGAGAGGTCTCAACAGTGAGAGGCCCGCGTACTGCAAAAAGAAGAAAAAAATCTTCCAACAAGCAAAAGTCCAGGACCAGATGGCTTCACAGGTGAATTTTATCATTTAGAAAAGAGCTAACACCCATCCTTCTCAAACTCTTCCAAAAAATTGCAGAGGAAGGAACACTCTTAAACTCATTCTATGAGGCCACCATCACCCTGATACCAAAACCAGACAAAGATACTACAAAAAAAGAAAATTACAAACCAATATCACTGATGAATATAGATGCAGAAATCCTCAACAAAATACTAGCAAACAGAATCCAACAACACATTACAAGGATCATACACCATGATCAGGTGGGATTTATCCCAGGGATGCAAGGATTCGTCAATATTCGCAAATCAATCAATGTGATACACCTTATTAACAAATTGAAGAAGAAAAACCATATGATCATCTCAATAGATGCAGAAAAAGCTTTTGACAAAATTTAACACCCATTTATGATAAAAACTCTCCAGAAAGTGGGCACAGAGGGAACCTACCTCAACATAATAAAGGCCATATATGACAAACCCACAGCAAACATCATTCTCAATGGTGAAAAACAGAAAGCACTTCCTCTAAGATCTGGAACAAGGCAAGGATGTCCACTCTCACCACTATTATTCAATATCGTTTGGGAAGTCCTAGCCATGGCAATCAGAGAAGAAAAAGAAATAAAAGGAATAGAAATTGGAAAAGAAGAAATAAAACTGTCACTGTTTGCAGATGACATGATACTGTACATGGAGAATCCTAAATATGCCACCAGAAAACTACTAGAGCTAATCAATGAATTTGGTAAAGTAGCAGGATACAAAATTAATGCACAGAAATCTCTTGCATTCCTATACACTAATGATGAAAAATCTGAAAGAGAAATTAAGGAAACACTCCCATTTACCATTGCAACAGAAAAAATAAAATACCTAGGAATAAACCTACCTAAGGAGACAAAAGACCTGTATGCAGAAAACTATAAGATACTGATGAAAGCAATTAAAGATGATACAAACAGATGGAGAGATATGCCATGTTCTTGGATTGGAAAAATCAATATTGTGAACATGACTATACTACTCAAAGCAATCTACAGATTCAATGAAATCCCTATCAAATTACCAGTGGCATTTTTTCCAGAACTAGGACAAAAAGTCTTAAAATTTGTGTGGAGACACAAACAACCCCAAATAGCCAAAGCAGTCTTGAGGGAAGAAAACCGATCTGGAGGACTCAGACTCCCTGACTTCAGACTATATTACAAAGCTACAGTAATCAAGAAATTATGGTACTGGCACAAAAAGAGAAATATAGATCAATGGAACAGGATAGAAAGCCCAGAGATAAACCCATGCACCTATGGTCAACTAATCTATGACAAAGGAGGCAAGGATATACAATGGAGAAAAGACAGTCTCTTCAGTAAGTGGTGCTGGGAAAACTGGACAGCTACATGTAAAAGAATGAAATTAGAACACTCCCTAACACCATACACAAAAATAAACTCAAAATAGATTAGAGACCTAAATGTAAGACCAGACACTATAAAACTCTTAGAGGAAAACATAGGAAGAACACACTTTGACATAAA
Organism: Mesoplodon densirostris; assembly: GCF_025265405.1. Classification (NCBI taxonomy): domain Eukaryota; kingdom Metazoa; phylum Chordata; class Mammalia; order Artiodactyla; family Ziphiidae; genus Mesoplodon; species Mesoplodon densirostris. The sequence continues at coordinate 126,818,029 of NC_082662.1, read as the reverse complement.
TCACTGCAAGATCTTTTTTGATCCACCTCCTAGAGTAATGGAAATAAAAACAAAAATAAACAAATGGGACCTAATGAAACTTAAAAACTTTTGCAAAGCAAGGGTAACTACAAACAAGACGAAAAGACAACCCTCAGAATGGGAGAAAAAATTTACAAATGAATCAATGGACAAACGGTTAATCTCCAAAATATATAAACAGCTCATGCAGCTCAATACTAAAAAAACAAACAACCCAATCAAAAAATGTTAAAAAAAAATGGCCAGAAGACCTAAATAGATATTTCTCCAAAGAAGACATACAGATGGCCAAGAGGCACATGAAAAGCTGCTCAACATCACTAATTATTAGAGAAATGCAAATGAAAACTATAATGAGGTATCACCTCACACCAGTTAGAATGGGTATCATCAGAAAATCTACAAACAACAAATGCTGGAGAGGGTGTGGAGAAAAGGGAACCCTCTTGCACTGTTGGTGGGAATGTAAATTGATACAGCCACTATGGAGAACATTATGGAGGTTCCTTAAAAAACTGAAAATAGAATTACCATATGACCCAGCAATCCCACTGCTGGGCATATACCCAGAGAAAACCATAATTCAAAAAGACACATGCACCCCAATGTGCATTGCCACACTACGTCCAATAGCCAGGTCATGGAAGCAACCTAAATGCCCATCAACAGACGAACAGATAAAGAAATTGTGGTACATATATACAATGGAATATTACTCAGCCATAAAAAGGAACAAAATTAGGTCATTTGTAGAGACATGGATGCATCTAGAGACTGTCATACGGAGTGAAGTAAGTCAGAAAGAGAAAAACAAATATCGTATATTAACACATATATGTGGAACCTAGAAAAATGGTACAGATGAACTGGTTTTCAGGGCAGAAATTGAGACACAGATGTAGAGAACAAACATATGGACACCAAGGGGGCAAAGCCATGGCGGGGAGGGGTAGTGGTGGGATGAATTGGGAGATTGGGATTGACATGTATACACTGATGTGTATAAAATGGATAACTAATAAGAACCTGCTGTATACGAAAATAAATAAAATTAAAAAAAAATAAAAACATAAGCAGAACACTCTTTGACATAAATCACAGCAATATGTTTTTGGATCATCTCCTAGAATAATAGAAATAAAACCAAAAATAAGCAAATGGGGCCTAATTAAACTTAAAAGCTTTTGCACAGCAAAAGAAACCACAGACGAAATGAAAAGACAAGTTACAGACTGGGAGAAAATACCTGCAAACAATGCTAGCGACAAGGCATTAATTTCCAAAATATACAAACAGCTCATATAGCTCAATATCAAAAACAAATAACCCAATCAAAAAATGAGCAGAAGATCTAAATAGACATTTCTCCAAAGAAGACATACAGATGGCAAATAGGCATGTGAAAAAAATGTTCAACATCACTAATTATCAGAGAAATGCAAATCAAAACTACACTGATGTATCACCTCACACTGGTCAGAATGGCCATCATCAAAAAGTCTACAAATAACAATGCTGGAGAGGATGTGGAGAAAAGGGAGCCCTCTTGCACTGTTGGTGGGAATGTAAATTGGTACAGCAACTATGGAGAACAGTATGGAGGTTTCTTTAAAAACTAAAAATAGAGTTACCATATGATCGAGCAGTTCCACTTGGGGGCATATCTGGAGAAAACCATAATTTGAAAAGACACATGTGCCCTAATCTCACTGGAGCACTATTTACAATAGCCAAGACATGGAAGCAACTTAAATGCCCATTGACAGATGAATGGATAAAGATGTTATATCCATTTGCAGCAACATGGATGGACCTAGAGATTATCATACTAAGTGAAGTAAGCCAGACAGAGAAAGAAAAATATATTGATACCACTTATATGTGGAATCCAAAAAAAAAAGAAAAAAAGAAAAGATAAATATGAACATATTTACAACATAGAAATAGACTCACAGACATAGAAAACAAATTTATGGTTACCAAAGGGGAAAGAGCCAGGAGGGATAAATTAGGAGGTTGGGATTAACATATACACACTACTATATACAAAATAGATAACCAACAACCAACTTATAGCTTAGCACAAGGAGCTATCCTAGATATTTTATAATAACCTATAAGGGAAAAGAACCTGAAAAAGAATAGATATATGTATAACTGAATCACTTTGCTTTACACTGAAATTAACACAACCTTGTAAATCAGCTATACTGTACTTCAATTTTAAAAAAAAGACTCAAAAAAAAAAGGCTAATGAAATTAGTGAAGTTGTCCTCATAAGGGAACAAAATTCTTAGCAACTCTTCTTTGATGTCAGTCTGCCAACCGTGATTTTGCAGTGAAATTATCAGCAGAACAAAGAAGGGGGTATATATTTAAATACAGTAATTTTCTTAATTATAAAGGCCTTTGATTTATAAATATGTCAAATTCTTCATAGACTAAATAACCGACTTGATACTTTGTCATATAGATGTGATTTAAATGAAATTATATAATTCATCATTAATAATTCTCATTCCTTACTCTATAGTGGAGATTTTTCTCTGTAAAATGGAAGGTAATGCTCAGTTTGATAAAAATTTCTTTTAGAAATAATAAAATTATTAACTATCTTGAAAGAAAAAAGAAAATGACACCTTAACTAAGATTATACATGATTCGGTTGTTACCATAGAGATGTGCAGGAAGTCTTGTAATACACTGTATTTAATTTAATCTTTAATATTATTTTTCTAATTTGCAGTTTCTGTAACCTCACCACTATATTTGCAATAGAGACCTTTGGAGTGATTCCCAGGTAACGACTGGTGCCTGATCAGGCTTTAATGAGGGAAGTTGTAAAGGATATAGTGGCAGCTGAAAAGGAAACACATGTCTCTCCTATCTTCCTGGGACACTAATGCTTCTGTCCTATATGTGACATCCTAAAAATTGTATGTATCTACTAAACCAGGGATACAGCAAGTAGGAATTCCTGAAAATTGTTGCTGCAGTTGGGTCGCCTTTTGTTCATCCCCCTCAACAGCCATTGTCTTCCCAATCAAAAGCGTCTTTCAACTCCACCTAAGGGCAGATGGTAGACTGCAGCAGTGGGGACAAGGAGAAGACAGTGGCTGTGCCCCAGTGACCCTGAGTCAGCCCTTGACCACTGGCCATCATTCCAATACATACAGGAAACGGGTAGTAAAGGCATTTCCCTGGACTCAGCTTTAGTTTCCTTGGAGAGCAGAGTAAAAAGTCTTAACACAAATGTTGGGATGGCAGATGACTCTGCTTCTCTGTGCTGTGTTTCTATGTTGTTTTTTGTTTTGGAAAATGTTAAACAAGAGTGGACCACAAACACTTAAGTTACTTATGGCCCTACTTTAAATATTACTGACTCCTCAATTTTTTATGCTAATCGGAGGTTAATGATGTGAATAATCTGCAAATGAGATAAGCCATGCCTGGTTTCTAGGAAACTTTCGGAAACATGCATAGCCTTTTTGCAGCAACTTCTCTTTCTCATTAGATTTGTATGTTTGATTTAGATGAATATTAAGAACATACATCCACCCAAGTATCCACCAACAGAAGGGGGAGTTGGTGAGTTAGGGAGGAGAGGAGGGAGTAAAGGGGGATCTTACCTATTTGCCCCAGCTCACCTCCCAGTAGATGGATTTTTCTTTTTAAACATGCAACTTATTTTATTTATTTATTTATTTATTTATTTATTTATTTTTGGCTGCGTTCAGTCTTCATTGCTGCATGCGGATTTTTCTCTAGTTGCGGCATTCAGGGGGCTACTCTTCATGTGGTGCACAGGCTTCTCATTGCAGTGGCTTCTCTTGTTGTGGAGCACGGGCTCTAGGTGCACAGGCTTCAGTAGTTGTGGCACGCAGGCTCAGTAGTTGTGGCTCGTGGGCTCTAGAGCGTGGGCTCACTAGTTGTGGTGCACGGGCTTAGTTGCTCCGCGGCATGTGGGATCTTCCCGGACCAGGGCTTGAACTCGTGTCCCCTGCATTGGCAGGCGGATTCTTAACCACTGCGCCACCAGGGAAGCCCCCCTATAGCTGGAATTTAGCAGCCAGAGAATATGGTGCAGCATAGGGTATAGTCCATTAGGTTAGTGACTGCAGTTCAGTCTCTGTTACGCCTGAGCCCTGAAGGGTCCAGAGGCAGAGCAGGAGTTAGCTCGTGGTGAACATCTTCCTAGTAAGAGAACCCTTTTCATGAGCAAACAGTAGCTGAAGATCAGTTTGTAGGAGGCAAAGATCTTACTATTTCTTTGCTTTCTGGCCCAGTGCTCAACGACTTCCTCAAGGTTTCCACTGTGTCCTTTGGAGTTGCCACCATTTAACCAGCACACTCACCTAAATCCTGTCCTCTGAGCTCTCTGTCTGTGCCTCAGAGCACCATTACCACTCCCAGATTATTATTTATTCTGGTTCTTCTAAAAGAACAAAAACAACCCCCCCCAATTTTTTTAAACACTTACCCTTTGAGGTTCATACAATCTGCTATACCCCATCCTTTTTCTGTCCTCATTGCTGCTTCCTCTCCAAACTCCCCTTCATTCAATGCCATCCTGTTTTCATCTCCACATCAAGCCCCACCATCGTGGCCTTTCCTAATCCTTGGTGTCCCCCTCCTGCACTGCACTCTGGCCATCCACTCCCACAGTCACGCCTTGGACACTGTCAATACTCTCATAACTTCTCAATACTATCATAACTTCTCTGCTTCCTAAGCATCAGTTCAGACATCTCATTCTCGGACCCTCCCAGCTTGCTAATTCAACTACACCTGCTACAGTTCTTCTTCATCCTCATTGGGACCTCCACCTCTACTTTCAATCTCTCCTCTTCTACTTCCTATTTCCTTACATTTCAAACAAAGTCTATTATTTCAATAACATTTTCTAGTACTCCCTTACCTTTCTGGAATTTGGCACCCCCTCTGGAAAGCCCCCAACTACCTTCTTTCTTTGTGATTACATCTGAGCAGCCCCGTAAAGAAAGTTACACAACAGGGCAAATTGATCACCAACTTCAAAGACGTCGCCAACACTACCCGGAAATCCTACTTTCTTTCTCTGGTCAACCAGTATTTCCACTCTCCATAACAACTGCTTCAGACCTTATCTAATTAGTTTGCTCCTTGGACCTCCTTTCCTTAACAATCATCAAATGAACTTTTTTTTCACCTTTACAGAGAAATTAGAAGCCATCAGACAGGAAATTAGAAGCCATCAGACCTTTATTTCTGATTCCAAACATATAAACCAACTAACATCTATACCCATTCTCTCCCCTTTCTATCATTCTATATCTTCTTTAAATATAATTCTTCTACCTATGCCTTGAACCCTATTCCTTCCCACTTTCTAAGGAAAATTCCAAATCAATTATTCCTTCTCTCTTCTATATATTCAACTTTCCCTCACAACTAGATCCTTCCAATAGGCTTTTAATCACCCTCAAGTTTTTTAAGCAAATAAAACAACAACAGCAACAACTATATCCCCTTCCAGCTACCACCTTTCTGCAAGATAAACTCCTTAAAAGGCTTGTTTACTCTCATAGTCCTCATTTCCCTATATTCCATCTCTATTTTGCTAATCCATCCAGCCTGCTTTCTCTGTTATACCTTCACCAGTTACTTCTCATTAGAATAGCTTTGACCTGCACTAAATCTGTTTGGTACTTTCTTATATATTCTGTCTCTCTGTTGAAATTCTCACTTGTTCATGCATTGTTCTCCTGACTTCACTGAGCATCTTTATGACCATTATTTTGAACTCTATCAGGTCAATTACTTACCTCCATTTCATTAAGGTCTGTTTCTGAAGTTTTATCTTGTTCTTTTGTTTGGAATGTATTTCTCTGTTTCTTCATTTTCCTAGATTTTCTGTGTTGGTTTCTATGCAATAGATAAAACAGCCACTTCTCCCAGATGGAACTTATTGTTCAGCCCAGCCCTAGCTGTCATTTGTCTTTTAAACCTTTGTGATTGTCCAAGCTGCCTTCTTAGCTCTTAGTGTCTCCCAGTAGTTGAGGGTGTACCAAGACCTCTCAGTGTCCTGAAGAGGAGGATCTCAGTCAGAACCTAGATGCAGCCTGGCTGGAAGCTGGACATTCAAGCAGCAGCTTTTAAAGTATGCATGTAGGCCTCTTTCAGAGAAAGACCAGAAGGTTGCCTTTCTTTCTCTTCCCTCTGTGCTGAGCGCTAAGGGAATAGCCAGTTAAGAACAGTTGTTATAGTCCTGTGGGACTGGTGAACATAAGCTCTGCTAGCTACCAGAGCCAGGTGATCAAGTGGTATGTCCCCCTGAGCAGCAGCTGTAGAAACTGGAGCATCAGAAGTACGCACAACATCATTTCAGGGAGATACCAGTGACCTGGGGAGAGGCAGAGGGAGAGCGCAAAGATGACATCTACCAGCTTCCCAGTCTCTGAAGAAGATTGCAGTTGGCCCCTAGATTTGTGTTATATTAGGAGACTAAACCTCAGATTTCAGCTTTTAACATAAGCAACTAGGTCTCTTTCATGGAAAGACTGGGAGATGGGAATTTCAGTCTGCTGGCTCTGTGCTGAGAGGGGAGTGAGAGAGGGGGTTAGCCACCAAGAGTCCTCAGGAGCCCATTTGTTTGCTACAGCCTTGTGGGTCTCATGAATGAAGGCCTAGCTGGCTTTCAGACCTAGGTGTTTGGGGGTCCCATCCCTCAGGTGGAAGTTTTAAAAGTTGGGGTACTGGATATTGGATCCAAACTCCTTAGGGAGAAGCTAGGATTTGTGAGTTCCCTCCTCATTGTATGTTGCTGTGCTGGGGCTGGGAGTTTGGGTGAGATTGTGCCTCAGTCTCTCCTACTCGTTTTTATGTGAGTGGGTTTTTCTCATTCACCCAATGTGTAGGAGCTGCTCAGCTAGTTTCTGGATTTCTTTCAGAGGGAGTTGTTCTATATGTAGCTGTAGGATAGGCGTGTCCATGGAAGGAGGTAAGTTCAGAAGCCTCCTTTGTCACCATCTTGAGCTGGAACTGGCCTACATTAAATCTGACAGATATTTTTCAGTCCACATTTTATTTGAGCTTCCATTAGTGTTGACTTTCCCTTTGGCTGCCATATTGCTCCATAGGTTTTCCTAGCCTTCTGTAGCCATTCTCTCTCTCTCTCTAGTAAAGAGAGCCTCAACGTATATCACCAGCCATTAAATGTTGACCTTCCTTAGGGCTCAGTCCTGGTTTTCTGAGCTGCTCATTCTGGCAAGCTCATCCATACCCATGATTTCAGTTAGTATCTATAAACACACAACTTCCAAATCATATCTCTAGCCCAGTCCAGGGCCATATATCCCACTCTCTACTTAACCTCTTCTCTTAGATATCTCAAAGACTGGTCAAACTGGACATGTCCAAAAATGAACTCATGATCTTACCTCCCATTCCCTTACCCCATTATTTGTACCACTGTAAAACTAACTTATCAAGGTAATTGCATTCAGCCCTATGAATTGTCATTGCACAGCTCAAGGAGAATTCATCCACATAGGCTGTAATGTGAATGGTACCCTCTGGAGTTGAAAAACATGGCGACCCTATTTTCCAATGTTCCCTCACTCAGGAAATAGCACATCAAACTGTACAAGCCAAACACCTAGCAGTCAAAAATGAAAAACAAAAACCTAGGGATCACATTCATTTCTCTCTCTCTCTCTCTCCTCCAGCTCATCCAGTCACTGCCTCCCATTCATTTAACCTCTTAAATTGCCCTTAAATGAATCCACTTCTTACCAAACCCATCACCACCACACCACTCTAATCCACGTTACCATTATCTCTGATCCGAATTACTGCAATAGACTCATAATGCTAAGTTTAGTAGCTTAAAACCCTTAAGTTTCTTTCTTTAAAATGGGGACTTCTTAACATGATCTATAAGATCTTTCCTGCTCTAACCCCTACCTATGTCTCCAGTCTCATCTTGCATCATGTTCCCCTCATTTTCTCAGCTCCAGACCTATCAACCTTCTTTCAATCCCCAGTCCTCTCCATACTCTGCTCCATAGCAGGAGCTTTGCACATGCTATTTTCTCTATCTGGAATCTCTTCCTTCCCCTCTTTACCTACTTAACTTTACCAACTCCACTTCTATTTAATTCTTCAAATTTTAGAATAATTTTCTTTTCCCCATGGGGTCATTTCTTGGCCAATTCGCCAGGCTAAATCCTGCTATAATAAGCTTTCATTGCATTGTATACCTCTCCTACTTAGTTTTTATCACAAGTTCAATTTTATATTTATTTTCTCATTATCTGATTAATGATTATGTCCCCACTAAAATGTAAGCTCTCTAAGGATGAAGACCATATCTAGTTTTACTCATTATTATTTTCCCAGCACCTAGCACAGTACTTGGCATATATCAGAGAGTTTATTAAGTTAGTTAATTAATTTCTAAGAAGGAAATGATTCACTAGAGCTAGATTAAGCTTGTATCCACAGAGGAGGAAGGTCAGACTAATGAGACTGGGGAACTGGGGAAAGTGTAATACTGCAAACAAATAAATATGGTTTAAAAGGGAACTAAAAACTAAAGTCAGGTACCAAGACACCAAATAAAAAACAGCACAGTGTTTGGCTTAAGAAATAAATCTACTCTGATGGGAGGAACATGAGGTGAAGAGGCAGATGTCTGGATCCCAGCTGAAAGTAGTATCTCATAAGTGTACACACACACACATACCTGGTTGACCCTCATGTACCTCAAATTTGATATGCCCAAAAGTAAACTAACCGTATTCACACATACCCTCTAAAGTGTCCTTCCCTGTGAATTTCCTATGTCAGTGAATGGTGCTACCATCCTCAGAGTTACCTCATCCCAAAATTTAGGAGACATCCTTTATTCTAACATATTTCTCAAACCCCACATCTTAACAATCACCAAGATCAATCCAATCTAACTTCTAAATATATCTTAGATCTATCCATTTCTCCCCATTTCTACAACCAGTAATTAATTAAAACTCTCACCATATTTGGTTATTACAAAAACCTCATAACTGGTTTTCTCCCTCCACACTCATGCTTCCCATTCATCCATTCTTCACACTACAATCAGAATCATCCTTCTAAATTGAGAATGCTATATCACATGTCTGAAACTCCCTCTTGCCCTTAGACTAAAATTCATACCCTGTAGCTTATTAAAGCTGTCTTTCTCACCTTGAGCAACCTATGATTCCTCATCTCTAACCACTGAGCCCACCACCTAAATTCTAATCACATTAAACTAGTTTTAGTTCCAGAATGTCTGGGGCTGATCTTAAAGTTTTCTCATGCTTCCACGTCTTTGCAAATGCATCTCCCTTTGCCTAAAATGTTATACCCACTTTAGTCTTCTTCTCCACTCCCAGACATTTCTATCTAACTTATACTAATACTCCTAATCCTAGTTATATCTAGCTAACTCTTACTTTATACTCAGTTCAAAAGTCAACTCCACTGGAAGTTCTTCCTGATGCCTGGCTCCCATAGAACTTTATACTTCCTTCTCTCATTATATTGATCAATCACACTGTCTATCTTCCTCCCTGGTCAGCCTCAAACACTAAGAAGTAAACATCTTGAGGTTAGACAAGATGTCTTCTAAATCTTATTAGTTATTAACAGAGAACAGTGGCATAGGAGCTAGCTGTTCAAAAATTATTTGACTAAAAGAATTAACAACCAAAGCGAACAATGACTTCTAATGACTTTTCTTTTCTTATTTCAGTCCAAGTGCTTACATGGTTGCAGCTTTCCTGTTTCTCCTGATGCTACTGTTCTTCGGTATTCTTGTTCTGAGCTACTTTCACTATTTGAGGATTTATAGAGCATATATTTATGAACCACTGTACAAATCTGAAAGAAAACAAAAGAACAATTAGAAAAATGAAAGTTTATTTACTATGAATATATGTATGTAGAAAGAGTGTGTATATATACTCATATTGAGAGTGTGTGTGTTTGACCAAGAAATACTAAGTATAAGCTCATAGTAGGTATCATCAAATTCAAAATCTCAAAAATGTTCTTAAATTACCCAAAATAGAAATATTTTAATATAATATGTATGTTATTAAATTAATCCTTAATGTGTTAACTTTTATCTTAAGGTAGTCTGTATACTCTTACATGGCTTTAAAAAAATTTTTTTTAATTAAAAAGTTTAAAAACCACCTAAGTTTGGCTATTACAATCCTTCCTAAGAATGAAAATAAATTTTTGAAAAAATATTTAAATGTGTCAAATATTATTATTTTGCACAAAACTTTTCATATGAACCTTATATGGTTGTAGTTAATTTATGTATAAAAGACTTAATAAATATGTGAATTTAAATAGTCTGTCAAAGATATTTCAGAAGTTTTTCTAATAGTAGATTCACATATAAAATATTACTTATATTGAAAATAGGAGGCTAATACTCTGTCTTAATTTTAAGTTTTCAAATTTGATTTTGATGCTCAAAATAAGCTGCTTAACTTGTCAAAATGTGACCACAGCTTTCTAAGCAATTAGTATTTGAACAGTCAGGATCCACCTAGAGGAGAAGCAGCAGCAGATTTTGTGTGTGTTTTGTGTGTCTGTGTGTGTGTAAAGAGATTTATTTAAAAGAATTGGCTTATGGGGAGGAAAAGCCGGAGATACATGGTGTGTTGAGCTTTAGCTGTGCTGGGCCCAGCCAGGGTGGTGGTATCCTAGTTCATGTTCTTCACTCCCTCATTGAACTTTATTTAATTTCATAAATTGACTCCTTTCCCTTCACCAAAAAAAAAAAAAGAAGAAGAAGAAGAAAAAAGAAGAAGAAGAATTGGCTTATGTGATTGTGGAGGCTGGGTAAACAAGTCTGAAATCCACAGCTCAGGCATAAAGAATGGAATATCAGGGCTTCCTTGGTGGTGCAGTGGTTGAGAGTCCGCCTGCTGATGCAGGGGACGTGGGTTCGTGCCCCGGTCCGGGAAGATCCCACATACCGCGAAGCGGCTGAGCCCGTGAGCCATGGCTGCTGAGCCTGCGCATCTGGAGCCTGTGCTCCGCAACGGGAGAGGCCACAACAGTGAGAGGCCCACATACCGCAAAAATAAAAGAAAAAAAGCTATTGTCCACAAGTAGAATTTCTCATTTTACCAAGATCAGGAACAAAACAGGGATACCTGCTATTCATCACTGTTTTGAAGGTTCTGACATTACAAGAGGAAAATAAAATAACCATTATAAATGCTAGGGGAAAGGAGATAAAATACTCTCTTTCAATAATAAGATTATATGCCTAGGAAACCCAAAATTAGGAACAAGAATTATTAGAATAAGAGCATTTGATGGCTCAATATAAGACAAATATTTAAAATTTAATACTTCTTCTCTATAATATTTATATGACAGTTTAACAGCAATAGAAATAATAAAAAATAATCTATTTATTGTAGTGACAAATTACATAGAATTAAATTTAATATGAAAGGTGTATGCCATACATGAAAAACATCTTTAAAATCTTTATTGAAAGAGGTGAAACAAGATCTGATAGACATATCTGATGGAAAAAAGAAAGAAAATGACCCAATATAAAATGAGCAAAAAATAGTCATTTCACAGAAGAACATACCCAAATAGCCAATAAACATATTAAAAACAACTTTTTTTAGGGTTTACTATGTGCCAGAAATTGTTCTAATAATTTATCTAATCCTCTTCAACAACTCTATGCAATTGGAACAATTATTATCCCATTATAGAGATGAGGAAACTGGCACAGAGAGGGTAAATAATTCTTCTAAGGTCACACAGCTGGTAGGTGAAATATCAGGCAGACTGGCTCCAAAATCAGGTGCTCATCCACTGAGGATGCTCAATCACACCAGCAGTCAGAAAGATACAAACCAAAGTTACAATGAAGCTACGTTTCTCACCTGTTGGCAAAAACTCAGAAGGGTAATACTCTTGGGAAAGAATAAGAATCAGGGGTGAGAAAAAATTATCTTGCATTTCTGAAGGAAACGTGAATTTTTAAAGATTTTTTGGAAAGCAATCTGGCAAGATCGAGTAAAATTTGAAATATTTATTCACTTGGACCCAGAAATCCCACTCTTGGGAATTAGGAGTCTATCCATGAGATGGGAGGACCAATGCATACATAATATTCAAATAGTTTTATATACATATAATAGTTATATATAACTATTATATACATATATGTGTGTGTATAGATAGATGGATAGATAGATAGATAGACAGAGTGACAGAACTCTAGAAGGAGAATTAATGTCTATCAGTAGGTGAATGGTTGAATAAATGATTGGTCATTAACCATACGGATCAGTCTGTATTAGTGAATTTAAAAGATTTTCCACAAGGTTTTGTTAAATGAGAAAAAGAAGCTGCAAGAAAGTATTTACAGTATGATCCCATTATATAAACAAAACAAAAGCTCTGTGTATGAGAACACAGAGAAAAGTATGGAATATATCGTGTAGCATTTTGTGTACATCATGTGCATGTGTGCATGTGTATGTCTGTACATTGCAGGAGGGGGAGAGGGTATGTGGCAAGAGATGTAGAGAGGGAAGGATATAAACAAAACCCTCAAAACTGGGGAATAAGGAAACAATAGAAAAATAGCAGGGAATTCCAGTGGTTAGGACTCTGCGTCTTCACTGTCGAGGGTCTGGGTTGGATCCCTGGTCAGGGAACTAGGATCCCTCAAGCTGCTTGGCATGGCCAAAAAGAAAAATACAAAAGAAAAAAAGATTATTTTAAAAAAAAAGAACATAGCACATTAATTCTTCTCTTTATGTAAAACGATGTGTCTGTGCATAATGACAAATAAAAGGGTGATCATCACCAAACTTAAAATGATGTAGTTCCAGGTGATATTTGCTTTCTTACTATTGTTTCTCACCACACTGAACTTATACTACTTAATTAATCATCCTGAGGAAAACTCTTCTCACTTTGAACAAAAGACTGAGAATTTACGCAGTGGAGACAGCAAGTGTAAACAACACTTTCAAGGAGTTCCTTTTCTTCTATAAGAAGCAAAGAAATGGAGGGCAATTGGAGGTAGAGGTGAGGGCAGGAAGGTGCTATTGAGTGTTAATAGGAATAATCCAGTGACTAGGGAAAATTGATGATCCAGGAGAGAAAGGGGTAACTGCTGGATCAAAATCTTTGAGTAGGCAAGATAAAATGTGATGCAACGCTGAAATTGAACATTTCACCCACTGTTACAGGAGGGAAGCCAGAGTTCGTGTGTGTTGATGTAGGTAGACTGGTGAAGATGAGTGGTTTGTGGCAGCCATAAGAATGCTCCTTGCAGGCCTCCTACTGCAGGAGTGTAATTGACCCAAGGCATCAGTTGCTGCCCCCTGAAATCCACCACCACATTTGCACCAAGGCCACACCTCCAACCCACCCTCAAGTAGCTCCCTCTCCAGTGACTGAGTGTGGTGGGTATACTTAAGCAGCCTGGATCCTAGGTAAACACAAGACTCCTGCCAGCCTGCCTCAAGGACACCTGAAGGCTTTACCAAACCTCCTTCATATTGCATGGCAGTTGAGGGCACCTCCACCCGATCTCTCTCTCTCTCTCTCTCTCTCTCTCTCTCTCTCTCTCTGACTCCGCCTACCTTCCACAATGTCCTATTTCCTTTCAGACAAGCATTTACCTAATAAAACTATTGCACACTTAATCCTATGTTGGTGACTGTTTCCAGAGGACCTGGACTAACACCAGGGGTTATGTGAGTGGTCTGAGAAAACAGGAAGTGGGAGAGGATTTGAGACTGGCTCAGCCAGTACCCAGCAGGCAAAGAGGGCACCATCCTGAAGGGTATGCAAGGCACCAACTGTTCCTGGCTCAAGGTGGTAGTTTATTTGCTAAAGTTTTTATTGGTAGTGACCTGGGGAAATGTCCTGATGGAGGGGAGTGTTATGCAGGTACAATGGAGCAAACATTTGAAAACCATGGGGCTAACAAAGACAGTGAAGGTTGCTGGTTACTGCTAAGTGTATATATATACACACATATACATGAAACATATGTAATATATATAATTGACATACAACATTGTGTAAGTTTAAGGTATACATGAGTTGATTTGATACATTTATCTGTTGCAATATGATTACCACCATGGTGTTAGGTAACACTTCTATCATGTCACACAATTGTCATTTCTTGTTTTTTTTTTTTTTTTTTGCGGTACGTGGGCCTCTCACTGTTGCGGCCTCTCCCGTTGCGGAGCACAGGCTCCAGACGCGCAGGCTCAGTGGCCATGGCTCACGGGCCCAGCCACTCCGCGGCATGTGGGGTCTTCCTGGACCGGGGAACGAGCCCGTGTCCCCTGCATCGGCAGGCGGACTCCCAACCACTGCGCCACCAGGGAAGCCCACATGTATTTCTTTGAAATCCTGTTTTCATTTCCTTTGAATATAGAATATAGAAATAGAATTGCTGGATCATATGGCGGTTCTATTTTTAATTTTTTGAGGAAACTCCATACTGTTTTCATAGCAGCTGAAACAAGTTAAATTCCTGCCAACAGAGTACAAGGGTTCCCTTACTTCCACATGCTCAACAACACTTGTTATCCCTTGACAATCTGCAGAAGGTTAGTGAAAAAAAGAACCACAGCAGTTAAAGGTTAAGTGTGGGAACCAGAGTGCCTCAGTGGTAGCGTATAAAGAGATCAGCAACACCAGTAAAGGAAGGGTAGACACAATTTAACAGTAGGTTGAAGACCCGGGAATCACAGGGCTCTGCAGATGTTTGAACACTCAATCAAGGCAGGTCTGTTATGCAAAAGTCAAGGCGCTGGTGGGGAAAACCTGGAATTGTAAAAACTGGGACAGAGTCATCTGGATGGATGCCTCTGAATACGTTGTCTCTCCACACCCACTCCACCCCACACCCACCCTCTGGGCATGCAGACATGGCCTGTCTACCTCTAGAAAGAGCTACCACTTCTGCTGGGCTGGAAGGTTCTGCAGAAGCGTCTCCCCCACAAGACAACAGGTCCCCTGCCACCTCCTCTGATGGGTTAAATCCCAGCGTAATCCAGCTGGTGCTGGGCCTGATAAGGCAAGGAAGAAGTACAAAAATGAACCTGCATGTACTGGCAGGAACCAGGGGAGTATGCCTGGGATTGGATTCTGAGGCCTCTTTAAAACTGGATAATCAAGAATTTGTTGAGTTTGAGCCATTTTCTCAGGATATGGGATTTAACTAATGCCCTAGCAAAGACCCAGTGAGTCTTAGAAGCCTAGAAAAAATGCTGGCTAACTCTCTGCAAAGTAAAAAAAAAAAAAAAAAACCTGGTGTCCTGGCAGTTGGTAGAGGAAGGAATGAAAAGGCTCAGGGAGGTGGAGGGGCTGGAATGGAGGCATTATACAAGCCCAGAAGACCCAGCAGAGGATTATGTCCCATGAAAGGGTCCAGATGGCACACTAATTACCAAGGGCATTTTGATGAGAAGACCACCAGCATCACTAAAACATCCAGTGGTGTCTCTCCTCTGCAGCTAGGGATGACAATAGGTGAGGTGGCCACAGGGCTCATTGGGTGCATGAGACCCTGAAGTAAGAGAGGCTTGGTAATGGCACTTTACTTCCTGAAGCCAGGAGGCCACAGTTACCATAATGACAGGAAAGGTGCAGCTATGGGGGCTTGACCTACAGGGAGTTGTGAAGATAGAACATAGTGGTGTTAGTGGCAAAATTATCAAGCAGCCAAGAAGGCTGCTGGATGATGACATCTAAGGAAAAAAAGGAATGGAGGAGGAGGTTGAGGGCAGTTGTCCCTATAAAAAGTCACAATCCTTTGCTCCAGTCCCCAGACCTGAGTAGATTTTCAGATCCAGAATCGGTTACCTGAAGAGGTGGCCAGGTCCCTAGGAAGAAGGACCCTGCAACAGTGTGGCAAGTCTATACCGTGACAATTCCCCCTCAGATCTATGGTCATTTACTCAGGTGACTATACTGAGGAACAGGGAATAATCAGATGTTTTGAGGACTATTTGATGCAGGTCTGAGTTAACATTGATACCTAGAGACTCAAAGTGTCATCAAGCACCCCCCTTTATAATAGGGACCTATGAGGGCCAAAGTGGCTTTGGCCATGCGGGGGGTCTTTACCTCAGTCCCCGAGTGCATAATTGAAATTGATATACTTGGCAGTTGGAATGAAGCCCACACTGAGCCCCCAGTTTGTGGAGTAGGATCAATAATAGTGGGGAAAGGACAAATGAAACCTCTGAAACTGTCCCCACACACACCCCTGAGAAAGTTAGAAAATCATTATCATTTTCCAGGGAATAGCACAGATTAGTGCCACAATTAAGGACCTAAAAGATGCAGGGTTGGTGGTCTCTGTCAGATTTTCATTTAATAACCAGTCTGGCCCATGCAGAAAATGGATGAATCCTAGAGAATGACAGTAGAATACTGCAGATTTAATCAAGTAGTAGTGCCAATTGCATCCAGTATGCCAGGTGTAGAATCAGTGCTAGGGCAGGTTAATCAGACCTCAGGTGTATGGTATGCAACTACAGACTTGGAAAATGCATTCTTTTCCATCCCACAAGAAAAGAATATCAGAAACAGTTCACATTCACATGGACAACAATATTAGATTATCTGCCCATCCTATGAAATTCCCAATGGTATATCCTCATACAGGTAACTGAAAGAGCAAACCAACCTCATTTCTGGTCCAATCACAGTGCCTGGGAAGCAATGCTGTTGTGGGCCCCAGGTCACATTGTACCAGTTAAGAATGAAACAGCTGTTCCAGATCAAGATGGCAGAGTAGGAAGATCCTGAGCTCACCTCGTCCCTACACACCAAAACTGCTGCTAGATATAGAACACTTATCTCTGAGAATGACCTGAAGACTAAACAGACTTTCTACAGATAAGAATATAAAGAGAAGGCCACATCAAGACAAGCAGGAGGGGTAGAGAGGTCTAGTCAAAACCCACAACCCCACACCCACAAGAGGGAGGGATATCACAACTGCGGAGGTCCCCCTGAGGAACAAGAGGTCCCAGCCCAGGGGACCTGCACCAGGAAGATGAGCCCCCATAATGTCTGGCTTTGAAAAGCAATGGGATTTACATCTGGGAGGCCTGGAGGGCTGTGGGAAACTGAGGCTCCACTCCTGAAGGGTTTGCCCTCAAACTTGTTGGCTCCAAGTCCCAGCCCAGAGGCAGCAGCTTGAAAAGCACCTGGGTCATACAAGAAGAAGATTCATTGACTAATTTTAGGATGTGTGCCAGAGGAGCAGGGATCTGGTAGAACTTTCTTTTTTTTTTTAGTTCTTCCATTTAGCTGACAGGCACCATTTCTGTCACTCTCAATCATCCTAGCTAATACCATGTGCCCCACCCCTGAGGACCCGCCCCAGCCAGCCCCTCCAAAGCAGCTCCTGCCCCACTCCACCCAGCATGCAGTGTCAGCCTACACCAGCACCCCTCCAAAGTGGCTCCCAGTTGCGGGAGCCAGCCCTGCCCACCACTGTGCCCGAAGCAATCACAGCCCAACCACAACATGTGGATGCGTGCAGCCCACACAGGGGATGTCTCTGGAGCACCTGGCTCTGGTGACCACAGGTGTGGCACTGGCCACATAGGCCTTCTATATAAGGCCACTCTTTCAAGACTGCTCCCAGGCTTGAAACTGGGACATAACTGATATACCTAATACATAGAAACAAACACAGAATGAGACAAAGAAATATCTTCCAGATGAAAGAACAAGAGAAAAACCTCCAAAAAGAACTAAACAAAAAAGAGATAAACAATTTACCAGATAAAGAGTTTAAAGTAATGGTCATAAAGATGCTCACTGAACTTGGGAGAAGAATGGATGAATTCAGTGAGAACTTCAACAGAGATAGAAAATATAAAAAAGAACAAATCAGAACCGAAGAAAAAATAACTGAAATTAAAAATACACTAGAAGGAATCAGTAGCAGATTAGAGGATGCAGAAGAACAGATCAGCAGTCTGGAAGACAGGCTAGCGGAAATTACCCAACTGAAACAGCAAAAAGAAAAAGAAACCAAAAAACTGAGAATAGTTTAAGAGACTTCTGGCACAACATCAAGTGTGTTAACATTCATATTATAGAGAACACAGGAGAAGAGAGAGTAAGGGACAGAAAACCTATTTGAAGAAATAATAGCTGAAAATTTCCCTAAATGGGTGAAGGAATCAGACATCCAAGTCCAGGAAGCACACAGAGTCCCAAACAAAATGAACCAGAGGCCACCCCCAGACACATTATAATTAAGATGTCAAAAGTTAAAGAGAGAATCTTAAAAGCAGCAAGAGAAAAACAACTAGTTACATACAAGGGAAACACCAGAAGACTATCAGTTGATTTTTCAGCAGTAATTTTGCAGTTTAGAAGGGAGTGGCACAATGTATTAAAAATGCTGAAAGGAAAAAACTTATAACCTATAAGGATACTCTATCCTACAAGGTTATCATTCAGAATTGAAGGAGAGATAAAGAGTTTTCCAGAAAAGTAAAAGCTAAAAGGCGTTCATCACCACTAAACTGGCCTTACAAGAAATGTTCAAGGGACTTCTTTAAATAGCAAAGAAAAGGCCATAACTAGAAGTAGGAAAACAAACTTATGGTTACCAAAGGGGAGAGGGAGGGAGGGACAAATTAGTAGTATGGGATTAACAGATACTACTGTATACGTAAAATATCAATAGATAAGTAACAAGGATTTACTGTATAGCGCAGGGAATTATATTCAATATCATGTAATAACCTGTAACGGAATATAATCTAGCAAAAACTATAACTGAGTCACTTTGCTGTACACCTGAACTAACACAATATTGTAAATCAATTATAGTTTAGTTCTGGGGGAAAGAGGCCGGCGGCGGCGGCGGCGCGGGCTAGAGCCGAGCGGCCGGGAACTCCCCTCCCCCGCTGCTGGGCGGTGAGACGCGGGGCCTGCTGCGCCCCCAGCCCACCCCTCGCGCCAGCCGCCGCCTCGCCGCTTCGCCTGGTCCGAGCGGCCCCTAGTTCGCCCGCCCGCCCGGCCCGCGGGGAGCGCGGCGCAGTCAGTTGGCCCGCGGCGGGGCGGCCTCCCGGCATCTTCGCGGCGCCCAAGGACGACCAGGAAGCGGAGGGGCCGAGATGGTGCGTCCGCGGCCCCGCGAGTACAAGGCGGGCGACCTGGTCTTCGCCAAGGTGAAGGGCTACCCGCAGTGGCCGGCCCGGATTGAGGAACTCCCGGAGGGAGCTGTGAAGCCTCCAGCAAATAAGTATCCTATCTTCTTTTTTGGCACCCATGAAACTGCATTTCTAGGTCCCAAAGACCTTTTCCCTTATAAGGAATACAAAGACAAGTTTGGGAAGTCAAACAAACGGAAGGGATTTAATGAAGGATTGTGGGAGACAGAAAATAACCCAGGAGTAAAGTTTACTGGGTACCAGGCCATTCAGCAACAGAGCTCTTCAGAAACCGAGGGAGAAAGCGGGATTACTGTAGAGGCAAGCAGTGAGGAAGAAGGTGAGAGAGTGGAAGAAGATGGAAAAGGCAAAAGAAAGAATGAAAAAGCAGGCTGGAAACGGAAGAAGTCATACACTTAAAAGAAATCCTCTAAACAGTCCCGGAAATCTCCAGGAGATGAAGATGACAAGGACTGCAAAGAAGAAGAAAATAAAAGCAGCTCTGAGGGTGGAGATGCCGGCAATGACACAAGAAACACAACTTCAGACTTACAAGAAAACCAGTGAAGGGACCTAACTACTGTAATGAATGCTGCATATTAAGAAAACCACAAGAAGGTTATACGTTTGGTTGTCTAATATTCTATGAATCAACACATAGTCCTTGTTGTCATTGACAGAACCCCAGTTTGTATGTACATTATTCACATTCCTCTCTGCTGTGTTTGGGGGAAAAAAACATTTTAGCCTTTTTTAAGGTTATTGATTTAATTTCATGTTATTTGGTTGCATGAAGTTGCCCTTAACCACTAAGGATTATCCAGCTTTTTGCACAAGTTTATACAAGTCTAGGATCCTTTATCAAGGCGGTTATGTTCATCACTCTCCTGCGTTTACTCCACCATCACCAAACACTCAGTTAAATATAAGTTAGCAGTTTTTAAAATGACCACTCAACATAATGCTTAAGGGATTTCCTCTCTGTGACAGAACCCAGGAACCAATTCCTAGATACATAATGTTGGCATGTTGAAGATGAACTTAAAATTGTTCTTCAGTTTTGAGGCCATGTGTAAGGTTTAATCATATTGTAAAGTATCTATTCCGTATTAGAAATAGCTAGTTGACAGCTTATACTTCTCAAAACTCATGTTGTTAATGTACACAAACTCAGTTTCTGTACGTGAAGTTAGTGAGTCTTTTGTGTTACTCCAAAACAAAGGCAATAATTTATTTTTTCCCAGTCTCAATACAATTTGAGCTAATCACTCAAGCTGGATACTTTACATTTTAAAGCTGGAATCAGCAGTAGCCCTATGGGAAGTAAGACAAAGCGTTGCCTTTTAAATATAGACTTTTAAAATGATCTGTTGTTTTCTTTTGGAACTAGCATTAGAATAGTTAATATTCATCCACAAAACATTATTATCTGTACATTATTGTTGCAATTGTGATAATAGAAAATTTTATTTATTTTTATGCCAGCTCGTATTGTGGGAACACATTTAGTCAGTTTGGGTTTTATCAATCCTGTTATGCTCGTCCTTGGAACATCTTTCGCGTATTCAAGGTTTGTAGTTGAAAACTTTACTGTAAAAAAAATCAAAACCAAAAAAAGTATTGTTTTTACAGAATAAATTTATTGGAATGTGTACTGGGAGTAAGATTTGAGGTTGTAAACAACTAAGTTAGTGTAATTTGGCTTCATATATGTAATGTGAGGTATTAATGTAATTCATATCTTAAAGCAAAAATTGTTAACAGCAAGTTGAAATAGAAAAAATATATATACTTTAGTTTTTTTAAAGTTAGAGAAACAAACATCCAACAGGAAGAAAACCCAACTTTTTTTAACAGAGAGAGAAAAATAAAAAAATAAAAATAAAATAAATAGCATAGCATTATTGTTTCTATTTATTTAAATTTTAAACTTTATTTCATCTTTTGTATTTTAAAATGTATGTACACCTCTTTGTAAGAAAGATTCAAAGTGGCTTTGTTTTTTCTAATGAAAGAGAATGAAAACTAAAATATATATACAAATCTTGGCATTTGTGAAACATGGATGGACCTGGAAGGTATTATGCTTACTGAAATAAGTCAGACAGAGAAAGACAAATACTGTTTGTTTTCACTTACATGTGGAAACAAACAAATGAACAAATAAAACAAAACAAAAAACAGATTCATAGGGACAGTGAATAAATGGGTGGTTGTCAAAGGGGAGGGGGTTGGGGGAAGGACAAAATAGATGAAGGGGATTAAGAGGTACAAACGTCCAGCTATAAAATAAATGAGTTACAGGGGTGTAATGTACAGCATAGGGAATATAGTCAATAATATTGGAATCATTTTTTTATGGTGAGAGACGGTAACTAGACTTATTGTGGTGATCATTTTGTAATTTGTAAAAATATTGAATCACTGTGTTGTACACCTGAAACTAATATAATATTGTCAGTTATACTTCAAGTAATTGAAAAAACACGCTTGGACTCAGTTCATCTCTACAACACAGTTCAGGCAGCAATAAGCTTTAAAGTATATTTTCCTTTATAATGCTTCAAATCCTTCAGGTGGCCTAAGAAATTGTTTGTGGTAGGTTGTAATGAGGCTACTATCTCTGTTTCAAATCTGCCTTTCCTTGCTGAGGCCAGGACTCTGCAAACCACATTTCTGCTCCAGACCTAGCTCCCTGGTAGCTTTCTCTAGTACCAGGTACTGGAGGGACACCAGCAACAGGAGGAAGAAAAGTACTTCCTTTTTCCCACCTTTCCTGTCAGCGTGAGCTTAGTCATGCTTCCTCATCCCAGCAGTGGTAGCAGATTTCAGGAGCAGTGGTTGATTTCCAGCTTGAAGTTTTTAAAAATCTCCAGGACGCATGTCACCGTGCCACTCAGAGGCACCAGCAGCACCAGCCTGCCAAACTTCCCCCTTCAGAGCTCTGGATTCCACCTCCACAGGACTCTCCCCCAAGCTTTAAAACTGTTTAAATCCCAGCCTCTTCGTGCCTCCAGGCCTAGGGGTGATAGCTGCTTCTGGTGCTTACCACCTCTCGGATACCTTAGTGTTCCTTTTTTTGTCTTTTTCAGCCTCCAGTACCCCATTTACAACTATTTAATTACATTTTCTTTGTTAATATTACGGTCTCCTGACAGCCACCCCAAATGAGTCTCCTATTATGCTCCACTACTGCTTGTGCCCTTCAATTTAAATTAAAAATTAATGAATATATACTTTTTTTCTGTCTTCCACTGGTTAGTAAGCTTCATGAGGGCTTTAATACTTGCTCAGTGAATGAATGAATGAATGATGGATAATTTCAGTTACTGGCAGATCAGTACCTAAATTACATGAGCAACACAACTCAATTCATCATCAGACAGTGAATTCAATTTTGTAACTGGTGAATTTGAAGTGACCTTGGGACATCCTGTATGGTGGGCAGGATAATAGCTCCCCAAAGATGTCCACATTCCAGTTCCCCAGAACATGCAAATATATTACTCTACATAGGATAAAAAGACTTTGCCGATGTGACTAGGTTAAGGATCTTGAGATGACATTATCCTTGATTATCCAGGTGGGCCTAAAGTAACCACAAGGGTCCTTGTAAGTGAAAGGAGGAGGCAGGAGAGTCAGAGAAGATATGATGGAAACAGGTCAGGGTGATGTGGCCATGAGTGAAGGAATGAGAGCAGCCTCTAGGAGATGAATAAGAAAGGCAAGGAAGCAGATTCTCCCCTGGAGCCTCCAGAAAGAATATAGTCCTTGATTTTAGTCCAGGGAGACCCATTTTGGACTTCTGGTCTCTAGAACTGTAAGGTAATAAACATGTGCAGTGTTGTTTCAAACCGCTAAGTTTGTAGTCATTTGTTACAGCAGCAATAGGAAACTAATACACCTGGTGGAGACGTCTAATAGGCTGCAGGTTATACTGGCCTAGTGCTCAAGAGAGAGACAGGGATTGGAGATGGGGGCCTCAGACTTTTCAGCTTACAGGTGATCCTTACAGCTGACAGAGTAGCTGAGATCACAAAGAGCAAAGGGAGTGTTTAGAGTAAGAGGTGAAATGAACCAGTAGCTTGAGCCCTCAGTAGGAGGTGTTATGACGTGTTAATGGAGAGTGCCTGCCTTTCCCCACACCTGTAGTTTGTTCAGTTAGGTTAGGAGGAAAGGAAGGCCACAGTGGGGAAGGGAAGCAAAGCAGCTGGGTACACCAAAAATGAATTTTAGAACTTTGTCCACAACCTGAGGATAAGTCAAAGAACAATCATGCACACAGCATTTACTGTCACTCAACACTGCCTGGCAATTCAACTCTATTTCCCTGGTATATTTGTCTTCCCTATTTTACACCTTCTCCTCTGTCTTCAAATTCCCTACACCCCACCCCTCCCCAACTTTCCAGTGATTTTGCCTCTTATTCATTGAGAAAATCAAAACAAATCAGAAAAGAACTGCCCTCATTTGTCTTCTACACTTTCCATACCATCACTATGCACTTGCATCTACCTTATATGCTGTCACTACAGATAAAGCATCCCTCCTACTAAAGGCCAAACCCTCACTTATGCACTGGATTTCTTCCCCTTCTTACCTTGCCCATGGAAATCCCCTCTCTCTCCTACATCATCAATTTCTCTCTCTTTACATACAAGTATACTTTAGTATCTCTCATCTTTAAAATGTCCTCCATTGACCACACAGCCTTATCCCACTATTGCCCCAAGTTGCCTACAGTCTCCATTTCTTCACTATACACTCACCCCTCAAACCATTCCAAATGTTCTCTGGATCCCACTCCTCCCCTGACACTGCTCATGTCAATGCTACCAGTGACCTCCATACTGCTGAATCTAATACTTACGGCTTCTGTGCTACCGTGTACTCCTCCTGCCTCTGTGATTCCTCTTCCTCCTCTACGTGATGGGTCCTAGATCTTTGTCTTTGACCCCTTTACCTTTTCTAAGCTACACATTTTCCTGTCATCCAGTCAGTCCTAAGGCACAAGAGTCCATTTATCATGGCCACGACTCCAGTTTTTCCAAATGGCTACTTGACATCATGGATGTCTAAATGATATCTGCAACTTAACAAGACCAAACCAAAACTCTTGATTTCCCTCTTCCCAACCTGTTCTTCACAATTTTCACATCTTATGAATGGCACCACCATCCACACAATTTCTGAAGTCAAAACTCTAGAAATTCTCCTTGAGTGTTCTCTCCCTAACAAACTCAACATCCAATCCATTAGCAAGTCCTGTAGAGCAGCAGTCCCCAACCTTTCTGGCACCAGGGACCAGTTTCGTGGAAGATAATTTTTCAAGGGGGTCGGGGGGGAATGGTTGAGGCGGTAATGCCAGCGATGGGGAGCGGCAGATGAAGCTTCCCTCGCTTGCTGCTCACCTCCTGCTGTGTGTGTGTGTGAGTTGGGGGGTGCGGGGTGGGGGAAACCCCTGCTGTAGAGTCTACTTCCAAAATATTCCAAATTAATTTCTTCAGTGTTACCCACTACCCCCAATATCCAAGCCACCTTTTGGCGTGCACTTGTGGAATAGCTTCTTAACTGGTTGAATCAATTAGCTTTGCAGGGTTGGTTTTTTGTCATTCGGATCTGAGCTTAAACCTCACCTCGTCACCTAGACCTTCGGACTGCAGCCAATCTAAGCTTACTCTCCATCACTTCATCCTACTTTAACTCTCTACAAAGCACATATCACCGATATTTTGTTTGTCCTCCCTCCTGTTCATTTCTATATTCCCCAGGGCCTACATCACGGCCTGGCAAAGGGCTGGCACATAAATATTTTTTGAACGAATGCAAAAGCACATACTGCGTCCCAGCGTTCTGCTAATCTATGAGTACTGTACTCTCTTCCCATCTCAGCAGGATACTTTCGTAAAATGTAAAATTCCACACTGAGGATTAACTGGATGCATGTTACACACCTTCCCCTACCAGTAACCCGCCTTCCTCTATTTCCCCACCCCTCCCCTTGCAAAAATAAATTAATTAATAATAATAATAATAATGAGAGATTTGGAAAACGGCGTCATCAATATGGTCTTCTGCCACATTCCGAAGGCTTCATCGAGTTAAACGCGACAGAAACTAACCGCAGCAGCAGCGGAGAAGAGGTAGAAGAGGTAGAAGACCTCACCAGCCGCAAGAGCGGACTGCAGGTGCTGGGGCGCACACCGCAAGCACTGCATGCTGGGAGCTGTAGTCTCCCGGGGAGGCCTGGCCCGAAGCACCGGCCCCCCGCAGCATGCTGGGAACTGTAGTCGACGGCTGGCAACACGCCGCGAGGAAGGACCGCAGTTGAGACTCCGCCTCTGCGCTTCCTCACTGCATGCTGGGAACTGTAGTCTTTCTGGGAACCCGCTCCTCCCGGGCCGAGAGGCACCGAGGCTGCGCCATCTTAGGTCCGAGCGCGGCAGTGGAGGCTAGAGCGCAGGCGGGCCAAGCCCAGGCGCCGGCCGGCCGGCCCCGCCCCCGGGGGCCTGGCGCCCGCCCCTCGCTTGGGCCCCGCCTTCCCCCACGTGTCTGCTGCCGGGGGGAGGCACCTGAGCCGGAGCGGGCCGGTCCGGCCCGGTCGGTGCAGAGAGTCTAGTTGGCGGCGCCCGGGAACGAATCGCTTCCCGATGTTCCCGCCCCGGCTGCCGCGGGCCGCGCTGTGCGCTTAGTGCCCGGCTCCGGCCCCCTGAGGCGTCCGGGGGGGCGGTGAGAGCGGCCTCGGCCCCGCGGAGACGAAGCAGCTGGAGGGCGAGGCGGCGGCCGCCGAGAGGAGGATGGGGGCTAACCAGTTAGTGGTGCTGAACGTGTACGACATGGTGAGTACGGCCCCAGCGGCGGGAGCCCGGCGCAGGGCCGCATCCTCTCGCTGGTCGGCTCGGACCCGGCCCCACGCGCTTCCTGCCTCGCATTGCTGCCTCCCGCTTGGCTCTCTGGGGTGGGGGGAGGGGAGTATTATTTTTTAATCCCTGTAAACGTCGACGCGCTTGTTAGCGTTGCCCAGTCTGCCCCGGGGCTTTGGCCAAGATTCGGTTCGCCTTGAACCTCTCTCATGCCCCGACTTGGCCCGGACCCTGGGCTGGGCCCGACCCTCTTGTCCCTTCCGCAAAGCTTGGGTCGCGGGCCGGACTTCCCACTCCACCCGGACTCCGGGGCAGCCCCGCTTCTCCCACGCCGACTGCCTGCTCTGCCAAACCAGCCCAAGACTTCAAAAACTCCCAA
Organism: Mesoplodon densirostris; assembly: GCF_025265405.1. Classification (NCBI taxonomy): domain Eukaryota; kingdom Metazoa; phylum Chordata; class Mammalia; order Artiodactyla; family Ziphiidae; genus Mesoplodon; species Mesoplodon densirostris. Next base: position 126,791,549 of record NC_082662.1, on the reverse strand, counting down.
GCTCTTCTAAGTCCACAAAGTCACCGCTTGTGATGCCTGTGTTAGAGTCTCTTTAAAGGTGAACAGGAGCCAAGACACCCTTGCCTCCAAGGCAACCTCATCAAAATGAATGGGGCTAAAATTTATCCAGAAAATAGCCCAGCTGAATTATTTAGGGATCATGGTGGTGCTCCTTTCCTAGATTCTGGAGACCACTTTCCAGATGATGCAACAGGTATGCGACGTGACCACAGGAGAGGGACGGGAAGAACTTGTTTGTTGTCATCTAACTTTGGAGTACTGTGAGCACACAGAATTGAGTCCAAGGATTGGTTTGCCTAATAATTGCCATTGAAATACCCAGTACACAGTTATTGTTGTAGTTAGATGCGTGCTTGGGTTTGTTTGCTTTCGGTTGGTTAGTTTTTGTTTTATAAGGGGTCCCCTCTACCTGCAATGTTTAAAATTTCTTAAGTGGATTGACAAATGAAAAAGTCCCCAACATTATTTTTGTTGTCTTGAAGATGCAGAAGAGCAAAAATACTAGAGGTCAGGAGTCTCGGTTCTCATTCACAGATCTAAAGTTTTTACTCCCTTGTATTGTTTTTAAGTTGCTAAATTTACAGTGTAACATCTTGGGTAGAAAGGGATTCCCATGCCACAATCTGGGAATTATGTGAGAAGGCCATAAGGACTGCTTGAGTGAGATTTGAGATCAGATCTCTGTTGAGTTCACACAGAAACTTGGGAGGTGAAAGGAGATGGGTTAACATACAGAGAAAAGTGGCACATGATAGAAAAAGTTACAGAGAAGACTGTAATTCTCTAGAGTAATAATTCTCTAGAGTAAATAATTCTCTAGAGTAAAACTTTTTGTGGATAGCTGTGGATGCCTTTATTTTCCAAGAATTTTTATTGCTCTTTTATTGTTTCTGTTTACCCGCCTCCCCACCGGGCCCCCAGTGATCTGAATTTGGTTTCTTGTTTATTCGTGAAGATTGTTACAAACCGTCTGTCTCTCAGGATATATTCTGCACTTGAGAGCACAATGTCCCTTTTCTTCTAGATTATTAAACCCCGTTAGAAATTAGGATTATGCAATGGCCAGAGGACCACGGTTTCATAGCCTAAAAGAAGTCTGTGAAAGTAGAGGAAGAGAGTGTTTTGCTTTTTTAATAAAACTGAAAGTACATTCTTTGGCTTATAATGGCCTTTTTTACACTTTAGGTATTCTGTGAATCACAAAAATCATTGCCATGTGGTAACTGTAGGAAAAGCTAGAGATGATATTAAAACCAGTATATGTTAAAGGGAAGAGTGTTCTGAAAGATTTAAAAAATATTAACTGGATAACAAAGATCTTATTCTTCACATCACTTTTGTAAAGTAGGTAGTTACAAAGGAAGCAGAGAATAGGATAGGTTAAACCTTCCCAGGTAACTATGAATAGGATCTAGAATTTCTAGACCACAGTCTGTTTCATTATTTTCTCTACTAAATAATTCCTGTTCAACAAGAGGAGAAGGAGCATGTGAATGTTTATCAGAATGGAAACTAGCTGAATTATTAGACTTCTAATAAACTTGCTTTTATATGTTCTTTAAGGGCTTTCGGTCTGTGAGTGTTTTGTGTCACTAACTCAGCAACCTACAGTTATTTAGTTAGGACCCTGTAGAAGTCACAAAAATTAATTAATTATCCCTTTTGTCTTTAAGGAATTTAGAAAGTCATAGGGGAGTTAACAACAGTAGTGACAATTCAAAACAGAATACCATGCTTTTGATAAGAGCAGAGCAAGATGTAAAGGAGAAGACTGTGCTTGTAGGCTCAGGGAATGCTGAAAGATAAAGGGGGCAAAACCTGAAGGATTGGTAGGATTTCCGCAGGCAGGGAACATTCAGCATGGACAGTGGCAGGAGTAGGAAAGCATAGGTTGGATTTGGGAAATCCAATATAGCTAGAGTGTAGGATGCATGAAAGGAGACAAAACTTTCAGTTTGATTAGAATTTTTATTAGTTTGGGGCTGAGGGGCTGGGCTGTGAGCCAGGGGGAACCATTTAAAGTTTTTGTGGAGAGGAGCAATGTGATCAGAGTTACGTTTTAGAATTAAGACCAGGGGGTTGAGGTACAAATTTGTATCTATTATACTCTCATTTTTCTCAAGTCAGTTTTGGTTTTTGAAACATTTTTGCTTGATGTCAAGGGCAAATTCCTTTTATCTTTGGTAGTACTTCCTATTCATCATAAATGACTTTGATGAGGATTGCTGTGGTCTGTCTGTACAGGCCTAGTACATCAACTATCTATCCAGTCCAGACTTCGTAAACATGAAAATCAGCCTTTGATTTGCACTTATAATCACTGTTTATAGGGAACTCTTGCGGTGTATCCTTGTACCTCTTTCTCTGTGAGACTGTTACCTGCTCTAGGTGACTGTAATTTTCCTGTTCAGTTGATTGGGAGCTGCTCATCATTTCTTTTCTCCCATAACTCTGCCGCATACATGAAAATAATTGTATCAGGGTCATCTGAATTAACTTTCTTCTCATGAAGAAACAGTATAATCCTCAAAAGGTTACTTAATCTTACATAGTGCTGCTTAATTATTGCTTGCTGCCTTCTCAGTGATTATGTTCCTCTCTGTACTTTGGGGTAATCTACCACCAATAAAACATGTCCTGGAGTTATTTTCCAAGTCTTGGGAATGAGGTTATTCACATATTGCTAATTTACTGGCATACATAGTAAAGCAGGTGATTCAGATTAGTTTCACTTGCTGGGCCAGTCTCTGGTATAGTCACTTTAGCACAAAGTCTTCATGTGTCATAGATCCAGATTTTGTGCTACTAAGGAATTTTTATAAAGTAAGAATATGCAGTAATATGATGATGTTTGTAGATTCATTCCATAAACAATTTTCTTCCTATTGTTAAGTAGTACCTGTACATCTTCAGAGTCTTAATAGAAAAGAAACACTTTCTAGGACTCTTCAAATGAGGAAGTTTTTGTCTGGACTCCATTCTTTTGATCCTCCTGTCTGCGTTACGCTTCTAGAGAGTGTGAGGCCATGCAGGTGTGACATGGTCTGACTTCCCGTACATCTGTAGATCTAATTCAGACTTTTTGAAAGAGTTTCAGACTCATTTAAATATACTTTTCACCTAAGTGATTCCATAATATCATTAAATCAACATGTCCAGGAACAAACTTTTTTTCCCTTTTCTCCTTTCCTGACCTCAGACCCTTCCCCGTTACTCTACCGAACCCCCCCAGCCCCCCACATTTCTTGTTAAAGGCCCATTTCCTACCAATCCCCCACTATCTCCCCTCCCCCCAGCATATACTCTTTATGCTCACACAATGAAATTTTTAAGTTATCGGAATAAGCTATACTGTACCCAGGTTCTTTTACACATGCTGATCCTTCTGTCTGGAATGTCCTATTCCAGCGTTGATCAGGTATAACCCCCTGCTCCTAGCTGTAGCTTAGCCTTTATTCATCAGACTTGGCTTAACTTCTGTGCCCTAGTTGTACTTTCTACATGTCTCAATCACTGCATGTATTATAATTATGTGCATCTCACTAAACTGTAAGTTCCTTGATAGCATCATACTATCACCAGTGTTTAGAACAGGGCCTATTGCTAGAATGTGTTCTGTAAGTAAATATTTACCAGATGAATGGGATTTTAACTAGGCAGTTTTGTTAGGAATGGCGCTAGTACTTAAATGGCATGAAAAGGTCATCTGGTCCCTCTTCTCCCTGTGTCAAGTACCTATTTCTGGGTTTTTTTCCTTTTACTTTTACTTAGTTTATTGCAGGATTTTAGCTTTATTGGACCAAGAAGGGAAATAAGATAGCAAAATAACATCAATTATTCTTCCTTGACGTTGTTTTTGTTTTGTTTTGTTTTTGTTTTTTGTTTTTTTAACACTGTGTAACTAGACTGAAGAAATGTTCTTAATCTGTTTATTCTTTGAACTTGGATTTTAGTCACTCCTTGGAAGATAATCCCTTCAAAAACATTTTCAGTTCCTGAATTTTAATAAGATTTAACTAGTTAATAGGAACTAGTCTTAACTTTCTTGTACCAAGTATGCTTCTTGGGCCAGTGACTTTCCTACCACTTGATATAGAAGCAGTGACCCGTGAGTCTAGCTAAAAAAAAAAAAAAAAAAAAGGCAGTCATAAATCTGCCCTCCTATGTTATCTCTGACAGTATCCCCTTCTTTTTTCTTTTCTTTCTTTCTTTTTTTTTTTTTTTGGTTTAGTGTATAAAAGAATCCAGTCCCTCTATATATTTGTTTTATATTCCTGCAATAACAAATTGACCAAAACTCAGTGGTTTAAAATAATGCAGATTTATTCTCTCACACTTTTGTAGGTCACGCATTCAGGTGGACTAGGCTGGTTCCTTTGCTCCAGATCTCACAAGGCTTGAAAGCAAGGTGTCAGCTGGCCTAGGCTGTGGGGACACATCTGCTGCTAAGCCCGTTAGATTGTTCCCAGAATTCAGTTGCTTGCAGTTGTAGGGCTGAGGTCCCATTCCTTGTTGTTTTGTCAGCCAAGCCTCTCTGAGATGCTTAAAGCCTCTTGCATCCTTCATCCTCAAACTGGCAATAATGCATTGATTCCTTCTCATACTTCACATATCTCTGGCCTCCCCTTCTCCCACATGTCTCCTACCTCCATCCAGCAAAAGTTCTCTGTTTTTAAGGGCTCTTATAATTAGATGAGACCCACGAGGATATTCCAGGATAGTATCTATCTTAAAGTTTGTTACATCTGCAAAGTCCCTTTTTCATGTAATATAGCATATTCACAGGTTCTGGAGAGCAGGATCTGGACATCTTAAGGAATCATTCTGCCTACCACACCATCTGTGAAAGGTATTTTGTAAACCCAAAAATGTTCAGTGTTCCCTTTTAGCAGTCCCTTGACTTGGCATGGAATAAAGGTTAACCTAGTAATTTAAATAGAAAATTTGATGTACAGTCATCCCTCAGTATCCATGGGGGAATTGGTTCCAGGATCCACCCTAGATGCCAAAATCTGCAGATGCTCAAATCCTGTGGTTGACCCTCCATGTGTGCAGGTGCGGAACCTGTGGATATGGAGGGCTGACTATATATTTATTGAAAAAAATCCATGTATTAAGTGGTCCCTTGTTGTTCAAGGGTCAACTGTATTCAGAAAGTAAAGTATGGGAATCTTTTATGATTGGCAAATACTCCGATGTTAAGGGTCCAAGCAGGCTGATGACTACAGACCCTTCAAACCGCAGTGGTATAGTGTATATCAATCCCGAGGTCACGTGATGATGGATAAAGTTAACAGTATAGAATTTAGTGAAACTTATAAATTAAATACTTTAAATACTAAGGAGAGCCTACTATTTTAGGTGAAATCTTTTGTTAAATGGATTTTTCTTAAGACAGGTTATACTTACACTTTCCATTTGTTGACTGTCAGATTTTCTATAAGAATATTTAAATTCCAAAGCACCATTATTGTTAAGGTATCACCCAGTTGGTTACTAGAATATAAAGAGAAGACTGCCCAAATAATCTTAAAACTATGAGAAAGGCAGAACAATAATAAAGGGAAATGAGATACATGTAAATAATTTTGTTTCGATTTATTTGGAATGTATTTTGGTGTATGACTGTGATAGTCCCCTACCCCCAAAACAATAACTCAAAAATTAACTAATTAACCCCACATTATTTGAAATAAAAGTCTCTCCCCACTAAATTGTGATGTCATCCTTATCATAATACTAAATTCTTGCCCATACAGGATTGATTCTAGTCTCATTACTACACTATTTTAATTATTATAATTTCACAATACATTTAGTATATGGCTGGGCCAGTTTCCCTTTTTTATCATTCCAAAGTTTTCATAGCTGTTACTCATTTTCTTTTTTAGAAGTACTTTGTAAAGCTCTGAAAAAATTCCATACTTTTTTGTCTTTTTTTTTTTTATTATTAAAACACATATAAAATTTACTGTCTTAACCATTTTTACCTGTGTAGTTCAGTGTATAACACATTGTTGTGCAACCAATCTCCAGAACTTTTTCATCTTGCAAAAGTGAAACTATACCCATGAAACAATTTCCCACTTCCCCTTCCCCTCAGTCCCTGGTTATTCCCATTCTACTTTCGTTCTCTATGAATTTGACTAGATGCCTCATATAAGTGGAATCATACATTATTTGTCTTTTTGTAACTGACCTATTTTTCTTTGCATAGTGTCCTCAAGTTTCATCCCTGTTGTAGCATGTGTCAGAATTTCCGTCCTTCTTAAAGGTGAATAATATTTCACATTTTGTTTATCCGTTTATCTGTTGATGGACACTTGTTTGCTTCCACCTTTTGGCTATTGTAAATAATGCTGCTGTGAACATGGGTTTACAAATAAATCTGTTCAAGTCTCTGCTTTCAGTTCTTTTAGCTGTATACCCAGTAGCCCACAAGATTTTTTTGTTTTATGAGATTTCAGTCTCATGTCATCCCTAGAAAGGCTTCCCCTAGCCTAAAATTATAGAAATAATCTACATGTTTGTTCCCAGGTGGAAAACCAGTACTAATTATTGAATGATCCATGGTTCCCCATGTTAATTGGAGGTACGTGCCACGTTTATCCTGTCTTAAATTATCATGGATATATAAGTCTATTTCTTGAGTTTCTATACTATTCATTTATTTAGTTACCACTGCCTGCACCATTACAGATGTTTAATTGCAGTATTCTACTGTGTTTTGATAACTGGTGATAAGTTTCTCATATTCTCTTTCAGAATTCTCTTTATTTTTCCTACACATTTATTTTTCAAATAAAATTTAAAATCAATTTGTAAAAAATGTCATTGAAAATTTAAGTGTAATGACATTAAATTTATGCATAATTTTGGGGGAGAATTGATAGATTTACAATATTGAGTCTTTTCCCATAATAATAAGAGCTAATGGGACTTCCCTGGTGGTCCAGTGGTAAAGATCCCGCCTTACAGTGCGGGGCATGGGGGTTTGATCCCTGGTCGGGGAACTAAGATCCCACATGCCGCGGGACGACTAAGCCTGAGCTCACGCACCTCGGCTAGAGCCTGCGCACCTCAGCTAGAGCCTGCGTGCTGCAAACTACACAGCCCACGCGCTCTGGAACCTGGGCGCCACAACTACAGAGCCCATGTGCCCTGGAGCCGGCGCGCCACAACTCGAGAGAGAAACATGTACGCCACAACTAGAGAGAAGCCTGCGCACCACAACAAAGAGCTCTGCGTGCCACAGTGAAAGATCCCACATGTCTCAACGAAGATTCCACATGCCGCAACTAAGACCCAACTCAGCCAAAAATAAATAAATTAAAAATAAATAAACCTTTAAAAAAAATTAGAGCTAACATTTTTTAATGTTTTCTGTATGCCAACCATTGCAATAAGCCATTCCCTCATATCCTTTTTAAAAATGATGAAACTGGGGCTTAGTTGAAGAATGTGCTCAGAATCATGCCATAAGTGATAGAGCAGTCTTGAACCAAGAGCTCTGACACTAAAATCTGTGCCCTCAACCACCATATAGCAGCCCTCATCCTTGGAAAGTGCTGTGTTTCTCTTTTTATTTGTCCTAATCTTACACCCATTCCTAAACTAACTTTCACTGTGCTCTTTGGAACTCATGAATGGGTAGTGATTTTTAAAATCCCCTACATCCTAAACCATTTCTATAAATGGTCCTCTGATGGTTAATTTTATGTGTCAACATGGCTAGGGCAGAGTACCCAGTTTTCAGTCAAACAGCAGTCCAGATGTTGCTATGAAGATATTTTTTAGATGTGATTAATATTTAAATCAGGAGACTGAGTAAAGCAGATTATCTTCCATAATGTGGGTGGGCCTCATCCAATCGGTTGAAGATCTTAAGAGAAAAGACTGCGGTCCGTAAGGAAGAAGGAATTCTGCCGCCAGACGAGCTGTAACATCACCTCTTCCCTGCCTTTCTTGCCTGCTCTCCTGCCCTGCAAATTTCACACTTGCCATCCCCCACTATCACGTGAGTCAATTCCTTAAAATAATCACTCCCTTGCTCTCCCCCTGCTGTCTAAGTTAGCTTTTGTAGTCTACCATTTTAGTCATTCCCTTTGTCATATTTGTCTGGCAAATGTAGTTAAGTTGAACTCTCCATGTCCTCTACACCTCAGCAGACAAATGCAGCTAGAGAAAAATATACAACCATACAGACTAATCTCACTTTAAAATCATGACCACAGGCCCCAAGAGGACCCTAAGTGCCATCTGGCAGTGCTTCCTTATTTCTATGGTCAACTGACTTTCCCACTCTCCAAGACAACTACAGTATTTCATACTCTCTCCCCACATTCCTTACTGTCAGCTGATGGCTTCACTGCTTATTTCACTTAAATTAAAAAAAAAAAAAAGCGGTTGAAGAGAATTTTCTCATCCTTCCACTACTACTGTTCACTTCCCTCCTATTACATGGAAAGGGAATGAATTGCCAGTGTCCCTGCCTGAGGTCAAACCTTCCACTGTGTGCTGAAGCCCATGCTCTCCTATGCAAGGACTTTGCTTTTCTTCTGTTCTCTCTCAGTTTTTCCCCCTCTACTGTCATTCCAGTCAGCATATGAATATGCTGTAATATTTTCCAGTCCTTATTATCTCTGTTTATAAGTTCTTCACTCTGCAGTGAGCTTGAGTGCAGAGACAGTGTGTTACTCTTCTTTTTATTCCCAGAGCTTGGAACATAGTAATCACTTTAAAAAGGTTTGTTGGACTTACCTGAAGTTCCCCTAGGACTTGTCGTCCTGAAACAGTTTCTTCCTCCACTGTGTCCTCTTGTTCATTGCTGCTACTTGCAGGATGGAGAAGCATGCTGCTGGACACCTGCAGTGGCTTTGGGTTTCAACTCTATGCCTGACTGCTCACCTCCGGGGACGTGCTTTGCTCTGGTGTCTTGACGGGTCTCCCTAGCCAGTCAGGTGGCAAGTGAGAGTCCCAAAGCATCCACACTGGTTCAGAACAAGAGTATCGATGTGAGAAAGAGTCAGGGCTGAGACAGACCTGCCTTCTCCTTGGTCACGCTTACTGTGTGGAATCTGTTATTGAAAGTAGTGAAATGCAGTTCTTTGTGGTTTAGCCTGGCATCAGGCTGCATGGATTTGTAGTCTACCTCCTGCTTTTTAGCTGTGTGACTTTAGGAAATTTACTTAACTTCTCTGTGCTTCTATTTCTTTCTAAAATGGGAATAGGACTTCCCTGGCAGTCCAGTGGTTAAGACTCCACACTTCCAATGCAGGGGATGCTGGTTCAATCCCTGGTCAGGGAGCCAAGATCCCACATGTCAGGCAGCACGGCCAAATATTTTAAAAATAAAATAAAATGGGAATAGTACTGTACCTAGCTCATAGGGTTTTTTTAAGGATCATGAGTCAATTTACGTAAAATGCATAGAATGATACTTGGCACATGATAAGCAGTAGAAAGTGTTAGCTATTGTTATTGCTAGTGTTGTTATTTGCAGGATTGTAGAAGCTAAATGAGCTTCCATTTGTATACTTTCAGTCGTTGCAACACTTAATAACTCGAGATTTGGAATTTCATCAGTTTATCTAAAGGAGTGTTAGTACACAGAACAAAGTGCTACCCAGATTGAAGCATTAAAAGCAGGCTGTTGTAGAATAGAGAGCAAACTATTGGTTACCAGTTTGCAGGGCTGCACAAAAGGGTACAAACTATTGGGTGTAAAATAGCCTCAAGGACGTATTGTACAACACGGGGAATATAGCCAGTATTTTATAACAGCTGTAAATGGAAAGCAACCTTTTAAAAATTATATTAAAAAATTAGTAGTAAATTTAGATTTAAAAAAAATGTGGGCTGTTGTACACTTGACACCATCTCCAAGATCTCCATCATACTATATGTATAAAATTGGAGTTAATTGTATAGCCTTTTTTTCCCCTTTGTGTGTTAGAGTTGACAGCTGGTTTTTAGCCTTTCTGCCAGATGAACTTAATGGTTCTAATTTATATAAGTCTTTAAATATTTGTGGAAACTAAAAATAAACAACTTAGCTTGAGATTGGTTTGTATACCATAGTGTAATTATAATTTCTAGCTCACTGTCCAACACTGAGTTAAATGAACCACCAGATAAAGTTAACATGTTAATTGTCTCCAGCAGTTCTCAGTATAATCTGTTGTGTGTATTCTAGTCTACTGAATAGTATAAAAAGAGTTGTCTGGTTGAAGTACAGTCGAAATTCTAGTTTCCAGAAGGAACATATCTTCTAGATTTTCCCACTCCTTCAGATTTGAGGGTTAGTTATAGTTGCCAGAATAGGAGATCTCTACATTACTAAACTAGTAATAAGGTAGGCATGTCACATGGCATTTAGGCAAAGAGTAAGTGATGGCTATTTCTTTTTACTTGCGATGGTACATGATAGGTCACCATAATTTCACATTTAAGGAAAAATAATGAACTAATAGTATTGACCTCCATCTTATTCTGAAGTTTCAGGATACTTCAAAGATCATGTAAAGAAAATCAAAGCCATATGAGACTGTTAGGAAGTAGTCATGTGACTTAAAAAAGCACTAGGTGAAGGCTAAGAAACCTGGGCTCTGTTTACAGTTTAGCCAGTCATTATGTGGCCTTGGGCACAAATTACTTGCTTGAATATCCCATAATTGATTTAAATATTTTATGTGGACTATTATTATGAAAGAATAAGTGAAAGCATGTGTTAGAGTAACCCAAAAAATGAGTTATTAATTTATTACATATACACATATTTGTTTTAACACTTGTCAAATTTTGACTGATTGTTTACATTCTAATGAGTTCCTTATGGACAAGGACTGTGAGTTAATCATCCTTGTATCCCGTGTCTAGCAGAGTCCCTGACATACATTTTATTGAATCAAAGTTGTCTAACTTGCTTTATTTATAGCTTTGTAGGTAAGTAAAAATTTTAAATGAGACTTAAATTGAGATGCAATTTAGGGGGACCTTCTAGAACTGTTTCTCAATTTTATCCTGGACCAACTAAAATATACATTTTACATAATACTTATTATACACACATGTAACTGAAACCAGATGTTCAGGAAACACCTTGCTGTGTGTGATGTCCTCTGATAAGTTCTATTGCATTATGTTTCATTTATTTAAAATAATGCTAGTGCAACCCACTGAAATGATTTTAGGATTCTTTAATGGGTTTTAAACCTGCAGTTTAAAAGATAGCTCTCAAGAAGGCAAGCTCCATGAGAACAGGAACTTGATCATGTTCACTTCTGTGTTGCTAGTTCTTAGCACATAATAGGTGTTCAGTACATATTTCTTGAATGAGAGAAAGAATGGAGTTGTTTTCCCATGGGTCACGTTTAAGAACAGGACAAAGGGAAAAGCATTACATATTCCTTGCTACATTTCAGCTCATCAAGTATTTGAGTGATCTAAGTAGAATATAATACAATACACTAAGCAACATGGAAGGTACCGAATTAAGTAAGACTTTGTCTCAGATCTCATGCAGTTTTAGAACCCAATCCGGGAGGATAGTCAGGTACAAATAGGCCTTCTTAAAAGGAGTTTCAGGGTTTTACCAAAATTTTTATTTCACACAACTAAATTAAGTGCCTGATACGAGAGATTTTCCAGAACATGGTTTTCTGGTGTAGATGCGGTTCAGGACCAAGAATTGGCAGTACCCTGCCCCATCTACTTATCATCACTAGTAGAGTCAAACAGTGGCTTATATAAAATAGGGTTAGTCTTAAAAATATTCAAGGGGCATTTGGTTCACTGTTGATTTGACTTTTAAAAATCTATTGTCCTTTAAATAACTTAATTCACAGTCATGTCTAGCTTGTTGTGGGTGGGTCTTAGAAATTAGATCCTTTGGTAAACATAATAATTTGTTTTTGAAAATTAGTTTGCATAGTTAATAAAGAGAAGGAACCTTTAACTCTGTACAAAACACATGTCACCACATTTTCCTTGGTTTTTAGATTATCGTGTCAGTAGGTAGTTAAGCATATTCCCACTCATGTGCTTAGGAGCTTTTTAAGACTCAGAGTACAGTTCTTAAGAAGGCCAGTCTTAGGCTAACTTTAAATTTTATCATCAAAACTGAGACTACAGAGTAAAAGAGGGTGCAGGCTTAATAGTTATATTGAAGCAAACGTAAACTGGGACTGTCCCAGCAAACAAGGAAGTTTGGCTAGGCTAGCTTTTGTGCATATGTTTATGTTTGGCTACACTGTCTCAAAAAGAAAAAAAAATTTTTTGCAGAGCATTTATAAAACTTGAAACACTATTAACTAAAAAATTACTGACAAATCTTTCATAATCAGGAGAGATTATGTACTCTAAAAAATTGTGGCTTAATACCTACTGTTATCAACAATTTATAAATAATTTTGTAATGAAAATGTTTTGTTACATAAAGATTTATTTTTCTAAGACAGAAAGTCGGCTATGTGCTTATTAGATGATATTTTCAGGTAGTGAAAAGATTGGACATTTTCTTAGAAATAATTATAATGGGATAGAATCTATATATTTCTTATAGTATAAAGCAAATTAACAGACGTAGCACTGGATATTCATGATTTCATCTAAAAAAGATACTAGAAAATCTCAGTTCATTCAGTGAGTTTTTATTGTCTCTCTGCTTTATGACTAACCTGATGCTAAGGCACCATAGATAGCATTAAATATGATTTAGTGTCAATATTAAATAGCATTTGCTGTAAGGTTATCTTGGGCTAAATCCAGTGGTACCAGCAAGACTTCATAAGGTAGTTTAACAGTGTGAACATCAAGGACAGTTTTATATTAGATGACACTATAATAATTATCCCACAATCTCTACTAGTCACAGTTTATTTTGGAATTTTAACTCAGTAATTGAAATGCCTTGTCCTAAACACCTTTTTTTGGGAATTAAGTAAAATGCTTACTTTTAGTCCAGTGAACACTTGTTCTAGTTTATAGGGGAAACAGTCATACTTTATACTTAGATCATTTAATACTGCCTTTAAGGAAGTCAGACCCAGGCACTAAGTGGTTATATTAAGTGTTTTAAGTTCCAGACTAGGGAGATAGCATTTATCATTGTTGTTGCTTTCAAACAGGAAGCATAACATTTTATTAAATGAATAAAGCAAATCACTGACTAAAATGAAGTTTAATGAAAGTTCTCTATCAGAAGAAGAACTTAACATTTTAATATATGACTATAATATAGTACAGTCAGTTCACTTATGTAAGCAATGCTTTAAAATAATAAATAGAAATATTTAGGCCAACTTTTGCATTGAAGCAAGATTGAGCTCAAAAGTTAACTATAGTTATTTATCTATTTATTGCCTTCCCACATATTTCAAGATGATAACTTTTCTGTGAATAGTTTCCTCTTACCTTTTTATATTAATACTTTGGAATGCTTTGATAAACTTCAGTGACACTGGCTGGTATCAAAGGAGGTAAAGTGTGTATTAGTGGTCCTTCCCCGGCCCTCTTCTCTTTACTTACTAAACACCTCCATGGACTTAGGGAGTACAAGACTGTAAGGTCCTAGCACCAAAGTGAGATTGGTTCTCCAGCCCTCTGCTCATGTCCTTCATGAATATAGAAGAATCCTATAAAACCACTGCCTTATTTACAGAGACCTTTTACTCAGATCTGTACTTTTCAAGAATAGAAATAATTGCTTATAGGAGTCTTAGAGTCAAATTAACTTTGCCATTGTTTGCTATTCAGCTTTAGTGAGTCACGGCTCTTGGTAATTTGACATCAACTCCCAAAGATTCTTGAAAATTCTGAGAATTAACAGATAGCCAGAACCAATCTGCTTATTTACACATGCATACGACCCTTTACCAATGTGTAGAACAGAGTATTAGGGAAGGATCATATTATCAATATATGTGTTTGCTACTACTAATGCTTAATGTTTACTGTAGGTCAAGCACTGTTCTAAGTACTTTATACATACTAATTTATTAATCCTCATAATAGTCCTCTGTGGGAGATACTATTTATTATCTCCATTTTATAAATAAGGACAGAGAGGATAAATATCTTTACCCAGGTCACACAACTAGTAAATAATGCAGTCAGAATTTGAACCAAGGTGTTCTGACTCCAGGGTCTGAATTGGAATCAAACACTTTTTGAGACATATTGGGTACCTTTAAAAGTTATCAAATACCAGTGTGGGATGGGGATAGATTGGGAGTTTGGGATTGACATGTACACACTACTATATTTTAAATAGATAACCAACAAGGACCTGCTGTACAGCACAGAGAACTCAGCTCAATATTCTATAACCTAAATGGGAAAAGAATTTGAAAAAGAATGGACACTTGTATGGGTATAACTGAATCACTTTGCTGTACACCTGTAACTAACACATCATTGTTAATCAGCTATACTCCAATATAAAATTTAAAAAAATTTAAATAAAATTAAAAAAAACTTTTTTAAAGTTACCTAGTATCTGTGAAGAAAACAAGGCAAAGAACCCCCATCTCCTGACACTCAGCCCAGTGTCTTTCCACTATAGTTCAAATGCTTCAGTGTTCATTGTAATGCTTGGATCAACCTTTTTCTATCCAAGCAATAAACTCTGAAGTAAATTCAAAGATAATAGAAGCAATACTCTTGTGATCCAGACTGGAACACAAGAACGTTGTGGGCTTTCCTGTCTGATCCTAAGGGAAAGATAGCCTTAGATTAAGCTAACCAAATGGTTTAGTAGGTGGTTGACATGGACATGTTGTGGTAACTCTGCTGTTGTTTCGTGGTTCGAGAGATACTCTTTTGTGGTAGCAGCTGGCTGGTTTACTGTTTTCCTTTGGTATGTTAGGAAAAGTTTGGGAAGAATCAAACTGTAAACTTTCAAATGAAAACATCTGATTTTTCATATAATCCTTGAGGGATTGTATAGTTGTCAGCATTGGGTAAACTTGAATGTATAGTTTCCTTTAGTGGATCTGCCCCTAGTGTTCCATTTCACTCCTGCCTCACACAGCATGGCCCTGTGTGGTAAGCTTTCTCTGCAGGGCTGGCCCCAGTGTCATTATATATACCTCTTCATCCCAGCTTCTGCAGTTGTCTCAGAGCAATAGTTCAACTAGTCTCCTGAATACTTGTATTCTTAGACTTGGACAAACTAGCAATAAAAGTAAGTGGTCTTTTCCCAATTCAAATAAAAAGCTAAGCCTTTAAGTAAAATTGTCCTGTATTATCCATTTTTCCCAAGTATATAATTTCAAACTTTTGGCATCTGCTGCTATTTAGACAACAAAATCAATGAAGACATACCCAACAAAAATTAAAAGAAATCTTGCTAACATCCAGTCATATCTAATTCAGCAGCTTGGGTTGTTTGTTTTTCATGGATACATTTTCTTGGCTGTGATTTCATGTTGCATATTTATATCTTCTGTTAGAAAATATCAATGTTTTATGGTTCTACAAAAGCATGAATTTCTACATAGCAAGTTTGAGAAGCTCTTTTGAGCTTTGTAGGGAGATTTTTATTCCAGAGATGCCATGTGAAACGTTTTGACAGTGGTAAATAATTTTTTAAAGTAATGACAAAGGATGGAAAACAAGTTAAAGGAGCATTGAGAAACACTACTATTAATTTCAAACATCTTAAACTATGAGACGATAGTAATTACATGAATAACTACCAACAGCAAATCATTGTAGGAGAGTTTCACAACTGAAATCATTCAGTAAAAGACTCAGTCCTCATACACAGCCGGCGCTCCGTATCCGCAGATGCAGGGGTCTGACTGTAGCACACCGTTTCAAATAAGGGACTTGAGAATCGGGGAGGGTTCTGGAACCAATCCCGCGCGGGTGCCATGGGACTGCTGTACTTTTTCTGTTTGTTTACAGTTATATCATTAAATCTCCACTTAAAGTAGGCATCATCCATATTGTCTGCATAGCCTTGGCAGGACTTTGAGGCAGAAGGACTAGATAAGGCTTGCTGACCTTGAATTAAACACCTGTCTTCCACAGGCAGCCTGCCAGTTTTTAAAGAGTGAGCCTTCCAGGCGTGTTCTCTGATAACAGAGCTAGGAAGCCCTAACAGAAACAAGAACATTTAGAGAGCATCTCTGTGGAAGGTTTACCCTCTTTTCTTTGGAGTCCATTCAGAAAAAAAATCACACCAAAGAAAAACATCACATTTACTTCATAAAATTTATTCAGTAATGTGCTGCTGTTTATGTATGAGCAGTGGTTGACCAGAATATGTATATTTAGAGGATATTTTTTTCCTGGGTTTTTTTTTTTTTTTCAGTCTCACTGCGTGGCTTGCGGGATCTCAGTTCCCTGACCAGCGATTGAACCCAGGCCCTCGGCAGTGAAAGTGCAGAGTCCTAACAACTGGAAAGCCAGGGAATTCCCTTTTTTTTTTTTTCTGTTCTTGATATGTTATTTGTTTATAGTCTGTTTTCTGCATGTTTTTGAAGGCAGCTATCTGGAATTAGGAATGCGGTCTGTAATTTGAGAAATAATCTAATCAAAGTTTTTGATTGGGGATAAGTATCTGCAGGAAATTTTGTCTTTGGAGGATTCATGATATTTATAGAATAGTTTTTGTTTAGGTTTGCCAACTGTGAAAGTATATACTCCTCTACCATTTGGTACAAGTTAGTAGATCCTTTACTTCTATTCCTAGCATTTTTTAAACAGTTTTATTGAGATATAGTTCACATACCATACAGTTTACCCATTGTGTATAATTCAGTGGATTTTGGTGTATTCAGAGTTTTACAACCATCATTGCATTCAATAGTAGACATTTTTCATCACCCCAGAAAGAAACCCTGTACCCATTGGCAGTCACTCCCC
The DNA here is from genome assembly GCF_025265405.1 of Mesoplodon densirostris. Lineage (NCBI taxonomy): Eukaryota > Metazoa > Chordata > Mammalia > Artiodactyla > Ziphiidae > Mesoplodon > Mesoplodon densirostris. The sequence goes on along the minus strand of NC_082662.1, from coordinate 126,774,656 downwards.
ATTTCCCTGCAAACCTCCCAGTCATAAGTAACCACTAATCTATTTTCTATCTGTAAATTTACCTATTCTAGGCATTTCATATAAATGGAATTATACACTCTGTGGTCTTTTGTGATTGACTTAATTCACCTAGCATAATGTTATCAAGGTTCATTCATTTGCTGCATTCATCAGTACTTCTTTCCTTTTTGTTGAGAAATAATACTACATTTTATAGATATACCACACTGTACCTATTCATTCATCAGTTGAGGGTCATTTGGGTTGTTTCCACTTTTTGGCTATAGTGAGTAATACTACTGTGAACATAGATGACAAGTTTTCGTATGACTGTATATTTTCATTTCTCTTGAGTATAAACCCAGGAGTGAAATTGTGGGTCATACAGTAACTTTAGGCTTAATATTTTTTTGAGAAACTGCCAAATTTTTCCAAAACTACTGTACCATTTTACATATATACTATGGAATATTACTTAGCCATTGAAAAGAATGAAATAATGCTATTTGCAGCAACACAGTGGACCTGGAGATTATCATACTAAGTGAAGTAAGTCAGACAGAGAAAGACAAATATCATATGATATAACTTATATGGAATCTAAAAAAAAATGATACAAATGAAATTATTTACAAAATAGACTTACAGACTTAGAGAAAAAACTTATGGTTACCAGGGGGGAAGGGTGGGGAGAGAAGATAGATTGGGAGTTTGGGATTGACATGTACACACTGTTGTGTTTAAAATAGATAACCAACAAGGACCTACTGTATAGCACAGGGAACACTGCTCAATATTCTGTAATAACCTAAATAGGAAAAGAATTTGAAAAAGAATAGATGCATGTGTATGTATAACTGAATCACTTTGCTGTACACTTGAAGCTAACACAATATTGTTAAGCAACTATACTCCAATATAAAATTAAAAAAAATTTAAACTAAAAATAATAATAAATAAAATAAACAAAACTGCTGTGCCATTTTAAAATCCCATCATCGGTGTATGAGGATTCCAGTTCCTCTGCATCCTTGTCAACACTTGTTATATCTGTCTTTTTGAATGTAGTCATCTGAGTGGGTGTGAAATGCATCTAATGGTAGTTCTTATTTGTCTGTCTGCTTTAGAGAAACACCTATTTAGATCCTTTGCCCATTTTTTAATTGGGTTATTTGTGGTGTTCTTGATTTCTAAGAGTTCTTTATATATTCCGGATATACATCCCTTATCAGATTTCTCCCAGTCTGTGGGTTGCTTTTTCACTTTACTTATGGTGTCTTTTGAATCACGAAAGGTTTTAATTTTTATGAAGTCCAATTTATTTTTTTATTTTGTTGCTTGTATATTTGGTGTCACAACTAAGAGACCATTGCCTAATTTAAGATCATGAAGATATACTTTTGTTATCTTCTAAGAGTTTTATAGTTTTAGCTTTTACATTTAGGTCTTTGATTCATTTTGAGTTAATCTTTGTATATGGTGTGAGGTAGGAGTCCCACTTCATTTATTTGCATGTGAATGTCTGGTTGTCACAGTCCCATTTCTTGAAAATACTGTTTATTTCCCCCATTGAATTGTCTTGGTACCCTTGTTGAGAATCAGTTGACCATAAATATAAGGGTTTCTTTCTGAACTGAATTCTATTCCATTGGTCTGTATGTCTGTCTTTATGCCAGTTACACAGTGTGTTAATTACTGTAGCCCTGTACTAAGTTTTGAAATCAGGAAGTGTGAGTATTCCAACTTTTTCAAGATTGTCTTGACTATCATGGGTCCCTTGAATTTCCAGCATTAGCTTGTCAATTTCTGCAGAAAAGGCAGCTGGGATTTGGGTAAGGATAGCAATGAATCAGGTCAATTCAGAGAGTACCACAATCCTAACAATATTAAGTCTTCTAATCTGTGAGCATGGAATGTCTTTCCACTTATTTAGGTCTTTAAATTCTTTCGGTAATGTTTATAGTTTTCACTTACAAAGTTACATAGCTCTTTGTTAAATTTATCCCTAAATATTTTTTACTGCAACCGGGGAATTGTTTTCCTAATTTCATTTTTATATTGTTTACTGCTAGTATATAGGATTACAGTTGGTGTTTGTATATTAATCTTGTACCCAGCAACCTTACTGAACTTTTTTATTATTATTGGTTTTAGTATTTTTTTAGTGGATTACTTATGATTTCCTATATACAAGATCATGTCATTTGCAAATAGAGATAATTTTACTTCTTCTCCAATCTGAATGTCTTTTATTTCTTTTTCTTCTCTATTTAACTTGCCTAGAATCTCCAGTACAGCGTTTCATGGAAGTGGCAAGAGCAGATATCCTTGTTTTGTTCCTAATCTTAAAGGGAAAGCATTAAGTCTTTCACCATTAAGTATGATGTGAGCTATGAGTTTTTCATAGATGCCCTTTATCAAGTTGGGGAAGTTTCCTTATATTCCTAGTATGTTGAGTGTTTTGATCATGAAAAGAGTTGTATTTTGTGGATTTTGTCCTTTACTCTAGTGCTATGGTATATTACATTAATAGATTTTGGGGGATGTTAAATCCGTTCTGCATTCCTGGAATAAATACCACTTGGTCGTGGTGTATGATCCTTTTTATATGTTGCTGAATTCAATTTGCTTGTATTTTGTTGAGGATTTTTGAGTCGGTATTCATACGAGATTGATCTGTAGTTTCCTTATGATGTCTTTGTCTGGTTTTGGTGTCAAATTAATGCTGGCCTCATAGAATGATTTGGGAAGAGTCCTCTTTTCTTTTGAGCAGTTTATGAAGAATTAGTATTCTTGTTTAAATATTTGGTAGAATTCACCAAAATCATCTGGTTGTAGGCTTTTCTTTGAGGGTAGTTTTAAAATTACTAATTCATTCTCTTTTTTTTTTTCATTCCCATTCATTATAGATCTATTCAGATTTTCTCTCTCTTCTTGATTCAGTTTTGGTACTTTGTGTCTTTCCAGGAATTTATCCATTTCATCTCAGTTATCTAATCTGTTAGTATACAGTTGCTTATAGTATTCTTTGTAATCATTTTGTTTCTGTAAGGTCAGTAGCGATATCTAGTAACAGATTTCTAACTAGTAAATAGTTGCTTTAATCTAGAAAATAAATTAACTCTTAACATTTGGGGCCCTTTCTAAGGATAGAAGTTACAAAGAACATGAAAAGCAGAGAACTGTTGAGTCCCTCATTGTTATTGCTAACAGTGAATAAGCAACATCAGCGTTAATTCCTGCCTGGCACAGAATATTGAGACAGAGCCTTTAGGAAACAAATAATGTTAAGAGCGGCTAGCTTCTGCTTTTTAATACTGTTCAAAGGAATATCTCTGGGTTAAGAAATCCTTTTCCTAGCAACTTGCCAGCTGCCTAAACCTTGAGCAGGAACACTTTACCTGATTGTCCAACTTTCCATCTGAGAGTAGAGGTAACATTACCACTTGCAAAGCCTGTCAGGTATTCATTTTTCATTGCAGTGTCTCAGCAATTCTTTAGAAACCTTATATAGGTCAGATCTCATTATAGTAAACTCCAAAGGACTGACCAGATTTTTAGATGGTACATTTCTCTCTCATATTTAAGTTTCTCTCATTTTATAGATTTTCCAGTTTATGAAATGTGTCAAAACATAACCTTTTATATGTAGAATGTAAAGTCTTAAATGCAGGGAGATTTCAGACTACAGTATGTATATATGTACACACACACACACACACACACACACACACACACAGGCAACATACAGAAGTTCTAACATGGAAGAGATTATTTTCAACTGTGAAACAGCAGAGAATAAAAGATTTCTGAGTCCAGGATCCCCACTCTGACAAGTACATTCCCATCCTAACCCTTTCTTAACTCTTTGGCTAAAAATAAGTGTGCAGATTTTTTTTTAATCAATGAAAGACTTTCTCTTAATAAAACATTTAGATTCCCATTATGGAAATTTATTATAAAAGCACTTTCAGAAGGCTGTTTACTGGTCAACAAAAGATAAGTTGTTAAAATTAAGTGATACTATACATTAAATGGAAATAAATGTTCGATTTACTAAGAGTTTAAAACCTGATTATTGCAGACAACAATTTTGTATCTGTTTCTTTTTTAAAATATTCTATATTTTGAAAGAGAAGCGCTCACACTGTAAAAAGAGAACAGGTAACTTTAAGTAGGAGCTGTCTGCATCCAGAACAAAAGCCTGATGGTGTCATTGTTAAGGAAATCAGTTAGTAGATCAAATTATTGGTTGTAAACAGTATAAGCAATGAGATTTCTCAATTGGAAGAGACAATTTAAGTCCTAGAAGTTGGCTGCCAAGGAAACCACTGACTGCAGTAGCCAAGATATAGAAGCAACCTAAATGTCCATCAATGGATAAAGATGTGATGTGTATGTATGTATGTATGTGTGTGTGTGTGTGTGTGTGTGTGTATACACACACACACATTGGAATATTACTCAGCCATTAAAAAAAGAATGAAATCTTGCAGTTTGCAGCAACGTAAATAGTTCTGGAGGGTATTATGCTAAGTGAAATAAGTCAGAGAAAAACAAATTCCAGGGTTTCCCTGGTGGCGCAGTGGTTGGGAGTCCACCTGCCGATGCAGGTGACACGGGTTCATGCCCCGGTCCGGGAAGATCCCACATGCCGCGGAGCAGCTGGGCCCGTGAGCCGTGGCCCCTGAGCCTGCGCATCTGGAGCCTGTGCTCTGCAACGGGAGAGGCCACAACAGTGAGAGGCCCGCGTACCGCAAAAAAAAAAAAAAAAAAAACGAAAAAAACAAATTCCATATGATTTCACTTATATGTAGAATCTGAAAAAAAAAAACCAAATGAACAAACAAGACAGAACAAAAACTCATAGATAGTAGTTGCCATAGGAGGGTGGGGTGGGAAGATAGATGAAATGGGTGAAGGGGGATTAAGAGATACAGACTTCCAGCTATAAAATAATGAAGTCATGGGGTTGTGATGTCCACATAGGGAATATAATCAGTAATATTGTAATGACTTGGTATGGTGATGGATAGTAGCTGGTCTTATTGTGGTGACCATTTCATAACATAAAAATATCGAATCACTGTGTTGTATACCTGAAGCTAATATAACATTCTATGTTAATTATAACTCAGTTTTTTAAAAAAGACTAGCAGAATTTTTATGCAGACTAGTATAATCAGCTTGTGATATTTTCTACTCTCTTTCTGTAAAAAGCAGGGGAGAAAGGAGGAGGATAGCAGGAAACTTGGAAAGGCATCTTTTCTGTCGGAAGGAGACAAGGAGTAGATTGTTCTCTTTGGTTCCCCCAACTTTTTGTTTTGAAAATGTTTAAATCTTCAAAAAAAAGTGAAAGAAGAGTACGTTTTATATACTCTTCACCTAGATTCACCAATTTTTTAACCATATTTATTTTCTTTTACCCTCTTCTACACACACGCACACAGAAAATGTCACAACCATTATAACATTTCATTTCTAAATACTTCAACATGTATTTCCTAAGAAGACACTGTCTATTTAACCACAGTACTATTTACCAAACCCAAGAAGTTTTCAGTTGATACAATAATTTATCTAATGAACAATCCATATTAATATTTCCCCCAATTATCCCAATAATGTCTTTGGCTTTTTGTTCTTTTTTAAATCTAGGATCCAATCAGGGCTCCTTCGTTGTATATATTGATAGTTATCATGTCTTTTTAATCTTCCTTAAAGAATAGCCGCCCTTCTTTTGACTTTAATGTCTTTATTTTTTAAAAGACCAGGCTGCTTTTCTTATAGAATGTCCCACAGTCCAGACCTGTCTGATTTTTCCTTGTGATTATATTCTGTTTAATATATTTGACAAGAAAACTAACAAAGGAAATGCTTTCTATTTCATCACATCAGGAGGCACATAACATCAGTTTGTCCAACTGTTGATGACACTCAGTTTAATCACTTGGATAAGATGATACTCACCATAATTTTCCATTGCTAAGGTATCTTTTCTCCTTATAATTTAGGAAAATGTGGGGTTGATACTTGAAGACTGTGGGAACATTGTTCTCCAACAACCTTCTCCTAATGGTTTTAGCATCCATGATCCTTGCCTGCATCAGCTGGAGGTGCAAAATTATTTAATTCTGCCTTTACTTCATATTTATTAGGTGACTTTCCTCTGTAAAAAGAGCTTTCTCTCCTTTCACTTTTTGTTTTTCTATTCTGTTTTGTTTGTTTGGGTTTTTAGTGTTTTTTATTGGTATTGCTGTGGACTCATTATTTGTTATTCAATATGCTATAGTCCATTATTGTCATTATTCTTTTTGATATTCAGATTTTCCCAAAGTTGACCAATGAAAGTACCATCAAACCAGCCTCTGCATCATTTTGCCATGTCTCCATTTTTCTTTTCCTTTTGTTCACCTAACATATCCTAGAAATTACTCCCTATCACTTTCTCAAGAGTATCCCCCTTCTTTTTATGGCTTTGTAATATTCCAAATATTGTTTATCATAGTTTATTCAACCAGTACCTTATATGTGCACATTTAAGTTGTTACCAGTATTTTGCTAATACAGATAATGTTGCTGCTTGTGTTTTATATATATGCAGCCTATTCTTTTAAGATAGTATAAATGTTCAAATAAATTGAAGCCTGTTAAGCTAAGAGAATATAGTATTTTACTTTAACATTTTTCTAATTATAAAAGTTGGTAATACACATAATTCATAAAATTCAGAAAAACAGTCCTGAAATGTATGGAGTTAAAAGTGAAAGTATTCCTTTACACACCTGTGTTCCCACCCCTGAGCTATATCTACTCCTCTCCCCAAAACTGTTAACAGTTTGATCTGTAATGCTTCAAACTTTCTTTTGTTGTAATTGGTGGTGGTTTTATTTTTCCATATTTAGCATGTAAACATACACTCAGGGCCAATTTATTTAACTTACAAAAATGTGATCTTGCTACAGATGACGTATTATGACGTGGTGTTTTTACTTTATGTGTCTTAGATATCTTTTTATGCCCTTACATATTGAGTTAAGTCATTTATTTCAGTAGCTGTATGATAGTTTATAATACGGATTTACCATCATTTATGTAGCCATTTTCCTATCGATATTTAGATTGTTTCCAGTTTTTCAGTGCTATAGACAACTGCAGTTAATACCCTGGAACATGTCTCTGCCTATGTTCAACCATTTCTGTAGGCTAGATTCCAGGAGGTGGAATGGTTAATTAATTGTCGTTGATTCACATTTCTGCAATATCTTCCTGACATCCTTACCAACACTAAGTATTAGCAATATTTTGTATATTTGCCAATACAATGAATAAAAAAAAAAAAAAACAGTAGGGAATTCCCTGGTGGTCCAGTGGTTAAGACTCCACACTCTCACTGCCTAGGGCCTGGGTTCAATCCCTGGTCAGGGAACTAAGATCCTGCAAGCGGAGCGGCCAGAAAAAATGAATGGTAACTTATTGTTTTGATTAGCATTTTTCTGTTACTAGGGAGATCTGTTTACTAGTCCATGTTTGTTAGCCACTGATTTCTTCTATGATTGCTCACTTTTGTCTGTGGGAGTTATTTTATTTTTTTTTTTTTTGCGGTATGCGGGCCTCTCACTGTTGTGGCCTCCCCCGTTACGGAGCACAGGCTCCGGACGCGCAGGCTCCGGATGCGCAGGCTCAGCGGCCATGGCTCACGGGCCCAGCCGCTCCGCGGCATATGGGATCCTCCCAGACCGGGGCACGAACCCGTATCCCCTGCATCGGCAGGCGGACTCTCAACCACTTGCGCCACCAGGGAGGCCCGGGAGTTATTTTTTTTTAGTGGAGTTTTTGTATATAGTATCCTTTGCTGTCTGAAGTTTTGCTGCCCAAATTAAGTAGATCTGGAATTAAAAAGATTTGGATAAATGTTTTGAGAAATCCCTTACTGTATGTACCCTCGCTACTCTCCATCCAAAATCAAATTGATTCAGATAAAAAGGTGTCACTCACCTTCCTAATTTGCCATCTAAATTCAGACTGTCCAAAATTAGGAATCAAATAGGATGAGATAGAGAGGAAAATTTGTATTCTCATACTAATCTTAGTGTTAACAACTTTTTTCTCCCTGTGTATTGTTTATCTTTTGTTCTTGTTTGTGTAGCTTTACACAATAAAAAGTTGTAAATGTTTATGTTAAATATCTGTTGTTTTCCTCTATACTAGGTTTGGCTTTATTTACGTTGGCTTTTCCCATCTAAGATTTTTTTTTTCTTTATTTTTAAAACTTATTACAGAATACTGAGCAGAGTTCCCTGTGCTATACAGTAGGTCCTTGTTGGTTATCTCTTTTAAATACAGCAGTGTGTACATGTCAATCCCAAACTCCCAGTCTGTCCTTCCCCCCTGGGAACCATAGTTCATTCTCCTAAGTCTGTGAGTCTGTTTCTGTTTTGTAGATAAGTTCATTTTAAGATTTTTTAAATCTATTTTATTTTCTTCTATATGATTATTTTTAGAAACACTGAAAGTTTTAGGTGTGTGAAATGTATTTTTATGCAGTCAGTTTTATCAACACATTTATAATAACTTATTCTTTATCATTAATTTTAAATACTACCTTTTTCATATACCAGATTCTTATGTATACAAGGATGTTCCTGCAACAGTACCATACTGGTTTTTTTTTTGTTTTTTTTGGTTTTTTTGCGGTACACGGGCCTCACTGTTGTGGCCTCTCCCGTTGCGGAGCACAGGCTCCGGACGCGCAGGCTCAGCGGCCATGGCTCACGGGCCCAGCCGCTCCGCAGCATGTGGGATCCTCCCGGACTGGGGCACGAACCCGTGTCCCCTGCATCGGCAGGCAGACTCTCAACCACTGCACCACCAGGGAAGCCCAGTACCATACTGTTTTAATGATTATTTTGATATCTAGATGAGACAGTCCCTTGTTCTTTTTAAAATGTTTCTTGTTTATTATTGTTTATTTTTTCTTCCAGTAACATTTTAGGGGGAAAAGTCTCCCTTATCATTTATGCTTCCTCCAGCAGTGTATGAGAATGTGCATTTTCCCAGGTCTGGGAGAAACTAGCTGGGGGTCTGAAGCCAAGGTTAAGACTTGAATAAACCTAGAAAAATTAAAATCAAATCATCTACCCTCTAACCTGGGAGAAATCAAATAGGTTTGTAACACTGTTAAGTGTTACCTAAGTGTTTGTTTAGCGTTAACTCCTTTACCTTCTAGGTGTAACCCTCTCCCCTCCACACTAACCCCTTTCACAGTCATCTCACAGAATTTCACATCACATTACTTGTGTACATCCACTTCTGTCTACCTGGCATTTCTTCTCATTCCCCACCACCTCCCCCCAGCAACCTCACTTTACCCTCCGTATTTTCTGTGTGAGGAAATCTCATTTGTTCCTAAAAACTCAGTTCAGATATTGCCTTTTCTGGGAAGTTTTTCTTCATGCCAACGGTAAGAAGATTGTTCTAATCTTTGTGCCTCATATTATTTATTACTAATATTATCATTATCAAACTTTGAGCTGAATCAGGACATATATGCCAAATGCTTTTGAAAAAGAATAAAATATCCCTGTCTTCAGGGAGCATACCAGAGAATGAAAGGGAACACTTAAGATAGAAGAAAAATAGGTATGAACACAGATATTATATGTGATTCTTTAAAAAGTCACTAACAGGAGAGCTTTTATATCACTTTTTTCCCCAACCTAACCAGGTTTAGATTTTAGGGCTTATGTGCTAAGCCTTAGATAAGGTGCTTATACACAAACTGAGACATTCATTTGAATTCCATATGGGATGTGGCATAAGCAAAGGCACAGAGTTAGGACTGAATGCATCATTATCATGGGAGTTTCAGACCTGTAAGGAAAATACCAAGAAATGGGATTAGAAAGGCCTAAATATTCAGTAAAAGATTTGGAAAGTAGTAGCCTCCTATAACATGGATTTGAATTATAAATGAACAAATATTCTGAATCTTTTTTTTTTTCTTCAGTATTGGATGAATGAATACACCTCATCCATCGGAATTGGAGTTTTTCATTCAGGAATTGAAGTATATGGCAGAGGTACGTGTACACACAGTCTAAATATACTTTCTGAAGATTTTTCTCATTGAAAGGAGTTGCAAAATCATGACTGTAGCTCTTCCTTTTTTTTTTTTTTAAAGTACTTCCATATTTTATTGTAAAAAGTAGAAGAAAATCTCCCCATATTTGTTTATACTGTATTTTGGAAAAATGCCCAAAGTGGAATGTATCTGGGGAGAAAGTACTCAAAGTACACAAGTGTACATTGATTTGGTTATCTTTTATTCTAGGTGCTATGTCTTTATTTTTTTTCTTTTTTTTTTTTTTTTTACATCTTTATTGGAGTATAATTGCTTTACAATGGTGTGTTAGTTTCTGCTTTATAACAAAGTGAATCAGTTATACATATACATATGTTCCCATATCTCTTCCCTCCTGCGTCTCCCTCCCTCCCACCCTCCCTATCCCACCCCTCCAGGCAGTCACAAAGCACCGAGCTGATCTCCCTGTGCTATGTGGCTCCTTCCCACTAGCTATCTACCTTACGTTTGGTAGTGTATATATGTCCATGCCTCTCTCTCGCTTTGTCACAGCTTACCCTTCCCGCTTCCCATATTCTCAAGTCCATTCTCTAGTAGGTCTGTGTCTTTATTCCTGTCTAGGTACTATGTCTTAAAAAATATTTTCCTTTCGAGATTGTTATACTATGACAGTTTTGCTTTAATGTGTATTGGCATTCCTAAGAAACCTTGCACTTTGGAAAATAGTGTGATAAAAATAATCATTTTGGTTGGGAAAGGGTTGGTGCTAGAATGTCAAACTTGAAATACCAATTTCCTGAGGGAATTTCAGTAATAAATTTGTTTTTGTAGACCTACAAGTATATAAAGTTTAAAAATATCGCTGAGCAAATCCTGCCTTTGATTACATCTAGCTTTTTGCTTAAGAATGATGGCCTTTGTCATTAACTCAGCCCTTTTTATTCTTTATTACCCTTCATTATGATAAACATAACTGGAGCCACTCAAATCAAACAGCTCTGTTTCAACAGCTTTTTCCTTTGTTCTAATTCTCTCTTGATACAAGATAATCTCCTGATCAAGTTGTAAGTAGAATGTTCTGCATAAGACAGGTCACATTGCTGATTTCATCAAGGTTGTAATAATATACTAGTTTGAATCATAAACTCACCGTATAGCAGAAATGCTTTTATTTGCTTCAGCTAGGAAGTCTTTGCTATAATGTTACTGCAGTTTACTCACAGTTACCCCTGAAGACTACATACCAACTTTAGCTAATACAAAGAAAAGGCTCATTTACTTAAATGTGTCAGTGTGGTGTTTTACTGTCCCTTTTTTATATGCTAAATTAACTGCTTCTAGGTGCAGTGTACCATATTAAATGTTGGCTATAAAGATCTGCCATATAAGCTCCATTTTACCTGAAAGACTGCACCTACCAGATAATTCCAAAAAGCAGTGAGGTTTGTGCTGAAAGTTCCAGTGGTTGGAGTATTGATATGGGTGAAATGGTAGTCTGTGGGTTTGCTCCCTGTTTGATTTGGCTTTTGCCAAAGTTGTATGTATATTCCCTTTTAACTGAATTTGTATGGTGTGTTACAGTTTTTTTTTTTAAGTGCCATCGAATTTTGGACCACATGACCACGCTGCTCTGAGGTAGATTGGAGCATGAGACATTTTCTCCATTTTTCAGATGAAGAAACTAAAGCTCAGACCTGCTGAAAGTCATACTGCTAATTAACAGAACTAGGACTTGAACCCAAGTATTATATACTAGTCCATTATCCTTTTATCTGCCTAATCATTGCTCCCATTCATAAAATGACTTAAGAATAATTAGAAACATGGCTCAAAACAGCAAAGACAGGGCCAAATACATTCCTAAAAGTGAATTATTGCTTCTTGAATAGAAGAATAAGTGGGTCTACAACTTTCCTTACTATAATTGAGAAAGTTGAAAACCAAAATACAATCTTTCCATGTCTAACCTTATCTACAGTGTTTTATAAAATTCTATCATTAAATTTTTAATGTATGTTTTAGAATTAAATCCTAAATACTTTCTTATTCTACATTATTGCTTTTTTTTTCTGAAAGGTCTGAATCAAAAGTAAATGTATTGTAGAATTGCCTTTTTCTTTCCCATGCATTGTTCTGACCTTATAAGATTGTATTTATTAAATTTTAAGTGACAAGATTAATTTAAGCATTTGTTTGGAATTCTTTAAGTAAGTCTACTAAGATTTGCCCCTTAAATATCGAAGTATCTAGTACCAGAATTGTAGCCAGAAATTTTATTTCCTTCCTGATTTGAAACCGCTCTCCATTTTTGTTCTGAATGAGAGTTTGTATCTGATGAGGCTGGATGTACATTCACTGTAGTACAAGTAGCTCTCTGCTAGCTTAAAGATATGCTGTAGAAAGTGTGTATGTCTTTATGTGTGCGTGGGTGTATATGTTAATTTTGCAGCTTATCTTTTCTTGAATGAGGGGAATTGAATTAAGTTTTTCTGGCTTGCCAATGTTTTTTCCCTCTTACTCAAAGATAAACCAAGAGTCTTCATCCCAGGAACCATGAAAACTCATTGTTATTAGACAGTTTTTCCAGTAAAGTCCAGGTTTGAAATTTGATCACTTTAATTTAGAAAGTGGCAAAACACAGAAATGACCACCTACATACTTCAGCGTGATAGGTAAACGCAGGGACTTTCTTCACCTTTGAGTGTTAGTCTCCTCTAGCCAATATAAAGTAAATATAGAAGTCAGGATTACCTTTGAGCGTCTTTTGTTATTAGAGTTTCAAGTCCTTTACGTCAACTGTTCTATACAAGTAATAGGTAAATAAGATGTTTGTGAAAGCATTACTAAATTGAAAAATATTTAGATGGTATCATTATTATCCTCATCATTTATTAAATCTAATTCAGCATACTGGTTAAGTTTTATGTGATAAATACTAAAAATCATGAGTTTTCTCTTTTCAGAATTTGCTTATGGTGGCCATCCTTACCCCTTTTCTGGAATATTTGAAATTTCCCCAGGAAATGCTTCTGAACTAGGAGAAACATTTAAATTTAAGTAAGTAGGGAGGATAATTTTTATTACACTGTCTTAGATGCCAAATCTTGTTTTCAGGCATACAGAATTCATTCTGTAGATTAAAATCTAGGAACTTAAAATGTTTCTTTAATGTTGTTTCAGTTGCGGACACTTTAAAATCAAATCTAAATTGTTGTGTAAAGATAGTTATCAGCCAAATAAAGTGCCTGAAATAAGCAAGTCTGTTGCTCTTATTCAGGACCCACAAAAGTTACCATGTCTACTTTAAAAGTGTTTTTACCTGGTATAAGATTCTGCTTTAGAAAACATTTCCTGTATAATGACTGCTTCCCCTCAGTCTCCTATTTGGGGGAGATGGAGGAAAGTTTTATTGTGACCTACTTAACACTCTTAAAAATCTCTTCATTTTCCCAATGAAAGGGACACTGTTTACAAACTTGAAATAACTAAAATAATTTGAATAGATTAGCCAAGAAACTGTTGTTAAGGTACGTGTATTATATGTATTGATAAACCTAAAATTATGGATCTGAGTGTACTGTGGAGCCTTATGTGTAGTAAACAGCACTGAAAACCTGAATGCTAATAATCAAATTTCCATTCCTTAATTGAGTTTTGTATTTAAAGTGATATTTAGAATCTTAGTTTCAAGGAACTTTAAAGAAACTTCTGGACCTATAATAGTTAACTTGCCAAGTGAAAGATAGTGAAATGAGGTTATAACATTGAAATTCAGTATAGGGCTGTATCTTTTTATCACTACTGAGTTAATGATTCTCTTAGCGTATAACTAATTTGAAATATTTACACACAGAAGTGCTATAATGCCAGCCTGAATCCATTCCTTAGGTCTCCCTTTGGTCAAAACTGCTAGATAAAAGGATTTTCTAAGTATTGTCAGCTTTCTTGGATGCCTGACTTGTATCTGACTAAAATTCTACTCTCTATTGAATGTCTGTTGCATTTCCAGGGTAGTAGTTTGGGAGTGGTGGCGGGGCTGGTTGTTTTTTGGTTTGGTGTATTGTTTTTTTGGTTTGGTGTATTGTTTTGGGGGATTTGGGGTTTATAATGCTTTTTTAAAAATTAGTCATTTGACAGTCATCTCATTGCAGCCCAGTGGCAGATAAATTAAAAGATTATTTCTAAGTGAGAATATGACCAGCCATTAGATGGTGAGTGTAATTAAGCAAGAATATTTGCAGCATGGATCTGGTTCTCTAATAATGTAACTGCTAATGTAATAGTAATAAAAATAACTGTGATATTATATTTTTAATATGACACTGTTTAATAAAGAAAATGACTTATTTTACATTTGTATTATTTAGAAGTGGTATACTTAAGAGTTTATTGCTTTTAAAAAGTAGAAAATAATCGAGATTATTAAAATACCTCATTTACCTTTTAGTCTTCTTACAGTAACCCAGCTTTGTTACATCAGTCATAATATTCCTGGCAATAAGCATTTCTGGAAATGAGTCTTTAAGCATGCCTATAATACCTATAACTCACGCAGCTATATTCTTTTTTTTCTTTTTTTTTTTTTTTTTTTTTTTTTGTTCTTTAAGAGAAGCTGTTGTTTTAGGGAGCACCGACTTCCTAGAAGATGATATAGAAAAAATTGTAGAAGAATTGGGAAAAGAATACAAAGGCAATGCTTACCATTTGATGCATAAAAACTGCAACCACTTTTCTTCGGCTTTATCAGAGGTAAGTTAAATTTTATTCTAAAAGTTCTTCAAATAAATAACACTAGTATATTTACTGTCCCACTATATTTAATCCATTATTTTTTTCTGATTATTTATGTTGTGTAATATATGGTATTTTATTTCTTTTATGTGAATATTTCTTTTATATGAGTGACCTTTCCAAAGTTGGTAACTTTAGAGTCAGCACAGGTTTAAACTGTAATTCTGTTCATGACTTTGCAGTGAGTAGAGTGAATACAGTAACGGGTCTCTTCTTACTCTAATTTGTTTCATCACAATCTTATATTTTCACTTAAAAATTAATGCCTAGGGGGTTGGGGAAGAAAAAAATAATAATAAATTTTAAAAATTAATGCTTAAGTGACTTCTGCTGCTTAGCCACTATGATTTCTCTTTTCCTAAATTTTAGTTGCCAACTTGAAATTTTTCTGGCTCTTACTTATTAATAAGTAATTCATTTCTCCTATCTTGAAATTTTACTCTGCCAGTTTATCACGCACACACACACTTATTGCCTTCCCAGTTCTTGAATGCCAAGCAGAAAACCAAAAGTAGATCCAAATTAAAGGACTTTAAAAAAGAAAATGATGGGAAGAAAGCAAAAGATTATAAAATAAGGTCTGGAGAATTAAATAGTGCTTGAAACAGCTTCCCAGCTTTCTGACCCTTAGCAGATGGTTGCAGAAACCACATCAGGTACCACAGAAATTGTGAAATGTGTAAAAGAGAAAATGAGCTGCTGCTTTAGTGACCTCCTCTGCAGAGCTGTTTAGCTACCTGGCCCTTTTCACTGCCCTCATGGCTTCCACAGCATAGGTTTCAAACAGGGCTACAGCAGACTACTGCTGTGCTTCTCAAATTATTTTTGAGGACCGGCGGCATTAGCATCACATAGGAATTTGTAAGATATACATCATCTCTACCCCACCATAGATGTACTGAATCAGAATCTTCATTTTAACATGATCCCCAGATGATTCATAAAAGTTGGAGAAGTACCCACTAGTCTGGTGGGTGCATTGATACTGCAGACGTGACCAAGTTGATTTTCAAGGAAGAGAGAAGGTAGTTCTAAGCTTTCTTGACCCTAGACGTTACATTTGTAGGAAATGCATTCAAAGATCCATAGAATGTTAAAATTAGCAAAGGTTTTAGACAGCATCTAATCTAGTCTCCTCATTTTATAGACTAAGTAACAGGCCCTGATTGGGGAAATGACTTACCAAGATTGTGGAGAACTCAGATTAGACCCAGACTGCTTAGTTCAGTGCTTGTTATATTTTATCATTACTTCTTCTGGCTCCAACTTATCCTCTCTCCCAAATAAATTATTAGCTTTATTGAG
Organism: Mesoplodon densirostris; assembly: GCF_025265405.1. Taxonomy (NCBI): domain Eukaryota; kingdom Metazoa; phylum Chordata; class Mammalia; order Artiodactyla; family Ziphiidae; genus Mesoplodon; species Mesoplodon densirostris. Next base: position 126,758,476 of record NC_082662.1, on the reverse strand, counting down.
CATCTGTAACACCATCTCAGCCCTGGTCTAACCCTAAAACCATATTGGAGTTGAGTGCCTGAAGAACAATTCTAGATGTCCCTGGAGCCGTCTTTTTAGGTCACAATTTTCATGCTTTCACCTGTGTGAGTGCTGAATTGTTAAAGAAACTGAGACTCAGAAGTTAGGGGACTTAGCCTAGCCTAGCCAGCTTGTTAGTGACAACTGAGACTAGAATTATGGATAGTGAAGGAGGTAAAGGGCTATTTTTAGTAAACCTCATAATCAAGGCAAAAAAATTTAATGTTAGGCACTCTTAAAAAGTTATTAAATCTAATGTGCTTCTACATCTTTGACAACATAGTTTCTACATATGTCATATAACCAATTGCAGATAGAAAACCATAGCTAATTATAAATGATTGTTGATATATGTACTCTGTTATTCAGAATTGTTCCAAAAATTCTAAGAAGCATCATAGTTATCATTTCAAATGCTTCTCTACAGCAAGGATTAGCAAACCACTACAACCTGCACACCAATACCAGCCTACCACCTGTTTTTGTACGGCCTGCAAGCTAAAGATGGTTTTTACCTTTTTCTTTATTTATTTATTTATTTATTTTTGGCTGCATTGGGTCTTCGTTGCTGTGTGCGGGCTCTCTCTAGTTGTGGCGAGCGGGGGCTACTCTTTGTTGCAGTGCGCAGTCTTCTCATTGTGGTGGCTCCTCTTGTTGCAGAGCACGGGCTCTAGGCGCGTGGGCTTCAGTAGTTGTGGCTTGCGGGCTCTAGAGCGCAGGCTCAGTAGTTGTGGTGCACGGGCTTAGTTGCTCCGTGGCATGTGGGATCTTCCCGAACCAGGGCTCGAACCTGTGTCCCCTGCATTGGCAGGCGGATTCTCAACCACTACGCCACCAGGGAAGTCCCGATTTTTACATCTTTAAACTGTTGGGAAAAGGTCAAAAGAAGAATATATAGTTACATGTATAAATTATATGAAATTCACATTTCAGTATCCATTAAAATCTAACTGGAACATGTCCGTACTCATTTTTTAACCTATCATCTTTACTGCTTACAGACTGCAGCAGCTGAGTTGAGTAATTGTATCAGAAACCAAATGGTCTGCGGAGCCTAAAGTATTTACTCTTTGGCTCTTTATAGATAAAGTTTCCCAACCCCTACACTACAGGTCAGATGCATTCGAATCTGATTCAGATTGACTTGAACAATGAGGAAATATGTTATCTCACAAAACAAGAAGTCCAGGATAAGGTGGGCTCCATGTCAGTATGGTCAGTGTTTCAACTGTGTGTCACCAGTGGCCTAAGGTCTTTTTATCTCTCTGAGCTGCCATCCTTAGGGTGTTAGGTTGGCTCTGCCCTCAGGCTAGCTCCCTTTATGGTTTTCAGGTAGTTGCAACAATTTTCGGCACCATATCCTGATACAGCAACATCAAGAGAAAAAAGAAAGCTCTGTCTCTCCCGTTACTTCTCTCTGAGAAACTGAGACTTTCTCCAGAACCTCCCACCCTTTCCAAAGCAGGTCATGTTTCATGGCCAGAATTGGGTCGAATGCCATTTCTAAACCAGTCACTAGCAAGAAGAATGGCATTGCCGTTACTAAATGCCACTGGCCTGAATACCTTCTGTAAATTAATATTTTCAGTGGGAAATTCCAAACCTGAATAAAAGAGAGAATAGTATAATGAGCCTGATATACTTATCACTTAGCTTCAAAAAGTATCAACTCATGGCTAATTTTGTTTCATCCATAAATGCCCACTCTGAAATAACACTCTGATCCCTAAATTACTTTGAAACAAATCCCAGGTGTTATTTCATTTCAGTTGTAAATAGTTTACTTTGTAGCTCCGAAGGTAAAGATTTTTTAACATAACTACAAATATTATCAACCTAAAAAAATTAACATGCATTCCTTAATATAATGCAAATATACAATGTTGAAATTTTCCCAATTGTCTTAATTTTTTAACAGTTTGTTTGAATCAGGATAAATAAAGGCCATACCCCCTTGTTACCGTGAGGTTCAGTCCGCATAGGAAAGGTAGGATAGATGTCTTGATTCTTTTCCGTTACTTAACAGTCTTCAAAAAAAGAATTGGTTCCTGTGCTGTACAGAGAAAAATTAACATAGCAGAGGGCTTTACTGTTAGGAAAGCATATTGTGGAGAGAAGGCCAAGGGTGTGACTGGATAACCTTTTGCTGCTGCTGAAGAGATTAAACATGTGACTCGTGGATCCTCTCAGCCATCTCAGTGGAAATCAGGAATAGAAATGTGATTTTCCAGGAAACATCTGTAGAGGAACCTGTTATCCAATAGAGTGAATCCCACAGGAGACTCAACATTTTTGAGGATGTTATATTAGCAGAAACACTGCCGGCTTGGACTGACAGAGGATAGAATGAAAGATGACTGTTGGATTCCAAAATTTCACAGGCAGTAAACAGCCTGGCGAAAAAGGGTAATTTCAAGGGCCCAGACGACAGAACTGAGGGCCGCAGAGGATTAGTCCTAGGCCTTGAAACCTAATGGAGGTTGCCCAGTCAGATTTTGAAATTGCTTGGGGGGCTTCCCTGGTGGCGCAGTGGTTAAGAATCCACCTGCCAATGCAGGGGACACGGGTTCCACCCCTGGTCCGGGAAGATCCCACATGCTGAGGAGCACCTAAGCCCGTGCGCCGCGACTACTGAGCCTGCGCTCTAGAGCCCGCGAGCCACAACTACTGAGCCTGCATGCTGCAACTACTGAAGCCCGTGCCTAGAGCCCATGCTCCGCAACAAGAGAAGCCACTGCGGTGAGATGCCCGCACAATGCAACGAAGAGTAGCCCCTGCTCACTGCAACTAGAGAAAGCCCGCACGCAGCAACGAAGACCCAGTGCAGCCAAAAATAAATAATAAAATAAATTTATAAAAGGAAATTGCTTGGGACTAATGATTCCTTTCTTCCTTCCATGTTCTCCCTTTTAGAATGGGAATGTCTATAACTTACTCTGTGCCGGTCCACTGTTATATTTGGGGGGCATCCTACACACACTTCGTTTTTTTAACTTAACATTGTATCATGGAGTTTATTCTGTAACAGTATATAGAGATAGCCCTCATTTCTTTTCACAGCTAAATGGTCCTCCTTGTTTGTGCCAAAATGTATTCAGTAGCCCAAGAACGGTAGGCCATAAAAGAAAAATGAAGGGGCATGGCTGTGTTGCAATAAAATTTTACCTATAAAAACAGGTGGCTTTAGTTTCCAGACCTCTGTTTTAGGTTAGTCAAGCCACCTGCAGGTGTTGGGATGAAGTCAGCTTCCTATGAAGCACATTGATATATGGAGGAAGGTAGATTACTGAATGAAATCAGGATTTAGGAAGGAGAATGAAGAAAACAGCTGCTGGATAGTCAACAATGGCTTATTACATTAACCTCACTATTACTAGTCACCACTCTGTGGTAACCTTCAAATATACATATATCCCCAATTATGTCTTGGGTGTAAAATATAATGTAATACTTGTTTGCCTGTGTTTTTTAGAATAGACAGATAGGAATGGTATAATATAAGGTCATTGCTCAGCTTTCCCCCAGATCTAATTCATGCACATTCTCCAGGTATTTTTAAGTACTGTCTACCTCTCTGTGCTTCCAGGCCAGGTAATCAAAAATGATCAAAACATGCCACCCTCCCTCCATTGAGACCACCGCCTAGCCCTGTAGTTAAGACAGAGACATAGTATTTAAATGTAGCCCTTAAGGCATAGGGCTAAACCTTTAGGGAGGAAAGTTATATTGCTTGATTACAGGTGCCAGCTTATTTACATTTTAGCTAATTTTTGGATGTAAGATACTTTGAAACCAACTAAGCTAAAATAGATGGTACTTCCAGATCATAATTATAATGATTATAATCTTTGACATGATTGGAGGCAAAAAACACCACAGGGACAATAAAGCGTGGATTAGTTAACCCTAGTGTTGACTGCAGAAGGAAAGGAGGATAATAAAGAGTAAAGTTAGTATTGTAAAAGACCTCGTTCTTATTATTTGCAGTTGGGAAAAGAGGGGGCTTACAAGTCCTAAGAACAGAATGAGGATGAGAAGTGCCTGGATCTTCTGTTACTTGAATAGTATCTTGTATTAACAAGTCTTCTACGTGTTCAAAATGCTTCTACATGCTTCTCAAAGCAGTTACAAAGACCAAAGAAAGAAAGGAGCCAAATGGAATTGGCTTGATTTTATAGATGTAAAAAGTAAGCAACTTAACAAAGTTCTTCAGAAGGGAAGGGATGGAGCTGACAGTAGGGGGACCCCAGGCTTCCGAGTTAGGGAGCTGCTTGTCATCAAAGGCCGGAAGTAACAGCACCAAAGGCTAAGGTGCAGTGGCCTTTTTGTATATCCGCCTCCCTCCCCGACCCTCCACTCCTTGGCAGCCGACCAGATAACCCTAACCTCTCACCTAATACTACACTCTTTCTCCTGTAGATTCTTTGTGGGAAGGAGATTCCTCGCTGGATCAATCGGCTTGCCTACTTCAGCTCCTGTATACCCTTTCTCCAGAGTTGCCTCCCAAAGGAGTGGCTCACTCCCGCAGCCCTGCAGTCTAGCGTCAGCCAAGAGCTCCAGGACGAACTGGAGGAAGCGGAGGATGCTGCAGCCTCCGCTTCCGTGGCTAGCACTGCCGCAGGCTCCAGACCCGGGCGCCACACTAAACTGTAAATGTCTCCAAAGTCACACATTCAGAACTGTCTCTGGCAGTTGAATATCACTAGAGAAGAGTAAAAGAGTAAATGTCCTTTGGATATTTTGTATGCAAAGATGGCTCTCCCCCAAATCCCAGTTTTTCAGCTCAGGATTATATTTGTAATCAAAAAAAAAAAAAAAATCACTTGGCGCAGGAGGGAGAACTTTGTATGAAGCTGCCCTCTGTCTTTTTTACCCACTTGTAAATTTGGATTTACTTCTGTTTTATATAAGCTCTGTTAAGTTATGTTTACAGTATTTTGTATCGCTGTTTACAAATCTTGCGTGGACTCCTGCCACCATGAAAGAAGAAAATCTTCATGTCTTCAAAAATTAGGCAGTTAATCTTTGTACACTTCTGACAATTGCCCGAGCTTCGGCATAAATAATAGGCACACAAGAAGGTACTTACACAGTTACAGTCACCATCACCTGCTTAGGAATTGTCCTTTAGGTTTGTGTTTGTTTTTGTTACCATTTTGGTACCAGGGTGCACAGAGGTGAAGGAGCACACACAGCCCTGAGGGCTTGGGACCTTGATCTGCGTGAGAGGCACCTGACCCTGGGCGCTCAGCACTCCCTCCACTCCAAGTGGTACATCTTCTGAGGTTCCCACCAAACGGTGGCTTTCATCCCAAATATCCAGCCACCTCCACGGGATGGTAAACTCTCATGTCAGTCTGGCTTTGATGCCTCTGATTCTGTAAGTAAGATGTTTTTCGTTAAAGGTATTCTTACTAGTAACAAGTGTTTTTGCACGTGTGTTGGGGGCTTCATTTTTATTTTATTATATATTGATATCCTCCCTGCACAGGATTTTGTTTGTGGGGCAGGAATATCCTAAGTGGTAGCCTTCTGAGTAGCAGTGTGAGTTGACATTCAACTGCTTTTAACTATTCAGGCTACCTTTTATACTACACCTTGAAAACTAGAGTCTAAAGTAACACTCTCCAAAAAGTTACTACTTTGATATTTTAAACATTTTATGTACCATACCAGAAAGAGTATGTTGCAGTTTGTTAGTTTGTTATGGGAGTAGTTTCACCTCATAATAGAAAGCTTAGTCTCATTGACCTCTTGTTGAAAACTCATATTTATGTGTCTTATTCATCTTTTTCTGTTCTCTCAAATGTATGTCTCTTACATAACCTACTCGAAGAATGAAATTGTCACCGCAGATAAGTCCTCATTAGCAAGGAATCTGTCTGCTCAAGTCTACTCCCAGTTTGACCCTTGGATGTAAGAGCCGAGTCATTACATGTCAAATTCAATTTTTCTGCCTTAAGAATGAATGTTCTACATAAAATATTGGATGCAGTGTATAAATTATCCAAGGCAGTGACTTCAGCTTTATATATATATATATATATATAGTTAGTTTTAAAATCATCTACTTTTATTTAAACTTCTAGATTGGATTGTTTGCTATTGCTCTTTGTAAGGAAACATATCTTTCAGTACACTACATTTTTAACTTTTCCATAAGCTGATTTTGAGTCATTTTATCAAATTAAGCACACCCTGTTCATAGGGAAAATAAACCTTGGGTTTGACCTGAGGAAAATGAAACCACTTAACCTAATGTATGCTTTTGACTGTTCTGTTGCCGGAGAGGAAAGCTTTTACCAGTTATTCTCAGTTCTTCTGCGGGGGGGCAGGGCACTTGTTTTAAGAGCTGTGACAGAAAGGAATCTATGATCTTTATGAACAGTCGACCTGATTCAGGTCTAAAAATAAGATGTAGAATAAAATGCGAAGACTCTTGACAGTGAATCAGTTCACTCAAAGAAGAGTCCTATCACTAAAACCCAGGTTAGTGAAAAATGTTTGATGCCATTCGCTTGGGATTTTTTGTTTTTACTAATGTGGTGGATTCCAGTTTTTTCTAATCCATTCAAATAGACATGAGTTTAAATCTGTGCTACAGACACACATGAAGGAGTGGCCATTATTTAGGCACTTCTTGGCGAGTAGCCAGGAGCCTTCCACCTTTGCTTATCCAGAATCCAGCTCAGCACACAAATGATTTTATTGTTATTTTGTTGTATTGACTTTCATCTACAGCATTTGGAGTTTAAAAATAGTGTTAAGGTCCTAGTAAAAATAAATAATGGCCTGAGGCCAATTATCATAGAACCACCAGATAAAATTCTGGATGTGAGATTGCTTGCAGTCTAATGGTACTTGAGGTTGAGAAAGAAATATCTTCACTTTAGAAAATCTCATTTAAGTCAGTTTGTCCACTGCAGTTCAAAATTGAGGGTGAATTCAATTAACTAGCATTTCACCAGCTTTCCCTTGCCCTTGGAGGAAAAGAATCTTGTTCTCAACCTGATCTCTGTTAAGAAAAATCCTATATAAAAAATCTGGTCATTAAGATACATGTGATATGATAGCATCAGATATTCTCTTCGTAGTTGTAACCAAGTGAAATACATTTCTCATTGTGGGTTGGACAGTAATATAGTGTTAAGAGGGTCAGAAGCTGCTGGTTTCTACTGTTTGTTTTCAGTGCCCTTGGGTTTTGTTTTTTCTTTCTTTCAACCCTAAGAAAGGGGCATCAGCTTTGGAAAGTGTGGCCTGTGGAATGGTAGAAGGCAGTGATACAGCAGTAAAGAGAGCCTCCACTTGATGCCTGAAATCCAGCCCACTATTGTTCTGACCCACAGCAATAGTGCAAGTTACCTTCACCAGCATTTGTACATAGCAGGGAATTCTGGTTTTCACCAATTGATAGCATTGTGTGTATGAGGAGATTCAACCCTATAGACAGCTGCGGGACTCTATATCCATGGCTTCTTTCCATCACAAAACGGGTAGAAACTCATTCACTGCTTCAGGGTTCTAATCTGTGTGTCTTCTAATGGGTCCATTTCTATAAGATACTCTGTAATTTTGATACATGCTGTATTTTCTTTCAGTGACTAAGTTTAAAAGGCTTGGGTTTTGTCCAGCAAGCTGGCCATACTGCCATTGTACCCCTTTCCTTCAGTATGGTTTAGAGTGCAGCTCAGTCATTAGACTTTCATTGTCTACTCAGTCAATACACATCTTCACTGTTTGAAAGGTGTTACAGCTGTTCAAGAATCGTCATGAACCTGAGGATAATTTCATGTGAAGTTGAATGCAAATGTACTGTCATTCATAGTGTTTATATAAAAAAAAATACCAGGAATCTTCACTTTTGCTACCTTGATATAGCATTGGGCTATCATGTTAACAACATTGAAATACATCAATTTATTAAAAAATACTTTTATAAGAAATGTTTTATAGTGCTTTTTGACCTCCAGGAGAGTGCAAATGTTATAGATTTGTGTTGGGGAGGGGTACTTTTGTTTGATATTTTTTATTTTTATACAGTTTTAAAGGTTACAGTTCTTACAGAATATTGGCTTTATTCCCTGTGTTGTACAGTACGTCCTTGTAGTCTGTCTCACGCCCAATAGGGAGATTATTTTTGAAACCCAAGAATCCCATCTGCTCTGCAGAAACATAGCCCGCCCTTCTCCATCATACGTTTCTCTTGTATTTGCATGTACATTTATTCCCATGTATTCCCCTCGAGCTCAGGTCCACGGGCCAAGTCCTTAACTGTCAGAGAGCATAACCACACCTGCTCCCAGGCAGCGGTGCCAGCCTCAGCTTCTGGGGGATGGAGACAAGGCTGGGAAGGGAGAACATGCCCTCTTCTCTCCGCCAGGAGTGCAGGGGAGAGACCTGCAGGGGAATTGCCCCCACTGCTCGTGCACACACACTCCCCTTCTAGAAGCGTCAAGCGAGCAGAAGCCTGGGTGACTGCGCACCTCGTTTTCTACAAACCTAGTCTGCTTTGCACCTCCAACCTGACCCCCCGCCCCGTCTCCATCGGCCTTTTGGTACCTAGCCAAGTAATATTTCCCTCCACAAACTCAAAAGACCTCTCTTGGGTTAAGTATTATTAAAAAATAATGGAGGGGCTTCCTTGGTGGCACTGTGGTTAAGAATCCACCTGCCAATACAGGGGACATGGGTTCGAGCCCGGGTCTGGGAAGATCCCACATGCCGTGGAACAACTGAGCCTGAGCACCACAACTACTGAGCCTGCGCTCTAGAGCCCGCGAGCAACAACTTTTGAAGCCCACATGCCGTGGAACAACTAAGCCTGAGCACCACAACTACTGAGCCTGCGCTCTAGAGCCCGCGAGCAACAACTTTTGAAGCCCGCATGCCTAGAGCCTGTACTCCGCAACAAGAGACGCCACCGCAGTGGGAAGCCTGCTCCCCACAGTGAAGAGGAAACCCCTCACCGCAACTAGAGAAAGCCCGCATGCAGCAGCGAAGATCCAACGCAGCCAAAAATAAATTAATTTTTTAAAAAGTAATAATGGAGGTCATTTGTGGTCTGTCAACGCCTGTCCACTCTCTGCGAAGTAGGAATGAGTCTACCACTCATTTGTTCTCAAGGACAAGAGCCAAGGGGGAATTTTCCCCCCAGTCTACATAGGTTTTTTGTTTTTTTTTTCTTTGCTGCACACGGGCCTCTCACTGCTGTGGCCTCTCCCGCTGCGGAGCACGGGCTCCGGACACGCAGGCTCAGCGGCCATGGCTCACGGGCCCATCCGCTCCGCGGCATGTGGGATCCTCCCGGACCAGGGCACGAACCCGTGTCCCCTGCACCGGCAGGCGGACTCCCAACCACTGCGCCACCAGGGAAGCCCTACATAGGTTTTTGATAGACTATAACAAATTGATCACCAGCTCAAATCTGGTAAAGCAACTGGTTTTACCTGTAGAAAGGATACCAAATACACTGAGGGACAATGGTTTTTTCTCTCCCATTATTATCTGCTCCTGAAGTTCTCCTTATCACCCAGATACGGACCTTGTTCTAAGTGTGCAGAAGTCCACACTAATAAAGATGAGTGGCTCCATGCTATGCCTTCCAAGAGGCAGATTAGAGGCAGGCAGCTACTTATTTCCTTATGGATTCTAAACCCAGAGAACTGCTGAGCCCTCTCAATCTTGTCCCTTTGATCCTTTCCCCAAAAGGAAAATCCTCCCAAAGAGGATCATACCTTGTTCCTACACTGGGAAGTGTGAAGAGTCCATCTTGTCAAGGCCAAGGGAAAAGCTAAGGTTAAGCGGGGCCTCCTCTCAATCCCACCTCGGTGAGGGAGGCATTCATTTCCAAAGGCTAGATGGACGCACCTGTGCCCTGCAGCCCTGCCCTCACTGGGAGGGCTTTGTGGACCCAATCAAGAATGTACCACCCCCGGGCTGTTGAGGAGTGGTGTAGAGCCATCTACATTGATCTCCCTGACCCCAGGACCCCTTCACTCAGAAAGAATTGCCTGGTTCTACGAAACACTCATGGCCTTAGTGGGCCTCAGTTAGGGGAGCCATTGACCGCCAGGCTGTTTCCTTCACACCCCTAACTCCCAGTGATTAGTGGGATTTAGTGCCTGGGCAACCTTCAGGTGCTTCTGAAGCTGCAGCCATGCAGAGGAAGCCACAGGCCTCACCAGGCTGTCCTTATAGCCTTGCAGGCAGGTGGACTCAGGGATAAAGTTACAAAAGTCACTAAGCCAGACTCCACAGAGGGAGGGTGGGAGGCCTGCTCTACTCATTCCACACTGGAAAAGGAATATGCATTGGACAAGGCAGTGAAAAAATTAGACAAGGAAAAGCCATTCGGTCTACCTAGGACTCTCAGTCTTGGCCAGAGATTATCCACCCAAATAGGGACTGGGATTTTCAGATTACAAAACTGAAAAAAGAAAAGCTAAGGGGAGCTAGGGTAGCCAGCTTGGCCCTAATCAAAGATAGAAGAAGACTCCTGTACCTTCCTCTCCCACTGGCCTCACTGAGTGGGCACCACAGAGCTGCCCTCGAAGGCAGCTGACACACCACACAAGGCCAGTATGCCCACGAATACAAAAAGGTGTCACGCTGAGTCTGGAAAGGCAGTGGGTTTTGTGGACAAGACAAAGGGGAAAGAGAAGTCCTCCTACAGTGCCCCTGCTGTGTGCTCCTTGGGCTATTCATTTAATTATCACAACAGCCTATGACGTTATTCCTGCTTTACACCAAAGGAGTTGAGTGGTTAGTAGCCCAAGAATGCACAGACAGCATAAGGAAAACCCATATTCGAACCTAGCCAGTTGCAAGGCTTCTACTCTTTCCACTCAAGTACACTGCTTTTCTGCAGTGGAGAACCCGGGTCCAGTCCAGACCCACTGAGTCAGAATCAGCATATTAACAAAACCTCCAGGCAATTCACATGTACATTAAGGGTTGAGAAGCACTGCTCTAGCCCATAGGACTCAATTCTGCATGGTTCCAGCCTACTCTGCCCATAGAAATCAGAATTTCCTGGATGAGGTGACTCTGTCAGGCAGCCTGGACTCATGAATGTCTGAAGGACCTGGTAGCTGAATCTTCTCCAAAATTCAATAGAGGTGTGGTAGGATTTTCTGAATTTTTCCTGGGTTTGACTGAATCCATATAAATTATTCAAGGAGTACTCTAATAAATGTGAAAGATAAACTTGAACCCTCTGGAGTTACTTCAAGGAATGGTTACATAGAAGTCCCTGATCCGTGCACTAAGGATTCTGGACCATAGTTTGAACTGAGTATCCACCTTCCTGTGAGAGACCACCAAGGCTACACCCATCACATGGCCATCCCTGTTGTTTTACTTTAGATCACCAGAAGTATCTGTGCCCAAGTCCTCATCCCCAGCTACTCTGGGCATGCTCTCATTTGGCCAGCCCTCCTTCTCATCCTTACTGGCCCACCTTCCAATGTACCCTCTGGAACTCCCCGTCTGTGACAGGAAAATACCCAATAGCCTCCACTTTTTCAAATGCTTCTTGACCTCTCTGCTTTATGTGAAACCCAGCTCTCCCCTGTGGTGCTCTCTCCCTCGGGGTATGTGCCCTCGGTCTCACATTCTTCTTTGCTTCCAAACCTCTGGCTCCACTGAAACCATGCTACCGAGTTCTACCAGCTGCTGCTTCATGGCTCTCTTCTGCTCTCCCTCTCCTCCTCTGTCTTCCTCTCCACCTTCTTCCTGTCATCAGTGACTCTGCATTCATGCAGGTGACCCATCCAATACCCTAGCCCAGCTGAGGCTCTATTGCCATCAGGGTAGGACAATCCTTTGTGCTAGACGGTCCAGCCCATTACAAGACATGTGGCATCTCTACACTCTGTCCACTAACTACCAGCGTTTTACCCGCTCCACAGTTGTGGCCACGTTAAACACCCCCGCACATATTGCCCCCAGGAGGTAGGCAGCCCTATCCTGGGTTGAGAACTACTATCACTGTCTCAGGCTCCTGATCTCCTCACTCCCACCAGGCACGCAAACCTTGGACTTGTCATCACCAGTAACTGCGCCTCTGCTAAAATCTTCATTTCAAGTCATCTCTGACCACTAACTTCCCAGCTCTCCTGAGTACCCAACACAGTGAGACAAGTCTTTGACCTCATTAAGATCCCAAAGCCACTAAATTCAGCACTCGTTTTACTAATATTACCCCCTCCCCCATCTTTCATTTTTCTTCTCACTCAGCCTAAATTCCACGGTCAGTCATTAAACTGTTTCCTTCTCAGGATCCTCCACTTCTGTGTCCTTTTCTTGCTTCATCTCATGACCTGGCAAACCCAGCCCTGTTCAGACCCAGACCTCTCTGTGCCTGTGCCTGATCCGCTGAATGTTGCTAGGGTGAAATCACATGACTGGGCTGACCAGGTTTATCTTGATGTTCCCGTCTCTCAGCACCACACGCGGTTTCCTGCAGGTCCCTTGTAAGCCTGCTCGCTGCTCTCCTGGATGACACTTCAGACTTTATCTCTTCAAACCTCCCACGTGTCCCCCACACGCATTTCAGTTGAGAACCTCACTTTATGCTTCATTGAAAATAGAGACAATTTAGGCAGTTGACCTCTGTAATGGGGGAAAATACCCAGTTCTCCCTCCCTTGTGTTTCTCCCTTACTGTCACATAGAACACTTCACTTGTGACACTTCTTCACCAGATGTGTGGAGATTTTCCCTACACCAAGCAATTCTCCACGACACCAGCTGGTTGGCCTACAACTTAATTCTGATGCTATCTACCTGGAGATGACATCAGATCCCACAGGTTAAGCGTTCAGTCCCACAAGACTGACCCCCACTTCACATGCCAATTGCTAGTAGTACGGCCCCAGGTTACCCACAATTTCTGTCCAGCTTGGGTACAAATTGGAGGTGCCCAAGTTTGAGTCTGATTTGCTAGAGAGGCTCACAGAACTCAGGGCAACGCTTCCATTTACCAGTTTATTAAAGGATATGATAAAAAAAATACAAATGAACAACCAGATAAAGAAAAATACAAGGCGAGGTCTGAGAGCATCCTGGGCACAGGAGCTTCTGTCTCTGTGGAGTTGGGGTGCATCACCCTCCTGGTATGCAGATGTGTTCAGCCACCTGGAAATTCTCCAGACCTCATACTATTGGGATTTTATGGAGGCTTCTTCACGCAGGGATGATCAATTATTAACTCCATTTTCAGCCCCTCTTACCCTTCTAGAGAAGTGGAGGGGGGAGGAATCGGGGGGTGGCAAAAATTCCAAGCCTCTAATCGTAGCTTAGTCTTTCTGGAGACCAGGAGACATCAGGCACCCACCCAGAGTGGCTTCAATAGAACAAAGGTTCCCCTGGTGCTTGTATCACTTAGGAATTTACAAGGAAGGGTTCTAGGAGCTCTGTGCTTGGAATTGGGGCCAAAGACATATATTTACTATTATCTCACAGCTTCAAATTTTTCAACCTACATACTCATTGGAGCTTGTATCCAGAGTCACTGTCTGTGTTACAATGAGAAAACGTCCTTACTATTTTCAAAAGCCAAGCCTTCCTTTGTCACTAGATCCCACCCTCTCTCATCTCTCAAGGACTTGCTCCCACATTATTCCTTCTCTCCTTCAAAACACCAATTTCCCTTTCTCCACTGGATCATTCCTGTCAGCGTAAGACATGTTCCATGGTTTCTCAGCCAAAACCGAAAACCCAAGACAAACCATCCCTTCACTCCCTCATCCCAAGCAGGGCAACATTTCCCGATTTCACTCCACAGCAAAAGTTCATGCACTTTCATGTCCCATTCGCTCTTATAAACAACATTTTAGTTTACATATATACGTTTCATACGTATATACACACACACATATATATGAAAGAATATATAGGATGTATATGTACAGTCTGAAAAATAATAAAACGAACACCTCCTGTACCCACCACCCAACACCCAGCCTAAAAAATAGAACCTGAGCAGGACCTCAGAAGCACCATCTCCCTCCCCAGTCACTTCCTTCTCTCCCCACTGCTATCCAGAACTCTGTGTTAATCATTCCTTTGCTTTTTCTTTTTAATGGTTTTTAATACCCACATATGCATCCCTAGATAGTATATTATTTGCTTATACCTATTTCAAAACTTTTTATGAATAGAATCATTTTGTAGATATTCCCTTGTGATTTAAAAAATTTCTACATATTGTGGAATTCCCTGGTAGTCCAGCGGTTAGGACTCTGCACTTCCACTGCAGGGGGCCTGGGTTTGATCCCTGGTTGGGGAACTAAAATCCCGCAAGGTGCATGGCATGGACAATAAATAAATAAATAAATAAAAGTTCTACATATTTCTTTAATTCATGCATGTTTATGTGTACAATTATAGTTCATTTTCACGGCTGTATTCTGCTGTACAACTATACCACAGTTTTATTTATATATTCGACTTTTAATGGACATTTGGCCTGTTTCAATTTATGGCTATGAATATCGTAAGGCATACCTTCTGCTGCACATGGAAGGGTTCCTCTGGGGTGGAGCTGTGAGGCTGGAGGGAAGATGGGAGGGTTTCCGCTTCTCTGGGAGAGGAGCTGCAAAGTTGGAGGGAATGTGTACATCCAACTTTATTAATTTTTAGAAAAAAACAATGTATTCCTCTTACTGTACTTTCATTAAATAAAATCCTATTCAGCCTTCTCTCCATCTGCTAGTCAAACAGAGCTCCACAGGCTATTTTCTTATAATGTCATATAATGAAATTTCAGAGCCTGGGCCTGAAAAGTATTTTTTTCATTACTCAGAGGTGAGAGCTGTTCCCTGCTCCCACACAGCTGCTAGGAGGACAATACTCAACATCACAAAAGTGGTTCAAAGAATCTGCTTGACAGGTGAGAATGTAGGGGATCGGCTGCCTCCTGTCGGAGGGGAAGGGGGTGAGCCCAGGAGGAGCCAGGGCTTGTGAAGGTGTGAGTGGGACCAGCAGAAGGAGACAGCGTTTGAGTCCATCGGCAAGTTCAGCCTGGCCTTAGCCGTTGCAGGAGGCGTGGCAAATTCTGCCTTGTATGATACAGATGCTGGGCAGAGAGGTAACCTATCACCTTTGACCCGTTCTGTGGAGTGCAGGACATTGTTGTAGGAAAAGGGACTCACTTTCTCATCCCTTGGGTACAGAAACCAATTATCTTTGTTTACCGCCCTCCAGCACATAACGTGCCAGTAATCAATGGAAGCAAAGATTTACAGAATGTCAACATCACCCTGCGCATCCTCTTCCAGCCGGTTACTAGCCACTTCCCGGAATCTTCACCAGCATCAGAGACCATGATGAGCACATGCTGCCATCCATCACTACAGAGATCCTCAAATCCGTGGTGGCTCACTGTGATGCTGGAGAACGGATCACCGGAGAGAGCTGGTCTCCAGACAGGTGAGCGATGACCTCATGGAGCGAACAGCAACCTTTAGGCTCATCCTGGATGACATAACCCTTGACACATCTGACCTTCGGAAAGGAGTTCACAGAAGTGGTGGAAGCCAAACAGATGGCTCAGCAGGAAGCAGAGAGAGCCAGATTTGTGATGGAAAAGGCTGAGCAGCAGAAGCAGCAGCCATCATCTCTGCGGAGGGCGATTTCAAGGCAGCAGAGCTGATAGCCAACTCACTTGCCCCTGCAGGCGACCGCCTGATTGAGCTGCACAAGTTGGAGGCCTCGGAGGACATCACGTACCTGCCCGCCGGGCAGTCGGTGCTCTTCCAGCTGCCCCAGTGAGGCCCACACCTCCTGGGGCCATCTGGACCATAGCCCTGATGATTCTCAATATCACCTTCCCTCTTCCACCCCAGAAATCACTGTGAAACTTCATGATTGGCGTAAAGTGAAGGAAATAAAAGTAAAATCACTTCAGATCTCTAACTACTCTATCAAAGGAAAAAAAAAAAAAAGAATCTGCTTGTTTGGTTCAAAACTTTTAATGGAATGTGTCCTGTTCTCCCATGTAAAGTGGACACATGTGACTCTTCATCACTATTTGCAACTCAGAGCAGCAGGGTCTTGTTCGACTCCTATGACTTTAGAAATTGTTGCCACATCCTGTGAAAACAACCACCATGTGAAAATAACCTCCAAAGAAACCAATATTTGGTTGCTTGTCTTAATTCATTGACTTAATTATAATGTTATAATAAATTGTCTCAGTATTCCTAAAAGTTATAGGTACTTGAAAAAAACTTCTTTTACAGATCAGAAGAGAATCATGGCACTTTTCTCTTACATGCATCATGAAAAAATCAAAGCCCCTGCTAGATATATTATAATATTTAACAAATCATCTGAAAGTCCTTGTATCACCTTGTCAACACTGGGTAATCAAAATTGTTTTCCAAAGTAGCTGTAACACTCTCCAATCCCACCAGAAGATTTTCATTCCCATTACACCACACCCTTGCCTAGACTTGACATTGACTAACTCTTTAATGTTTGCCAGTCTGGTAGGCATAAATTGGCATCTAGCTGCACGTCTAATTTGCATTTTCCTGACTATTAATAGGATCAAGAATCTATGTTTCTGGGCCTTTGTTTTTTTTTTTTTTCTGTGAAATGCCTGTCCTATCTTTAGCCTATTTTTCTGTTAGGTTATTTATCTTTTTCTTACAGATTTGTAGAAAATATTTACATATTCTTGCTACTCTTCTTTGACAATTCTATGCGTTACAAATATTTTCTCCCAGTTTGTTATTTGTCTTTTCACTGTCTTTAAAGTGTGTTTTTTGTTTGGTTGGTTGGTTGGTTGGTTGGTTGTTTTTGGCCATGCCGTGGCAGTGGAAGCATGGAGTATCAACCACTAGACCACCAGGGAAGTCCTAAAGTATGTTTTGATAAACAAGTTTGTTTTAAAGTAGTTAGTAATATCAGTATTTTTCTCTTTGGTAAATATTTTTTTAATCCTAAGAAATCCCTCTCTCCGCCTAAATTGGAAAGATATTCTCCTACGTTTTCTTCTAAATATTTTAATCTTTGCTTTTTGTATTTAAGAAGTTAATCCAACCAGAACTGATTGTGTGTGTGTGTGTGTGTGTGTGTGTGTGTGTGAGAGAGAGTTATCTATTTCTTTTTTTCCATAGAGGTAACTATTTGCCCTAACACAATACATTGAATAGTCTACCCTTTACCCACTGACCTACAAGTTCCATTTCCATTAATCAAGTTTCCACATATATGTGAGTCTGTTTCTGGGCTCTCTAGTTCCATTGGTCTATTTACTATCTCCAGACTAATGATACACTGTCTTAATTACTAAGGCTTTATAATAACTCTCAATATGTGGTAAAGTAAGCTTCCCCATCTTCTTCTGGAAGTTATTTGGTTATTCTTGGCCCTTTACTCTTCCATGTATATTTTGGAATCAACTTCTCAAGTTACATACCCACACACAAATCCTATTGGAATTACATTGAATTAATTTATCAATTTGTAAAGAACCAATATCTTTATGGTATTGTCTTTATCCAAAAACACGATCCATCATTCCATGTATACTGACCTTCAGTGTCCTTCAATAAAGTTTTATAATTTTCTCTGTAAAGGGCTCTCATGTATTTTGTTAGCTATATCCCTATGTTCCTTATATTTTTTTCTTGCTAGTGTAAATGATATCTTTTATTTCTTAATTATATTTTTTGGACTCATTGTTCCTCATATGTAAAAATGCAATTGACTTTTTCATATTTTTTAAAAAATGATAGATGTTATTTTTTTAAACAGATTTGAATTAATAGAAAAATTGATCAGAACAAAGAGTTCCCATATACCGCCTCTCACACGCACACTTTCCCCTACCATTAACATCTTATGTTAGTGTGGCACATTTGTGAATTGATGAACCAGTTAATACATTATTATTAATTAAAGTCCCTTTATATTAGGGCTCACTCTTGTGCTATTATACAGTTCTATGGGTTTTACCAAATGCATAATGTCACACATCCACCATTGAAGCATCACACAGAATAATTTTACTGCCTCAAAAGACCCATGTGCTCCACTTATTCTTTTTCCCACCCCCCTAATCCCTAAACCACTGGTGTTTTTACTGTCTCTCTATTTTTGTCTTTCCCAGAATGTCATGCAGTTGGAATTATACAATATGTAGTCTTTTCAGACTTGGCTTCTTTCACTTAGCAATATGTATTTAAGGTTCCTCCATGTCTTATCGTGGCTTGATACCTCATTTTTTTTTTCTGAATAATATCCACTGTATGGATGTACCATAGTTTGTTTTTCTATTCACCTACTGAAAAACCTCTTGGTGGCTTACAAGTTTTGGCAATTATAAATAAAGCTACTATAAACATTCATGTGCAGGTTTTCGTGTAGACTTAAGTTTTCAAATCCTTTGGGTTCATACCAAGATACGTGATTGCTGGATTATATGTTTATCTTTGTAAGAAATTGCCAAACTCTCCAAAGTGGCTGTACCATTTTGCATTCCCACCAACAATAAATGAGAGTTCCTGTTGCTTCACATCCTCATAAGTGCTTAGCATTGTCAGTATTTTGGATTTTGACCATTCAAATAGATGTACAGTGGTATCTCACTGTTTTAACTTGCAATTCCCTAATGACATAGGATGCTGAACATCTCTTTAATGCTTATTTGCCATCTGGATATCTTGTTTGATGAGGTAACTGTTCAGATCTTTGGCCCACTTTTTAATTGGGCTATTTGTTTTCTTATTGTTGAGTTTTAAGAGTTCTTTGTATATTTTAGGGCCTCCCTGGTGGCGCAGTGGTTGAGAGTCCGCCTGCCGATGCAGGGGATACGGGTTCGTGCCCCGGTCTGGGAGGATCCCATGTGCCGCGGAGCGGCTGGGCCCGTGAGCCATGGCCGCTGGGCCTGCGCGTCCGGAGCCTGTGCTCCGCAACGGGAGAGGCCACAACAGTGAGAGGCCCACATAACGCAAAAAGGAAAAAAAAAAAAAAAAAAAAAAGAGTTCTTTGTATATTTTAAATAACAGTCCTTCAGCAGATATTTGTTTTGCAAATATTTTCTCCTACCTGTGACTGCAATTGTTGTTGTTGTTTTTTTTTTTTTTTTTTTTTTTCCTTTTTGCGTTATGTGGGCCTCTCACTGTTGTGGCCTCTCCCGTTGCGGAGCACAGGCTCCGGATGCGCGGGCCCAGCGGCCATGGCTCACGGGCCCAGCCGCTCCGCGGCATATGGGATCCTCCCAGACCGGGGCATGAACCCGTATCCCCTGCATCGGCAGGCGGACTCTCAACCACTGCGCCACCAGGGAGGCCCTGCAATTGTTTTTTATAGGTAAAGTTTTTTCCGGCAATTTTGCAAAACTCTCTTGTTAGTTTTAATTATATATTTGAGATTCTTTGGAGTTTTTTACATTGTCAGCTATATCATCTGCAAATCATGACAGTTCTGTTTCTTCCTTTGAAACCCATATAATTTTAATGTTGTCTGTTATTTATTTATCTCTATGCCTTTGGTTAAGACCTCCCAAACAATGTTTCCTTGATCTTAAATGAAAGTTTTTGGCATTTCAAGTTTTTGTCAAGTTTTGCTTCATGTACTTTGAAGCTCTATTATTGTGTGCCTAGACATTTATAATTATGTTCTTAATGAATTGACCCCTTTATTATTATGAAAATCTCTCTCTTTATCCCTGGTTATATTCCTTGCTCTGAAGTCTACTTTGGTATTAATATAACCACTCTTTCTTATGATGTTTTTTATCTTTTTCCATCCTTTTATATTTTCAATCTGTGTGTCATTTTATTTAAAGTGGGTGTTTTTTTTTAACCTACAGTATATAATTGAATCTTGCATTTTTATCCCAGTGTGACAATCTCTTAGACTGGAGCTCTTGGACTTTCGCATGGAATGCAGTTATCAATATGGTTCCATCTAAATCTACCACTTAGCTTTTTTTTTTTTTTTTTTTTTACCATTTGTCCTGTGTTTTCTTTGTTTCTTTATTCCTTTTTCCTGACTTCTTTTGGATTTATTTAGCATAGTTTAGTATTCCATTTTATCTACTTTATTAGCAATCTGTCTTTGGGTTTTTTTTAAATTGTTTTTCTAGGGTGGTTTTAGGTTCATATGTCTTTGGGTTTTGTTTTGTTCTGTTTCTAGTGGTTGCTCATGGTTCACAACTTGCATCATTACCTCATCACTGTCTACACTCAACTAATATATACCACTTCACATATATTGTTAGAACCTTAAAACAGTATACTTCAATTTTTTCTCTCCTGTTCTCTGTGCTAGTTTTCATACATTTTAGTTCTATGTATGTTATAAACCACACAATACTTTGTCATTGTTTTTGCTTTAAAATTGTTATCTTTTTAAGAAACTTTTAAATGACAAAAAATATTTTAAATCTACCTACATATTTACCATTTCCAGTGTTCTTTGTATAGATCCAAGTTTTCATCTGGCATCATTTTCCTTTCACATGAAGAATTCTTTTAACGTTTCCTGTGATACAGTGGTTTTCTTGTAGTTTTCAAAATTTTGAAAAAATTTAGTCATTATGTCTTCAACTACTTTTTCTGCAGTGCTTCCCCTCACCCCACGCTTTCTCTTCTCCTTCTGAAACTCCAATAACACATATGTTAGAATGCTTTGATATTGTCACATGGCCAAATGCTCTGATCTTTTTCCTAGTCTTTTTTTCTCTGTGTGCTGTAGTGCAAATAGTTTCTATTCTATTACTATGTGTTGATGTTGATTGATAGTTTCTTCTGCAGTGCTTAATCTGCTATAAATCCCAATAAGTGAAATTTTTATTTAGTATATTATATTTTTTAGTCTCCAGGAATCTTCCATCTCTCCTCATTCTATTCACATATTCCTTTAAATCCTTGAGCATATTTATAATAATTACATTAAAGTTCTTATTTGCTAATTTTATCATGGCTTTCATTTCTGGTTTGTTTGTTTTTAAATTCTGTTTTTATTGACTGATTTTTCTTCTGGTTGTGGGTCACATTCTTCTGCTTATTGGCATAAGTAATATATTTTGATTGAATGTTATATGTTTCAAATGTTACATTGCTGAGTGTCTGTATTTTAAAGGATGTTGAGGGGTTTTTATTCTGGCTGGCAATTAAATTACTTGCAGATCAGTTTGATCTTTCCGAGGCTTGTTTGTAAGCTTTTATGGCTGGTTCGTAGTAGCCCATGCTCTAGGGGTGGTTTAGCCCTCCTATTAAGGTGTGACTCTTCAGGTCTCACTATGGAGTACCCCAGATGATTAACAAGGCCTTTTGAGTCTGACTGGTCAGACTCTGTCCTGTGGAGCTCTGGGAATTGTTTAGCTTAAAGCTTCCAGGTCACTCTTTGCCCAGATTCATGGAGTTTCACCCACTTCTTTGTCACTTAGTATCAAGCAAAGTCTCAAGGTGACCCCTATGGAGAATGCTGGATCTCTTTTCTCTATGTAACTATATCCTCTCTAGAACTCTGTCCCACAACTTGCAGCATCTTCTGCCTTCCTGAACTCTGAACCCTATCTTCTCAACTCAGTGACTCGTGCTCTGCTTGGGAACCCCCTCCCTACACTGTGGTCCAGAAGGTGCCTACAGGCAGAAAGCTAAGGCAGTTGTGAGGTTAACCTCACTTATTTCCTTTACCCCCTTCAGGGATCACAGTCTTGCACTGCCTGTGTCCAATGTCTGAAAATAGTTGTTCCACATCTCACATTCGATTTTTTAGTTGCTTACAACAGGAGAGCAAGTTGGAACCCTATTAGTCCATAATGGCCAGAATCAGAAGTCTCTTTTAATTTCTTAATGTGGTGAATTACATTAATTGATTTTCTAAATAATTGATTTTAAACTTTGCATTTCTTGCACATCTAGCCTAAACCCAACTTCCAACTTGGTCATTATATCTTCTTAATGTATTGCTGGATTTAGGATAGATAGACAGGAGCACAGACAGGTAGGTAAGTATATATATAGGTAAGTAGATAGATAGGTATTCTAAGTTCTGAGTGAAATTGCCATATAATTTTCCTTTCTTGAAATGTCCTTGTCTGATTTTTGATTCAAGCTTGTGCTGGCCTTATAAAATGAATTAGGAAAAGTTTCTTCTGTTCTCTAGAAAAGTCTGTGTATGAGCAGAATGGTAAATTCCTTAAATGTTTTGTAGAACTAGGCTGTCAAGCTGACTGGACCTGATGATTTCTTCATGGGAATATTTTTAAATATTGATTCAATTTCATTAATAATTACAAGATTATTCAGATATTCAATTGTTTCTCAATTCTATTTTTTGTAAGTTATACTTTCATGAGAATTTATCCATTTTATCTATTTTTTCAAACATAGTGCATAAAATTGTTCATAATATTCTTTTGTTACCATTTGAATTTCTTCTAGATATATAGTTATGTCCTCTTTTTTATTATTAATATTTTTTCTTTTTTCTCTCTCTCCCCTCCCCCACCCTTCTCTTTCAGTACTGCCAGTTTAGTTTTCCGTTTTACAAGTTTTTTTTTTTTTTCAAAAGATTAACTTTGGGGTTTACTTGTACTCTCTTGTATGACTATATTGTCTGTCATTAATTTCTGTTTCTTTTTTAATGTTCCTTCTTTTGCTTTTTTTTGGTTTATTATGCTATTCTTTGTTTTTCATGAATTCTCAGCTACTTTCAGAATTCATAATCTTGTTGTCTAATTTAAATCATATATTTTCCTCAAAATATTGTGTTCCTCAGGTTCTGTTACATAATATTGGTGTTATCATCTAGTTCAGAATAGTTTCTAGTCTTCAATATTACTTATTCTTTTTTAAAAACATCTTTATTGGAGCATAATTGCTTTACAACAGTGTGTTAGTTTCTGCTGTATAACAAAGTGAATCAGCTATACGTATACATATATCCCCATATCTCCTCCCTCTTGTGTCTCCCTCTCACACTCCCTATCCCATCCCTCTAGGTAGTCACAAAGCACTGAGCTGATCTCCCTGTGTTATGCAGCTGCTTCCCACTAGCTATCTATCTTACATTTGGTAATGTACAATATTATTTATTCTTTAACCCACAAGTTTTTTTTAGAATTACGTGCATTAATTTTCAAACTCATGAGAATTTTCTAATTATCTTTTATTGATTTTCCATTTAATTGCATTGTAGTCCAAAAATGTTGACTGTATACTAATTCTTTGAAAGTTGTTAAGGTTTAATAGCCTACTGCATGATCAATTTTTTTCTTCCAGTTTTATAGAGGTATAATTGACATACAGCACTGTATAAGTTTAAGACGTTCAGCATAATGATTTGACTTACATAAAACATGAAAAGTTTATCACAATAAGTTTAGTGAACATCCATCATCTCATATAGATACAAAATTAAAGAAATAGAAAAAAATTTTGTGTGTGCTGAGAACTCAGAATTTATACTCAACATTCATATAAAACATACAGCAGTGTTTATATTCACCATGTTGTACATTATGTCCCTAGTACTCATTTATCTTATAACTGGAAGTTGGTACCTTTTGACTGTCTTCATCCAGTTCCCTGTTCCCCCACCCCCTGCCTCTGGTAACTACGAATATGATCTCTTTTTCTATGAGTTTAATTATCTATTATTTTTTTAATGACATATTATTTGCATATAACACATCCTCCCATATAATTTTTATTTATTTATTTTTCAACATTTTATTTATTTTTGTTTATAAATTTATTTATTTTTTGGCTGCACTGGGTCTTCATTGCTGTGCAAGGTCTTTCTCTAGTTGTGGCAAGCAGGGCTATGCTTCATTGTGGTGCATGGGCTTCTTTCTGTGGTGGTTTCTCTTGTTGTGGAGCATGGGCTCTAGGCATGCAGACTTCAGTAGTTGTGGCACACAGTCTCAGTAGTTGTGGCTCACGGGCTCTCGAGCACAGGCCCAGCAGTTGTGGCTCATAGGCTTAGTTGCTCTGCAGCATGTGGGATCTTCCCGGACCAGGGCTCAAACCCATGTCCCTTGCATTGACAACTGGATTCTTAACCACTGCGCCACCAGGAAAGTCCCATACGAGCTTATTTGTTTTTGAAGCATAATTGATTTACAACACTGTGGGAACTCCTGGTACATGACCTAGTGATTCAATATTTCTATACATTTCAAAATGATCACCACAATAAGTCTAGTTACGATACCACCATACAAATATATTACAGGGTTATCAACTATATTCCCTGCACTGTACATTTCATACCTATGACTCATTTATTTTGCAACTTGAAATTTGTACCTCCTAATCTCCCTCACCTATTTCTTTCATCCCCCATCCCCCTCCCCTCTAGCTACGACCTGTTTTCTCTCTGTATCTATAACTTTGTTTCTGTTTTGTTATGTTTGTTCATTTGTTTTATTTTTTAGATTCCACATATTAGTGAAATCATACAGTATTTGTCTTTCTCTGACTTATTTCACTTAGCATTGTACCCTCTAGGTCTATCCATGTTGTCACAAACAATATTTTATTCTTTTCTATGGCAGAGTAATAGTTCAGTGTGTGTGTGTGTGTGTGTGTGTGTGTGTGTATCACATTTTCTTTTTCCATTTTTCTATTGATGGACGCTTGAGTTGCTTCCATTTCTTGACTATTGTAAATAATGCTGCAATGAACATAGAGGTACGTATATCTTTTCTACTTAGTGTTTTTGTTTTCTTCAGATAGATACCCAGGAGTGGAATTGCTGTATCATATGGTAGTTGTATTTTCAATTTTTAGAGGAATCTCCATGTTGTTTTCCATAGTGGCTGCACCAATTTACATTCAATACACGAGTGTTCCCTTTTCTCCACATCTTCGCCAACACTTGCCGTTTGTTGTCTTTTTGATAACAGCCATTCTTACAGGTGTGAGGTGATATCTCATTATGGTTTTGAGCTGCATTTCCCTGATGATCAGTGAAGTTGAATATCTTTTCATGTGCCTTTTGGCCAACTGTATGTATTCTTTGGAAAAATATCCATTCAGGTCCTCTACCCATTTTTTAATTGGGTTATTTGTTTTGGTTTTGTGTGTGTGTGTGTGGAGTTGTATGCGTTCTTTGTATATTTTGGATATTAACCACTTATCAGATATATTATTTGCAAGTATCTTCTCCCATTCAGTAGTGGCCTTTTCGTTTGTGAATAGTTTCCTTCACTGTGGAAAAGCTTTTTCATTTTATGTAGTCCCATTTGTTTATTTTTTCTTTTGTTTTCCTTAGTTGAAAAGAAATATTCAAAAAATATTACTAAGATTGATATCAAAGAGAGTACTGCTAATGTTTTCTTCAAGAAGTTTTATGGTTTCAGATTTTACCTTTAAGTTGTTAATCCATTTAGAATTTATTTCTGTGCTTGGTATAGAGTAGTCCAGTTTGATTCATTTGCATATAACTGTCCAGTGTTCTGAACACCATCTATTGAAGAGGCTGTCTTTTCCCCATTGTATATTCTTGCCTCCTTTGTCATAGAATAATTGCCCATATTAGTGTGGGTTTATTTCTGAGCTCTCTGTGCTGGCTGTAGTGTCTCCATACAAATTTTAGAGTTATTTGTTCTAAACTTGTGAAAAATGTCATTAGAATTTTGATAGGGATTGCATTGAATCTGAAGATTGCCTTGGGTAGTATGGTCATTTTAACAATATTAATTCTTCCAATCCATTAACACAGTACATCTTTCCATCTGTGTTGTCTTCAATTTTTTTCATCAGTGTCTTATAGTTTTCCAAGTAAAAATCTTTTACCTCCTTAGTTACATTTCTTTCTAGATATTTTATTCTTTTTGATGCAGTTGTAAGTAGGATTGTTTCCTTAATTTCTTTTTCTGGTGGTTTGTTTTTAGTGTATAGAAATGCAACTTTTTTAGTTTTTAGTGTATAGAAATGCACTTTTCTATAGAAAAGTGTATAGATTTCAGTATATTAATTTTGTATCCTGCAATTTTAACAAATTCATTGATTAGCTCTAGTACTTTTCTGGTGGTATCCTGAGGATTTTCTATGTATAGTGTCATATCATCTGCAACCAGTGACAGTTTTACTTCTTCCTTTCCAGTTTGGATTCCTTTTATTTATTTCTCTTATCTGATTACTGTGACAAGTACTTCTAATACTGTGTTAAATAAAAGTTGTGAGAGTGGGCACCCTTGCCTTTTTCCTGATCTTAGAGAAAATGCTTTCAGCTTCTCACCATTGCGTATGACGTTAGCTGTGGGCTTAGCGTATATGCCCTTTATCATGTTGGGGTATGCTCCCTCTCTACCCACTTCATGGAGAGTTTTTATAATGAATGGATGTTGAATGTTGTCAAAAGCTTTTTCTGCATCTATTGTGGTGATCATATAATATTTTTTCTTCAATTTATTAATGTGATATATCACACTGATTGATTTGCAGATATTGCAGCCCTGGGATAAATCTCACTTGATCATGGCATATGATCATTTTAATGTATTGTAATTTGGTTTGCTAATATTTTGTTGAGAATTTTTGCATGTACGTTCATCAGTGATATTGGCCTGTAATTTTCTCTTTCTGTGGTATCTTCATCTGCTTTTGATATCAGGGTGATGCTGGCCTTGTAGAATGAGTTCAGAAACATTTCTTTCTCTGCAATTTTTTTGGAACAGTTTGAAGGGATGGACATTAACTCTTCTCTAAATGGTAGAAAATACTGGTAAAGCCATCTGGTCCTGGACTTTTATTTAGGGGGGAATTTTTTTATTACCATTTCAATTACTGGTAATTGCTTTGTTCATATAATCTATTTCTTCATGGTTCAGTCTTGGGAGATTATACATTTCTAGGGATTTGCCCATTTCTTCTAGGTTGCTCATTTTATTGGCATATAATTGTTAATATTAATCTCTTATGATCCTTTGTATTTCTGGCAGTTGTAACTTCTCCTCTTTCATTTCTGATTTTATGGACTTGGGTCCTCTTTCTTTTTTCTTGACGAGTTTGGCTAAATGTTTATCAATTTTGTTTATGCTTTCGAAGAACCAGCTCTTAATTTCATTGATTTTTTTCTATTGTTTTTTAAGTCTCTATTTCATTAATTTCTGGTCTGATCTTTATGTTTCTATCCTTCTATTAATTTGGGGTTTTGTTTGTTCTTCTTTTTTTAGTTCCTTTTGGCATAAGGTTAGGTTGTTTATTTGAGATTTTTCTTGTTTCTTGACTAGGCTTGTATCTTTATAAACTTCCCTCTTAGAACTGCTTTTTCTGCATCCCATAGATTTTGGATCACTGTGTTTTAATTTTCATTTGTTTCCAGGTAATTTTTTATTTCCTCTTTGATTTCTTCTGTGACCCATTGGTTGTTTAGTAGCATATTGTTTAGCCTCTTCATGTTTGTGTTTTTGGCAGGTTTTTTTTTTCTTGTAGTTGATTTCTAATCTCATAGCACTGTGGTCAGAAAAGATGCTTGATTTGATTTTAGTTTTCTTAAATTTACAAAGACTTGTTTTGTGGACTAGCATGTGATCGTGGAGAATGTTCCATGTGCACTTAAAAAGAATGTGTATTCTGCCCACTTTGGGATGGAATGCTTTATATATAGCTATTAAATCCAGCTGGTATAATGTATCATTTAAGGCCAGTGTTTTCTTGCTGATTTTCTGTCTGGATTGTCTGTCCATTAATGTAAGTAGGGTGTTAAAGTCCCCTACTATTATTGTATTACTGTCAATTTTTCCTTTTATGTGTGTTAATATTTGCTTTATGAATTTAGGTATGCCTGTATTGGGTGCATATATATTTGCAACACTTATATTTTCTTGAATTGATCCCTTAATCATTATGTAATATCCATATTTGTCTCTTGTTACAGTCTTTGCTTTAAAGTCTATTTTGTCTGGTATAAGTATTACTACCCAGTTTTCTTTTGATTTCCATTTTCATGGAATATCTTTTTCTATCATCTCACTGTCAATCTGTATGTGTCTTTAGGTCTGATGTGTCTTTTGTAGGCAGCATATATATGGGTCTTGTTTTTGTAACCATTCAGCCACTCTATGTCTTTTGATTGGAGTATTAAGTCCATTTACATTTAAAGTAATTACTGATTGTTATGTATTTATTGTCATTTTGTTAATTGTTTTTGTAGTTCTTTTTTGTTCCTCTCCTTTCTTCTCTTGTGATTTGATGACTATCTTTAGTGTTATGTTTCAATTCTTTTCTCTTTATTGTGTGTGTATCTATTACAGATTTTTTGGTTTGTGGTTATCATAATATATATGTATCATACTATATAGATGATTACTTGATATCTAATTATTCTAAGTTGCTGATCTCTTAAGTTCAACAACCCTGCAGTTTTCCTCCCCCTCCACGTTTGTTGTTTTTGACATCATATTTTACATCTTTTTGTTTTGTTTATGTATGACTTAACTACATATTGCAGATATAGATGACTTTGCTTCTTTTTTGTCTTTTAACTTTCCTATTAGGAAGGTTACACATATGGTTGATTTACTACCTTTACTGTGTATTTGCCTATGCCAATAAGATTTTTCCTTTTGCAATTTTCATGTTTTTAGTTGTGGGATCAGTTTTTCTTAAGTGTTCCATGAGTGTTTATTCACCAGGTATTGGGCACATTTTTCTCTACATGTTGATGAGATCAAGTTTGTTAATTTTGCTGTTCAAATCTGCTATGCCCTTGCTGAATTTTTTTCATCTACTTGATTAATTATAAAATCCCTTACTAAGATGATGGTTTTCTCAAATTTTCCTCATATTTCTGCTAGATTTTGTTTTATATATTTTGAAACAGTATTATTAAGTACATGCATATTTAGAAGGTTATTGCTTTCTGGTTGAAATAAAAAACCTTTTGTCAATATATAGGGACCCTCCTTATTTCTAAAAAAATCTTTTTCTTAAAGTTTACTTTATCAAATATATAGATACACCAGCCTTCTTTTTTTTTAACATGAATGTTTTTTGGTTTTTTGTTTTTTTGCGGTACGTGGGCCTCTCACTGTTGTGGCCTCTCCCGTTGCAGAGCACAGGCTCCAGTTGCGCAGGCTCAGTGGCCATGGCTCACGGGCCCAGCCACTCCGCAGCATGTGGGATCTTCCCGGACTGGGGCACGAACCCGTGTCCCCTGCATCGGCAGGCGGACTCTCAACCACTGCACCACCAGGGAAGCCCTACGTGAATGTTTTCATGAAAATACTATTTGTTTTCATTAAATACTTCTGTTTTCATGACAATACTATTCATGAAACAAACATGAATAGTATTTGTCTGGTATATCTTTTCATTAATTTGAGTTTCATCTCTCCTCTGTACTTTGTTATAGGTGTGTCTCTTATAAACAACATATAGTTGGATGGTTGTTGTTGATTTTTTCCCTTAATCCTGAGATTCTTTGTCTTTTAACAAAGTTTAATACATTTACCTTGATAACTAATGTAATTAATTTTTACCTCTACCTTCTTCTTTTGTGCTGTTTTATTTCTCCCACTTTTTCTTTCTCCCTTCCCCTTCCTTGTTTCCTGGTATAATGTGATTTCTATTGAAAAGTCAACCATCAGTCTAACTCCTTTTCCTCTGTAGGAGGTTGATTCACTCATTTTTTCTTTCAAATATGTGTGAGTATATACTATATGCCAGGCACTCTTCCATCTGGATAAATCAGCTAACAAAATGGGCAAAATTCCTGCCTGTATGGAGTTTACATTCTCATGGTGATTCTCTTCTCTCTGGCTGACTTTAAGATTTTTAGTAGCCTGTAGTTTCACTATAATTTGTCTGGGTAGAGATGACTTTTTATTTACTCTGTTTGAGAGTCTTCTGGCTTCCTGAATCTGAAAAGCAATATATCTTTCAACAGTTCTGGAAAATTCTCAGCCATAATCCTTTTAAACATTTCTTCTTATCTAGTCTAATATCGCTTTCTAGAATTCCAGCTGGACTTTTACTACACCCTCCCAATGCTCTCTATCTCTTAATTTCTATTTTACATATTCCCATTTCTTTGTTTCTCTGTTCTGCATCTTGCATAATTTATGTGGATCTACCTTCCAATTTACTGTCTCTATCTCTAGCTGGATCAATCTGTTACTTTATCCATTGTGTTTTTAATTTCAGATATGTTTTCATATCATGGATTTCTATTTGAGTCCTTTCCAAATCTGCTTATTCATTCCCTACAATCTTTTGCTCCCTGCTTATACTTTCAAGCTTTAAGTTTTATTTTTTCCTTAAAGATACTTTTAAAATCCCCTATCTAATAATTCCAGTGTCTAAACCTTTATGTGCTTATTGCTGCTAGCTTCTTTTTTCATGCTCATACATAGAGTGCCTTGCTTCTTTGTGTGTTTTATAATTTTTTTAAGGTGAGTTCATGTTCCCTGGAACTTTAACTATGGAGATTCTCTCAGGCCCATGTCGAAGTTGTGTTGCTCCCAAGAGGATTTACATGAGCCTCTGCCAGTTGAGTATGGGAACAACCCATTCAGGATCACTTTAATTAAACTCTTCACCTGATATTTTGTATCACACTGCTTGCTGCATTAGATACACATATATCTGGAAATATAAAAACTCAGGAAGCAGAGGTAGGGGGTGAGGAGGAAGAAATAAAAAATTTTAAGGATTGCTGTTTTAAAATATTTTATTACAATTGGAAAAATATTTTTAGATATTTAAAAATAGTTGATGAAAGACCTAAGAGATGAGGGGTCCAGAGATCATGGTCCAGCCTCTATTTCCCCAGAGTTTATTCTGAACCTTCAGTAACAAAATTTTCGTGTGAAATTATCTACATATGCAGATCATTTTATTCTGCTACTGTGTAAGGGGCAACACCACTCTCAGGAGCAAGTGGAAGATCCAGTTCTCCTCCTGAGGGCACAGTTCCTTTCTCAGGAAAAGAAATGAGGCAAGCATCTTCTTTTCCTTTTGTTTCCAGCTGCTGTTTAACCCGCATATGTTGCCATTTCTGTCCTCCTATAACACAAGACTGACAGCACATCTCACTCAGCAGATGATGGTGAGAATTCACTGAGGTAAATTGCAAAACTGCTGGAACAGAGCCTGACATATAGTAAATGTTCAGGAGATGCCCAGACTGTGCTGTCAGTGCTATTTAATCTGGAGTAAAGCTTCTGAAATTAGGGTATCCAAGTACTTCAAAGTAGTAGTGATGGTCTCATGTATTAATTTTCATTACAATTGCATTGCATTGCATTGCATTGTTCTTTGTGTGTGACTCAGATTGCATTGAGTGTGATAATACTGATTATCTTGTGCTACTTGAAAGTCTTTGATTATAAATGTCTTTGATTAATAAAATGGGGAAAATAAGCTTGAGTAAAATACAATTTTTTAATATGAAAGAACAAACTAATAAATGTAGTCAGGCAGATTAAAAGTTTCAAAACAGGCTCCATAGGAGAAAAAACATTAAAGTAATTCTTGGTGATGCCTCTCAAGGGGCTTATGGAGCCAGCCCTTTCCTCCTCCCAGGGAACAATCATGAACAGGATGTCCACCACATGCCAGGACTCGAATCCTCACCTCGACTCAAGGAGAGATGCTGTTACGCATTTCACAGAGGAGCTTGCAGAACAGATCCAAAGGAAGACCCATCTGGCCACCTTTAGAGCCTAGGCTTTTCCTACCAGGGTTCACTGGCCCCAAAGGAGACATAGCTGCTTATTTTACTGTACTTGATGATTTCCTGTCCTCAGACTTGTCCTCTCTTCTCATACATGGGTGACATGGGGTCCAGTCCTGAGCTTAGTAGGTATTCTGACAAGTTTGGACCCTTCTGCAGGAAAGGCTACCAGAGTCTGTTGATGTAGAGGATTCACCCCCAAGGAAAGACAGAACTGGGACAACTAGTTTGGCCAGGAACTGAGCTTTCAGCATTAGAAACCAAGAAAGGACAGATTGGTCCTTGATCTAGCCCTCCATGACACCTGTTCAATGTTTATAGAAAGGGAGCTTGAACAAAATCTGAAAAGACCATCATAAACTCTGAAAGAATCCTTCATCCGAAGTCCTGTAAGAGCCGAACTACCCCCAGTAGGTCTATTACGTTCCCTTCCCTTGAAACTCAGCCATTAGACTTAGCACTGGCCTCCCCCTGGGGGAGCAGTGTCACTTTGTGTGTTTCAGCACCTGTCCCTCCCCAGGTGTACACCTCAGCTCAGTGAACGCTTCCCCCCCAAGTACCCAGCGGCCCTCAAGTCAGACATTTGTGTGGGTCATGACCAGTCTGCAGCAGTCCCCTGTGACCCTGCACCAGCTGCAGGGTCAGGTGCTGTACCCTGTGATCCCGTGGCAAGTCAGGCCTCAGCCACCCAGGGCCTCTGGTTGGGCATCTGTTTGCTCCCACTTGCTCATTTAGTTCTCAGCATAGCAGCTCAGGGTGAGAGGCTGTGAGGTACCAAGTCCCTTCTGGCAAGACGAGGCCAGCACCAGCTAGGGAGGGACTCCAGCTCCACAGCCCTTTATAGCATGTGGGTGCTGCATGACCGAGAATGTGCACCTGCTGGAGAGGACCAGGTCAACATCCAGGAAAGACAAACTTACATGTTAAACAGAGGTGATGAAGTTGTTAATAACTTGTGAAACAGACACAGAACTCAGAAGATGGGTTAAGTATAGCTAATTAGTTAGTTACCTGTGAGACATATTCAATATAGATAAAATAAGTAGAGCACATGTGTGCTAAAGAGCGAGGATGGATGGGAAGACCAAGGAGGCACGTGAAGCTCCAAATATTCATTATACACTGTATGATACACTGGAACTCCAAATACCACAATACGGTAAAACACATTTTTTTTTTTTACCCAATACCACAATGCAGTAAAATGCGGCCGAGGCACCAAAACTCACTAGATATCCATGATGTACGTGAGGTACTCAATAGTCATGAGTCTTAAATTGGTCACTGTTGTTATTTATTTATTTATTTATTTATTTTTATTTTTTTGCGGTACGTGGGCCTCTCACTGTTGTGGCCTCTCCCGTTGCGGAGCACAGGCTCCGGACGCGCAGGCTCAGCGGCCATGGCTCACGGGCCCAGCCGCTCTGCGGCATGTGGGATCCTCCCGGACCGGGGCACAAACCCGTGTCCCCTGCATCGGCAGGCGGACTCTCAACCACTGCGCCACCAGGGAAGCCCCGCTCACTGTTTTTAAAATGTACCAGGTATGATAAGACATGCAGACACAGAAATGACTGTCCTGAAGGAAGCCATCTTTATACTCACAAATCCCTAGAAACAGGCATGCCAGGCCACATGGGGAAGCACCTAGGTGAGTTAGGAGGTAGAATAAGTGACGGGAAAGCATGGTCATGAGGCTTTATTGTGGTTTTCCTAGAAAGCAATAGGCAAGGCAGGGTAAGCAAACTGAGCAAGCAGAGGATTAAATAGTTTGAATAATTTCAGCAGGCTCTGGGCTATAGGAGCAGTCCCTCATCTTTCCAGTCCCCGGCCCTGGGGTGATTTGGGGCAGGGGGATACTGTCGCAGACTGTGGGGACCTATAGACTCTGGATTAATTATTTGCATATCAAAGGCAGGCTCACAGGCAAAGTTGTTGGTGATTTCAAGGAATTGGCTAACGCTGGGAGCAGCAGTCCCTCCCCAGGTTTGCCAGGCCCCAAAATGTCAAAGCATCATACAATACAGAAAAGGAAAGAAACCAATCGGCTCCAGCCTGCCAGGCAAACTCTCCGGCAATTCTGTAGGTAACGGATGAGCACAGCTGTGGCCAGGGAAGCTCATCCTGCATCTCTCCTCAGTAGAATGAACGTTAACCTCAAACATCTTCACTCTGTTGAGCCACCTTGCCCATCCTCACCTCTGGTCCTCACAACCCCACCATCAGTGGGGTGAGCCAATGTGGCAGAGAGAGAGAGACAATGGGATTCTCCTTGGAGTTAATGAAGCTTAAGCTTCAGGGCCCCTCACTCCCTAGACCCCTAGTGTTCCAGGTGGGGAGGGAATCCAGGCTGCTGCCCTGATGAACACTGCATAACTGTGTGGTCTTTCCACCCCACCAGTACCGTATCCCGTGTGTTACCCCATCTCGTCCTCCTTGCTTCAGGCTGTGTGTTTTCAAATGATTCAATACACTGTGCCTCAGCTTGGTCTGTGAGCTCTGTTCCTTGGCCTGGGAAAGCTGGCTTAGAAGTGATCACCGGTCAAGGTTGCCTTCCCCTCCCCTGGCTGCTTCACAAAAGGGAGCTCTGTGGCAAGAGACAGCCTTCAGTTTACAATTACCCATGACTGCCAGTGCAGGTTGCAGGGCCTGAAGTCTACACAATATGAAAGTCAGTGTGTATCTAGAATGAGAAAAAGAAGTTAAAGCAAATTATAGTAAGTCCCCTACACATGAACGAGTTCTATTCCGAAAGCGTGTTCATAAGCCCAGTTTGTTCATAAGTCTAAAAAAGTTAGCCTAGATACTCAACTAACACAATCAGCTATATACTGCTGCCTTTACACTTGCTTCCGGACATCCCAGGCTTGAAATAGAGATACTGTACTATTGTACTCTATATAGTATTGTACAGTAAATTACACAAAAGCACAATCACTTGTAGAGGATGCATGCACATGACAATGTACTCCACACATGTGAACTAACTTATGTGATTGGACATGCGAATGCACGTTTGTAACTTTGAGAAGTTTGCAGCTTGAAGGTTCGTCTGTAGGAGGCTTACTGTACTGGAGTCTTGGAGATTCTGGCTCTTTAGTTTTTGTTTTGTTTTTCAGACCTCTTTAGTCAGTTCACCAGAAATGCATGCATGGAGAAGTTCCCTGATCACCACCCACTTCCTTCCCCACCTGGACATTGGGGACCTGGCCACCCGACCTTGACAATGGGGTCCTGATGCTCACGCCTGTTGCTTGCAATGGGAGAAGACAGGGAACATTCATTCTAGTCCCAGCCCTGGCATGTGGGACAAGTTCACTTCCTTTCTCTGAGCCCAGTTCCCTCCTCTGTAAAAGGAGGGTATTGCTGCTCCCCAGGGTCACTTTCTACTGGTTCAGTGTAACATGCATAGGCAGCTTCCAAATAGGCTTGGGAAAGGGCCAGCATGGCCCAGGAGGTGGGTCTGAGAGAGAGAAGAGCAGGTGAGCCAACGACCCACCGAGGCCTTTCCCCACCGAGGCCTTTCCCACCCCTCCAAGGTGATCCCTGAGTTGCAGGCGTAAGAATCTCCTGGAAAGTTTAAAACACAGATTCCCTTAGACATTGCCTCCCAATAGACTGAGTCAACAGATCCTATAGACCCCAGGAATATGCACGTCTAACCAACACCTCAGTAGGTTCTGACTCAAGTGCCAGCCAACCGTTCTTAAAGGAACGCTGGCTTAAGGAAGGATGGGGGGTGGCAGGGACACAGGAAGCTTCCTCCCCGAACCAGTCTGGGCTGTGTTACCTCAGCTCAAGTAGTGTGGGCCTACGAGGAAGGAAAGCAAGATGTCCTGAGCACCTCGGTGCACCTTTACATCATCCCATGTAATCCTCACAGCTGAGAGAGAAAGTGAAGTTCTGAGGAATAAACATAACTGGCCCTTGGTAAAGCAAAGAGCCTGGAGACAAACTCAAGTCTCCTCTTAAGCCTGTGCTTTTTCTTATGTCTCAGGTGCCCTGGGAGAAATGGAGAAGTGTTTACTGAGCACCTACTATGTGCCAAGCCCTCTCCTGTACATTTCTTCATGTAGTCCTCATCTAGCCTGTATGGATGTCACTATCCACATTTTAGAGAGGAAAATTGAGACTCGGGAAGATTGAACAACTTTCCCAAGGTCAAACAGCTGGTAAGAGGCAAGCTGAGCAGATATGCAAGCCCACCATGTCTGGCTCTCCTATTTCCCACGTGCTGCCTGCCCTCCTGCTCTGTTGCTTGGCTCTCTCCATCGCTCTCTTGCAATTTCACTGATGTTGACAGTCTTCCCTAAGGCCGCCTGGTACAGCCTGGTAAAGAGAGAGACTACCATTTTCCACACTGTAGGTGCCCACTGCACTGCACTGCCAAAGGATGGAAGTCAGTCAGGAGACTCCACACCATCCATGATCAACCGCTTCATTAGCGAGATGCCAGTTAGCAAGCAGCCTATTGCTAACAGAGCTTTAGGGGTGGACCAAGGATCTGCTGGACTTGAAAGCTGCATCATTCTGACCTTATAGGACTGTCATCATCTATCCTCACACAGTGCTTACTGGGTCTGTCCCCAAACCCTCTGTCAGGCCATCTGCAAAAATTTTTGGCTTAAATGGCAATAAAGCAATAGAGATCACTCTTTACTTATCTAACATTTATCTTCTCTTCTTCTCCAAAATTCTCTCTTTAGAGAATCAGGGTTCTCTAAAACCCACATTTTATTTAGATATTCAACTCCTTGAGATGTTGACCTTATTCCCTGGGCCAGGGGTAAATCGTGATAGTCTTACCCATTAATGGTAACCCCATTCCCCTTCTGGCCATTGAGACAGAAGTGAAGTCTGCTGGGAGACTCCGAGAAAGTCTTCCTCCCTCTTATGAAGAAGATTGGAAGATACAGTCCTCCTCTTCTTTTGGATGCTCTCATATTTAAAAGATACATGGGAACTGCCATATTGCGTCTAATAGCCTAAAGATAGAGAGGGGGCTTCCATGGTGGCGCAGTGGTTAAGAATCCACCTGCCAGTGCAGGGGACACGGGTTCAAGCCCTGGTCTGGGAAGATCCTACATGCTGCGGAGCAACTAAGCCTGTGTGCCACAACTACTGAGCCTGCACTCTAGAGCCCGTGAGCCACAACTACTGAAGCCCGCATGTCACAGCTACTGAAGCCTGCACATCTAGAGCCTGTGCTATGCAACAAGAGAAGCCACTGCAATGAGAAGCCTGTGCACTGCAATGAAGAGTAACCCCTGCTCGGCGCAACTAGAGAAAGTCCGTGCACAGCAACAAAGACCCAATGCAGCCAAAAATAAATTAATTAATTAAAAAAAAAAGATAGAGAGGCACTACAGCAAAGAAGGCAGAACATAAAGATGGAAAAACTTGGGTCTTTTATGCTTTAGTGAGCTGCTGATCACCCAACCTGGAACTGGTCTCCCTGTGGGTTTCTTATAACGTGAGATAATGTCCTTATTTGTAAGCCACTTTGTTTTTTTGTTTTGTTTTTTGTTTTGTTTTGTTTTGTTTTTTCACATATAACATTTTATTTTTAAAAATTCACAGAAAGATACAAAGTAATAGACCCATGACCATTTCCCTATCCTCCACCAATATTAATGTTATATGTAACTGTACTATAATATCAAAACTAAGAAACTTACATTAGTACAGTACATAAAACTTATTTATATTTCACCATTGTACTCATGTGTCTCTCTGCATGTGTAGACCTGTACAATTTTATCACACATGTAGCTTTGAGTATCCACCACCAAATCAAAATACTCAATGATACCATCACTACAAGACTTCCTTGTGCTACCCTTTTATAGCTGCACCCATGCCCTCCTCACTAATCCCAGGCAACCACTAATCTGTTTACCATGTTTACAATTTTTCATTTAAAGAATGCTATAGAAGTGGAATCATAGAGTAAGTACCCTTCTGAGATTGACCTTTTTTCATTCAACCTAATTCCTTAGAGGCTCAATCAAGTTGTTTCATGTATCAATTGTTCATTCATTTTTATTGCTGAGTAGTATAGCATGGTATGGATGTACAACACTTTGTGCATCCATTCACCCATTGAATGACATTTGGATACTTTCCAGAGTTTGATAGTTATGAATAAAGTTTCCATAAACAATTGTGTCAAATTTTCTGTTTGAAAATAAGTCTTCATTTCTCTGGGATACATGCCCAAAAATGTAATTGTTGTGTCATATGGCTATACACCTATCAAAAAGACTAAGATGAAAAATAGTAATAACAAAAAATGCTTGTGAGAATGCAGAAACCTGGTCACACATACATTCCTCTTGGGAATGTAATATGATACAACCACTCGGGAAATAACTTAAGTGGTTCAATTGTAAGCCACTTTGAATTGAGTTTCTATTGTCGGAGCCAAAAGCATCCTAAGCGATCCATCCAAACAGCCCAGAGGTCGATCTGGCTTTGGGCACAGCTTTATCCTACCTTCTTAGCTAAGCTCATATGATGTGTCAGGACCCAGTTTCTCCCCGTTTCTCAGCTCCACCTCCTCAGTACTGGCTCCAGTCTCAGGCAGGCCCTCTCCTCAAGGTGCCACTATGGCTGCAGCAGGGGTGGGCTACAGGCATCCTCATTTGGGGCCAGCAGAAAAGAGCCTGTGTACCAAAGTCTGCTGTGACTAGACCCACTTGGGAAACTTGCCCATCTCTGACCCAAACACCTCAACCACAAAACGGAATAGGTTGACTGGTTTAAGACAAGATCTCAAACAGGGGTACATATTAGAACTAACCAGAGCAATTTTAAAAATGCATATTACTAAATGAAAGAAGCCAATCTCAAAAGACTATATACTGTATGATTCCAATTATATGACACTGTGGAAAATATAAAACTATAGAGCCAGTAAAAAGATCAGTGGTTGTCAGGAGTTTATTACAGCGGGGGAGAGGAAGGGATGAATAGACAAAGCACAGAAGGTTTACTTTTACTGGAGTATAGTTGATTTGCAGTGTTGTGTTAGTTTCTACTGTACAGCAAAGTGAATCAGTTATACATATACACATGTCCACTCTTTTTTAGATCCTTTTCCCCACATAGGTCATTACAGAGTATTGAGTAGAGTTCCCTGTACAATACAGTAGGTCCTTATTAGTTATCTATTTTATATATAGTAGTGTGTATATATCAATCCCAGCCTCCCAATTTATCCCTCCCCCACAAAGAGGGTTTTTAGGGCAGTGAAACTACTCTGTGTGATACTATAATGGCTGATACATGCTGATGGCTGATACATATGATGGCTGATACATTTGTCAAAACCCATAGAATTACAACACCAAGAGTGAACCCTAATGTTGTAATCAAGCAGAACACTTTGGGGCCTTCCCGGGGCAGGCCCTTCCCCCATATGCTCTGAAGTATGCACATTTCCTGATTTGTTTTACAGATGTGAAACCCCACCCCCACCCCCCCCACCCCACACCCCACCAATCCCCACCAAATGGAAGATGCTAACTACTTGACGACCCTGAGCACACAGCCCCCAGGCCTCCTGGAGCCTAAGGATTGATAATGTTAACCCCTGTGACACTGCTCTGTTACCTCACCATCAACCAATCAGAGAGTTATGCATGAGTGTATTATGATCACATACCCTGTGACCTCCTTCCCTCATCTGGCCTTTAAAAATGCTTTGCTGAAAACTTTCAGGGAGTTTGGGGTTTTGCGGGGGCATGAGCCACCTGTCTCCTTGCATGGCCCTGCAATAAACCTTTCCCTCCTCCAAACTCCAATGTTTCAGTTTGTTTGGCCTCACTACTGGGGTGCACGCTAGCAATGTAAACCATGGGCTCTGGGTACTAATGATGTATGAATGTAGGGTCATCAGTTGTAACAAATATTCCACTCTGGGAGGAGATGTGAATAACGGGGAGGCTATGCATGAGCGCGCGCAGAGAAGGGCTATACGGGATCTGTACTTCCTGCTCAATTTTGCTGTGAACCTAAAACTGCTCTGAAAAGTAAAGTCTATTAAAAAACAAATCAAAAACCTATGCCCAGGCCCAACCCATAACAATTAAACCAGACTCTCGGGGTGGAGTTCAGCGCTTTTTAACTCCTCAGGTGAATCAGGATTGAGAACCACTGGTAAAGCCAGTCAGAACCCACCTCTGGACCTGGGAGTATGTGCAGTTGATCTTTTGCAAACGTAATGGCTGAGACTGGGGGGAGGAGGTGTTCTTACCAAGCAGCATGAGAAACAAATACTAAGCAGCCACAAGCACACACCCATGAGAGATGAGGGCAACTGTCAAGGACAACGTACCCAGCTGGATTCTTATTCCATAAGCTGACAGCTCCAGAATTAAGCAAGACCGTGTCCCCCACTGTCACAACATTGCTGACCGGCTTCTGTTTTGAATATGGAGATAAGCATCCTGACCTACAAGTATGGACTTCTTTTCCAAGAGGAAGAACAGGTCTTGCATTATACCATACCTCCTCCCAACCCCCAGATCCTCTTCGGGTGAACACAGAGACTAGGAGTAATAGTCTGGGGCTCTAATAGAAAAACAGAGTAGTGTATAAATCTGATTGCCCTTTCCAGGTATAGAGCTTGCGGCAATGGCTTCTTATTAACCCTATTCTAACTGAAGGTATAATCGAATTAAACCATTAGTTCTGACCTAATGAAATCCCTGCTTGTGGTTTCCAATTTCATATCACTTTCTGGGGCCCATAGATCTGCCTTAAAACAAGAAAAACGAGACCATAAGCAGCTCCATCCAGCCTTGAAGGGCTGGGGTCAGGGATCTTGCCGCAAGGGGGCAAAGAGGCTGCCGGCAGGGGATGACGTTCCAGGCCTGTATTACTTACTGATCCCAGGATTCTTCGCAGGACCAAATGAGACATTACACAGGAAGGCATTCTGTAAACTACCCCTATGTAGAAATACAGCATTATTCAAAAATCTAGTATATGAAGATGTGCGTTCTTTTTAAAATTTAGGGAAGTGTTTGCCACACAAAAGAATTCCTCAGTTTGCAAAAATGTTTACCTAAGGGTCTTTTGAATGACAAGCTCTCTGCTCTTTTAAGATGATTCAGTCAACAACTGGTGCTGGGAAAACTGGATATCCTTACACAGAATAGAATGAAGTTGGACCCTTACTTTATGCCATTGTCATCGATAAACAAATCCAGACATGAGTTAAAGCGACGAAAACATTTTATTCAGTTACTATGAAAATAAGGGAAAGAGCTGAGCTCCGTTCTGAATTGGCAGAGGTGACTGGGCATTTTAAAGGGAGACGGGAGGCGGCAGTTGGCGACACAAGTGACAAAGGACAAAGGGTTCATCAGTGTAATTGTGATTGGTCCGTGTGACTTGAGCAGCTGTGTCTGCTAACTGGCAATTATTGAACTTAGAAGGGACTGGGAGACAGAGCCCTACCCTTCCTGATGATTACAGTTCAAAGGAATGGCTCTCAGGTCCCTGAGAAAGATGCTCCTCAGTTGTAGGAGATAGTTATACATCTCAAAGAAACAGAGAAACATTCACAATAATAAACTTCTTTTAGTAAATGCTCTAAGGAGACGAGGTCAAGGGCCTATCTTCAGGTGTTGGCTAGAACAAACAGTAAACTATTTTGATAACCCTGAACTTTTCCAGACAGGAACTCAAAAGGGGGCTGGGTGTCCCAGGGAAGTAACTTTAGGTGGTTAGAAGTCACATTCAAGTCTGGTCAAGTCTCCTAGGACAGGGGTTTGAATGGAGAGTTTTTGACATTCTTACTATATACAAAAATGAACTTAAAACAGATCAAAGACCTAAACATATGAGCTAAAACTATAAAACTCTTAGGAGAAAACATTGGGTTTGGCAGTGATTTCTTGGATATGACACCAAAAGCACAGGCAACAAAAGAAAAACATAAATTGGACTACACCAAAATTTAAACCTTCTGTGCATCAAAGGACATAAATCAACAGAGTAAAAAGGCAGCCTACAGAATGGGAGAAAATATTCTCAAATTATATATTTTCTATATATATATATATATATATATATATATATATAAAGAACTCCTATAACTCAAGGGAAAGAAGTTCAGTGAAGAAATGGGCAAAGGACTAGAATAGATATTTCTTCAAAAAAGATATGCAAATAAACAATAAGCACATGAAAAGATGCTCAACATCACCAATCACTAGAGAAATGCAAATCAAACCCACAATAAGATTCTACCTCACACCCATTAGGATAGCTACTATCAAAAATATAAACAAACAAGCAAACAGAAAATGTTACCGAGTAAGGGCTTGCTGACCCTCGTACATTGAAGCCAATACTATGGCACCAGTTTTTGAGAAAAGAAAAAGCCTTATTGTGAGAACGACTGGCAAGGAGACAGGAAACAAGGCTCAAATCTGTCTCCCTAATCCAGGATTGGGGTGAAATTTAAGGGGTTAGGGGCAGAAGCTGATTGGCTAGTCTCTAACCAGTCCATATATGTGGTAACCAAGATATTCAGGCTTCTTGGAAGCTGGATTTTCCTTATTGAAGGACTTCTAGCCTGTGGCTCTGGGGGCAACAGTTCTATTCTTTGAGTTCCATAGATCGAAGATTCTTGGTTCTGGGGTCATCCTAGAAACATGGGTCCCCCTCTTGCACTTGGGCAGTGCTATCTCTGTAAAAAAGCTACAGGTTTGGTTAATCAACAGCCTGGGGTTTTTTTGTTGTTTTTTTGGTTTTTTTGTTTTTACGGTACGCAGGCCTCTCACTGTTGTGGCCTCTCCCATTGCAGAGCACAAGCTCTGGACGCGCAGGCTCAGCAGCCATGGCTCACGGGCCCAGCCGCTCCGCGGCATGTGGGATCTTCCCGGACTGGGGCACGAACCCGTGTCCCCTGCATCGGCAGGCAGACTCTCAACCACTGCACCACCAGGGAAGCCCAACAACCTGTTTTAAGGAAGCAAAACCAGTTTAAGCTGGTCAATGTTTTATGTGCTGTTTCAATAACAAGTGGTGAGGAATTCAAGAAACTGGAACACTTGCACTGTTGGTGGGAATGTAAAACAGTTCAGCCACTGTGGAAAACAGTATGGTGGTTCCTCAAAAAATTAAAAATAGAGCTACCATATGATCCAGCAAATTCACTTCTTGGTATGTACCCAAAAAATTGAAAGCAGGGTCTTGAAGAGATATTTGTACACCCGTGTTCATAGCAGCATTATTCATAATAGCCAAAGGGGAAGAAACCCAAGCGTCCATGACAGATAAGCAAAATGTGGTATGTATATACAATGGAATATTATTCAGCCTTAGAAAGGAAGGAAATTCTGATATATGCTACAACATGAATGAACCTAAAGGACTTTATGCTAAGTGAAATAAGTCAAGTGCAAAAGGACAAATACTGTGTGATTCCTTTTTTATGATATACCTGGAATAGTCAAGTGCATAGAAGCAGAAAGTAGAACCATGGTTGCAGGGGCTTTGGAGGGAGGATGTAACTGAACTGAACTTTGGTCTGCTCGCCTACCATGCAGCGAAGTCAGTTTACTGACACTGGGTTTTGGTGAAAGAAAGTACAGTGTTTATTGCAGACACCAAGCAAGGAGAATGAGCAGCTCGTGCTCAAAAGACCTGAACTCCTGAATGGCCTTCAGGGAAGGGTTTTTAAAGGCAGCACTTGTGGTAAGGGCTGCAGGGTGCATGACTTTCTTTTGATTGATTGGTGGTGAGGTAACAGGATGATGTTTCAGGAATCTTAATCATCAGGCTTCTGGTTTCAACCAGTCTGGGATCTAGTGCTTGTACTCAGCCTGTCGTCACCATCCCCCAGCTGGGTGGGGTCTTAGTTCCTACAGAACAACCCTGCAGATATGTCACATTGTTCTGTAGGAACTAGGACTCTGTGTTATCACTGAGCTATTGTTATTACTTTTCTTGCTTAACTGCTTTTCCTTTGTTTCTGCGTTCCCTCAGTCCCCAATTAGAAACTGCTTGGGCCTGCTCTTTGGACCCCAGGGAAGGCCTAGGAGACTAAAGCCTTTTTTCTACAAACAAGAAACCGGGGACATGGAGGAGCTTTTGTACCTGGAAAGGCCCTGCAGGACCCTGCTAGGTTTCAAGGGGAGAATGGAAAGTTGTTGTTTAATGGGTACAGAGTTTCCGTTTTGCAAGATGAAAAAGGTTCTAGAGATGGATGGGGATGGTGGTTATGCAATAATGGGAATGTGCTTAATACACTTAAAGATGATTAACACTGATTTCGGGTGGCCTCAGCCTATAGCGGCTTGAAGCAGGATTTCGGTTCCCTGATCAGAGATTGAAATCAGGCTGTGGCAGTGAGAGCTCTGAATCCTAGCCACTAGACCACGAGGACCGGTGACAAGGCCCTGGCCTGTTAGCTTTGTAGAAATGAATTCCCACAAAGAGACGGAAAGTAGTGAAACAAGTAAAGTGTTTATTAGGAGGAAAATGGGTACGTGTGAATAGATTCACATGGGCAGACTCAGAGAGAGAGTCGTGCCCTTGTGGTAGTTTGAATCACTTATATGGGGCATCTCTTCCAGGTTTCCTCTGGCCAGTCATCTTGCTTGCCTGGCACTGGGTCCGTATTTGGTTTATCTCGGGGTCCTCCCCTGTACGCACACACGTCTTAGCCAAGATAGATTCTAGTGAAGAGGCCTATGGGTAGGTTGACATCACCTCCCATGGGTGGCGCCCCCTCCCTTTTTGACCCCCGAGGAGCCTTTCTGTGCATGTGTAGTCGGGAAGGTCTCCTTGACCTCAAGAATTAGAAATATGTGGTCTCTTTATCTTTTATCTGGGCAGGGCTCAGCTCATCCTTCATCTTAGAGTATCTATCCACAGGGGGCAAACTCCAGCTACTCAGTCTGGGGCCCATCTATCTCCTGCCTCAAGATGATAAATTTTGGGCTTTCCTGGTGGCGTAGTGGTTGAAAAATCTGCCTGCCAATGCAGGGGACACAGGTTCGAGCCCTGGTCTGGGAAGACCCCACATGCCGCGGAGCAACTAGGCCCGTGTGCCACAACTACTGCACCTGCGCCTCTGGAGCTTGTGCTCCGCAACAAGAGAGGCCGCGACAGTAAGAGGCCCATGCACCGCGATGAAGAGTGGCCCCCGCTCGCCACAACTAGAGAAAGCCCTTGCACAGAAACGAAGACCCAACACAGCCATAAATAAATAAATAAATAATTTTTTT
This sequence comes from Mesoplodon densirostris, assembly GCF_025265405.1. Taxonomy (NCBI): domain Eukaryota; kingdom Metazoa; phylum Chordata; class Mammalia; order Artiodactyla; family Ziphiidae; genus Mesoplodon; species Mesoplodon densirostris. Next base: position 126,713,520 of record NC_082662.1, on the reverse strand, counting down.
AAAGATAAATTTTATGTGTATTTTACCACAATTAAAAGTATTTTTTAAATGATTTAAGTCACATAGTGGTTGTCAGGAATATAGTGTTATATAAATGTAAATAAAGTCTACCTGAACCCATATAACTCAGATTGGGGGCTGGGGAGGCATCTTAAATCTTACCTCTCTCCCTTGGCGGGAAACGGCTGCCTCACGTGCCTAAACCTGGCCCTCTATACATCCCTTGGAGCCCCTTGGCAGAGCGAAGGCTCTGGAACTCTGAGCAGGTTGGCCTATTAGTGAGCTGACGCTCCTCCTCTTGGACTCCTCAGTGGTAACCCAAATACACAGCCTCTCTCCCCTTCTCTTTCAGAGGGTAAAGCATTTTAAGATCTCTCTTGAGCACTCTCTAAAACCCAATAGGACCCTGTGGGGCTGGCTCTCCTGGATACAAAAGCCTTACCATGTTTCTTGTTTGTAGGAAAAAATGCTTTGGCCTCCTAGACCTTCCCTGAGTTCCAAAGGGCAGATTCAAACAGTTATTAATTAGGGAAATGAGGGAATGCAGAAACAAAGGAAAGGCAGTCAAAAAACAACAGTGCAGCAATAAAGCAGAGTCCTAGTTTCTCCTCAAGACATGACAATATATCTTTGAGTTCTACAGGAACTAAGTCCGCCACCCAGCTGGAGGATGGTAACTTCAGGCTAAGCACAAGATTCCTGGAACCTCACCCTGTTACCTCACCACCGACCAATCAGAAGAAAGTCACACACCCTGCAGCCCTCACCCCAAATTTTGCCTTTAAAAACCCTTTCTCTGGGCTCCTCTGGTGGCGCAGTGGTTGAGAGTCCGCCTACTGATGCAGGGGACACGGGTTCATGCCCCGGTCTGGGAAGATCCCACATGCCGCGGAGCGGCTGGGCCCGTGAGCCATGGCCGCTGAGCCTGCGCGTCCGGAGCCTGTGCTCTGTAACAAGAGAGGCCACAGCAGTGAGAGGCCCGCGTACCGCAAAAAAACAAAACAAAAAACAAAAAAAAACTCTTTCCCAAAAACCACTGGGGAGTTCAGGTCTTTTGAGCATGAGCCATCCATTCTCCTTGCTTGGTCCTGCAATAAAACTTTCTCTACTCTGTACTCCGAAGTTTTAGTTTGTTTGGCCTCACTGTGCGTCAGGCACACAAACTTGGGTTCGACAATATCTTCTCTAAGAAGAACCCCCAGCATCATGGATCTTCCCCCTTGGTTCCCAGTCCCACAGTGAGCTGCCCTCTCTGCTGGCAGCCACCACCCAGAACTCAGAGTTCAGAGCTCCTCAGGAGGCTGACCTCCTTCTCCAAGGAGGCACTGATGGGTGGGGGGACAGGCCTCTCTTTCCCTCATCAGCTCCTTCCTTCAGGCTCCCAAGACCACCATGGCAGACTGTGCAGACATTCCAGGCCCTGGGTCCTCTGGTCAGTGGTAAGCCAGAGTCCTGCTAGTCAGAGCTCTTTTATTCATCCCAGGCCACAGTCTGGCTGGATCTACTTAATCTGGACATTACGTTTTTTTTTTTTTTTTTTTCTTCCCTTCAAGATCAGAAGAAATCTAAACCATGTTAGGACAGGAAATAATTCCTCACATACCAAGTTGCCTTATTTTATCACTGGAGTCAATGAGCTCCCAAATTGTAGAGAGTAGGCTTTGCTGTCTTTTTCCTGGTCTACCTGGAATAGAAAAAGAGCTACCTTCATTGGCAGCTCTGTCACTTGAGGAAAAGCTCTGAAATGATGACATTCTCCTTTTGGGAAGGGAGATTTTCCATAGGAAAAGTTTACCAGTTTCCCTCATGTGCTTTCACTTGTTCTTTAACTCAATAAGCATACCTCCTATGTACCGGACATTTAACAAATAAAATTTTCTATTTACAAAGAACTTCCAGCATCACAGCCTTTCTTTTCCTTTTTTTTTTTTCTTTCATCTTTATTGGAGTATAATTGCTTTACAATGTTGTGTTAGTTTCTGCTGTACAGCAAAGTGAATCAGCTATATGTATACCTATATCCCCTCCCTCTTGGGCCTCTCTCCCACCCTCCCTATCCCACCCCTCTAGGCGGTCACAAAGCACCGAGCTGATCTCCCTGTGCTATATGGCTGCTTCCCACTAACTATCTATTTTACACATAGTAGTGTATATATGTCAATGCTACTTTCTCAATTTGTCCCACTGTCCCCTGCCCGCCCTGTGCCCACAAGTATCACAGCATTTCTGATCTATAAACTGTACAGAACTTGAAATAAGAAATACTGTTGCCAAGTCTAAGCTTGCCCTGCTCGCCGCACAACAGGCCCATAAATCGGGAGATGAGGTGTTGAGGCAAAGAATATGACTTTATTCAGAGAGCCAGCAGACCGAAAAGATGGTGGACTAGGGTCCCCCAAAAACCATCTTATCAGGGTCTGGATGCCAGTTTCTTTTATAGAACAGAGAGGGGGACGAGGTGAGGAAGTAAAGTAAAAAGGCCATTTATCTGGCAAAACATCTCTTCACGTGGACTGCATCGGGGAGGGGATGTGTTAATTTCTTCTCTTCTGCAACTATTCACAGGTGGGTAGGGTCAGGATGTCTCTCTGTGAGCTGAACAAAGGCACTTTAGTTTAACAGTCAGGCAGAGGGGCAGGGTTCCCTGTGGCAGGCCACTATGTATGCTTACAGCTATAGACAGTGATTATAATAACAAAAGCAACGAAAAGCAAAGGTTAAAGTAAAAGAAACAGATCCAACATGGAGTCAGAACTGGCTCATCCCTGTTACAATATATCTAAATCCGTGTTTTGCCATTAGAGGTTAGTACAACCTCTCTGAGCCTTGTAGTTCTTTTTAAAAATGTGGTAAGACTGCCTGCCCTGCCACATTCACAAGACTGCATACAGATGAACATGGGAGTCATGACATTATTATAAAGAAAAAGATTTCTTGTTAAAGAGGAAGAAGGGAAGCAAGATAGAAAGGCCAAGCCACCTTTTAGGGCAAAGCAGTCTAGAAATCCCATCTTAAGGCATACAGGGTATAGAATTGGCAAGGATATCTTCCCTCTGGATGCCCACCTCAGGGCTTACACACGATGATAGCCACTAACTCAAACTGAACATCTCAATCATGGCGTCTGCCCATGTCCATCTGTCCATTCTAGTGCAAACTACACAGCCCCCAGCCCACCCCCACTGCCGTTTCAGGGAAGCAATTTAAGTTTCTCCTAAACAGGGGCTTGGACAAGAGGTGGACCCATTGATCCAAAGGCAGCTAGACTCTAGACTGGCTGGCCACCCATGGAATCGCCTGGCTTCATCCACAGGAACCATGGTAATTACCTGTCAATCAGACCATGTCCTTCAGATCTATCCAGGAGAATACAGAACAACTGGCTATCAATGGTGAGAAAGGAAGAGAGTGGACATGATGGGAGGGGGCTCAGGAGTCCCAGAACTGCCTCAAGATCTAGGGTCTTCTGGCTCCTTGCAGCTAACACTTTTCCCCTTGAAGTGGCCTGAGGCAGCGCTACCTTACAGAAATCTGGATTAACCCCAAAAGCCTTGGCGAGAGACAACTAACAGAGCTTCGCTTAAGCGAAGACCCAACCTGACTTACCTCCTCTGGCCAAGAGACATGCTTGGAATATCTGCAAGCATGGAATATCTGCACCAGAAAACACTCAACCAAAAATGGCTGAATATGAGGCACTGCATTTCTTTTTATTGGTTTTTTGCTCAAAGGAAGATGGGATATTGGAGGAGTAACAAGACACAAGCTGGTACTACTCCAGCCCCGGAAGATCAGAAGTTAAAATCGTCACCATGAAATACTGTAAAATGCCAGAGGGTGGGGTATAATGGGGGAAGAGACCACCAGCAGGTACCCTACCTCAACACCCTGCTGTAGCATCTACACCCAACGGCCATGTTTCTGCTGAATTGGGGCTTTGGCAAGAGATACTAAAATATTAGAAGTATTATCAGCCTACCAAATCTAACAGAAGCTACCACTCTCTTGGTCTGGGAGGAATTCATTATAATCAATGGCCAGGAGGCACCAATAGCAGGTGGACAGCATTACCACAAATGTTAAGACTTTTTTGTGTAAGAGTGAAAATAGGAAGACAGAGGACACACATTAAACCATCATAATAAATTCTCTAAGCTAAACATTTACATTATTCCATGTGCTTATACACAAAGCTGACGTGTGTGTGTGTGTGTGTGTGTGTGTGTGTGTGTGTCCATGCAGACCCAGGCACAGTCTAGACCAATTTCCTTAGCCTCGTGAAGAAGTATTGTAGAGGCCATGGACTGTCAGTCAAATCAAAAAAGGCATAGCTACATTCAAATTAAGGATCAGAGAGAATTAATTCTGCTTTAATTTGGCTCTTTCCTTTCTGAAAGAAATAAACCCAGGAAACATTAAATAGTTGGAATTTCTTACATGTTATTCAACAGCACCTCTCTTCCAGTATTTGAGGATTCAGCAATTTGGTATTCTTCTAATGGTTTCTCCTTTTTGGCCTCTTAGTTTCAACCTCTCCAAGCAAGGAAGATTCCATTAGGCTGCTCCCTATGGATGCTCCCAAGCATCTTGGGATCCCTGGTCCAATCAGCTATAAGGCAAGGTGGCCCCACTGGTTTCCTTATAAGGATGGATGCTGGCTATGAGGCTTAATGGCTTTTCTGGTGAAAATGTATTCCCCTATCACAAACCTATAGAGTAATCTAAGCTGTCTGGATGATGCCAGAAATAAAGAAATAAGTAAAAGTACAAAATACACCTAACCTCAATTACAGAGAATTCTGTCCAGTGAGGTCCCCCTTCCCGGCCCCAGCTTTCTGGCCTATGCCTTGTTTTTTCTGCAGTTCTCAGTTTCCGAGGTTACGGTCTCGGGATCCCTCATTACTCCCCTACCACTGCAATGAACTAACCATGTGGTGATCCTCCATGCCCACCCTTTCCCAAAGACATACTCTCTAGGTCAAGGGCATGGGGAGACCCCTGGAAGGCCTCAGGAGCTCCCCAGCAACATCAGCAACAGCAAGTGAAGCACTTGGAGGCCCGCTGCTCAGTGTTTCTAGTTTGCTAGTTTAATGGGAGGTTTTGGCTGGGTGGGGCGGGAAGGGCGGACTGTAGTAGGATGGAGAGTGGTCTGGGAGTAGCCCGGAGAGTGACAATTATACCAGTATAATAAATACGTTGACTGCGTATAGTACTGTGTACTTCGAGCACTTTCACTTCTAGTATTTTACTTTCACCCCCACAGGCCTGTAGATCCAGAGTATCATTAGCAAGTTTTTATTGATGAGGAAGAGGAAGAAGTTAAAGACCCTCTCAGGAGTCTCCCGGATTCCTCTCCTTTTGCACTTTTATCTCCAGAACAAGTTTTCAAACTCCCGCAACCAGCCTCCAGGCCTTGGTTCTAATGTTGGTTTACACGGGTCCATAAACGCCTGTAAACAAAAGATCAAAGCAGAGTTCGCTCACGTTGATGTGGAGTGAAGACCTCAAGCAACCCTGTTTAAAAGAAAAAAATTTTTTTTAATCCCAGTGGGCCTGGCTCCAATTGAAGGCCCCTGCCGCTCCCAGCTTCTTACGTGGGTGTTTAGGGAGAGACAAGGGCCCCCGCGGGGCAGAGCAGGAGGGATCCGGACGCCTCTGCAGCGACTGCTTGCCGGCTCGGTTACTGCATCGAGGCCCCTGCCCTAGAGAAACAGGAGGACGAGCCCGTTCACTTCACCAAAACCTCAACACGGAGTCGCTTGGTTTCAAATGCATGTCAATACCTCCACCCCCCAAAAAGCAACAACAACCAAAAAACTGGGTTCTTTCATTCAAATGGAATTCGGTTTATTTTCATTTCTTGTCTTTACTAAACAAAACCAAAGCCCCCACTGCAGAGGGCGGGGCGGGGCCTAGTCGCCGACCTGCGCGCCTAGCAGCGCCTGCAGCGGGATGTCCATCCAGTAGCGGCATCTCCAGCAGCGGGATCTCCTCCAGCCTCTCGGGCAGCCTCCACACCGCCAGGTTTTGCAGCGGCCTCCGCAGGCTCGCGGGGCCCCAGCGGCCGCGCTCCTGGGCTGCCGGCCCGGGCTTTCTTCCTGCGCGCACCGCGGGAAGAGCCGCCGCCAGCACCGGCGGCTCAAGCTGGAGCTGTGGTCGCCGGTCGCGCGCCGTCCTTACGCCTCGGGCTCGGCGAACGGTGGGCCGCCCCGCTTCAGGCGCGCCATCCTCTCCAGCAGCCCGTGCCGCGCGCCGCCGTGCCGGGGGCCGCTGGACCGCGCGTCCGCCATGCCGGGCCTGGGCCTCTCCTACGTACAAGGGCGCTGGTTGGGGGCTGTGGCGCGAGACTACGGCACCCATGGGCCGGGCGGCTTGGCGGCCTCAAGACGTGGAAGGGCGGCTCGAGTACCTTCTGCCGCCACCCGGAGTGCGCCCCGCGCCCTTCCCCAGTAGGCGTTGCCAAGGAGACCCGAACGCTGACCCTACAATGCCTGGCAGAGGCCTCCGCTCCGGGTACCGAACGCAAACCCCCAGCCCCAGCAAGTGAGGAGACACCAGGATCCAGAGTCCCAAGTGATTCCTCGGTCCACCAATTAGCCAGCCGAATTCGCTGTTATCTTCAGACATGGCCTCAAACAAACCAGAAGGGGCCTAGGAGGTTCCTGAGGTCCAGAGCCACGTTAATTGTATTAGACATCGACCCAGAAGGTGGCTGCACAGCCTTCACCAGATCAAGGCTTGGATTTCAGTCCCACGCTTGTGTTGCCCTGGAGGCTTCCAGTATTTTGTAAACTGGTTTCAGGCGTCCTGTATTTTTCGGCCATAGGGGAACCAGAGTTTCAGGAAAGCTCTCAAAAAAACCTGATTTTCTTCATCTGGCCTCACCTAAAAGCCTCTAGCCTTGTAGGATTATGACTGATTTTTTTTTTTCAGTAAATTTTTCTGATGGCAAATGTAAGATTTTTGTGGAATTTTTGAAAAACACAAATACAGAAAAGAAAACATCTTTTTTTCCCCGCTTCTTTGTACACTTTTTCACACTTGTTAATTTTGTCAAATTCAAGTAAGGAAAAGCTAAAATAATAGCTACCACGTATCATGCTTATTATGTGCTGAGCACTCTTCCTAACATTTTGTATAATTTTTCTCGTTTATTTTCTAGCCCACTGACAAGTGAGCAAGATCAGGAGTGAGTCTGCCTGAGTTTGAATTCTGGCTCCCACAGTTACTAGCTTTAACTTTGGGCAAGTTACGTAACCTCTCAGTGCTTCCACTGTCTCAGTTTATTCATCTGTAAAATTGATATAATAACAATCCTACCTCTCTGGGAGTTGTTGTGAGAATTAAATGAGATAAGATGCATAAAGCATTTAGCATACCCTAGGCAGACAGTAAGTGCACAATGAGTCAATTATTTATACAATCCTCACAACAACTCAAGTGAAGTGGTTCCCAAATGAAAAATTCCCACTTTGCTGACCGAGAAAACTAAAGCCTGGAGAGGTAAAATCATTTACCTGAGATGACATAGCTTGTAAGTTAAGGAGACATGATTTGAAACCCGGATTCTTTGAACCCAGGATAGTAAATGACTCTGCTGCTGTGGAGCTTTCAACTATTTGCCCTACCAATATAGCATGCCTTCTTCTAGTACATTTATCCTCCAAAACACCCACAGTCAATAGTTAGGGGTCAGCATTTAATATGTGTGTAGCCTTTGGATGAAAAAAATAAAACACCAAACAGGAGGGGGGGAAAAAAACACAGCAATCCAGTCCTTATTTCTAGCAATTTTTAAAATTTCCAATCACCTTGGCAGGAGCCTTTCAGTTCCCATCACCCTTGAGTACACCCTAACAGTAAGTGTCCTTTGTGTGCCCCTCACCTTGGCATGACCACACGGGGCCAACCCCCAGAAGCCATTCCCCTTTAAGGACTGCTTTATGTTTCATATGCCTCTTCCCCAGCTCTCCATGGGTGCCTCCTTGTATTCAGGCTGTCTGTGCTTCCTGCCCCCTGAACCAAAGAGTGAGTGCAAGGTAAGTCCTGGCAGATATGGCTGGTAACAAAACAACAAGCCCCAACTCTGACATATTGTTTATATGAACAGTGCAAGGAAGAGCAGCCAAGGATGCCAGCTCCCCGCAGCCGAGCACAGGGCAGCACTGAAACAGAAGGGCCAGATGACTGCAACACAAATGGAGGGACACCCTGTTGCTGAGGAGCTGACGCTAGGCTGCAGCTAGTTTACAGCCTGCAACTGTGCCCAAGAGCAGGGAGGACAAGGCAGAAAGTCTCATGCATCATGGGAACCTGAGAGGGGATGAGAAACTATCTCACAACCACCTCTCAGGAAGATAGGAGGCAAGTAGAAAATGGTCTTGCAGTTCCTTACAAGCCTCACATGGCCTCATGCTCCAGGAAGATTACAGGCTGTTCTACCAAGATGTGGCTTCAGCTACAACTCAAGCCTGGCCCATGTGGCCTACGTGGATGTGTACGAGGTCCCCAGGGCACCATGACAGAGCCATTTCCCTGCACAAACCAACTCACCTGCTTCCTGAATCTTTTTCTAGCTGTTACGGGCTGAATTTTGTGCCCCCGAAATCCGTATGTTGAAGTCTGAACCCCTAGAACCTCAGAATGTGACTGTATTTGAAGATGGGGTCCAAATAGGTAATTAAGTTACAGTGAGGTCATGAGGGTGAGCACTAATTCAATATGACTCGTGCCCTTATATGAAGATTAGAACAGAGATATGCAGAGAGGGAAGACCATGTGAAGACACAGGAAGAAAGTGGCCTCCTACAAGCCAAGGAGAGAGGCCTCATAAGAAACCAAACCTGCCAACACCTTGATCTTGGACTTCCAGCCTCCAGAATTGTGAGAAGATAAATTTCTGCTGTTTAGCCACCCAGTCTGTGGTATTTTGTTAGGTAGCCCTAGCAAACTAATACACCGGCTGACTGGCTTTGCCTCCTATTTTATTCTGCCTCAAGCCCTCTCTTGTTCCTCAGTCACTCTGCTGTTGAGACACCAGGAGGCACCTGCTTGGCACCCCTGGGTGCAGGCTTCTCCTTACACAGGTTCACTGTATGGATGCTCTTGGTGCAACTCCTGCCAGACCTGTGCATCTGCCACTGCTCTCGGGGCCCCCAGTGTCCCCCAGGCCACCAGGGGAGGTCTGGACAGCCTCAAACAGAGCCTCAGGCCTGGCTCAGAGATTGGAGTCTTCAGACACTTGTCACCATGCATAGCCACTGAGTCGTAGAAGACGCTGGGTCTAGGGTTGCCAGATAAAATACGGGATGCCCAGTTAAATTTGAATTTCAGATAAACAACAAATGTTTTAGGATCAGTATATCCCAAATATTGCATAGGCATACATATACTAAAAAATTATTTACCTGGGGCCTCCCTGGTGGCGCAGTGGTTGGGAGTCTGCCTGCCGATGCAGGGGACACCGGTTCATGCCCCGGTCCAGGAGGATCCCACATGCCGCGGAGCGGCTGGGCCCGTGAGCCAGTGCCGCTGAGCCTGAGCGTCTGGAGTCTGTGCTCCGCAACGGGAGAGGCCACAACAGTGAGAGGCCCGCGTACTGCAAAAAAAAAAAAAAAAAAAAAAAAAAAAAAATTATTTACCTGAAATTCAAATTTAACTGGGCTTCTGTCATTTCATTTGCTACCCTACCCGGGGGTCCTGGGAGAGTCCAGGGCACTCTCCATTAAGGCACCTTGAGGGAATTTCCCAGGTCCCTCAGCAGATCTCCTGGACCAAAAGCTGCAGCACTCTCCATGGCCCGGAGCCCCAGCAGAAGCAGGCTTCTCAGGCGCACCTTGTCCCAACCCAGGTACCCAGAATAGCCTCAGAGACTTGGAGTCTCCAAAGTTAGGAAGAGCGAGAAGGGCCAGCAGATTTGGACAGAGTCAAACCCAGAAAAAGAGGCAGAAGAGCATAGTTAAGAGCATTAGCTTTGGGGTCATACGGACCTGATTCAGAGTTAGCAACGTGGCTTACGTCGTGGGTGCTCTCGCAACCTCAGCTGTCGCATCAGAACACAGGCTTCCACCTAACGCTGTCGTCTGTCACGAGGAGTGAACGAGACAGGTCGTGTCGGGCCCTAACGCACGGCCTGACACAAAACAGGTGCTTGAGAAGTGCTAGCGCTGCTGAGGTGGAATCCTCTCTATTTCCACCTGCTTACATCTCCTGCCCTAAACACTCCTAGCAAACACAGGTTCTCCCAACGTGAGTCTCAGCAGGGCCTTTGTTTCTGAAGGCCTGGAGCTAATGGCAAGCTCTGGGAGCTCAAACTCCTGGAAACTTTCCCAGGAAAATTTGGGATGCAGAGATGTGGGGTATGAAACAGATGGCTTTGTCTTCTGTGGTCTGGACAGAGAAAGGTCAGTTAGCTCTGCAGGAGCGAGCACTGTGCCAGCGGGACCCGGACCATGAGATAGTTGTCCTCGTTTCTATAGCCTAACACTCCCCTGTCTCAGACACCTGCTGACCATGCCACCAGGTACAAGTGAAGCAGCAGCAGCCGAGCCCTAGGATTAGAAGATTACATCAGCGCTCAGTTCCAGTAAGGTTGAGTCCAGTGACATCAACCCTGTATGCGAAAGGTGACACATTTGTAAGCAGAGACATGAAGTGGGAGAGTGAGATCACCAAGGGTGACCCCTGCCATTACCCAGATAACTGGGCCAGAAGTGGGGTATATACTGAACAAAACAGAACAGATTTTGCCTCTTCTCTTGATGGATGTTGGCCTCATTCTAGTATATAGATTTTACCAGGCGACTTTCAAGATGGCTTTTTATTATAAGAACCAAAGTTTTATCCAGATATTTTGAGATAAAATTTTGATGACATAAATGCATCCTAGGAAAAGCCTGGTTTCCGTATTAGGAAAGTAAATTATGTATCCAAGGACATTGGATAATTACACCTCAAATGTTTGTATGCTATTATAGTGACTAGGAGGGAACCAGATTCTCTTTCCTTTACTGTACATGGGCAGATCCTAACATCAGTATGTCAAGGCTACTGCAATGTTAGTGCAACCTTGATGTCAGACAGGACCACCCCTTAGAAGCCCCCCAGAACCATGGCCTGTGGAAATCCAAAGCATTCTCCCCAGGATTTCTACAAATCCTTTGCCTCCTGATGTTCTCCTCTCTCTGACTTTCACGAACTTCCTCCCACATAAAGCATGAAATGTTCTGAAATATGTAGACTTTCGTGGAAATTTTGGAGCAGGAACTGGATAACAGGCTCACAAACCGCAAATTAAACATACAGATGGCTTCCCAGAGAACGCTCAGTGTCAAGGTGTCCACCTCTGTGGAGCCTCCATGGCCTTCCCCGACTCTCTCACTCTTCCTAGCTCTTTCCAACCCTGCCACTCTCTTCTCTGCTCTCTACTTCTCTGCTTCTCTTCCTCTTATGAACTAAAAAAAAAGACTATTCCTCCCTCTTGTTCATAGCAAAGTTTTCCCCTTTCTACTGATACCTCACCACCTGTAGATACCTGACTCGAGGATCTTACCCAACCTCAATCAGCTTGGAATTTTCCTAGAGAGAGAGAGCTCCACCTAAGAGAAAACCTTTTCACCACCCTACATTAAGTCCGTTTTTATTGTTACAATGTAGACCTTTGCAGGATGACTACCCTGTGAGATCACAGGTGATGGGTGGGTGAGTGAGGAAGAAGGAGGAATACTCCTGAATCAGCATCATCAGAATCATCACCTTTATCACTGTCATCATCACTATCATTCATCGACTCTTGCCATTTTTCCACGCTGTAATATAAGGGTATTATAGGCACGATCTCATTTCAGCCTCACAACAAGCCTATGAGGTAGATAGAAACAGTATCCCATTTCACTGATGAGGACACTGATGTGTACTTTGCTGTGGAAGGATCTATGGCTGGCAGAGACAGCAGGCTACACCAGGAAAGGCTTGTGAACTAACCCTGCCTGTGGATCGATTGAGAATTTGACTTCCCCTCCCAGGTGGAAAACCAGGTACAACCAGGTCAGGGTAGAGCAGGCTGGAAGGTTTGAACCAGGCAGAGGTATGGGTTTGCTTGGGTTTTGTTTCAGTTTGTTTGTTTGTTTGTTTTTATGAGAGAAGAAGCTTTCATAGTGTCCTTGGGGAAAAACAATATACACAATTAGATGCTGTGTTGGGAAATAAGAAGGCCCTGACCCCATGGAGACAGGGAGCTGGTAGGGAAGGGACCAAGACAAAGCTGCACTGAGTTTCTGGGAATAGAATACAGTTTTCTTAAACCAGGGTGTGCAAAGGAGCCAGTCTGTGTGCTTCTTAATCACATGAGTCTGTTAGTGTAGGGTCAGGGACCTGTTGTTTGCTAACATAATTTTGTATAGTCTTTGAGTTATTTGTGTGGCTTTTCCATTTCAATTTTTCTTTTGCTGTCTTTGTAATACTCTTTGAGATGATGCCAGCCTACTTTATTTGTTATAAGGAAGATATAAAAAAGGGGGATTTTAAAATAAATTTTTTATACAATTGTAAAGGCTACTTTCCATTTTTAGTTATTATAAGATATTGGTTATATTCCCCGTTTTGTACAATACGTCCTTGAGCTTATCTTACACCCAATAGTTTGTGCCTCGTACTTCCCCACCCCTATATTGCCCCTCCCCCTCCACTGCTAACCACTAGTTTGTTCTCTATATCTGTGTCTGTTTCTTTTTTGTTGCATTCACTAGTTGGTTGTATTTTTTAGACTCCACATATAAGCGATATTATGCAGTATTTGTCATTCTCTATCTGACTTATTTCATTTAGCATAATGCCCTCCAAGTCCATCCATGTTGCTCCAAATGGCAAAATTTTGTTCTTTTTTATGACTAATATATATATATATATATATATATATATATATATATATATATATATCACATCTTTATCCATTCATCTGTTGATGGACACTTAGGTTGCTTCCATATCTTGGCTATTGTAAATAATGTTGCTATTGGGATGCATGTATCTTTTCAAATTAGTGGGATTTTTTTTTGGATATATACCCAGGAGTGAAATTGATGGGTCATATGGTAGTTCAATTTTTAGTTTTTTGAGAAACCTCCATGCTGTTTTTCACAGTGGCTTCTCCAATTTACATGGGTGGGGGGAGTTTTTTTATAGTCACTAGGACAGAATTTTAAATGGAAACACTGTAACTTATAGCCACGTAAGGTAATGGCAAAGGGAATCCAGAGAGAATTTCCAAAGGAAAAGTGAAATTCAGAGGGAAAGGGTCTGAGTCACTGACGCAGCCACTTTCCTCCACCTTCTGCCCTGAGCTCTCCACTCACAACTTTAAGGTCAAAACAACCAAATACAATAAGTGGACCTTGTCAGTTTAAACTAATCTACTGTAAAAGGAGAAATTTGCATATGGACTTGGTATTAGATGGCACTAAGGAATTCTTGTGAATTTTATTTGGTGTGGTAATGGCATTACTATTTTCCAAAAAAACTGAGGTGCATACGGAAGAATTTAAGTGTGAAAGACGATGTCTGGAATTTACTTTTAAATATCCAGGAAAAAAAGAGGGAGGATGGGGAGATGAAACAAGTCTGGCAAAATGTCAGTGAGGGTTAAAGCTGGGGCGGTAGACACATGGGGATTGTTATGTCCCCTATTGTTATGCATATTTGGAAATTTTCTAAGAAAAAATATGGAGAGGCTATAGCATAAAGAGAGTTTGTCACTGTGGCCCCTAGTGCAGTGTGATGGGGAAAGTAATCACACTTATCCATGTGCTTTGAATAGAAGTTTGAAACCACCAACCTCAACTATCAACCATTTCAGGAGCAAGTGCCTGAGTGACTGACCTACGTTTCCACCTAATCCAGCACAGTGTGCAGCCCAGAGGAAATGCCAAGAGGTAAGATGTCAGAGGAGGAGGGTGTGACCCTCCATTTACCACAGAAGGACCACAGGCTGTGGAAGCCAAGCCAGCCCATTTGTGTGTACTTCCAGAAACCTAGAGAATGACTTTCTCACAGCACTTGGAGTTTCTAAATCACAAAATCAAAATCATTACCATAAAATCAGGTTACTTTCTCTTGATGTCTCAGTTTCCACACCTAAGGAAAAAAAATGTGAAATAACAGTTAAGATGGGGACAACCAAATTTGCTCCATTTCAAGGACAGCTGTGAGGTTCTCAGAGATAGCCAGCTAGACAATAATTTCAAACCACCCAGCTCCTTGTTGGTCTTTGGCACCAAAGACTTTGCTGCAGATATTAAGTGGAGGATTGCAGCAGTTTGCTGTGTGGTTCTGTCAGAAACCCCTGAAGCAGCTGGGCAGAAAATTCAGGTGATTCAAACAAATGGGCCAAGACCTAGATGGCTAGGAGAAGCAGCTTCGTTCCAACATCTGCTTTGTAGGAAGAGACTTGGCCCAGGGCTGCATATATTTTGGCAAATGTTTTACTTAAGGAAACCCAAAACATTTGTTTCAGTCAACAAATTCCTTTTTAAACACTCAATAGCCTAGCAGCTTCAAAAGAAGGTATTTGGATGGCTAATGTTGTTTCTGAAAAGAAACAAGGGCTGAAATCTCTGTGGTTTAGACACTGGCCAGTAAAATTTTAGGGCCAGGTACGTTTTGGAGACTTTCCCACCCTGTGGAGGTGAGGAGAGGTGACGGGACATTGGGAGAGGTCGTCTTGGTAAGCCTATCTATCTTTTGCCCAGGGGAGTCGGGTTCTCCCAGCCCTCAGGAGTGGCCCCAGCTCTGCACGTTGCTCTGTTGCCTGCACATCATCTTCAGACCAGAGAGCCCACCGCAGGGAAGGCTCAGGGAGGTGGAGATGGATGCTTGTTCCCCAACCACCACCTCTCTACGACTCCAGCCCCCAGCCCTCCTATTAACTGATCTCACCCTTCCCAGGCCACAGAGTCTAGAACCCAGATTGCATCAGAGAAATTGTCTCACCCAGAAACTGGAACTGGGACAGAGGTTCTTGTCAGGTATGTGTGGGTACAGGACCTGGAAAGTCATGTCGATTCAAGGGTGAGGGCACCATCTTTCCTAAGCTTTACATACATATAAATGTGGAAATATCTATCTCTTCAATGTACTCAAAACCCTTTCAGGCAAGGGTCCCATCCATTCTCGTGGATAGGACAGACTAAGATTTTTCAAAGGACACGTGAAGCAATTTCTCAAGGTCATACAATAACTCTCCAGAAAATCAAACTGGAATTTGGGTTTCTCAAATCCAAAGTCAACTTATGCCCTATGAATGAGAACAGCTATCTTCCTTGGTATGCCACACACCCATACCTTCAATTACCGAGATAACCTGAATTAAAATGTCTGACAGTGCTGTGTGCTAAGCAGCATTGTAACCTGAAAAATTTAGGGGGATTATCAAAACAGCTAGTATTCAGCAGAAAATTACCAGCCCCTGAAATCACTGTACATGGCAGACCTTCCAAATTATGTATATTTTAGGTTATGAATGTTATCTTCAGCTCTATTTTTAGCTTTGCCCTCCTACAAAAGCATTTGTAAGAACAGAGAAAATCTCTGTGACAGAATCTATTAAGTGTGAAGTGCTTACCCGGTATCTCTGAGGCAGAAACACTACAGCTTCTCAGATTGCACTTTTTTTTATTTTTGGAAGGTAATACAAATAGATTTTTTAATTTTTACTTCATAGTAGGCTACTTAACACTTTGTAATTGGAACATTCCTCAAGGTCTGTATATGAAATCATAAACACGTAGTTTTTTTCAGGCATGAAATTGTTGAGAAGTCTGAAGAAATAGGATTTGGTTTCCCTTGCCATCCAAATTTTAAAACTGCAGAATGGTGTTCACAACAGAGTGTCAAGCTGGTGGCTTAGCTTCTCTGAGGAGTGCATCTCATCAGTATCTCCCTGCAGTGGACAAATCACCTGGAGTCTCCCTAAGCCCCACATGACCCAGGCTGAATGCATCACCTTCCACTCCAGCAGCTTCGGCACAGAATGGGTGGAGATAACCTGTCTAAAGAGTCAAGACTCAGGGAAATGAAAACCGCAACTAGGAAGTTAACTGAGGAACAGAAAGGGGTGGGGGGGTTCCTCTGGGATATTTGCCCCAGTGGGCCCTGAGAACTGTGGCTCTTCCACCACCGTGCACCTTTCTGGAGGCCAGAGCTGCTTCCCCAGACCCACAAGTCCCCACGGGCACCGGTCTGGGATGACTGCTTTATGCTGCATTTTGAGGATTTATTTCCTTGGAGGTTATAAAGGGAGCCACACTCAGTAGCACAGGGGAGAACACACTCCGTGAGTTTCTCCGAGCTGCCAGATGGCACCATCACCATCATTTCTAACCCCTGGGCCACCCGCATGGGTCTAAGTAGGGAAGCCAGGGCCCTGATGAGGTCATAGCTCCACCACCACCCCTGCCACCGCTCACAAGGGGCATCAGAGAAACTGATCATCAGAGAAACTGACCCCAGCAGTGGGTCAGAGGGGCCGCCCTGGCCCCAAGGTACAGCCCAGGACCCCAGACCCGCGGACACCACAGTGGACAGGTAAAGGGTTTGTTTCCAAGCCCTGGCTCTGCTACTTGCCGGGGCCAACTTTCCTCCCTTTTTTGTGCCTCATTTTCTTCATTTGTGAGACAGAGATTATTACAGTATCATCTTCAAAAGTGTGGGAATCAAATGGGAAGCACGAAAGTACTTCTCTAGGTGCAATAAAATGTGAGATAGTGTTATGAATTCGTGGGGAAACTGAGATTCACTGTAATATAGTCACACCCAGCACATGATCCTGTACGTAGGAAATACTTAATGAATATTTGAGGACAAGGAGGATGATTTTGATTATTTCAGAGTATGCTGATCTCCACCCTCCCCACCCACACAAGCAGCAGACCAGGGGATGAAAGAGAACACAGGTCAGGAAGCGCAGGGGAGGCGGCGCATCCTCTGACCTCTCCTGGGCGCTGGAGATTCCCGGGAGTGGTCTCTGGAGGTACGTGGGAGCAAGAAGTCCACGTGTCAGCCTGCTATAGGTATTGATGCTTTCTTTCCTTTAAAAAAACAAAAAAGTAAAAATTTAATCAAGCTTTAGTTTCCAGGCAACCGTGTTCTATTGAGTCCCATGTTTTGGCAGTTTTTTGATGCGTGAGTCATATTTATGGTGAACTGCAGCAACTCCATGCACAGGAGCACAGCTTAGACCCAAACTGAGAACTTAGTTGGGTTTCTTAAATTCTGTGCCATGGACTCATTTGGCAGTCTGGTGAAGTTTGTGGACCTCTCAAGAATAATGTTTCTAGATGCATTAAAAGTAAAATATCAGTACATAGGCTTATAAAGGAAACAAAGCAAATATTTTAAAAATTTGTGATAAATAATCTATTTGCTTCATTATCAGCATATTTAATAGCAAGATAGAGCAGCACGTCTACTATAACTATCAAACTTGTGAAAGTGATGGGTGCAAACAGTAATTCTGGGTATCCAAAACAGCCGATGCGATATAGAACATCTGTGGGTTCTGCTGGTGACAGAGTCACAGGGACTGCTGGAGCTGCTGTGGTTTGTTGCCTTCATTTATAATGGAGGGAAGTGCTGGATTTTAGTTGGAGGTTAGTAACTTCCACCTCCTGAAACGTTTTCATAATCCCCCGGTTAGGAATCCCTTCTAAGGAAGCAAGCAATTCCAGGTTCTCAATAACTTAGAGAGGATTTCCCTCCCAGCACGGCAGGACCAACTCATATATTATTTATTAGCTGGGTCACGAGGAGCCTCTTTTTTTAATTTTTGTAATTTCTTTAAAAAAGTTTTTTTTATTGAAGTCTAGTTGGTTGTCAATGTTGTATTTGTCTAGGAGCCTCTTCTAAGCAGAGCCTCAGGAAGCCACAGTGGTGGTGGAGCGTGGAGGCATCACGGTAAGAATTAACGCAGAAGACAAGAGGATGACAGTGGGAGAGGAGGAGGGGGCCGCCCGGGGAAAGACACGAGTCCAGACCCAAGAGCACCTGTAGCCCACCCGAGGGCCCACCTCACTCTGATTCTAAGCAGGGCACCCAGAGAGGGGCTGCCTCAGGCAGGGCAGAGCCCTTTCCTTCATGCCTACAGCCAATGCAGATCAGCTGCTTCAACAGTGCTTCCCTTTTGCTCAGATCTGCCTTTTCATCTCCCATCCCTTTGCCCCTCCTAATGCAGACATTCAACACCTGGGCCTGAGTGACAGCCGCTGCTGTCAGGTTGGGCTTCCTCAGGTGGCTTCTCCGAGGTACCTGCTGGGACTCTCCATTATCACTGGTCTAAGGTCCACACCTCTTTCTGGCTTTTGGGGCCCTCCATAATCTCACCCCATTTTCCCAGCCAAGTTTCTTTCTCATCAGTTCTCAGCAAGTGCCCGATCTCCTCCTGGTACACACACACACACACACACACACACACACACACGTGCACACACATGCACACCCACGCACCCACGCACACAGTCCTTGTCATGCTCATTACTTTGCTGACGCTGTATTCATACTCTGAACCATTCTCCTCCCACCACTCAGCCAAACCAAATCCTGCCCAGCCTACAAGACCCACCTGGAGATCCATTTCCCCAGCTGAGCAGCACGGCTATGAGTTAACTCACGTGAGACAGGCTCTCAACCCTCACTGCCTGAGTTACCTCATAGCTTGGCACTGAAGTATTTCCCATTTCATGTATACTGTCTCTCCAGCAGAACTCTAAATGCCCTGAGGTTAGGGAATCATATTCTCCTATATTTTCCCTGGGCCTAATGCTGAGCATAGAAAATTCATGTCATTTGTCAAGTTACAGCGAGATGGGGAAATGTTTATTTCCTTAGATCTTTTTGGGAAAGTGCTGTATGTGTTTGAAAGAAATACTTTGACAAGCTCCTTGGAGCTAAGGGTGAGGCCTCCCAGGGCATTCTCAAGCAACACAAGGTGTTTGTTAAATTACTACCCATAAGATCAGAAGACTAGTTTATGGAGCTTCTGAGAAAGAGGAAAAGCAAAGTGGGGATAGGGAATGAGACAGGGACAGAGTACATTGTACTACAATGAGCCCCCTACTCCAAAACCTTCAGTAGAATTCTATTAAACCTCACAAAATTGTTGGTACAGATGGATTTCCAGTGGAAAACAGTGAAGGGGCCAAGTTTTATATCAAGGATAATGTGACATTATATGAATGCAGCAGCCAGATGGACAGGGAAGCCTTGACTAGCATCTGGATCATATTCCAATAAATGGTTGACCTATTGACCAGTGTGGACAGTCGTCACGGAAATGCTTGGGAAGGCACCCCAGCCCCAGATGTAGCTTTCTCCCCACTCCTCCATCCCCTATTATCTGTCAAGGACGTGTTAACATGAAAGCCAAGTGGGGCTCTGTATGTAGGATGACAGTCACAAGTCTTCATTGGATAAAACTCACTTTGCTACTTTGAGTTGGGTCTGGTTCTTCATTCACCTCCAGATTAGGTAAATCATCCATTCAGTGAGCACACCTCTGACTACCAGCGGGGATCCAGGTTTTCAGCCCTGTGCATTCAGGGTCCAGGTGGAATTTTGCACTTACTGGTTCCATCATTTATAACTGTCCTCATTTGGGGAGGCGTGAAGTCTCAGCTAGACTGAAAATGGGAGGCACAGTCCTCTGGAGACCTCCATCTCACCAAAACTATAATCCAAGAAAAAATACAATAGGAAAAATAAGCATTTCATTGATAAGACATGACAGATGCTAGATAAGCATTCCACATACTCAGCTCAAGTTTGTTAATTAACACAGACTTTGTTCATTGCATTAAGTAAAAGCATTGCAAAAGCAAGCAGGGTATGCATTACTCAGGGTTCTTTATAGAAACAGAATGAATTAAATATCTATATAGTGATTTATTATAAGGAGTTGGCCGATTGTGGAAACTGAAAGTCTTAAGATCTGCAGTCAGCAAGCTGGAGACTCAGGATTGCCGAAGGTGTAATTTCCAACTCAAGACTGGGACGTTTGGAGACCTGGAAGAGCCCATATTTCATTTCGTGTCCAAAGACAGAAAAACCTTTGAGTCTCAGATGAAGACAGGCAGGCAGGAGGAGACTCCGCTCACACAGACTTTTGTTCTGTTCAGGCCTTCAGTGGGTTGGATGGGGCTCACCATCACGGGGGAGGGCAATCTGCTTCCCTCCATCTATGGATTCAAATGTTCACCTCATCCAAAAACACCTTCACAGACACACCCAGATAATGTTTGGGTTTTGTTTGTTTGTTTACCCAGAATAATGTTTGACCAAATGTCTGGACATCTCATGGCCCAGTCAAGTTGACACATAAAATTAATCATCACTGGGTACGACAATGTATTCCAATTATGTTAAGTAAAAACACAGGCAAACAGATCTATTCTGTAAAAGGTCAGGAGAGGGGCCACTGTGGAGGGGCTTCTGGTTAGTGGCAATGTCTAACTTCCTGAGTTGAGGTTGGTTACACAGGTATCTCATGCTGTGAACATTCATTGAGCTATACACTTGGGATTTATACCCTTTTCTGAATGTGTGTTATGCTTCAACTCCACATATTTTAAAGAAGGGGTGAGTGGGAGTGGGTACTTGGTCTATTGGAAGCATCCGTTGAAATGTCCTAGGAGATAATCCTGGTATAAACTCCTTCCACAAAACATGTTTTCTTGGCTAGTATCTTTCAGCCTCTCAAGATTCCTGGATTGGGAACAGAATCCTACAGATTCTGCTCTGATTCCCTTAAATTAAAGCCCAGTTGGCTTGAGGAGCATCTCTTTTGCCTCACGTGGAGTTCCTGACAGGAAGGACAGGGCACGTCCTGGCCACGGGACCCTCACACTACTGCCAAAAACAATGGACTCCAAGTCTAATCAAAGTGAGGCCACAGCTGGAAAATCTTGACAAAACTGACTGTGTTGAAATTTTCTTCCATTTTTGTTCCTGTCTTACTCTCCCTGAGTCTCCTCTGAACATTCTCGCTTTGAAATTTCTGAGCAGAAAGAAATTGATTTAAAACTTGATTCATATCTGGCTCTGGGGAAAAGCCACAGCACAAACAAGCTTTGGATGATTTTTTGAAGGTATACTGTCCAAAGAAGTTTTTTTCCTCTTAATTCTTCCAAGTGCATATTTTTTGAGACTCAAATCCGGAGGCACCCAGGGAGATAAAAACTGACTGGTTAGGTTAACAAAGGCAGAGAGCCAATCTAAATTATTTAGCCTTCAAATTAAACTTCTGGCCTGAATCAAGTGCCTTGTTAAAATTCTTCAAATTGAGTTTCTCCTTTCATTTGGTAGAATATATATTTAGGCGTCATGTCAATGATGTTTGACCTGGTATGGGGCTCTAGCTCAGCCACCCACTAGCTGACTGACCTTTGGCATATTATTTAACCTCTCTAAGGCTGTTTCCTCAAACTTGAGTGCTGTGGGATGGATTAAAAGTATATATACAAAGTGCCGAAACCATTGTAGTTACTCTGATGACTGATATATATTCATCATCGTCGTCGTTATTTCAATATCCTGAGAAATTTGGTGTGGTTCTGGCCTAATGAAGTCAAGATAGTTGAGCTAAAATAAAGCATAAACTCCTTTATTCTTCAGGAGTTTGTAACTTTCCATGCAACAGCATTTAAATAGAATCTAAACAAGTTTCAAATCATCAATAGGTCTTGAATCTACCAGATTAGAATATTTTTGATTAGGTATGCTTGTCTTCAATAAAAAGGAATAAATGAAATCTATCTTAAAATATCTGTATTATGCTCAGCTTGACGCTTGTATTATATTTGATTGATCCTTTTGATGACATGAGTGGGTGGTAGGAAAGTAGTGTACTTAATTGTATTCTGATGAACTTATGGATTTTTAAATCTTGATAATCATAATTCAAAATGACAAATATAATTCAAAAATACATAATGAATGTATTTTAGAATAACTATTAACAGTGAAGAACTCTTGGGGGTGGGGCATAACAATTTAACCTTCTTCCTAGCCTTAGAAAAATTAATTTCTTACATAGTAGATTACAAAGTGTAATAATAACAGTACCAAGGCTGATTTTAACAAGCATTTTGAAAATGTGATTACTGAAGAATATAATGAGGTTTCTTTCTCTGCAGGAAGGAAAATTTCTCTTCCTTAAATTATCATGTCAGATAAATCCAAGGTATAAGCTTAAAAGAAAATAATTATGTAATCCCTCTACTTCATCTTATCTCCTTTTTAAGGAATATAAACTATTAGTAACTTACTAGAGAGAATTTTAATATGTGAGTCATAGCCTGTGAATCATAGTAACACATCAAAAGGTTCTGACTGGGAAAAACTGAATTATATTCCTATTCCCACACTAAAATAATAACTCCCTTCCCACAGGGGCTAAAAGAAATACATTATTTTTCAGCAATGAACGTTAACTTCTTTTCTTTATTTCTTCCCAATTTGATTTTTATGGGAATCTGGTCTAGGATGGCTGGCTCCTTGAAGACTTACATCATTTACTGTCTTCTTCTATCCAGGATTTAATTCACACTTCCTCGCTCTCCCTCTTGAATTTCTTTCCCTCATTTGCTGTTATTTCTACAAAGATAACAAAATACTAACAAGTAATTTTTTTGAGCTTCAAAGCATTTTCATAATTATCTTATTTGATCATCTTAGCAACTTTATAGAATAAGTGATTCCCCATTTCTAAAGACCAGGAAACTTAGGCATGAGAGGTTAAGTGACTTCCCAAGGCCAATGCCCCTTTATACCAAGTCAAGTAAATCAAGTCCCTCATCAGCTTGATGGACTACAGCCTGCACAACTGTCACAGCAGGAAGAGGGAGCAAGGGCTGGTGAGTTGCTAGCAGACACAGTAAGTGCACAGAGACTTTCTTTCATGACAAAGAGCACAAAAACTTACAAAGACGGCTGCATAGTGCAGGAGACAAGAAGACAAGGCAGCACCCTCCCAGGCAGAGAGAGGAGCTGCCCACCTGTGCAGGTCCCCAGAGAGGGACAGCTGCGCAAAGTGAGGATTCCAGTGGACACGAGGAGCTCACCTCAGCTACTCTCATGGGGCGGGTGGGACAAGTTATACCTCTTCCATCCTGCCCTCCCAAAATACACACACACGTCTGCCCCACCTCACCTGCCCATCCTGGAGCAGGACACATTCCTCTCTGCTCTCCAGCTGCAAGTTACTAGTGCAAAACAAACCCAGCAAAGTCTCCTGAGGCCAAGGAAAGTGAAAGTTCATTTCCCAGTCATAGCATCCTTCAGCAGGCACTGGCTTCAAACTAGCTGTGGCTTCAAGGCCGCACACAAACTAAGTGTCTGAGTTGATCAGCCATTCACTCAGACTCATCATCTATTGCCCGTGAGTATATAGTGGAAGGTATAGGCATGCAGTCAAAATCGTAAATAACAGTGCTCAGTGCGAAAGCAGGCTTTGTTCTGCTCCCCTCTCCTCTCCTCTCCTTTTTGCTCTAATGGTCACCTCTGGGGCCCCTTCCCCAAACAAAGCTGCCAGGGCCTGTGTACAGGAGAGCAGAGTGCTTCATAGAACCTCTCTGGGTGGACAGAGGGGCCACACTGGCCTACAGAAGCCCTGGTCAGCTTGGCCTGGGCTCCCCAGGCCCTGGACCTCCTCCTCTCCTGTCTCAGCACAGCCAGTCTGGCCCTTAACTGTGTCATTACCAACAGCTGCAGCCTGTCCATATTGCACTCTCAGACCGCCTCTCCTCTCTGCCCAGCTAACTCAGTCAATATCCCAATTCCAACAACCCTATGACCCCACTGAGACCTACCATCTTAAAACCTAGAGACCTGCCCCCCCAGCTTCCTCATGTCCTCCCGTCTCTCCTTATCCACCTGCTTCTGTAACTAATCATGATGATCACTCACTTGCCCATGGCTTCCACTCCTTTGCCCTTCTCTTAATTTGAGGCCTTATGATGAAACCATAACCATGGTTAATCTAACTCTCCACCTGCTCTGGGCCTGCCCCTCCCAATGGCTGGACAAAAACACACAATCAATGCCACGTAGCACGACCAAAAAAACCCAAAAAACAAAAAAACCCACAATCACACTCTCTAGTCACACTTTAAATTCATGGTAAAGTCAGATGGGACCAGAATGATGCCCTACAAACATACTATACCTACTAGTCTATTCCATCTCCCACTCCCAGATGATGATTTCATACCCTCTCTTTGTTCTCCAAACGTTCAACACCTCCTCCCTAACCTCCCTCTCAACAACCTTGCTTCCTACATCACCAAGAAAATAGAAGCCATCAGAAAAAGACCTCCTCCACACTCCCCCCACCCCACCCTCCACCCCTCTCCCTTCCCCCTGCACCTGCTTCTGCGCACTCAGCCTACTCCGCTATTACTATGGTGAACCGCCCCTCTCAGAACAAAACCCTGTCATGTGAGGGGGTTCCACACACCTCGCCCACTCAAGGAAGTCGCTCTAGTCCATCTCTTCTCTCTCCTGCACCATCACATTTTCTCTCTACTGAACCATTCCATCAACATAGAAACATCTCTTTTTTTCCCATCAGTTCCCCCTCCAGCTACCAGCTTATTTCTCTTCCTTCCTTTACAACAAAATTCCTTGAAATAATTGAACACACTGTCCTTCTGCCACCCCCGATGTCTCTCCTCTTGTCTCTCTTGAGTCTACCACAACCAGGCTTTCACCCTCACCACTCCACTGAGTAGCCCTCAAGGTCACCAGCAAAGTCTTGTCAGCTATCAACCCTCTTCCTACTCGACTCATCCCTGAAATGTGACACAGCTGATGCTCTCTCCCTCTAGAATCTCTTTCTTCTCTTGATGTCCAGGACACCACACTCTCCTGGTTCTCCTCCTACGTTTTAACCCCTTTTCTCAAGTTCTTTCATTGCTTCTTTTTCACATCCATGGTCTTTAAACGTCAGCGTGCTCCAGGGCTCAGTATTGGGACATTTTCTCTCTTGTATCTACAATCAGTTCTGAAGGACTCTTATCTAGTTTTATGGCTTTAAATACTATGTGTATGATGATGATTCTCAAATTTTTATCTTCATCAAGAACCCTTCCCCCAAGCTTCATACCCACTTATCCAACTGCTACTTGAAACTCACTTGGATGTTGAAGGAGCCTCTTAATAGGCCCCAAACTGAGCTCCTGATTCACTCGCCAGCCCTTCTGGCAGTATTCCCTGTTTCAGGTCAAGGCAACTTTATTCTTCTAGTTGCTTAGACCAACTACATTCCTATGATCCTTGACTGTTTTCTTTTTTTCCCTTCGCACATCAGTTTGTTAGCAAATCTCATTGACAATACCTTCAAAGCATATCCAAAATCCAACCACTTTTCATCCCCCACTGCCACCACCCTCATTCAAATCATTATCATCCATCGCCTGGATTATTACAGTAGTCTCCTAACAGGTCTCACTTCTTCTGTCCTTGAGTCCCTACTGTTGATCCTCAATACAGCTTCCAGAATGATCTGGTTAAATTCCATCATCCCACTGCTTAAAACCTTCCAGTGCATTCCATTTCATGGAGAGAAAGCCTTAGCATGGACTACAGTCCCCACCTGACCTTGCCCCTCATCTCTTCACTCTCCTCCCCTACTGCCCCCTCCACTCACTCTGCTCCAGCTTCACTGCTCTCCTTGGCCACAAGCCAGGCATCTGCTTTAGGGCTGGTACTTTCTGCTCCCTCTGCCTGGGAAAAACACTTTCTCTAAACCTCAGTTTCTTAGTCAGTAAAATGGGAACAATGACATCTATTTCAGAGGACTGTTGAAGGATTAAATGTAAAGTACTTACTATAGTGCCTGACACATAGTAGGCACTTGGAGAATGGCAATTATTTTTATTAGTAGTGAGAAAAATTATAGGAGCTACAGGTGCTTGGCCTGGAAAGAATTGCACTGGTAATTTGAGAGGGGCTTGTCTATTATCAAAGGGATGCAGACAGGTTGCTTGCCATCTCCCCAGAAGAAATACGCTTTGGCTACAACAGAGAAGGGTCACATTCAATCTATGAAAGATGTGCCCAGTTTTGTTTTGTTTTTTTTAGTTGGTTTACAATGTTTCAGGTGTATAGCAGAGTGATTCAGTTATACTTATATATATCTATTCTTTTTCAGATTCTTTTCCATTATTGGTTATTACAAGATATTGAATATAGTTCCCTGTGCTATACAGTAGGTCCTTGTTTATCTATCTTATATATAGTTGTCTGTATCTGTTAATCTCAAATTCCAAATTTATCCCACCCGTCCCCTTTCCCCTTTGGTAACTGTAACTTTGTTTCTATGTCTGTGAGTCTGTTTTGTAAATAAGTTCATTTGTATCATTTTTTTATTTTTTATACATTTTTGGCCGCACTGCACAGCATGTGGGATTTTAGTTCCCTGACAAGGGATTGAACCCACGCCCCTTACATTGGAAGTGCAGAGTCTTAAGCACTGGACCACCAGGGAAGTCCCTGTATCGCTTTTTTTAAGATCCCATATATAAGTACTATTGTATGATATTTGTCTTTCTCTGTCTGACTTACTTCACTTGGTATGATAATCTCCAGGTCTATCCATGTTGCTGCAAATGGCATTATTTCATTCTTTTTTATGGCTAATATTCCATTGTATATCTATACCATATCTTCTTTATCCATTCATATGTCAATGGACATTTAGGTTGCTTCCGTGTCTTGGCTATTGTAAATAGTGCTACAGTTAACATTGAGGTGCATGTGTCTTTTCTAATTAGAGTTTTCTTCTTTTCCGAATATATGCCCAGGAGTGGGATTGCTGAATTATATGGTAGTTCTATTTTCAGTTTTTTAAAGAACTTCCATACTGTTCCTCATAGTGGCTGCACCAATTTACATTCCCACCAACAGTGTAGGAGGGTTCCCAAGATGAGTCCAGTTTCAAGAAGAAGTAACCATGGAAGTAGGCTTTTCTAGAGGGTCTGTGACATCTCATTGATACAGATTTTTTTTTTTTAATCTAGTCAGAGACATCCTGAACCTTTCTGGTTGAGAAGTCCAAGATCGGAAAAGAGCCACAAACATGGCTCTTCCTTAGAGAGGCTGCAAACTCCGCAGCAAAATGGGGCAGCTGATCAGGCCTGTGTAAGCTAATAGGGGTACATTGCAATTGCAAAACATTGCAAGTCCCATACTCCATTTGTTAATTACCTCTCTGCCCTTTTTTAAATCTGTATTTTAAGTTTTTATCTTCTCAGCTTGCATTTTTCCACCTCTCCAGGCTCACTGATGGAATTCAAGCACTTAGCTTTGAAAACTTCAGGCTCTTCTAAGGGCTGGTGAAAGACATCAAAATGAGGAGAGAAGCATGCTCTCTTTTCTGGAAGCTGGAGAAAAGTAGATGCTCTTCTGCATCATAAACTATCCTTGCAAATATTAACTTTTAGCAAAAAACAATCTGTTATGATCCTGGGATTTCAGAAATTGTCTTGGAAATAAACTTTAGCCCCCAAATACTGATTATCTCACTGAATAATTTGTTCCTTGGTAGTAATTCTATTTAAACTGACATCGCTGTTTTCTAAACACATGTGAGTTTCATATGCTAAGCAGAAAGAGGATTATCGTCCTTCTCCACCCACATGCAAGGAGGTAAAAGAAAATTCGGGATTTCATTGAAGTTTTATTTGAACAACAAGATTGAAAGTCTGTGTCTCACTTGAATTAATAGCATTAGCAGATCAGGGTGACCAGATCCTCAGCTTCACCTTATAAATCAGTGGTTCTCAGCCTTGGCTGCATCTTAGAATCACCTAGTGGTGATTAGCTGGATGAGTGATTAGTGAGTAGACTTCCTAGGAAGTTTAGTCTGGCCCCAGCCTGGGCCAGTTAAAATTAAATCAGAATGTCTGGAGATGGGGTGTAGGTACCAGTGTAGTAGTAAACAAAACCCAGGTGATTTTAATGTGCCTCCTGGGCTAAGAACCAGTGCCACAGACAAACTAACATATCCTTGTTATTGGAGCAGAGTTTTACCACTCACTGTTCAGGGCTTTCTGATTTGCCAGGACTTTCTTGACAAATAAAAGAAGGCTCCATTAGCAGAAAGAGACTATAAGATTAACCCAAACTCATGCCATTTACAACTATAGTTCCTTTTATTATTTCCGAATAATAAAAGCCCTTTTATTTTGGTGTTAAAGTTTTGTTTAATAACATCCTATTTTTAGAAAAAAATCCTCAGATTTCTCTTTTAAACACTCCAACTTTTTTCTTTGCAATGAGATCTTTGCCTGGTGGGTAAAAATTTTTAAGGTAATTTACCCTCTTCCTCCTCATAAGCAAAAAAACAAAAAATACTTTAATTTATTTAGAGGATTTACTGTCCCAGAAGCAGATGTGTCTCTAATGTGGGAGTCCTTTGGTGTCTGTGTTTCTATGTATCCTTTTTTTCAAAATTTTTATTTTGTATTAGAATAGAGTTGATTAACAACGTTGTGTTAGTTTCAGGTGTACAGCAAAGTGATTCAGTTATACATACACATGCATCTATTCCTTTTTCAAATTCTTTTCCCATTTAGGTTATTACAGAATATTGAGTAGAGTTCCCTGTGCTATACAATAAGCCCTGTTGATTATCTATTTTAAATATAGCAGTGTGTACATGTCAATCCCAAACCCCCAATCTGTCCCTCCCCCTCCCCCTTCCCCCCTGGTAACCATAAGTTCATTCTCTAAGTCTGTGAGTCTGTTTCTGTTTTGTAAATAAGTTCTTTTGCATGTTTCTTTTTTTTAGATTCCACATATAAGCGATATCATATATTTGTCTTTCTGTCTAACTTACTTCACTTAATATGATAATCTCCAGGTCCATCCATGTTGCTGCAAATCTATGTATTCTATATAGAGCTGCACTGACATTTGGCTCTTTGAATTTAAATTAGTTCAAATTAGAAATTCAGTTCCTCAGGAGGACTAGCCACATTGTAAGTACTCAATAACCACCGGTGGCTAGTGGCAACAGTGTTAAGCTGCCCAGATATCAAATATTTCCATCACTGCAGAAAGTCCCTATTGGACAGTACTGAACTCAGGAGTGTGACTTAGTTCATCCAGCTGTTGCAGGAGGGGGCCCAAGAGTGGGCTCTTGTCCAACACTCGGAAATGAATTGTCTGAGGCCCAAGTACTGACAAAGCAAAAGACTATTGGGAAGGGTTGGCTGGGCAGAGAGCAGCAGGGTGAGGGACCTCAGAAGAACTGCTCTGCCACGTGGCTCGCGGCCTCGGGTTTTATGGTGATGGGGTTACTTTCCGGGTTGCCTCTGGCCAATCATCTTGCTTGGCCCATATTTGGTCTGACTCAGGGTCCTTCCTGGGGCAACTCTCAGCCAAGATGGATTCCAACGTGAAGGACTCTGGGAGGTCAGCAGGACACAGGGGCTGGCATCTCCTCCCTCCTCCTTTTGGCCCCTCCCAAATTCTCCCTGTTAGTTTTCAGAGGCAGCACCCTGTTCTTTATGGAGACCCGTTGTGAGACAACTCAGGCAAGCAGTTGTTAGTGTGCCTGGCCAAGGCAGGCGGTTTCCCGCAACGGTTCCCTAATACGACCATGTATGGTTTTACTCCTGGACTTTAATGGAAAACAGAGGATCACCATCCCTACGGAAGTAGAGTCAACCTCTCCAGGCCTGGGACGTGAGGTGATGACCGAAGTGAAAGTCCTTTTCTTCTGAACAGTTGTCTTCTCCAAGTGCTAGTAATATCGTATGTATACAAATTGAATTGAAAAGCTGACCGCGCTGTCAGTCGAGAGTGCAAGGTGATCAGTTTAGCTGCAAAGACTTTACCAGGAAAACAAATGTAGCCACTGACTCACTGTTCATTCCTCCCCCGTGACTGGCCAGGACCTCGGCCATGAAGACGGGAGGGAGACGCGGGTGACCAGGTTTCACCCCGACCGCAACGCACTGCGTGCTGGCGCCTAGACAGACTGATCTGAATGCCATTAGGCAAGGGAACCGAATACGCAGGAGCCCCTGCTCAGCCCAACATTCGTCAGAGCCGGAAAAGTCACCACCCTTGGTTTATTCCGCCGTTCTGCAGGAGGGATTCCCAAGCGGCGAAGGCCAGACGGCCTCTTGGTTCTGCTCTGAGTTTTCCTCCCGAGGGCAGCACAGCTCTGAGGGCACGCGCTGCCCTCGGGGCCCAGAAACGCTGGCTCCAGGCTGCGGTCCACTCCCTGGGGAGGCGTCCTCCTGACCGGGGTTGCAGTCCAGCCCTGTATAGGGCACAGAAGCCAGCCCTTTGCAGAAGCGAAATGGGAGCAGTGATTCTCCCCAATCCTTCCCATCATGGCTATGGAGGGTTTCTGCCTCTGTCAGACGGAAAATCAGATGCATATGTGTGTTCACACACATTACTGAGACTGTTGCATCAGCAGCTCTCTGATGACACATTTTTCCTGTGAGTTAACAGTGGGAATATACCTACATTTCCCTACTTTAAAAAGTGTGCAAATGTTCGGAGGAAAGGAGCTTGGTCCTTGGCGAACTGTTGAATGGCAGGGATTGGCAAAGAGTATTGATAAAGTGGACTGAGGTGGCTGAAGGTGTTAACATGGATGGGGAGACCCTCACTGCAAGGGAAATGCAGAGTATGTGTGCCTTTGAGACTCCAGAGGTGTGAGATCTTTGGCTTTGACTGCGAAGGAAACTAACCTCAGACGGCTCCTTCATTGAGGTAGTAATTAGCAGAGCTTGGGAGAAAAGCTGACCCTCCCAGGCAGCTTATTAATAAAAAAAAGCTCTGCTCAGCCCAGGAGCCCAGATCTTGGTTCAGAATTCCAAATGTGTAATGACTGGAATGTCAAAGACTTAACCCATCAAGGTAATAATGACAGCTCTAAAAATGTGGTGAAAGGGCAATTAGGTAAATGAATAGATAAATAGATAAAAGAAATAAAAGGCTTCCAATTGGAAAGGAAGAAACCAAATGATCTCTTTTTGAAGATGACATAACCTTACATAAAGAAAATCCTAAGAAATACAGTAATAAACTATTAGAATTAATAAACAAATTCAGCAAGGTTGCAGATTACAGATTAATATACAAAATCCAATTAGTATGTATTCTATACAAAATCTAATGAACAATACAAAAATGAAATTAAGAAAATTTCATTTACAATTGCATCAAAAAGAATAAAATACTTAAGGATAAATGCAACAAAATAAATACAAAACTTATACTCTGAAAATTACAAAACTTTATTGAGAGAAGTTAAAGAAGACCTAAATAAATAGAAAGATATCCCATGTTCAGGGATTGGAAGGCTTGACATTGTTAATTTGGCAATACTCTTCAAATAAATCTATAGATTTGATGCAATGCCTGTCAAAATCCCAGCTGACTTTGGGCAGAAATCAATAAGTTGATCCTGTCAACTACAAATTGGCACTTGCCATGGGCACTTGCCATCTACCTCTACCAGGATTAAATCACGTGCTTCTGCAGCTGCTAACCTTCAACAGCCCCTGAAGGGAGTTCACAGTGGAGAGCAGAAATGAGGCACTCTGTGCTCTGGAAAAACTGGCAGAACAGGTATTCAGATAGTTAGCTATTTCAGGAGCTGATTTTATGAGCCCAATTCTTGCATCTCCTCATATCTAGAAAAGCACTAAATTCCTTCATGGTGACGTCTGCACCTCGTGACTAGCAGAAACCTTCTGCAAAATATGTGCTTGATTGCATGTACTCCCCCCTTCACAAAAATCACATATATACTGACCTTCCCCCTACCTCTTTGGAGCAGTCTCTCAGAGCTACCTGAAATGCTGTCTCCTGGGCTATAGTCCTCATTTCTCCTCAAAGAAAACTTAACTCACAACTCTCACATTGTGCAATTTTTTTTAAGTCAGCAATCCCAAAATTCACATAGAATTGCAAGGGACCCACAATAGTTCAAACAATCTTGAGAAAGAAAAACAAATTGGAGGACTCACACTTCTCAGTTTTAAAGCTTAGTACTGAGCTACAGTAAGCAAGACAGTATGATACTGGCATAAGGATAGACATATAGATAAATGGAATAGAATTGAGAGTCTAGAAATAAACCCTCACTTTTATTATTGATTTTTTTTTTTTTTTTTTGTCAGTTGATTTTTGACAAGAGTGCCAAGACAGTTCTATGGGGAAAAAATCTTTTCAACAAGCTGATCAGGGACAACTGGATGTCCCCTTACTTACACCATACACAAAAATTAACTCAAAATGATCATAGACCTAAATGTAAGAGCTAGAAGTACAAAACTCTTTGAAGAAAACATAGGGGTAAATCTTTGTGACCTTGGGTTAGGCAAAATCTTCTTAGATATGATTCTAATAGTAAAGCAACAAAAGAGAAAATATATTGGGCTTCATCAAAATTAAATAGTTTTCTGCTTCAACTGATACCAACAGGAAAATAAAATGCCAACCCACAGACTAGAGGAAAATATTGGTAAATCATGAATCTGATAAGGGATTTGCATCCAGAACATATTAAGAACTCTTACAACGTAATAATGAAAAGACAACAGAATTTTAAAATGGGCCAAAGATCTGAATAGACACATTTCTCCAAAGAAGACATACAAATGGCCAATAAGCACATGAAAAGACATTAAAAAAGGTCTCATTAGCCATTAGGGAAATGCAAATTAAAACCACAAAAAGATATCATTCACATCCTCTCAAAAAGTATAATAAAAAAGACAGATAACAAATGTTGGTGAGGATGTGGAGAAATTGGTGTCCTCATACATTGTTGGTGAGAATGTAAAAATGGTACAGCCACTTAGGAAAGCAGTTTGGCAGCTCCTCAAAATATTAAGCCAAGAGTTACCATATGACCCCCCATCCATTCATAGATATATACCCAAGAGAACTGAAATATGTCCACACAAATACTTGAACGTGAATGTTCACAGCAGCGTTCTTCATAACAGCCTAAACCTGGAAAAAACTCCAAATGACTGATGAATGGTTAAACAAAATGTTTGTATATCTACACAATGGAATATTATTGGGCAATAAAAAGGAATGAAGTACTAATACATGCTACAACATGCATGAGCCTTGAAAATATTATGCTAAGTGAAAGAAACCAGACACAAAAGATTACCTATTGTATGATTGTATTTGTTTAAAATGTTCAGAATGGGCAAATCTATAGAGACAGAAAGTAGATATTGGTGGTTGCCTGGGGATTAAGGAGTAGGGGAGGAAAGTGAATACTAATTTATACGGGGAGTTCTTTGGGATGATGAAAATATTCTAAAATTGATGATGCTGATGGTTGCATAACTCTGAATACACTAACACCATTGAGTTGTACATAAAATGGGTGAATCGCAGGGCCTGTGACTTATATCTCAATAAAGCTGGTAAAAAACAAAAATAAAATATCTGGTAAGGCCTCCCTTCTGAGTGTTGGATGCCCATCAGCCCCCACTAGGCGCTAGTAGACTCCCTCTTCAAGGTGTGGAGGGTGGACCTGCAGCCTCTCAGGCCCATCCCAAGCTGTTAAATCTGAATGTGTATATTCAAACATCCCAGTGATTCACATGACCATTAAGGTTGGAGAGGCACTAAAAGGCTTCAGACTCAGGAAACAAAATCTACGTGAGCTAATCATTGATAAAAATCAAGAGGATGTACTTAAGTTATACTTAGCTTGTCTATTTCTTTAAATATTACTTTGTCTTTTTATCTTGTGAATCAAGGGCAGTGCTTTGAGATAGTTAAATGTTTACACTTTATTCAGACATAACAGACTTGTTCATAACTGACCTCCACTTAACCAGTTCATCCCATTGCCCCTGTTCTCCACTCCTGCTGCAACATGCCCTACCAGTGTTGGGAGCACCTGGAACCTCTCTGTGGTGAGATTGCTCTTCTGGACACCACTGTGTGTCTGACCCCTTCAGCTAGAAGCATCCTTGGCTGATGTAAATTGGTTGTTTGCAAACATCCAATTTTGTTACTCACAAATTTATTTATGCTAATCTCACTTATTATAACTTTATAACCTAATATATATATATATATATACCAATGACACATTAGGGTAAAATGTTTCTATGGAGTCTAAGTGGAAATCTTTGGAAAGACTAGATATAGATGAGTTACTTTTTCTTTCTTTCTTTTTTTTTTAGTGCTATCTATGGGAAAGATACCTATCAAAATACAAGGAAGAAATTGTGACAATCTAGAAGGATTTGGCATGCAGATTATTTAGCATCTGTCTACATTCTTGCTCCACTTAAGTAACCAAAACTGGATACTGTTTATAATGAATTACGAGTGTGGTTTACTCAAGAAATCACACAGAGCTCCAATCAACTGATTCAACCTCAAAAAGAAGGCCTTACCCTGTACCAAGAGATCAGCAAAGCAATGTCTATTTTGTCTTTTAGGTTAAAATATTTGATATAGATCTTTGTTCATTTGTTTGTTTGTTTAAAACATCACCGGTGTAAAGCAACTTCTTTTCCTTTAAACTTGAAGTATAGTTGATTTACAATGTTGTGTTAGTTACAGGTGTACAACAAAGTGATTCAGTTATATATATATATATATATATATATATATATATATATATATATATATATATATATATAATATGTATTATTTTTCAGATTCTTTTCCATTATAGGTTATTGCAAGATATTAATATAGTTCCCTGTGCTATACAGTAGGTCCTTGTTGTCTATCTATTTTATATATAGTAGTCTGTATCTGTTAATCCCAAATTCCTAATTTATCCCTCCCTTCACTTTCCCCCTTGGTAAACAAAAGTTTGTTTTCTCTGTCTGTGAGTCTATTTCTGTTTTGTAAATAAGTTCATTTGTATCATTTTTTTAGATTCCACATATAAACAATATCATATGATATTTGTCTTTCTCTGTCTGACTTACTTCACTTAGTATGATAATCTCCAGGTCCATCTCTGTTGCTGCAAATGGCATTATTTCATTCTTTTTAATGGCAGAGTAATATTCCATTGTATATATGTGCCACATCTTCTTTATCCATTCCTCTGTCATTTAGGTTGCTTCCATGTCTTGGCTATTGTAAACAGTGCTGCAATGAACCCTGTGGTGCATGTATCATTTTGAATCATGTTTTTCTCTGGATATATGCCTAGGAGTGGGATTGATGGATCATATGGTAGCTCTATTTTTAGTTTTTTAAAGAACCTCCATACTGTTGTAGATCTTTTTGTTAATTCATCAACTACTGGAGGAGTTGGTCGCATTGGAGGAGAGGGCTTCTACTGTAATTATATTTACCCTGAAAGAGATTGTTAGTTGGCCCGTCTTGTCTTCTTGCTTTTCTCAAGTTCATCTGCCTCAAGAAAGCCTTTGAGGGGCACTTCAACCTCAAAAAAATGGATCACCATTCACTGCAGGCAAGTGCTGAGAGGAAACTAGCCTTCACAGTATAGACTTTAGAGTTTTCAAAATTAATTCTGTGGTATTAGTTAAACAGAAATTCATCCATTTTCACAGAAGCTTTACTCATAATAGCTAAAAGGTGGAATCAACCTAAGTGTCCATTGATGGATGAATGGATAAACAAAGTGTGGTATATCCACACAATGGACTATTATTCAGCCTTAAAAAGGAAGCAAATTTAACACAGGCTACAAGACAGATGAACCTGGAAGACATATGTTAAATGAAATAACCCAGTCACATAAGGACAAATGCTGTATAATTCCACTTACATGTGGTATCTAAACTAGTCAAACTCATAGATATAGAACATAGAATGGTGGCCTCCAGGGTCTGGGGAGAGGGGAAAATGGGGAGTTATTATTTAGTGGGTATAGAGTTTCAGTTTTTCAAAATGAAAAAGTTCTGACTAACAATGTGAATATATTTTACCCTAGTAAACTGTGCACTTAAAAATGATTAAGATGGTACTTTTTATGTTATGTGTACTTTACCACAATTAAAAATAAAAATAATAAAAGAAAAAGAAAAGAAACTCACTTGAAAAGTATACTACCAACTTAAGGCAATCATGTCATCCACGACAACCAATAAAACTTTCCCAAAGGCTACTGAGAGTTCATGATCCCTTTAAGCTCATCTTAGCTGTCTCCAGGGTCCAGGATTTTAAGAACACTAAAGTTATGTTGGTGGTATCATAATTTCTCTGAAATAAACATGAACACAAGACACCAACAACAGAATGTGCCCAACATGATTGAAAAGTGTCACATGAGGAGGGTGACAGAATCAAATATGAACAGTGGCAATAGCATAATTCAATATTTAGTTCAAATAGTGGAATATGTAGAATCAGGCAACAGTGATCATTGGAAATGACTCTCAAATATTCAGTTTTTCAGGTGGAAAATCAGAGGCCCATATGAGGAAGATTATAAAACCTTGAAAGGCTTAAAAATTACCTAAGTTAATACTATGCTCCTGCATTAAAAGATTTAATATTGTAGAGATGTCAGTTCTCCCCAGTTTATCTATGATCTTAACATAGTTAAAACCAAAATACCGAGGAGACCTTCAAGATGGCGGAGGAGTAAGACATGGAGATCAACTTCCTCCCCACAAATACATCAGAAACACATCTGCATGTGGAACAACCCCTACAGAACACCTACTGAACACTGGAAGAAGACCTCAGACTTCCCAAAGGCAAGAAACTCCCCACATAGCTGGCAGTGTGGCTGACAGGGTCTTGGTGCTCTGCCTGGGTGTCAGGCCTGTGCCTCTGATGTAGGAGAGCCAAGATCAGGACATTGGTCCCCAGAGAACTCCCAGCTGCATGTAGTATCGAATGTCGAAAGTTTTCCCAGAGATCTCCATCTCAATGCTATGACCCAGATCCACCCAATGACCAGCAAGCTACAATGCTGGACACCCTATGCCAAACAACGGGCAAGACAGGAACACAACCCCACCCACTGGCAGAGACACTGCTTAAAATCATAATAAGGTCACAGACACCCCAAAACACACCACCAGATGCGGTCCTGCCCACCAGAAAGACAAGAGCCAGCCTCATCCACAAGAACACAGGTACTAGTCCCCTCCACTAGGAAGCTTACACAACCCACTGAACCAACCTCACCCACTGGGGGCAGACACCAAAAACAACAGGAACTACGAACCTGCAGCCTGTGAAAAGGAGACCCCAAACACAGTAAGTTAAGAAGAATGAGAAGACAGAGAAACACACAGCAGATGAAGGAGCAAGGTAAAAACCCACCAGACCAAACAAATGAAGAGCAAATAGGCGATCTACCTGAAAAAGAATTCAGAGTAATGATAGTAAAGATGATCCAAAATCTTGGAAAAAGAATGGAGAAAATTCAAGAAACATTTAACAAGGAACTAGAAGAACTAAGAGCAAACAAACAATGATGAACAACACAATTAATGAATTTAAAAATTCTCTAGAAGGAATCAATAATAGAATAACTGAGGCAGAAGAATGCAAAAGTGACCTGGAAGATAAAATAGTGGAAATAACTACTGCAGAGCAGAATAATGAAAAAAGAATGAAAAGAATTGAGCACAGTCTTAGAGATCTCTGCACCAACATTTGAATTACAGGGGTCCCAGAAGAAGAGAAAAAGAAAGGGACTGAGAAAATATTTGAAGAGATTATGGTTGAAAACTTCCCTAATATGAGAAACGAAATAGTTAATCAAGTCCAGGAAGTGCAGAGAGTCCCATACAGCATTAATCCAAGGAGAAACACAACAAGACACATATTAATCAAACTATCAAAAATTAAATACAAAGAAAAAATATTAAAAGTGGCAAGGGAAAAACAACAAATAACATACAAGGGAATGCCCATAAGGATAACAGCTGATCTTTCAGCAGAAACTCTGCAAGCCAGAAGGGAGTGGTAGGACATATTTAAAGTGATGAAAGGGAAAAATCTACAACCAAGATTACTCTAACCAGCAAGGATCTCATTCAGATTCGATGGAGAAATTAAAACCATTGCAGACAAGCAAAAGCTAAGAGAATTCAGCACCAACAAACTGGCTTTACAACAAATGTTAAAGGAACTTTTCTACATAGGAAACACAGGGAGAAGGAAAAGACCTACAATAACAAACCCAAAACAATTAAGAAAATGGTAATAGGAACATACATATCGATAACTACCTAAAATGTAAATAGATTAAATTCTCCCACCAAAAGACATAGACTGGCTGAATGGATACAAAAACAAGACCTGTATATATATTGTCTACAAGAGACCCATTTCAGACCTAGGCACACATACAGACTGAAAGTGAGGGGATGGAAAAAGTTATTCCATGCAAATGGAAATCAAAAGAAAGTTGGAGTAGAAATTCTCACATCAGACAAAACAGAGTTTAAAATAAAGACTATTACAACAGACAAAGAAGGACACTACATAATGATCAAGGGATCAATCCAAGAAGAAGATATAACAATTGTAAATATTTATGCACCCAACATAGGAGCACCTCATATAAGGCAAATGCAAACAGCCATAAAAGGGGAAATCAACGGTAACACAGTCATAGTAGGGGACTTTAACACCCCACTTTCACCAATGGACAGATCATCCAAAATGAAAATAAATAAGGAAACACAAGCTTTAAATGATACATTAAACAAATTGGACTTAATTGATATTTATAGGACATTCCATCCAAAAACAACAGAATACATGTTCTTCTCAATTGTCCATGGAACATTCTCCAGGATAAATCATATCTTGGGTCACAAATCAAGCGTTGGTAAATTTAAGAAAATTGAAATTTTATCAAGTAACTTTTCTGACCACAATGCTATGAGACTAGATATCAATTACAGGAAAAAATCTATAAAAAATACAAACATGGAGGCTAAGCAATACACTACATAATAACCAAGAGATCACTGAGGTAATCAAAGAAGAAATCAAAAAATACCTAGAAACAAATGACAATGAAAACACAATGACCCAAAACCTATGGGATGCAGCAAAAGCAGTTCTAAGAGGGAAGTTTATAGCAATACAATCCTACCTCAAGAAACAAGAAACATCTCAAATAAACAACCTAACCTTACACCTAATGCAATTAGAGAAAGAAGAACAAAAAAACCCCAAAGTTAGCAGAAAGAAAGAAATCATAAAGATCAGGCAATAAATAATTGAAAAAGGAAACAATAGAAAAGATCAATAAAACTAAAAGCTGGTTCTTTGAGATGATAAACAAAATTGATAAACCATTAGCCAGACTCATCTAGAAAAAAAGGGAGAAGACTCAAACCAACAGAATTAGAAATGAAAAAGGAGAAATAACAACTGACACTTCAGAAATACAAAGGATCATGAGAGTTTACTACAAGCAACTCTATGCCAATAAAATGGACAACCTGGAAGAAACTGACACATTCTTAGAAAAGCACTACCTTCTGA
The DNA here is from genome assembly GCF_025265405.1 of Mesoplodon densirostris. Taxonomy (NCBI): domain Eukaryota; kingdom Metazoa; phylum Chordata; class Mammalia; order Artiodactyla; family Ziphiidae; genus Mesoplodon; species Mesoplodon densirostris. The sequence continues at coordinate 126,674,022 of NC_082662.1, read as the reverse complement.
CACTGAAGCAGGAAGAAATAGAAAATATAAACAGACAAATCACAAGCACTGAGACTGAGACTGTGATTAATAATCTTCCAACAAACAATAGCCCAGGACCAGACGGCTTCACAGATGATTCCTATCAAACATTTAGAGAAGAGCTAACACCTATCTTTCTCAAACTCTTCCAAAATATAGCAGAGGGAGAAACACTCCCAAACTCATTCTATGAGGGCACCATCACCCTGATGCCAAAAACAGACAAAGATGTCACAAACAAAACTACAGGCCAATATCACTGATGAACATAGATGCAAAAATCCTCAACAAAATACTAGCAAACAGAATCCAACAGCACTTTAAAAGGATCATACACCATGATCAAGTGGGGTTTATCCTAGGAATACAAGGATGCTTCAATATACACAAATCAATCAATGTGATACACCATATTAACAAATTGAAGGAGAAAAACCATATGATCATCTCAATAGATGCAGAAAAAGCTTTCAACAAAATTCAACACCCATTTATGATAAAAACCCTGCAGAAAGTAGGCATAGAGGGAACTTACCTCAACATAATAAAGGCCATATATGACAAACCCACAGCCAACATCATTCTCAATGGTGAGAAACTGAAACCATTTCCACTAAGATCAGGAACAAGACAAGGTTGCCCGCTCTCACCACTAGTATTCAATATAGTTTTGGAAGTTTTAGCCACAGCAGTCAGAGAAGAAAAAGAAATAAAAGGAATCCAAATCAGAAAAGAAGAAGTAAAGCTGTCACTGTTTGCAGATGACATGATACTATACATAGAGAATCCTAAAGATGCTACCAGAAAACTACTAGAGCTAATAAATGAATTTAGTAAAGTAGCAAGATACAAAATTAATGCACAGAAATCTCTTTCATTCCTATACACTAATGATGAAAAATCCAAAAGAGATATTAAGGAAACACTCCCCTTTACCATTGCAACAAAAACAATTAAATACCTAGGAAGACACCTACCTAAGTAGACAAAAGACATGTATGCAGAAACCTATAAGACACTGATGAAAGAAATTAAATATGATACAAACAGATGGAGAGACATACCATGTTCTTTGATTGGAAGAATCAACATTGTGAAAATGACTATACCACCCAAAGCAATCCACAGATTCAATGCAGTCCCTATCAGGCTACCAATTGTCTTTTTCACAGAACTAGAACAAAAAATTTCACAATTTGTATGGAAACACAAAAGACCCCAAATAGTCAAAGCAATCTTGAGAAAGAAAAATGGAGCTGGAGGAATCAGGCTCCCTGACTTCAGACTATACTACAAAACTACAGTAAACAAGACAGTATGGTACTGGCACAAAAACAGAAATATAGCTCAATGGAACAGGATAGAAAGCCCAAAGATAAACCCATGCACATATGGTCACCTTATTTTTGATAAAGGAGGTAAGAATATACAATGGAGAAAAGACAGCCTCTTCAATAAGTGGTGCTGGGAAAACTGGACAGTTACATGTAAAAGAATGAAGTTAGAGCACTCCCTAACACCATACACAAAAATAAACTCAAAATGGGTTAAAGACCTAAATGTAAGGCCAGACACTATAAAAACTCTTAGATGAACACATAGGCAAAACAGTCTATGACATAAATCACAGCAAGATCATTTTTGACCCACCTCCTAGAGAAATGGAAACAAAAACAAAAATAAACAAATGGGACCTAATAAAAGTTAAAAGCTTTTGCACAGCAAAGGAGACCATAAACAAGATGAAAAGACAACCCTCAGAATGGGAGAAAATATTTGCAAATGAAGCAACTGACAAAGGATTAATCTCCAAAGTGTACAAGCAGCTCATGCAGCTCAATATCAAAAAAACAAACAACCCAATCCAAAAATGGGCAGAAGACCTAAATAGACATTTCTACAAAGAAGATACACAGATTGCCAACTAACACATGAACAAATCCTTAACATCACTAATCATTAGAGAAATGCAAATCAAAATTACAATGAGGTATCACCTCACACCAGTCAGAATAGACATCATCAAAAAATCTACAAACAATAAGTGCTGGAGAGGGTGTGGAGAAAAGGGAACTGTCTTGCACTGTTGGTGGGAGTGTAAATTGATACAGCCACTATGGAGAACAGTATGGAGGTTCCTTAAAAACCTAAAAATAGAACTACCATATGACCCAGCAATCCCACTACTGAGCATATACCCTGAGAAAACCATAATTCAAAAAGAGTCATGTACCACAACGTTCATTACATTTACAGTAGCCAGGACATGGAAGCAACCTATGTGTCCATCGACAGATGAATGGATAAAGAAGATGTGGCACATGTATGCAATGGAATATTACTCAGCCATAAAAAAAGAAATTGATTTATTTGTTGTGACATGGATGGACCTAGAGACTGTCATACAGAGTGAAGTAAGTCAGAAAGAGAAAGACAAATGCTGTATGCTAACACATATATATGGAATCTAAAGGAAAAAAGTGGTTCTGAAGAACCTAGCAGCAGGACAGGAATAAAGATGCAGACGTAGAGAATGGCCTTGAGGACACGGTGAGGGGGAAGGGTAAGCTGGGACAAAGTGAGAGAGTGGCATGGACATATATACACTACCAAACAAAAAATAGATAGCTAGTGGGAAGCAGCCATAGATAGCCACTAGCTATCTATGTATCCTGCAACCCAACAACTGCATCTTTATAAATATACTCAAGAACACTCTTACATTTTTATACCAAAAGATACATACAAAAATGTTCCTAATAGCAAACCGTGTAAACAACCCAAGGCCCATTGTCAGGAGAATGAATAAATAACCTGTGCTTCAGTCCCACAGTGAAATAGTAGTCCACACCACCCTCATGCAACAATATTGTCCAGTTCTTTATTACTAACAAACCACCCCAAGACTTTACTGGCTTTAAAATGTAATGGCTTAAAACAGACACTTTATTATATTTCATGATTTTGTGGATCAAGAACTCAGGCAGAGCCCAGCTCCACGCGGTACTGAGGTCACTCATTCAGCTGGTGGATGGGCTGATCAGGAGTGTCCAAGGCAGTTCCATTCATATGTGTGACATGGTGGCAGTGGTGGCTGGAAGACTGGGTTCAGTTGGGAATGTCTACTAAAGAGCTTTCCTGTGGACTCTTCAGCACAGTGGTCTCAGAGTTATGAGATGTCTTGTATGGTGGCCCAGGGCTCCCAGAGTATTCAAAGAGACAGGAATTGAAAGTTGCCAGTTTCTTAAGACATGGACCCCAAAATTGACATGGCATCACTTTATTGGTCACAATAGGCACAGCACCTGCCCAAATTCAAGGGAAGGGGCCATAGACTTTTCTTCTCAATGGGGAAGGGTTAAAGAATTAGTGACCATCTTTTTATCTCCTGCAAATATAGATAAATCTTTTCACTCCAAGTTACATCAAGAAGGTTGCCTGTATTTGAAAGTGAAGTGATTTTAATACTAAAATGACATTCCTTGAGTGTTACTGACCTTTCTATGCTGATAAGACAGATGAGTGATTACAGGATCATTGATCAGTCACCAGTTTGTGGATGCCACAGACATAAATGACATGAAAGTAAGCTATTTGACCTTCTAAAGGTCAAGAAAACACCAAAGCCAGTTAGCAGATTTGGGCCAGAAACTGAAACCAAAGCCCAATTTGCATGCATATTTTGACCTAGAAATCCAACTTCTGGGAGTTTATTCCAACTATAGTGGACAAATGTTGGCTTTGCTTAGCATCCATCCTTGTGGGGACTTCCCTTGGGGAATTTTTCCTCCTCCTTTTCAACCAGGTGGTTCTGGTGAAGGCTGCCAATTATAGTGCCCACCCTGGATACAGCTGGTCCAAAGTGGGTGTCCACTCACACCCCAGGCCAGAGCACTCAGAGCCCTTTCTGAGAATTTCTACATACTGGGGTGGAGATCAAGTGTGTTCTTCCCTTTGGGGTTTATAGTTTAGGATCCCTTAAAGCTGGAGCTACCTCAGGGCACATCCCTGACTCATATAGGAAGATTATATAGACTCGGAGAAAAGGAGACCAAGCGCAGAGAAAAATGGAGAGGACAGAAAGAAGACTTCCTTTGAGCCCTTGGGACCAATCAGTCAACCCTGAGGCAGCTCTTCTGTCCATTTATGGAAGCAAATACATTCCATTTTTGCCTTAAGCTAGTTTGAGTTGGGCTTCTGTCACTTGCAACTGAGAGATTCTTATTCTTATAATACTAAGGAAATTATCAGAAATGTATACAAAGAATGTTCATATATTGGTATAATTGCAGAAAAAGAAAAGAGAAAAAGGAAAAGGAAAAAAACCTAAGTACCTGGTAAGGGAGACAGTTAAACAAATTATTGTTTATCCACTGATGAAATAGTATGTAATCTTTAAAAATTGTGGTTTTTAAAAATATTCAGTGACATGGAAATGCTTAATGTGAAGTGAAAAGCAAGATACGAAACTAAAACAATAAATACTTTATGATTCTAACTTGTATGGACACACACACACACAACCCTATCTATATGAAAGTGGAATATTTCTGGTGATTTTCATTTTATTCTTTAGAGTTTGGTGTCTTGTCATAATTTTTAAATGTTAGTATATATTATCTTTATAACAAAATTTAAAATAAACAAAAATTTTTTTCAAGGCAGCAATAAATGCTTGCAGTTCATTTTCACATTCACCAGTACATACATTGTTTGAACCCCAAAAGGAGTATGTGTGGCTTCACATAATCTTAGAAAACTCGGTAGAAACCGTGGCTACTTTAAGATCAGCGCGATCTCTCTAAGACATTACTGATTCAGTAACAGTCGTGTCAAGTGGGGAAGACAAAGCAAAACATTATACATTTACCCATGGTGTTTCAGCAGCAAGAAATGGGACCTGAGGAAGCAAGTCAGAAGCCAGGTCTTCTTTCTTGTGACTGGCCAGTTACAAAGTCAGATTCCTTCTGGAGGTAGCAACAGTCAGAGTCACTGAGGATATGTCAGCCTCAGAGACAAACTGTCCCCGACTCTCTCCTTCTTCCCAACTCAACCCACCCCTCCACTCTCCACTCAAAGGGACAAGACAAGATGGCTCTTCTTCAGAGGTCTCCTCTCACACAGCCTGTCCTGCCTGCTCTGGGGCTTCCTACATCCATCTCCCTTCCCCTAGGAAGGCCCCTTCTTTTTCCCTCCCACTCGATCCCACTCCCTCAGGAGCTTTCCCTACATCCTGCCCACATAGCTCCCTCCCTCCCGTGACAACTTCTGATAGCCTTTGCGGGACTCGGTGATGTCCCCATCCCATCCCCCTTCAAGGGCGACTCATTGTCCCAGCTGCCCTAGGCTGTGGGACTCTGCCACAGGGAGCCCCTTAGTCCAAGGTGAAAACCCTGCAAAGGGGAGGGGTGCTGTCCCCACGGGGATGGACGCTAGACAGTCAAAACTGTCCACTGCAGTTAGAATAGACTCCTGAAGTGGGATCTCTAGGTCAAAAGCTACATGCAAGTGGGCTTTGGTTTCAGTATCTAGCCCCAAACTGCTAATTGACTTTGGTTTAGTCTTGACCTTTGGAAGGTCAAATAGCCTACTTCCATGCCATTTACATTCGAGGCATCCAGAAACTGTGACTAATCAGTGGTCCTGTGATCACTCATCTGTTTCACCAGCATAATGTCAGTAATAATCAAGGCATGCCGTTTTGATTTAGTATTAACATTTCCATGTGCATTTTCAAATATTCTCCCATCTTCTGATGTAGCCCATATCCACTGCCGATACCTGCAGGAGTATAAAGGTCTAGCAAGCTTGGCTCAATCCAAGACATCTCCAAAGGGCCTTTCAAGTTCCAGAACTCTCATGAGGGGAGCCGAGGCTGTCCCTGGGCCTAGACCCCAGCTTGACTTCTCCCTCTGCCCAGTCCAGCTCTGACCCCTCCCTTCCATCCACGCTGATCCCCAGGGCACTCCTAAGTAAACATTCTGCTCCCCACAGAAGCCTGCCTGCGACACAGCCCTTAGCATCGGAAAGGCCGTTTTGGTCCTGGATCCTAAGTTGCCTTGTGTACTTTGTTTTCACAAGGGCGTTTTTGTCTCTACAGGTAGACTGTGAGTTCTTGAAAGTGGAAACTGCCTTACATTCCTTTAGCATCCATAGCACACTTCCCTCACCTTCCATCTCAGCAATCTTTGTCCTGAATTAAACTCAAATATTTGGTAAAGGGGCTTTTGAGAAAAGAAAAACAATGTACCCACATTATTTGAAAATCACAATGGGAAGAATAGTCTGCTCGGGCTGATATAACAAAATACCATAGACTGGGTGGCTTAAACAATAGAAATTTATTTCTCACAGGCTGGTAACTTCAAGATCAAGGTGTCAGCCAATTAGATTCATTGCCAGGGCTCTCTTACAGATGGCTGCCTTCTTGTTGTATCCGCACATGGCAGAGAGACAGAGAATGAATCTCAAGTCTCTTCCTCTTTTTATAAGGACATTAACGCCATCCGGAGGGCTCCACTCTCATGACTTCATCGAATCCTAATCACCTGCTAAAGGCCCCACCTCCAAATACCATCACTGGGGATTAGGGCTTCAACAAATGAACTTGGGAGAGACACAAACGTTCAGTCCATAGCAACTTTTTTCTAAAAAGAATTATAGCAATGAAGGTCAAGCATCTACCTTCCTTTACATGTAAAGTAAAGGAAGTGCAACGGCAAAGTAGAAGAAAAATCCCCTCTTAACCGTAGTTCCTCTTTCACTGGTCTTCTCATAAAACGTCACCTTCTTCGTCGTTTTAATCCTCATTATACTCTCTGGGCTGTTTCGAGTTGCATAATACACTTATAAAATTAGCTGAAATATCAACCCTTGGTGAATGTAGTAAATTGGGAATTCACCAATGGAAGAAACACGTGTAAATGTACTATGGTGACACCTGGTGGTAAGATATGCAATAACACCTTGAGCCTTCTGTAATGGAGGATTCCTGGTTTATTCCTGAAGAAAATTATATTAAGTGGAAATTTTAAGAAACATTCCACAGAGTTAGCAACAAAAAGAAGAAGTGTATTTGTGAACATGCTTGCTGGTGTGTGTACTTCCCCTTGTGCAGCAAAAATAGAAAGGATCTATCTTTCTACAAAGATGAGAGCTTGATCAAGAATGTGTCATTTATTCTGCTGCTTCTGTTCTGACCTCATACAAGATACTGAGCCATTTTGGGGCTCGCCTTCTCATCTACAACATAGGAAATTTTAATAATCCCTACGGAGTTCACTAAACAGTATTAAATGAAAAGTGTTTTGTGAATTGTATGAATGTTACGTTATGCTAGGCAAATGTTAGCTCTCAGCCACAAATTTTCCCTTCAAGGAATTTTAATATTGCTTAAAGACCAGACAACATTAGTCAGGACTTGTACCTTACAACAAGTCCCTTTCACTCAGGGGTTAACTGCTTAAAATTACAATGTGCCAAATCACGAGGGTGGAACAGCAATTTCAAGGGCAGTGGTTCTCAGTCAGGGGTAATTATCCTCCAGGGGACAGTTGGCAATGTCTAGAAACATTTTGGGTTGTCACAATTGGTGGGGAAGGGGGCAGGGAAAGTCTTACTGGCATCTAGTGGGTAGAGGCCAGGGATGCTGCTAAACATCTTACAAGGCACAGGACAGCCCTCACAACAAAGAATTATCTGGCCCCAAATGTCAACAGTGCCAAGGTTGAGAAACCCTGGTTTAGGAAACAGGAGAGAGAAAGTCCAGCCTTCTCTTTCCCTCCTATTGTCTTCATCACCACCACCACCAACTACAAAGATCGGATGGTAGATCATAAATGAGAAATTCTCCAACACACATGTGCAAGAGAGTTCACAGAGTTTGCAGGCTGAATTTTATTACGTAGACATTATGAAATGTTATCTACTATTTGTAATCCATCTCAACATGGACACAGTTGGTCACATTATTTCCTCTTCTTTTTACAGGAAAGTGAACCTGAGCTTTTGCTGGAGAGACATTGACATAGACTAGTGGTAACCACTAAATGCATAGTTACTTGTAGAATTAAGTCCAAATGAGAGTTAAAAGAGAGTGAGTATAATTTGTAGCGGTCATACGCTCTGACAATGTAGATATAGTAAAGCTTGTTTTTTTTTTCAGTGGTGCAAGAACAGGGTAAGGGAGCATACCAAAAAAAGGTTTTTTGTAACTTTTTAATTTATATTGGAGTATAGTTGATTAACAATGTTGTGTTAGTTTCAGGTGTACAGCAAAGTGATTCAGTTATACATATACCTATATCTATTCAAAAAGGTTTTTATTTTAAAAACTCTTTAGTAATCATATTGACCATAGTAGTATTAATTTTGTTGCTCTGAGATTGTTGTATGAATAATAAAGGATAAAGCAAATAAGTGAATGGCTGATTCCTGGTTTAGAGCAGGAAATATACACATTGACCCTTGAAGTATCATCTTGTCAGATCAGATCACAATGAAGCTATGGAAGACACCTAGGTCTTATAAAAAGGATGCAGGAGCCAATTGGAAGAGGCATTCACTCATCAAAGATGGAGCAATTTATGCTTCAGTGTACCAACGGATTGAAATTGTTTAAATCCCTTTTTAAAATTATATATTATATATATACTTTTTAAATGTACTCATCATATTTGGAGAATATTAGAGAACCAATCTTTTATCTTGAAAAGCTATACCTAATGGAAAAGAATCAAGCATTTTTCCTGCCTTTCCTACATGAATTGTACCACTGGGTAATGAAATGATAAATGAAGGGAGACAACTCTTTATGAAAGTATTACAACTAATAAATGAAAAAGAGGTGATAGAATATTACAATTTTTGCAACTCCCAACGAATTAATGGATTTAGGCATTAAGCATCAGTGCTTAACTTATCATAACAAAAGGGAGTCAACCAGACATTTGTGCCTCCTGATTTTCAAGATCACATCACCACCTATGGTCTTGCCAAAGAGATTGAACCCAAGTCTCAACAACACTCACTTTGGGGCTTTCCTGGTGGCACAGTGGATAAGAATCTGCCTGCCAGTGCAGGGGACACAGGTTCAATCCCTGGTCCAGGAAGATCCCACATGCCATGGAGCAACTAAGCCCGTGCGCCACAACTACTGAGCCTGCACTCTAGAGCCCACAAGCCACAACTACTGAAGCCTGCACACCTAAAGCCCGCACTCCACAACAAGAGAAGCCACCGCAGTGAGAAGCCCGTGCACCGCAACAAAGAGTAGCCCCTGCTTGCCGCAACTAGAGAAAGTCTGCGCACAACAATGAAGACCCAACGCAGCAAAAAATAAAAATAAATTAATTAATTAAAAATTAAAATAAAACAACACTCAGTTTGATCCAGCTGAGAAAAGGTAGGAAATCCAGAACATATTGAACTGTACTAAGAGTATGTTGTCAGCAACATCCAGACTGTAGGAAATTTTACAAGTCAAGGGACTCAAGTTTTTCAACAGATAAATTGTAAGGCTGAGAAAGGGATCAAGGGGAAACTTAAGATTTACAGACTTAGAATCATATCAAAAATTTTAAGAGGACAGGTATAGAGTCCCAGGGTATTTACTTGGGTGAAAGAACTACACTTGAGTTTGGATTCCTTTTTCTTTTCTTTTGTGTGTATCTATTGTAGATTTTCAGTTTGCAGTTACCATGAAGTTTTGATATAGCAGTTTATATATACACAAGATTGTTTTAAGTTGCTGGTCTTTTAATTTCAAAAGCATTTCCAATATCCTGCATTTGTGGTCTCCTCTTCTCATGATTGTTGGTTTTGATATCATATTTTTGTGTTGATGATTTCCTACATTTACTTTATGTTTGCCTTTACTGGTGAACTTTTCCATTCGTAATTTTCTTGTTTCTAGTAGTGGCCTTTTCTTTTCTGCTTAGAGAAGTTCCTTTTGCATTTGTTGCAAAGCTGGTTTGGTGGTGTTGAATTCTCTTAGCTTTTGCTTGTCTTTAAAGTTTTTTCATTTTTGTTTTTTATACAGCAGGTTCTTATTAGTTATAAATTTATACATATTAATGTATATATGTCAATCCCAATCTCCCAATTCATCCCACCACAACCACCCCCCACTTTGCCCCTTGGTGTCCATACAGTTGTTCTCTACATCTGTGTCTCTATTTCTGTCTTGCAACTGCCTACAGACTGTCATACAGAGTGAAGTAAGTCAGAAAGAGAAAAACAAATATTGTATATTAACACATATATATGGAATCTAGGAAAATGGTACAGATGAAGCAGTTTGCAAGTCTTTAAAGTTTTTGATTTCTCCTTTAAATCAGAATGAGAGCCTTGCTGGGTAGAGCATTCTTGGCTGTAGTTTCTTCCCTTTCATCACTTTAAATATATCATGCCACTCCCTTCTGGCCTGCAGAGTTTCTGCTGAGAAGTCAGCTGATAACTTTAAGGGAGTTCCTTTGTATGTTATTTGTAGTTTTTCCCTTGTTGCTTTTAATATATTTTCTTTGAGACACAAAAGACCCAAATAACCAAAACAATCTTGAGAAAGAAAAATGGAGCTGGAGGAATCAGGTTCCCTGACTTCAGACTATACTACAAAGCTACAGTCACCAAAACAGTATGGTACTGGCACAAAAACAGAAATATAGATCAATGGAACAGGATAAAAAGCCCAGAAATAAACCCATGCACTTAGGGTCAATTACTCTATGACAAAGGAGGCAAGACTATACAATGGAGGAAAGACAGTCTCTTCAATAAATGGTGCTGGGAAAACTGGATGGCTAAATGTAAAAAAAAATGAAATTAGAACATTCTTCAACACCATACACAAAAACAAACTCAAAATATATTAAAGATCTAAATGTAAGACCCAATACTATAAAACTCTTAGAGGAAAACATAGGCAGAACACTCTTTGACATAAATCACAGCAAGATCTTTTTTGACCCACCTCCTAGAGTAATGAAAATAAAAACAAAAATAAACAAATGTGACCTAATTAAACTCAAAAGCTTTTGCACAGCAAAAGAAACCATAAGCAAAACGAAAAGACAACCCACAGAATGGGAGAAAACCTTTGCAAATTATGCAACCAACCAGGGATTAGTCTCCAAAATTTACACACAGCTCTTGCAGCTCAATATCAAAAAAAAAACAAACAAGGGCTTCCCTGGTGGCGCAGTGGTTAAGAATCCGCCTGCCAATGCAGGGGACACGGGTTCAAACCCTGGTCTGGGAAGATCCCACATGCTGAGGAGCAACTAAGCCTGTGTGCCACAACTACTGAACCTGTGCTCTAGAGCCTGTGAGCCACAACTACTGCAGCCCGTGCACCTAGAGCCCATGCTCCACAACAAGAGAAGCCACTGCAATGAGAAGCCGGTGTACCACAACACCCGTGCACCACAACACCCGTGCACCGCAACAGAGTAGTGCCTGCTGCTGTAACTAGAGAGAGCCTGCGCAGAGCAACGAAGACCCAACACAGTCAAATATAATAAATAAATAAATAAACAAAACCCAATCAAAAAATGGGTAGAAGATCTAAATAGACATTTCTCCAAAGAAGACATACAGATGGCCAAGAGGCACATGAAAAGATGGTCAACATCACTAATTATTAGAGAAATGCAAATCAAAACTACAATGAGATATCACTTCACACCAGTCAGAATGTCCATCATCAAAAAATCTACAAACAATAAATGCTGGAAAGGGTGTGGCAGAAAAGGGAACTCTCCTACATTGCTAGTGGAAATGGAAATTGGTACAGCCACTATGAAGAACAGTATGGAGGTTCCTTAAAAAACTAAAAGTAGAGCTATCATACGATCCATCAATCCCACTCCTGAGCATATCAGGAAAAAAACATGATATGAAAGGATACATGCACCCCAGTGTTCATGACAGTGCTATTTACAATAGCCAAGACATAGAGGTAACCTAAATATCCATCAACAGATGAATGGATAAAGAAGATGCAGTACATATACACAATGGAATATTACTCAGCCATTAAAAAGAATGAAATAATGCCACTTGCAGCAACATGGATGGACCTGGAGATTATCATACTAAGTGAAGTAAGTCAGACAGAGAAAGACAAGTATCATATGATATTGCTTATATGAGGAATCTAAAATAAAAATGAAACAAATGAACTTATTTACAAAACAGAAACAGACTCACAGACTTAGTGAACAAACTTATGGTTACAAGGGGAAGGGTAGGTGGAGAGATAGATTGGGAGTTTGGGGTTGACATACACACACTACTATAAATAACCAAGAGATCACTGAAGAAATCAAAGAGGAAATAAAAAATACATAGAAACAAATGACAACAAAAACACGATGACCCAAAACCTATGGGATGCAGCAAAAGCAGTCCTAAGAGGGAGGTTTATAGCAATTCAATCTCACCTCAAGAAATAAGAAAAATCTCAAATAAACAATCTAACCTTACACTTAAAGCAACTAGAGAAAGAAGAACAAAGAAAACCCAAACTCAGTAGAAGGAAAGAAATCATAAAGATCAGATCAGAAATAAATGAAAAAGAAACGAAGGAAACGACAGCAAAGATCAATAACACTAAAAGCTGGTTCTTTGAGAAGATATACAAAATTGATAAGCCACTAGCCATACTCATCAAGAAAAATAGGGAGAAGACTCAAATCAATAGAATTAGAAATATAAAAGCAGAAGTAACAACTGACACTGCAGAAGTACAAAGGATTATGAAAGATTACTACAACCAACTATATGCCAATAAAATGGAAAACCTCAAAGAAATGGACAAATTCTTGGAAAGGTACAATTTTCCAAGACTGAACCAGAAAGAGTTAGAAAATATAAACAGATTATTACAAGTAATGAAATTGAAACTGTAATTTAAAATCTTCCAACATGGGTCTTCCCTGGTAGCGCAGCGGTTAAGAATCTGCCTGCCAATGCAGGAGACACAGGTTCGAGCCCTGGTCCAGAAAGATCCCACATGCCACCGAGCAGCTAAGCCCATGAGCCACAACTACAGAGCCTGCATGCCACAACTACTGAAGGCCACACACACAGAGCCTGTGCTCCGCAACAAGAGAAGCCACTGCAATGAGAAGTCTGTGCACTGCAATGAAGAGTAGCCCCCGCTCACCGCAACTAGAGAAAACCCGCACACAGCAACGAAGACCCAACGCAGCCAAACATAAATAAATTTATTTTTTTTAAAAATCTTCCAACAAACAAAAGTCCAGGACCAGATGGCTTCACAGGCAAATTCTATCAAACATTTAGAGAAGAGCTAACACCTATCCTTCTCAAACTCTTCCAAAAAATTGCAGTGGGAAGAACACTCCCAAACTCATTCTATGAGGCTAGCATCACCCTGATACCAAAACCAAAGATATCACAAAAAAAGGAAATTACAGACCAATATCACTGATGAACATAGATGCAAAAGTCCTCAACAAAATACTAGCAAACAGAATCCAAAAACACATTGAAAGAATCATACACCATGATCAATGGGATTCATCCCAGGAATGCAAGGATTCCTCAATATACACAAATCAGTGTGATACACCATATTAACGAACTGAAGAATAAAAACTGGGGCTTCCCTGGTGGCTCAGTGCTTCAGAGTACGCCTGCCGATGCAGGGGACACGGGTTCATGCCCTGGTCTGGGAGGATCCCACACCGCGGAGCAGCTGGGCCCGTGAGCCATGGCCACTGGGCCTGAGCGTCTGGAGCCTGTGCTCCACAACGGGAGAGGCCACAAGAGTGAGAGGCCCGCAAACAAAAAAAAAAAAAAAAAAAAAAAAAAAAGAATAAAAACCATATGATCATCTCAATAGATGAAGAAAAAGCTTTTGACAAAATTCAACACCCATTTATGATAAAAACTCTCCAGAAAATGGACATAGAGGGAACCTACCTCAACATAATAAAGGCTATATACGACAAACCCACAGCAAACATCATTCTCAATGGTGAAAAACTGAAAGCATTTCCTCTAAGATCAGGAACAAGACAAGGATGTCCACTCTCGCCACTATTATTCAACATAGTTTTGGAAGTCCTAGCAACGGCAATCAGAGAAGAAAAAGAAATAAAAGGAATCCAAATAAGAAAAGAAGTAAAACTGTCACTGTTTGCAGATGACATGATATTATACATAGATAATTCTAAAAATGCCACCAGAAAACTTGTAGAGCTGATCAATGCATTTGGTAAAGTAGCAGGATAAAATATTAATGCACAGAAATCTTTTGCATTCCTATACATTAACAACAAAAGATCAGAAAGAAATTAAGGAAACAATCCCATTTACCACTGCAACAAAAAGAATAAAATACCTGGGAATAAACCTACCTAAGTAGACAAAAGACCTGTATGCAGAAAACTATAAGACACTGATGAAAGAAATCAAAGGTGACACAAATAGTTGGAGAGATATACCATGTTCTTGGATTGGAAGAATCAATACTGTGAAAATGACTATACTACCCAAAGCAATCTAGAGATTCAATGCAATTCAAATTACCAATGGCATTTTTTACAGAACTAGTACAAAAAATCTTAAAATTTGTATGGAGGCACAAAAGACCCCAAATAGCCAAAGCAGTCTTGAGGGAAATGAACAGAGCTGGAGGAATCAGAATCCCTGACTTCAGATTATATTATAAAGCTACAGTAATCAAGACAATATGGTACTGGCACCAAAACAGAAATATAGATCAATGCAACAGGATAGAAAGCCCAGAGATAAACCTACACACCTATGGTCAACTAATCTATGACAAAGGAGGCAAGGATATACAATGGAGAAAAGATAGTCTCTTCAATAAGTGGTGCTGGGGAAACTGGGCAGCTACATGTAAAAGAATGAAATTAGAACACTCCCTAACACCATACACTAAAATAAACTCAAAATGGATTAAAGACCTAAATGTAAGACCAGACACTATAAAACTCTTAGAGAAAAACATAGGAAGAACACTCTTTGACATAAATCACAGCAAGATCTTTTTTGACCCTCCTCCTAGAGTAATGGAAATAAAAACAATAGTAAACAAATGGGACCTAATGAAACTTAAAAGCTTTTGCACAGCAAAGGAAACCATAGACAAGACGAAAAGACCACCTGCTGACTGGGAGAAAATATTTGCCAATGAAGCAACTGACAAGGGATTAATCTCCAAAATATACAAACAGCTCAATATCAAAAATAAACCAAACAATCCAATCAAAAAATGGGCAGAAGACCTAAATAGACATTTCTCCAAAGAAGACATACAGATGGCCAAGAGGCACATGAAAAGCTGCTCAACATCATTAATTATTATAGAAATGCAAATCAAAACTACAATGACTTATCACCTCACACTGGTTAGAATGAGCATCATCAGAAAATCCACAAACAACAAATGCTGGAGAGGGTGTGGAGAAAAGGGAACCCTCTTGCCCTGTTAGTGGGAATGTAAATTGATACAGCCACTATGGAGAACAGTATGGAGGTTCCTTAAAAAACTAAAAATAGAATTAGCATACGACCCAGAAATCCCACTACTGGGCATATACCCAGAGAAAACCATAATTCAAAAAGACATATGCACCCCAATGCTCATTGCAGCACTATTTACAATAACCAGGACATGGAAGCAACCTAAATGTCCAATGACAGATGAGTGGATAAAGAAGATGTGGTACAGGGCTTCCCTGGTGGTGCAGGGGTTGAGACTCCGCCTGCTGATGCAGGGGACGCGGGTTTGTGCCCTGGTCTGGGAGGATCCCACATGCCACAGAGCGGCTAGGCCCGTGAGCCATGGCCACTGAGCCTGTGCGTCCGAAGCCTGTGCTCCACAACAGGAGAGGCCACAACAGTGAGAGGCCCACCTACTAAAAAAAAGAAAAAAAAAAAGATGTGGTACATATATACAATGGAATATTACTCAGCCATAAAAAGGAACAAAACTGGGTCATTTGTAGAGATGTGGATGGACCTAGAGTCTGACATACAGGGTGAAGTAAGAAAGAGAAAAACAAATATTGTATAGCAATGCATATATGTGGAATCTAGAAAAATGGTACAGATTAACCTATTTGCAGGGCAGGAATAGAGATGCAGATGTAGAGAACAGACCTGTAGACACAGTGGGGGAAGGGGAGGATGGGACGAATTGGGAGATTAGGACTGACATATATACACTACCATGCTTAAAATAGATAGCAGGTGGGAACATGCCATAAAGCACAAGAAGCTTAGCTCAGTGTTCTGCAAATACCTAGATGGGTGAGATGGTAGGGGGAGGGATGTCCAAGAGGGAGGGGATATATATATATACATATACACATAGAGCTGATTCACTTCATTGTACAGCAGAAATTAACACAATATTGTAAAGCAATTATACTCCAATTTAAAACATTTTTTTAATAAATAAAGTAGATAACCAACAAGAACCTACTGTATAGCACAGGGTACTCTGCTCAATATTCTGTAATAACCTAAATGGGAAAAGAATTTGAAAAAGGGTAAATGTATATGTATAACTGAATCACTTTGCTGTACACCTGAAACTAATACAACATTGTTAAACAACTATGCTCCAATATAAAACAAAAGTTAAAAAAAAAAAAAAGAACTACAGTTGACCCTCGAACAACACAGGTTTGAACTGCACAGGTCCACTTACATGCAGATTTTTTTTCAATAAATACATATATGTACTGTAAATGTATTTTCTCTTCCTTATGATTTTCTTAATAACATTTTCTTTCCTCTAGCTTACTTTATGTAAGAATATAGTATATAATACATATACCATACAAAATATGTGTTAATAGACTGTTATGTTACCAGTAGGGCTTCCAGTAAACAGTAGGCTATTAGTAGTTAGGTTTGGGGGGAGTCCAAAGCTATATGTGGATTTTTGACCCCCCAGTGGCACCACTAACCCCAGTGTTGTTCCAGGGCGCTCCATAAAGAAACACAAGTAAGGGATTATTTTACTGGTTACTTGAGGGAGAAGGATATGATTGGGATGGGGCACATGGAGGGTCTTCTCGGTGGCTGGCAAAGTTTTATATCTTGACCTGAGTGGTAGTTATAAGGTTGTTATAATGATTCATTAATATATGTCTTATAATTAAATATTAATACATTAACTGTTGATATAATATTGTATCAATATTAAATGTTAATAACATGTTAATTTAATGTAAATATTAAATTAAATATTAATATATGCCTTACAGTGATTCATTACATTATACATTCATTTTTCTGTGATTTTCTGTATCTGTGCTTTGTTTTCCAACAGAAAGTTTTAAAATAATATAAAGAAATTGCAAGGCAGAAATTTGTGGAATCTTCTCACATCAACACAAATACACAGTGGGTTTTTGTAACTTTGTTTTTACCCCTAACTTTAGAGCTATAATGTAGTGATAATTACTGGACTTAGCCATTAGGGTGTGTTCTTTGTTGCCCATAGCATCTGTGTTTGCACTGAGAAAAGGGTTTTTTTTAATGTTCATGTAATGCCATGTACGTATTAGGATAAAGCAAGCAATTATTCATTGTCCTTTGATTACAATCTACATAAGTGAGTGTCAGTGCTGGCAATTTTTATTTGGAAAGTTAGATTCAACATGTAAATAGAGTGTATGTACTGAAAATACTACAGCTTTCTCCTCCTTTAAAAAAAAGTCTTAATTTACTTAATAAGTTATAATAAAGCCTTATAAACCATCATAACAAAACATTAGGACCTAACATGTGGAGAATGAAAGGTGAGACGCTTTCAGTGTGGTCTTCTAAAAAGAGATGATAGCCCACTGGTAGAGGGAACAGAGACATTGAGGGCTATTCAGAAACTACTCTCAAATATGTTACCCAGCTCCAGACGGGCGGAGAATAACACAGTGCACCAGCCAGGTTTTGAGGGCCAAACAGGAATGAAGGATAGTCTTTGAAGCACCAAGGCTTAGAGTAAGGGTGAGTCCACTTGTGACTGCTAATCAAAAAAACATCTTTCTACCATTGTAAAGCAGTTATACTCCAATAAAGATGTTTAAAAAAAAACATCTTTCTTTATGTGCAATGAGGAAAGGGCTGCTTTCCATAGGATTTTATTGATATGAGCTCGGGCTAAGCTTGACAATCCTGTATCTTAGGTCAGAAAGAGTGACTCTCCTGTAATAGCAGGAGAACAGGTGATACAACCTCTTCTTGTTGATAAATCATGGGTCTCAGCTGCTTTGTATTGCTAAGGAAATATTAATAAAAAGCTTATGAATTGTTCATAGGTTGAAAAAAAAGATGCTTTGAATTTTAGAATTTTTCTACAAGGCTGCAATAGATAATAAAACAATAAATCTTAACCTTTAACTCTAATTGTTATTATGGCATTTGCCATACCTCTCTCCAGCCATCCTAAAGGTGTGATACAGTGTCCGTGGGTGTATATGTGTATGGTATATATTTGTTAGAATGGATTAGAATTATTCATGCTGGTTCCTTTTTGAGATTTCATGTATTAGTTCATTAGAAACACTTTGAGGTCACATATCCTTCCTACTGTGATGACAGGATCTTAGTGGTGAAGAGGTGGGATGCCAATCAATAGCAAAGAAAGGGAAGTGGAAAGGATGAATGGGCAGGATCACATTGGGAGGGTCACAGATTTTAAAATTTACACTTGGGTGGACACCTTGGCTTTTCCCAAACCCCTAGTGCTCTTTAGGGATCCCATGCCTCACCCCCAGAGCCAAAAGCCAGCCCCTCTCATGTTAGAACATCCCCAGGAGCCTCTGGAACACACTTTGTCCCAGGCTGGCCCCTGGTTTAAGTCCCCCCAGTGTTCCCAGCCTCTCAGCTTTCTCCCCACCCGACCCACCGCCAGTCTTACACCCCAGATGGCTGCCTCCTGCACACTCATCTTCTGCTGCATTATGCAGTGGTTAAGCTTAAGCAAATGGACTGTGGCCTCAGACAGAGCAGAGTTAGAATCCCAGTTCAGCCACTTTCATGTGACCTTGGGCAAATTAGTTAACCTCTCTAAGCCTCAGTTTCCTTTGCCATTAAATAAAGATGATAAGGATAATAATATTGAATTAATATTGATTTTTTTTTTCACAGCAAACACTCCCCTGTAACCACCTCCCAAATCAAGAAAGGGACGAGCTGGCACCCAGCACTTCCACCCCCTCCCATTCACTGACCCCTCCCCCCAACTTCTAGATGATAGATTTACCTTGGTTTTGAACTTCATATAAATGGTAACCTACAGCATACACGTTTTTACATCTGGCTTTTTCCACTCAACCTTCTATTTCTTGTCACATTAGCAGTAATTCTTTCGTTCTCATTCTACTGCTGATGAGTAATTGGATTGTTTCCAGTTTGGACTATTACCAAGAAAGCTGCTAGGAACAGGCTGGACGTAGCCTTAAGCAGTAGAAAAGAAACATGCTAAACCTTTACTGAAATGGGATGGAACAAAGTTCTCGACTTAAATTTATACATATTGAGTTATTACTGACAGGTAATGAAGCAAAATGGAAAAGAAGATAGGGTTTTAGACAAGGCACACTTGTGATAAATTCTGGACTTTGCACTTACTAATTGTGTGACTTAAGCAGTTGCTTGACCTCTCTGAGAATCAATTTATTCATCTGCAAAATAGTAATAAAAATATCTCCCTCATTTAGAGATAGAAATGGTCGTACAAGAAGGTGTCTGCAAAGGCCCTGGCAGGGTGCCTAGCATGCACAAAAGTGACTTTGCAGCATTTTAGGGGCAGGAGAGGAGCACAGGTGCAAAGGCAGGAGCTCCTTCTCTCCTGGATGCATCAACTCAAGGTATTTATTCAAACATATCTCCTAGAAATATTTCTATTATAAAATTAACAAAGGGCAGGGAAATTTTTAAAACTTCAAAATGTTTGACCAAGTGAAACAAATGAATGAATCTAACTGAATATCAAGTTGGTGGCATAGCCATACAAAGAAAGACTAAAACACAGTATTGATGGCACACCCCTGGCAGGGTATACTCCAAGGACGAAAAGGGGATAGGTAGGTAGGTAGGTAGATAGATAGATAGATAGGGAAAATCTTATACTATCTTAGGAACCAAGATTTTCAACATAAAAGAAAAGAGACAGGAATATAAAATCCAGAAAACATGAGTAAAAATCCTGTAACCCATTAATATGTACTATTATTTAGTATACAGTAGCTATCTACTAAAAAGTCCAAGAAACAATCACACCTAATGACAATGAGCATCCCTAGAGCCCAGATTGTAAATGTAAATTTACATTTACAAATGTAAATTTGAATATCAATATAAATTCATAATTTAACAAAATTTTTCTTTCCATCTCTGCCCACTGAAAGAGCCTAGATGCAATGGCGCCCCAGTAACAGAGAGGCGACATGGTTAGATACAGTAACCAATTCATGGCCAAAAATGGAACAATTTGAGTGTCAAAAGGCTAGTGGCTACAATGGATTGAAAAACAACTAAATTATAAAAATCCAAGTATTTATAATGACACTAATCATCCCCACACACACACCCCAAAAAATATTTCTTGTCTTTGGAGGTTGCTACGGTACCAACACATTTTTTCTGAAAATTGCTAAATGAAGGAAAAGAGTCAAGCATTTATTCTGCCTTCATATTCAGCCTGTTTTCAAGGTAACTAAACAGTTGATTAAGGAAAGTTCTTCTTTATAGAAGTCTGGTTAATAAATCTGGAGGAAATGGTAGGCACTACTTAAATGAGGTATTTGTGTCACAGTTATCAATAGCTACTAAAACCGTCATCTGGAAGGTTGATGAGGAGCTTTAAAGTGGCGGGATCAGGTTGACAGCACCACAATCTCACTTGGCCAGTCTTTGAAAGTGAGAAATGAAGTACATAGCACCACAATGAAGTATTCTTGCCAGCAAACCTGAATCTAATCAAGCCTCTGGTTCTACCTACCAGTTTACAGGAAATAGGAGGGTACAGGAACAAGCAAATGAACGAGCAACAATCAGTTAGCCAAATCCAACAGAGGGGAAATTCTATAGGCAAATAAACTGGTTTCTTCAAAAAATACATGTCTTGAAAAAAAAAAAGGCAATTATTAAAATAGATTAAAATAGACTCAAGGGCTTCCCTGGTGGCACAGTGGTTGAGAGTCTGCCTGCTGATGCAGGGGACATGGGTTCGTGCCCCGGTCCAGGAAGATCCCACATGCCGCAGAGCAGCTAGGCCCGTGAGCCATGGCTGCTGAGCCTGCACGTCCGGAGCCTGTGCTCCACAACGGGAGAGGCCACAACAGTGAGAGGCTCGCGTACCGCAAAAAAAAAAAAGAAAAAAAAAAAAAAAGATTCAAAAGAGATAGACACCAAAGGGAGTTTGAAGACCTTGTTTGGGTCCCAATTTGAAGACATCAACTGTAAAATGACATTTTTGAGACATTCAGGGAAATGTGAATATAAACTGGATTCTTATTCATATTACTGGTAGTAATTTTATTAAACGTAATAATACCAATGAGGTATTTTTTTTTCTAAATGCTCTTGTCTCTCAGAGATAGCTACTTTAGTATTTATGGTAAAATAATGCAATGTCTGTGTTTTTTCTTTTTTTTTTTTTGGCTGTGTCATGTCTTAGTTGTGGCATGCAGGATCTTTTGTTGTGGCACGTGGGCTCTTCGTTGCAGCGTGCGGGCTTCTCTCTAGTTGTGGCATGCGGGGTTTTTTTTCTCTCTCTCTCTAGTTGTGGTGTGTGAGCTCCAGAGTGCATGGGCTCTGTAGTTTGCAGCACGTGGGCTCTCTAGTTGAGGTGCTCAGGCTCAGTAGTTGTGGCGTGCAGGCTTAGTCGCTCCATGGCATGTGGGATCTTAGTTCCCTGACCAGGGATTGAACCTGCGTCCCCTGCCATGGTAGAACTGCCCCCACAGAACTGTCTGTGGGCAGAGTGAGGAGAATCACTTAGAAATGAGCTGTAGAGACCTTCAAGATGGCGGAAGAGTAAGACGTGGAGATCACCTTTCTCCCCACAGATACATCAGAAATACATCTACATGTGGAACATCTCCTACAAAACACCTGCTGAATGCTGGCAGAAGACCTCAGACCTCCCAAAAGGCAAGAAACTCCCCACGTACCTGGGTAGGGCAAAAGAAAAAAGAAAAAAACAGAGACAAAAGAATAGGGAGGGGACCTGCACCAGTGGGAGGGAGCTGTGAAGGAGGAAAGGTTTCCACACACTAGGAAGCCCCTTCGTGGGCTGAGATGGGGGGTGGCGGGGGGGGGGGAAGCTTCGGAGCCACAGAGGAGAGCGCGGCAACAGGGGTGTGGAGGGCAAAGCAGAGAGATTTCCACACAGAGGATCAGTGCCAACCAGCACTCACCAGCCCGAGAGGCTTGTCTGCTCACCCGCCGGGATGGGCAGGGGCTGGTAGCTGAGGTTCGGGCTTCGGAGGTCGGATTCCAAAGGAGAGGACTGGGGTTGGCTGCGTGAACACAGCCTGAAGGGGGCTAGTGCACCACGGCTAGCCAGGAGGGAGTCCGGGGAAATGTCTGGACCTGCCGAGGAGGCAAGAGACCATTGTTTTGGGGTGCGTGAGAAGAGGGGATTCAGAGCAACACCTAAACGAGCTCCAGAGATGGGCGCGAGCTGCGGCTATCAACGCAGACCCCAGATATGGGCATGAAACGCTAAGGCTGCTGCTGTAGCCACCAAGCAGCCTGTGTGCAAGCACAGGGCACTATCCACACCTCCCCTCCCAGGAGCCTGTGCAGCCCACCACTGCCAGGGTCCCGTGATCCAGGGACAACTTCCCCAGGAGAACGCACGGCGCACCTCAGGCTGGTGTAACGTCACGCTGGCCTCTGCCACCGCAGGCTCGCCCCGCACTCTGTACCCCTCCCTCCCTCCCTCCAGCCTGAGTGAGCCAGAGCCCCCAAATCAGCTGCTCCTTTAACCCCGCCCTGTCTGAGTGAAGAACAGATGCCCTCAGGCGACTAACACGCAGAAGCAGGGCCACATCCAAAGTTGAACCCCAGGAGCTGTGCAAACAAAGAAGAGGAAGGGAAATTTCTCCCAGCAGCCTCAGGAGCAGCGGATTAAATCTCCACAATCAACTTGATGTACCCTGCATCTGTGGAATACCTGAATACACAACGAATCCTCCCAGAACTCAGGCAGTGAACTTTGGGAGCAAGGATATTTTTTTTTTCTTTTTTCTCTTTTTGTGAATGTGTATGTGTATGCTTCTTTGTGTGATTTTGTCTGTATAGCTTTGCTTTTACCATTTGTTCTAGGGTTCTGTCTGCCTGTTTTTGGTTATTTTGGGGGTTGGGGATTTTTTTGTTTGGTTTTTTTATTTTTATTTTTATCTTTTCTAGTAGAGTTTTTAGCGCTTGTTATCATTGGTGGATTTGTTTTTTGGTTTGGGTGCTCTCGTCTTTCTTTCTTCCTTTTTTTTTCTTTTTTTAAATTACGCTTTAATTTTTTTATTTTTAATTATTTTTTATTTTAATTATTTTATTTTATTTTTTTCTTTCTTTCTTTCATTTTTTATCCCTTTCTTCAGAGCCGTGTGGCTGACAGGGTCTTGGTGCTCTGGCCGGGTGTCAGGCTTGTACCTCTGAGGTGGGAGAGCCGAGTTCAGGACATTCATCCACCAGAGACCGCCCGGCTCCACGTAATATCAAACGGCAAAAGCTCTCCCAGAGATCTCCATCTCAACACTAAGACCCAGCTCCACTCAACGACAAGCGAGCAACAGTGCTGGGCACCCTATGCCAAACAACAAGCAAGACAGGAACACAACCCCACCCATTAGCAGACAGGCTGCCTAAAATCATAATAAGTTCACAGACACCTCAAAACACACCACCGGACACGGTCCTGCCCGCCAGAAAGACAAGATCCAGCCTCATCCACAAGAACACAGGCACCAGTCCCCTCCACCAGGAAGCCTACACAACCCACTGAAACAACCTCACCCACTGGGGGCAGACACCAAAAACAACAAGAACTATGAACGTGCAGCCTGCGAAAGGAGACCCCAAACACAGTAAGTTAAGCAAAATGAGAAGACAGAGAAACACACAGCAGATGAAGGAGCAAGGTAAAAACCCACCAGACCAAACAAATGTAGAGGAAATAGGCAGTCTACCTGAAAAAGAATTCAGGGTAAAGACAGTAAAGATGATCCAAAAATCTTGGAAATAGAATGGGGAAAATTCAAGAAATGTTTAACAAGGACCTAGAAGAACTAAAGAGAAAACAAACAATGATGAACAACACAATAAATGAAATTTGAAATTCTCTAGAAGGAATCAATAGCAGAATAACTGAGTCATTAAAACGGATAAGTGACTTGGAAGATAAAATAGTGGAAATAACTACCACAGAGCAGAATAAAGAAAAAAGAATGAAAAGAATTGAGGACAGTCTCAGAGACCTCTGGGACAACATTAAACACACCACCATTCAAATTATAGGGGTCCCAGAAGAAGAAGAGAAAAAGAAAAGGACTGAGAAAATATTTGAAGAGATTATGGTTGAAAACTTCCCTAATATGGGAAAGGAAATAGTGAGTCAAGTCCAGAAAGTGCAGAGAATCCCATACAGGATAAATCCAAGGAGAAACAATCCAAGACACATATTACTCAAACAATCAAAAATTAAACACAAAGAAATAATATTAAAAGCGGCAAGGGAAAAACAACAAATAACATACAAGGGAATCCCCATAAGGTTAACAGCTCATCTTTCAGCAGAAACTGCAAGCCAGAAGGGAGTGGCAGGACATATTTAAAGTGATGAAAGGCAGAAACCTACAACCAAGATTACTCTACCCAGGAAGGATTTCATTCAGATTGGACGGAAATATTAAAACCTTTACAGACAAGCAAAATCTAAGAGAATTCACACCACCAAACCAGCTTTACAACAAAAATAAAGGAATTTCTCTAGGCAGGAAACACAAGAGAAGGGAAAGACCTACAAGAACAAACCCAAAACAATTAAGAAAATGGTAATAGGAATATATATATTGATAATTACCTTAAATGTAAATAGATTAAATGCTCACACCAAAAGACACAGACTGGCTGAATGGATACAAAAATAAGACCCATATATATGCTGTCTACAAGAGACCCACTTCAGACCTAGGGACACATACAGACTGAAAGTGAGGGGATGGAAAAAGATATTCCATGCAAATGGAAATCAAAAGAAAGTTGGAGTAGCAATTCTCACATCAGACAAAACAGACTTTAAAATAAAGACTATTACAAGAGACAAAGGAGGACACTACATAATAAAGGGACCAATCCAAGAAGAAGATATAACAATTATAAATATTTATGCACCCAACATAGGAGCACCTCAATACATAAGGCAAATGCTAAAAGCCATAAAAGGGGAAATCGGGCTTCCCTGGTGGTGCAGTGGTTGAGAATCTGCCTGCCAGTGCAGGGAACGTGGGTTCGAGCCCTGGTCTGGGAAGATCCCACATGCCGTGGAGCGACTGGGCCCGTGAGCCACAACTACTGAGCCTGCGCATCTGGAGCCTGTGCTCCGCAACAAGAGAGGCCCGTGCAGTGCGATGAAGAGTGGCCCCCGCTCGCTGCAACTAGAGAAAGCCCTTGCACAGAAACGAAGATCCAACACAGACAAAAATAAATAAATAAATTTTTAAAAAAAGAAAAAAAAGGGGAAATCGACAGTAACACAATAACAGTATTGGACTTCAACACCCCACTTTCACCAATGGACAGATCATCCAAAATGAAAATAAAAAAGGAAACACAAGCTTTAAATGATACATTAAACAGGATGGACTTGATATTTATAGGACATTCCATCCAAAAACAACAGAATACACTTTCTTCTCAAGTGCTCATGGAATATTCTCCAGGATGGAAAAAATCTATAAAAAATACAAACACATGGAGGTTTAAAAATATACTACTAAATAACCAAGAGATCACTGAAGAAATCAAAGAGGAAACCAAAAAATACCTAGTAACAAATCACAATGAAAACACAATGACCCAAAACCTATGGGATGCAGCAAAAGCCATTCTAAGAGGGAAGTTTAGAGCAATACAATCCTACCTCAAGAAACAAGAAACATCTCAAATAAACAACCTAAACTTACACCTAAAGCAATTAGAGAATGAAGAACAAAAGAACCCCAAAGTTAGCAGAAGAAAAGAAATCATAAAGATCAGAAATAACTCAAAAAGAAATGAAGGAAACAATAGCAAATATCAATAAAACTAAAAGCTGGTTCTTTGAGATGATAAACAAAATTGATAAACCATTAGCCAGACTCATCAAAAAAAAAGGGAGAAGACTCAAATCTACAGAATTAGAAATGAAAAAGGAGAAGTAACAACTGACACAGCAGAAATGCAAAGCATCATGAGCGTTTACTACAAGCAACTCTATGCCAATAAAATGGACAACCTGGAAGAAACTGACACATTCTTAGAAAAGCACAACCTTCTGAGACTGAACCAGGAAGAAATAGAAAATACAAACAGACCAATCACAAGCACTGAAATTCAGACTGTGATTAATAATCTCCCAACAAACAATAGCCCAGGACCAGATGGCTTCACAGGCAAATTCTACCAAACTTTTACAGAAGAGCTAACACCTATCCTTCTCAAACTCTTCCAAAATATAGCAGAGGGAGGAGCACTCCCAAACTCATTCTACGAGGCCACCATCACCCTGATACCAAAAACAGACAAAGATGTCACAAAGAAAGAAAACTACAGGCCAATATCACTGATGAACATAGATGCAAAAATTCTCAACAAAATACTAGCAAACAGAATCCAACAGCACATTAAAAGGATCATACACCATTATCAAGTGGGGTTTATCCCAGGAATGCAAGGATTCTTCAATATATACAAATCAATCAATGTGATACACCATATTAACAAATTGAAGGAGAAAAACCATATGATCATCTCAATAGATGCAGAAAAAGCTTTCAACAAAATTCAACACCCATTTATGATAAAAACCCTGCAGAAAGTAGGCAAAGAGGGAACTTACCTCAACATGATAAAGGCCATATATGACAAACCCACAGCAAACATCATTCTCAATGGTGAGAAACTGAAACCATTTCCACTAAGATCAGGAACAAGACAAGGTTGCCCACTCTCATCACTATTATTCAACATAGTTTTGGAAGTTTTAGCCACAGCAAGCAGAGAAGAAAAAGTGATAAAAAGGAATCCAAATCATAAAAGAAGAAGTAAAGCTGTCACTGTTTGCAGATGACATGATACTATACACAGAGGATCCTAAAGACGCTACCAGAAAACTACTAGAGCTAATCAATGAATTTGATAAAATAGCAAGATACAAAATTAATGCACAGAAATCTCTTTCATTCCTATACACTAATGATGGAAAATCTGAAAGAGAAATTAAGGAAACAATCCCATTTACCAGTGCAACAAAAAGAATTAAATACCTAGGAATAAACCTACCTAAGTAGACAAAAGACCTGTATGCAGAAAACTATAAGACACTGATGCAAGAAATTAAATATGATACAAACAGATGGAAAGATATACCATGTTCTTGGATTGGAACAATCAACATTGTGAAAATGACTATATCACCCAAAACAATCTACAGATTCAATGCAATTCCTATCAAAATACCAATGGCATTTTTCACAGAACTAGAACAAAAAATTTCACAATTTGTATGGAAACACAAGAGACCCCAAAGAGCCAAAGCAATCTTTGGAAGGAAGTACAGAGCTAGAGGAATCAGGCTCCTGGACTTCAGACTGTACTACAAAGCTACAGTAATCAAAAGAGTAAAGTACTGGCACAAAAACAGAAATATAGATCAATGGAACAGGATAGAAAGCCCAGAGATAGACCCACACATATATGGTCACCTTATTTTTGATAAAGGAGTCAAGAATATACAATGAAAAAAAGACAGCCTCTTCAATAAGTGGTGCTGGGGGGCTTCCCTTGTGGCGCAGTGGTTGAGAGTCTGCCTGCCGATGCAGGGGACACGGGTTTGTGCCCCGGTCTGGGAAGATCCCACATGCCACGGAGCGGTTAGACCTGTGAGCCATGGCCGCTGATCCTGCATGTCTGGAGCCTGTGCTCCACAACGGGAGAAGCCACAACAGTGAGAGGCCCACGTACTGCAAAAAAAAAATAATAATAATAATAAGTGGTGCTGGGAAAACTGGTCAGCTACACATAAAAGAATGAAATTAGAACACTTGCTAACACCATACACAAAAATAAACTCAAAATGGGTTAAAGACCTAAATGTAATGCCAGACACTCTCAAACTCTTAGAGGAAAACATAGGCAGAACACTCTATGACATGAATCACAGCAAGATCCTTTTGGACCCACCTCCTAGAGAAATGGAAATAAAAACAAAGATAAACAAATGGGACCTAACGAAACTTCAAAGCTTTTGCACAGCAAAGGAAACCATAAACAAGATGAAAAGACAACCCTCAGAATGGGAGAAAATATTTGCAAATGAAGCAAGTGACAAAGGATTAATCTCCAAAATTTATAAGCAGCTCATGCAGCTCAATATCAAAAAAACAAACAACCCAATCCAAAAATGGGCAGAAGACCTAAATAGACATTTCTCCAAAGAAGATATACAGATTGCCAACAAACACATGAAAGAATGGTCAACATCACTAATCATTAGAGAAATGCAAATCAAAATCACAGTGAGGTATCACCTTACACCAGTCAGAATAGCCATCATCAAAAAATCTACAAACAATAAATGCTGGAGAGGGTGTGGAGAAAAGGGAATCCTCTTGCACTGTGTTGGGAATGTAAATTGATACAGCCACTATGGAGAACAGTAGGGAGGTTCCTTTAAAAACTACAAATAGAACTACCATATGACCAAGGAATCCCACTACTGGGCATATACACTGAGAAAACCATAATTCAAAAAGAGTCATGTACCACAATGTTCATTGCAGTTCTATTTACAATAGCCAGGACATGGAAGCAACCTATGTGTCCATCATCGGATGAATGGATAAAGAAGATGTGGCACATATATACAATGGAATATTACTCAGCCATAAAAAGAAACGAAATTAAGCTATTTGTAATGAGGTGGATGGACCTAGAGTCTGTCATACAGAGTGAAGTAAGTCAGAAAGAGAAAGACAAATACTGTATGCTAACACATATATATGAAATTTAGAAAAAAAAAGGCATGAAGAATCTAGGGGTAAGACAGGAATAAAGACACAGACCTACTAGAGAATGGACTTGAGGATATGGGGAGGGGGAATGATAAGCTGTGACAAAGCGAGAGAGTGGCGTGGACATATATACACTACCAAACATAAAATAGATAGCTAGTTGGAAGCAGCGGCATAGCACAGGGAGATCAGCTTGGTGCTTTGTGACCACCTAGAGGGGTGGGATAGGGAGGGTGGGAGGGAGGGAGACGCAAGAGGGAAGAGATATGGGAACATATGTATATGTATAATTGATTCACTTTGTTATAAAGCAGAAACTAACACACGATTGTAAAGCAATTATACTCCAATAAAGATGTAAAAAAAAAAAAGATGTGGCACATATATGCAATTGAATATTATCAGCCATAAAAAGAAACGAAATTGATTTATTTGTAGTGAGGTGGATGGACCTAGAGTTTGTCATACAGAGTGAAGTAAGTCAGAAAGAGAAAAACAAATACTGTATGCTAACACATATATATGGAATCTAAAAAAATAAAAATAAAAAAATAGTTATGAAGAACCTAGGGGCAGGGCAGCAGTAAAGACACAGATGTACAGAATGGACCTGAGGACACAGGAGGGGGAAGGGTAAGCTGGGACGAAATGAGAGAGTGGCATGGCCATATATACACTACCAGATGTAAACTAGATAGCTAGTGGGATGCAGCCGCATAGCACAGGGAGATCAGCTTGGTGCTTTGTGACCACCTAGAGGGGTGGGATAGGGAGGGTGGGAGAGAGACGCAAGAGGGAGGGGATATGGGGATATATGTATATGTATAGCTGATTCACTTTGTTATAAAGCAGAAACTAACACACCATTGTAAAGCAATAATACTCCAATAAAGATGTTAAAAAAAAAAAAAAGAAAGAAAGAAAGAAATGAGCTGTACTTCCCCAATGGCAGAGCAAGGGAAAATGTTTCCAGGGACCATATGTGGACCCTGTGATGGGGTGGTGCCTGGAGTTATCTAAGGACTTCACCTAAGAGCACACTCAGAGGTGGGACCACCTAGACAGGAGGTCAGAAGGTCACCTAAGAGCACAAGCTAGAGGTGGGGTCAGAAGGGCCCCCCTTGTGCACACCACCTCCACAGACAACCGTCGCTGCACCATGGCCCAGTTACAGCAGCACCGACCACTGCTCTCTCCCCCATTCCACCCTCTCCTTGATCCAACCCAGAAGGGTCAGAAACTGCTGCTAGTTTTCCAGCCTGAAGTAGGCCCAAGCTCAGAAAGGGGGGAAATTTAGAATTTAAATAAATTTCAAGTTTCAGTATAACTCAATGGGATTTTAGGCTATTCAAATGACAGATCTAGAAACCAAAAAAGCTATGGGACATATCCATAGTTTCATCGACAGAATGAGTCCACAGAGTAAGGTTAATTCAAATTACCTACTAAGTCCAGTTTTTTCAATAAACCACTTAAAATACTTCTAAATTCTTGGCAATAACTTTTAGAGTGAGGAGGGAAATGGCATGCATGAGACTGAAGAATTAGGGAAGCCGAGTACTAAGGATTTTGGTTCTTTATCCTAAAAACAATTAACAGCCACTGAAAGGTTTTAGGTGGTAGATTACAAGATAGGATTTTGTATGTTGTGGCTGCAGTGGGCCAAGTGGTTTAGGGTGGGGTGGGTGGGAGCTGGGCTGGAGTGGAAGCAGGAAAACCAGTTAGGAAACTGGTAATCCAGTTGAATGATAATGGTGACTCTGATGGAGACGGAAGATGGAAAGACATGAGAGGATATTAGACTTATTCAGGGCTTGTTCATGATTAGCTTCAGGGTCGGGGTAGGGGGCAGTTGCGGGGAGCCAAGAGATTATTCTTCCGTTTCTGGATTGAGCACCTGGGTGGGTGTGGTGCATTTTAACAAAGAAGAACAGAACAAGGGAGGTTTGGTGGGAAAGGTGATAAGCTGTAGTTCTGGCAAGTTGAAGTACCTGTGAGAGATCCCGGGAAAGCTGTCAGGTAGGAGATGGAGAGCAGAGCCTGGATTTCAGGAAACAGGGTGGGACCACAGGCTCCACCGGAAGTGGGTGGTGAGTGCAGCCTGGGAGGGCTGGACTTGCTGGGCAGGGTGAGGATGGATAGCAGGGCCAGAGCCCCAGGTAAATGAGAGGATGGTAGAGGAGATAAAGCCAACAAGAAAATTTCAAAGTAGAGGCCAGAAAGCAACCAAGAGGAGTGAAAAAGAATGATGACTTCAAAGTTTAGGGAGAAATAAAACACAATGTTAGATGTTGTTGAATGGCCAATCAAAATAAAGACTTAAAAATGGCCTTTAAGGGCTTCCCTGGTGGCACAGTGGTTGAGAATCTGTCTGCTAAAGCAGGGGACACGGGTTCGAGCCCTGGTCTGGGAGGAACCCACATGCCGCGGAGCAACTAGGCCAGTGCGCCACAAGTACTGAGCCTGCGCGTCTGGAGCCTGTGCTCCGCAACAAGAGAGGCTGCGATAGTGAGAGGTCCGCGCACCGCGATGAAGAGAGGCCCCCCCCCTTGCCACAACTAGAGAAAGCCCTCACACAGAAACGAAGACCCAACACAGCAGAAATAAATTAATTAATTAATAAACTGCTACCCCCAACATCTTCTTTAAAAAAAAAAAGGCCTTTAAGAATTCTTATATTTTTTTTTCTTATATTTTTAAAATATAAACTGAAATATTTTGGGATAAAGGATATGATACCTGGTATTTCCTTCAACATAATCCCAGGGTGGGTCAAGTGGGTGGGAAGTTGTTAGTTGTGGAAGCTGGGTGTTGAGCACATGGTAGTTCACTGCACTGTTCTTCCTGCTTATGCATGTGTTTGAAATTTCCCATAACAAAAAAAATTATTTTCCCATAATAAAAAGTAGCTTTCGGATTTATCATCACGGAGATCAGTCACCTCTGCATAAATAGTTTTCATGAAGGCAGAAGCCAGACCAAATGGATTAAGCACTGGAGGCAAGAAAGAGATAAGGAGTAGACAGAGAAAGATGTGGGTTTGGAAGAGGATTTTTTCTTTTTCAGAGTTGAGAGACTAGTACTTGGTTATATCCTGATATAGCTGAGCCAGGGACAGGGAAAAGTTGTTGAATACAGAAAGAGCCTGAGAGGGTAGGAGGAGATGGAATGGAAGATTCTAGATGAAGAAACTGATTTCAACTCTTCCTCTGATACAGAAGAAAAGGAGAGGTGGGCAAAGGCGCAGGAGGCCAGAGATGAGTGGCAGCAGGCACAGGGCTTGTATGTTCCTCTCATCCAGACAGTGCGGGCACCTACTGAGCTGGGCAGGGAAGGTGAAGCGCTCAGAGATTTAAAAATGGTAGAGGATGTTTGAGAAGGAGAGAATTCTCTAGGAAAACATTGTAGGGTAGTGTTGAGGGTCCAAATGACAGTGGTGAGCATGAAAACTGCTTTGTGGGTTTGTTTTTTTTTTTTCAGCAACACTCTGTAGCCTGGGTCTGAGCTCACAGAAGAAGAATGTCCAGGTTCGTCAGGTTGTCGGAGGTTGGCCAAGGATGCCAATGGAAGAAAAATTGAACACAAGAGTTTAGGACTGTCGTAGATACCTAGTGTTGCAGAACAAATTACCCCAAAATTCAGCAGTTTAAAACAGCAAGCATTTATGGTCTCACACAATAGCACACCAGCGTAAAAGTGCCATTTCATAGACTCACCACAATTTCAAATTATTCTACTTGCTTTTGCCCATCTCCCCTCGATAAAAGGAAGCTTACTGAGCGAGGGGCCGGGCCTGTCTTGCTCATTGCTGTATTTTCTTGGTGTAGAGGAGTACCAGGCACATAGCAGATGATAAAAAAATCTGTGAATAAATGAGTGAGTGAATGAGTGAAACCCATCAGGGAAAATTTTAGTTTCAATTTAGTGACAAACTTTTTTTTTCTTGAGGGAGGGATGGAGTTTCCAAGGGCTAATTTATTAGTTCGCATAGACTTTCAATGGCTCCCTAATTTTATGCTACTATTTTTTACCCTCTTCTTTTTCTTTTTCAAATATAATTAGTTTATATATTGCTGCTAGTAAAACAGTTCTCGTTTTGTGCCATTGAAAAATCACCCTCAAATACAAACACAAATACCCTATTCTGAATGCAAAAGATAAGTTCCACAAAGGATTTCTAAAAAGAAAATATCCACTTAAAATCCTCCTTTCAATTCACTTTCAATATAAAATTAGAAATGAGTCTTGACAACAACAAAAAATTGGTCCCTGAATGACTACAAGCATACTTAATGACTCCAACAAACTTTTTGAAAACCACATATCTTAAGGGAAAATCCCCTTCTGAAATATTAATATTCAAAATGTTAACCCCAGTGAAAAAAAATAGTAATACCTTACACTTTATTAGCTCTGGGATTTAGACCTGTATGTCACCACCCCATCCCCCAGGACTGTCTGAGACAGCAGGTGGTGAGGGCCACCGAGAGGCTGGGGCTGTGTGTGGTTAGGACCAGTATCTTGGGCTCACAGTCCCAGCTCTTCTCTCTCTAGCTGTGTGATCATGAACCAGTTACTTGACCTCTCTGGGCCTCAATTGCCTCCTCTGTAAACTGAGGTGTTATGAGGGTTGTGAAGGTCAAATGAGAAGCCCTTAGAACACCTGAGATGTGTGAGTTAGCTAAGATTGGCTGTTGTCTCTATTTTTACAGATTGGAAAACTGAGTCAGAAATGTTCAGAGATTTGCTTAAGGTTACATAACCAGGAGGCATCAGAGTTTGACTCATCCCCAGAATTTGCCTCCAAATTGAGTGCTCTTTCTGCCTTACTACAGTTATCTCCCATTTTAACAATGAGAGTATACAGCTGTGCTTAGAAAAAGTCAAAAATAAGAATACTAAAATTATAGCATACATACAGTCAGAAACTGACAGTGAAAATAACTGTTTTTACACTCTTGCAGTGTTCCCATCCTGGAGAGGGCAATCACTGAAGCTTTAGAGATTTAACTAAGGTTTTACCAGCAACAAAATACCATCATACTTTTAAATTACAGCTAAATACTAGTTCTTTTAGGGACTGGAGCCAGTTTCTTTTTTTTAACATCACTCCCTCTTTCTTGCCTCTGGGACCAGATGCAACTCTGCAATGTGTTCCCCAAACACAGGTGATTCTCATTCACCATAGTTGTGTTCTATCAAGTCGCCAAGGCTGAGTTAGTAAATTCCTAGGGGAAATACAAGGTCCGGTTCCTGTGAGCCTCTGGTAACAACATTTTTGTCAACCGATCAACACAGAAACTTGTTTTATGTGCCCTTCTGTTTAAAGACACCCCATTTAATAGATATTGTTGATTCATTCACACTGAACTCACAGCCAACCGCACTGTAACTCATGCCTGAACCAAGCTTGTCTAACACACATATTTTTTGCCATAAGGCACTTCACAGGCTTCTTGTGCTTAGGACACTAGACAGCACTGCAGCACTGCACTTGGAGCCATTTTAAACAGTATAATCACCAACAAAAAGCACAAAAATGCAAAAAAATGATGCAAAAAAAAAGCCATTAAAGAGACCACGAGGGGCTTCCCTGGTGGTGCAGTGGTTGAGAGTCCGCCTGCCGATGCAGGGGACATGGGTTCATGTCCCGGTCCGGGAGGACCCCACATGCCACGGAGCAACTAAGCCCGTGCACCACAACTACTGAGCAGCACTCTAGAGCCCGCGAGCCACAACTACTGAGCCCACACATCCTACAGCCTGCGTGCTGCAACTACTGAGCCCACGCACCACAACTACGGAAGCCCCATAAGCCACAACAAGAAGCCACTGCAATAAGAAGCCTGCGCAATGCAACGAAGAGTAGCCCTCGCTCGCCACAATTAGAGAAAGCCCACATGCAGCAATGAAGACTCAACACAGCTCCCCAAAAAAAGAGACTATGGAAAGGGACGCTTTTTACAGCATTAGAGCTAATACAGGACGGCTGAGTGCAGCCTTGTTCAGCCTCAGCTGGGAACGTGTGCAGTGGCAACGTGGAGTTTCCGCCACTCTGTGTATGGCTATAAACAACTGTAAAAGTGCCCCATGTACTAATTTGGGGGTTACAAATAAATTTTAGCAAGGAGGTGAATTCACAAATACGGAATCTGCAAATAACTATAGGAAAGACAGTACATGCTTGGAGCAGAAGGAGGCCG
The DNA here is from genome assembly GCF_025265405.1 of Mesoplodon densirostris. Taxonomy (NCBI): domain Eukaryota; kingdom Metazoa; phylum Chordata; class Mammalia; order Artiodactyla; family Ziphiidae; genus Mesoplodon; species Mesoplodon densirostris. The sequence goes on along the minus strand of NC_082662.1, from coordinate 126,638,513 downwards.
TGTGAAAGAGCCAGAAGTGCTGAGGCTGCTCTCCTGTTAAGAGGTGAGTGGACATGGGCCCTAGTCAACCTCAGTTCTCTTGCCTGTGATGTGAGAAGCCTGGATTAAAGGGGGTTTACATTTCCTCCCAGCAATAACATTCAGTGATGCAGGTAATGATCCTCATACAGGCATGGAACATACAACTTTATGTTGACTATAAGATATATGGATTATGGAACCAATTCTGTGACTCTAGGCAACTACTTAACCTCTCTGAACTTCATTTTCTTTATGAAATGAAAATATCTATCTCACAGAGTTGCTGGGGAAAAAAGAAATAGAATAATAAATAAAATCATAATGTATGCAAAGTACCTAGAACATAGTGAGCACTAAAATGTTAATTCTCCTTTCCTGAAGATGTGTAAACCCTGCTTATTAATGTAAAGTTGTTCAACTGTATGCTGGGAAAAAGGGCTATTTAATAACTTCATAATGTCGAAGAATGATCAACGAGCAATCTGTTTTATCAAGAATTTATTGTCTTCTAAACTGGCAATAAAATATGCCAAGATTGTTCCTGAGTTATCTGGCAATTAGTAGCTTAAATGTGGCCACCCAGCCACAGCAAGTGGTCCAAATTCTCTGCCTTACTCATTCGGTGATTCACTCATCCATGATTCCACAAATGTTTATGGACTACCTACTATGTGCCGGACACTGTACTAGGCCCTGGAGGTAAAGCAGAAAACAAAATAGTTAAGGCCCTGCTTTCCAAGAGCTTATAGTCAAGTATATGTGACAGCAGACAGTAATCCAATATCTCATGAAACATCTGGTGACAGTAAGGGTTAAGAAGAAAAAGTAGGCTAAAGGGATAGAGAGCAGTGGAAGGAGGAGTGCTCCCTGAGAGAGGGTGACCAGAGATGGCCTCTTTATGGAGCTACCTCTGAGCAAAGACCTGACGGTGGGAGGAGAGAACCAAGAGAAGATCCAGGCAGGGGAGGGAATTCTGGGCCTTGAAATCAAGAGTGTGCTTGTGCGTTGGGTAAACAACGTGGAGGCCATGGGGCCAGAGTGTGGGCTCAAGACGGGAGAGCAGTGGATGAGACTAGCACAGTAACAGAGGCCAGCTCATGAAGGCCAAGGAGGCTGTACTAAGGACTTCGGACTCCATTCTGAATACTACAGTGAGCCAGCCGGTGGTGGTTGGGAGTAGGTGAATGACTTTTCTGATTTGTTTTGAAAGAATAACTCTGGGTGTTGTGTGGAGAAAAGACCATATGAGGGTTAAGACAGGAAGCAGAAAGACCAGCCAGGAGGCTGCCCAGTAACCTAGGCTGGAAACAGCGGGGGCCTGAATCAGGGTGGTCAGTTCACACGTCATAGAGTTGGTGCTGGATAAACCATTCTCACTACAGCCATGGGGCATGGATTATATTCACTCACAGCCGGTATGCAAGGGGAGTAGAAACCCTGCACCCAAGTTTAGCTCTAACTGTCCTTAAACAAATTTGAGGGAGGAAAAAAAAAGCACAAGTTCTCAAAACTACCCCTTTTTCCGCTTTCAGATTTCTTCTCCCCAGTTAAATGGAGTTCTTCTCCTCCAACCACTGTGCCCTCACCCTGCAAAACTTTAAAAAGTGCAGGACATATTTGAGACTTACTTCATGAATTTTTAAAATTTGGGTAAATTTATACTGGATGAATTTAAACTGCTTTCTAAATGTGATGTAAAAAATATTTCAAACTTTTAGAAAGCATAAAATACAATTACCCGGGACTTCCCTGGCGGTCCAGTGGTTAAGACTCCACGCATCCACTGCAGGGGGCACGGGTTCAATCCCTGTCGGGGAACTAAGATTCCACATGCCGTGCAGCACGATCAAATAAAAAAAAATTTACCTGTTTGTCACCCGATGAAGTAACAATAAACTATAAAGTAGAATAGAATCCTCTTAGTTGCATCTCCCCAGTCACATACCCCTCCCTCCCCACAAGAGGAAACCCTTGCCTGAATTTGATATCATCATGTCTAAGTGTGTTTTTATGCTTTTAATAAATGTATATGCATCCCTACATAGATACTATTATTTTGCATAATTTTAAGCTTTATGTAAATGGTATCATACTTTATATATTTTTGTGCTACTTACAATTTGTTTAGCAACATCTTTGTAAAAATCATCCATGTTGATATGTTACTATAGTTCATGTTCACTGATAATGTATATATATAATACACATTTTTTAACATCTTTATTGGAGTATAATTGCTTTACAGTGTTGTGTTAGTTTCTGCTGTATAACAAAGTGAATCGGCTATACATATACATATATCCCCATATGTCCTCCCTCTTGCATCTCCCTCCCACTCTCCCTGTCCCACCCCTCTAGGTGGTCACAAAGCACTGAGCTGATCTCCCTGTGCTATGCAGCTGCTTCCAACTACGTATCTATTTTACACTTGGTAGTGTATATATGTCAATGCTACTCTTTCACTTCGTCCCAGCTTACCCTGCTCCCTCCCCGTGTCCTCAAATCCATTCTCTACGTCTGCATCTTTATTCCTGTCCTGCCCCTAGGTTCATCAGAACCTTTTTTTTTTTTTTTTTTTTAGATCCCACATATATGTGTTAGCATACGGTATTTGTTTTTCTCTTTCTGACTTTCTTCATTCTGTATGACAGACTCTAGGTCCATCCACCTCACTACAAATAGTTCAATTTCATTTCTTTTTATGGCTAATATCCCACTGTATATAATATGTGTCCCATCTTCTTTATCCATTCATCTGTCGATGGACACTTAGGTTGCTTCCATGTCCTGGCTATTGTAGATAGAGCTGCAGTGAACATTGTGGTACATGACTCTTTTTGAATTATGGTTTTCTCAGGGTATATGCCCAGTAGTGGGATTGCTGGGTCACATGACTTAACCATAATTAATCTATCCATTCTTCTGTTCAAGAACATTTATGTTTTTCTCAGTATTTTTGCTATTACAGACATACAACTATGAATATTCTCACATATGCCCCCTTTTACACATGAATCAAAGTTGAATCTAGAGTCATGCTGTTCAAAGTGTGTTTCCAAGATCAGGAGTATGAGCATTTCCTGGGAGCTAGAAATGCAGAGTCTTGGGCCCCGCATCAGAACTACTGCATTAGAACCTGCATTTGAACTATACTCCCAGGAAATCTGTATACATAAAACAAGTCTAAGAAGTATTGGTCTAGAAGGAGTAGCACTTCTCGAACTGTCCACAATGAATCAGTTCTGTTTTCATTTTAAAATTTTCAATCTGTTGTGATATTTTGTAAAATACAAAATCATATGCTTGGATATTTCAGCAATGTGAATGCTACACAGGTTTCTCAAAAGGTACTCTCAGTTTCTGTTCTTACCTCCATTCACACCAGTAACAATCATTTTGTGGACTGGCGGGGGTCAGCAAACCTAGGCTCTGGACTTAGAAGTGGAATCACTGAGTCGTCTGGGGCTCTCATCCTTAACCTTATTGGATAATCACAAGTTGTCTTCCAAAGTGATTGTATCAATACACACTCCCACCAGCAGCATATGAGAATGATGGGTGTGAAACAGTATCTCACTGATATTTTAGTTTACATTTCCCTTATTTTGGAAGACTGTTTGACAGTTTACAATATTGCTTTTCTAATGCATAATCTTCTTGTAGGTGTACCTTCATTACTCTGATTTATAATTATTTCCGATTTATAATTACATTATTGTTGTGACTACCCACAACAATAAGGTTCAACCATTGGAGTACGGATGTTGCTAAAAATATATGTCCCTTCTGTTGCTTAAAGCAACTATCCCATTCCATTTTACTGGTTTTTCAAATATGCTTAATCCACCTATATTTTAAAATATGCACAATGTTCAGTCTTTTAGGTTGTATGGGAGTATTTAAAAGAGTTACACTCTAAATAAAGCATAAGCTTCTTTTTAAAAAATGAGATTCTTGCCTTATTTTACAATAAGATTGAAAATAGTAATACAAAGTAGCACTAAGCAGATACATTATTAAAGTAACGAGCTGTAATTTCCTTATATTACTTACTATAGAAAAGACTATTGTATAAAATAAATAAATTTTTTTTTTTTTTTTTGGCTGCACCAGGCGTCATGCAGGATCTCAGTTCCCCGACCAGGGATTGTGAACCCGCGCCCCCTACAGTGGATGAGTGGAGTCTCAACCATTGGACCACCAGGGAATTCCCTAAATTGAATAATTTTAAAAGAGTTATGCTTTAATTTTTTGATAAGGAAATGAGAAAAGACTCCCAAACTGGTAAAATTCTGCAACATCTTAGAACTCATCCATGGGTTACCTTAGGAAGGACGTGCTTGAAAGCCATAGGCCCATGGCACGCACTCACAGAAAGCCATTCGAATGAGGTTCCATCTTAGAAGTGTTTAAGAAGCTCTATCTATTTCTTTGCTGAAACCTAGGTATGTAGAAAACCTCCTCTCTCGTTTGTGGCATCCCTTAATCCCTGTTCCCACCCCTAAGCATCCAGAATAATCAGTTTTAGACATAAATCTCAAAGTGTCACCAAGCTCCTAAAATCTTTCTGTGGCTTTCTATCACACTTTGAACAAGATCCAGACTCCCAGCTGTGGGCCCAGCCCTGTGGTCCTGGCCCCGCACCTCTCCAACTACATTCCCTGCATACCCTGAAACCCACCTCACTTTAGCAACACGAGCCCTTCAATTCCTCCACAGTTTATTCCCACATGGGGTCCCAGCACCAGGTTTTCCTCTTTCTGCTTTTTTTTCCCCAACCAATTTTCCCAGGCTGGCCCCTTGTTATCTGTACCTTCAGCGTGACCTTCTCTTACCACACAATCAGAAGTCACCATGATGCACTGTAATTCACAAACACATTTTAATTCTATGCAAGCCCTAATGTCTTAGTTATACTAACTTGCTTATCATCCATCTCCCCAGACCAGCAAATAAACCCCAGGAACGCAAGAAACTTGTTTGTGCTGCTCAATATTGTATACTAATTTGCAAGCCACTGATAGGCTCAAAGCTGGCACTCAGCACATGGTGTTATATTGATAGGGAACCATTTTTTAAGTTTCTAGGTATACTCAATTACCTGAACGAAAGAGTGTTGTATCAGATGAATGTGGAAGAAAGAAGGCAAAGACATGGTTTCTGCCCTCAAGACAATTGGGAGATGACAGATTCAGCGTGAGGAAACTAATAGTTCAAACTAGCAAATAATCTCCAAGTCAGCAGTCAAGAGGTACTCTGGGAGTTGAGACAATAATTTATTGACCATTTAGTTAACACTATGCACTGCTGAACATTTTACATCATTTGATTCTCACAGTAATTATAGACAGGGAATTATTATTTTCCTCATTTTACAGCTTGAGAGATTAGAGAAGTTCAAAGTCAAAGAGCTGGTAACTCATGATTACCAGAATGCCCACTCTTTACCACCTCTCAGGAAGAGAAGGGATCACTTCAAGTGAAGGTGGTCTGGGAGGCTTCATGGAAGAGGGTTGCTTGAACTTGCCCTTGAGAGCGTGGCAGGATTGGGACGGTGCAACAGGAGGTGGGAATCTGCCCATTTCAGATAACCGTTTCTGATTATTGGAGGACAGACAGTGCAGAAATGTCTACATATGAAATAGGAGAGTTAAAAGAAGACTCCACCTCATTTGGTTACACTATGTAAGGGTAAAATCAATCTGAGAGATTTGAATAGAAAAAGTAATCACATTTAAAAACACAAAGCTACATCACACAGGGAGATCAGCTTGGTGTTTTGTGACCACCTAGAGGGGATAGGGAGGGTGGGAGGGAGACGCAAGAGGGAGGGGATAGGGGGATATGTGTATAATAGAGCTGATTCATTTTGTTATACAGCAGAAACTAACACAACAATGTAAAGTAATTATACTCCAATAAAGATGTTAAAAATAAATAAATAAATACTAAAAATAAATAAATAAAAACAGAAAGCTATAATTGAACCACTTGGGAGCTATGATCCACAAAAACAACATATTCTTGAAGGTGCCTACTATGGGAATGACTCCAACTCTGAGACCATGTCCTCGGGGTGTATTAGGTGCTATAGTGCCTTCTTGGAGAAGCTCGACAACACTGCGTCCACTCACTGCTGGAGATGGAAATCAGTTGCCATGTTTGGCAGAAGAATAAATAAAAATCTTTGATTCAGACGGTTTATGGAGTACATTAAGTGTTCTTAGACAAGTTGAACCTCCTATTTTGCCCTAGTTCCAAAAATAAGGGAACAGGGGCTTCCCTGGTGGTGCAGTGGTTGAGAGTCCGCCTGCCGATGCAGGGGACACGGGTTCGTGCCCCAGTCCGGGAAGATCCCACATGCCGCGGAGCGGCTGGGCCCGTGAGCCATGGCTGCTGAGCCTGCGCGTCCGGAGCCTGTGCTCCGCGGCGGGAGAGGCCACAACAGTGAGAGCCCCACGTACCGCAAAAAAAATAATAATAATAATGGAACAAACAAGTTAGCAAATCAACAAAATAGAACAGAATGAAGTAAAACAGCATTATAAGGCCCAGGTCAACGTCTGAGCCACTGAGACAAATACTCTACTCTGCCTCTTCAGTGAGTTTATGTAGGTAACTTGGTGAGAACAAATGTCTTCTATCCACCTGTAATACTGCTCATCTTTTTACCTCAGGGCCTTTTACTGAATAAGAATAGTCCCATCCATAGGCGCATACAATCTAGACTCAAGTGTTTTAATTAACAAACACCCACAGTGCACACGCATCTGTTAAAAGGATAGGAATGAGAGAAAGATTTATGGGATTACTCTTTAGCACCTTAATATTTCTAAAATTTTGTTTGTCTTGTTTATTTCCTAAGGAAGTCAGCTTATTTGCTCCCATTTGAACCACTTTACCTTTGAAAATTTAATTATATCCAGAAAGAAGGACACTGTATGCTGGTTTATCTTATGATCAATTTGAGGAAGGTGTCTGTTTTCATATGCACACATAAACCCAATGTAAATGTATCTTGGCTTAGGTGGGAAAAAATCATTTGTTGAAAAAGGAATTATGTTGAAGCCTTTAAATACTGATGTGTTAGTAAGTTAATAAGTATTTTCTCGTCAGTGTTTAATAAATTTATAGGAAATATGAGTAATATCTGTGCACTTTGAGATAACCTCAAATTCATACGGATATATATCAGAAAAGATTGTTAAACAATAAACTGGGGGGACTTCCCTGGTAGCACAGTGGTTAAGAATCCACCTGCCAACGCAGGGGACACGAGTTCGAGCCCTGGTCCCGGAAGATCCACATGTGTGGAGAAACTAAGCCCATGAGCCACAACTACTAAGCCCAAGTGCCACAACTACTGAAGCCTGCACACCTATAGCCCGTGCTCTGCAGCAAGAGAAGCCACCACAGTGAGAAGTCCACGCACCACAACAAAGAGTAGCCCCCGCTAGCCACAACTAGGGAAAGCCTGCGTGCACCAACGAAGACCCAACACAGCCAAAAATAAATAAATTAAATAAATAAATAAATAAATAAAAATAAACTGGGGAGTTATAAAAATATGACTGAGCTTTTTTTTTTTTTAAAGGAGAAGGGAAGAGAGGGGAGACGGTGATGATGATGGAGAGAGCAGAAGTTCTCATACAACCCAGGGCCCCCAGGCATAGGCAGAATTCCTAGCACACAGTAACAAGAATGAACTGAGAACTCTGCTTACTCATTTTCAGAGACACATTTTAACCTACTTTTACAAATATGAGACCTAAGACTATCCAAGATTTAGTTTTAACATGGATTGAAGAAAATAACTGTTGGAGATATAATGATTTCAGGTCTGTGTTTAGCAATATAGATGAACATGTGTATACAAAGCATAACTGACTTGAATAAAATTCTATCAATGTTTTTCTTATACTTAAAAAAAAAAAGATTCATCTCAAGTGGCTTTAAGAAGCAATTTAATCCCCACTGAAAGGAGTATGAGTTCTTTGAAGAAATGGTTGATTACAGGTCTGGGGCAGGGAATGTACAAGGAATTGCACTGAACATCAAAAAGAATGACCTTAATTGACTATAACACACTAAATAAATAAATTTTGTAAATCCAGAGACATGAGGAGCTCTTCTTTATAGACCAACGTCAGCTAATAAATGGAGATGAATTCACAAAAATAAGAAAATCCAGGGACTTCTCGGGTGGCGCAGTGGTTAAGAATCCGCCTGCCAATGCAGGGGACATGGGTTTGGGCCTTGGTCCGGGAAGATCCCACATGCCGTGGAGCAACTAAGCCTGTGCGCCACAACTACTGAGCCTGTGTTCTAGAGCCCGTGAGCCACAACTACTGAGCCCGTGTGCCACAACTACTGAAGCCCATGCTCTGCAACACGAGAAGCCACCGCAGTGAGAAGTCCGCGCACCGCAACGAAGAGTAGCCCCCACTCACCGCAACTAGAGAAGGCCCGCATGTGACAACGAAGACCCAACGCAGCCATAAATAAATAAATAAATCTATTTTTAAATAAAGAATTAAAAAAATCAAGGGTATGAAAATGTTCATTAAAAAAAATTAAAGAAAATCCACCTTTTGGCAACCTCTGATATAATCATGGATTCAAGGCAAGGATCATCAAAAAATGCTAAAACCATTAGGTGAATAGATCTTTGGTAACAGAATATTTGCTTGGATTTTTAATTACAAAAAGGGAAGTGTATTTTTACAATGGCGAGTTCTGGCAGTCTCCATCTTAACTGAGGGACCAAAGTTAGCATCACTTATAGTGGGACAATATGTGCCTCCTGATACGATGCAATTTGAAATACACAACAGGGAGCTCCCTGGTGTCCTAGTGGTTAGGATTCCGGGCTTTCACTGCCGTGGCCAAAGTTCATTCCCTGGTCAGGGAACTGAGATCCTGCAAGTCATGAGGCTAAAAGAAAAATAAAGAAATACACAACAACATCTAGAAGTATTCTTGCAAAGAATGTTTAACCTGAATTTAATCAAGCTTCTAGACTAGCACGTCATTAAAAATATAATGTGAGCTATATATGTAATATTAAAAATTTTAGTAGCCACACTTAAAAAGTAAAAACACCACCAAAACCCACAGGTGAAATTAATAATATACTTTAACCCAACACATCCAAAATATTAGTATTTCAACATATAATCAATATTTAAAAAATTAACATTTTACATTCTTTTCTGGTACAGAGTCTTCAAAATTCAGTGTGTATTTTTACACTTAAAGCACATTTCAATTCAGATACTAAATTTTCATTGGAAATACTTGATCTGTATTTAGATTTCATAAAATTTACAGTTGAAGCAGTAGATCTGCATACCCAAGTTGTTCCAAACCTACTTAAAATTTTTCCACTAATGAAATTGAATGAGCTTTTAAATTTATTTATTTATTTATTTTTATTTTATTTTTTTTTTTTCGGTACACGGGCCTCTCACCGCTGTGGCCTCTCCCGTTGCGGAGCACAGGCTCCGGACGCGCAGGCTCAGCGGCCATGGCTCACGGGCCCAGCCACTCCACGGCATGTGGGATCTTCCCAGACCGGGGCATGAACCCGTGTCCCCTGCATCGGCAGGCGGACTCTCAACCACTGCGCCACCAGGGAAGTCCCTAAATTTATTTTTTTAATTAATTAATTTAGTTTTTGGCCACGTGGCATGTGGGATCCCAGTTCCCCGACCAGGGATCAAACCCATGCCCCCTGCATTGGAAGTGCAGAGTCTCAACCACTGGACTGCCAGGGAAGTCCCTGAGCTTTTAAATTTAAATTAAAATTAGTTCAAATTAAATTTTAAAATCCAGTTCCTCAGTTGCATTAGCCACATTTCGGGTGCTCAATAACCACATGGCTAATGGCTAGTGGCTACCACATTGAACAGTGCAGCCCTAGACTAAAATTCTATTTTATAGAAAACAAAGGGGATAGGCAAGTTAAATGACACCGAGACAATCCAGAATGTGGGACAGTCTACAAAATAACTGTCTCAGAATTTCTAAAAAGTCAATGGCATAAAAGAGATAAGATAGGGAGACAGTCCTAGACTAAGAGAGATTAAAGTGACATAATACCAAATGCAGTGTTCGATCCTTCTTTGAAAACAAAAATAAAAACAACGTACAACTGGGGAAGTTTCTTGAAAAATTGGGGAACTTTGAATACGTAGTACATTCTAGATGAATTATGAAATTATTGCTAATTTTCTTAGGTGTGATAATGGCATTATGCTTATATAGGAGATTGCTTTATTTCTAGGAGGAATAATAATTCTAGTGGGAGAATTCTAGAAATGCAACTTTAACCAAATATCAAAACTGTCAAGAAAAAAAAATGTTTAGGCATGACGATCTCAAACTATTTACCTTCTATGCAAACTTTTTCCAGGAAGCCAATGGAGGATGTACTCCTCCGAAATGAGGGAGTAAGCCAGGAAAGAGGAAGATAAGGACTTGAGGAAGCAGGTGATTTGGCATAGGCATGAGGTGATGAGAAACCCCAGGATGATGTCTGGGAATCAGTCTTAGAAAGCAACCATAACAGACTGGACCAAGAGAAAACAAGCTCCAGGAGAGATGTCTTTTAAAAAAAAAAATGACAGGCAGATCATACAATGTTTTTTACTATATTGTGGAGAGTTTTATAGCTCTGTAGGAGAATTTTGAGAGAAAAATCAATGACAGGTGCATTCAGTGGTATATTGGTAAACCACCTGTTTGAAAAGGGGAAAAAAAAAAAAAAAAGAAAGAAGCACTGATTTGTAGCATTTGTTGACTTCTATGGCATAAATACTTCCACCATAGCCAAATTTAAGTTACCAGGATGAAGTCACTGAACAGAGAGCTGGCAAGAGATGTCTACAATTGGCTCTTTAGAGCTAGTAAGGGGGAGAAAAAAAGAGCATGTAATACTCATTTGTCCCAAGAGCCAAATGTCCCATGAGCCAAATGAGTATTATATGCGAAAATTTAGATAATCTCTTACGGAAAAGGAAAAGAAAAGAAAAAAGAAAAGGAAGGAAGGAAGAGTCAATAAGAGCTAGCTTTAACAAAATTTAGCAAACAAAGCAATTATTAACTCCAGGAAAAATTTAAAATTTTACAAGAAAAGAAATCATAGTACCCCACACGGCTCAGCTATGACCATTTACATTGCCATAATAACGTACATGCTGAATGCTTATTTAGCTTTTTAAAATGTGACACAACCATACTGAGAGGATGAGGGGAAGGGAAAGGAGTAGAAAAGAGATAAATTTTCATTATCAGTAGATAATGCCTAAAATTGAAAAATTAAGAAATAGGAGAAAGAGCATTTTACTTAGAAATATGAAAGTAAACTACCAGAAGAATGGGCCAAAAGAGATAAAAGTTATTGCCTGTGGGGTGCAGAACTTCAGAACGAAGAGAAGTGTGGTGGAAAACAGCTGGTTTTCTTTACAAGTCGTATAGTACCATTAGACTTAAACACATGCTCATGTGCACACCCACATGGACACACACGAATAGGAAAGAAGAGCAGGAAAATTCAGACTTCTGGTTACAGAGGGCTGATTGAACCCAATTTTTTATCACCCCTTCCTCCAAAACCTATTGAAATGAAAAAAGGAATATAAAAATAAAAATAAATTGATACTTCTGCTGGAAAGACAGGATAATGCACCAGCAGCAGACCAAGACAGTTAGGAACTTCTGAACGATACAGAGAAGTTGCAATCAGACTGATTATTAAACACAATATTCCTGATTAAAAAACACCACCACACAAGCTTAAGAGAGAACCTCGAAAAGCGGGTTTGCCAGCACAGCCCCACCAAACCCCTAGAACGATAAAACCATTTCACCCCTCACCATCCTGCTGCCTACAGATAACTATTAGCTCTCTAGCGTGGGATTACTGACACCAGACACTCTCTTCCAGATGAGAGGATGAAAGCAGGCACTCTGGGCCGTGTGCCAGGGATTTACAGCCACTGTGAGAGAAGGAACTCTTAAAGAAGAGTTTTTCTGGCCCCACCTCAACCCACTGTGCTAAACTACCCACTCATTCAGGGCATCTGCATCCAATACCAGACAAACACGGAGTCTTGCAGCAGACAGCATGGTTGAAAAGCAAAGCACGATAGTAGAAATAAGACTGAACAGGCCATCACTGTCATCCTGGAAAGCCACTCCTTTAGCTCTTGCTATCAAGACCCCTGGGACTGTCCTGGATGTTGTCCTTTTCAAGACCTGACTCTTAAACTCTTTATCAGTTCATTGAGTTTCTTCACGTCTTCCCAATAAATTTCTTTCTTCTTTAAGCTAACTACAGTCAGTCTGTTGCTTTCAATGAAACAACTCTTACCATGTAAAAAGACAGCTGAATGGCAATTAATAAACTTAATTTATGTGATTATCATATAGCTATATATTTTATATATTTATAATGTATACAATATACTATTATAATGAATAAGCTTAACAATGCTAATATAGAGAATGCATTCTTTTCAAAAGCATATGGAACATGTACAAAATGATCTCTTAGGTAGTACACACACACACACACAAAGAAATTCCCCAAGAGTAGAAATACATGGGCCACAATATAAAACAAATCACCTAAAAATTAATACCAAAAGCATATCCAAATTTATTTACTTGAAAAGAAAGAAAAGCTGAAATTATAGAAAATTTAGAAAAGAATGGTGATAGGAATATTACCTGTCAAAAATGTGTGACAACATATGATAAAATGATTCTCAGAGGAAATTTTATAGCCTTAAATACATTTGCTACAAATCAAGGAAGATGGAGAATATGTGAACTTAAGTAGTCGATTCAAAAAGATAGAAAAAAGACAACAAAATAGATACCACGTTAATAGAAAAAAATGTAAAATATAAAATGAAATAGAAAAAAATAGCCTTGGTCAATAATACCAAAAGTTGGTCTTCTAAGAAATAGGAAAAGAGATAATCAAAATTATTAATGAGAAAGCATATGACAATTATTTTCAAATATTTTTTTTTATTATGGGAGTCAAGAAGCCCTTAAGGCCTCAGGAAGACACAAGATCAAAAGCCATAAAAGAAATCACTGACATATTGGACTCCATAAAAAAATATAATAAAACGAAATAGAAAGTTGTTTGAAAAATGAAAGACTCCATAAACAAAGTTAACAAGTAAGTAAATTTTTAGGAAATGTTTAGGAAAAGAATAACTAATAAACATCTGAAAGAATGTTCAGCCATACTAGTAATCAGGAAAGTTTAAAAGCAATCAAGACACCATTTTTCACCCATCAGATCAACAAAAATTTTTTAATATGATATTATGCAGTGTTAAAAATGTTGTGAGGAAACAAGCATTCTCATACATTGTTATAATGGGGAATGTAAATTGGCAGTAGTTTTGGAAGGCAATTTAGCAGTATGTATTAAAATTTTTAATGCACATACCCCTTTGAATCAGGCCATTTCCAGAAATCTATCCTACAGAAATACTTGAACCTGTGCACAAAGATATACGCATAAAAATGCTCATTGGAGCATTTCTTGGACTAGTGAAAAAAAATGAAACTTTCTAGGTCAATCAGAAGGAAAATGATTAAAGGATTGCTGAGCAGCCATTAAAATGAATGAGTAAATCTTTAGATAATTACATGAAAATTTTTCCATAACATAGTGTTAAATGGTAAAAAGTAAATTGTTGAATGCAAATTACATACTGTAGCCATTTAGATATGTGTGTCATATACAGACACACTTGTATGGGGGCAGGTATGGTATAAAGAGACTTTTCCTTTTTAGTCTATATTCCAGGGTTGTTTTAATTAAAAAGAAGAGAAAAAAGAAAACAGTTTGGAAAGAGCAGTATTAAACTGTTAGTTGTGTTTACTTTAAATAGGGGAGAAAAAAGGGGTTAAAGTGAAAAAGATTTTTACTTTTCACTCTATAAAATATGAAAATAAAAAAATAATCAAACATGACATTTTTGTGAAATTAAAAATTTTAATATAAAGAAATAATGTATGAAAATACTTTTCAAAGACAAATGAAATGGACCCTAAGTTTACCCTAGCAATTTTTCAAAGTCACAATAAAAAATAAAGTAGGATGGCCCTGGTACTTTCCAGTTCTCCTTCCTTTACAATATTATTAGGAATTACTTCAAGAGAATTCCTCTCATTTATGGAATATTACTGCCTTAAATATTACCTTCCAGGCCAAGAGTTCAAAGCATAGTTAGCGCAGGATTTCCAGCTAAGAACCCCAAACTGGCAGGATATCGTGGGCGGGGTGACACTTATTCTACTTCCTAATTAATATTAGAGCAGTATGTTAGAGCACTTTAATCTCCCCCAAAGTCACTTATTTTTTTAAAAAAACTCACACGTAAGTCGTAAATTGTGTGTTTTACTGGGTTTGTAGAAAGGTATTAAATGATCAGGAAAGCATAAGGAATAAGAAAACACCTCACTGACAGCTGATAGCAAGCAATCACCGCGAACCTTATCCAGCCCTTACTGTGTGCACAACAGCATGACTCTGCACAATGACACACTCTAAAGCTTGAACATTTTCTCAGGAATATACTTTGAAATATAAAGGTACATAAACAAAGAAGGCATAATTATGGCTTTGATAGGGACATTTTCCTTACGGTGCATAGAAAAAAAATACGGGAAAAGGAACTGTATTGACTTAGAGGGTTGAGAAAGCGGTCAAGCCCTATCTCACACCAGACGACTGCTGTCTCAAATACGCAGATTTCACGCTAAGTCGCAGTCGTAGGGCGGAGTATACGTGGAACACTACCTAACATTCAACAACGCGTGTCGCAGGCCTTTTTCTACTTCACCCCGCCTGCCTTCCCCGCCTGCACGGCGGGCACAAACGTCCTGAGGCGTCTTCACTGACAAGGTCCTCCCTCCATTTTGTCCCCAGTCTCCTTCAGGCAAGCCGAGTGGCGCTATTTTAAAGCCCCTCCCTGAAGAAGCCAAAGCAGGGAGTAAGCGGTGTGAGCGCTGGACCACACTTTCGCTCGGGGCGAAACGGTGGCTGGCGCTGGGTGGAGCTGCCGGGGTCGCCCAGGACTCGTCCCGGGGCGGGAAGACAAAGGACACGAAGGGGACGCGGGCCGCAAGCCAGTACGGGCCGACTTCCGGGCCGTGGGCTTGGCGGGGTGGGGGATCCCGTTCCCAGGACAAAGCGGCGGCGGCGCGCGCGCCCGCTCCGCGCGGTCCCGGCCGCCCCGCCGCGCGCGCCCAGCGCCCACGCACGGGAGCGAGCGCACGCGCGCGGACGACAATTAGAAATGGCGGTTGGGGCGAGTGGAGGGGCGGGGGCGGGAAACGGCGCAGCCTCTAAGTGTCAAGAGTCCGGGTGCGCGGTTGCTTCACGAGTCCTTCTCCTCCTCCCCTGGTCCAGGCCCTCGGGCTGGGGAGAGCCCCGGTAGAGAAGACGTGATCCGTTCAACTGAACAAAGGAAATGGCGGCCACACCAAAGGCAATCGGCTCGGCCGGTGCTGCCGCCGCGGAGACTGGGAAACGTTCCCTAAAATGGCGGACAGCGCGAACGCAGGCGCGGGCCGGGCTGGCCAAGGCGGGGCGGGGCGTCCGCTCACGGCGCCAGCGGCGGCGACGGGGCGGGGTGGAGGCGCCGACTGTCCCCATGGCGGCTGCGCCGGAGGCCGGGGAGCCCGGGAAGGGGAAGGTAATCCGGGCTGCGGCGGGGTGCGGCGGGGCGCGCGGAGCACGGGCGGGCGGCGCCTAAGGACGAGGGCTCTAGAGCTGGGAGACCCGGGCCGGAAGCACGTGTCATTAGCTTCTCTGCAATCGAACAGCTCCCCTCCTCCCATCCCGCGACATTTTTATCCTAATTGCCATGATTTAAGTGACCCAAACTAGGAGGATGAGGGGACCGGTACCGATAGATTACTGCAGGTCACAAGACTGATCCCTTTGGAAAGAAAGTTTTGTTGACAGGGGCCTCATATTGTAATTTACTAGCAAAGAGAGGGATTTAAAAGCTGAGGACAGGTGCCTTGTCTTTAAGGCTGTATACTTCACAACACTTAACAGAGGAATCGGTAAATGCTGAGGAATGAGAACTTGGTTATATTCGAGTGAATTTATATCCAGAGCAGGAGGGTGATGAAAAGATTGAGATTTTTTTCCCGTTAACCTTGTTTTCACTCGACCACGTGGAGGATGCAGTATCGTATGTATCCAATAGCTTCGCTGGCTGGCATTCATGTCTTCCTGCTCTGCCTTTCTCGCTTCACCTTCCACAGTCGTCCTTGTGGGCTACCCTGTAAAATGCATAATTCCACCTCTCTGCTTAAAACCAGTCGTAGCTGCCCATTGCTTTCAGGATAAATACGAATTTCTCGGCCTGTGATACAAAGCTCATCACCTAACTAACCCGTGTGACTCTTCTCATGCTTTCCTCTCCGGTGTATTAAAGCTAAACAGGGTTATCTCCGGTCTCCCCTCAAGGGCTTCCCGACTCCTCAGGAGACTGAGGTGCTTCTGCTTCTATCTCCCGGACACCTTGTACACTGCTGGATCATTATAGCATTATACTGGAAGTTAATTTGTGTCTTAAGAGCAGGGAACCCAATTTTTATATCCTCAATGCAGAGTAAATAACGTGTTTCAAAAAGGTAATGGAAGAAGAAAATTTTAAATAGTTAAGCCATAGAGAGATATCAATTAGATTCACAAATATTTATTTAAGACCCACACTGTGTGCCACACTGCACCTATAGTTTTAGGATATTCTCTGCTCAGCTTGAAAATTTTGATCACTTATTCAGTGTTCTTGCTTCTCTGGGGAATTTTCCATCTAAATTTGGCCTAGCTCATCACATGGTTATGAATAAATGTTGGGTAAATTGTTTCCATATTTTTTTTTCAAAAAATTTTTGTCAGTTTATACACTGTTGGTGCCTTTTCTGTTTTTAATGTCTCACATAGTATTTGGAATATGCTTACTTTAACAGAATGTACCCTTGTTTGAAACTTGCGTATCTCAAGGGGCACCATGACTACAAACACAAAATTCTACATTGTTTTGTGAGAACACTGGGATCTTGAATGGGGCTTTCATCCTTTTTGTATCTGGTTGTCCACCTTTGATAGGAGATAACTGCTGTCATTTTAGGGTCTTGAGGGTCGTTTAACCCATTGAGAATCAAGAAAAGAAATACATGAAAATTTTTTTTGATTAATACTGTATTTGAAGCCAAAGAAAATGTTTCAAAAACAAATGATTATCTGTGCCACATGTGCTGAGATGTAAAGTATGATGGATTTTGCAAAACGATTGTCTTTTAGAAAACCTCAGTGGTGCTGTTTCCGTCGAGTACAGTTCGTAAATGTCTGGTTGAAGCAAGTTAAAGGGAACATAGGTTTGTAAGTGAAGAAGCACACACAGGTAACTTTAGTTTTGCAGTGACAGGGAACAGAAAAATGGGACGGTGGCTTGCGGGGAAAGGGTGTCAGGAGAGGGGGATTTATTTTGTATGTTTCTAGATTGGAGATTATTAAAAGGAGGAAAAACAAGTAATGCAAATGAAAGATGGGATAACCATAGAAGCAGTCTTTTGAGAGTGGAGAAGGTAATCAACTGCAAAGTGAGGACTAGTTTTAAATAGGAGTAGGGCCAGTTGCTCCTTTGAAACAAAAGGAAAGGCAGACTATGAGCAATGATGCAGATACATTTAACAGTGGGAAATGAAGTAGCTCTAATTTGATCTGATCTGTTTCCTATAATTTATTAAATTGGCATTCTGGCTTAGAAATTTTTTTGAGCTTCCCTTAATTCCATCAAGGTGTGTTGGTAAGGCTGCCTTTCTAAGTCTAAGCTTAAAAATATTAGCTTACCAAAAAGTCTGTAATTTTAGTTTACATTTAAAGGCTTTGTTAATAGCAGGTGAACCTTAAGTTTGCAGACAACTACGGAATAAAAGAGGAATGTTAAATGCCTTGAACATTACAAACATAACTTCAAAGTGACTTCAGGCTTAGACTCTTTATTTTCATTTCTGAGAAAGTTCAGTGTACTCTCAAAAATATAAGCTCAAGACTTCATTACAGTATTCCATACTTGCTTTTAAGTCATCAGCAGTCGAAACTCCAACTTTACCAGGAGGCTGAAAATTCCCTACTAGTAAAGGGGAAAAAGTCTTTGTACATCCTTACCCAGTTTTGATACAAACTGCAGATCTACAGTATATGTGAACCTTGGTGTTTACTAAAAAACCAAAGGGTTAAATGCTGCAGTGGGAATGACAGGCTTTCAGGGTTAGACTGACTTCCACTTCCACTCTGCGAGCACTTATTAGCCTTCTACTTAAACCCTGAGCCTGTTTCAGAGAAAATGTCACAAAGAGTTTGTGAGAATTAAAAACAAGGGATATAAAGGGCCGGGCACTAATAGGTCCTTGGCACCTCTAAATTATGGTATTAGACAAGCATTGGCTTCTCAACCTTGGCGCTGACATTGACCAAGGCAGTTTTGTAGGTGATACATGCATTGTAGGACGTTTAGCAGTAGCATCCTTGGCCTCTAACCCACACTGTTGGTTTTAGAAGGTACCACTTAAAAAGGATGTTTATCTTTCAAAATAAACTGGATTATTCCATTATCTGCAATTTCAAAATTTTACTTTTCTAAAATCTCTAAAGCAGTGTTTCTCCCAGTCTGGGGGGTGGGCGGTTTCCTAAACATAAATGCCCGGGGCCTATTGAGTCAGAATCTGAGGGTGGGATTTGAAAATCTCTAAAAAGCTCAAAGTTACCTACCTAGCTGATTTAAACAAACAGCACTATTTCAGATGTTCAGCAAGTTTATTCTACACACTTGGCAAAGAACTGGGGCTGATAATTTTATCCAAATGTTCCCCCCCCCCGCAAAGTTTGCAGATTCTGGTGTATCCTGGGGTCACACTAGGGCTCCATTATGGAACGGAATCCAAATGAAAAAGCCCAGAAGCCTTGAAAGAAGTGCTGTCTTTGGCAGAGATGTGCAGTGTTTGGCATGCTGCGGCCAACACTTGATAGTTCCTTTCTTTCTCTCTGCTTAAATACGAAAGCCATCTTAACATTCTATCCCGTGGTAGAAGCTGGTCTCACTCGCTTCTAAGATCTGACATTAAAACACCACCACCCCATCTCAGTCTATTTAGCATCCTTCCCCCAGGGCAATGGCCTAGCTGCAGAACAGATCACACTCTCCCTTCCCCTCCGGGGCCATAAATTCCACCTGGCTCTTGACCCGAGGGTGAGAAACCATCATCTTTTGCTAAATTAAATGAAAAGACTAGAAGCAGAATTAAATCCCAACCTCTTTGTACATGAAGATTTGTACTAAAGAGCCTTTTAACATTCAAGTCTGCAACTTCAGTGAGCACCTGCTGTGCTCATGAAGTAAACATGTTGGGGGCGGGGAGGGAGCGGGCAGAGGCAAGAAAAAAAGGAACATAATGATCCAAGAGTATGTAACTTTTGCTTTATTAGGAGTCACATTGTCTTTCCTGCAGAAGCCTGAGCCAAAGCAAACACAATACCTTCATGTTTCAACCTTTAATCTGACTTGCCCTTTACTGTCCTTTTCCCATTTCTTCCACTCTTTTTCCCTTACAGTATATTACCATCTAGGTATATCTCATCCCAAAGAATGGACAAGTGGATTCCTTTTTAAAAGCTACATTAACTGAAAACAGTACCTTAAGTTTTTTTTTTTTTTATGAATAGAATGCTGTAGCAAAACAAAAGTGACTTATAAAAAAAAATTGTCCTGCCCTCCCAAAACCCCTAAGTACAGAGTGAGAGTGACAAGACATTCAAGTTGGAAAATGTTATGCTTAAAGTGGCAGTATTTTTTAATGAGGGAGAACAAATCCATAAATCCAATGAAGACTATATAATTTTAAAACCATTCATTTTAGCACTTGAAGGAACTTAAATTATCACCTAGCTGAACCCCTTCATTACAGATTGCAGGCCAGATAAAAAAATACGTCCTACAGGTTACAGAAGTTAGTGGCAGAGCTGAGAATAAAATCCAACCCTCTAGATTTCCAGCTTTTTTCATCACACCTAGGTGTGGTTACCATGTACTATCAACAAAGAAATACAATCAACGGCAACTTCATATCACAGGCAAGAAACAGACGAGATTTGTCTTAACACAAAGCATTTATTCTTACAGACACAACTGATGTGTTGTTACTAGTTAACACAGAAAATCTGCAGTCCTTAAAGGAATTTAAAACAGCAGTATACTAATATTATAAGCAACATGGTTAGGACAATTTCACTTTTCCCATCTATGTGTCTCAGGTTATTAAAAGGAAATTATGCTGCTTTTAAATTTCAGTGATAGCCAAATCCCCAAATGATTTCATACAGATGTTTAAAGAGCTCATAAAATGATGTATGCCCTTACCTTATCTCCAAACCAGTTGATTAACAAATTATAGCATAATGATGGTACCATAATCAATTTAGGTTTAATTTACCCTACCTGCTTAGGACTTTCTGGTCAAATTCTCAGGGTCTCCATTTTAGATTCATATTATATACCAAAGCAGGATGATTAAAGATGGTTTTAATCTTTGCCAAACCTAAAATAAAATATTCTCTTGTCCAATCTAAGTTTTTTTTATTTTTCGTAGCCCTTTAAGCTCCTAGGAATTTTAGATGTTGAAAACGTCCCCTGTGCACGGGATTCGACATTGTATGGCTCATTAGGATCTGTTGTGGCTGGCCTTGGACACTTTTTGTTAACTAGTGAGTATCTGCTTCTCTCTATGCATAAAAAACATGTTTCTCTTAAGTTTTTTTCCTAGATGAAGTATTATAACATGCAGTGTATTAGTGTTTATGCTTCCTTTTGACAGGTAGAATTAGAAGATCATGTGATGTTGGAATAGGAGGATTTATCTTGGTGACTTTAGGATGCTGGTATGTGTGCTAAGTATTCAAGAAGATCCACGATTGTAATAGGTTTATCTAGTTCCAAAGCACATGCTCTACTCAGAGCAACCTCCCACTGAGATTCCCCACCCTCACTGAAATGTATCTTACAAAATGATATTGCCAGACTGCCTTTAATCTTTTAAATATGTATATATATACACACATTTTGTGTCATTTTTCAAATGAACAGATGAATGCATGACATTAGGCACTGCATTAATGCCATGTCAGGGTTTATACTTCATTTAGGAAGGCCTCAACCTTTTATCTTATCCTAATGCTCATTTCAATCCCTACCTATGGCATAACATCTGAAAATGCTACCTTAAGAATGTGTTCACAACCACTGACAGTCATCTGTAAGCATTTAAAAATTTTGATTACAAATTTCAAATTAGTTTCCACAGGTATGTTATATCAATAATTTATTCATGTTCTCCTTACTAGGTTCCACTGTAGGTATAATTATGCAAAGCTAAGAATCCAGGAAAGACTTGCCAGAGAAGGAATTAAAAACAAGATTTTATATGAAAGTACCCACCTTGATCCTGAAAGAAAACAAACCAACAGCGGCAGCAGCAGCAATTGAGCAGTCTTGAGCACAGAAAACCCAGATACAACTCACTTCGGTGTGAACAAAGCCGAGATCAACTCTAGAAAGCATTTTATATACCACAAGGCTTTCAACCAAGTAAATAAAGTATGTGTAAGTTGTAGTCTTTTTTACATGTGTATGAATATTTACAAACTTATTCTGGCCCTGTAACTACTATCAGTATAGCACATAGTGGGCTCATACTTAAAATAAACCTCGTGTTTAACATGCTTAGAAAAGTGTTTCCTTATAGTAAGCAGTGAGTACACCTGACGTTTCAAGAAATAAAATCTCAGTTCGATGTTAAATCTTGCCTTAAAAACAAAAATCACAACTGTATTACTGTACCCTGTTAAAAATGAGGGGATACTTTCTGATTTCTAAAGCCAGTGATGTTGTATCAGACTTAAAACTAATGGGTCGTCACTTTGCAATTGTTATTTTAAAAATGTACCCATTGCTTGACCCTATTCTTCCACTTCAACAGGTGAGTCATCTCTCGGAAAGGAAAGGTGGTTTTAGCTGCTCTAAATATTTTTTAGATGTATGCAGAATTTTTATTTTTAAGTAGAACTTAAATATGTACATGGCACACATAAAAATATTTTCAGAAACTTGTTTGGTGCAAAGGAAAATACTGCAGAATTACACACATATTGTTCCATTAATGTAAAGACATTTATAATTCAACTGGCTGCCATTTAAAAAAAGCACCCAACTAAGTCCACAGCATTTATTCATTCATTCATCATTTTTGGTTTAATAAATATCGACATTACTTAAAACCCAGGCTTAGAGACCTTTCTGGTTAAGGAATGGTAAGTATGAAAGACACCAGTGGATAGGATTATGGCATTGCTACTGGTCCTACTGATTATCACGGGTGAGCTAAACAGATCAAGGAAGAGATGTTTTGAAACTTTACTTTGTTCTGAATCCGTTTTCAGGATAGGTAGGGGCCTGCTCCAGTTCACAAGAGCAGTAGCATTTTCCCTCCCATGCTCACCTTATGGCTGTCATTATGAGGGTTAGGGTACACAAGCTACATGGTTTATCAAATGCCCTA
This sequence comes from Mesoplodon densirostris, assembly GCF_025265405.1. NCBI lineage: Eukaryota > Metazoa > Chordata > Mammalia > Artiodactyla > Ziphiidae > Mesoplodon > Mesoplodon densirostris. The sequence continues at coordinate 126,615,830 of NC_082662.1, read as the reverse complement.
TCATGAGTGACACTGTCAAGCATATATGTTCTAAGAGATTTTTATTGATCCTAATCATCTGGCAGCCACCAAAGGAAAGACATGGACATTAACAAGGGAAGGTTATTAGAAAAGAGAAGGAAGTTTTTGCAAGATCATCTGCCTGCCGTTACTGACACAAATCAAAGCTGAGTGCAGTCTATACTATTCAAATTGATCTTAAACAATTATTTTAAAAATTCCATGTGACAGTCACTCATGTTTTAAAAGGCATGAGTTGGGGTGGGGTGGAGGAATTGATGAGTACTAATCAAATTTGATATTTAACAAGCTGTGCAGGCCGCTTATGTTCTCAGCTTCAGTTTGATAACATGTAACTTATGAAATCAGGCAAATGGATTATGTAAGTCAAGTCCCTTCCAGCTCTAGCACACTATGATTACATCTTACCCTGAGTAAGAGAAAAATCTCTCAGCTGGTAAAAATTTCCAAGGCCTTCAATAGTAACAAGGTTCGTTCATTTTCACAGCAGAATGACTGCATAAACTGGAGACCTGGATAAAAACAGAAGTTTAAATATAATTACTTATTTGGATTACTTTTCAAATATCATTTCATAAACTTAAAAATCATTAGGATTTTTTCTTCTTTACCTATTAAAATGATACAAAATGCATTAATTAATTATTGGACCATTCAACATGCTCTAGGACCTTAAAACATTGCTACCAGACCTCCAAGGCCTCCAAGTTGATCTTGACACTTCCACTTCTGGTCCCTCCAGTCCAATCTTCTTCCACTCTGCCATCCAACTTCAAGTTCAAACTGTGAAGTTTTGCCAGTCCCATCTCCAGTGTACCTCTGGCCACCATGAACTGAATTCATACCTCTGCTCAAATTTTTTCATTTCACTTATAATGCCCTTCTCCTACCTCCTCTCTATAACCTTCCACTCTCTTGCTCACTAACTTCTCGAATTAGGATCATCACCTTCTTTTAGACTCTCACACTACTTTGTTTCATGTTCCACTAACAGTAGTTGGCACTTGCGTTGGTCACTGACTTGTGCTACAAGAACCCTGTCAATTATCTTTACATTCCCAATCAAATGTCTGGTATAAAGCGTCAACACGTTAGTTTAATTACTAAATGTTCACTAGTCCCTCTCATCCAAAAGCTTACACTTTCCAAATTTAAGCTGAAAGAGTAACCTACCTTCCAAGCCCACTTGAAGCCTCCAGCTGCACTGCTTCCTTCATTATTCCATTAAATCCGAAATTTCACACTAGGTGATATAGCGGTAGGTACCAGCTAAATAGCTGATTAAAATAGAATTGTGGCAATTAGTAGGTTTAAAACTTTGCAGCATACCTACTTTAACTACCTCTAAGTGCTTTATGCAGTTCCCCCCCTTCCCTCACCCCTCCCTCTTTGTTTTTCCTTGACTTGCTTTACATCTCAGTAAAAGAACCTCAGGGAATTTAAAATTAACTAGCTTTTCTCTGGACTTGTGATTTCTATTGACCAAGTTCGCCAACAAGAAATGTGACTATCCCTAATACCATCATTTAATTTGCAAGCATCTCTTCAGTCTACGTACCTCTACTCCATCGCTGGTTTCCCTTTGCTTCGATTTTATTATGCGAGGAGGTCTATATAATAAATTCAGGATTCCTGTTTATGCACTTTTCAGCAAAAAGCTAGGGATCAAATAGGGTTTGAATCCTTCTATTCCTAGGTAAAAATCTGTGGTGGATGGGGATTAAGACACCCCTTTAAAAGTGATGTTAACGTAAACTACTTTGGGAAAGCAGAATACCTTAATGAGGAAAGTAGAATTACTGATTGCTTTAACTGTGGTTTTTAATAGTACTCTAGAATAAAATATCTTTGGGAAGCATCTTAAAATACGGTCCATTGGTCATCAAATCAGGTCAGTAATAATATATAACAATATCCTCTACCACCCAAATACTGGTATCTTACACAGGTTATTTTGTGCATTAAGTTCCATATTTAAATTTTAAGACAAGCTTTAGGGACAAAAAAGCTTTGTTTTTTAAATAAAGTATTACACTTTAAAGTTCGTAATGTGAGCACTACTGATCAGTGTTGCAAACGTTTGAGTCTTTTCAACCACTATTTTCTAGAGGTTAAAAGATGACTTTTTCCAAGTATTTTTATCTTGAGAAAGCTACCAGTGACTGTAAGTACTAAATTAAAGGTTTCTGTTGTTCACTAAATGTTCATATGGACTTAACAGGCAGCTATCTTTTCTACTCTTTTCTAGGAATAACTTCTACTAAGTTCTATAAGTTGTAAAACACCTATTATATGGCCTACCCTTAGGGGATTCAAATTTGCATATACTGGTTTCTTAAAGGGTTAAGTGTTCATAAAAACAATGTCTTACGTGAAATGAAACGTGTTCTGCTATCTAAATTCTAAGTTTGCTTTAATTTAAAAACACCTTTCTAGTTTGTTTTTTCTCAAATGAACAGAAATGGCTTTGAGTTTTTACCTTTTACTCTAAGTTGTCTGCTCTTCAAAAGTCTTTAGAGATTGCTTTTATTTGACAGAGTAGAACTGTATTTCACTGAGGAAACCCTGGTAGTTATATTTTCAGTCATTACAGCACCCAAGTCCTCTCACTTCACCAAAATACATTATTCTAAAGTATGTAGTGGGAAAAACTAATTTCTTCTAAGCTTCTTATTGTGTCTTTAAGTAATTTCAGGGCAACAAGAAAGTACATGCTCTGGACTAGTATAATCAAAGTCCTTGTCTTAAATTTCACTTCCTGATTTTTTTGTACTTTCATGTAAATTTACATCACTTCATTATCTAAAAAGATCATTTTCCAAGTTATTATAAGCTAACAAAAGTATTTGTGCATTTAATACAGATGTAGAAAGATTTGGGGAACCCAAGGACATAGGTATCCTAGATATCTTTGTATTAGAATATTGTAAGGAAGTATTTCAACTCTACAAGTAGGGAGGATATTGAAACAATGTCTTACATGTCATTAAATAGAAGGAATTTGAACCATTAGAATAAGGATTTAACCTTAAAGGGACTTGGCTCTATTTGCATGTACTGCCTTTAACCTATGCAAGAGGACCACCAATTGCTAACATACCACCAAATACCTCATTTCAGGTATGCAAAGGAGATACTAGAGAACCTTTCCTGTTACAAATCTATGCACCTAAGTTACTAATTTCTCCCTTTCCCCTGCCTTTTTAAAATAAGAGGAGTTCTAATTAAGGTGATCCTGGAAGCCCAGTATAACATGTGTTAAATGTACAAGCAGCAATTAATTTGGAATACCTATTGGAATCACTGGAACACATTTACTTGGACCCTTTTACTCTTCCACACAGCACATTCACATGGACAGACTAAGGAAAAGGAGATGAAATTTAAATCAGCACATTATTTTTTATTTTTTCCAAAAAAAAAAAGTAAGTTGGAACCTTTTGTTGTTCTTGACCGTGACTCTCCCATCTCCCTTAACTACAGACAACTGAAAGGATACCTTATTAACAACTACTGTAAAAAGTTATCCTGTCATTCAAGTAAGCTTCAACTGTTCTTCTGAGGTATTAACTTTATCTCACTTTCTCTGTATCTCTTTTTTCTTTCTCATGAAAGCCACGCAAGTTAAATGTCTTGGCCATCTCAAAGTTCTTGATTGCTTTTGCTTTTTTAAAAGAAAACAATTTTGGCTGATACTACTTTGTGGCAGTGCTTCTCAAGTGCTTGGCAAGTATAAATTATCTTACTAGGCAAAACTAATTTTACTTCCTGTAAGATCACGGAATGGAGTATTAGAGGATTGGCGAAAAGAACATGCCACAACAGTTCAGTGTTTACAGGTTTTAAACACTATGCTAGCTTTCCAGGCCTGTAGTCCCTTCATAACATCCAGTTGTGCAGATACCCAAGCTGGGCATGCTCAGGAATAACTGCTGTGCCATTGGTGTAGCGCTGTGATTGTAACTGAAATATTTGAACAAATTAACTGAACCTTTCCATAAGACATTTCTCCATTTGCCTGGACTGGTATTCCCACATCACTTTCAACTATAATAGTTTCTCATACCCACAGATCCAGTTTTGTTTAAAAGCAAAACCCCTGTTCCTTGTCAAGATGCAAGTATATGTTGATTCCTGGCATGAAAAGGAGAAAAAAATTGTAATACTAGGTGATAATTACAAATGATTACACATTAAACACACGATTAAGTTCTTGTCCCTGTAACTCACCTAACCAAACGGATCACAGATGTCCTGGCCTATCAGTTATCTGCAGCATTTACTCCCCTAATATTGGATCTACAATCAACAAGTGAAAGCACCAACTGTCTACATAATGCCAAAAAGTTGTACTTATTCAGCTTCCCAGGTGGACAGCACATTCCCAACCTAACTGCACAATTTACAGGTGTTACATTTTTTTGAGTAATTCTGGTTAACATCATGAGTAATATTCCCACCTATTTCCAGTCTACCATTCCTCATGGACTAATTCCTTGGGCAAACTAATTGAACATATCCTATCACCCTGTATCTTTAGTCAATCAGCTAAGATGTGAAAGTATACATGCCTACTTAAGTATCTTTGTTAGCCATTTCCCTCCTACCTAAAGCTCTTATTTTCTGAGATCCAGCTATCTGCATGGTTGAAATTTACTAAATGTGACCACCAAATAAAAGAGCATACCTAATCAGCAAAATATATAAAAATTATCTTAAGGTAGGTTATTTCCTGTTCAAATTTACAAGTTTATAATTTAAGATTAATGTTAAGATACTTGGGGATGCTGGTTTTTGATTTTTTTCCTACCTCAACACTCGGGGACACATACATACTACATCAATCAGTACTGTAGGTCATTTCCAAATTCTTAAGGATTTACTTTTTAAACATCAAGATTAGTAAGGATTAATAAAACAAATGTCACTTCAACAGGAGTTAGGTGGACAATGTATTTTTACTATGTCTTGTAAACATGTACCTGTAGTACTAAGTTAAGAACTGGGGATTAGAGCAGCCTAAGTAAAACTCAAGCACTGAACTGGCTAGATCTATTACCTGCATGTTTTAGCACAGAAGTTGTGGAATGACAGGGCCAAAAAAAAGTCACATCTGAACATTACCCAAGATAAAGGCTCTCCACATCACAAGGATATTGTAGTTTTACCTATTTTTTAGTTAAGGCAATTAATGATTTGAAGAAACTGTGGCTTAACCTAATAAATCCAAATTGCTGTTTAGAGATGAGGCAGTTGGTAAGCTTCTAACTCAAAGCACTAACTTAACAGTCCCTTAAAACTCATGCATAAGCAAGAGTTCCAATACATAAACTAAGCATTGCAACTTATTGCCAGGCCATTGCCATTAACATACACCCTTACTTTCATTAACTATTACTAAAATGTTAAAACCTAAACCCATTTTTATAAAGTCCAGAGTCCCAGAAATATGAACAATGACCAAGTTTAGATTCAAACCATTTCAATGTGTAAGAAGGAAATTATGGAAACTAATGATTTTAAGATGTGTTTTATGTCTAATACCAGAAACTACGACTTGGACTGAAGATACAAGTTCATGCCTTCCTTAGTAAGTTTATTCTGGTTTAGGCTTTTAAAGCACATCAGAAATACCCTTACAGATCTTTACATGTGAAAGATGTCTATACCACTGCCTTATAAGCTATCAAAATGTTTCCTCATTTGTGCAATGGGACTGGTTATAAAAACAATCCTAGGATAAAAGCCAATTTATATTAAGTAAAAGTTCATAGAAAAATGTCAATTTCCACAACTGAGGCAAATACAAAATAGTCTGTCCATGAACGTAAACTCCACAGGTGAAAAAGAAATACTACCGAGTTACCTTTCCTTGAAAATAGTATTTTTTCAAGGAAAACTGTCTTTAAGAAGCTTTAAAATCTTGTTGGTGTTCAAGACATCTAGTTCCATATTTATTTTCAGACAGGATCCTAGGCAAATGGCAGCTTATCGTTTCCTAGATTTAATATGCTTCTTTTTGTCACTTCAATGTCAAATTGATTTGACTCATACTTCATTTTTAAGGTTCCATTTTGCTGTCTGGATATCAGGGCCAGAAGCTGGTCTCAGCCTCCTAGGTCTGAGCCAGAGCCAGCCACCAAAGGCTAGATAGGAGTAACAAGGCGTAACCTACCAGCAACAAAGAAAACTTTTTACAGTTCCAGTTACTTTATGTATTCTATCTTAAAGCACTTTCTGTTCTTTCCTGATTAACATCTTAGTAACCAATCTAATCCAATTCTTGCCTCAGGATGATAGGTATTAAGTAACTATATGCAGAAGTTTCTAGTGAAAGCATCCCTTAAACCAACAGCAATCTCACAGGTGAGTTTTCTCAGGGTATAATTGGGACATCTGTTCAGATAATTTTTGTTTATTCAGTGTTTTGCTTGCCACTGAGGGGAGGTAGGGAAGGGGTGAACAATAAACCAAGTTTCTCATTTACAGATCTCGTTCTGCCAAACTTGGCATCAACTTTTTTTCTCTTATTTACTGTATGGTGCACTCCCTCTTCTTAATTTCTTAAATACTCTCTAGGATTATGTCACTTCATACAAATGCAGGTGTTACTATTAATTCTGACCTTGAAACTGCTTCTTAAATCTTAACATTTTCCTGGGCAACATTTTTATCTATCCCATCTCTCTTCCCAAAATTTTCTGTGCTACACAGGCATGACAGCCTGCCAAATGTCACTTGGCCATCACTCTCCCACTGCGATGATTAGAATATGAATTCTTTAATAAGCAATTTTAAGCTAGAAGGTATATCCAAGATTTTTCAATAGCACCTAAACATTTAGGACACAAACACTGATTAGCAACAAACCTTACTCCCCACCCCCATAAGTCTATACAACCCCAGTAATACTGATGTATACTGAAAAGCAGACTCATGCAAATGGTTGCTAGCAGTAAGTTAATTGCTAAAAGACAAAAGCCCCTGAGGCACTATCTTGTACTGCTAAGTATTCCAATGGTAATTGTAGGGTTATAGGCCAAAAAATTCTCAACTGAACCTACACCATCATCTGAAACTCAACTCCAGCTCATCTTTTAGCAAGAAAATTCCTAGGAGTATAAATAGTTAAAAATCTGATTTTAAATGGCTAAAACAAAAACCTAAGCAGTCAGAAATATAAACAAACCTATACTTACCAGAAGCAACCTAAAACACCAATGAAACACTAAACTGATGTCAAGTTTTAGTTCTACAGTTTGACTCCTGATTCCTCACCTCACATGAGTGAGGGTCCTTTAGAAGATTAAGTGTTCTGTGCAAACCCAATAAAATTAAAATTAGGGGATCTAATGTTATCACATAACTACAGTTAAGTTAGCAGTGTTGTGTAGTAGTGACTGGCTTGCATGATGGCTTCTAAAAGCATCTGTTCCCAGAGTTTCATGTATTATATAGATGTATATATAATTATCAGTTGAGGACAGCCATTAGCATTTTGTAAAGACGATAAACTGAGTGTTAACTTCTCCCAGCCAGTACCTTTTCCCCTCGTTAAATGTTAAAAGTCATCTGGGCGGGGAGGGGAAGGGAAGCATTCAACTTTACTTCATAATTTAAAAAGTCAATTGTCAGTATACATTTAAGTTTTTAAAACCTAAATGTTCCAAGTACAGAGAATAAGCTGTCCAGAAAGCACACACTTAAATTTTCTCCTCTTGGGAGTTTCATAAAGGGATTTTGAACCTTGATGGCGAGAATCCCAAAACGAGAGTAAAATGAATTCTTTTTATTGCAAACAAACGTCTAAATTAATTTCTCCACCCACTTTCTTTAGAAAGAAAAAGAAATCAGCAGGCTAAGGAGATACCCATTCAAGAACTGACATGATTAAAAATTAAGATATAAATGGGTGACTCACAATTTCATTAGCTTACAAAGATGGTGGAGTTAACTACTACAAGCACACTAGTTATACAGTATTTTGTGGGAGAAGGGCATACAGACATAGCTAACTTCATATAGATCCCATTAGACAACTGGATTTACAACAAGTTTTTTTAATAAGAAATGGGCAAAGCCAACTTTCTTTTCAGAATCAAAATGCAGAACAAATGGAAAAATTATGGTATTTAACCTTCACAAGTTTGAGCCTCCACAAATAATGCAACCAAGTTTTACATTTTTAACAGCCCTTCTACATACACTCCATCTTCTCTATCTTAGTTCCAAATTTTATCTTCATTCCCAAATATGCCAATTGCATTTATTTAAAAAGAAAGAGCCTTCCCAGTTACTGTCAAAAACTACTATTTAGCTTACCCCTCCACTACTCAGCAAACTACAGAGAGGATGGAGTGTAATACGAGCAGTACAGAGTCTTATGCAATTCATGAGGACCACTTAGTCCTTACATGAATCTGGTTGCTAACATTTCTATTATATTGTGACAATAACTCCCGACTGTTATCTCTGAGAAATGGGGGGAGTAAATTCTTAATAAAAGACACCAGGTACAAAGCAACATTTTACTTTTGTTGTGATAAAAAAAAAAAAAAGTCACATTTTACAGATAAAATGTAGAACCCTGAAATACTGACACATTCTCTTATCGTGCACAATGCTGAGGTTCTCTTACGATTCACTTTAAAACTGCAATTAAAAATGTACAAAAAAGAAAAGAAAAAAAAATCAACCCACAAAGCTTCTAAAAAAGGAACCCGCAGGCACTTCCTCTTGTGGAATGTTTAAAAAGTTAGCCTACTAAAGAAAACAGTCGACTTCTTGTGAAGGTTTTGGAGAAATATGTATCAGTTCGTTTTATTTGGGTATTCAATAATATCCTTGGTGATAATGCTGACTCCATGGCTTCTGACCCCAGAATTGCTGTAAGAGAAAATTTTTTTTTTAAAGAAAAAACATCAATAAGCCACTCAAACTGCTTTTAGGAAATGACAATCTAATTCAGAGTAACTGCTGGAGACAAATTTATACCTGTCATACCTCTGATTTATCAAGCCAGATTTAGTTGGTATTAATATCCCATTATCAATACACATTACAAAAGGAAACACATTATGACTTGGTTAGTTTATACAATTAAAGCTAGCAGTAAAAAGAACCATATGTATTAAATACTACTATTTTATTTAAAATATTAAGTTACAGCAAACTCCAACCTATTTTGCCTTCAAAAGATATTATGGCTGCAACTGCAACACAATTCACACCTTGCCCTGTAACACTTATAAACACTTCAGTCCCTGAACAAGATCTTTTTTCAAGATTGACTCTTATGAATTCAAAATACAATTAAATGTACAAAAAAAGCACATAAGGAATTACTTACACCCTGCTGCCACTGGTTGTAGCCCTGAGATTGATTTTTGTAGCCACGATTGTTTCCTCGTCCTCTGAAGTTCTGCAAAAAAAGAAAAAAACCTTTAAGAAGAGCACAAGTTGTTAGGTTTGTATATGGGGCAGGGGGAGAAGAGGAGACACAGCCACAGAAATAGGTAAGATTGCCAGTCGGCCATTAACCTCTGAGCACTCTCTGCTGCGTTTGCTCTCAGGTGATTAACTTATTCGCTATGAGACATCACCTGACTTGTTGCTAGTTAACGCACCTGAAAAATCGATATAAATTAAATTGACTCATTTTACCATCACTATGCGTACATGCTGTGTTCCTCTTTCTGAGGCTGCGCAACATATGCCTTTAACTTTCCAGACTAAATTATATAGAGAATCAGTGTCTACAGGGATCTTAAATCATTACCTGGTTGTAGTTCCCTCTGTTAGGCATTCCACCTCTGTTGTAATTCCCTCTGTTTGAATAACCACCTCGGCTGGGAAAAACAGGGCCACGAGGATATGGATAGCCAATTCCACCACTTCCGCCACCGCCACCACCTCTCTGTGGCATATTGCCCCTCCTATTATATCCACCACGATTCCCAGGAGCTAAAACAAGAGATGTTTCATTTAGTAGTGTGTTGTTACCTTCTTTACACACGACTTAGGGTTCTTCTGGACCACTCCTTTATTTTATGAAAAAATGTTTAATTTAACCGTTCAACATAACCTAGGTGTTTACCATCAAATTGCATGAAGTATTTTACTATGGTTACTAAGACAGCTAGGACATGAGGATCATAAACTTCCTATGTTAAATTCAGCAGAAAAACATACAGACCCAAACTAGAACATTACAGATTACTACTTGTTTCAACATTGAACCAAATAAATAATACTCAAAATTAACTTGCCTCCTCCTCTGAAATTTCCACCACGCATATTGAATCCACCGCGCCCTCTATGGCCACCACCTCTGTTAAACTGGTTCTTCCCACTCTTGTTTTTATTGCTCTTCTTTGAGCCTGTGTTCTGTTTCTTTTCCGGTGGAAGAGCTTTTTTGCTTTCTTCCTTATATTGCTCCAAAAGTTTTTGGGCTTCCTCCTTCTGAAGTTCAACATACGTTATTTCATCAAAGCACTCAGCTACTTCTGGCAGAGTAAAGTTTCCTACAAAACATTAAATCATATTAACCTACAAACCCACTACATACACATTCACAATCCTAGAGCCTACAACTCTCAAGCAGCTTAATTCCTGCAAAGCATACAATATCTATTCATGTTTTAATTACATTTTCTTAAACAAGTGAAGTATGCTTATTTCCAGAGTTAACTCCTGAAACAGTATTACTGACACAAAATGTAAGTTCACAGATATAAATCACATAAAGATATTTAACATTAACAGTTGAAATAAATTTCATGCCTTTCATTTTGAGGACTGCATGTTCCGGTAGGTCTTTTCCCTCTACTTCTGCTTTCTTCTGTGTTCTTTGCTTATAGTCTTCATCTTTTGGGCAAACTACAACAGCTTTTCGTTGGAAGCCTGCAAACAGGCACATTTTTCTCCTCTGGGCAGCAGCAGACACATTTGTCTTTTAAAAAAAAAAAAAAGAAAGTTAAGTTTATAACCCCAAACATTAATTCTGTAATCATCAGTTACTTTTTTCCATCTCAAAGCTGCAGCTTACCTGATCCAAAATGAAATTTCTCTTCTTACGGGCAGCAATCTCAATAAACTTTCCAAGACACTGCGGAGCTCTCTGCAACAGCGTGTTTAGTTTCCCAGTATCTGCCATTTGCTTCTTAAAACCTGCCACCTATTTTTAAAAGTTAAAGTTTCAAAATTTAAATATTGCCTTTTCTCACTGCTACAGAAAAGGATATTTTATCCTGTAACAACACCCAGTGCCTTCAATTCATTTTTAGCTACTGGATAATCCGAGTCCAAAAACCTTCCACAGAAATGAGAAGGAAGCCTAGCCACTGGAAGGCAGTTTACCTTATAGGTAAAGAGCCTGCTTAAATAACCAATTTAACTGCCCAAACTCCTATCTAACAAAATGGATAAAGACAGACAAAACGGTTACCCCGAATACCTTCTAGTCTTAAAAAAGCTGAAATCATGCCCAATTTACTTACCATCATTTTATCCATTATGGTGTTTGTTCCAAGAATGTTGTATTTACCAGGATTTTCTGCTGCATGTTTAGTAACCCAGGTAGTTTTTCCAGCTCCTGGCAAGCCAATCATCATAACCACCTACAATGGAAAGAATTCTTTAAATATTTTTTTAAATGCACAAAAGCCCAGTTTACATATCTGAACATTCACAGCCTTTTAATGGGAACATGTATGGCAGTTAGTAAATTAAACAGAGCAACCATCCAACTCTTCTAAACGTCATTTTTGCCAAACAAAAGCAACCTTCAAAATTCTTTTTTTAAAGTGACGTACTTCACAATCTTTCTTCTCTTCAGGACCCTTTGGTCCTCTAACTCGATCCTCCAAGGGGACATTCTGGATAAAAGTATAGTCTTCAGGTATTGGAAAATATGGCTTTTCCTTCTGACCAAAATTAAACTCAACCGCACAGTTGTGGCACAGAACATGCGGGAAGAGTGGTCGTCCAGCAAGAACTTCCTTACTGATTTTGAAGGCAATGCCAAGATCTTGTCCATTCTTTGCATAGGAAAGTTCTACTTCATCACTTTCAAAGTTCTGTTAATTGGAGAAAAAAATTAATGGGTTTTAATCTGCTTCTTATGACACTTCTTTTTTAAAAAAACTTCAAAATTCAAGTTAGGAGTGAAGCTTTATCCTGTAGAAAACACATTTAGGTTATACGTTAAAGAGCTTTAACACTTGGTTATATACAACTAGAACACCTATATCCAAAAGAAGAATATTGCCCTAAAAGACTAGATTTTCGGATCAACTTCACATTAAGTAGTTTTCAGTCAAAATGAATTAGTACTGAAAACAAGGACATAATGTTAAAATACTCTTATCTACTAACTTGCTATTTATATGTATAAATTTAGCTACGACTTACAACAAAACATGTAATCACATCATTTTCATCAAACTTCTCTCCATAATCTTCAGTCTCACAGCTGCATGTTTTTATTCCTTTTAGAGAATACCCATAAGAAAATTCTTCTTCACCTAAGAAAATAATTAACTTTCATGAAATCAGTTTTTCAAAACAGTCCAATGACCCACGTACTTTAACATTCCAGATGTAGGGTTCAAAAGTATACTGACTTTGTACTAAATATAAAGTTAATGAGAGGTAGGTGGTTATATAACTAGTTGACAAACTGCATACCATGGGTAATATTCTATTTCAACCATCAGTCATAAACCAAGTAACCACAAAGAAAGAAAAGGTAAAATTTAGCCAGTGTCCATGTTATTATTATTCATCTCTAAAAACAGGCAAAAAGTTTAGAACGCCTTCTAGTCTAACTACTGAAATCAAACCCTGAACACTCATGAGTACATAGATACTCAAATGGAGACTTTACCAAGCAACATTCCACTTGTGGTTAGTGACCAGCCAATCCGAACTTCGTGTATGTCAATATCTTTTGTATATAAATGCCTTACTGGGATCTTCTCTGTAACCTGGAAGTCAAATCATAAATGATTAAACTGTAAACGAAGGTACATAAACCACTGAACCAACGCTGGTTTATTTCATTCGGGCAATGGGCTAATTTTTCTCCAGCTACAAAGTACAGAAAGACACCAACTCTACTCTTCCCCCTAACATTCACAAGAACTTTAACAACTGATGTAAGGGCTTTTAACTTGAAATGGAAAATGGTGAAGTACTTGGTTAATTCACGTTTAAAAGAAAACGTTGAAATTACATATTCTCAATACTCAAAACCAACTAAAGTCTCCTTTAACATGTTTTTTCTCTGGAACAAAAACAGGAGCCTAACCAAATTTATTTTCAAACCCATGGTGGGCCTTTCAAGTGCCTGATAAAAAATGAACACCCTAAATAAAAATTAGGCTGGCTCTACATAGCAACTTCTGATATAGCAAACATCCTAAACTGTTACAAATCATAGATTCCAAGTCCCACAAAAACTTGAAAAATTACAAGTTCCAGGGACATCTAAGTGTCAGGGAAAAACTCACAAAGGTTCTTAAGGAAAAAAAGACATCACAAAATTGCATTTACCTTCATCTCAAAACAGACTTTGCCTTTTGACACACCATAGGATGCCCTTCCTCCAGCCCAAAGAAAAGCAAAACTCTCCATAGTAAGGGAAGAAGCACTGAGGCGATCTCTTGATATTTTAAAATGTAGATCACAATTATCTGCAATTATATCAAATATCATATTATTTCTTTTGATATCCAATATAAATGTATCTGCTATGTAGACAAAACTTTATTAAATTTTCTCATATTTCTTAATATGTTGCATACATTTTTACAGATCATGCTGTTGTTCGGATTTTCAGTTCAAGCCCCGCTCCCACCAAGTCAATTTTTGCCAAATTATGAACTAGAGCATACACTACCTGTGCAACTAACAAATATCGAGGTTTAGTATGTGTATTTTAAGTATATAAAATAATCAAGACAATGTGACATTAATACATACCTGCTCTGCTCTTTACCTTGATTTAGAGGCAAGCAGTAGAGGATAGCAGGAAATCAAAGTGAAGCATGCCAGACCAGGTAGAATTTACCAGTGCCACAATAAAACTGAAGGGAGGCCATGATCACGTATTTTAAAATATGAGTATGAGCTGTTGATCCTGCACTTTACAGGGGCTCTAGATCTTAAATTGTTTGCTAAAACTCGTTAAGGCAGTTTCAATCTGCAAAATACAAACCTGGTCATCTAGTGCTGTTACTACTACAGCATTTTAGGTCCCCTTTCCCCAGACTTGCCTGTTAATCAATAACAATGGGGGATTACACACTTTGGAATAATCCAAATCCAAAAACGTCTTTAACCTAGCTACACCTTTGGGTCACTGGCTCATTAGCATGCACCTTCTGAGTTCTCAGTCAAGGGAGCACTGAAGTTAGAAAGCTACTGGTGAAATGAAATTAAATCTACGGTTTGGAATTCTCCTTAAATTAGCTTTGCTCTTTTATTCCCGATCATCACTAACAGAATTTTCAATTCAACCAATTGTGTTTGAACCCAATAACGCACTTAAATTGATATCCCTAGGTGAGGAGCTAAAAGCCTTTTATAATAGCATTACCTTGCCGAATCACTGGCTTCAGTATCTCACCAATATTTAAGCAACTGAATTTAACGTAAAACATTCAACTACTCTTCCATGGGCAAGTCTTGAAAAAAAAACCAAAACCCTCCACTATCTCAACTATGAGGTAAAGCATACGCAATAAGGAATCAAGACTTATATTTACACTGCCTTACACATCTAAATAAAAAACATATGTATTCCAAAACATGAGACTCTAAGCTTCAACTCCTTAGATCTACAGGACAAGTTGACACCTTACCTCTAAGCAATTATTTCTACCCTTTGTTCTATCACAGAAAGAATTGTACTTTCTGATCACAACACCAAACAAATGATTTTTTTTGTATTAGAAAAATTAGGAATCTGACAGCCAAGGCCCATTTAGAGGTTTGCAATACTTCCTCATACTCAATTGCAACCCAACTGGGTAAAGTAGCAGTATTTACAGCGCTGCCATTGATACCATTCGCTGCTGAAGAAAGCTAGTGGCCCAGTGATAGCCCATTGCTGCTGCCCCAGGTCTTTGGAAGAAATCAACTTAGCTTAAAGCAGCAGCTACTGAACTGGAATTGAGAACAAAAGAGCAGTTATTGAAAAAGTATTATTACAATCTTTTAGAATAGGGAATATAATGGCGTGGAAAGCCATTAATATTATTAACTAGCCCAAAGAGCTCACTTAACATAATTCCACAAAAAAAAATGACATTACTTTATCGTAGAAGCCTAAATGGACAAGTTATAAGTAGTCTTACAAGTTTCCATTAGCTAGACAGTCAAATATTGGCATTAATTTCACATTCCTACAAATGAGAACTTTAAAGCCATACCAAAAAACATCAAATTGTTAGAGCCTGTAAAATTATCAATACAACTACTGTACTAAATATTAAGTGACCAGAATCTGAATATAAACCATCATCTTCCTACTTTTAAAACAACTGTTTACACGTGTTAAGTTTTCTAATATTTTGTAACCAAAAGCCACATTTGACAATTGGGGAACGGGGGAGAAACAGCTTCACTTACAAGTATCAAGACAAACAACTGTGTCGTCGAAGTGCTCATCTTCTTCTTCAACAGGTGGCTGAGGAGATTTGGCTCTGAAAGACAGAATTTTCTCCTGATACAGCTTTCCCCACCAAAGCATAAAGAACAGGTGACAAGTAACACTACGTTAGCATCCTCTACCTGCTATACTTGTTCTCTTCAATGTACTCAAAATAGCCACGGCCATGATCTTCTCGAGGTCTTTTAACACCTCTCTTTTTATCTCCGCCTTTCTGTTCTGTTTTGCCGTCTCCTACAATACACGACACCCCTTTATAAGAGACCACGCCGCAACACAACAAACAAAAAAACCTCTTATGTTTTGACGCCCCCCAAAAGCTCGACTTTCCCTGTTCATTCTTTTAAGTGTTTTCAATCAACGATTCAAATGAGAATTCAAAGAAAAACCCACTTGGAACTGGACTAGGATTAGTGACGCAGTCAAAGGACATTGCTAATTTCGCCAGCCTACTCGAATATTCGGAAAAGCTAATGAAAAATTAGCGCGGCCCGGGCCCAAAGCCCACGTGGATCCCAGAGAGAGTTCAGGAAGGGGGGAGGGGCCGAGGCGCCCCGCCCGCACTCCCCTCCCCCACCCGGGCCCGCGCTCCCGCGGCCGCATTGTACTGCTCGCCGCAGGACCCGCCCGGCCCCGCCCGCCGGAAGTGACGTCACGCAGAGCCCGGCGCGCCTTGCACAATACCGCGGCCCGGAGCCGCCACAGCGCGCCGCCGGGGCCACGGGCCTCCCCTCCCCCCGAGACATGTGCCCGCACTGCGCGCACGCACCACGGCGGCGCCACCGCGGCTCCTCCCCCTCCAGCGGCAGCTGCAGTCCCCCCCCCAACGGCTCTCCAGCCACATAATGGAGGCGCTGCCGCCGCCGTCACACACCGAGCGGAGGCCTCAGGTCTAATCCGGGATTCCCCCCCACCCCCTCGCAGCGGCCCCCGCCCCCCCCGGGGGCTCCCTCTCGCGGCGGGGCTCCCTCCTCCCCCAGCGGGGCTCCGGCAGGCCTGGGCACGGTCCCCACCCCGCGCGGGCCTCCCGCCGCGCGCAACCAACCACGCAGCACTCACCCGCCGCCGGAGCCCCGGGGCAACCGCCGCCTCCGCCGCCTTCCGCCTTCTTCTTACCTCCCGCCTGCTGCTGGCCCTGCCTCGCCCCGGGCGGCGCCACCGTCACCGCGAACAGCGACGTGGGGCCGCTGCTCTTCCCCGCGGCCTCCTTGGCGGCCCCGCGCTGCTGCTGGGGCTGTTGCTGCGGCGCCGCCGGCGGTTGAGGCTGCTGCTCCCCGTGCCCGTTCTCGTCGCCCGCGGCTTCCTCCTCGTCTCCGAGCTCATCCTCCCCTTCCTGGAAGCCCTGATCGTCGCCGTTCTCGTCCTCCGAGGCGGCCTCCTCCTCCTCCATCGGGCCCGAGTCGGCCGCCCCCGCGGCGCCGTTCTCCTCCCCGAGCTCCATCTGGTCGCCATCCAGAGCGGCTATCCCTTCCTCCTCCTCCTCCTCTTCCTCCTCGTCGTCATCGCCGCCTGCCGCGGCCTCCTGCTCGAGGCCTGCTCCCGAGCGCCCGGCGGAATCCCCGCCCAGGTCTAGGCTGCCGTTCCCGGGCTCCATGGCGGGGCGGCCCCCGGCCTCCTCGTCGTCCAGCGCAGCCTGGAGACGCTCCATGAGCTCGGCCTTGAGGCCCTTGTCGGACAGGCGCCGCTTCTTGAGCTCCTCCTTCAGCTCCGACACCTTCAGCTTTTTCACATTAACAGGCGAGGAACTCATGGTGAGGCCCCGATTCACCGCTAGGCGCTGGCTCAAACTCGGCTCCGCTCACTCGGCCACTGGCGGCGGCTGAGGCTGCTCCTCGGCCCGGGCGGCGGCGGCGGCGGCGGCTGCGGTTGCGGCTTGAGGTGGGTTCCTGCTGCAGAGCGGACCCGCCTGGTGTCGAACGGCGCCAATTCCTTTCACCGAGTTCGCGAGGGAGACGCGGAGACTCGCCTGGCGCGGGCGAGCACGCAACGTCCTCTCGCAGGGGCGGCGCCGCGCACGTAATATAGCCGCCCCGCCCCTGCGCCGGCTGAGCGCCCGCGCTCGCCCCGCCCCGCCCACGTCTGTTCCCCCAGCTCCTACCCGAGCCGCGGGCCGGGAGCGCGGCGCCGCGCACTGCGCATCCAACTGGGGCCGAGCTAATGGAGGAGGAGGAAACCGCCTTCAGTTAAACCGACCCACTGCAACATTTATTGGCCTTTCCAGATCTTTGGTGGCAGTACTCGTTTGCTATTTGCCTTCCAGCCCGGAGGCTGCTTCTACCCAAATGCTTTCGGTCCTAAACTTGGCATTTTCAACTCGAATCCGCCACCGTTTCTTCCATTTTAGATTTGTCTTATCTATTTCTCCAGCTATTTGTTTAGAACGCCCTAAAATTTTATTTCAGTTTTGATTTGTACAACGCAAGTTGGCAATTACTCTACGCAGGGGATTTTCTTCCGTTTAATATTTGGTTTAATTTTCTTAAGTCCTGCCTTGCGAATTGAATTTTAAACTCGGGAAGGGCCTTCCTTTTGTCTCTCCCATGACCCCTGATGCAGGGTTTGGGAGATAAAAATGCTTGCTTTTGGAACATGTACTCCACTCCATACTGCAAAGCATATATACTTTACAGGCCTTGTCATGGCACTCCTAGCCAAAGAAGTCTTGTAAGCCTCAGAATTGCAATTCTGTGTTTTCTTTACCTACCAGAAAGACGGATCACCTTTAAGATTTATTCTGTCCAATTTAGGACCTGGTCATCCAGTTACGAAGTCCCCCTAGTTAACAATGAGGATGAGACCCAGCTAGGTCACACACTTTGATTCTATTACTTTTCCTATAGGAATACTTCTGGCCAAATTATGCTGAAACCCTCATAAAAACTCATGAAAAATAAAGGGCTGTGATTTTGTAAAAAGAAAACTATCACTCTCAAAAGAAGTGTTATTTTGATGTGTCTTAGAAGTTTAATTTTTCTCTTTACTAAGAGGTGTGTTATGTTCTTCAAGTTTTAGGTAGGAGTGCCAGAATTTAAATATATGATAGAAGTGAACGTCTTAAACCCCAGAGAATCTGCACAGTGGCTTGCCAATGTTCCGGTCTAGTCTATCTCTGACTAAGGAGGTCAGCTATACTCACTGTTTGGTGCTTTAGCTGTCACAATAATGCTGCCCCAATTTTAATTCGAACTTTGGAAAAATAAGCATGTGAACTTTCTCCCATAGGCTAGTATGATTTAACTGATTAATAAATTTTATTTTTAAAGTTCTTTTCAACAGCTTTTAAGAATCATGTATTTTACCATGCAGTCATATATAAAGATGAAAGTTTAACATTTGTGAAATGATTTGAGTTGAAATTAATGAGTTATGTATAGTACTAGTAATTCTCAGTTCAAGTTAATGAAGGTGGAAGGGATAGCACCCAAAATAGGAACTTACAAATGGTGCCCAAAACTCATTTTAGCCCTTGGTTGTAATGTCCTTGGAGCTTATAAACAAGTGACAAACTGGAATTTGAGCTTTTCAAATTCTTTGCCCTTGTTCAAAATAGGAAGAGAACTACAGGGGGCTTAAATGTTCACAAACTGGATAATTAGTCCCGTAATGAATCAGAGTTAAATATAGTTATTATGATGGTCATTTAAGTTTATGTGTCCTTAGATATGATTTACAATTTTAAGTATTAGTGATATGAAAACAATTTCTATTTAACTGGAAAAAGCCTATGAAAAATGTATATCTAAATACCGATTTATAACAATTGTTCTTAAATCAGTTGTAATAATAAACATGAAATATAACTTTAGATGGGCATGAGAAAATTCCATGGCTTTGCCTCCAAGACCTTTGTAACCTGGAGATCATCTTCAGTCTGCTCATTTTATGGCCCAGGAAGCTGAGGTCCTTCCCCCACCCCAGGGTTCTTTCATTACACTGGGCCTTCTTAGACAACATGTAACTGAGAAACAGTTTTTGTAAATGCTCAAACAGCCATCATCTTAACTGTTTGTCCTTTTTACAAACAGATGAAATCTACCATTCCACATTTTATTTTACCACTTGAAAGTACAAATAGTGACTTCATTTTAATAATTGTTTTTTCTTCTTATACTTTTAATGCTGTTATGATAGTCCTGTTCTACGGAGACCAGTAAAAGTACAGATCACTCTCTCTAAATTGCTGAGGGACCTATAAGGAACTTGAAATCCCCCCTTTTTGAAATCCTGGAGACTACCAAGAATACAGAGTGGAAAAAGGGGGGAAATTAATTCTCAATAGCAAAAAATGATTAGTGAATTACCCATGGTAATAGACCTATGACAGGGCATTAGAGAGTTAGGGTGCTCAGAATATATAACTAACATTTTGAGGTTGAAGCAAAGGCACATACCTAAATCTGTAGTTTGTCACATAATTCACTCAGCAAATATTTTTTAGCACTAGGAATTTTAGCACTAAGACAAGCACTAGGAATACAGCAGTGAACTATGTAATTATGCCTTCATTCTCTTAGAGTTAGCCAATAAATAAAATAGAGACGGTAACAAGTACTGCAGGGAAATGTAAAACAGGAGAGAGAGGCAGGGTGTACTGCAGTCAGGGGAGATTTTCAGTTATAAATGGGGTGGTCAGGGAAGCCTAAGAACTAAGGTAACATTTGAGGTGGAGGGAACAAAAAGTAGGCCTGAGGGGAAAGATAGGCAGGGAGATCAGGCAGGTTAGGGAGAGGAGGGGAGATACAGATTGCCGGCAGCCTTGCCAGTGGTTTTTTAAGGACTTTGGCTTTTGCCTCCAGTGAGAAGGGAGAAACTGAAGGGTTGTTAGCAGTGAAGTGCCATGAACTGACAAGAATGCTAAATTCAATGGACTCAAGATGGTATGCCATTGATTCATTATTTTTTGGTATACACAATCCCAATTTAATAAAAGAAGCATGAAGCACGCTGAGATACATTTTCCCATCTTCTTACGAAAATATGAGGAGTCACAAGTACCTCCAAATTATGAAGTATTAAAAGTACACTTTCATATAGACTAACAGGAAAGCACAATCAGAAAGGAGGATGTTTCAAATTCTGGTTAAAAGTACAAGGTTAAAAATCAGACAGACCTGGGTTGCAGTCCCAGCTAGACCACATAGTGGCTATGTGATCTTGCACAATCTCTTTATCTCTCTATACCTGAGAGTACTCATGTCTAAAATGATACCTGCCTCATGAGGTTGTTGGGAAAATTCAGTGAGATAATGTAAACTCTGAGTACAGGGCTGGAAGCACAGTAAGAGCTCAGTATATATTAGTCTTCATTAGCTATGTCAAGCAATTTAATGAACTTAAGAAAATCTAGAGTTGGATTGTTAAATCTTATTTAGGAAATTATAACTATATATATTTTGTAAATTGTCAATGAATTGTTCATGGTGAGATGTCAGTCTGGGAAAAAGTGAAATGAAGTCTGGATAGGAGAGTGCAGGCTTCACTGCTAGGCCTGGCACTGTCACTGTAACCAGCTGTCTGACCTTTGGCAAATTGCACCATCTCCTCTGGATGTTCGTTTTCTCCTCTATAAATGAAGCAGAGCAGACTAGAAGATTTGTAGAGCCTCTCCAGGGAGAACCTTCTATGAATTTCCTCTTTGCTGACTCCAGACTGTCAATGGAGGAGCACTGTTGAACTCTGAAATATTGGCTATTCATATTCAGGTTTTTACTTGTTACATTCAAAACTTGCATTAGAGTCTCAAATCATTTTATAATTAAGTAGTAGACATGAAATTTGAACTAGTGTATTACAGTTTTTGAATTGTAAATGGTACAGAATACTCCCATTTACTTTAGATTTGGATACCACAACAGGCTAAAAGGTTTAAAGTAAATGGTTTCTCCAAAAGCAAACCAGAGTCCCAGTGCCATGGCTTGCTGTGCTTCCCATTACTGCCGCAGTGTCCACACCAGCCCTGCCACCACCACCTGCTCATCTGAAAAATGCTGCCGACGTGGAGTCGGCCTGCCCAGCATCTGCCCACACACGGTTTAGTTACTGGAGCCAACCTGCTATGACAGCTGTCCCCCACCATGCCACATTCCTCGGCCCTGTGTGCCCGCCTGCTTCGTGCTCAACTCGTCCCAGCCTACCCTAGGCCTGGAGACCCTCAACCTCACAACCTTCACTCAGCCCTGCTGTGAGCCCTGCATCCCAAGCTGCCACTGACCGATGACTGCCTCGCTCAGTGCCTGGAGATAACACTGAAGCTATCTATTCAGCATTCACTTGCCTCAGTAGTTTATCAGATATTGAGGCAGACCAGACGGCCTAGATATGCACAACCTACCTTTCATCTTAATGGAAAGAAAATCAAGAAATTTTAATGATTATTTGGCTAAGCATTTGGTTCATTTGGGCAGATGAATGTCATCTATTATCAAAAGTATTGATATCTATAAGACCTCAGACTATTTGTTTGTTTGTCTGTTTTTTCTGGCTGCACAGCTTGTGGGATTTTAGTTTCCCGACCAGGGATAGAACCCAGGCCCTCAGCAGTGAGAGCGTAAAGTCATAACCACTGGACCTCCAGGGAATTCCCCACACTGTATTTTGTTTGTCATGTTGCTTCCTAGATCCCATTTCTTATATTGAGTATTTTCATAGAGGAAAAATAATTTCGTGATGGGTTTTCCAATAAACTTTATTTCTGTGGCAATAAATAAAGTAAATGGTTACTGTTTGAATCATCTCATCTTTGATGTTATGAATCTCTGTCTTCACATAAATTATATAGCTTCTGTAGAATAAGATGTGCCCATTAGAAAGCTGCAGGAAAACTAGAATAATGTAGTTAATAGTAAGATATCAGGGCTTTTCTGATAATTAAAATATTTACGAGGTGAAGACTAATTAACACTTACCAAAACTTATATCGAGGCAGGTTGAGCAATGAGGAGTTTATAGAAAGTGCACACTATCACACATTACTGGTGACTGGCCAGTATCACAGTACCTAACAAAAAAAGGTGAAGAAAATATTTAGACCATCCTGAGCCAAACAGCCAAGAATGAGATGAAAGACTAAAGGGATTATTACCTCATAAACTCTCACCTTCTACTTGCGACATAATTATCTGTCTCGAAGTTAGTCTAAGTTCCTTGAGGGCAAGGAGAGGAACTTGACTTTTCCAGCACCTGCGCAGTGTCTTCCATCAACATTCACCAAGAGGGAATTCCCTGGTGGTCTGGTAGTTAGGACTCCACGCTCTCACTGCCAAGGGCCCGGGTTCAATCCCTGGTCAGGGAACTAAGATCCCACAAGCCTGCAAGCTGTGCAGTGCAGCCAAAAAACAAACAAACAATCCCAAAACATTCACCGAGAGCCTGGCACTGCACTGGGGAACAAGATGGGGGCTCTGAAATGAAAATACCCTCTAAAAATGTGTGAACTATACTGCAACCCTGACTTGAACTAAAGGACTCTTGATTATAAGAGAGAGTTATCAAAAAATCAAGCAGAGGCTGTAATAATAAATTTTATTCAGCAGAGTCTTCTTGGCATAACACCAGCAAAATAACTAAATAAATAACGAGTAAATTTCTTTGCAAGCTCGGCTTTCCACTTGGCTATTATTATTGTGGACACCATTAGTGAACACCACCAAGTTTCGTCAGTGATCCTAAACTAAACTCTTAGAACTACTGAACAGATTTTTTATGGCCCATAGATTTAATTACATGTCCAGGTCCTCCCCTCTACATTTATAGTGTACTGTACAATTGCTTCCATCTAGTGAAGCAGGATTGTGTTAAAAATGGATTTCATACTCATGTTTAGAGGAGCCAGGCCCAAGGCTGTGTAGTCTATTTCTCTATTTTAATGCTCCATCTTTCCTTATCCATTTCTTTGTTAGATAGTGACAACACAAAGGCAGGGACTTCATATTCTCCATAACTCCAGCGATATTGCCAAGCACCAGATGCTCAACAAATATTTTTTTACTTTATTTAGAAGGTGGTATTAGACTATTAAGAAAGCCTTCCAACTCCAGACATAAGTACCATGCAAAAGTATCATCCAGAATCTATCAGTTGACTATGATCTGGAAAAGCACATAGAGATGACACATAGGAGATTATTTACCAGCATTAACCAATACAGTTGCCACAGGTAGCTATTTTAATTAAAATTAATTAAAATTAAATAAAATTAAAAATTCAATCCCTCAGTCACATAACCACATTCCAAATGTTTCATAGCCATTGGTCTCATACTGGACAATGCAGAATAGAATGTTTCCATCATCACAGAAAGTTCTTTGGGACACTGCTGTTATAGACTGCTTTGAAAGTACAACTTACACCAAGGGAACAGCCCTAGTCTATATGTGGCTCAACAGCCAGACTATATGGAAAGCTGGAATTAGAGTAAAAGTGTGTGTGTGTGTGTGTGTGTGTGTGTATCATACATTTATAGATATATACACACATAGTCAACTCCCAATTCATCCTTTTATCTACTTAACAAATATTTACTGAACACTTACTACGTACCAAGTAGTGTACTATGTTCAGGGAAAACAAATATGAATGACACAGTCCCAGACCTCCAGGAGCTTACAGTTTGGACATAAATACAAGCTATAACCAGGAGGCTATGGGACACTGGTACAGCTACATGGGGATCCAGCCATGTTGACCATTCGCTGAGCCACTGTCTATAGGGTTCCCATGGTATAGGTCTGTACACATGCTTGCCCACCCACAAACATTCACAAATGCGAAAACAAAACAAAACCTCACATACACCTTCAAGAAGTCAGTTGTATGACATTTGCAAGTAAGCAGTAATTCGCTAAGATTATCTTATATTCATTATTCTATATACAGAGCTGCCTATCATTTGCAGACCTCTGCCAGATGATAATTAAATAAGTCTTTCATTAAAAGCTGTCAAGAAGGGACTTCCCTGGTGGTCCAGTGGTAAAGAATCCTCCTTACAAAGCAGGGGGCGCAGGTTTGATCCCTGCTCAGGGAACTAGGATCCCATATGCTGCAGAGCAACTAAGCCCACGCGTCACAACTACTGAGCTTGCGCACCTCAACTAGAGAGCCCGAGTGCTGCAGACTACAGAGTCCATGCGCTCTGGAAGCCATGCACCACAACTACAGAGCCCATGGACCCTGGATCCTGGGTGCCACAACTAGAGAAGAGCCCGTGGGCCTCAACGAAGATCCCACGTGCTGCAACTAAGACCTTTTGCAGCCAAAAGTAAATAAAATAAATAAATAAATTATAAATAAATCTTTTTGAAAAAAAAGCTGTCAAGAAAATAAGTCCTGGGGATGTAATACATAGCATGGTGACCATAGTTAATAATACTGTATTATATATTTGAAAGTTGCTAAGAGAGTAGATCTTAAAAGTTCTCATGACAAGAAAAAAGTTTTTTTTAACTACGCATGGTGATGGATGTTAGCTAGACCTACTGTGGTGATAATTTTGCATACAAATATCAAATATATAAACTAATATTGAATCATTATGCTGTACATCTGAAACTAAGATAATGTTATATGTCAGTTATATCTCAATTTTTTAAAAAGCTGTCAGGTGTTTAGGGGAAAAATCAAACTAAAAGCACCTTCTGCACTGTCTTAATTGCCTAGATACTGTGTGTATACTCTGTGTCTATATAACCTTTCCTTCTTTTCACTGCTTTCACTTTGGTCCACCCAAGCACACTTTATTTTTTTAAATTAATTTTATTTATTTATTTATTTTTGGCTGCACCGGGTCTTTGTTGCTGTGCATGGGCTTCTCTAGTTGCGGTGAGCGGGGGCTACTCTTTGTTGCGGTGCACGGGCTTCTCATTGCAGTGACTTCTCTTGCTGCAGAGCACGGGCTATAGGCGCACAGGCTTCAGTAGATGTGGTACATGGGCTCAGTAGTTGTGTCTCACGGACTCAGTAGTCGTAGTGCACGGGCTTAGTTGCGCTGCAGCATGTGGGATCTTCCTGGACTAGGGCTCGAACCTGTGTCCCCTGCATTGGCAGGCAGATTCTTAACTACTGTGCCACCAGGGAAGCCCCCAAGCACACTTTAGTTGGGCTATCTTTTTTTTTTTTTTTGCGGTACATGGGCCTCTCACTGTTGTGGCCTCTCACATTGCGGAGCACAGGCTCCGGTCGCGCAGGCTCAGCGGCCATGGCTCACGGGCCCAGCCGCTCCGCGGCATGTGGGATCTTCCCGGACCGGGGCACAAACCCATGTCCCCTGCGTCGGCAGGCGGACTCTCAACCACTGCGCCACCAGGGAAGCCCTAGTTGGGCTATCTTTTAAGTCTGCTGTATTTTGTCCTGATTCATTTATTTGTGATATCAACTGCCAGTTATTGAGTGCCTGCTATGTACCAGCCACTGTGCTAGGCATTTTATAAAAAGTATCTCTAATCCTCATAGTAATCTCATAAAGTGGGAATTATTCGTCTCAATTTATAGATATGGAAACTGAGAAACAGAGGGATTAAGGAACTTGTCAAGTTTAGTAAGTGGTAAAGCTGAGATAACAATTCAGGGCTGCCTGACTTCCATGCCCAGACTCTTTCTTACACCAGTGATAGAGTTTCAAAGTCAGAACTGACATGTTCTAATTCCAGCAAGATTTCATAGTGTATAGTATAGGAGAAAGAGACAGCCAACAGTTATATTACAAGAGTAGCATATTATGAGAGTGCTACGATAGTGGTGTGTATTCAGTTTGGGAAATGGGTTAGGGGGTTTCTTGGGGGGAAAGGCACTTGAAAAGGTTGACTCTTCAAAATTGAGGAGGTTGAGAGAGAAGGAAGGACATTCCAGGCAGTAGGAACAGCCTCTGCAAATGCACAGAGGTGAGAATCATTGCTATAGCTAGAATTCAGTATGGCTGGAGTATAAAGTTTGGGGGAAGGGGGCATGAACAAGGGTAGGGGTAAAGGTAGGGAATGGTTATAGGGGACAAAGAGGCAGATTGAAAAGAACCCAGCCAAGCTAGAAGTTGCAGAGTGAGGGCACTAAAAAAATTTAATATGAGAAGTGGCATGATCGGGTCCAAATTTTAGAAAGATCATGTAAGGCAGAAGAGTATGGAAAACTCACATGCCTACAGGTTCTAGGCAGGATATATAAATGAATGAAGAGATCCAGGTGTAAGAAAAACTGCAATCATGATGAGACACGTTAAGTGTCACTTGGTCTCAGGTCAGGGGCACCTTGGGAGTGATGAAGATTTCAGAGAACTAGAGTGAAGGACCCTATTTAAAGGGTCCTTATGACTCTATGACCATGTGGGAACAGGACTCAGGATTGCCAGGTTTCCCATTTTTAAGGGACATGGGAAATCTTCATTTTTCTATGACATCCCCTGAATTTTGGAGGTGGCCGACACTATGCAGGCCAAAAAAACTGTCTTCATCCATCTGTTTGTAAGCCCTGGCTGGAGAGTCTTGAAGCGAGCATGGACGAGAAGACCAGGTAGGAGGCTATTTCAAGTGAGAAGGGATGAAGGCCACTCTGACAAGGTCAAATGGGTTTGTATAGTCTTGAGAAGAGTAAAGGATCTGTGAAGAAAGATCACTTAAGATTCTGAGGGTTTTCTTAAATGACAGTGATGTTTATTTGGACTCTGACATGACCATGCAGTCTTGGTAAATATAACTATTGGGTTACTTTTCTAAACAGTGCTGACATTAGAATGGAGATGGAATATTTTGTGGGAGGGGGCACAGTCTTTACTAAGCGGGAGAAGTGCAATGCCTAGCTTTGGGGGCTTTTGGGACAAGTATACATAAAGCATTCAACCTCTAACCCGTTCCTTTCATCCCACTCACCCCAAAAATGGTCACAAACAGATTAAGAGACACATGAATTAAGTCATAGAACCAAAGAAAATCTTAGCAACATGTCAGGCCTGGAAACTTGTTCCAATTGCCTCTACTTATTTATACCACTGAAACAGGGTTAAGCTGAATATCCAGGAGACTTTTGAAGAGTACAGGATCACAACAGGAAATTTGTAATCCAAGGGGAGGTGATGTGTGGGAGGAAAGCAGGCAGCCTTGATAGGTAGAGCTTAACTGTCAAGAGGTGGCCCAGTTACAGGACCACATGGAGGGACAGAGACAAAGACAGAAAATGCATGTATGAGAGTCTTTACAACTTTTTGTTTCTTAGCAAAAAGTAATGATGCTGTATTTTCTACAGGTCATCTCCCTGATTCACTGCCTAGCTGCGTCATTGCATCATTTCTTAGTTACTTATTATATATTACACATATAAATATTATATCATTATCTCATCCTCACAGTAATAATGAGATTGTATAAGGCTAGGACTTGCTTATTCTAATCTGTTTAAGATTCAGTATAGGTGTCACCTCCTCCAAGAAGATCTTCCTGATTGCCAGCACCAATCCCTCTCACATTTTACTGTATTAGGTATGCCTCCCCAGAGCTTCCAAAATCTCCAGTGCTATTCTTGCCCCATGGTTTTATGATGACCTGTTTCTGTGTCTGTCTCCTACTGACTGACCTTCTCAAGGGGACACTGCTGTATGTCTAGTTCATTTTATGTTCTTAGATTAGCCTGAGAGGTAAGCATTCAGGACATGTGACATGTGGAATAAATGAGCCTTTGTAGATAGGCATAGCTCAGCAAATGGCTATATCTCTCACAAGCCAGGTACCTTAGGCAAAGTTGCTTCCTTCCTTCAACTTCAGCCTCTTAACCTATAAAATGATAATGTCCTTACAGATGGCCAGTAGACACATGAAAAGATGCCCAACATCACTAATCATTAGAGAAATGCAAATCAAAACCACAATGAGGTATCACCTCACACCAGTCAGAATGATCATCATTAGGGCCTCCCTGGTGGCGCAAGTGGTTGAGAGTCCGCCTGCCGATGCAGGGGATACGGGTTCGTGCCCCGGTCTGGGAGGATCCCATATGCCGCGGAGCGGCTGGGCCCGTGAGCCATGGCCGCTGAGCCTGCGCGTCCGGAGCCTGCGTGTCCGGAGCCTGTGCTCCGCAACGGGGGAGGCCACAACAGTGAGAGGCCCGCATACCGCAAAAAAAAAAAAAAAAAAAGAATGATCATCATTAAAGTCTACAAATAACAAATGCTGGAGAGGGTGTGGAGAAAAGGGGACGCTTCTACACTGTTGCTGGGAATATAAATTGGTACAGCCACTATGGAAAACAGTATGGAAGTTCCTCAGAACACTAAAAATAGAATTACCATATGATCCAGCAATCCCACTCCTGGGAGTATACCTAGACAAAACTATAATTCAAAAAGATACACGCACCCCTATGTTCATAGCAGCACTATTCACAATAGCCAAAACATGGAAACAACCTAAATGTCCATCGATGGAGGAATGGATAAAGAAGATGTGGTACATTTATACATTGGAATACTACTCAGCCATAAAAAGAATGAAATAATGCCATTTGCAGCAACATGGATGGAACTAGAGATTATCATACTAAGTGAAGTAAGTCAGAAAGAGAAAGACAAATACCATATGATATCACTTATATGTGGAATCTAAAATATGGCACAAATGAACCTATCTACAAAACAGAAACAGATTCATAGACATAGAAAACAGACTTGTGATTGCCAAGGGGGAGGGGGGGAAGGGAGGGAGTAGACTGGGAGTCTGGTGTTGGTAGATGCAAACTGTTACATTTAGAATGGATAAACAACAAGGTCCTAATGTATAGCACAGGGAACTATATTCAATATCCTGTGATAAATCATAATGGAAAAGAATATAAAAAAGAATGTATGTATGTGTATAACTGAGTCCCTTTTCTGTATAGCAGAAATTAACACAACATTGTAAATCAACTATACTTCAATTAAAAATAAAATAAAATGATAATGTCCTATCTACCCCTGAGAGGCGAAAGTCACATACGTGAAAATACTAAACTATAAAATGTCAATGTATGGTATACATGTAATTATTACTTACTTATGAAACATAGACTTTTGGGAAAAAAAGAAGGGGGAAGTTTTTATCTACCTATCTCAATCTGAAATTGAGTGGTAATAACATAGTGTTTCTTGAGTCTTTACGATTTAAGT
Organism: Mesoplodon densirostris; assembly: GCF_025265405.1. NCBI lineage: Eukaryota > Metazoa > Chordata > Mammalia > Artiodactyla > Ziphiidae > Mesoplodon > Mesoplodon densirostris. The sequence goes on along the minus strand of NC_082662.1, from coordinate 126,586,017 downwards.
TTGATAGCTCTAGGAATAAGATCTTGGTATTGGCTGGGTTAATAAGCTACCCCTCTTCTGATTGGGCGTTGAAACCACGCTCAGTTCATCTTTCTCCTGGAGTAAAGTCATATTTAAACAAATAGTCCAGAGGGATTCTTGACTCTTGAATGCTTATCTGTGCACAAAGTTCACAAGCACCATTCTTGCTAAAGGAAAAAGATAACCAGGTGCCTTATTCACCTTACTTCTGTGGAAGCATTGTTATTATTGTAAAAAAATTAAAATATTAAAACTGATAAGACACTAAAAAAAAGAGTGCAGTGCTTTAAAATGTGAAGACAAAGTCACTGACTGCCCATCCAGTGGTGATGAATTAGCTCGCCATCCACCTGGGATGGATATTGAGGCCCTGTCGGCTAAGAGCAGCACAATCTAACGGTGCCGAATGGAGTTTCACCTCAGAGGTGCTTACCTTATCCATGTTTTCCCCACCAGAAACTGAAATTCTGAACCTGGCCTTTATTACATAAATAGTAGAGCAGGCCAGCAGTCCTACAACAGATGAGTTTGAAGCAAATTCACTCTCAAATTATGATTGATAATTTTGCCTAGGCAAGCTAATTAAGCACTTTGTAAACAGAATCTTAATTTACATTTGTCCAGGAGGAACTGAGGGAGTTGACACAAATCCCCAAGTTGAGAGATGGCGGCCAGTTATGTTTTAGGCTCACACTTTGTGGGTATCTGAAAGGTGATATGATTTTTTCCCAACCTAGGGGAGGTTTGTTGGGGTGCAAAATGAAACTAATTTCTAGTTTTATCTTTCATCAGACCTTGAGTCAGGTTATATCATTTACTTAATTGTGAATTCCCAGAACAGGAACTTTCGAACACAAGTACAGAAAGATTTTACAATGTAAATACTAGTAGTTTTTCTATCACAGGTGTTCCAAGTTAGCAGTACTTTCCATCAGCATGATAATAAAGAGCTGCAGGGAAGTGAATCATTCATTTACAATTCACAAGAATGGTGAATCTTTTTAAGGCCCAGTTTAAAGCACCTGAGTGGCTTACCGCTGCCCTGGAGATAGAGCGGGGAACCCTCCCGAGCCCTGCAGGAGGTGGCTCCTGCCGCCTCTGCAGCCTTACCTCGGGTTTCTCCGTACTTCATCAGCCTGGCGGGACCCATCTGTTCCCAGGGCCAGCCTCGGTGTCCTTCCCTGTGCTGGGAAAACTCTTGGCCTGGCTAACCCCACTCAAGTTTCAGGTCTCAACGTAATCCTGATGCCCTGACCAAGTTCTATCCTCCAGACTGAGCTTTATCCCCCATGGCGGTCGCACCTCCCTTGTCCTAACACTTGTTTGTAATACAGACCTACCTCAAAGGAGCACTGCCAATGCAAAGGGTCCGCTGAGTGGGGAGCGGTGTTAGCCCCCCACCTGTTGTTACTCTCCTGCTAGCCTCCTTCCCTAGATTGTATCTGCGGGAGTGCAGAACACATCTGTCCTGTTCATTCTGTAACACAGACCTCCCACAATGAGGAGAATCGGGCTGAATTATAGGTGCTCAATAAATATTTTTTGAATGAAGGAATACATAAAAATCTGTTGAATGGGGGGATGGGGAGTTATTGTTTAACGGGTACAGGGTTTATGTTTGAGATGATGAAAAACTTCTGGAGATGGATGGGGGTGATGGTTGTACAACATTGTGAATTGTTTTTAATGTCACTGAACACTTAAAAATGGTCAACTGGTAAATTTTATGTTATGCATATTTAACCACAATAAAACATTTTGTTGAATGAATGCATCAGTAGTTAGCAGGTCCTATCCATCACTAATATTTCAATTCGATAAATATTCATAGAGTGCCTGCTACAGGTAACATAAAGGTGCACTCTTGGACTTATTTAATAGTCTGTGAAATACACTCAAAATTCAAACCAGCCACGCTTTGTATGTAAAACATGTTTTCACTAGATAGACTGGCCATATTTGTCTTTGTATTCCAAGCAGCTAGCAGCACTTAATATGTGCTCAATTAATGTTTCCTAATTCAAAAATAGGACATTGACAGTCACATAGTGTTTGTTTAGGGTTTTCCCCGTGACCAAATGCTTCCACCAACAGAATCTCATATTATCATAGAGGCTCCTTCACTCTTACCCTTTCTTCTCTTTTCTCTTTCCTTCATAGCCTTCATGTTAACAGCCATCCCTTCCTGATTTTTTGTTGCCAGAATCAACACAGTTTTCTCAGTTTCTTTATCCTTGTTTTACCAACTATTTTCAACTGTTCATCTCTAGCTCTCATTCCCACATGTCCAAACAAATTTTGCTATTTTATACCTTCAACAAAGTCTAAGTCCTGGGAAAGAGTTACACTTGACTCTGGGGTAGAAGACACATTACTGGGATACGGACAGCTTACCAGAAGGTAGATTGGGCTCTGTACCCTAGAAGCCTGAGAACCCCCTACCCATTAAAAAATCTTTTGAGCATCCTTGAGAGTTAATATTACATATTTCACTTCAAAACGGAATCACACATTGTTTGTATATAATCTGAAGTTTGCATGATGGTCATGTTTTCTGGTTTCCTCCATAGTTTTCCACTGAATAAATGTCAGTCTTTTTATAATGTAAGGAAGTAGATAAGAAGATACTGTATAATGAAAGGAAACATTATAAAGAGAAGGGAACATCAAAAGTATGAGGTTAATCAGAGTGATAAATAATAATCTGGTTTTCAAGGTTTAACGTCAGTGTTACCACCAGGAGCAAAGTCTTGCATAGACTCGATAACAAACAAAATGGAAAGAAGTAGAGAGATGACAATAGTTAGATTAGAAGCTAGAGACCTCATTTGACTTCCACCTTCCTGATTCCTTTGACATGTGGGCAAAATTTCCATCCTAATATTCCTAATAGATGCAATATAGCAGAGTGGTTCAGGGCACAGAGTTGAGCCAGGCTGCTAGAGGTAGAACCCTTTTCCCTTTCTTACTAGCTTTATGCGGGGAAGCAAATTTCTTAACCTTTCCATGCCTGTTTCCTCATCTTTTTTTTTTTTTTTTTTTTTGGCCTCACAGGTTGCAGGATCTCCCCCCGACCAGGGATTGAACCTGGGCCACAGGAGTGAAAGCCCAGAATCCTAACCACTAAGCTACCAGGGAGCTCCCAGTTTCCTCATCTATGAAATGAGAATAATAAGAGACACTTATAAAGTTGTCTTTCTTTCTTTCTTTGGCTGCGCCATGCAGCATGCAGGGATCTTAGTTCCCTGACCAGGGATCAAACCTGTGCCCCCTGCAACGGAAGCGCAGAGCCCTAACCACTGGATCTCCAGGGAATTCCCTCATAGAGGTTTTATCAGCATTAGATAAACTAATATTTGCAAAGCACTTAAAACAATGTTAGGCTTGTATTAAGTATTATATCAATGTTTGATAAACAAATAAAATCACAAATATAGTTAATTCACACCTTAGCACCTTATAGCTTGCAAAACAATTTTCATGTACATCATCTCATCAAATTCTCACATTCTGAGATAGTTATTATTACCTTCTTTTTATGGATGGGGAAATAAGTTTCCCTAAGTGTTTGTTTGTTTGTTTGTTTGTTTAACTTAAAGGCTTTGACACAAAGTTGATCAAAAAGAAAAATGAGGAACTTCCCTGGTGGACAGTGATTAAGAATCTGCCTTCCAGTGCAGGGGACATGGGTTTGAGCCCTGGTCGGGGAACTGGGATCCCACATGTTGCGGGGCAACTAAGTCCACGGTTCTAGAGCCTGTGTGCCGCAGCTAAAGACCTGACACAGCCAAATAAATAAAATTTAAAAAAACAAAAGAAAAATGAGCATTTCATATCTTTTATTTCTTACTCTTTCTCCAAGGGAAAGGATCAGCTCTCTTCTCCCCTAATTCCACAGCAAAGGGAATGGTGGTTAATCAGTTAATTGTTATTTGATTGCTACGACAAAAAATAGAATAGTTATCATCAAAATAAAATATAGTTTGTATTCATGATATACGGCATATTGCATATCTAAGAACATTATCTATTGGTAAGTCCTTTGTTGCTTAAGGGAACAATATTAATTTTGTACATATTAGTCTTAATGATGTGTATTACACTTAGGCTCTTAGGTACAGTTCAGGCTATCAGCCTGTAGAGAGAAGGTTGCTGTACTTTGGATTGAGAGAACCTTCTTCTTCTTTTCCCAGTACACACCCATACCTGGAGTTAGGTAAGAAGTTTATTTTCTGCTGTGCAGTTATTAGCATTTCCTTTTTTTTTTTAATTTTTAAATTTTTTGGCCACGCAGCGCAGGGCTTGCAGGATCTGAGTTCCCCATCCGGGGATCAAACCCTGGCCCTGGCAGTGAGAGCACTGAGTCCTAACCACTGGACTGCCAGAGAATTCCCAGCATCAACTATTTTAAATAGGATACTATGCATGGGCAAAGTTCTCAGGGTAGCAGTATGAAGAAGAAGGGCAAGATTGCCTTCCTTCTCACGCCCTGGGTGACCCTAGACACAGCAGAATGGTGTTAAATATACAGACTTAGGAACTAGGAACTGACCTGTCTGATTTTAAATCCCAGCAATACCATTTTCTAGCTGTGTGACTTTAGGCAAGACACTCAATCTCTCACCATTTCCTCATTCACAACATGGAGACAGTGGAAGGATCTAGTGTATTGATAGTTGGAAAGATTACACAAGTTAATGAATGTTAAGACTTAGAATAGGCACACTCATGACAAACACTCAATAAATGTTAGCTGTTAACATTATGTTCTGTTTTGCTTAACACTCTCATCATCTTCCTGTCTAAGTCAATGGCTTTCAAACACCTTTGCCCATGACCCTCAGTAAGAAATACATTTTAAAGTAAGAGAGTAGCATTGACGTCTATATACCACCAAATGTAACAGGAGAGGCCACAACAGTGAGAGGCCCGCGTACCGCAAGAAAATAAATAAATAAGGAACCAACTCTGTCAATACCTCAATCATGGACTTCTAGAATTAAAAAAAAAAAAAAGATGTGGGGAAAGAAAAAGAAATACATTTTATATCACAATCCAGTATACTCACACATAAAAAACTAAACTGAAGTTTCACGGAACACTAATACTCTTAGTATACACATTGTACTCTATTAATTTCTATTCCCCTTTAAAGAAAAAATACTGGTAGTAGCCTATGAAATTCATCTCACAGCCCACTAATGGGTCCGTTTGAAAAGTTCTGCTCTTTGATACCTGTAATAGGCAGAATAATGTCTCCTTCGCATGTCTACAACCTAATCCTGGGAACCTGTGAATATGTTCCTTTAGGTGGCAAAGGGAACTCTGCCAGTGTGATTAAGGTTACAGACTTAGAGATGGGAAGATTGGACTCTCCAGGTGGGCCCTGTCTAATCTCATGAATCCTTAAAACGTGGAGAACCCTTCCTAAGTGGAGAATCTTTCCTGACTATGGTCAGAGAGAGATGTGACGATGGAAGGGTCAGATATGCAAAGAGAGAAGGACTCAGTGTGCCATTGCCGGATTTGAACACAGAAAAAGGTGGCCATGAGCCTAGGGATGCAGGCATCCTGGAAACTGGGAAAAGCAAGGAAATAGATTCTTCCTTAGAGCCTCCAGAAACGAATGCAGCCCTATAACACCTTGATTTTAGCCAAATGAGACCCATGTCAGGCTTCTGACCTCCAGAACGGTAAGACAATAAATTTGTGTTGTTTAAGACACTAGATTTGTGATAATTTTTTAGAGCAATCATGGGAAACTAAAACACTACCTAATCCAGAAATTTTGACTTCACCTTTCACAGCTCTCTCCTCCTAGCCCCACTCATTTCAACAAATCACCTATTCCTTCTGCTTTTACCTTTGAATATCTCTGGAATAATCCATCTGCTTTCCCAATTTTCATGGCCATTGCCCTCATTCAGGACCTATTCATCTCTCTCTTGGGCTGTAAAACCTCCTGACTCTTTTCCCTACTTCTGGGCCCTAACCTGTCTCACAATCCCCTCCTTCTGGCTTTCACAGTTAACTTTCTTTCTTTTTTTTTTTTGGCTGCACTACATGGCTTGTGGAATCTCAGTTCCCCGACCAGGGATTGAACCTGGGCCATGGCAGTGAAAGCCTGGAATTCTAACCTCTAGGCCACCAGGGAACCCTTCATAGCTAACTTTCTAAACTACCAATATGATTACCTCTTTGCACTTTTGATGCCTCATCATGTCTACAGAATAAAATCTGAGGTCTTTAGAGTGATATTCAAAGCTCTTCAGATAAATCTAAAAGGACACATTTCCCTATTGCAATTTTCCCTATTCTGGCTCCTCAGAATATTATATTTATAAAGTTATTTTCCATCTCATTTTATTATAGTTGGTTGCTTAACTTTTTTTCTTTTTGTCTTAAAAAAATTCCTTCTTGGGAAACAAAGAAGGGAAAAGCAAGAGACCTGCCAGTCAGCCAGCTCCTACGGCATCCCAACTAAGATCTCAGAGTTTGTCATTATATTATGGCTCTCCAACCACAATATGTTTTATTTTTTTAATTAGGGCATTAGTGGCATAGGGAACTGTCTTTGCTTGGGAAAAATAAACAAGTTCACTAGGCAGTATAGTCTTTATTTGCATCTTTTATTTTAACAAATCTCATTAAAAATGTGTATCCATCTATGCATTAGAAAGGTCCTGCCGGACCTAACGTTAAAATGTGAATGATAAAGAAATGCATGCTGTTGCCCGCTCCTGCCTCTGGGGCAAGAGTGTGAAGCACTTCCTTTCAGTCCCATGGGTAAGAAGGAAAGCCATTTCTCCAATGGAAACCAAATTCTTCTGTCTTGACCCTGCCCCTAAGGTTTCTCTGCTACTGTGCTTTTTCCAACACAACCCTGTGGTTTAGCCAACAAAGTCAGATCAAGTACAGGGTTAAGTTTCACCACAGCCAGAGAGAATTTCAGATTACAAACTACGCACCGTAGTAGAATAGTATATTCATCTGCTAGGGCTGACATAACAAATATCACAAACTGGGTGGCTAACACAACAGAAATTTATTTTCTCAGAGGTCTGGAGGCTAGAAGTCCAAGATCAGAACAGGTTTCTTCTGAGGCTTCTCTCCTCATCTTGCAGACGGCTGTCTTCTCCCTGTGTCCTCACATGTATACCCTAGTGTCTATCTGTGTGTCTGAACTCCCTCCTCTCATAAGGACACCAGTGAGATTGGATTAGGGCTCATCCTAATGGACTTATTTTAATCTAATCACCTCTTTAATGTCCCTGTCTCCAAACAGTCACATTCTGAGAGACTGGAGGTTAGGATTCCAACATATGGTTTTGGTGGAGGTGTACACAGTTCAGCTCATAACAAACAGCATGGGTATTATTTCCTGACACTCAGCCTTGCATAGAGTTCTAACAAATTCCCTCTAGGTGCACCTCAAAGCCTCTGCTATGGCCCTTCTGTTTGCATAGTACATCTCCATTTTCTAGTGCCAAGACTGGGCTCTACGCCACAGCCCTGACTGGTCTCTCGAGGAATCGCGTCTTTTCGTGTGGAGCCTCACATGCCTAACCATGTTCTTTGGTTATAACTGCTTCACGTGTCTCAGCTACCCCATCATCAACTCAGCTTGCCTAGCACTGCCCTGGAACCCTGTTTTCTCTCCCTTCTTTCTGTCATTTTGACCTGGATTCTTTTGAAGGCTATCTTAAGCCCTTTTATTTGCAACAGACTTTCTGAGATTTGTGTTCCAGTCTTTCCTGCCTTTTTTCTCTATGCCTTTGTTTTCTTTAAAGCAGCTTTTAGAATTACTCAGTTCTCTGCCATTCAGTCACTTAAATCCCACTCACCTTCACACAGCTTGAATCCAGATTCCCAGAAACATTTTCTTTCTAATCAGAAACTCATAAAGATCATTTTCAATGAAGCAAGCAGCACTGACTTCCACTAAACATTTCAAGAATATAATTTGGGAACCCTTCCTCTTTTTCTTCCTGCTTCAATTTACAGCTCATGTTGCTTTGTTTTGTTTTGCACGAGGCACTCTTGCTTCATAGACCAGGTTCAAAATTGAGCAGTATACTTGGCTACCCAGGTGTGATGTCCTAGTCCTTGGCTGTGGTCTGGGAGTAGCAGTAGCTCCTCAGAAGGAGTGACTCTGGCAGAGCAATGCAACATCCTGGCAATGGGAACAGATTTGGGAAATCACAGGCCCAAGATCAATGTTCTCTCTTGGGAAATTTGTGGTTTGTGCAGGTAGTTGTTTAGAGGATGAATAAGGGTTGCATTACTAATCTAGGCAGAGCCTTATTTATTTTTAATATTTATTTTCTTTCTTTCTTTCTTTCTTTTTTCTTTTTTTTTTTTTTTTTGGCTGCATCGGGTCTTAGTTGTGGCATGCAGGATCTTCACTGAGGCACACAGGAATCTTTCACTGCGGCGCAGACTTCTCTCTAGCTGTGGCGTGAGGATTTTCTCTCTCTAGTTGAGGTGCATGGGCGCAGTAGTTGTGGCGTGTGGGCTTAGTTGCACCGTGGGATGTGGGATCTTAGTTCCCCGCCCAGGGATCTAACCTGTGTCCCCTGCATTGGAAGGTGGATTCTTTACCACTGGACCACCAGGGAAGTCACAGCAGAGCCTTATTTAGAAGACTTTTGTTTTTGTTTTGTGTTTTAGCCTGGCAATTGTGTGTGTGTGTGTGTGTGTGTGTGTGTGTGTGTGTGTGTGTGTTTTAAGTGGGCACTGGAAAGTTCCAGCCTAAGGCAGAATCACCCTAAAGGACACTAAGTGTAACTCCAATTCCAGGGTCTATCCCCTGAAAAACCAAATTCGATTTTCAGGTGCCTGAAGCATCATATTAAGCATCATCAGTGTCCGCTTTGACCTTGCTTAGTTGAGATCTGATAAATTGCATTCAAAGTCATACTAATATTCAGGTAAGGCTAAAATTGCTGAGGTTGGAGAGCCAGTGCACTTGTTAACTATTGTAATTGAGGTAGACTGTGATCATTAATATAAATGACAGTGATTCTCCTTGGTCATCTGCTTAGCAGTAAAGAGCTCTGAACTAAGAGCGAGGGATCTGGTTGAAACCCTAGCCTTGTCTCAGGAATTCTCTTCATCTCTCTGACAACATTTCCCTCATTTGCTAGAGGATAAGAGTATCCTTGACACTTAATTTGGATTTTTATAAAAATAACACACACACATTGTTTGAATAGTCAAGTAATACTACAAGGCTTATTACAAAAGACAGCAATTCCCTACCTATGATGGATTGTATTTTCCAAAGATGGTCACAATGGTATCTCCTATCCCACAGTGCTCTTCTTCCAATGAGACCATGACATTCACCCCAGGGAATGGTGTCTATGCTTCCTGCCCTCTAACCTGGGTCGACCCTTGTGACTCCTTTGACTGGTAGAGCAGCACGGCAGAAGTGATGCTGTATTAGGATTCTCCAGAGAAACAGACCAATAGGGGAGATATATATATTTATAAGTCTTGTATTTATAATAAGTCATTTATTTATAATAAGTCATGTATATGACTTATTATAAATTATGGAGGCTGGGAAGCCCCTCATCTGCTGTCCAAAAAATGGAGACGCAGGATGGCCAGTGGTGTAGGTGTAGTTCAAAGGCCTGAGAACCAGGAGCTCTGAGAGCAAGAGAAGTTCAAGCCGTCAGGCAGAGAGCAAATTCATCTTTCCTTTGCCTTTTGTTCTATCCAGACCCTAAATGACTAGGATGATGCCCACCCACGATGGGGAGGATAATCGACATGACTCAGTTTACTGAAGCTATTGCTAATCTCTTCCAAGAACCCCCTCAACGACACGTACAGAAATAATGTTTAACTAGGTATCTGGACATTCTGTGATCCAGTCAGATTGACTCAGAAAACTATCATAGGTGCCATGTGACATTTTGCTCTGTTGGGACACTCACCTCTGGAATCCTGAGCTGCCATATTAGCCGTCCAAGTGCCCTGAGGTCACCATGCTATGAAAAAGCCCAACTTAGCTGCCCTGGAGAGAACCTGTAGCGAAACCGAGATGACGAGACAGCAGAGAGAGATACCTGGCCAGGCCCCGCTGCCCCGCTGCCCACTCCTGCTGCCCCAGCTGCAGCTCCATTTCCTGCCTCTGATAGCACAGCTCAGGCTTCATCCACATCTGCCCAGCAGAGCCCTTACTGAAACTCCAACCCACAGAAACCGGGAGAGAGAATGCAGAAAAGGGTCATTACTCTTTAAAGCCACCAAACATGGGGGTGATCTGTTACCCACAATAGTAACCAGAAGACTTCCCAACCCTTCTAATCTTTCAGTTTCACTCTTCTGAGAGCAAACTCTTTCCGTTCTTGTAGCTGGCTCTTCTCACTGTTTATAACTCCATAAGAATTAATATGCTTATACCGCTACACATCTCAGACGTATTACAATTGGACTTTATGATTTGGAAGATGAAGGTACCATACTCTTGTATTATCCCACCTTCCCTCTTCTACTTCCAGAATCACCCAAACGTAATTATATAAATGTTCGTTAAGTCAATATTTTTTGCCTTATTATTACTGTGCAAGTCTTATTTACTGTTGAGCCAATTTATGTATAACCATTATATTCCCTTTCGTATACTACTTAATTTCTCATTTGCTCAGTTTCCCATATTATTATTACTACTTCTTCCACATTCTCCAACTGAATTGAAAAGCCCCAGAACAAGATTTTCTACATGGTCAAATGCATCAAATTAAGTCTACCTATTGGTGCCCCTTCTCCCTTGGATGTCATCCTGCTGGCGCCTCTGTCCCTGGGCTACATGGGCTGGGACTCCCCAGGGGCAGCTTCTGTCCTGAGGCTTTCTTCCTCCTCTCTCCTGTGATGGACTCCTTTTTTCCTGACTCTGTATCCTACTCTTTCTTGCGTTACACCCTCATTTCGGTGGATCTTATCCTCTAGCGGCTTCCTAAGGAAGGATGTGCAAGAACTAAAAGTGTTGAGATCTTGCTTGGCTGAAGACGTCTTTTAAAAAAATTTTTTAAACTTTATATTGGAGCATAGATGATTCACAATGTTGTGTTAGTTTCAGATGTACAGCAAAGTGATTAAGTTATACCTATTCATATATCTATTCTTTTTCAGATTCTTTTCCCATATAGGTTATTACCGAGTATTGAGTATAGTTCCATGTTATACAGTAGGTCCTTGTTGATTATCTATTTTACATATAGTAGCGTGCATATGCGAATCCCAACCTCCCAATTCATCCCCCCCCCCACATTTTCCCCTTGTAACCACAAGCCCACTCTCTAAGTCTGAGTCTGTTTCATTTCTGTAAACAAGTTCACCTGCATCATTTTTTTAGATTCCACATATAAGTGATAGCATATGATATTTGTCTTTCTCTGTCTGACATACTTCACTTAGTATGATAATCTCTTGGTCCATCCATGTTGCTGCAAATGGCATTATTTTGTTCTTTTTAATGGCTGAGTAATACTCCATTGTATATATGTACCACATCTTCTTTATCCATTCCTCCATCGATGGACATTTAGGTTGCTTCCATGTTTTGGCTATTGTAAATAGTGCTGCAGTGAACACTGGGGTGCATGTATCTTTTTTTTTTCCAGATTACATTTTTTAACATCTTTATTGGAGTATAATTGCTTTACAATGGTGTGTTAGTTTCTGCTGTACAACAAAGTGAATCAGCTATACATATACATATATTCCCATTTCTCCTCCCTCTTGTGTCTCCCTCCTACCCTCTCTATCCCACCCCTCTAGGTGGACACAAAGCACCGAGCTGATCTCCTTGTGCTATGCAGCTGCTTCCCACTAGCTATCTATTTTACATATGGTAGTGTAGATATGTCCATGTCACTCTCTCACTTCATCACAGCTTACCCTTCCCCTTCCCCACTTCCTCAAGTCCATTCTCTACATCTGCGTCTTTATTCCTGTCCTGCCCCTAGGTTCTTCAGAACCTTTTTTTCTTTCTTTAGATTCCATACATATGTGTTAGCATACAGTATTTGTCTTTCTCTTTCTGACTTATTTCACTCTGTATGACAGTCTCTAGGTCTGTCCACCTCACTACAAATAACTCAATTTCATTTCTTTTTATGGCTGAGTAATATTCCATTGTGTATATGTGCCACATCTTCTTTATCCATTCACCTGTTGATGGACACTTAGGTTGCTTCCATATCCTGGCTATTGTAAATAGTGCTGCATTGAACATTGTGATACATGATTCTTTTTGAATTATGGTTTTCTCAGGGTATATGCCCAGTACTGGGATTACTGGGTCATATGGTGGTTCTATTTTTAGTTTATTAAGGAACCTCCATACTGTTCTCCATAGAGGCTGTACATTTCTACCAATGGTGTAAGAGGGTTCCCTTTTCTCCACAACCTCTCCAGCATTTATTGTTTGTAGGCTTTTTGATGATGTCCTGTCTGACTGGTGTGAGGTGATACCTCATTGTAGCTCTGATTTACATTTCTCTAATAATTCGTGATGTTGAGCATCTTTTCATGTGCTTTTTGGCCATCTGTATGTCTTCCTTGGAAAAATGTCTATTTAGATCTTCTGTCCGTTTTTTGATTGGGTTGTTTGTTTTGTTATTGAGCTGCATGAGCTGTTTGTATTTTTTGGAGATTAATCCCTTGTCAGTCGCTTCATTTGCGAATATATTCTCCCAATCTGTCTGTTGTCTTTTTGTTTTGTTTACTGTTTCCTTTTCTGTGCAAAAACTTTTAAGTTTCATTAGGTCCCATTTGTTTAGTTTTGTTTTTATTTTCATTACTCTAGGAGTATCCAAAAAGATAGTGCTGCAATTTATGTCAAAGAGTGTCCTGCCTATGTTTTCTTCTAAGAGTTTTATAGTATCAGGTCTTACATTTAGGTCTTTAATCTATTTTAAATTTATTTTGTGTATGGTGTCAGAGAATGTTCTAATTTCATTCTTTTACATGTAGCTGTCCAGTTTTCCCAGCACCACTTATTGAAGAGACTGTCTTTTCTCCATTGTTTATTCTTGCCTCCCTTGTCACAGATTAACTGACTATAGGTACATGGCTTTCTATCCTGTTCCATTGATTTTTGTGTCTGTTTTTGTGCCGGTACCATACAGTTTTGATTGCTGTAGCTTTGCAGTATAGTCTAAGGTCAGGAACCTGATTCCTCAGCTCTGTTTTTCTTCCTCAAGATTGCTTTGGTTACTCGTGATCTTTTGTGTTTCCATGCAAATTTTAAGAATTTTTTGTTCTAGATCTGCAAAAAAAATGCCATTGGTAATTTGATAGGGATTGCCCTGAATCTGTAGACTGCCTTGGGTAGTAAAGTCATTTTACAATATTGATTCTTCCAATCCAAGAACATGGTATATCTTTCCATCTGTTTGTGCCAGAAGATGTCTTTATTCTATACTCTCACTTGAGTAAGAGTAGGGTAAGCGCATTTGTTAACTATTGTACAAAGTTGAGAATCCTAGGTTGAAATATCATTTTTCCTCAACATTTTGAAGGCATTGCTCAGTTGTGTTCCAGTTTTCAATGTTGTTCTTGAGAATTCCACTGCCATTCTGATTCCAGAATCTTTATTCTGAGATTTATTTTTGTTGTTGCTGTTCTATAGAGATTTTTTACTATTTGTCTTTATCTCTGGTGTTCTGAAATATTACAAAGATATGACTTAATGTAGATCTTTTTCTCATCCGTTTTCCCGGATGAGCCCTTTGAATCTAGAGGCCTGCTCTCTTATTCTGCAAAATCCTTTTCTCTTATTTCTTTAATAATTTTCTCCTCTCTATGTTTTTTTTCTTAAATTCCTATTAGTTAGCTACTGGACTATCTGAATTAATCCTCTAGTTTAAAAAATCATTTCTCTCTTATGGCCCATCTTTCTATGCTATGGGAAATTTCCTCATTTAAAAAAATTTGCTATCATTTTATCCTATCTCTCTGAGGATACCAATTAGTTTCTGAAGGTTCTTTCCCATTTCCTACATTGCCTTTGTTTTCTCCAAGTTTTTTTCCCTATTTGTTTGTTTGTTTTAGTTCCTGTCTTTAATGTGGGAGCCTTCATTCAAATGTCCAGGAATTCTTGCATGACCAACGTCATTTAATTTGCATTAAACGTTGACACACTAAAAAGCTGAAAGGAAACACAACTGAGGCTTGGTAATGTTGATCTTTGCTAGAGGATGATAGGACCACCTCTCCCCACCAGCAATTTAGTATTTTAGCTGAACAGTTTCTCCAAGGAGGAGTCATTCTTCTACTGAGGATGAGGGTGAGGCTATTACACTCCTGGATGACAGCACTGTGGGAACAGGTGGGGGCAAGGCCTTGATGCACTGTCACATAACCCCCTCTTACTTTTAGCCCAGTGCCTCACTCCTGCTTTCCAGCATGTCAGCTAGTCCTGAGTCTGGACCTCTACAGTTCAATTCCCCAGAAATCAGTCTCTGGACTCCTGGGCATAGGGGCTGGGGCAGGGTAAGGAGTAGGATTTTTCACCTGGCTAAGTGGAGTAGTGGAGGGGACATGACAGGAAATCGTTTACAGATTTTGAACTGGTTCCTCTGCTTTCTGCCCCACTCAGCAGATGCTGGTCTCTGCCAGTCCTGAGCCTTTCTGGATTCTGCAGAGCATATCAGTACCGTCGTCTGACCTAGTGCTGCTTTTCCCTTTCTATGTGAGTCACCTCCCTTCATCCAATTTCCATGTTCACAAGACGTATTGCCATCTCTCATTCACTGTTATTTTCTCTTCTGTTCTCTTTGACCCTATAGGTTTATGCTATTTTCATTTCTTTTCTGTCATTTAGCAGAGTTTCAGCAGGCAGCGAAGATGAACCCTTGTATTGACTGGGCTATGTTTAATCAGCAATCTCCCTACCTACTTTGTAAGATTATTGTGGGTACCAAATAGGACAATATATGCAATAGTGCTTCACAATCTCTTAAAATGTCATACAAATGTGATTTATTATCATTTGGTTCCTAAGATGCCTTGATAGATTTTTCTGTTGTGACTTTCTTCTCGCTACCTTTGACAAAATGAGCACTTTGGTAATGGTAGCCACCCATTTAGCAATAATCCTTACAATCTTAAGATGAAAATAAGTAAAATGCTCTCAATTATATGTGTTATACAAAACGATTCGAAAATACAATACTCATTTGTAACCTGAAGGAAATGCATTGTGCTGGGAGTTCCAGCAGAAGTCTCATAGACTCAGCTCAGGGCATCCGCTCCCGGGAGCCCACCTGAAGCCCTCAGGTGAGTGCACTGCTTCTCCCTGTACCTCATGGCCCCCTGTGTACAGATTCCCTCACAGCACTTCCTGCCCTACTGAGCTTGCTTGTTTTCTTGTTTGTTTCAGCCTCCAGGTGTGGAATGTGTCTCATTGATCCCTTTATCCCCAGCACCCAGCACAGGGCCTGACATGCAGAGGTTCCTGAGTGTTTGATGAAATGAAACACTGTAGACAAACTCATTCAAATATTACTTAGTCTTTGGGGAAATAGTTCCAAGGGTTTGACTAGATATTCCACTTTAAATATTAAGAAAGCAAAAGTCAGAAATTCTTCCTCCCTTATAAAGACAAAAAGAAAATTGTGGGTATGTCTAACAGATTGCTTCATCTCTTCATGTGATGGGAAAAGAAGGGTAGGGAAATAAACCTACAGTCCTGGCAGCACCAGACAGTCCAGACACAAGTGTTGAGCACAAAGGGGGAGGCAGCGTGGATCCTGGCAGCTCGTGTTCCATGAAAAACACCTGCTCTGCTGGCAACCGGGAAAGAAAGACCCAGAATAGCACAGGCACACCCACTCGAAGAAACACAGGAACTCCCCTGTACTGTAGGCAAGGAGGGGATGACAGGAGAGAGGTCTCGCGATGCTGACTTGAAAATTTTACCCAACACCATTAAAAGACTTGAATTTCCTCTACAATGTAGAAGAAATGAAATTCAACCCCTCTCTTTCTCAGAGTCAGCGAGGCATGCTCGGGGCTCACAAAGTGTGTATGGCAAGCTTGCGGGAAGTGTATAAGCATGCAAGTTACTCAGCTAGGACCAGCCACACATGAAGCACAGGGCCAGGAGGCCATCAAGGGAGGCTGTTGTCACCACACGGGGAAACTGCCATCCCTCTCTTGCAGACACCCCACGGTGAGCACTGCACTCTCAGTTCTAGGGGAACAGGCCAAAGTTTGGAGATGATGGTACTGGAGGAGATGAGAGCTGCAACCAAAACAAGCAAAAGCAAGGAGGCCACGAATAAGGAAACAAGGGGACAGAGGCAAAAACTGAGCCTGAAGACCAGGTAGTTAGGCACCCTGAATGACTCTCCCATGTCTTCTCATTCGTGTCCAAAACAGTCCCTTCAGATGTCCCTTAAGAAAAGGGTCCTGTGGTCACAGAAGTTTGGGAGATGCAGCATACAGGAAACCCCCTTAGGGATTCACAAGGAACATTGGCATCTGCAAGGCCCGGAAGTGTTCTTCATGAAAGGAAAAATAACAACAACAGCAACAACAAAATGTTTTACTTTCTTTATCTCAGGGTTTCCCAAACACTCTCTTTCCAGTAAGACCTATTCACATCCTGCAGACCTACTGCACCATCAAACACGAAAGGAGACTGCTGTTATACCCAGGCCTTGACACTTGAATCTTGCCTTTGGTTCTGTCACATCTTTCAGAATGTTATAGTGAAAGATGGGTTTAGTTATAAAATTCACACTGTGAAGTTTTAAATCTCCTTTCCTCAAATAACATGTCAGAGTGGGAAATTCACCAAGTTTCTTAAATGTTGTTTTGTTTTTCCAATTAGCTTTTCCTTTAAAAAATAAAATTTATTTTTAAGGGTAGTTTTGGGTTCACAACAAAATTGAGCAGAAAGTACAGAGAGTTCCCATATCCCCTCTGTCTCACCCACCATCAACATCCCACACTGGGGTGGTACATTTGTTACAATCAATGAACACTGACACATAATTAGCACCCAAAGTCCACGGTTTACATTAGGGTCACTCTTAGTGTTGTACAGTCTATGGCTTTGGACAAATGTAAAATGACATGCATCTACCGTTGTAGCATCATACAGAGTAGTTTCACGGTTCCCCTCCTATTCATCCTTCCCTCCCCCCAAACCCTTGGCAACCTCTGATCTCTTTACTGTCTCTGTAGCTTTGAATTTTCCAGAATGTCACAGAGTTGGAATCCTTGTAATTTTCTGTTGTTGTTAAATCTTATCATATTTCTAGGTAAAAGGACATTTTTTTTTAAAAGGGGGAAATAAAACTTCTTCTATGGCTGAAAGATCACTGGCTTATTCTTTATCTTATAACAATCTTGACACAACTGACATCTCGGACAGATAATTCTTTGTTTTGGGGGGCTGTCTTATGTATGTTTATGTTATATGTTTAGTACCATGCCTGGCCTCTACCCACTGTACGCCAGTAGGATCACCCTCCCCAAGCTGTGACAATCAAAACTGTCCCAAGCTGTGACAATCAAAGCTGTCTCAGACGTTGCCTAATATCCCCTGGTAGGCAAAATCACCCTGAGACCCACTGGCCTAAAGTGGACATCTACACTTCACCAGAAAATCTCAAAAGTATTTTATACCTGATTATTTACCTCTGGTAAGCATTTGGTCACCTATAATGTTTGGTAAGGAGAAGCAAGACTGGGTGTAAAGACCAAAGAGTTATGGAGTTTCCTCAAAAAATTAAAAATAGAACTACTGAATGATCCAGCAATTCTACTTCTGGGTATTTATCCAAAGAAAATGAGAATACTAACTCAAAAAGATATCCCGATGTTCATTTCAGCATTATTTACAATAGCCAAGATATGGAAATAACATGTGTCTCCTGATGGATGAATGGATAAAGAAGATGTGGTGTATATATATACATATATACAGACACACACACACACAATGGAATATTATTTAGCTGTAAAAAAGAATGAAATCTTGCCATTTGCAGCAACATGGATGGACCTTGAGGATATTGTGTTAAGTGAAATAAGGCAAAGATAAATACCATATGATCTAACTTACACGTGAAATCTAAAAAAAACAAACTGAACACAGACAAACAAACCAAAAAACTAAGCTCATAGACAGATACAGAGAACAGGTTGGTGGTTGCCAGGGATGGGAAGATGCTGTTGGGGGACGGGGGCAAAATAAGTGAAGGGGGTCGAGAGGTACAAACTTTCAGTTATAAAATAAATAAGTTATGGGGGTGTAATGTACAGCACAGTCACTATAGTTAATAAAATTGTTTGCATATTTGAAAGTTGCTAAGAAAGTAGATGTTTAAATGCCACTCCTCATCACAAGAAAAAAAAATTTTGTAACTATGTACGGTGATGAATGTGAACTAGACTTATTATGGTGATCATTTTGCAATATATATAAATATTGAATCATTATGTTGTATACCATATAATGTTATACACCACTTATATCTCAGGAAAAAAAAGATGAAAGAGTTGCTGCAGAAACCTACAGTCTGACCAAGAACATGGCTTTTTTAACTCACATAACAAACTGTATGAGACTTTGCCTGGGACAGTACATTAGTAAGTCAGATTATAAGGTCAAAGGAAAAAGAAGAGATTGTTTTCTCCCTGGAGCTGTTAAATACTTGAACTCTCATTTTTGGGTTGTTTACATGTCTTCTCTTGATTTGAAAACAGTTTGGTTCTATTCAAGTGTTCTTTTAAATGCTCATAGAGGGGAAATATTTGCTCTCTTTAAGAATTAAGATGGCCGACAAACATGTGAACAGATGCTCAACATCACTAATTATTAGAGAAATGGAAATCAAAACTACAATGAGGTATCACCTCACACTTGTCAGAATGACCCTCATCAAAAATTCTACAAAGAGTAAATGCTGAAGAGAGTGTGGAGAAAAGAGAACCCTCTTACACTGTTGGTGGGAATGTAAATTGATACAGCCACTATGGAGAACAGTATGGAGGCTCCTTAAAAAACTAAAAACAGAGCTACCATATGACAAAACAATTCCACTTCTAGGCGTATATCCAGAGAAAACCAGAATTCGAAAGGATTCATGCACCCCAATGTTCACTGCAGCACTATTTACAATAGCCAGGACATGGAAGCAACCTAAATGTCCATTGACAGAGGAATGGATAAAGAAGATGTGGTACGTGTATACAACGGAATATTACTCAGCCATGGAAAGGAATGAAATAGTGCCATTTTTTTTTTTTTTGGCAGTACGTGGGCCTCTCACTGTTGTAGCCTCTCCCGTTGTGGAGCACAGGCTCCGGACGTGCAGGCCCAGCGGCCATGGCTCACGGGCCCAGCCGCTCCACGGCATGTGGGATCCTCCCAGACCGGGGCATGAACCCGTGTCCCCTGCATCGGCAGGCGGACTCTCAATCACTGCGCCACCTGGGAAGCCCTGAAATAGTGCCATTTGCAGAGACGTGGATGCACCTAGAGACTGTCATACAGAGTAAAGTAAGTCAGAAAGAGAAAAACAAACATTGCATAATATCACTTATATGTGGAATCTAGAAAAATGGTACAGATGAACTTTTTTGTAAAGTAGAAATAGAGTCACAGATGTAGAGAACAAACTTATGGTTACCAAGGGGGAAAGGGGGAGTGGGATGAATTGAGAGTTTGGGATTGACATATGTACACTACTATGTATAAAATAGAAAACTAATGAGAACCTACCGTAGAGTACAGGAAACTCTACTTAATACTCTGTGGTGACCTAAATGTGAAGCAAATCTCAAAAAGAGTGGATATATGTATACATATAACTGATTTAGTTTGCTGCACAGCAGAAACTAACACAACATTGTAAAGCAACCGTACTCCAATAAAAACTAAAAAAAAAAAAAAATTGGGACTTCCCTGGTGGTCCAGTGGTTAAGACTCCATGCTTCCATTGCAGTGGGCAGGGGTTTGATCCCTGGTCAGGAAACTAAGGTCCTGCAAGCCATACAGTGTGGCCAAAAGTTAAAAAAAAAAAAAGAATTAAAAGCTAACACTTGGTATAACCATGTTAGACTATAAATTTAATATGAAAAAAGTCTACTAAAAGAAAAAGAAACCTATTGGAAATTTTGGGTGAGATACCTCTGGTCTAATAAAGCGTAGTCAAGGGAGTGAGGGCATACACTAAAATGTGCACAAACATCCAAGGGGACTCTCACTATGCCACTCATCAAAAAAAAACAAACAAAACAAAAAACAAAAAAAATTTTTTTCATGGTATCTCCTTGCTCTAAAAGTCCAAAATCCTGGGGCTTCCCTGGTGGTGCAGTGGTTGAGAGTCCGCCTGCCGATGCAGGGGACGCGGGTTCGTGCCCCGGTCCGGGAAGATCCCACATGCCACGGAGCGGCTGGGCCTGTGAGCCATGGCCGCTGGGCCTGCGCGTCCGGAGCCTGTGCTCCGCAACAGGAGAGGCCGCAACAGTGAGAGGCCCGCGTACTGCAAAAAAGAAAAAAAAAAAAGTCCAAAATCCTTAACCCTTAACATGGCCTATGAGGCCCTGCCTGACCTGACCCCTACCCATCTTGCCAGCCTCTTTTCACATCCCTCCTCCTCAGTCCCATCCTTGTTTTTCAGTTAGGTTGGACTTCACTTCACCTCAGGGCTTTTGCATATGCTATTCCCAATGCCTGGAACACACTTTCCTCCTCTCTTCCCTTTCCTGTTGCCTTGAGAATTCCTGCAGCTCCTTTAGCTCTCTGTTTAAACGTCACTTCCTTACTCCCAATGTTTAGGTACATCTGTTATATTTTGGTAACACCTGTACTTCCTCATCACAGTAGTTTGTGTACTTGGAATTAACTAATCATTTAGTGATAATTTATTTAATTTTTTTGTCTCCCTCACCCAACTTTAACCTCTGTGTATTCGTTGTAGTGTGTTCCCAGTACCTAACAGTACCTGGCATATAGTAGGTGTTCATGAAGCACCTGACTGACGACTTAGGTCATTCCTCTTTGGGCTTCTGGTTTTGATTTTGGCTAAAAATGTTATACAAGTAGATTTTTCCCTTATTAATTCAACGTGTGTCTATCTAGCTTCTGACTTCAGATTCCTAATTTTTCTCTATTTCCTCACCTTCAACTTTTGCCAAGAAACTTCCTTCAGACCGAGGACTGTGTCCCTGGCCTCAGCCCTTAATTTTTTTTTCAATCAGTACCTCTGAACATTTCCTACCTGGGTTTTGTATTCTCTTTGGCAATGGCAGCATAGTATTTCACCATGTGGATGGTTTCTGTAACCATTCCCTACTGAGAAGTACTGGTGGTGTTTCCAACTTTCTAATCATATGAAAAATGCCACAATAAAGATCCTCATACATAAATTTTTCTATATCACTGATTATTTTCTCAGGATGAATTTCTAGAAATGGAACTAAGGCAAAGGGTATGAAAATTTTTTTAAGACTAAAGACATATTTTGTCCAGTTTTATTCCATTATAGTAAACTTGCTTTTCATACTTCACCCAGTGTTCATGACAGTTATCCTACTGACTCTCTACCCACCCTTTACTTTTTCTCATTAGGCAGCTCCTTCATCTGCCCAATTTCCTGGATTTTTTACTGCTTCCCAGTTGGCAGCTGCATTGCTTGATTTCCATGTCTCATTATTCTTTTTTAAAAATTTTGTTTATTGATTGATTGATTTTTGGCTGCGTTGGGTCTTCGTTGCTGCACACAGGCTTTCTCTAGTTGCCGCGAGCAGGGGCTACTCTTCATTGCGGTGCGCAGACTTCTTATTGCTGTGGTTTCTCTTGTTGCAGAACACGGGCTCTAGGTGCGCGGCTTCAGTAGTTGCAGCAAGCGGGCTCATTCATGTGGCTCATGGGCTCTAAAACGCAGGCTCAGTAGTTGTACTGCACAGGCTTAGTTGCTCCACGGCATGTGGGATCTTCCTGGACCAGGGTTCGAACCCATGTCCCTGCATTGGCAGGCGGATTCTTAACCACTGTGCCACCAGGGAAGTCCCCTCATTATTCTTTTGATTGATTTGTTCACTGAATAAATATTTACTGAACTCCTACTATGTGCCAGAAACCGTCCTTGACAAAGTGAAGTAAATAGCTAACCAAATAATAACAGAAAGTGGTAAGTGCTCTGAAGGATTTTAACAGAATGCTAGAACAATAAGAAAGAGAATAAATCTTCTCTCCTTAGATAGCTTGTTAGCAAAGTCCTTTCTGAGAAGATGAAACCTGAAGGACAACAAGTAACCATGTAACCAACAAGTACATGAAAAGATGCTCAACACCATTGGTCATTAGGGAAGTGCAAATCAAAACCACAATGAGAAACCACTTCATAGCCACTATGATGGCTACAGTAAAAATAAATGTGGGAAGGGGGATGGATAAGAAGTGTTGGCAAGGATCTGGAGAAATCAAAAACCTCATACACTCCTTGTGGGAATGCAAAATGGTACAGCTGCTGTGGAAAATCGTTTGGCATTTCCTCAAAAAGTTAAACCTAGAGTTACCATATGACTCAGTAATTTGACTCCTAGGTATATACCAAAGAGAACTGAAAACATATATTCACACAAAACTTGAATACGAATGTTCATAGCAGCATTATTCATAGTAGCCAAAAAGTAGAAACAACTCAAATGTCCATCCACTGATGAATAGGAAAACACAATATGGTCTATCCATACAATGGAATACTATTGAGCCATAAAAAGGAATGAAGCACTGACCCATGCTAAGACATAGATAAACCTTGAAAACATTATGCAAAGTGAAATAAACTAGACATAAAAGGCCACATGTTGTGATTCCATCTATATGAAATGTTCAGAAGAGGCAAATTCATAAAGACAGAAAATAGATTATCGGTTGCCACAGGCTGGGGGAGGGGAAAATGGGAAATGACTACTTTTAATGGGCAAGGCGTTTTTCAGAAGGTGATGAAATTGTTCTGCAAATAGATAGTGGTGATGGTTGTACAACATCGTGGATATGCTTTAAAAAACCACCAAATTGTACACTTTAAGATTGTTTAAATGATGAGTTTTATATTACAGAAATTATTTTTTATTGAGGTGAAATTCACATAACATAAAATTCACCATTTTAAAGTGTACAATTCAGTAGCATTCAAAACATTTATTAAAAAAATTAAAAATAATAAAAATAAATACATAAATAAATAAACAAAACATTTACAAGGAATATGAGGGAAGACTACACTCACATGTAATATGTGGAAAGAATGTCAGCCTTTCTGTTGCCATTTCACTCACTTTAAAAAAAAACTTTCTGGGGCTTCCCTGGTGGCGCAGTGGTTGAGAGTCCGCCTGCCGATGCAGGGGACGCAGGATCGTGCCCCGGTCCAGGAAGATCCCACATGCCGTGGAGCGGCTGGACCCGTGAGCCATGGCCACTGAGCCTGCGCGTCCGGAGCCTGTGCTCCGCAGCGGGAGAGGCCACAACAGTGAGAGGCCCGCGTACCGTAAAAAAAAAAAAAAAAAAAAAAAAAAAAAACTTTCTGAGAACGATATTACAAAAGATTTATTGCCAGGATCTTAATTTTGCTTACATGTGGTAAAAATTGTGAAGTTGTAATACCAGTCCATTTGGAATTATGTTATGCTGTTATGAATGAAATGATCTTTTAGATATCAAAAGTGCAGAGTGGGTCACCATCAATCAGAAACAGCACGGTAAGTCCAGAGTGACAAGGGCTTTTTCACCACAGCTGAGCTGAGCATGGGTGATGCAGGAGAGCGAGGCAAATGGAAGGGACAGGAGCCAATCGAATAACAGAATTCACAGGTGCACGTACATGGGGACTGATACTGCCTTGTACTTTCTCTTCCTTAATATGCTCAACATTTCCAATGTTACACTTTCCATTATGGTCTCCTAATTAAGTCGGTTTCTTTGCACCCAGAGACCATTCCTCTGGTGTATTCTGATGATTGACCCTTTGCTCAGATCAGTAGGAACACAATGAAAAATGAGGTTGTTCATCCTTCCATCCATCCCTCAAACCATCCATGCAGGAAAGCATTATTGAGCAACAACTATATATGAGGCACATATCATTTCATATATGGAGAAATGGAAAATGGAAAAATGGCTGGTTGATGGCTAGAGTGAAGAGTCACAGCAGCAGCATCTGTGTGGAAATTCTATCACATGGCTGGTCAGAAAGACTTCAAAAAGCAACACTTGCATGAGGTTGGAACAGAGGCCTCCACTGTGAATTACTTGCAAAGATCGTTCTCTAGGAGAAAAAAGAAACCTGACAAGATTTTTATATTTGTGTCACTTTGTTGATTTCCAATGAAATTCTTTTGGGTTTGTTGTTGTTGTTGTTGTTGAAACTGAGTTAAGTGTCTAGGTTAATTTGGGGAGAATTGACAGAGTTTTAACATTAAATCTTTCCTACCGGGAACAGGACATGCCTCTCCATTTATTCAAGTCTTTTGTGTGCTCCAGGAGAGATTTTCAGTTTCTTTCCATACCTAGACATTTTATATTCTTTGGTTGCTATTTTGAATTGAACATTTTCCCATTATATTTTGTAACTGGCTTATAGGAAAGCTATTTTTTTAATACTGACTTTATAACCAGTCACTTTACTGAATTCTCTTATTCTTTCCAGCAGTATTTCAGTTCACTCTCCTGGGATTTCTAACTACACAAACATAGCAACTACAAAAAAAGAGGAGAAAAGAATAATCTCTTCCTTTCCAATAATTAAGCTCATTTCTCATTATCTCTTTGATTGGCTAAAACTGGCAGAACAACCTTGAATAACAGTGGTGACAGGGTACACACCTTACACAGTTGTTTCAGATTTTTAAATGAGTGTAGTGTTTATCACTAAGTATGATGTTAGTTGTTTATTTCAAATAGAAAAAATTGTATCACATGAAAGAAGATTCCTTTTATTTTTTCTTTACTAATGGTTTTCCAGTTTTGTACTTATTGCAGTTCCTCTTACCAAAAGTAGTTTCCATAAAGCCCCACATATCTTATTTTGAATTAATATATATTATTTAATATACACTACTGAATTTACTAATTAGTAATCATAATTTGCATAATTATTAGGACCTGAAAATCTGAAGCCCCTTTTTAATTCATATGGTGAAAATTAAATTCAGGAAAATAAGTATTATACATAAGTGTCACGTGTAAGGCATTTTATTAGATGCTTCAGAGCAGTGTTTCTCAGAGAGGGGTCCAATATTCACTTGTGGTACTTATTTGAACTACAAATTGAAGAACTGTACCCCAGATACATTGAAAGAGAATTTATGGGACTGGAGGCTGGGAAGCTGCATTTTCAATGAGATCCCCTGGTGATTCTTATGCATCTTACTGTTTAAAACTCTGCCACAGAGAATAAAAGAACAAGCAAAACATACAGGAAAAAAATAAAGAGGATGAATATATTTGAACTTGTCATCACAGAGTGGCATAGCTCAATTCATCATGCTGAAGTGAATAAACTGGTTGCGAGCCCGATGGGACTGCTCAGCCTCTGCCTACTCCAGTTACTGTTTGTCTAGGCTTAATTCTGACCATTTCCTTTAAATCACTGATTTTTTCAACAATGCCATAGAGATTCCCATATGGAAACATAGAGGAGGATGAACTGCTGGAACTCTCTTTTTCAACTTCAAGCAGAGCAGCTCCACTTTTATCTGTTACATGTTTTAGAGTTCTGAGCAGTATTTTAAGACTAAAAGTTTGCAAATGACTGATTTATACCCTTTAGCAACATCTTAATTTTACTACAAAGTTTGATCATTTAATGTTGGTGCATGTGATTAAAATAGAAAGGCTCTATTTGAGCAAGTTTGACAAAGTCCCTTTTCTGTTTTTTCTTACTTTATATATTTGTCTCAAAAAATGAAATCTCTTCTATACCAGGGACCATGATTTTGGATATAATGTGTAAAATGCTTCTACAAATCTGAGGACGTTCTAATAGCTGTTTATTATTATTATTAATCAGGAATTCTCTAAAACTTGAATTTTAAAGGTTTTGGAGAGGAAGAAGAAACCAATAAGATAAATAAGGGATAATTAATGTAGGCTCTGCCCCAGTGAACTTGGCCCAAGACTAAGACAGGAGCTGGGGTTTCTGTCCGGGGCACTCTGATCACCTTCTGTTGGTTTTGGTGAATGTCCTCACACCCCTCTGGGTCTCAGTTCCTTCTTCAATAAATTAAAGATGCTGGAATGAGATTTCCAAGATTCCTTCCAGCACTAAAAGTTGACGACTTCTTTGCCTGTCAAAGAATTCAACATACTTAGATTAGTGCACACTGCAGTATTGCAGGCTCTCTGTCGTAAACAAGAAAAATTTTCTAGTTATTTATTAGGCATAGAGTAATGTCTTATACTGGTATATATTAGGACTAATTTATTCTAAAATTGATTAATTCAGCACAATAAATACTTATATGTAATCAAAAGCAAATTATTTTAAGGGACCCTAAGATAATCATTATTTTTTTTTAACAAAAGCACAATAAATTAACTTCTTATGTTCTTTAAGGTAACCATTTCATCATGACAAGGATGCCACATTAAATCAAGCCCAGTACCTCATTTCTCCACTTTAGGCTTTAGTTCTCTTTACATTTATTTTTCAAGACAAGTTATTTTTCCAGGTAGCACTTTCATCTCCTCCCACAGCCTCTGCAAAGCTAAATCTTTTTTTTTCTAAATCTTTTTTTTTTTTTTTCTACGGTACGTGGGCCTCTCACTGTTGTGGCCTCTCCCGTTGCGGAGCACAGGCTCCGGACGCGCCGGCTCAGCGGCCATGGCTCACGGGCCCAGCCGCTCCGCGGCACGTGGGATCTTCCCCGACCGGGGCACGAACCCGTGTCCCCTGCATCGGCAGGCGGACTCTCAACCACTGCGCCACCAGAGAAGCCCAGAGCTGAATCTTTAAATGTTTTCTTTTCAGTTGTGCTCCATGATATTTCACCAGTGCCCGCTACTTATAACAGAAATGAATTAAGCTGAATCATGAACCTTTCATCTATTTAGCAAATATCCCCTGAACACATCCTGCAGTCTTAGCAGTGTAAAAGACATTGGGGTAAGGAAGGAGAGGGGATGGCCATGGCCTTGAGAAGTTCACAGCCTTCCTGATTAAATGAAGAAGAAACCATATCCAGCATATTGATGTCATGACAAGGATGATCTTTAACGAATGATCGTTTTCACTTTTCTAACAAAAGTTCCTTAGCAACCGTTGTATGTGAAATATACAGTTGAAAATTTAACAATATGGTACTGGCCTGAAGGAGAGCCTTAGTAACGTTTCTTTGTGGTTGTAGAAACAAGTTCAAAGACAAGATAATGAATGGATTGAAGAATTAATAATATTTTGGTATAAGCACCACTGAAAAAGCTGTAAAGGCAAAAGCATGGAAATGACAACTGTTATACATAACTGTATTTTCCCTCCACCCCCCATCTTATTTTACTATTTTATAAAGAGAGCTATTGGGGTTAGGCATCTTAGAGAAAGGAAAAAAAATATGCAGATACAACATACAAAAAGAATTTTTATCTTACTTTTCTCTTCATCCCAGTTTATTCTTTGCCTAGAGATTGTAGCATAGACACTGTTCCCGGGAGGTTGGGTCCCACAGGGTTGGGCAAAATAACATACTTTAAACAATTCTTCACAGTCAGACTTTCACATTGCATTTGGATGTGAAATGCACTATGTAAGCCCATACTTATATGTATACATGCGGTTTTCTTTGCTTTGCTGTTCTTTCCCTTGTGTTAAAAGAGATACTTGACAGTGTTCTGCAGTGTTTATCCTCATCTCTCAGCTCCCTCACTTTTGCAAATTAAAGTTAGACACTGCTGCAAGGTTCTTTGGTTCCTGCTTTGTTGGGAAAGCTTTCAGTGGTAATATCTGTGATCACCACTGTATTAAATGTCAGGCTTGGAATAATCATTCTGCCCTGGGCTGATGGTAAACTAGGGGACTTATCTTTTACTTTTCATCCTGAGCAAGGAAAATTCCCTTCAGATTCAACATACACAAGTCAAAAAAGCTCAGACTCAACTCCAATGTGTATCCCACTCTACCTCTCCCACCCCACCCCCCAAAAATTGAATTCATAGAACCTAGGCTAAATACTACCGTTAAGAGGAAATTGCATTCACCACATTTCCACGAGAATGGCAAAGAGAACCAAGATAAATGCCAGAATACATCTTGGATCTTTTCTTACTGATGTGCCAGGTTGTGGCAGAACTTAGGAGAGCAGGAAAAGATGTCACTTCTGCTCTTCAGGATGAATTTATTTTTTCAAAATTATTTTAAAAGTATTATTTGGTTATTTCTTTTGTGCATGTGAAAATGAAAGTAAATTGAAGAATCCAGTGGATTTTGAAATTTTCCTATACATTAAAATTGTTTATAGTCTCTCTAATGTAAGCATCTAGGGATCATTTTCATATTGTAATTTAATTCCTTGGGACTCATGTACTTTTCATGTGATCTCTGAAATAAAATTCAAGAAAAAAAGTATCAGTGTCTTAAGCACAAAGTGGAGTACTCAACAACTCTAAATAAACGTGCAATATGGTAGACACTGCCGGCCAGCTGGTCATGTTTAAGAGTTGTGGTTTTCAAAATATATGTAATTAAGTTCTCTGTGAAAATGATATCCGAATCTGCCTGCCCTTATTCAGGAATACAGAATTTGATACTGGAGAATAGGAGGAAGCCTATGGCCGTTGGGTTTTCGCAGCCCTCATCAAAAACACGCTCAAGGAAATAATGAGGCAGGCAGCGCGCGATGGGCCCTGCCCTCCCTGGGAACCGCGCCGCCGGACCCAGGGGACAGGCAGGCACCCTCTTGACCAGTCCGCGCGCGTGCGCGCAAGCCGCTCCCGCAGCTCCCAATGCGCACCCACGACCGCCTCCCTCGCGTGTCCCGGGGCTGCAGAATTCGCCCCAGTGCTGTGGCTTTTCAGAAATACGGTTCCGTTTCTCCTTTCACACCGACGGGGATTCTTTTTTTTTTTAATTTTTTTTTTAATTTTTTATTTTTGGCTGCATTGGGTGTTCGTTGCTGCGTGCAGGCTTTCTCTAGTCGCGGTGAGCGGGGGCTACTCTTCATTGCAGTGCGCAGGCTTCTCATTGCGGTGGCTTCTCTTTGTTGCGGAGCACGGGCTCTAGGCACGCGGGCTTCAGTAGTTGTAGCACGCGGGCTCAGTAGTTGTGGCTCGTGGGCTCTAGAGCACAGTTTCAGTAGTTGTGACTTGTGGGCTTAGTTGCTTTGCGGCATGTGGGATCTTCCCGGACCAGGGCTCGAACCCTTGTGCCCTGCATTGGCAGGCGCATTCTTAACCACTGCGCCACCAGGGAAGCCCCGACGGGGATTCTTGACAGACGATTCGGCTGTCAGATGACAGCTTGCCAATGTAACATCATTTTCTTGAGCACGGTAACAATATATTTTAAAGGCATGGCATGTGTGAACACAAGTTCATCTTATATATCGGGGCCAAAAGGTCGTCCATGCACATCCTGAAGTCTAAAAGCCCTGTGTACTCTGCAGCGTTCATTTGTCATACACAGAGCTATCCTAATCTCAGGAATGTAATGGTTCTGAAACTGGGGGGACTGCATTTACTTACTGGAACTGTTTTAGGTACCCACATTAGGAGGTGCCCGGTTTGACATGTGCCTTGTGATTTTTGTTGGGTTTTCATTTAGTATTTGCTCAGTTGGGGAAAAAAAGAATAAATGTTAAGAGTACAAACTACATTTAAGGTAATAGTTGCCAGAAGAGGCTTAATCAGATTCGAATTTTTGGCATGAATATTTCACAGGCTGCACATTTCATACTATGTCATATCAAGGGCACATAATACCTGGTGGCTTTTCTTTTTGTGATGACAGTGTTTGTTGACAGATACTATTTACCTGGTATGTCGGTTACAAAGTTCCCCACCAGCTCTTCACCTATGGTTTTAGCAGCCCTTGATAATCATTTCTTAGATACTTTATTCAATAAGTGTTGCAAAATGGCAATATTTTAACTGTATCATCCCTTCTTCATTTATCTGCAGGATCTCTTCTCATTAATTACTTGATTACCCCAAGATACAGTTCATACAGGAAGAGTAAAATGAGTGCTTGATTCTTTATTTTTATCTACCCATTTTTGGAATAAAGAGTTGCTTCCTCCACAACCTTCAAAGGTGACCAATGAGTCTATTTTTGGAGCATTACTATGAACCTGTGGATATTATCACACTTGATGTATCTCAATATGCTGCAGTTATTTATTTACTTATTTATTTGATGCTCAAAATATCCCATTTCCTGTCAGTGCTCCTGTGTCTATTTGACACCACCCTAGACATCTTTCACAGCTTCCTTGCTTCCGGTACAACAAGATATTCCAAGGGTCAGAGGAACATATTAAATGACATCATGGGGAAGCAGTCAGCAACACTGAGAATGAGAAACTCTCCAGGACAAACTATTCAGTGTCTTCAACAATAAATTGCAAAAGGGAAAGGAAGGAGGGTGTGAAACCCATAGATGGGAAGAGACTGGAAAAACCAGATAAATGCGATGTCTGGACCTTATTTGGATCCCAATTTTTAAAAAAAAAAAAAAGCTGCAAAAGAGGTAATCAACAAGGACAAGGAGCTCCACTCAACATTCTGTAATAAGCTATATGGGAAAAGAATCTGAAAAAGAATAGATATATGTCTATGTATAACAGAATCACTTTGCTGTACACCTGAAACTAACACAACATTGTAAATCAACAATACTCCAATATAAAATAAAAATTAAATTTAAAAAAAGCTGTAAAAGATAATGTATGAGAAAATCAAGGAAATTTTAATGCTGGTTGGCATTTTGGTGGTACTAAGGAATCTTCATTAAAACTTTTAGATGTGGTAGTATGATTGTGATTATGTTAAAAAGATGATATTTTAGAGATACATACAAAAGTATTTATGGGTAAAATTTTACAATATCTGACATTTGTTTCAAAAGAATCTAGTCAGAGAGGAGAGCAAATGTAGGTGTGATGTAGGTGGAATAATCTTGGCCATGTGTTGATAACTATTGAAGCTGGGTAATGGATACACAGGGAGGCCCTGTGTTATTCTCTCTGGTTTTATATATGTTTGAAAATTGCATAACAACAAATTTAAATTTTGTTTTAAAATAGAAACCACCCTAGAAGGAAGCCGAAGAGGAACTGATGATTGTAGAACCACACCAACGCCATAAAGTCTTGCCTCATTCAGAGATGTGCTAGCCACCTGCCAGCTCCAGTAGCTGAGTAAGGGGAGAGACTAAGCAAGGAGAATGATGCTCTCCTGTGTTACTGAGGTATGCCCCGGACCTGTGCTTGGTGCTTGATGTGCATTTAACTCCATCCTCACAAAACTTCATGAGATTGGTGGTATTACTGTAATATCTATTTTACAAATGGAAAAACTGAGGTTTGGAGAGACTACTCACTTGATAAGCAGAGATAGGTTTCAAACCACTTGGTCTGTCTCTAGAGCCCATAGTAATAAGAGTAATATAAATAGCTCTTAATAGATACCATCCCTATTCACATAAGTGAATAAGTGCTTCACATCTATTCATTCATTTAATGTTCACAACAATAACCCTCTGAGGAAGATATTTTCAATAGACCCTTTTCACAGATGAGAAGATTGAGATATAATAGGTGATGTAACTGGAGGGCCACACAGCAGACCCTGTGAGACTCTGCTGCCACTCACACCCTTAGCCGCCCGTCTACACTAAGAGCTATCTGTGCAAGGGTCCTTCCTTCCTGGTTTATAACAAACATCTGTTGAGTGCCTGCAAGAGGCTGTCTCTGTCAGAGGTGTTGGGATATGGGGATGAACCTTTTTTGTGTGTGTGTGCCTTCTAGTAGCTTACAATCTCCTAGTTCCTGAGTCTCTGGGGAGCTACTTAGGAGATGATGGGGCTACAACTCAGAAGCTCATGCTACCTTGTTGACACCTCATTGTCTGAAGTTGAATTGGAAAGGGGACTGGTCCAGCAGCCCCAAGAAGGCTTCTCCTGAACCTTAGAATTTCTGAGGTGAGGCTCTAAAGGAAGTTGCCTGTGAATCCTATTCCTTCACACTAGGAACCTCCACTGCTGGGGACAGCTGATCCCCGGCTCCCAGGACACCATGCTCACTCCTGTCCTAGAGTCTTCTCTCTCCTGCTGGGTTCTATTCACAGCTCACCTCATCTCTGCTTTGGCTCTCGGTAACCTCGCTTCTCTGAAATCTCAACACCCTTACTGGTTGCCCTAATCAATTTTGTACTTAATTATGTACAAACCTCAGTTGTTACCTAACAGTTTTACCGTGTATATCTTGCCTCTTTGCTTCAGTTGTAAATATTTGGAAGACAGAGAGTAGGTCTTACACTTTACTGATATTCCTCCAACAAGCCCCAAACCATGGAGTGGGTGCTCACTAACTATTATTTAAAGGGATATCTTTAAAACAGTACAGTGTATGTTAGATAGCAATACACGTAGAATGGTCAAGAACACAGGCTCTCTCTCTTACTAGTTCTGTGTCCCAAGGCAAAATATTCACATCTTTTCTGCCTTAGTTTTCCTCTCTGTAAAATGGGTATAGATAATAGTTTCTACTTCATGTGCATAGGGTGCTTAGCACAGTGTCTGGCACATAACAAATGTTTAATATGTTAGCCGCTAGTATTTTTACTATTATTCTAACTGCTTAGCAAAGTAAGGTTTTATTGACCAACCAGAACATTTTTTTCCTACATGTGAAGTCATTAAATCAGACGTTGCTTGGTATGCATGATTTAGTTGCCTGGGGAGGCTGTGGAGTGTAGTGGGAGAAGAATGGGCACTAAATTCTTTGTGGAACTGGACCAGAAATCAAATCTTTCCTCTGACACTGGCTGTAAAACTTTGGCTTTTATGAGCGTCAGTTTGTTCATATGAAAAATGGAATTAATAATTGGTAGCCCACTGGGTTGCTGTATGGTTCAGAAAAATGAATATAAGGCACCTAGCCCTGAGTTTTACACAAAATGGATCTTAAACAAACCATTCCCTTCACGTCATGAAGCCTGTAGTGTTCCTCTCTGCAGAGATTATGTCTGCTTAGTAGATAAGGCATTTGTGGTCCTCTATTGACCCTTCTTTTCTAGAAAGTTCTATCCCTCTAGACTAACTGTAATATTTCTGTCCCTCTGAATCCTTGCTATTTAACTCTACCACTTCCTGTTATATTCTCCCAGGAGTATACACTTGGTACATGCTAGGCACTTAATGAATTTATATTGAATGACTCAATATCCTACTTTTTATAAATGCATATAGACCATCCCTATTCTGTTAACACCATCTTTCCCAGTTTATCAGGCTTTCAATCTACTGTTGACTGATCTCATCTTTAACATTTTTGTGCTTCTTCATGTTGTTTGGAGGATGACCTTCACTCCAGTGCTTCTTTGTTCCACCCACCAGTAAGATTTTAGATCAGATAGGAGAGAGGACATCTCAGGCTGGGTGAATGCTGTTTTTGAAGGGATTAAGGAATGCCAAGTGAATAGTGCTTGAGGGGAACCATGAGTACAAGGAGGAAAAAAATTCAGAGATAACAGAGGGTGGAGACAGATTGTGGAGACACTTCATGGTCAGGCTGAAGAATTTGACTTGACATATCAGGCAGTTGGCAAAGCCAAAGGGTTGTTTATATAAGTTATAATGATTTTTAAATTTAGTTTTATACATTAAAGAGTCAAAACTGCTATTAGACTTTTATAATTAAAACAGCAGTCTCCACACTACTATATATAAAATAGATAACTAATAAGAATCTACTGTATAGCACAGGGTACTCTACTCAGTACTCTGTAATGACCAATATGGGAATAGAATCTAAAAAAGAGTGGATATATGTATATGTATAACTGATTCACCTTGCTGTACAGCAGAAATTAAGACAATGTTGTAAAGCAACTATACTCCAATAAAAATTATTTAAAAAAAATAAACAATGCAAATAATAGAGAAAAAAACCCCAGCAGTCTCTTGTTTCACCTTTCCTAATCCCCTGTTCCCACTCCCCAGAGGTAACCACATTGAATTCCTTTAACCGTTTCTTCTGGTTATTTGAATCTACTTGTTTTCTTTTATGCAAGATGATCCCCAACTCTTGCTCCATTACCTTCTCTCCATCTTCCCAATACGGTCACATCATAATTTTTGTTAAATCAATATTTGCAATTTATATTATTATGACTGTATAAATATAGTTCACGACTAATTAAATTTTCTTTCCTACACAGTTTTTCCTAGTGTTAGGTATTGCCTCATTGTTTTATTTACTTAATTTGCTGTGTACTTACCACTAATTGAACCCTAAATGCTTCAGCAAAGATATAAGCTGATCAAATACATTAAATAACCTATTGGATTTTTCTCAATGTGCCATGTGGAACGAAGATCACAGAAGTTAATACTTTGTCATTTTTATCATAGTATTTTCTCTAGGTTATCTTCCTCCAACACTGAAAAAATAACCGAAAGGTGAAATGATTGAGTGAACCATCATTAAGGGATACTGATTAGGGCAAATCGTCAGCTAATCAAGTTGGTAAACAAACTAGGATGGTGAGTGCAAGGAGGCTCTAGAAAGAAGGCAGGAGGTTGTGGCTGCTGAGGCAGTTCCCCAAATAATGCTAACCTGAAATTATGTTCCCCTAATTTAGTGGATTCATTTCTACAGTTTACCTGCTCTTATTCACCCCTGTATCCCCAGCATGCGGGCCACTATTTGATTCCTAATGGGCAATGGATATAGAGCTCTGGGAAGTGTACCTGACACAGAGAAACTAGTGAATATTACCTCTGAATATGTATAACACACATCATCCACTTAGAAACTTTGTTTGCATTCTAGTTTTCTAGTGACCTTTGTAATGGAAAGAATTTGTATGCAATTGCTAATTTAACCAAATATTTTCAAATTCATTATTTTCACTCGATCCTCAAAGCGTCCAAATAAATAGACTGATTTTGAAACCTGGCTATAGTGCTTACTGGCTGTGTGCAAGTTATCTAATTTCTTTTCTCATTTTTCTTAAATTGGGGTAGTTGTAAGGATTAAATGAGATAATCTCCAAATATATATGTTAGCTATTTTTATTGAGGTAAAGCATTATTAACCTATTTGCTGATTAGACAAACCAGAACAAAGAAATGAAGTGACTTGTACTGTTTGCACAGTGTGTTAGGGCAGACCTGGGCTTAAAGAGCAGCACTGACTGTATCATAGTACAAGTGTCAGGGAAGAGCTTGATTTATACTCTTGTTCACTGCTGCACCCCAGTGCCTAAAGTAGTATCTGGTAAATAATAGGCACTCACATATGTGATGAATAAATAAACACAAAGTTTTAGACATGGAAACAGTCTCCAAAACTTGATTAAGTGAATTGATTTTTCAAATAGGGAAACTGAGGCCCAAATACTTTTAAGTGAGCCTTGGGCATGTTTTTTGTGCTTTTGCTTTTGTTTTGTTTCTTTGTGTCTACATAGTGCTTTTTAAAAAATTAAAGTGGCTGCCAACTTAAGCTTGGCCATCTATGAATAGAAAACCCAATTTAGTGGCTTAAATAAGATAGAGGTTTATTTCTCTCTCATGTAAAAGAAAAACTAATGGTGGGCAACTCAAGGTGGTAACTCCAGAGTCAGCAGGATCCTAGGCACTTATCCTTCTGCTCTACCATTTTTTTAAAGTCTTTATTTAATTTGTTACAATATTGCTTCTGTTTTATGTTTTGGTTTTTGGCCACTAGGAATGTGGGATCTTAGCCCCCCGACCAGGGATTGAACATGCACTCCCTTCATTGGAAGATGAAGTCTTAACCACTGGCCTGCCAGGGAACTGAATTTTTAACTTCATTTATATTTTAATTAGCTTAAATTTGAAAACAAATGCTCAGTTCAGTTATTGGAAAAATTGTTAAGTATATTTGGGATAACTTGGGTATGTGAATGTACTTTTTCAGCTATAAATTTTGTGCAATCTGAAGACAGACCAAGTACTTCTGATGAAAATTTAGCATCTGAATTGAGATGTGCTTAATGGTAGGTTCCCCAACCTACCATTCTTTTTTGTTTGCTTGTTTGTTTTTAATTATTTTATTTATTTATTTATTTTTGGCTGAGTTGGGTCTTCGTTGCTGTGTGTGGGCTTTCTCTAGTTGCGGCAAGCGGGGCTACTCTTTGTTGAGTTGCTCGGGCTTCTCATTGTGGTGGTTTCTCTTGTTGCAGAGCACAGGCTCTAGGTGTGTGGGCTTCAGTAGTTGTGGTGCATGGGCTCAGTAGTTGTGGCGCACGGGCTTAGTGGCTCCACGGCATGTGGGATCTTCCCAGACCAGGGCTCAAACCCGTGTCCGCTGCATTGGCAGGCGGATTCTTAACTACTGCGCCACCAGAGAAACCCATGCTCTACCATTCTTAACACATGGCTTCCATCATATATCTATATATATTGGCCATGCTGCTTGGCTTGTGGGATCCTAGTTCACCGACGAGGGATTGGACCCTTTCAGCAGTGAAAGCACCGAGTCCTAACCACTGGATGGCCAGAGAATTTCCTCCATCTTCTATATTGTGTTATGGTAAAAAAGTGGTTGCTGGGGCTCCAGTCATTTGCATTCTGTCGGGAAGGAGGAAGATGGGGAGGAAGAAAGGGGCACTTTCCCGCTGAGCTGGCCCAGGAGTTTACCTGGACTTCCCACACAACTTCCCTTTTTTTTTTTTTTTTTTTTTTGGCAGTACGCGGGCCTCTCACTGTTGTGGCCTCTCCCACTGTGGAGCACAGGCTCCGGACGCGCAGCCTCAGTGGCCATGGCTTACGGGCCTAGCCGCTCCGTGGCATGTGGGATCTTCCTGGATGGGGACACGAACCCGCGTCCCCTGCATCGGCAGGCGGACTCTCAACCACTGCGCCACCAGGGAAGCTCCATCCCTTTTTTACCTCATTATCCAGCCAAAGTGAAAAGGAAAATGGAAAATGATATTATTATTTTTTTTAATCTGGGAGACTTACTGCCTGGGTTAAAGCAGGGTTCTGTTTTTTTTTAAAAAAAAGGAGGAAATCATTACTGGGTAGGAAGTTTCTGTCAGAGTTGTCAACACTTTAAAAATAAAAAAAATTCACACAGAAATTTGGATTTCTCTTGTAAAAATCAGAAGATGGAGCAGAGTTTGGGGCCAGGGAGAAGAGCAGATTCAGCTGTATTGGAAGGGAGACCACATGGGATGGAGGAGCCTCATGCAGGCTGGACTGAGGAGAAAGGAGGGAGTAGAAGTCTCAGAACATGATGAGTGATTTGTAGTTCGTCATTCTGGTCTGATGAAATTAGTGTTTTGAGAGGATGAGTCTAGTAATGGTGTAGAGAATGGGATAAACAGGGGGAAGGTAGAAAGAATCTGTAGGGAGCTATTGCACAGATCCAGGCATGAAGTGATGAGGATGTAGACCGACAATAGCAACAGAAATACAGTGCAAGCTACACACATAACTTAAAATGTTCTCTTGGCCACATTTTTTTGTTTTTTTTTTGGCCACATGGTGAGGCTTGTGGGATCTTAGCTCCCTGACCAGGGATTGAACCCTGGGCCCTCAGCAGTCAAAGTTCGGAGTTCTAACCACTGGACTGCCAGGAAATTCTCTTTATTGGCCACATTTTAAAAAGGAAAAAAAATTTTCAGGTGAAGTTGACTTTCATAATAGATTTTGCTTATGCAATATGTCTAAAATATTATTATTATTATTATTATTTTTGGCGGTACGGGGGCCTCTCACTGTTGTGGCCTCTCCCGTTGCGGAGCACAGGCTCCGGACACGCAGGCTCAGCGGCCATGGCTCACGGGCCTAGCCACTCCGCGGATGTGGGATCTTCCCGGACGGGGTCACGAACCCGTGTCCCCTGCATCGGCAGGCGGACTCTCAACCACTGCACCACCAGGAAGCCCCTAAAATATTATTATTTGAACATGTAATCTATATAGAATTATCAATGAGCTGTTTTATATTGTTTGTTTTTGTATTGTCTTTGAAATCCAGTATATATGTTGCACTTATAGCACATCTCAATTCAGATGCTAAATTTTCATCAGAAGTACTTGGTCTGTGTTCAGATTGCACAAAATTTATAGCTGAAAAAGTACATTCACATACCCAGGTTATCCCAAATATACTTAATGATTTTTCCAATAACTGAACTGAGCATTTGTTTTCAAATTTAAGCTAATTAAAATATAAATGAAGCTTAAAATTCAGTTCCTTGATCATACTCACCTCATTTCAAGTGTTCAATAGCCACATGTGGGCAGTGGCTTCCGTCGAACAGCACATCCCAGACAAGAAATGAAGACAGAGAGAAAGGATCCAATCTGAGACACACAGCTCATAAAAGATGCTCATCAGATGAAGTATGTCTGACAATACTCATATTAGCACTATCCTACAAAAGCACTAAACTTACCATTTTGCACCTTCCTTAGACTTGTCAGATCATTTTACATATCCTGTCCCTTCACCTGAACTGCTTTCCCCCATCTTTTTTTTTTTTCAGCCGCGCTACGTAGCATGCGGGATCTTAATTCCCCAACCAGGGATCAATCCCGTGCCCATTGCAGTGGAAGCTTGGAGTCCTAACCACTGGACCACCAGGGAATTCCCTCCTCTTGTTTTTTTAATTTTTATTTCTATTGGAGTATAGTTCCCCCTTCTTTTTTGATCTGAAAAATACCTACTTACCTTTCAAGTCTCCATCCAGAGGTCATCTCTGTGAGATTTACCCCAGGTCTCTCAGGCCTTTTGCCCCATACTATTTTATGATTTCACAGATCTGTAATATTCTTGAGGTAGAGAATGATCCTAATTGTCTCTGAATCCCTAGTACATAGCACAGGACCCTATAGGTTCTTAATAAAGGTTATTGAATGAAGACGACCTTCAGTTTAGCCTAGACCTTGCTTCTCTATTGGCACTTTAGTCTGCTACATTTTAAAAGGATATGTTCAGCTTCCTTAATTCAATTTTTGCTTTGTCTATTTTAATATCATTGGACACATGTCCTTTCCAAATAGCATAGTTCAAGGATGGCTTCTAACTTTATGCCTCCATGCATAAAATCTGCCTGGTGCAGTTTTGTATAAAACTTTCATCTTTTTTAGACTTAACCTCAGTTCACACTGCTGCACTAAATAATACATTTGAAATTAATGTATGTCTTTTTGACTGTTGCCTTTTATGAGGACAAATCCCAGCTATAACAGTTCTTGAATGACAATCGCAAGAATTTCTCAAAATGTACAAGGTACACATTTCAGTGTAACCTACTTGAGCAAGGGTCTGTAAAACAGACTGACAGCATGACAAGATGCCCCTTCACTTCCCAGGTGATGAGGGATAGATTCCATTAGGTACTTTTAACTTGGGCATAATCAGCTTGACTGTGATGGAGTTACTGACCTTCAGTGCAGCCAAATCCACATTGGTTACACATTGCCATGCTTCAGATGGCAAGAAACAGAGTGAGCCTTAGATGACCTCAACTGGTAGGGAGGCAGTTTGGCAACATCTATTAAAATTTTAAGTGTGCATTCCTTTGACCCTCCAAATTCTACTTTTAGGAATTTATGATACAGAAATATTTACATGAATACATAAACATGGGTGGGAAAGGGTGGCTTTTGTATTTGTACTGTGGTTTTTTGAAAATTTGAAACAGCCCCACAGCCACTGGTATCAGATTATTGTGGTTAATAAAAAAGTCAAGGGAATTCCCTGGCTGTCCAGTGGTTAGGACTTGGCACTCTCTCTGAGGGGGCCCAGGGTTTGATCTCTGGTCAGGGAACTAAGATCCCACAAGCCACGAGGCATGGCCAAAAAACATATAATAAAAAATAAAGGGACTTCCCTGGTGGCACAGTGGTTAAGAATCCACCTGTCAATGCAGGGGACATGGGTTTGATCCCTGGTCCGGGAAGATCCCACATGCCACAGAGAAACTAAGCCCATGCGCCACAACTACTGAGCCTGCGCTCTAGAGTCCGCGAGCCACAACTACTGAGCCCGTGTGCCACAACTACTGAAGCCCGCACGCCTAGAGCCCATGCTCTGCAACAAGAGAAGCCACCGCAGTGAGACGCCCATGCGCCGTAGCACAGAGTATCCCACGCTCGCCGCAACTAGAGAAAGCCCATGCGCAGCAAAGAAGACCCAACACAGACAAAAATAAATAAATTAATTAATTAAAAAAAATAAGTCAAGTAAAATATAGTATATGCATACGATGGAATACAATGCAGCTGTTTCAAAGAATAAGATCTGGATGTTTAGATAGGTAGATAATTTTTTTTAACATGGAAAGGTGCTCATGATTTATTGCTGAGTAAAGAAAGCAAGTTACAGAACATGATTTGTTAAAATAAATGTGCAAGGTTTTCTTTGGGATCTTAAAATGGGAAAGCAGGAGTTTTCATTGACACCAACATATATTTCTTCATTGTTTCAAGTTTGTTCAATGTACCATATTTTTAATTTTAAAAGGTTTTTTAAACATATAAGAATACCAGGAAAATAAAGAAGCAAGAAAATGTCTCAGCAGCAGAAAAATCCAAGCTTCATAGAGAACAGTAATTCTGAGTAATATCCGCAAAGAACACCCACATCTTAGAAGAATAATATGAGCAAGACACAAACGTAGCATTACATGGACCATCCACTATACGCTCTCTTTGGTTTTATACAACTAAAGAGAGAGAGGCTAAGTGGAATCAGCAGTCATAGTTGTTGCTCTGTCATTAAGAAAGCCAGTTAAGAACCCCTCTAAAGACATCCTTCTGAGTGGAGAGGAGGTTCATCTACACCGTGTTTCCAGGTGGGTCAGTTTGTGTTCCCCGGACTGCTGGTTTGCACCGTGCATGCATGCTTAAGATCAACAGAGTAGATTTCAAAAGTGACCTTCTTTCACCACTTCAAGTTTTCTTTTCATTGAAAGATTAATGGATTGATGAAGAGGGAAAAAAAACCACAACACTGCTAATGTTTTTGAAGGCATGACATAAGTCACAGTGTTTGTAGGGATGAAAATGCAGCTAAAATCTTTACAGAATCTGGGATTCATGTAATTCTGTACTCTTGAAATATTTCAAAGCCCAGTCTGGGCACCTATTTTTAAACCTTAAAAGGCAGGTCATTCAAACCCTCCAGAATAACGGAAAGAAAGCAAAAGAATGTAGAGATGAACATTTTCCTTATCCTCTTTTTTTTTTTGGTTCACGGGCCTCTCACTGTTGTGGGCTCTCCCGTTGCGGAGCACAGGCTCCGGACGCGCAGGCTCAGCGGCCATGGCTCACGGGCCCAGCCGCTCCGCGGCATATGGGATCCTCCCGGACCGGGGCACGAACCCGTGTTCCCTGCATCGGCAGGCGGACTCTCAACCACTGCGCCACCAGGGAAGCCCTCTAATATGATTTTATATGAGGATTTCAGTTTATATTAAGCAAATGGATATTGACTATATCTATCTTGTACCAAGCACAGTGTTAGGCACTGGGATGCCTAAGTAAGTAAGATGTATTTCCCACCCTAAAGTTACTCATATCTAGCAGGGAAAGCAGCCCTTTTAATAATCAGCTGTAACGCAATGCAACGTTTGCTTATTAGAGATATGTGCAGCCTGCCACCTAAACCCAGGAAAGGGAGAGTTTACCGTATCTCACCGATTCCAAGGTGCACATTAACATCTCCGAAATTGAGATGCATCTTACAATGGATGGCATCTCACAGTTATTATTGGCAGGGTTTTTTTTTTTCCTTAATGACACACAAAACAATGGTGCATCTTAACAAATCAGTGGCATCTTCAATGAAATACACTGTGCCCTAGGGTCACACAGAGATGAGAGAAGGTGATTCTTGAGCTGGGTCTCTGAAGAATGAGTGGGATTTTCTCTAGGTGGAAAAGCAATGTGCTATGGCAAAATCCACTGACTAAGCTTTAGAGTCGGAAAATCCAAGTCCTAACTTCTAACAATTTGGGCTCTTTGTTGTTTAACAGTGAGAGTGTTGTGAGGACAACAGATAACAGCTAACCCACATTCAGTGTGTGCTGTGTGTCTGGCAATGTTCTGAAGGCTTTAAGTGTATTAACTCATTTCATCCTCAAAACAAGCCTGGGAGATAAGACGTTATTATTAACTCTTTTTTAAAGAGGAGGAACCTGGAGAGGTTAAATAAATTGCGTATGATTATAGAGCAAATAAGTGGCGAATTAAAACCCAGTCACTGAAATGAAGCTCTCAAATGAGTGTTTATCAGAAAGCCTCTCTTCATGAAGGACAATGTGTTATACAAATGTTAGTTATTATTTATTGCAAGGAAGAGGGCTTTTCAGGTTCAGAGGACAATCTGAGCAAAAGTATTTTAAAGCATGCAGGAATTTCTTTTGGCCAAAGGCTTTTGGGAGAGAAAAGGTTGGTATGGGCTGGAGTACCACTAGGCAGGAAGCTAGAAAGTTATATGTCAGATAATAAAGTGCATTGTAGTAGAGTATTTTGGCTTTTGGACTTTATCTATAGGCTATAGAGAAGTGTTAAATATTTTTGAGCTGGGGAGTGACTCAATCGTATCTGTCATTTAGAAAGATGATAGCAGTGGGGAAGATGGACTCTCGTGGAGCAGGACTAAAGGCAGGGAGACCAGGTAGGAGGCTGACTCTTTTGCACAGGCCAGGCAATTAAGGCCTGAACTTGGGCTGCAGTAGTTCAGATGAAGAGTAGAGGGTCAGGGTGAGAAGCATGATTAGATGGAGATCCTAGTCAACTCAGATGAAGACAAGATTACTTGTCCTTAAACAGTTTGTGGGAGGGACGGATATGTATTATCAGAGGGCAGGCAAACTAGCCAATACAGGAGAACAGGGCAGGGATTTGGCATCCATGTACTGCCAAGTAAACCCAGCTGATTCACCAAGATGTCCCATAGAGATTGCTTTTTTGTTTGATTTTGTTTTGGTTTGGTTCTTAATTTGATATGCAGAGAACAATGCTCTAATCATGACCATGCATTACCTTATGTGTTCACAAGCTACCTAGAGTGCTCATGGTGATCTTGTGGCTATTAGGTGACCTGGAAGTAATGGAGTGGAGTGGCCTACATTGGTGGTAAAGACTTCAATTTCCAGAGGAGTCTGGTAAGA
This sequence comes from Mesoplodon densirostris, assembly GCF_025265405.1. Classification (NCBI taxonomy): domain Eukaryota; kingdom Metazoa; phylum Chordata; class Mammalia; order Artiodactyla; family Ziphiidae; genus Mesoplodon; species Mesoplodon densirostris. The sequence goes on along the minus strand of NC_082662.1, from coordinate 126,542,652 downwards.
AGAGATTCCACTGATAGTCAAGAGTAATTGAGTGATCTTTGTGCCCAGAACACCAGGGTAGAGACTCAACAGCTAAGAAAGAAGATAGATAAGCTCCTTTGGTCATCTGGGAGGTCAGAAAGTGAACATCTGAAAAAGTACTTTGAATAGCATATAAAAAATCAAATGAAAAAATGAACAATGCAGCACAAACTGAGTGGAGAGAAGCAGTTGCCTCTGCCACGTGTGGGTGTGGTATGCACTCTGGTTGGCTTAAGCTGGATGGAGGCTTAAGTGGCCTTAGTGGAAGCACTGGGTATTCCAGGCAGGTTGCTGCAGGAGTGGATTGGTGCTGAAGCAGATTCCTGACAGCTCCCTCAATTGCCTCTGGTTCAATTTTCATAATCCAAAAACTGTTGCAAAAAAAAAAAAAAAAAAAAGAAAGAAAGGTGTGGGTGGGGACAGACAATCTCACCAAGAATCTCTGAATTTGGGACTGTAATATTTACAGCTCTAGGATTCTATTCGTTAAGTTTTGGGCCACCACCCCATGAGCCATGGCTGGTACCTCGTTAAACTAGGGAGCCCTTCCTCCACCATCTGACCCCCACAGAGCAGTGGAATGGTATCATTCTGTGTCACCCTGAACATGTTCTTGACCTGGGATTACCCCCATGATCCTAACGGAGGTTCTAGGGATAGCAACGTGCCATTCACCACCAGGGCAGGGTGGAAGCTGGGGCAGGCAGCTCCCCCCAACCCCCCACCTCAATTTTCCAAGCAGTTCTAAGCACTTCCTGAAGCCACCTGAGCAAAGGAGAGGGAGGGTGTAGCATTTTCTGGAAAACTTGGTCTGCCTAGCCCAGCGCTGCCTAATAGAAATATAGTTTGAACCACACATGTCATTAAATAAAACTTAGCAGCTACATTATAAAAAGTTAAACAGGTGAAAATATTATCATTTCAACATGTAACTAATATAAAGTTTTATTAATGAGGTATTCCACTTAGTTCTTTTGCACTAGTCTTGAACTTCTAGTGTGTAATTTGTACTCACATCTCAATTTGGAATAGCCACATTTTAAATGCTCAGTAGTCAGATGTGGACCCCACCCCCACCCCCAGGTCTGGACACCTACACTTGGAGCAGCAAGCAAAACAGCCAGAAATTTTTCTCTGGCTTCCCAGGGCAGAGGCTAGAGTTTTCTCTTCTGCACAGGGGTACCTTGAAGCCCCTCATCCTCTACACTGAGGACTGCACTGCATCCCTCTCACATAATTTGCCAAACTCTGAAAACTTTCTTAAAAGATTGAAAGGGAAAAAAATGTATTTGTGTTTCCAGATTTGTGATATCCAGGCCCTTCTGCACAGGGTTCTGGGCAGGGGCCCTTCTTGCTCTGGCCTAAGGCTGGTATTGGAGGCTGGCTTGGGAACATTATTTCAACTCCTAGATCAAGCCAAGCCAAAACCCAGTTCTGCCTCTGGACATTGCAGTTGTGTGTGTCCTCTTTTTTGCTTGAGGCAGATTATGATGGTTTTCTTTCATATATGCCTGAGGGCCTAATATTTCCTTTCATGGATCTGGGGCTGGACAATCACAAACGGCCTTGTCAAAATCCCTCTCCTGTTGGTGCTATGCAAACAAGTTACTTTCCGATCGTCAATTATCCTATAGATTTCTCTAATGGTAGGTAAACGGGTACTCACAAGTTTGTTGTACTCACAAGCCTTTTAGACAAATGTGTATGTTATGAAAATTCTCACTTCCATAGCATTCTTCACTCATTCCAAATGTATGTCAAGCCTGTAAAACATCTCCCCTGGAGCATCAGTAAAGAACAAAATCTCAGAAATATGAAAATGCCTGAACATAAAGAATATATTCCTGTTTTTTAAAATGGGGTGTTTCTATGCACTAACAGTGAACAATCAGAAAAGGAAAGTAAGCAAATAATTCCAATTTCAATAGCATCAAAAATATCAAAGTAAACCTGACCAAGGATGTGAAAGACTTATACGCTGAAAACTACAAAACATTGCTGAAAGAAATTAAAGAAGACACAAATAAATGGAAAGACATCCCATGTTCATAGATTGGAAGACTTAATATTGTTAAGATGTCAATACTACCCAAAGCAATCTACAAATTCAATGCAATTCCTATCAAAATCCCAATGGCATTTTTTCCAGAAATAGAAAAAACATCCTAAAATTCATATGGAATCTCAAGGGACCCTGAATAGCCAAAAGAGTTTTGAAAAAGAAGAGCAAGATTTGAAGACTCACACTTCCTGATTTCAAACATATTACAAAGCTACATATTACAAATCAAAACAGTGTGTTACTGACATAAAGACAAACATATAAACCAATGGAATAGAATAGAGAGCCCAGAAATAAACTTTAATATATACGGTCAAATGATCTTTAACAAGGGTGCCAAGACCACTCATGGAGAAAGGATAGTCTCTTCAACAAATGCTGTTGGAAAAACTGGATATCCATTTGCCAAAGAATGAAACTGGACCATTATCTTATACTATATACAAAAATTAACTCAAAATGGATTAAAGACCCAAAATTAAACTCCTCAAAGGAACATAGGAGAAGACTTTATGACATTGGATTTGGCAATCATTTTTGGGGTATGACAAAAGCACAGGCAACAAAAGCAAAAACAGACAAATGGAACTATATCAAACTTAAAGACTTTTGTGCATTAAAGAACACAATCAGTAGAGTAAAAAGGCAACTAACAGAATGGGAGAAAAATATTTGTAAATTATACATCAGTTAAGGGGTTAATATCTAGAATATATAAAGAAGTACAACTCAACAACAAAAAAATCAAATAGTCCAATTTAAAAATGGGCAAAGGGCTTGAATGGACATTTCTCCAAAGACGATATACAAATGGCCAACAGGCATATGAAAAGATGGTCAAAATCACTAATCATCAGAGAAATGCAAATCAAAACCAGAATGAGATATCACTTCACACTCACTCTGATGGCTACTATTATTTTTTTTAATGAAAATTATAAGTTTTGGCAGGGATGTGGAAATTTTGGATCCTTGTGCAGTGTTAGGATTATAAAATTGTGCAACTTCCATGGAAAATAATATGACAGTTCCTCAAAAAATTACAAAAAGAACTACTATATGATCGAGCAAACTCATTTCTAGGTATATACCCAGAAGAATTGAAACCAGGGTCTCAAAGAGATATTTGCACATTTATGTTGACAACAACAATATTCACAATAATCAAGAGGTAGAAGCAACCCAAATGTCCATTGATGAATGAATGGATAAACAGTATGTGGTATGCACACACAGAAGATTATTCAGCCTTTAAAAAGGAAGGAAATCTTGTCATGTGTTTTAAAATGGATGAATCTTGAGGACATTACACTAAGCAAAATATGCCAGTCTCAATGTATAACTCTATTTATATGAGGTATCTAAAGTAGTCAAATTCGTAGGAACATAAAGTAGAATGGTGGTTACCGGGGACTGGAGGGAGGGGACAATGGGGAATTGTTGTTTAATGGGTATAGAGTTTCAGTTTTGCAAGATGAAAAATTTCTGGAGATCTGCTTCACAACAATGTGAGTATATGTAACACTACTGAAATGTATCCTTAAAGTGATTAAGATGGTAAATTTCTTAAAAAAGAAAGGTAGTCTGGCTCTTTTCCTTTCTTAATGTGCCTGTGGTTCATTAAGATACACATTCTTCCATGAATAATGTTACTTTTCTATTAAGCAGTGGAGATACACATAATTATCAATTACACATAATTATCAATTCATGGGCACATTCTGAGATATTTTAAGGCAAAATCTGTTCATAGGAAGGAATACAGGCTGGTGCCTTTTTTTTTGGTCCATTCATTATACACCGCATGTCTTTTTTTTTTTTCGTGGTACGTGAGCCTCTCACTGTTGTGGCCTCTCCCGTTGCGGAGCACAGGCTCTGGACGCACAGGCTCAGCGGCCATGGCTCACGGGCCCAGTCGCTCCGCGGCATGTGGGATCTTCCCGGACCGGGGCACGAACCCGCGTCCCCTGCATCGGCAGACGGACTCTCAACCACTGCGCCACCAGGGAAGTCCTGGACTATTGTTTTAAAGCTATAGCTTTAGGAACTTCCCTGGTGGTCCACCTTCCAAAGTAGGGGACGTGGGTTTGATCCCTGATCTGGGAACTAAGATCCCACATGCCGCAGGGCAATTAAGCCTGCACGCCACACCTAGAGAGAAGCCTGCGCGCCACAACGAAGGATCCCGAGTGCCACAACTAAGACCTGACACAGCCAAATAAATAAATAATTCATTAAAATAGTAAAAAAAAAAAAAAAAAACAACCCTCTCAGTTAAAAAAGCTACAGCTCTGTAGCACTTGTGCTTGTCATGTTCTTTACCATAGCCTGTATTAGGTACTTTGACCATTTCTTGTGGATCTTCCCATTCTACAGCTGAGTGTGTCCTGTAATTTGTTCAGGGTCACAGAGCAGTAACCATGATTAGATCTCACAGGTCTAAAACTATTAGGTGTTCTATTCCATAAGATATCTTTTTATTACTATTAAATGCAAGTCATCTTCTTATTTAACATTTATGGAAAAATCAAAGGTGTGCTTTATGGCACTATATAAATAACAGGTTTTGGAGAAATTGTTTTCTTTTTATTTGTTATCTGTAAATTTACTCTTCTTCATATGTCAAAATTAGTTTATTTAAATCAGAATCCAAACAAGATGTACACATTACATTTGGTTGTTATACCCCCTAATTTTCTTTTCTTCTAGAGTGACCTCCTTCCCTCCTCCCTACTGATTTTTTTAATGTCATTGACTTATGGAAGAGACTAGATTAGTTGTCCTATACAACGTCCCATATTTTGGATTCGCCTGTTTGCTTCCTCCTGATGTCATTTAACTCATTCTTCCATTAACTCCATTTCCTATAAATGAAAGCTCAAGAAGCTGGATTAGATTCAGTTTCAGTTTCTTTGTTGAGACTATTTCAGAGGTGGTACAGCCATTGGTAATTTAGTAAGTTTCTACAAAATCAAGCAATGTTGGATTATTTCAGGAAGCATTTGGAATCTTTCACTATGGTAGGGCATTAAGAGCCCTATCCAGCCACTAGCTTCAACCTTTTTTTCTACTCCTTGCTTACGTTGGACGGCAGTGATTACCTATTTTCTTTTTTTTTTTTTTTTTCTTTTTGCGGTATGCGGGCCTCTCACTGTTGTGGCCTCTCCCGTTGCGGAGCACAGGCTCCGGATGCGCAGGCCCAGCGGCCATGGCTCACGGGCCCAGCCGCTCCGCGGCATATGGGATCCTCCCAGACCGGGGCACGAACCCGTATCCCCTGCATCGGCAGGCGGACTCTCAACCACTGCACCACCAGGGAGGCCCTAGTGATTACCTATTTTCATCTGGGTGCCTAGCTGATATGCAATGTGTGCTAAGGAAGAGTAGTAGGTAGGTATCCTTCTGGTTCTGGTAAGCAACAGAAACAAACTCTGCTTCACTTAGTTCTGAATTAAAAGGATATAGGGTGGATTATAGAATCAGTAGGTAGGCTGAAAAAGGGACAGGCTCAGAAAAGGGACAGAAACCCCAGAAAGCTAGGCAGAAACACCCAAAATGAAGGTCACCCCACAGAAACCTGCTGGATGCTCTGCTTCCACCACCAGCATCAGACTCTCCTGCCATCTGCTGCCCCTAGACCCTGCTCAATTAATGAATTCTAAACCATCCCTTTGTCTTTATGTTAGTTGCTCAAGGTTAAGAGTTCCAGGCAGGAGCCACTAATTTGCCATTTTGGCTCACATGTCTATACCTTGTTCCCAGAGGATTGGAAGAGGGAATATCTGGACCCTTTGGCATCCACAGTGGGACACCTTTTCTACCCTTAAGACTCATAAAATGGGAGACCAATCCTAATAGAAAGGAGGTTTGGAAGCTGTGTAGCCAAAACCTGACAAATATCTGTTGCACAAGATGAATTGGATTAATGGTTGGACCTGGTCAAAGGATAGATGAATAGGAATTACTGAGGGGAAGGTATTTAGGGTTTCAAAAAAAACTGCAATCAAGGTTTTTGGCTAGACACCTACATCTGATGATCTATAATGGTTCTCAAATATTATCGTGCATCAGAATCACCTGGAGAGCTTGTTAAACTACAGGCTGCTGGGCCCCACCTCCAGAGTTTCTGCTTCCATAGATCTAGGATGGGGGTACAAGAGTTTTATATTTCTGACGAGAACCCACGTAATGCTGGTGTTGCTGGTCTTGGGCCCACACTCTGAGTACCACTAATTTAGCTTCCAGGTCAACAACTCTGTTATGCTCCCGTTGAGATATGTGTAAAAGTTACAATCTGTGATTCAAGCTATAAATGGATAGGTGGGTGAGATAACCTCTGAGGATTCTTCAAACATGTGAGTCTATGGTCCAGTAATATCCTGTAAATATAGTTTCTTTTCCATATACCATTCAAGTTTTCAAAGATGGTTATTGTGCTTTCCCAACTTATTTTTTTCTAAAGTCCTTAATACCGTTACTATTCTTCTTATGTCACAGATTTAATTCTGTTCATCACCCTAGTCGCTTTCCTATGGATTCTTTTCATATGGCTTTTGTTCCCATTAAAAGAGAGAACCAGAGTTTGCAACATTCTTGATGGGGTTTGACTATTGTAGAGCAAGCACAAGAAATACCCTCCTTATTTTGTTCCCTAATTGTCTGTTAATTTCATTCAGTAGCTATATCATATTATTAGCCTCATTTTAAGGTTCGTATTCACGAAAAGTACAATCCTCCCTCCCTCCTTCCCTTCTTTCTTCCCTTCCTCCCTTTTCTACTCTTCCTTTCTTTCACACTGAAAGCCTTAATACCTATATCTTCTCATTGTAAAATCAATTATAGAAGCCTAAGTTTAGGATTTAACATTTATCCTTATTAAATTTCATTGTTTTAGCCTTGACCTATCACATTTGCCCGTTATGATACTTTAATTTTAAATTTCCTGTTTGATATAATTATTGCAACTTGAAATTTTGTGACAGCTAAATATATGATTAATACAATCATTCATTCATTTATTCAATGGGTATTTATCTGTCCTACCATACCATAGTCACTGCTCTGGTTCTAAGCATTAATAAAATGTTGATCAGAACAGGGCCAAGGATGGAGTCCTGTTGTACCGACTCACAGAAATACATGGGCTGCTAATCAACACTCTGAAGGATATGGTTATTTTATTCATTATCACCTCACCTAAATCTATTTTCACCTAGTTTCCCTGACTCTATTTTGTTTACAAATGTGTCTTCAGGCTTCTGACGCATGCCTGATGAAATGAGATCCACACCGTCAAGCATCACATCCCTTTTCTAGACCAGGAGATTGGTGTTTCAAATAACATTGTGGGTTATGTCTTGGGTCCTTAGAACTAGATGTGCACCCCAGCTTTGCACTTACTACTTGAACCTGTGGTAAGTCACTTCAGTTCTCAAAGCCTCAGTTTCTTCATCTCCAAAGAGGACAACAAATCCAGTCTTGCAAGGTTGTTATGAGGATTAGACATAATATATTTAAAATGTCCAGTACATTCTACTTTTTGAACTTGGCATATGAAAAAAATAGTAAGAAGAGCAGGATTCCCAGTGAGGGGAAAATAGATTTTTTCAAATCCTGTATAAATTCATGAAAAGCTTTGATTCAGGAATTATTTGAACATTAGAAAATTAAACAGTATATACAAAAATGATTGTCAAATAATTAAAAAAATTTTTTTTCTGTTTTTGGCCTCGAGGCTTGCGGGATCTGAGTTCCCCAACCAGGGATCGAACCCTGGCCCTGGCAGTGAAAGCGCCGAGTCCTAACCACTGGCCTGCCAGGGAATTCCCTAAAATATTTTATTATAATCTTTAACTTCAATGCAACTAGTTTTCTATTTAGTTAAAATATACGATATGGTCATTTTGGTTATTTCCTTCATAATCTGTAGCAGAATTTACTTTATTATCATTATTGTATTAATGTATAATAGAAGACTTTCCTAAGGGTCAGAGAAAATAAACAATTTTTTTTTCTCTGCACTTCATATGTAGAATAAGGACTTTATATAGAATTCTGGAAGGATTATATGCTATGACATTTTTGGGGTTACTCAAAAAGGAAGGTTAAAAAGACATTAATAAAAATGTATATATATTTGCATCTGTTTTTTTAAAAACAGAGAGAAACAAAAAAAACCTGGTAACTGTATTTAGGGAGAGATATTAGGTTGGTGGCGGACAGGGAGGGAGGGAGACTGTTTTCCACTATTAAAGCCTTTGTATCTTTTGATTTTGTGCCATGCGCATATATTACTGATTCAAAAAATAGTTAGTCCTTTTTAAGCAGTGGAAAAAAAGAATTTTTTTTTGGCCGCGCCATGCCACTTGTGGGATCTTAGTTCCCTGACCAGGGATTGAACCCCTGGCCACAGCAGTGAAAGCGCCGAGGCCTAACCAGCGGACCGCCAGGGAATTTCCAGAGAATTTTAAATTATACTATCCTTTTCACTGAGAGCTTCTTTTTATAAATTTTCAAAGCTTTGAAAACAAAAAATCCAAACTAAATTCCCTGAAAAGTCCCATTCAAGTCTGATAATATATATGAGTTAAACCAGTTAAATGACCACATTAAAGCCAATTTACTTTATAACAACTGCTAAACTCTCCCTGCTGGGCATTCAAGTGAACAATACATTATTTCTGCAAAGATGCCTGATCCATTGCAAAAACTCTAATAAGAACATCGAATTTTTATACAATGGACACTTTTAAAATATAACGAGCAGAATAGTAAGCTTGATTTAGATGTGAAAATATTAAAATCTATTTTTTCAAAATTTTGAGTAACTATTACATTTACATATAAAATTCTTTTTGTGGTTATATACTTGATTTTTGCTGGCAAAATTGTATCATATGAACAATCAACCATTTACATAAATCCTGACTGCCTGTTTAAGGCAAATAAAACAACCGTTTTCCAAACAAGACTGTACACAAGAGAGAGAGATTTAAAATATCAACCATCTCCAAGGACTGCTTAGATCATTTACTTTTATGAAACAAAGTGAGAGCCCTTCACTTTGTAAAATTCCATGCAAAAATGCTTGGAAAAATGTTTACCTTGAGGTATTAGACAGCATCATTGAAATTTTCAGTGCCCTAGCAACTGCTATGAACCAGACACTATGACAGAGACCTATTTTAGGTGATTTGGGAAATGTCAAAATTCTTGCACTTCAGGAGTAAATAAATACCTGAGGGTATAATAATCGCTTGAGAAAGTCCATAAGAACCCATGAAGTATCGGAATCAGACTGTCGAAATTACATTCTAGAAATATTTCTTATAAGTATATTGTGTCGTAGAAGACATGGATCATCAGTGAACTTTCAGTGCAAGATGACTCTTTTTTTTTTCATTTTGTTCAGATAACCAAAAGAAAATGATTTGTTTCTTGTAATAGTCATATAAAATTTGCTTTTAAACTACATGTGAAATTTCATGCTAAGCAAACAGTTGGAGGAAAAACGTCCCCCAATTTACCTGTTGCAATGCTACCTTCATTGTGAAGTTTCTGGCACAATAGTAGGTATTCAGTAAATGTAAGACCTCTTGTCTCCTTCCTCACCAACTGCAGCAGCCCAGGTCTCCCAACTCCTGCCCCCAAATTAAAGGAACTGTATCAAGTCCTCTTAAGAGGACAGTCCAATTGCAGACAGTAGAGAAGACCACACCAAGGGACCACTAGAGCAGGAGTGGGGGAACCAAACCTGCTTTTTCTGTTGGCATTCAGGGAAAACTCCAATTCACAAGGTGTAACCTCAGACCACCAGAAAAGCTCTAGGTGCCCTTGATCCAGAGAGCATCTAGTACATCTCCCAGAGAACATTTCAGGGGTTCTGAAATCTTCACCTGGTGGTGTCAACCCAGACCCAGTTGGATGTAGATGTGAGAGCCAACGATTTCCCCTGAAGGTGTGTGTAATGCATTGCTGCTCTTCAATAAGCTGTGTCATGACCAAGCAGACAAAGACACATGCCTCAAAGTTAATATTCTGTTAAACAATTACCAGGACTCACTCATGGGGTTCCAGCAGATGTCTGAGGACTCCCAGGGGCAAAAGGCCCCAATCAAAAGGTATGGCAGTTGTTCAAATGCCACATCTGGTTACTGCAGCACCTTCTAGCCATGCAGATTGAAACTGCTTGGGTCAAACAGTTCTAGGAGTAGCATAGTGATCCTTAACTAGCAGGTGTCTTCCAAGCTCTTTGATCTTTTCTTTTTCAGGACAGAAAGAAACTAGGAATAATAAAAAAAATAACGATAACTACCTTTTACTGTGTTGCTTTGTGCCAGACACTGTATAAGTGCCTAGTATCCTACACCAACCCAATATTTCTTCACAGCAACTTATAAGGAAGTATTATTTTCATTTTGCAAATGAAAAAGCAGAGGCTCAGAGAGGTTAGGTAATTTGTCCAATTTCATATATATAACAAGTGGCAAAGATAGGAGTTGAGGTCTTCCCTGGTGGCGCAGTGGTTAAGAATCCGCCTGCCAATGCAGGGGACACGGGTTCGATCCCTGGTCCAGGAAGATCCCACATGCCGTGGAACAACTAAGTCTGTGCGCCACAACTACTGAGCCTGCGCTCTAGAGCTCGCGAACTACAACTACTGAAGCCCACGCGGCTACAGCCTGCGTGCCTAGAGCCTGTGCTCTGCAACAGAAGAAGCTGCCGCAATGAGAAGCCTGCGCACTGCAATGAAGAGTAGCCCCCGCTTGTCACAACTAGAGAAAGCCCGCACGCAGCAAGGGAGACCCAACGCAGCCATAAATAAATAAATAAATAAATAAACAAATAAATAATATTGGCTAACGTTGTATTAGGGTCCCTACATCCTAGATATCTTCTTTTTTTTAAATAATTCATTAATTTATTTACTTTTGGCTGTGTTGGGTCTTCATTGCTGCGTGCAGGCTCCTCATTGCAGTGGCTTCTCTTGTTGCGGAGCACGGGCTCTAGGCATATGGGCTTCAGTAGTTGTGGCTCACGGGCTTCAGTAATTGTGGCTCTCTGGCTTCAGTAGTTGTGGCTCGTGGGCTCCAGAGTGCAGGCTCAGCAGATGTGGCACATGGGCTTAGTTGCTCCGAAGCATGTGGGATCTTCCCAGACCAGGGATCGAACCCTTGTCCCCTGAATTGGCAGGCAGATTCTTAACCACTGCACTACCAGGGAAGCCCCCTAGATATCTTCTGAGAAAAAAAAAGATAGGATTTGAACTCAGGACTGACTGGAGTTAATACCCACGCTCATTCCACTCAGTACACAGCTTTATAATTACATGTAGAGGTACAATATGCTTGGTAAGGCAAGAAGTCTCTAGCAACACAGGCTTTTTTTGTTGTTGTTAGTAAGTAAAAAAACATGAAAGTACACAGCCTGCTGCCTGGCATACAGTAGGAACTCAGTCAATGTTTATCTTTTAAAAATCATTATCTTACATCCTGGAACATGTGCAGTGGAGTGGGATAGGCACACAATGGTCCTCTACAGGGCTTTAAATGGGTTCTAGGGATGACTATTATATATTTAAAAATAGCAACACTCACATGGTTCCATATTAAGTCAGTTGGCCAGATAAAAATAGTTTCTAAACATAGCAAGAGCAGAAATTCAATCTAAGATACCAGGTCATGGAAAGCAGTGACAGCAGTTGCAACAACAACAAGAAAAAGAAGAACATGTATAAACTGATTATGCATTTGTATAAACTTATCTATCCTCTGTTTCAGGTTTGGTACATCCTTTCTCTACAGCAGAAAATACATATATACATGCATATATCTACATGTGCAAATAAATAAACTAAGGTGATATATTCTTATTTATTTGTCTGCAATAGCATCAGTTACAAGCCTATTAATTTCGAGGCTTCAGTACTTAACACATACTAATATACATTTTCTTAAAATCTTTAGGTGGAGAAGAGAGGACAGTTAATGTTTCAAATGTTTGGGGGTGCAGATACACACATGGCTAGACTGGTAGATAACTAGAAAGGATGGGGGACAGAAGCTACGTTCATAACTATTCCCTCTGTGTTCAGTAGATTTACAATGGCAGACTTAGAAACTTGGGTTAACACCCTGTCATTCTGTCATTTGAAACCCTGGGAGCTGGTGTGCCAGATAAAAACTCTTGTCACTGTGCCCAGGACTCATTCCCCAGGACCACAGTGGCTTTCAGGAGAAGGGATGCAGCTTAGGGCCTCCTTTAGTGCCCTACTTTTAAAATCTTGTCTGGAGCACACAATTAGTTGCTGGGGTGCCCCAGCTGTAGGCATGATTATTTAGGGAAGAAACCATGAATGTGTGGTCCTTAAATCATATAATCTTATTCCATGAACATGAAGAAGAGAATGACAGATGGTCATTGTATTATAAGTTGAAGTAATGGCACATCACATCAAGCAAATCTTTGCATAAGAATACAAATATAAAAACAGATACATTTTAGGAATGCATTTTTTGAGTACAATACAAAGGATTGAAAAAAACTCACAGAAGGACTCACCATAAAATTGGTTTATAAATTTAGGAACATTAACCTTTCTCCTTTGGAAAATAGTTTGAAAGTTTTATTTGTAAAACATGATGCAGGGCTTCCCTGGTGGCACAGTGGTTGAGAGTCCGCCTGCCGATGCAGGCGACATGGGTTCGTGCCCCGGTCCGGGAAGATCCCACGTGCCGTGGAGCAGCTGGGCCCGTGAGCCATGGCCGCTGAGCCTGTGTGTCCGGAGCCTGTGCTCCACAATGGGAGAGGCCGCAACAGAGAGAGGCCCGTGTACCGAAAAAAAAAACAAAAAAAACCCAAAAGAAAACAAACAAAAAAACCATGATGCAAAATAGGAGAATTAGGGACAAAACCATAGGGGAGTAGCAATAGCACAGGTTTTAGCGTCAGACTAGCTAAGTTCATGTCTCAGTTTGGTCAAAAGACAAGGAATCTCACTTCTCTGGGCCACAGTTTTCTAAAACATCAAGTGGGAATAATCATAGCATATACCTCATAGGATCACTGTGAGTGTTAAAGTCATATATGCTAGCCGTGGGCCTAGCACCATAGGATTCTGAATATTAGCTATTGTCATTTACAAAAGTAACAGAGGCAATAGGTATTACTAAGTACCTGAAAAAAGTGGATTACTATAATCAAGGACTGATAGCTCCCAAGAGCTAAGGGAAAAAAAGACAGATTTTGCTTTCTGGCAAAGAAACAATAAACATTCATCAGTGAAGACTATCCAAACTTAATAAGAGGTTATTAAATATAACCTTTAAATACCTTTAAATACAGTACATTGCATGGAATAGCAGATATTTTCAACAGCAGCTTTGCACACCACAGAAATAATTATTCAAGTGAGGCACCTTCTGTCCACTCTCTAAAAGAGTACTATATTATAACTTATGGTTGGGAACTGAGACACAATCCAAGTTCTTTGCCTTCTGATTTACACCAGAAGGGCACGGAAAATCAGAAAAATGGACAGATGCAAGAATTTCAAATGACTGATATTTTAAGTGTATCTTTACCAGAACAGGATCACGGTTTATTCACAATTAACTTATTTCAATTTTTGGCTCAACAAGTATTTGTTTCAGGCATTGGGCAAAGATACATGGGTTACGGAGATGAATAAAATGCATTACTCTTTTTGGCCTTATACGTTCCATATGTGGATTAAAGAAAGAGTCACATGCTTTAGATACTTGAGGTGACAGAGGAAGCATTATACTGATATAAAAATGAGAGTCAAACGTCTCTTCTCCCCCCAAATAAAAAGCCAGTTCAGTTGGTGCCATGCAGAATGGAGTTGCCTACTGATAGAATCATGACAGCATTTTACTTGAGAAAGAGCTGTGAATTAACTCAAACACTAGGATAAGTTCATGGCTAATTTATCAAGTTACAAGCCATATAATGTGAGGAAATTGTTAGAGCCTGAAAAACTTTAAGATGGATTTAATTAGCCCTTCCCTTTATTCCCAAATTGGCCCTGTAGATTTTGTCTAGTTTCCAGAAATAGTGAAGGTATTTTGGGATTAGGTGTAATTGTGCTGCACTCCCTAACTTCTTGGCATTTCTCTAATAAAATACTTTTCTTATTGTATTGTCTTCCTCCTGTAAATTTTAAGTTTCATTAATTGAGCCAAATTATTTAGAGTATAGATTACAAAAAAGAGTTGTGGGACACAGCCCCACTTGAAACAATTTCTCAAATGGGTTAGTACATTAATTAATCCAGTGTTTCCCAAACCTTATTCAGTTACCCCGCCCCACCCTAGCCCTCCGCTGAGTGGCTTGTGGGATCTTAATTCTCTGGGCCTTTGGCAGTGAAAGTGCAGCAGAGTCCTAACCACTGGATTGCCAGGGAATTCCATGCTCTTTACTTCTGGTTTTTGTCATATCCCTGTTACTTCTATAATTAGATACTTAACATTTTCCTTAATTTGACATAAATTAACTAATTTAAAAAACCAAAAACCAAGCTCATCTTAAGCGATGACATTTTTGAAATCATGGGTCCAAGGTACTAGATTTTTTAATACACACTAAAATAAAAACAGAAGTAAAAAAAAAACCCCCAAAAACCACATACACACACACACACACACATATTTGAGCCACTTAAAATAGTCTTCTACTCACTTTGGGAACAAGGGATTACAAAATTCATGAAAGAATGGAAAAGGACTGTTTTAGCTTCTCTAATCCATCCCAGAATTTCACAGAGGTTAAGAGACACAGCCAAAGCTACTAACCAAGGGAAGTTAGGGGTAGAACCTCAGTCTATAGTTTAATGTTACAAGTTTAGTGCTTCCTTTATCATGTTTGGTTACAAACTGTGCCCCCAACTAGCTGAGTAGCTATTTAAATATGGGAATTCTTACCAAATAAAATAACTTTAGTCTGTGTGTAAATGGTGCCAAAGAAATTCTGTCAGTAGCCAGCAGGTCAATCTCCTTAAGATCACTAGAATACTTCTTTTCTTATTCACCAAAGCAGTAGCTGTTTTCAACTATTTAAATGTAATAAAAAAGAATATATTAATGCATGATTTTAATAGTAGGGAAAACTGTGTGTAGAGTGAGCTAAAAAGAGGTATATGGGAACTCTTACTTTTTGCTTAATTTTCCTGTAAACCTAAAACTGCTCTAAAAAATAAAGTCTATTTATAAAAACAAAGAATGGTATTGAGGCCAGTTGTTTAAAACTAGGATTATATCGAGCTGATATCTTTCTTATTCATTTTATTTTAATAGTGATATTTTGCTATGGGGTATAAAGAAGTATTCATTGCCAGGATAGCTCAAGACTAGACAGAGATGAGAGTACTACAGATTTGGACGGCATATAGGTGTATACACCCTGGATTGGATATAAAATTTGCTTTTCACATTATGAAGATAAGATAGTGATCCTATTCAACATGTTTGATCCCCAAATTCTGTTCGTGGTGTTACTAGGCAAGTGATACTTAATGGAAGAGATCATAATTCTCATCCTAAGACTTCAGAGCATAAGTGGTAAAAATGTTATACCCATTTTAAAGAAATGGAGGCATAGAAGTCTAATAAATCCACAGAAATTCCAGCAGTAGATATTCTTAAATAACATTAGAGCAAAAATAGAAATAAAATTCAAGATCCTTGTGCCTGGCTATCCCATTATGCTGTTCCTTCTTAAAGTGATTATTCTTTAAAAATAACTAATGTAAAGAAAGAACACAGTCTACTGGACACTCATATCACTCACATTTTAAAGAGAAGGCCATTAAAAAGAAGATACGTGGGTTTCCCTGGTGGCGCAGTGGTTGAGAGTCCGCCTGCCGATGCAGGGGACGCGGGTTCGTGCCCTGGTCCGGGAAGATCCCACATGCCGCCGAGCGGCTAGGCCCGTGAGCCATGGCCGCTGGGCCTGCGCGTCCGGAGCCTGTGATCCGCAACGGGAGAGGACGCAACAGGGAGAGGCCTGCATACCGGAAAAAAAAAAAAAAAAGAAGATATGCTTTAACCCTTATTTCTGTATAGGCATAGTTATTTAAGATCATCCAGGGAGGGTTTTGTGTTTGTGGACATCAATTTTAAAAGTATTTATTACATTCTTGGTTGTATATTTTTTTTCCACGAAAAACATCATCGTATGATTACAATATACATTCCTCTATGAGATGTAAGCCATAGTTAGTACTAAATTTCTAGTTAATATTCTACTTAGTTAAAGGTCTATGAATTCAAAGGCCTTGGGACCCACTCCAGGCACTGAAATAAAACAACCTAGTGAGGGACTTCCCTGGCAGTCCAGCAGTTAGGACTCCACGCTCCCAATACAGGGGCACAGGTTCAATCCCTGGTTGGGGAACTAAGATCCGCAAGCTGCACAGAGCAGCCTAAACAAACAAACACACAAAAACAACCTAGTAAATAGACTTAGTCAAATTAGTTAAATTTGCAACCACTTATCTCCTGGAGAAAAGACACCATTAGTTCAATCCAATGACACAGTTCTATGGTGTTCTGGATAACTAATAATTGATCACATACTGTAGATACAAACCATTGTTGGGTACGCTGAGACTATGGGAAGGGTATAGTACACACTATACATCATATGAAGGAGAAAGTAGCTTTGGTGGGTGGGTACTTGAGTTCTGTGGGCCAATAATTAGTAACCTTCGGGACCAAGAGATTGGATGACAAAAAACCCAAAAACCCAAACCCCCCAAATTACTAGTTTCTTTATTTTTTTTTGGCCTGGCCACAAGGCTTGCGGGATCTTACTTCCCTGACCAGGGATCAAACTTGTGCCCCGGCAGTGACAGCACCAAGTCCTAACCACTGGACCGCCAGGGAATTCCCAAAAGATTGTTAGTTTAACACTACCAGCTCTAAAAGTATCTCAGCAAAAGGAAGGCAGCTATCAGCTATCATGTTTGGGTACTTTCTGTTGTGCCTAACAGACCGTCCTGCACACAGGACATAAAATATTCATAACTATTTTCTGATAACTGAATGAAACTTCCTTCTCCAAGAATGGAGAGGGAGGCTAAAATGAACAAGGTCACGCCTCCCACCCAGGAGTTCGCAGCTGCATTTCTTTCACTACTTGATGAGTTAGAATTGTGAACATGTAGGAAGAAACAAGAGGGACCAGAGGACTAAGTAAGCCCTTCCCCAGTTAACTAGCTTTCCCTTGGCTTAGCCTCCCTGCCCCACTCCCTGTATGTAATTGACTTTCCCTTCCCCTCCAAGCCTTCCTAAAAATAACTTCCTAACCTCTCTTTCCTGTCACCGCTCTTCACTCCCAATCTCACACCTTCCCTTACCTTCTTGAAAATACAGCTGACTTGAAAAAGAAAAAAAAAGTACAAAGAAAAACCCAGTAAAACCTGTGAAGATTTAAAAATCTTTTTATGTTTGTATTGCTTTGCTTAGTGGTATTCTCTCTTGGGGAAGGGGTTGCAGATTTCTGTTCTAGGGCAGTTACTAGATAATGTGGAACTTTTTCAAGGAGTTAGCCTCCAGTGCAGGAGAGTGGGCAGTCTCAACTGATTGCTATTCACAGGCATTTTATTAAGGGTAAGTGGCCATAATCACAGGCCAGGCCTA
This sequence comes from Mesoplodon densirostris, assembly GCF_025265405.1. NCBI lineage: Eukaryota > Metazoa > Chordata > Mammalia > Artiodactyla > Ziphiidae > Mesoplodon > Mesoplodon densirostris. The sequence continues at coordinate 126,524,910 of NC_082662.1, read as the reverse complement.
CAAAGTCAAGATGAGGCACAGCACTGATCATTTTCTGCTCAATTCTAAACCTGCAAACAGTATTGGAATTATCTATAATACAAAATAATAGTATGAATTTACTTCTCAGTATCTGAAATTTAAAAATCCACATGTCTCTCAAAGACAAATATCATATGATATCACTCATACGTGGAATCTAATTTAAAAAATGATACAAGGGGCTTCCCTGGTAGCGCAGTGGTTGAGAGTCCACCTGCCGATGCAGGGGACACAGGTTTGTGCCCCAGTCCGGGAAGATCCCACACGCCGCGGAGCGGCTGGGCCCGTGAGCCATGGCCGCTGAGCCTGCACGTCCGGAGCCTGTGCTCCACAACGCGAGAGGCCACAACAGTGAGAGGCCCGCGTACAGCAGAAAAAAAAAAAAAAAAAAAATTCTGGGAAGGAAAATTAATTTCAGTAGTGGCAGTATTGGAATGGCAGAGTGAAGGAAGAGCCAGGCACAGGCTCTTACCATCTCAGAGAGAGTCAAGAGCTTTATGAATCAGGAACCATGTCTGTAAAATTTTTTAAGTTTCCAGGATGTTTATAACATCCGCATTTGTTTATTTTATTATCCTATCTCTTTCCCCATAGGCCAGTAGTGAAACCCTTAAGATTAAAAAAAAAAATGTCTACATGGTCATACCAAGGGTAGCAGGGAAGGTGGAGCTAGAGAGATTGGGATGCTCCGGCCCCCTCACAGACCCCCTCTTCACCTCGTTGACTGGACAACGCCTCCTTCAAGAGGCAGGAAAGCAGTCGTGTCCCAGTGGTTTGTTATAAGGAGGAAATGGAACATCCAGACTAAGGTTCTGAGGAGGCATCTCAGGAAAGGCTTTGAAGCTCAGCAGAGAAAAGCCACCTTTCCTCTCAGAGAAGAAATTTTGGGATCTTAACTCTGGTTTTCTTCATCTTTAAAAGGGAACCATATCAGTGTCCTTCTTATAAGGTTACTGTGATGATGTAAAATGCTGGGCATCATTCCTAGAACATAGTAAATGCTCCAAATATTATCAGTATTGGCCCTAGAGTCAGCAGAGAGTCCCGAGGCCATAGTCTCAAGAAATTAAATCAGTCCAGAAGTCAACGGAGAAGCAGAGGTGGCCTCCATGTCCCACCTGGTCAATCATCTCCTTACCTCCGTGTAACCTCAGATGTGGAAACCAAGGTTACAGAGGAGAGGATAACATGTCCAAAGTCATATAGCTAATGAACAGTGGGCTGAGGTTCAATCCTGGGTCCATTTACCTCCTAAGGCTACGTGCTTAATTCTTCTATACAGTTCTATCTCCTAATGTAAACATGATAAGAAGTGAAAGTTAAGTTCAAAGATTTATTTTTGAAGCTGGAACTAAAAAAAATTATTCCAAAGTCAATTACCTGTATAATTCTAGCTTTTCCTCTATTTTCACACTTAAGGGGTAAGAAGTTGTACAAGAGATCATGAACATTTTTTGAATCTCTGGGTTAGCTACCACCCTTCCCCTTTCAGGTCTGATTTTCAATGAATAAAGAACAGGGACTCATCAAAAGTTGCTTAGCAATGAGTGTCCCTGAAAAGTGCTGCTTAGAACAGGAAATGCTTAAGCAATGAATTAAACAGTAACTTGTTGTGTCAATGTGTGTTCTTAAGGGAAATAGAAAGAAACATGTACTTCTGCCAGAAGTAGGGCCAGGAGGTTATTTTTCCAAATGCTTTAAGAGTTGTGGTTTCATGTAAGATTTACTTTCAAGCTGCCCACAAGTGCTGCAGTTCCAGCTTCCTGCTCTGGGTCTCCCTGAAAAGCCTGAAGGAACTCTGGCACTGAATATGCTCTTGTCCAGAGCCAAGGATTTAACACAATTCTCCCTCATTACTGAGAGACCTGAAACCTCAACTTGCAGGAAGGTGGGAAGGAAAGAAAAGAAGGTGAGCAGACCACTGGGGCCCGGTAGAAGAGTGGGTTTCACTTCCTCTCCTGCTAGGCCTTTAGCTTAATTCTTTGTCCAGACAAGGACAACATGCATGCCATTATCTGGTTGCTTTAAAGTTCCTAAGAGTCTCTGCCAGTTGCTTTGGTTGATGTTTTGAAGCAGTAAAAAAAAAAGTGGGGGAGGAAGGTGACAAATTCCGCCCAGAATTTTTGCCCTTAACATTCTTCTCTAAATATTCAGGTTACGAAATAGAATATAACGATGATATCTTACATTTATAAAGAAGCAGGATAGCAGAGTGGCTCTGGAATCAGAACTAGATTCCTAGCCAGCTCTTACCAACCAGCTTTGAAACCTTAAACAGGCCATTAATGTGAATATATAGCTTTTTCATCTGTAAAACGGAGTTGCTATCAGCCTCATAAAGATTAAAAGAGATAACATATACAAAGTATTTAAAGAGTTATTTTTATTATTGTAACTGTAATGAAACTGTACTCTTATTCTGTTGTATTCTAATAAGGTTCTCCTTTTCAGATCACAGGGTTAGGTTACTTGCCTTATGGGTAGGGGTAGTGCAGGAGTAGTGTCTTCCTTGAAAGGCTGGACATTCTTTTTTTTTTTTTTTTTTTTGCTGTACGCGGGCCTCTCACTGTTGTGGCCTCTCCCGTTGCGGAGCACAGGCTCCGGACGTGCAGGCTCAGCGGCCATGGCTCACGGGCCCAGCCGCTCCGCAGAGTGTGGGATCTTCCCGGACCGGGGCATGAACCCGCGTCCCCTGCATTGGCACGCGAACTCTCAACCACTGCGCCACCAGGGAAGCCCCAAGGCTGGACATTCTTGATGTTAATCATCCAAGGAAGGGATGCAGGTTCCATTAGAAAACTGGAATTAGACCAGAGAAGTAACACCATCCCTCTCACTTTCCTGGGTCTAGAGCCCAAGGAAGCTAGATATGTTTAAGGCTGCTCATGCTTGGTAAGATTTAAAAATGGCAAGGTGGAAATCAGGAAGGGGCCACAAACTTAAGATGAAGCTCTATCATGTAAGCTAGATCACATCAGGCAGGCAGCAGATTCTAGTAGTAACCTGTGTAAGACCTGGAGTCAGACCACCTCCCAGTCGTGTAGCTGAAGCACTGGAAAAGGAAACTCTCCAAGTCGAAGTTGAATCTCAGAAAAGAAGTTGGGGTTTGACCTCTAAGTACTCCTTCCTACATGGAAGTGGGGATTCCTCACAAGTTCTCTAAAATTTTCAAAGCTTTCAGTTACATCTATTCAGTCTCATGAAAACTCTAAGGTAAGGAGCTTGGACATTGCTATCTCCATTTTTCTAAGTTAACTAAGTTTTAAAGAGATTACACACCTTGCCTAGGATCATGAGGTCAGTACAGGGCAATGGCTGAGGAAAATCCAGTTAAAAAAAAATTATTCCTAGTCCAGGGAGATGTCAACAATCTCCATACTAGGACAGTAAAGGTGCTGTGAAGATTTTTTACTGTCATTTTGCGTTATTCACACCACTTACCCTTTCCACTTTACCCACACCTTAGGTAAGTGAGTCAGCTGTATTCAGAAGAAACATTTCTGTCTCCCTCATGGGCACAGAACAGATGCCTGTGAGAAGAAATTTAACACTATAAATTCAATCATGCAAAAAGACATAACCTGTACACATCCCTCTGGCCCCACTGATGGGCAGAGTGGGCTTAAATTGTCACTTGGATAACCATTTTTCTTCACTTTGTGGAAAGTTTTCCAGAATCATTACAGACTTTTATGTCTCATCAGCTAATTAGTCAATTGAAAAGTACGTATTAAGCTCATAGTATGTGCCCCAAATTGGCATAGGTACTGTGGGTATACAAAAGGTGCATATATTAGGATCCAGTCTTCAAATCTAATTGGGGGGAGGAGTTAATTAACATAAATTGTTTTTACTCATCCAAACTTAAAGAGTGTTGCCTTAAATATGCTGTAGAAGTTCAGAGTAGAGATAAACGTGGCTTGAAATAATCTAGACAATGAAAAGCTTTGTTTCTTAATAAGTCATTGAGAAGACTAAATTCTGTCCTAATTTTTAAAATGCACATTATTTTAGACATAAACATTGAAAAGCTGTTCTAGACACTGCGGATATATGGACAAATAAAGCACTTCCTGTCCTCAAGAGCTTACCGTTTGTTAGGGGGAAACAAGTCACTGAAAATCAATGTGATTTGGGTCGACAGTATGGCTATGGTACCTCAGAGTAACGGGTTGTCAGGGACCTCAGAGTAACGGGTTGACAGGGAAAGCTTCGAGTGCATGACCTTTCAGGAGGTCACTGACAACAGGGATGGGACATATGTGTGTCTGTGGGAGGGTGAATGTTAGGGCAGAGAGAGAGGAGGGAAAGTCATTCCGTAAAAAGGAACTGAAAGCAGCACATGAAAAGGCACAGTAGCAGGCCTGAAGACTAAAGCTGGCGTTTCCCACGTTTATTTCAAAGGCCTTCATCGTCCATATGGAAAGAGGGGTCTTTAAAAAACCAATAGCTAGACCATGACGACTATGAAATTTAAATATACATGAGTGCTGATGACTACTTTTCGCTATTTTTCGGCATTAAGACCTTAGTGTTCACGATTGTATTCATTTTATGTAAGTATATATCTTCTAATATGAGCCATTTTGTGAAGATTCAATTGTTTATAGTCAATTTCAGAGAGAATGCTGATGCAGCACCATATATCTCCTACAGAAAAAATATTTTAATAAAGAATATTAGTCAGTTTTCTTTAGGGTTTACTGAGGGATTATAGAAGCAGAATAATATGAGCATAAAAACTCAGTAAAACCATTAAATACCTTTTATTTTGAAGCCCTCTTAATATTTACAGTTAAGTTTATAATCGATTTTTACATAAAATCAACTAATTTAAATTAGTACACACATGCATTTAAATAGCATCTAAAACTCGTTAAAAATATATATATTTGCTTGAACCATACTATTAGGCATATTACTCAAAAATCATTTTTAAAAGAAAATATTCTAGTATAGTGAATTTTTCCTTAAAATGAGACAAAAACTTAACATGCCACGGCTTCGAAGTTTTAGAAAAGCGAGATTTAAAACTTTCCCTCCCACTAATTTTAACTGGAGGTCTTGTCAAATTTCACAAGAAATTTCATGTACTTAACAGTGAGCATAAGATGGGCACGTTTTTGTTGCTACGAGAACCTTCTATTTTGTATCAGAAATCGCAGCCTTGACGACGCAGTGTTTGCGCCGATTTTACACGTTTTTCTACAGCGATTCCGCTCCTCCAGTAATAACAGTTTAATGGCTCTGGTTTCCTCCCGCGCCGGCCCAGTTTTCCGTCCCAGCTCCAGCTCTCGCCCGCCGTGCAGTCCCCATCTCTGGGAACGGGCGGCGAGCACTGGACGGGAGAAAACGGGGGGCCAGAGCAGGGGCAGGTCTGGCCTCTCCGCGGGGTGCGGACTGGAAGAAGAGGAGGGGGGATTGCCGGTTGGTTCTGTCACCCCGGAGCCGAGTTCTGCACCCATCTCTCCAATTGCGTTCTAAAATATGCAGTAAAAAGAATCGAGCAACGCCACATCCTACGAACTGGAGGGGAGGGGGAGAGCATTGTGTCCCCAAACGGATCATAAACAAGGGAAAGGAGGGGTTCGGAACTTTATTATTAAATATTTCCTCCACGCCAGAAAAACCAGGGCTCAGGCCTCGGTACTGAAGGAATAGGCTGAAGCCCCGGACGCGGCTCAGTGGTCGCGGGCGGCGGGTCCGGGCTTCCGGTCTCCCGGGCGCCAGAGGGTCATGGCGGGAAGGGGGAGGGCGCGCGCTCCAAACTTCCCCTCCCCCGCCCACGCCCAGGGTCTTCTTCCTTCGGGATTCGGAGCCGCCTATCCTCCAGGGCCGACTAGCCGCAGGGCTACAGGGGGCCAGGACGCCGCGACCTAGCTTAGCGACAGCGCTCTCCCCGGCGACGGCGCCGCAACAAGATGGCGGACGACAGAGACAGGGAAGGCACAGGTAAGAGGCGCCGCGGGAGCGCAGCCCTAGCCGCCCGCCACGATCCCGGGCCACACGGGGGAGCTTCGGACAGGGTGGGTCGCCCTACCTCTGGACCCCACCCGCAGTGAGAGGGCTGACCGAGCCAGGTCCCGCCGCCCGCCCTGCAAGGGAGGCCCCCTCCCCTGTTCCTGCCGCCTCGACCCGCCCCGCCCCTCCGCTCCCGCCCGGCAGTCATTCCGCCCCTCCCGCCCCTCCCGCCCCTCCCGCTTCTCTTCCCGCCCGGCCCTGGTTCCGACCCCCTTCCTCGTCCCTTTTTCCGAGCCCCGAGCCTCGCTTCCAGCGCGGGTTGCGGCCGAGGCACTGGCAGCGGAGGGCCATAATGGCGTCCTTGTTCACGGTCTCGGGGACGCCGCCTCAAATCCCTCGACCGGGCTCTGGTTGCCGCAGGCGCCACGCCGGCATCTTCTCGGGCTGTGGGCCCCGGGGCGGGCCTGCGTGAGGACCGATCCGGCCGCCAGAGTCTGGCGGGCTCCTCCCCTGCCGCGCCGAAACCCCGCCCGGGCCAGCGGGCTGGCGTTCGCGGCAACCATTTTGCCTCCGTAATGGGGACGTAGGAGGACCTCCTCGAGGACACTGCCGCTCCTTCCGAGGCTCCAGGCTCCGAAGTGCCTGCTCGGTGGCTGGCGCTATGGTACCCTCCTGGTGTATTGTCTTAAACGAAAAAACAAAAAAAACCCAACTTTAATAAAGACGAAAGAGCAAACTCCAGAGGGAACTCGTAGAGCCCTGTGCGCTGGCCTGGTCTCTGCTGCGGTACCAGCCGGACCAGCGCGCGCGGTCGCGGCGTCAGAGGCGGGACTGGGCCTCGGGGCTCCGGGTCGCCATATCGGGGGGATTGATGTGCTTCATCTGTGGGGAAGCGAAAACCCGGTTATCCATGTTTACTTGCAAGACCGTTACGTTGTTTTAATTCGGCGGTTTGCTTAAAAACTTGATTCTCGGTTACTATCCTACGTTAGTTACTCAAAAATAATTGTTTATTTTGGTAATTGACAAACTCATCGCAAAAACATCAAAAAGGCCATGAAACTGTAGAGGTGAACATCTTAGAAATGAAAATAATACTCCACCTTTGTTCTTTTCTTGAGTGCTTGAAACATCAACATACTATTTTTCTCAGCATGGAACAAAGATGTAATCAGGTTAACAAGTAATATTTACAAGTGTTAGAAGCCAGCCCTAGATACTTAGTCACTTGTCACGGTGATCACAGAAAATCAGCAGAGAAACCCACGAAACTGCAAAAGAGCTACCTACTGATAGCAATAACAATATTTGATTTTTTTATGGTGCCGTTAATCTAAAAGTCAGACTTATTTTTTACATGTTACCTTTCCTAAGATGTCCTTATAATTTTATCGTGCTGCTTGAAAAGTATAAGGTACATCCTAAGAAAATGATTACTTTTTTTGGTATTAGTTTTAAAACTTCCCCAGAAAACCAGATGACTTACTTTGATTTATTAAATTATTATTTACAAAAAAATGGAAGAATCATTAGAAGATAATTTTAACAAGTTAATCGTGGATTTTTAAAAAAGATGATTAGGTCAGCCTGAGGAAAAAAAGCACTGTATTGTGCGGCAAATACAATTTTTTTTCTTCATTTAAAAGAAGTAGATTGAAAGCTGTTTTGATTTCTCAGTTTTCAAAAATATGTTTCTATTTAAAATAAGCTAATTCAAAGAAGAAACAATTCTGTCTATAGCCATAGAAGTAATGACCGTTAAAAGCTGGATGTCATTCATTCAGTTGGCATGTGTTTAATGCCTACCATATGGAAGGCATTCTGATTAGGTTAGAACTTCGGAGGATACAAATACTGAAAAAAATATTTTTTTCTCCCAAGGAAGGTGAGATCAGTAAGGGAGATAAGACATCCATAAGTGGGAGGGAACAGTCAGCTGGACTGAGCAGTCTGTCCCCTCCTGCTGTGGGCAGCAGCCTGGTATCACTGGGAGCTTATCAGAAAGGAAGGAGCTCAGTCCCTGCCCCTGACCTACTGAATCAGTCTGCATTTAAGCACACCTGCAGGTGATCCACATGCACATTAAAGTTTGAGAAGCACTGTTTTATGGTATATCTCATTTATTCCTTTTTTTGTTTGTTTTCTTTGAATTTTATTTTATTTTTATACAGAAGGTTCTTATTAGTAATCTATTTTATACATATTAGTGTATATATGTGAATCCCAATCTCCCAATTCATCCCTCCCCCCACCCCTGCTTTTCCCCCATGGTGTCCATACATTTGTTCTTTACATCCGTGTCTCTATTTCTGTCTTGCAAACCAGTTCATCTGTACCACTTTTCTAGATTCCACATATATTCATGAATATATGATATTTGTTTTCCTCTTTCTGACTTCACTCTGCATGACAGTCTCTAGGTCCATCCACGTCTCTACAAATGACCCAATATTGTTCCTTTTTATGGCTGAGTAATATTCTGTTGTATACATGTACCACATCTTCTTTATCCATTCGTCTGTCGATGGGCATTTAGGTTGCTTCCATGACCTGGCTACTGTAAATAGTGCTGCAATGAACATTGGGGTTCATGTGTCTTTTTGAATTATGGTTTTCTCTGGGTATATGCCCAATCGTAGGATTGCTGGGTCATATGGTAATTCTGTTTTTAGTTTTTTAAGGAGCCTCCATACTGTCCATGGTGGCTGTATCAATTTACATTCCCACCAACAGAGCAAGGGGGTTCCCTTTTTTCCACACCTCTCCATCATTTGTTGTTTGTAGATTTTCTGATGATGCCCATTCTAACCAGTGTGAGGTGATATGTCATTGTAGTTTTGATTTGCATTTCTCTGATAATTAATGACGTTGAGCAGCTTTTCATGTGCTTCTTGGCCATCTGTATGTGCTCTTTGGAGAAATGTCTATTTAGGTCTTCTGCACATTTTTTTGAATGGGTTGTTTGTTTTTTTGCTATTGAGCTGCATGAGCTGTTTATATATTTTGGAAATTAATCCTTTGTTGATTCGTTTGCAAATATTTTCTCACATTCTGAGGGTTGTCTTTTCATCTTGTTTATGGTTTCCTTTGCTGTGCAAAAGCCTGTAAATTTCATTAGGTCCCATTTGTTTAGTTTTGTCTTTATTTCCATTTCTCTAGGAGGTGGGTCAAAAACGATCTTGCTGTGATTTATGTCAAAGAGTGTTCTTCCTATGTTTTCCTGTAAGAGTTTTATAGTGTCCGGTCTTACATTTAGGTCTTTAATCCATTTTGAGTTTATTTTTGTGCATGGTATTAGGAAGTGTTCTGATTTCATTCTTTTACATGTAGCTGTCCAGTTTTCCCAGCACCACTTATTGAAGAGATTGTCTTATCTCCATTGTATATCCTTGCCTCCTTTGTCACAGATTAGTTGACCATAGGTGTGTGGGTTCATCTCCGGACTTTCTATCCTGTTCCATTGATCTATGTTTCTGTATTTGTGCCCGTACCATATTGTCTTGATTATTGTAGCTTTGTAGTATAGTCTGAAGTCAGGGAGTCTGATTCCTCCAGCTCTGTTTTTTCCCCTCAAGACTGCTTTGGCTATTTGGGGGCTTTTGTGTCTCCATACAAATTTTAAGAATTTTTGTTCTAGTTCTGTAAAAAATGCCATTTGGTAATTTGATAGGGATTGCACTGAGTCTGTAGATTGCTTTGGGTAGTACAGTCATTTTCACAATGTTGATTCTTCCAATCTAAGAACATGGTGTATCTCTCCATCTGTTTGTATTGTCTTTGATTTCTTTCATCAGTGTCTTACAGTTTTCTGCATACAGGTCTTTTGTCTCCTTAGGTAGGTTTATTCCTAGGTATTTTATTCTTTTTGTTGCAGTGGTAAATGGGAGTGCTTCCTTAATTTCTCTTTCAGATTTTTCGTTCTTAGTGTATAGGAATGCAAGGGATTTCTGTGCAGTAATTTTGTATCCTGGAACTTTACCAAATTCACTGATTAGCTCTAGAAGTTTTCTGGTGGCATTTTTTAGGAATATCTATGTATAGTATCATGTCATCTACAAACAGTGACAGTTTTACTTCTTTTCTAATTTGTATTCCTTTTATTTCTTTTTTTTTCTCTGATTGCCGTGGCTAGCACTTCCAAAACTATGTTGAATAATAGTGGCGAGACTGGACATCCTTGTCTTGTTCCTGATCTTAGAGGAAATGCTTTCAGTTTTTCACCACTGAGAATGATGTTTGCTGTGGGTTTGTTGTATATGGCCTTTATTATGTTGAGGTAGGTTCCCTCTATGTCCACTTTCTGGAGAGTTTTTATCATAAATGGATGTTGAATATTGTCAAAAGCTTTTTCTGTATCTGTTGAGATGATCATATGGTTTTTATTCTTCAATTTGTTAATATGGTGTTTCACAGAGATTGGTTTGTGTATATTGAAGAATCCTTGCATCCCTGGGATAAATCCCACTTGGTCATGGTGTATGATCCTTTAAATGTGCTGTTGGATTCTGTTTGCTAGTAATTTGTTGAGGATTTTTGCATCTAGATTCGTCAGTGATATTGGTCTGTAATTTTCTTTTTTGTAGTATCTTTGTCTGGTTTTGGTATCAGAGTGATGGTGGCCTCATAGAGTGAGTTTGGGAGTGTTCTTTCCTCTGAAATATTTTGGAAGATTTTGAGAAGGGTGGTGTTAGCTCTCCTCTAAACGTTTGATAGAACCTGTGAAGCCATGTGGTCCTGGACTTTTGTTTTTTGGAGGATTTTTAATCACAGTTTCAATTTTAGTGCTTGTGACTGGTCTGTTCATATTTTCTGTTTCTTCCTGGTTCAGGCTTGGATGGTTATACCTTTCTAAGAACTTGTCCATTTCTCCCAGGTTGTCCATTTTATTCTCATAGAGTTGCTTATAGTAGTTTCTTATGATGCTTTGTATTTCTGCGGTATCCATTGTAACTTCTCCTTTTTCATTTCTAATTTCAGTGGTTTGAGTCCTGTCCCTCTTTTTCTTGATGAGTTTGGCTAAAGGTTTATCAATTTTGTTAATCTTCTCAAAGAACTAGCTTTTAGTTTTATTGGTCTTTGCTATTGTTTTCTTTGTTTCTATTTCATTTGTTTCTGCAGTGATCTTTATGATTTCTTTCCTTCTGGTAACTTTGGGTTTTGTTTGTTCTTCATTCTAGTTCCTTTAGGTATAAGGTTAGATGGCTTATTTGAGATTTTTCTTGTTTCTTTGAGGTAGGCTTGTATTGCTGCAACTTCCCTCTTAGAACTGCTTTTGCTGCATCCCATAGGTTTTGGATCGTTGTGTTTTGTTGTCATTTGTTTCTAGGTATTTTTTGATTTCCTCTTTGATTTCTTCAGTGATCTTTTGTTTATTTAGTAACATATTGTTTAGCCTCCACGTGCTTGTGTTTTTTACATTTTTTTTTTCCGTGTAATTGATTTCTAATCTCATAGCATTGTGGTCTGAAAAGATGCTTGATATGATTTCAGTTTTCTTAAATTTACTGAGGGTTGATTTGTGACCTAAGATGTGATCTATCCTAGATAATGTTCCACGTGCACTTGAGAAGAAAGTGTAATCTTCTGTTTCCGGATGGAATGTCCTATGAATATCAATTAAATCTGTCTGGTCTGTTGTGTCGTTTAAAGCTTGTGTTTCCTTATTAATTTTATGTTTGGATGATCTGTCCACTAGTGTAAGTGAGGTGTTAAAGTCCCCCACTATTACTGTGTTATTGTTGATTTCCTCTTTTATAGCTGTTAGCAGTTGCTTTATGTATTGAGGTGCTCCAATGTTGGGTTCATATATTTTTATAATTGTTATATCTTCTTGGATTGATCTCTTGATCATTATGTAGTGTCCTTCCTTGTCTCTTGTAACATTCTTCATTTTAAAGTCTATTTTTCTGTATTAGTATTGCTATTCCAGCTTTCTTTTGATTTCCATTTGCATGGAATATCTTTTTCCAGCCCCTCACTTCCAGTCTGTGTGTCTCTAGGTCTGAAGTGGGTCTCTTGTAGACAGCATATGTATGGGTGTTGTTTCTGTATCCATTCAGCGAGCCTCTATCTTTTGGTTGCAGTATTTAATCCATTCACATTTAAGGTAATTAATCCATATGTGTGTTCCCATTACCATCTTCTTAATTGTTTTGGTTTTTTTTTTTGTATGTCCGTTTTTTCTCTTGTATTTCTCACTTAGAGAAGTTTCTTTAGCATTCATCATAGAGCTGGTTTGGTGGTGATGAATTGTCCTAGCTTTTGTTTGTCTGTAAAACTTTGATTTCTCCGTCAAATGAATGAGATCCTTGCTGGGTAGAGAAACCTTGGTTGTAGATTCTGCCCTTTCATCACTCTAAATATATTATGCCACTCCCTTCTGGTTTGTAGAGGTTTTGCTGAGAAATCAGCTGTTAACCTTATGGGAGTTCCCTTGTATGTTATTTGTTGTTTCTCCCTTGTTGCTTCTAATAATTTTTCTTTGTCTTTAATTTTTGTCAATTTGATTACTGTGTGTCTTGGAGTGTTTCTCCTTGGGTTTATTCTTCCTGGGACTCTCTGTGCTTCCTGGACTTGGGTGGCTATTTCCTTTTCTATGTTAGGGAAGTTTTCGACTATAATCACTTCAAATATTTTCTTGGGTCCTTTCTCTCTCTCTTCTCCTTCTGAGACCACTATAATGTGAATGTTGTTGTGTTTAATGTTGTCCCACAGGTCTTTTAGGCTTTCTTCATTTCTTTTCATACTTTTTTCTTTATTGTGTTCCTCACCATTGAATTCCACTATTCTGTCTTCCAGGTCACTTATCCGTTCTTCTGCCTCAGTTATTCTGCTATTGATTCCTTCTAGTGTATTTTTCATTTCAGTTATTGTATTGTTCATCTCTGTTTGTTCTTTAATTCTTCTAGGTCTTTGTTAAACATTTCTTGCATCTGCTTGATCTTTGCGTCCATTCTTTTTCCAAGGTCCTGGATCATCTTCACTATCATTATTCTGAATTCTTTTTCTGGAAGGTTGCCTATCTCCACTTCATTTAGTTGCTTTTCAGGGGTTTTATCTTGTTCCTTCATCTGGTACATAGTCCTCTGCCTTTTCATTTTGTCTTTCTTTTTGTGAATATGGTTCTCATTCTACAGCCTGCAGGATTGTAGTTCTTCTTGCTTCTGCTGTCTGCCCTCTGGTGAATGAGGCTCTCTAAGAGGCTTGTGCAAGTTTCCTGATGGGAGGGACTGGTGGTGGGTAGAGCTGGGTGTTGCTCTGGTGGGCAGATCTCAGTAAAGCTTTAATCAGCTTGTCTGCTGATGGGTGGAGCTGGGTTCCCTCCCTGTTGATTGTTTGGCCTGAGGCGACCCGGCACTGGAGCCTACATTCTCTTTGGTGGGGTAATGGCGGACTCTGGGAGGGCTCACGCCGAGGAGTACTTCCCAGAACTTCTGCTGCCAGTGTCCTTGTCCCTGTGGTGAGCCACAGCCATCCCCCTGCCGCTGCAGGGGACCCTCCAACACTAGCAGGTGGGTCTGGTTCAGTGTCCTATGGGGTGATTGCTCTTTCCCCCTGTGTCCTGACGTGCAGACTACTTGGTGTGTGTCCTCCAACAGTGGAGTCTCTGTTTCCCCCAGTCCTGTTGAAGTTCTGCAATCAAATCCCACTAGCCTTCAAAGTCTGATTATCTGGGAATTCCTCCTCCTGTTGCTGGAACCCCAGGTTGGGAGTGAACTCCAGTGGGTGGACTTCTGTGGTATAATTGTTCTCCAGTTTGTGAATCACCCACCCAGCAGTTATGGGATTTGATTTTATTGTGATTGCACTCCTCTTACTGTCTCACTGTGGCTTCTCCTTTGTCTTTGGATGTGGGGTATTTTTTTTGGTGAGTTCCAGTGTCTTTCTGTTGATGATTGTTCAGCAGTTAGTTGTGATTCTGGTGCTCTCACAAGAGGGAGTCTCATTTACTCTTTACAACAGTTTTATGAGTTAACTAACTGCAGTTTGAAGGGCATGATGAAATAAAAGTATGTTGTCTGAGGATAAACTAGAGATTCATATGCTGATATCATCTTTGTTTATACATATTCCACTCCTATATTTGATTCTGAACTCTGAAGTTTCAGAAATTACATCTAACCAATTAATAAGAATAGACCTGGCTTTGAGGATACACACAAGCTAACTAAACTTGTGAAGAGTGATGTGCAAACCTGAATAGTGATTTATTAATTTAAATAGGGGTATGTTGATACATTGATCAGAAAGCTGACCTCTGCAATATCATATATTGTTTTATGTGTATTAAGCTTTTGGAGAGGGCAAATCTATATTTCTAAAGTTTCTTGATGAGCATGGAATCACGCAAAAGAAAAAGGATAGTTTTGAAGGATATATCCATTACCTTATAAGCTCAAAGAGGGTGGGGAGGTCACTTCTTTATATTCAGTGTCTTGCAGAGTGTACAGCACATGGTAGGAATTCAATAAATATTGTTGCATTCAGATCATTTGAATTAATTAAAAGTGTTTATGTTTTAATCAAAACATTACTTACTGTTTCCCCAAAAATCTACACATAAAACACATAAAGCTATTGTTAGGGGTTTTTTCCTTTTTCTTTCAGGTAAGCTATGTGCTTTTATTTCATCTGGCTTAGCAAACATTTTTTGAGAGCCATGGTATTCACTGGCATATCTTTAAAAAATAAAAACATACATGCATTTTGAATTGCTCATATTTAATCTTGAATTTTTTTAAAGTTGTAAAGGAGGATTAAGTTTCTGGATAGCCATTGCACCTAGCTCTTCTTTAACATTTAGGGATTAATCTTGATACAAGTAGTGAGAATATTGGTAAGGAAAAGTAACTAAATCTGTGACGGGTTTCTTGCTCTATTTATAAAATTTTTCTGTAAGATTATATACATTGAAATCATGCTTATTTGTAGCATTTTTGTACTTTAACATAATATAACTTATCTTTTTTCCTAGATTAAAAAATGTAACATATTAATGTTAGCAAATAGAAGAATTAAATATTTTATAATCAAGTTAATTTTTTTAAAAAGGACTTAATTTTATTTGTTTTACTGAAAGGGGGATTTTTGAAATGGGATAGGAAAAAATATTTTTGAATTTCTGTCATTTCTGTATAAGTTTCCTCAGCCAGAGCATTATGGTTTTTGTTTTTTTCTCTTCTTTTTTATTTGTTTAAAATGGATAATCAATGCAGTTGTTGATTCTTTGGATCTTTAAATCTTATTTTAATGTTTCTGTCTCCTAGAGAATTTTATATGGGACTGGAAGGATCTTCTACTTGTGATTAAAATCATGTCTAGGGGGCTTCCCTGGTGGCGCAGTGGTTGCGAGTCCGCCTGCTGATGCAGGGGACACATGTTTGTGCCCCGGTCTGGGAAGATCCCACATGCCGCGGAGCGGCTGGGCCCGTGAGCCATGGCCGCTGAGCCTGCGCGTCCGGAGCCTGTGCTCCGCAACGGGAGAGGCCACAACAGTGAGAGGCCCGCGTACCACAAAAAAAAAAAAAAAAAAAAATCATGTCTAGGAAACAGACTGCTTAGGAATAACATTCTAATTTTTGGCAGGCTAGTGAGCTTTGGAAGGTGTGTCAGTTTTTTTTTTTAAACAAGCTTCAGATACTTAAAGTTCTTTTTAGGATTTACTATTTTTGTTTGTATTAAAATATTCTTTCGACTTTGCATGCTTTGATAATATTGCTTGGTAAAGTGCTTCCAATTCCTTATCAACTCCTGGATGTCTTCGAAGTTTTACAAGTTTTTTTTGTTTTGTTTTGTGTTTTGTTTCCCCATATTGTGTCATTCCTCTCAAAACCCAACATTTGGAAATCTAAAGTAAAAAATAGAAATTACAGGTGAATATTATTTTTTAAAAAGTGAACTGTTGATAGTACAGAGCACAGTATGGAATAGTAGAAAACGTGAGCTTTGGAGTAAGATTTGAATTTGAATTACAGCTTTCTCAAGCTGTATCTGATCTTAGCCAAGATGCTAGACCTAAGGATCTTCAGGTTCCTCAAATGTAAAGTGGGAATAGTTATATCTATTTCATAATATTGTTGTAATGTGGGCAGTATTTTCTTATTCATCCTTATTACCCTCATCACCCCACAATGCCTGGCATTAAAGGAATGCTGAATAAATAGGAAGGAAAGTGGTTGGTGCATTCTAGGGAGTTAGTAGCTGTTTAGATTAGTAGATTCTATATGCATGACGTGGAATCTAAGGGTTAAGAAAAACTTTAAGTCTTACCAATTATTGCTCACACATGATGCATTCATGCATATTTGGGGGCCATTTAATAAATTTTCTCCCTATTTTAGACTGATTAGCATTCAGGGAGAGACTAACTGAAGAAGAAGACTAACTGAAGAAGCAAACTAACTTATAGAAACCTAATTTGCTTCCTCTAATTCAGAATTATTAAGTTTGGAGAGGAAATTCCTTGGTGGTCCAGTGGTTAGGACTCTGCGCTTCCACTGCTGGCATCCTGGGTTCAATCCCTGGTCAGGGAATTAAGATCCTGTGAGCTGTGTGGCGCAACCCAAAAAAAAAAAGAAAGAAAAGTTTGGAGAAAAATTGGACTGAAATTTAGTTGTACTAACCTATAAAAATTTGTCAAGAAAATTTATAATTTAAAAAATCAAATGGACAATGCAATACCATTTCATACCCATTGCTGTTGTTTTTTATAGTAGCAACAGCAACACAAAATAATGTATTAGTGAGGATGTAGAGGAATTGAAGCCATTGTGGACATTTAACTGGGAATGTAAAAA
The DNA here is from genome assembly GCF_025265405.1 of Mesoplodon densirostris. NCBI lineage: Eukaryota > Metazoa > Chordata > Mammalia > Artiodactyla > Ziphiidae > Mesoplodon > Mesoplodon densirostris. Next base: position 126,508,132 of record NC_082662.1, on the reverse strand, counting down.
GTAAAATGGTGCAGCTGCTGTGGAAAATAGTATGGTGGTTCCTCAGAAAATTAGAAATTGCATTGCCATATGATCCAACAAATCCACTATATACTATATCTGGGTATATACCCCAAATAATTGAAAGCAGGAACTTGGACAGATATTTGTACACTTGTATTTATAGCAGCATTATTCACAATAGTTGAAAGGTGGAAGCAACTCAAGTGTCCATCAGTGGATGAATGGATAAACAAAGTGTGGCATATACATAATTACTATTCAGCCTTAGAAAGGAAAGAAATTCTGACATATACACTGCATGGATGTATATGTTCATGCATATTTGAGGACATTTTGCTGAGTGGATTTAGCCAGTCACAAAAAGACAAATACTGTATGATTCCACTTCTATGAGGTACCTAGAGTAGTCAAATTCATAGTAGAATGGTGGTTGCCAGGGGAAGGATAAAAGGGAGGTTGTTGTTTAATGGGTATGATGCCAAAAACTCGGCCTTTGTACACCAGTGCCAAATTGAATCTTGGAGACAGAATTTTGGACAAAGTAGAAAAGAATAGCTTTGTTTCTTTGCAAGGCAAATGGGGACACAGCAGGCTTGTGCCCCTCAAAACTCTGTGTCCTTCCCCAGGAGGATTTGGTGAGGAGTTTTATAGCAGTGGTTCAAGGGTGGGGTTGATGATAAGGATTAGGGGGTGTGCAGGGCCTGCACTCCTTTAATCTGGCCTTAGGTGATCTGATGAGTTTCTGTGGTTCCTTTAATCTGGCCTCAGGTGTTCTCTTGAAGAACTTCTCTGGTTCCTTTAATCTAGAATGAAGAATGCTAACATCTTCCATTTATTGGGGGTTTTAGTTCTGTAAAGAGCTAAAAGGTGTTATGTGTATCCCTGGAGGAGAAACCAAGACCCTGCTGCACCATTGTTTCTTGACTGCTCCTCCCTTGTCTCTGCGTCCCCTCCCTTCCCTGATTAGCAACTGTTCAAATCTGTCCTTTGGGACTCTGGGAAGGTTGTGGAGGCTGGAGTCTATTTCCTATGAACAAGAAATGCGGGACACAGAAAGGCTTCTGTGCCCAGGAGCCCCACAGAGTCATGCTTGGTTTCTCTCCCCCATTTTCTTTGTTCCTCCTCAGTCTTGAGAACAGATGCTGGACAAGAAAGGGAATAATCATTTTGGATAGAAACTGTCATAAACTTGGCAGACGAACTTTGTTTTAGGGGGATTCAGTTTTAATCCCCCTTTTCAGTTTTATCTTTCCCCAAATCTTTCAGGGAATGGGGTTACTGCCACTCTGGCTACTTACTGCTGAAATGGGGTATAGTCCTGCCTAAATTTTACAGAATGGCCACCAAATTAAAAATATTTGAGTTCCAAGTCCTGGATCCAAGTCTTGTATGATTAAGATCTCAATCCCTTGGTCCACCATTTTGGTGCAACAGACCCAGTTAGAAGTAGGAGGAGTCACAACTTCCACAATGGTCACTTAGTTTTACCTTGGATATCTGAACCATAGTTATTCCATTTTGACCTTCAAATGTATTCTCCTCCTCAATGGCCAAAGCAGATTTACAATGCATGTCCAAAGGGCCACAAAATAGGCCACTTTTTAAAACTTAAACCATGTATAAGCCAGAGTGACTTCCCCATACCGCAATACATACAGATTTTTTTTCTTTCATCATTTCTTCTTTTGATTTCAAGTAGAAAATATTGATGATTGAAATATTTGTCCCTTGATGCTGGGGTGATTCAGCTGTTTGCTCTGGGTGTAGATGATGTCCCTTGCTGCTATGCCTCCTTTATATTTGCCTAGGTAGTCCACATTGGGGGAGAACTGATCAGGTATTGTGAATGAGCTCAGAGGTATGTTAATGAGAAAACACTTTATAGACCATACACTTTATTGTTTATACCCAATTGTTACACAAGCATTGTACATGTGCTTTTAGCAGTAGACCCAGTTCAGCAGTGTGATGTGAAATTTATCAGAGACCTGTATTTGTCAAAAGGGTCCTTCACATAAATCCTCTTGAAGATGAAGCACTTTGCAAAAGTATCAGAGTGTAATAATAACTGTCTATAAATCACAGAAAGACTTAAAAAGTCATGGTTAAACATTTAGTCACAGTGATTGACCAAAGAAACTTAGTTATTGCTGTGACATACAACATTTACAAATAGCTAGAATTATGACTGATAAAATTTTACCAGGACATACTAGAATTTTAGGAATTACTGACTTGACAATGCTTCCCATGTAATTTAACATGTTAATTTAGTATTTCTCTGAGATGCCTCAAGGTTCCTCTGAAGGACCTAAGTTGGCTGGAGGTCTGAAGAACTTTTAGAATCTGCCAAACAATACTTATTTACTTAACCAAAGTGAAAAGATTTCAAAGGCAAATACAGATCACTTAAAGGCAAAGAAACTCATAAGCTGTTATCAAAATATTCCCAGAAAACTTCGGAGGGAGAAACCAAATCCGGTCTTGCCCCAGCCCACTCCCAGCAAAATCCATTTACCCAAATAGATTTAATTCAATGTTAGAAAATCCTGATCATGCACAACTGTTTTCTCAGTGTCCCTTTTTCACACACTTTCCATCACATTCTGCATCCATATTATTTTGTCCCTTATTTTTTTCCCCCATTCAGAAACAACCAGCTCTAGGACAAAATGACTTTCTTTTCTCTTTGTACCATTCTCCTATTACCTTACTGTTCACTTTCTTTATTATGTAGCTGCATGAGTGCTTGAACATACGGAATTTCTCCTGTCTTTTCGTTCCTGTGAGAAAACAACTCTAGCTGGACGATAGTATAGTAATTTAGGCTACCATTCAAAGACCACCTTTCCTCATTTTCAAGAATGTATGTTGCCCAAACAGAATTACAATAGAATCTCATTCCTTTTTCTTAGTCATAGGTTTATAACTATAGGTCAACCAGTCTACCAGGATTTTCCCCAGGGGGCTATCAGATGGAATTTAAGAAGAAGTGCTTCCCATGGTTGATTGATAGAACACTCATGTGTGGACTAAGAACAAACCAAAATCCTTGCCAGCAACAGAAGCTTCGAACCAAAGAAACCAAAAACCAAACAGAAACTAAAAACCAAATAGCACAAGGCTCAAATTGGCTTCCAAGTCCCAACTTAGCCTGTGACCTCTGTTCAAGCAGTGTGCCTTCCAAACGGGATTTCCCAGAATAAAAAATCCCCCAAATGGGAACCAGGGTTCCTCTAAATGGACAGGGCCAAAGGGGCCTCGGACTGCATGCCAGGGGACGTACCACATGCTGGCTGAGGTATCATGATGTCCCAGACACTACTTTTCTCCTTCCCCAAAATAATTCCTTAGAGTAGGATATTCAGGCTGTCATAGGCAGGAAGAAGAGAGGAATGTTCTTGAGATGAAGATGGCCTCAGCAGCTGCTAGGATGGTCCCGCTTCCTCCATCTGCTCCCGCCTGGTAGTTCCAGCTGCCGGGATGGTGGAATGGGTATGACTGGGGCTCGTCCTTTCTAGGCAAGTGTCCCAGGTTATCTGGCCTTTAAAGGAATTCTCCAATCCTTTGCTCTCTTGAAAGAGGCTGACATGGAGAAAACCTTGGAGTGTCTGATTCAACCAGGGGACTCCTGTGGGGCTGTCCACAAGTCAGCCCCATGTTGGGTGCCAAATTTGATGCCAAAAACTCATCCTCTGTGCACTGGTGCTGAATCAAATCTTGGAGACAGAGAACTGGGTAAAGTTCTCTGTCTTGGCAAAGAATAGATTTATTGCTTTGCCAGGCAAAGGGGGATACAGCTGACTTGTGCCCTGAAAAACTGTGTGTCCCAACCCGGTGGGATTTGGTGAGGAGTTTTATAGCAGTGGTTCAAGAGTGGGTTGCTAATAATGATCAGGGTGTGTGCAGAGCCTGCATCCCTTTAATCTGGCCTCAGGTGGTCTCCTGATGAGCTTCTCGAGGTTATCAAACTGTGACCTTCTCTCTGGAACATCTTCCATTTGGTGGGGGTTTTAGTTCTGCAGAAGAGCTTAAAGATACAATAAGTCCCCTACATACAAACAAGTTCTATTCTGAGAGAGTGTTTGTATGTCCAATTTGTAAGTCCAACAAAGTTAGCCTAGGTACCCAACTAACACAATTGGCTACATAGTACTGTACTGTAATAGGTTCATAATACTTGTCACACAAATATATAAAAAGCAAACAAACATGAAAAATAAGACATTTTTAACCTTACAGTATGGTGCATTGAAAAGTACAGTAGTACAGTAAGACAGCTGACATACAGGTGCTGGCATCGAGTGAACAGACAAGAAGAGTTACTGACTGGAGGAGGGAGGGGAGGTGGGAGGTGGTAGAGCTGAAGGATCATCAGCAATAGGAGACAGAGGGCAAGCTGCAATTTCACTCATGCCTGATGTTGATGGAGTGCACATTTACATCTTTGAAAGTTTGCAACTTGAAGGTTCATATGTAGGGGACTTACTGTATGGTTATGTGTATCCCTTGAAGGGGAACCAGGACCCTGTCCCAAGGCTGCACTATTGTTTCTTGACTGCTCCTCCCTTGTCTCTGCATCCCCTCCCTTCCCTGATTAGCAACTGTTCGAATCTGCCGTTTGGGACTCAGGAAAGGTCATGGAGGCTGGAGTCTATTCCCTACAAATAGGAAACGGGGGACACAGAAAGGCTTCCATGCCCAGGAGCTCCACAGGGTCCTGCTAGGTTTCAGGTATAGTGTTCAGTTTTGCAAGATAAGAGTTCTGGAGATTGCACAACAGTGTGAATATCCTTAATGCTACTGAATGGTTAAGATGGTTAAAATGGTTAAGATGGTTAATTTTTTGTTATGTCTATTTTACCATACTTAAAAAAAGTCAAATGGAAATGTTTCATCCAAAAAAAAATTGTCATTGTTTTTGGAAGGCACTTTGGAAATTTGTATTACTTAAAGTTTTTTATAAATTTGGAGACATTGATAAAATCTACTTATCTGACAAATGGGGATACAAAGTAAATTGTTATTGACTTGTTGGATTGTAGCCATTTAAAACCATATAAAAATTATGTGTGTAAATGTGTAAGAATGACAGGGGAAAACAGAAGATGATATCAGGGTGGTCAGATTTTTCCAGGGGCATTTATTTTTAAAGAGTCTCATATTAATGTCATTTCTACAAAATTTTACGACTCACATAGCAACTATTTTTATATTTTAAAATCTGAATGATAATTATAAATTATTCTTACCCATTTGTGAAAACATATTTACCAAGTCCAATACTTCACAATGCTTTGTAAACCTCTAGTATGGATTTTTTTAGATATTAAGAGTATAATAAAATAACATTTTTAAAATGTAGCACTAGGACTTCTCTGGTGGCACAGTGGTTAAGAATCTGCATGCCAATGCAGGGGACACGGGTTCGAGCCCTGGTCCAGGAAGGTCCCACATGCCGTGGAGCAACTAAGCCCGTGCGCCACAACTACTGAGCCCGTGCTCTAGAGCCCGCGAGCCACAACTACGGAGCCTGCATGCCACAACTACTGAAGCCCGCTTGCCTAGAGCCCATGCTCCACAACAAAAGAATCCACTGCAATGAGAAGCCCGTGCACTGCAACAAAGAGTAGCCCCTGTTCGCCACAACTAGAGGAAGCCTGCACGCAGCAACGAAGACCCAACGCAGCCAAAATTAAATAAATTCATTTAAAAACATAAATAAAATGTAGCAATAAATTTGGAGGTTAAGACCTGGACTTGAATTTGGACACTGCTTTTTTTCAGATTTTACTTGGGCATGTCACTTAATTTCTTTAAACTTCAAAGAGTTCTCATCTAATGAGCACTTTGAAGTAGGCACTGGGCTAAATATTTTACGTGAATTATGTTATTTAATCCTTCCAACAAACCTATTGGGAGATACCTCTTTTATCCCCTCTCTACAAATAACAGGGGCTTGGATGGTAAAGTGGAATTCCAGTTTCAGCTCCAACAGGTAAGAGCTTGGAAGTCATCACCCCTGTTGCCATAAACTGGAAGAAATACTTGGTAATTTTGGTGCATAGCTGATGGCTATGTGGAGGCTGTGTAAATGAGAAACTTCTGGGAGCCTACAGTCTTGGGAGGTCCCTCACACTTCCTTGGGTTTTACTTCCAGGAATCCCACAAGGCTATCTGGTAAAGTGTCAAGAAAGACCTCCTTGTTGCTCTAGCAGGGAGGAGGGAGAAAGTAACCATTTTGAAATCTCCAGAACATTTTTTTTTTTTTTTTTTTTGTGGTGCGCGGGCCTCTCACTGTTGTGGCCTCTCCCATTGTGAAGCACAGGCTCTGGACGCACAGGCTCAGTGCCCATGGCTCATGGGCCTAGCCGCTCCGCGGCATGTGGGATCTTCCCAGACCGGGACACGAACCCATGTCCCCTGCATCGGCAGGCGGACTCTCAACCACTGCGCCACCAGGGAAGCCCAAAATCTCCAGAACATTCTTCATAGCAAAGACCTGCTCTCCAGGAGGAAAAGACCTTACCAGAGCTTTGTCTTACCTATCTTTATTTAACCAACTCCAGGGCCCTGTAGCCTTCCTGTCTCATCTAAGAGGATGGGGATAAGCTAAAAAACACTTGTGAAGGTCACAATTCAGAGACCCGGGTCCATTAAAAAACTGAAATTTAATCATGAGACTATAGAATGTTTTTCTTCACTTACAACTTATCACCACATCAACAGGGCTACAGTACAATAACACTGGATCAGAAGTGAAAGATGTGTGAGATGCAAACTGTGTTTAAGGAGGAATTCTCAGAGGAATCTGGCACCTACAGCTACAGCAAACATTAAACACACCCTATTCCTAGTCAAATTGACATAAAGCCTCACATTAATGATCTTCTGTCTCAGTTCCTATTACCTGATTCATCATGTGTGGTTTTTAACCAAAAGTTACAAGGCACGCTAAAAGGCAAGAAAAACAACCTGAAGAGAAAGCAAGCATCAGAACCAGACTCAGATATATTATACAGATTTTGGAACTATCAGATAAAAAATTTAAGAGCTATGACTAATATGTTAAGGGCTGTAATGGAAAAAGTAGACAAAATGCAAGAACAGATGAGTATTGTAAGCAGAGAGATGAAAACTCTAAGAAAGAAAAGGAAATGTTAGAGACCAAGTGCAGTGTAATGGAAATGAAGAATGCTTTTGATGGGCCTATCTATCAGTAGATTCAACATGGCTGAGGAAAGAATCATTGAGCTTGAAAATGATGTCAATAGAAACTTCCCAAACTGAAATGCAGGGAGAAAACATGAAAAACTAAAGCAAAACCCAGAGCATCCAAGAACTGGGACAATTAAAAAAGGTGTAAAATACACATAATTGGAATTACCAGAAGGAAAGGAATCAAAGAATGGAGCACAATAAATATTTGAAGTAATAATGGCCAAGAATTTTCCAAAATTAATGACAGACAGACACCAAACCAGATCTAGGAAGCTAAGGGAACACCATCAGAATAAATACTGAAAAGCTATGCCTTGGTATATTGTATTCAAACTGCAGAAAACCAAAGATAACAAGAAAATCCTGAAAGAAGCCAGAAAAAAAAAAAACACCTTACCTAGGCTTCTTGTCAGAAACCATGTAAAGCAGGATAGAGTGGACTGAAATATTTAAAGTGTTGAAAGACAGGTAAAGCAATGTGACCAAGGCCACTTAGCTAAGTGTTGAAGCAAGGACTCCAAAGCCAGTGCTCTTAGCCTCTATACCCCATATAGAGAAGTCAAGGGGAATTTTATATAAAAGGAAGGAAAAATTGGCCCATGATCTCATTATCTAGAGCAGTAGTTCTCAAACTTCAGTGTACATCAGCATCACCTGGACTAGTTAAACCATAGGCTGCTGGGTGCCATTCCCAGAGTTTCTGAACCAGCTAAGTCTGGGACGGCTGAGGTGGGATTGGGGGCCCGAGAATTTGCATTTCTAACAAGTTACCTTAGGATGAGGATGCTATTAAAAAACCATTGATCTAGAATCTAGAGTAAAATTTGCCATTTTAATATATTTCCTTCCAGGTTTTTTCTAGGCAGATTTGTATTTTTTTTGTTTTACAGATTTGAGATTACCATGTATATGGTTTTATATGCAGCTTTTCCACTTACTATTATAAGCACTTTTTCATGTCATAAGTATTTCTCAAACATTATTTTTAATACCTGGCATTCATTATATTTATGAAATATATTTAAGCTTTCCCTGACTGTTGGATGTTTACATTGTTTCCAAATTTTCTGTGCTATAAATAATGCTGCAGTGAATATTCAATGAATGCCTTGTGTCAAGAATCTTTTGACACAGCTTTGATCCCCACCCTCTATCCCCTTTGGAAAAATGATTTCATTCAATCTTGTCTTTGTTGGCTCTTGCTAGTTATAATACTTATGAGTTACAGAAGGTAATCTAATTTCTAAATTCTGTGAGTACCTTGTTGTGATTCTTTTGTACTACTTACATTATTTTCTTTTAAAAATGTTTCATCAAAGATACATAATTATCAGTCAGGTTATGATCAGGGTAATATACATCTTTTTGCTTATTGTTTGTCCTATTATAGTGGAAACTCCATGAAGTCAGAGACTTTATTTCACTTACTGTTTAATCCCTAGAATTTAGAACAATTGTAGGAGGTAGTAGTCAGCCTGTAAATATTTGTTGAAGAAATGAATAAACCAGGAGTAACACATTGAGTAAAGAAGTTTAATGTCACCCTGCATGGTCTTATTATGGGTAAATGTATTTTTCTGTTAACCTTCTAAAAATATTGAAAATAGCTCAGAGTTACCCTCATTACATTTGCAGAGGCACTCAGATTGGAAATTACATATTTAATCCAAGCTCATCATTTAAACAGCTAGAATGGCACTTCTACTTCAACATGATGATTGAACACCCCTTTATTTTTACCCTTTCTGAAACCCCACTAGAATGACAGTAAAGGAATTAAAAAAAAAGGTATAAACTTACAAAAATAAAGAGAACAGGAGAGGAGATAATGGGATTTGTAAAAAGACATTACTAGAAGAGGTAATAAATTATTAAACTGATGGATGAGTGGCCACTAACTTAGCAGAACCAAAGAAAATAAACGTAAGCCTATAGAGGAGGGAGCCTAAAAGAAACAAACCAAGTGGAGCTGTAAAATCCTGGAAGGGCTTAGGATTGGAGGCAGCAGCCGTCTCTGATGGCCTGTGTGTGGAGTAAGGCTAAATTTGGGAGGTTTGGATGAAAGTCATAAGGCAAATGGTTGGATCTGTCATCTCTTGGAGTAACCAGCTGATAACTTCCCTTCCATCCATGGAGAAGACTGGAAGTTTACTTTAAATCAGAGAGATTTAGGATTTAGGGATACCTGGCACAGTTGATGGTAGGGGGTGATGTGCCATAATTTTTACCAACTTTGATATAGTAGCTGAAATACTAACATTTGTATTCAATTTAATATTACCACATAGGTAAGTACTTCCGAGTAGGACCCAAGATAATAAATCTGAAAAGTGGTAGTATGTCTAATAGGATGTCAAAGAGATGGGGATTTGAAATTCTTTTAAGATCTTCATTAGTAATGAGGAAGAGGAGCTATGTACCTCTTTAATTGGTTGGTAGATTTGCATTGGTAACTACATTATAAAATAGTATAAGCACTAAAAGCTTCAAAAGAAGAGTGAAAGGGAATTTAGAGATTAAAAAACTTCAGGTGAAATCAGTAAATGAAATTTCATAGAAACTGTGCAACAATAATGAAATGAGAGGGAAACTGTTTCAAATGTGACCTCAGTTTCAGTGACTTTTTAATCTCCATTATACTTCAGCTGCCCACTCTCATGGCCAAACTGTATATTGCATCATCTAGAATGGTGCCGCCTCTAACATCTTAAATTCAGATATTTTATTCTTGAACTACCTTCTTATTCAGCACTGATTGTTTTTGAAAATAATTTTGTATAATAATTCTGTGAAATAATTTCAAATTTACAGAAAAATTATAAGAATAGTATAGATATTCCCACATTCCCTTTACCCAAATTAACTAATTTCAACATTTTGTCACATTTTTATCACTCTATCATATACATATATTAAAAACACATATTATGGGGCTTCCCTGGTGGCGCAGTGGTTGAGAGTTCGCCTGCCGATGCAGGGGACATGGGTTCGTGCCCTGGTCCGGGAAGATCCCACGTGCCACGGAGCGGCTGGGCCCGTGAGCCATGGCCGCTGGGCCTGCAGGTCTGGAGCCTGTGCTCCGCAGTGGGAGAGGCCACAACAGTGAGAGGCCCACATATCACACACACACACACACACACACACAAATCCAACATACTAGGTATCTATAATATATGTATTTTTTTGCTTGAAACATTTGAGAGTATGTTACATACAATTGTGTCACTTTATTCCTTAATACTTTTGTATGTATTTCATAAGAAAAAAGATAATCTCTTATGTAAAATCTCTATGAAGTTTAACTTAGATACACTTTTTTTTTAATTGAAGTATTTACAATATTGTGTTAGTTTCAGGTGTACAGCAGTAATTCAGTTATATATATATATATTCAGATTATTTTCCATTGTAGGTTATTACAAGATATTGAATATAGTGCCCTGTTCTGTACAGTAAATCCTTGTTGCTTATCTATTTTATGTATAGTAGTTTGTATCTGTTAATCCCATACTCTTAATTTATTCCTCCCCCTTCTCTTCTCTTTGGTAACCATTAGTTTGTTTTCTATGTCTGAGTCTGTTTCTGTTTCATATATAGATTCATTCATATTACTTTTTAGATTCCACATATAAGTGATATCATATAATATTTATCTTTCTCTGTCTGACTGACTTCACTTAATATAATATTCTATAGGCATTCTTTTTTATGGCTGAGTAATATTCTTGTGTGTGTTTGTGTGAGATTCTATTTTTAGTTTTTTAAGGAACCTGCACACTGTTTCCCATAGCGGCTGCACCAATTTACATTCCCACCAGCAGTGTAGGAGGGTTCCCTTTCCTGCATACCCTCTCCAGCATTTATTATCTATAGACTTTTTGATTATAGCTATTGTGACCAGTGTGAGGTTTTTTTTGTGGTTTTTTTAAAATATATATTTATTTATGTATTTATTTGGCTGTGCCGGGTCTTAGTTGCGGCATGTGAACTCTTAGTTGCAGCATGTGAGATCTAGTTCCCTGACCAGGGATCGAACCCAGGCCCCCTGCATTGGGAGCACGGAGTCTTAGCCACTGGACCACCAGGGAAGTCCCTACTCATTGTGGTTTTGATTTGCATTTCTTTAATAATTAGTGATGTTGAGCATCTTTTCATGTGCCTGTTGGCCATCTGTATGTCTTCTTTGGAGAAATGTCTTTTTAGATCTTCTACCCATTTTTTGATTGGGTTGTTTGTTTTTTTGATAGTGAGTTGTATAAACTGTTTGTATTTTTGGATATTCCCCTTGTCGATCACATTGTTTGCAAATATTTTCTCCCAGTCCATAGGTTGACTTTTTGTTTTGTTGATGGTTTCCTTTGTTGTGCAAAAGCTTTTAAGTTTGATTAGGTCCCATTTGTTTATTTTTGCTTCTATTTCTTTTGCCCTGGGAGACTGACAAGAAAATATTACTAAGATTTATGTCCAAGAATGTTTTGCCTGTGTTCCCTTCTAGGAGTTTTATGGTGTCATATCTTATATTTATGTCTTTAAACCATTTGAGTTTATTTTTGTATATGGTGTGAGGGAGTGTTCTAATTTCATTGATATATAGGCAGCTGTCCAGCTTTCCCAACACCACTTGCTGAAGAGATTGTATTTTATTGCCTTCTTTGTCATATATTAATTGACTATAGGTGTGTGGGTTTATTTCTGGGCTCTCTATTCTGTTCCATTGATCTATATGTCTTTTTGTGCCAATACCAGGCTGTTTTGATTACTGTAGCTTTGTAGCATTGTCTGAGGTCTGGAAGGGTTATGCTTTCAGCTTTGTTCTTTCTCTTCAGGATTGCTGTGGCAATTCTGGGTCTTTTGTGGTTCCATATACATTTTAGGATTATTTGTTCTTGTTCTGTGAAAAATGTCTTGGGTATTTTGATAGCGATTGTATTAAATCTGAAGATTGCTTTGTGTAGTATGGCCATTTTAACAATATTAATTCTTCTAATCCAAGAGCAGGGGATATCTTTCCATTCTTTGAATAATTTTCAGTTTTCCTTTTCCACGCTTTATAGTTTTCAGCATATAGGTCTTTCACCTCCTTGTTTAAGTTTATTCCTAGGTTTGTTTTTTTTTTGACACAATTTTAAACGGGATTATATTTTTACTTTTTCTTTCTGATATTTCATTGTTCATGTAAAGAAATGCAACAGGGCTTCCCTGGTGGCGCAGTGGTTGAGAGTCCGCCTGCCGATGCAGGGGACACGGGTTCGTGCCCCAGTCCGGGAAGATCCCACATGCCACGGAGCGGCTGGGCCCGTGAGCCATGGCCGCTGAGCCTGCGTGTCTGGAGCCTGTGCTCCGCAACGGGAGAGGCCACAACAGTGAGAGGCCTGCATACCGCAAAAAAAAAAGAAATGCAACAAATTCTGTTTACTAATCTCCATCCTGCTCCTTGCTGAATTCATTTATTAGTTCTAATAGTTTTTGTGTGGAGACTTTAGGGTCTGTGTGTAGAGTATCTTGTCATCTGCAAATAGTGACAGTTTTACCTCTTCCCTTTCGACTTGGATACCTTTTATTCTTCTTGTCTGACTGCTGTGGCTAGGATTTCCAGTACTATGTTTAATAGAAGTGGTGAGAGTGGGCACCCTTGTCTTTTTCCAGAATTTAGTGGGAAGGCTTTCAGCCATTGAGTATGATGTTAGCTGTGGGTTTGTCATGAATGGTTTTTATTATGTTGAGGTATGCTACCTCTATACCCCCTTCAGTGAGAGTTTTTATCATGTATGGATGTTGAATTTTGTCAAATGCTTTTTCTGTGTGTATGGAGATGATCATGTAATTTTTGTCTTTCGTTTTGTTAATGGGGTGTAGATACACCATTTTAATTTAATTCAATGGTCCATATTCCAATTTTGTCAGTTGTCCCTGTTGTCAATAATGCCTATTATAGCATCTTCCCCTTCTAGTACAGGTTTCAGCCCAGGATCACATATTGTATTTAGGATCATGTCTCTTTAGTCCCCTTTAATCTAGAGCAGTACTTTAGTCTTTGTTATCTATCATGACATTGATAAACATTAACTGATTCAAAAAGAGTTTGGGTCATCTATATCAATTCATGATCTCATATCTCTAATTCCCTCATCACCCTATTCATTGTTTCACTGATACGGCAGGGAAAATACAAGCCATAAAATAGAAACTCCCTCAATTTCCTGACACATACACATTTATCTGCATCTACTGGATTATTGCAAAAGCCTCTTAATTGTTTTAATTATTTTCATTTACTGTGTTGAAAATCTGGTTGTCTGGTGATGTATTCTCTGTTTAAAACCTTTCAATGTTTTCCCATTGCCTTAGGACGGTCTCAACTCTAGCAGAGCAGACTATGATGTTTTATTTCTCCAGGTTTTTCTCTGATCACAAGTCTGGTAGGTACCATCCTCCATGTGTTCTATACTTCACCATAATGAACAGTTTGAAAGTTCCTGTAATGAAAGTACTAAGCCTGTGCATATATTGTTTTCTCATCCTGGGCTCCATTGAATAAATGGTATTGCTTAGTGGTTAAGAACATGAAATGTATAGTAACTCTTTATGAGTTCACATTCCAGCTCTGCCACTTAAGAGCTGGGTAACTTTAGGCTAGGTACATAACTATTCTAACTTCCTCACATGTCACGTGAGGAGTATAGTAGAACCTACCTCATACGGTGGTAAAGCATGTAGCAGAGAGCTTCACATGTAGTAAGAGCTCCATACATGTTATCACTTATAACTTATTGTGTCAGGCACTATGTTGGACATTGGAGAATAGAACATATTTGGGCCTTACCGTCTTAGAGATTATATACTGTAGAGGAGAGAACCATACTTACATTACGTTTAATGATATTGGGGATAAGTTCAAAAAGTTCTAGAAGAGGGACTCCTGACTTAGTTTTTTCTTACTTCAGGGGCTTTGAGTGTGGCATTCGCTATACTGAAAAACCTACTAGTTTTCAGCTAAAGGAACTGCAGGTTTAAAAGCCCAAATAAATAAAGGAGCATGGCTTATTAGAGGCATTGAATATAAGGGCCAGTGTAGCTGGAGTGGAGAGGTGAGGGTAGGTAAGACTGTAAGACTGTGAAATGAGGTTTATAAGTAGACAGAGGCCATACCTATTCGATGACCGGGTCAGGGGTGCTGACTTCTATCCAAGACCAAGAGGAAGTCATTAAAGCCTTTTAATTAGGGAGATAATACAATTCAGTTTATGTTTTTAAGACGTCACTTGCCTGCACCGTGGCAGATTGGACCAGGGCAAGAGCAGATGATGGTGGTATCTTGGACTAGGTGGCAGCAGAGGAAATAAAGAAGGTTTTAGAGTCTGGAGATTCTAAATCTCTTTGTGACTGCATGTTGAGATTTGGAGGAGAGGATTATGGATGAATTAACACCTCTCCATTTCAATTTCTGACTATCTTATGGTCTCTACCTAAGTCCCGCCCTCAAAACTGAGTTGGGTGCCACTCTTGTGCTCCTGTAGTACTGTCTGCATACTTTGCTGAGTTTTAGTACATCTGCTGTTACAGTTTACTATAGCTGGTTTGTTTTCCTTTTAAATTAAAATGTATTTGTGGTAGATCAATAAATATTTGATAAATGAAAGCGTGTGTTAACATAAAGCTAGATGATGAGTGAATACGGTATTTTATTTTTAAGCCAGGTGTTTTGGTGGTATATTGTTTTTGGATCAAGTCGTTTATAAAATAAGAATTCATTTAGAACTCCTTCTCCTCCCCAAAAAAACAACTTAATTGGGTCTTGACTTTTTTTTCCTTTTAAACAGCATGTCTCTGGAAAAGGTATTGGCATTGCTTGGGTCAAATAGAACAACAACATCATTTGTACTTCTAGTTAATTAACCTGGAATGCATTTCTTTACCTTCTTTGTTCTGTGTTTTAAACAGTTCTCATGGTAAGGATTCCTCCTGGGGCTTATTATTTTCTCTTCATTTCTGTAGGTGGGGTTTTGAGTACCTAGTTAAATATTTAAATATGTATACAGACATCTTAGCTTTAGAAAAAAAGCCAGCTGCACTGTTTAAAAACCTCTATTTTCTTAGGCAGTGTGACATATATTTTGGTTAAGACAGCTCCCTCTGTATTTATTATCGTTAATTTCTTCTTTTGAAATTAAATGTTAAATTGTTTTGGTTTTTTCTTTGTATGGTTTGATTTTAACTTGGTATAATAGATAGTTTTTGGCTTTAGCGTTTCCATTGCTGAAAAACAAATACAATGTCAAATTGTTGGCTTTGGTAGTGCCTAATATGGGAAGAAGGAAAAAGGAATTACTGTGTAATGATATAACTTGCCTCTGAAATTTCACCAATTAAAAAGCATTGTATTATGATATATTAATTTAGTTACATTTACTTTGTAATAAAGAAGTCTGCTGTATACTTTTGTGACCTAGAAGAGTAGGAACAACTAAGAATAATGTAAAGATATATTTTTAACAGAATGAAATATATAGTTTTATTTAGTATTTTTAAAAAGATGATTTACATATCTAACCTTATATAATAATTATAGTAATTACTAGTTCAAAAAATATTATTAGTGAAATACCAACAGATTCTAGTAAGGTTTATGACCTCATGAAAATTAATGCTAATAATCCTGGGTGTGAAATTAGGTTTTTGCCTTCTTTCTCTTTCTTTATATGTTTCATGTAAATGAGTACAGTTTACCCTTGAACAATGTGGGGTTAGGGGTTAGATATTTGAATATCTGCATATAATTTATAGTTGGTCCTCCTTACATATGCGGTTCCCCTGTGTCCACGGTTCTGCATCTCAGATTCAACCAACCATGGACCATGTAGTACTGTAGTATTTACTGTTGAAAAAAATTTGCATGTAAGTGGACCTGCACAGTTCAAACTTCTGTTGTTCAAGGGTCAACGGTAACAGAAAACTTAATTTCTCTCAATCAAATCTATGTAACTTACTTTCCTGAGATACTAAGCAACTTCCCCCAAATTAGAAAAAATTAGACTGTTAATGGGTAACTTTTATTGAATATTACCGTAGTCAGGTAGTAGCTTTCAAAACAACCTTGTGACGTTAAGATAGCGTTGATACCTTTTTACGGATGAGAGGAACTGAATAACTGAGCATACCTATCCAAAAGGTTACAGAGCTAATAATTGGTGGATCTGATCTTTAAACCCAGCTAGTCTGGTACTAGAATCTGTGATCTTAAACATTATACTGTGCTGCAACCTAGAAATGGTGGCAAAAATTTTTCAAAGTAAGATGTTAATAATTTTTTTTATTACCTAAAGCCATACTTTATTCAGATTTTCTTAATTTTTACCTAATACCCTTTTCTGTTCCAAGATCCCATCACCGATAGTACATTACATTTAGTTGTTATGTCTCCTTTCACTCCTCTTGGCCCTGGCAGTTTCCTCAGACTTTCCTTGTTTTTCATGACCACTTTGACAATTTTGAGGATTAATGGTCAGCTGTTTTGTTCAATGCCCCTCTGTTGGAATTTGTACAATGTTTTTCTCATGATTAAACAAAGGTTATGGAACGTGGGGAGGGAGACTACAGAGGTAAAGTGCCATTTTCCTCACATCATATCGAGGGTACATACTGTCAGTATAATTTATATCACTGTTGAAGTTTACCTGAATCACCTGATTTAAGGTAGTATTTGTTAGGTTTCTCCACTGTAAGAATCTTTTTTCCCCCTTTCCATATTCTACTATTTGGAAGGAAGTCACTATGCACAGCCCATACTTAAGGAGTGGGGAGTAATGCTCTGCCTTCTTAAGGGCAGAAAATCTACATAAATTACTTGGAATTCTTCTGCACAGGAGATTTGTATCTTCTCTCCTTTTTATTTGTTTAATCAGTCATTCATTTGTGTCAGCATAGCCTCATGGATATTTATTTTATACTTTGGGTTATAATCCACTACTACTTTATTTATCTTGTTGCTCAAATTCTTCCAGCTTTGGTCATTGGGAGCTCTTCAGTTGACTCCTGTGTCCCTTTGATGCAGTCCCATCAATGTGAGGGTTTTTTTTTTTTTAATTAAAAAAAAAATTAAAGCACATCCTTACTTTCTGACAACAAGATACTCTAGGCTCATCCTTCATATTTCTTGCCCCAGTCCTAGAATCAGCCATTTCTCAAAGAACCCTGGTTCCTTTTATTGGAGAATGGTATTAGAAACCAAGATCTAGCCTCTAGGTGTACTCACTGCTACTGGGGTGTTGTTGCTTCTAGGTGCTCCTGGCTGACGGAGCAAGGAAATATATGTGTTTACACTAACATGTGTGTGTGTGTGTGTGTGTGGAACGATATTAAGCTGAACATGAGTTCATATTGATATTTCCAACTCTAATCCATTATTACATGGATCATTCTAACCTCCTACTATTGCTTATCAGTAAATTTCCACTCTGGCTCCCACCATACACTATCCATTTACTTTATTGTTCAATTTCAGCATACATGTATAGCAGTGTCAGATTGTTGACTCGTATCCCCGTGGGAAACAACTTTGTCAACTGGGGGACAGTACTTATGTGCCGTTTGTTACTTTTGTCTTTAGTCTTACAGATCCCACTCATTCCTAAAATTACTTAGGTCAGCATCTTTCCTCCCCCGTTTCCTTCAGTGAGATTGTTTCATACATTTATAGTACAGTGTCTTTTGTCACAATCTGTATCCCATCCTGAGATTGCCTCCACCTCCTAAATGTTTTTCTTTGTAATTGGCATACATTAAGGTTCATACTTTGTGTTATATAAAGTTCTGTGGCTTTTGACAAATGCAGTGTCATGTATCCATTGTTATAGTATGCTACAGAATAGTTTTACCACCCTAAAAAATTCCATCACTTATTCTCTTTCTTTGCGTTTTTTTTTTTTTTTTTTTTTTGCGGTATGCGGGCCTCTCACTGTTGTGGCCTCTCCTGTTGTGGAGCACAGGCTCCGGATGCGCAGGCTCAGCGGCCATGGCTCACGGGCCCAGCCGCTCCGTGGCATGTGGGATCTTCCCGGACTGGGGCATGAACCCGTGTCCCCTGCATCGGCAGGCGGACTCTCAACCACTGTGCCACCAGGGAAGCCCTCTTTGCGTTTTTAAAAATTTTTTTTTCTTTTTTAATTTTACCCACTCGCTTTAAAACTCCTGACAACTGATCTTTTTCCTGCCTCTATAGTTTTGATTTTCCAGAATCTCACATTATTGGAATAATATTGTATGTAGCCTATTTAGACTGGTTTCTTAGTAATATGCAAGATCACTACATGTCTTTTCATGGCTTGAAAGTTTATTTCTTTTTTATCACTGAATAATATTCCAATATATGTATGTACCACAGTTAATTTTATCGATTCACCTATTGAAAGACATCGTGGTTGCTCCCAATTCTTGGCAGTTATGAGTAAAGCTTTTTTTTTTTTTTTGCGGTATGCGGGCCTCTCACTGTTGTGGCCTCTCCCGCTGCGGAGCACAGGCTCCGAATGTGCAGGCCCAGCAGCCATGGCTCACGGGCCCAGCTGCTCTGCGGCATGTGGGATCCTCCCGGACCAGGGCACGAACCTGTGTCCCCTGCATCGGCAGGCGGACTCTCAACCACTGTGCCACCAGGGAAGCCCCATGAGTAAAGCTTTTATAAACATTCAAGTGCAGGTTATTGTGGGGACATAAGTTTTCAGCTCATTTGGGTAAATATCAAGGTGTGTAATTGATGGATCATGTATGTAAGACTATGTTTACCATTGTAAGAAACTACCAAACTGTCTTGCAAAGTGAGTGTGCCATTTTGCATTCCAACTGGCGATGAATGACTCTTCCTGTTGCTCCACGTCTTTGTCAGCATTTGGTACTGTTAGTTATTTGACTTTTAGCCATTCAAATATGTGAGTGGTGGTGTCTCACTGTTTTTTTTTAATATCTTTATTAGAGTATAATTGCTTTACAATGTTGTGTTAGTTTCTGCTGTATAACCAAGTGAATCAGCTATATGTATACATATATCCCCATATCCCCTCCCTCTTGCGCCTCCCTCTCACCCTCCATCCCACCCCTCTAGGTGGTCACACAGCACAGAGTTGATCTTCCTGTGCTATGCAGCTGCTTCCCACTAGCTGTCTATTTTACATTTGGTAGTGTATATATGTCAGTGCTGCTCTCTCACTTCATCCCAGCTTACCCGTCCCCCGCCCTGTGTCCTCAAGTCCACTCTCTATGTCTGTGTCTTTATTCCTGTCCTGCCCCTAGGTTCATCAAAATCATTTTTATTTAGATTCCATATATATATATGTTAGCATACGGTATTTGTTTTTCTGTTTCTGACTTACTTCACTCTGTATGACAAACTCTTAGTCCATCCACCTCACTACAGGTAAATCAATTTTGTTTCTTTTTATGGCTGAGTAATATTCCATTGTATATATGTGTCACATCTTCTTTATCCATTCATCTGTCAGTGGACACTTAGGTTGCTTCCATATCCTGGCTAATGTAAATAGTGCTGCAGTGAACATTGTGGTACATGACTCTTTTTGAATTATGGTTTTCTCAGGGTGTATGCCCAGCAGTGGGATTGCTGGGTCGTATGATAGTTCTATTTTTAGTTTTTTAAGGAACCTTCATACTGTTCTCCATAGTGGCTGTATCAGTTAACATTCCCACCAACAGTGCAAGAGGGTTCCCTTTTCTCCACACCCACTCCAGCATTTATTGTTCGTAGATTTTTTGATGATGGCCATTCTGACTGGTGTGAGGTGACACCTCATTGTAGTTTTTTTTTTTTTTTTTTTTTTTTTGCTGTACGCGGGCCTCTCTCACTGCTGTGGCCTCTCCCGTTGCGGAGCACAGGCTCCGGACACACAGGCTCCGCGGCCATGGCTCGCGGGCCCAGCCGCTCCGCGGCATGTGGGATCTTCCGGGATCGGGGCACGAACCCGTGTCCCCTGCATCGGCAGGCGGACTCTCAACCACTGCGCCACCAGGGAAGCCCGCATTGTAGTTTTGATTTGCGTTTCTCTAATGATTAGTGATGTTGAGCATCCTTTCATGTGTCTGTTGGCAATCTGTATATCTTTGGAGAAAGTCTATTTAGGTCTTCTGTGCATTTTGGGATTGGATTGTTTGTTTTTTTAATATTGAGCTGCATGAGTTGCTTGTAAATTTTGCAGATTAATCCTTTGTCACTTGCTTCATTTGCAAATATTTTCTCCCATTCTGAGTGTTGTCTTTTGGTCTTGTTTATGGTTTCCTTTGCTGTGCAAAAGCTTTGAAGTTTCGTTAGGTCCCATTTGTTTGTTTTTGTTTTTATTTCAGTTTTTCTAGGAGGTGGGTCAAACAGGATCTTGCTGTGATTTATGTCAAAGAGTGTTCTTCCTGTGTCGTTCTCTAAGAGTTTTATAGTGTCTGGCATTACATTTAGGTCTTTAATCCATTTTGAGTTTATTTTTGTGTATGGTATTAGGGAGTGTTCTAATTTCATTCTTTTACATGTAGCTGTCCAGTTTTACCAGCACCACTTACTGAAGAGGCTGTCTTTTCTCCGTTGTATATTCTTGCCTCCTTTATCAAAGATAAGGTGACCATATGTACGTGGGTTTATCTCTGGGCTTTCTATCCTGTTCCACTGATCTGTATTTCTGTTTTCTTCCAGTACCATACTCTCTTGATGACTGTAGCTTTGTAGTAGAGTCTGAAGTCCGGGAGCCTGATTCCTCCAGCTCCGGTTTTCTTTCTCAATACTGCTTTGTCTATTTGGGGTCTTGTGTTTCCATACAAATTGTGAAATTTTTTGTTCTAGTTCTGTGAAAGATGCCATTGGTAGCTTGATAGGGATTGCATTGAATCTATAGATTGCTTTGGGTGGTATAGTCATTTTCACAATGTTGATTCTTCCAATCCAAGAACATAGTATATCTCTCCATCTGTTTGTATCATCTTTAATTTCTTTCTTCAGTGTCTTATAGTTTTCTGCATACAGGTCTTTTGTCTCCTTAGGTAGGTTTATTCCTAGGTATTTTATTCTTTTCATTGTAGTGGTAAATGGCAGTGGTTCCTTAATTTCTGTTTCAGACTTTTCATCATTAGTGTATAGGAATGCAAGAGGTTTCTGTGCATTAAACTTGTATCCTGCAACTTTACCAAATTCATTGATTAGCTCTAGTAGTTTTCTGGTAGCATCTTTAGGATTCTCTGTGTATACTGTCATGTCATCTGCAAACAGTGACGGTTTTACTTCTTTTCCGATTTGGATTCCTTTTATTTCTTTTTCTTCTCTGATTGCTGTGGGTAAAACTTCCAAAACTATGTTGAATAATAGTGGTGAGAGGGGCACCTCTCAAGACGAGAGTTGTCTTGTTCCTGATCTTAGAAGAAGTGGTTTCAGTTTTCACCATTGAGAACAATTTTGGCTGTGGGTTTGTCATATATGGCCTTTATTATGTTCAGGTAAATGTCTTCTATGCCTACTTTCTGGAGGTATTTTATCTAAATGGGTGCTGAATTTTGTTGAAAGTTTTTTTCTGCATCTATTGAGATGATCATATGGTTTTTCTTCTTCAATTTGTTAATATGGTGTATCACATTGATTGATTTGCAAATATCAAAGAATCCTTGAATTCCTGGGATAAATCCCACTTGATCATGGTGTATGATCCTTTTAATGTGCTGTTGGATTATGTTTACTAGTATTTTGTTGAGAATTTTTGCATCTATGTTCATCGGTGATATTGGCCTGTAGTTTTCATTTTTTTGTGATATTTTTGTCTGGTTTTGGTATCAGGGTGATGGTGGTCTTGTAGAATGAATTTGGAAGTGTCCCTCCCTCTGCTATATTTTGGAAGAGTTTGAGAAGGATAGGTGTTAGGTCTTCTGTAAATATTTGATAGAATTCGCCTGTGAAGCTATCTGGTCCTGGGCTTTTGTTTGTTGGAAGATTTTTAATCACAGTCTCAATTTCAGTGCTTGTGATTGGTCTGTTTATATTTTCTATTTCTTCCTGGTTCAGTCTCGGAAGGTTTTGCTTTTCTAAGAATTTGTCCATTTTTTCCAGATTGTCCACTTTATTGGCATATAGTTGCTTGTAGTAATCTCTCATGATGCTTTGTATTTCTGCAGTGTCAGTTGTTACTTCTCCTTTTTCATTTCTAATTGTGTTGATTTGAGTCTTCTCCCTTTTTTTTTTTGATGAGTATGGCTAATGGTTTATCAATTTTGTGTGTCTTCTCAAAGAACCAGCTTTTAGTTTTATTAATCTTTGCTGTTTCCTTCATTTCTTTTTCATTTATTTCTGATCTGATCTTTGATATCTTTCCTTCTGGTAACTTCGGGGTTTTTTTGTTGTTGTTGTTCTTCTTCTTCTTCTTTCTCTAATTACTTTAGGTGTAAGGTTAGATTGTTTATTTTCAGATTTTTCTTGTTTCTTGAGGTAGGATTGTATTGCTATAAACTTCCCTCTTAGAACTGCTTTTGCTGCATGCTATAGGTTTTGGGTCATCATGTTTTCATTGTCATTTGTTAGTAGGCATTTTTTGATTTCCTCTTTGATTTCTTAAGGGATCTCTTGGTTATTTAGTAGTGTATTGTTTATCTGCCATGTGTTTGTATTTTTTACAGTTTTTTTTCCTGCTGTAATAGATATCTAGTCTCATAGCGTTGTGGCTGGAAAAGATACTTGATATGATTTCAATTTTCTTGAATTTACCAAGGCTTCATTTCTGACCCAAGATCTATGGTGGAGAATGAGCACTTGAGAAGAAAGTGTATTCTGTTGTTTTTGGATGGAATGGCCTATAAATATCAATTAAGTCCATTTGGTTTTATGTGTCATTTAAAGCTTGTGTTTCCTTATTTATGTTCATGTTGGATGATCTGTCCATTGGTGAAACTGGGGTGTTAAAGTCCCCTACTATTATTGTGTTACTGTCGATTTCCCCCTTTATGGATGTTAGCATTTGCCGTATATATTGGGTTCATAAATCTTTACAATTGTTGTATCTTCTTGAATTTATCCCTTGATCATTATGTAGTGTTCTTTGCCTATTGTAATAGTCTTTATTTTAAAGTCTCTTTTGTTTGATATGAGTAGTGCTACTCTAACATTTTTTTTAATTAAATTAATTAATTAATTTATTTTGGCTGCCTTGGTTCTTTGTTGCTGCGTGTGGGGTTTTTCTAGTTGCAGCTAGTGGGGGCTGCTCTTCGTTGCAGTGCTCTGGCTTCTCATTGCAGTGGCTTCTCTTGTTGCAGAGCATGGGCTCTAGGTGCACTGGCTCAGTAGTTGTGGCACATGGGCTCTAGAACACAGGCTCAGTAGTTGTGGCACACGAGCTCAGTTGCTCCACGGCATGTGGGATCTTCCCAGGCCAGGGCTCAAACCCGTGTCCCCTGCATTTGCAGGTGGATTCCTAACCACTGCGCCACCAGGGAAGCCCTCTAGCTTTCTTTTGATTTCCATTTGCATTGAATAGCTTTTTCCATCCTCTCACTTTCAGGCTCTGTGTGTCCCTAGGTATGAAGTGGGTGTCTTGTAGACAGCACATATATGGGTCCTGTTTTTGTATCCATTCAGCCAGTCTGTGTCTTTTGGTTGGAACATTTAATCCATTTACATTTAAGGTAATTATCGATATGTATGGTCCTAGTACCATATTCTTAATTGTTTTGGGTTTGTTATTGTAGATCTTTTCCTTTTCTTGTGTTTCCTGCCTAGAGAAGTTCCTTTAGCATTTGTTGTAAAGGTGGTTTGGTGGTGCTGAATTCTCTTAACTTTGCTTGTCTGTAAAGGTTTTATTTTCTCCTTCGAATCTGAATGAGACTCCTGCTGGGTAGAGTAATCTTGGTTGTAGATTTTTGCCTTTCATCACTATAAATATGTCTTGCCACTCCCTTCTGGCTTGCAGAGTTTCTGCTGAAAGATCAGCTGTTAACCTTATGGAGATTTTTTTGTATATTATTTGTTGCTTTTCCCTTGCTGTTAATATGTGTCTTGGCATGTTTCTCCTTGGATTTATCCTGTATGGAACTCTCTGTGCTTCCTGGATTTGACTATTTCCTTTCCAATATTAGGGAAGTTTTCAACTGTAATTTCTTAAAATATTTTCTCAGACCCTTTCTTTTTCTCTTCTTCTGGGACCTCTATAATTCGAATGTTGTTGTGTTTAATGTTGTCCCAGAGGTCTCTGAGACTGTCCTCAATACTTCTCATTCTTTTTTCTTTATCCTGCTCTGTGGTAGCTATTTCCACTATTTTATCTTCCAGTCACTTATCCATTCTTCTGCCTCAGTTATTCTGCTATTTATTCCTTTGAGAGTATTTTAAATTTCATTTATTGTGCTGTTCATCATTGTTTGTTTGCTCTTCAGTTCTTCTAGGTTCTTTTTAAACGTTTCTTGTATTTTCTTCATCCTGTTTCTGAGATTTTGGATCATCTTTACTATCATTACTCTGAATTCTTTTTTAGGTAGACTGCCTATTTTCTCTTCATTTGTTTGGTCTGCTGGGTTTTCACCTTGCCCCATCATCTGCTGCATATTTCTCTGTCTTCTCATTTTGCTTAAGTTAATGTGTTTGGGGTCTCCTTTTCACAGGCTGCAGGTTTTCAGTTCCCGTTATTTTTGGTGTCTGCCCGCAGTGGGTGAGGTTGGTTCAGTGATTTGTGTAGGCTTCCTGGTGGAGAGGACTGGTGCCTGTGCTGTGGTGCGTGGGGCTGGATCTTGTCCTTCTGGTGGGCAGGGCCGTGTATGGTAGTGTGTTTTGGGGAGTCTATGAACTTAGTATAACTTTAGGCAGCCTCTGTGCTATTGGGTGGGGCTGGTTTGCTGTCTTGCTAGTTGTTTGGCATAGGGCATCCAGCACTGGAGCTTGATGGGCATTGGGTGGAGCTGGGTCTTAGTGTTGATATGGAAATCTCTGGAAGAGCTCTCACTGATTGATATTACGTGGGTCTGGGAGGTCTCTGGTGGTCCAATGTCCTCAAGTCAGCTCTCCCACCTTGGAGGCTCAGGCCCGACACTCAGCCAGAGGACCAACAGATCGGAAGAAAAGGAAGGAAAAAAACAAAAAGTGAACAGACAGAACCCTAGGACAAATGGTAAAAGCAAACCTAGACAGACAAAATCACAGAAAGAAACATACACATACACACTCAGAAAAAGAGAAAAAAGGAAAAGAAAATTAAAAAGGAATAGAGCCACCAAACCAATAAACAAATCCAGCAGTGATAACAAGCACTAAAAAGTAAACTAAGATAAACATAAAACCAAAACCAAATCAGACACAGAAAGCAAACCCGAAGTCTACAGTTGCTCCCAAAGTACACTGTCTCAATTTTGGGAATACTCATTGTCTATTCAGGTATTCCACAGATGCAGGGTTTATCATGTTGATTGTAGGGATTTAATCCACTGCTCCTGAGGCTGCATGGAGAAATTTCCCTTTCTCTTCTTTGTTTGCACAGCTCCTAGGGTTCCGCTTTGGTTTTGGCCCTGCCTCTGTGTATAGGCCACCCTGAGGTGTCTGTTCCCCCCCCCCCCAGACAGGAGAGGGTTAAAGCAGCATCTGATTAGGGCCGTCTTGCTCACTCAGGCTGGGGAGAGGGAGGGGTAACATAGTCATAATTGGAATGCAGGGCAATCCTGTGGCAACAGAGGCCAGCATGACATTGCAACAGCCTGAGGTGCACTGTGTGTTCTCCCAGGGAAGTTGTCCTTGGATCACGTGACCCTGGCAGTGGTGTGCTGCGCAGGCTCCCGGGGATTGTGGGTGGTGACCTGTGCTTGCACACAGGATTCCCTCCCAGAGGTTCAGGTCCTGTCCCTATTCTTTTGTCTCTGTTTTTTCTTTTTTCTTTTGCCCTACCCTGGTACATGGGTATTTTCTTGCCTTTTGGGAAGTCTAAGGTCTTCTGCCAGCTCTCAGTAGGTGTCCTGTAGGAGTTGTTCCACATGTAGATGTATTTCTGATGTATTTGTCGGGAGGAAGGTGATCTCCACATCTTAGTCCTCCGCCATCTTGAAGCAGATTCTCATTGTTTTAATTTTTAATATTTTTGCTATTATTTATTTATTTATTTTTATTGAAGTAGAGTTGATTTACTTCAATAAAATAAAATGTTGTGCCAATCTCTGCTGTACAGCAAAGTGACTCAGTTATACACATAGAGACATTCTTTTTTTAATATTTTCCATTTATGCCTTATCACAGGATATTGAATATAGTTCTTTGTGCTCTATGTTAGGACCTTGTTGTTTATCCATTCTAAATGTAATAGTTTGCATCTACCAACCCCAAGCTCCCAGTCCACCCCCTCCCTTCCCCCCTCCCCTTTGGCAACTACAAGTCTGTTCTCTATGTCTGTGAGTCTGTTTCTGTTTTGTAGATAAGTTCATTTGTGCCATATTTTAGATAAGTGATAACATGACATTTGTCTTTCTCTTTCTGACTTACTTCACTTAGCATGATAATCTCTAGTTGTATCCATGTTATTGCTAGTGGCATTATTTCATTCTTTTTTATGGCTGAGTAGTATTCCATTGTATATATGTACCACATCTTTTTTATCCAGTCATCTTTCAGTGGACATTTAGATTGTTTCCACACTTTGGCTGTTGAGAACAGTGCTGCTATGAATGTAGGAGTGCATGTATCCTTTTGAATTATAGTTTTGTCTGGGTATATTCCCAGGAGTGGGATTGCTGGATCATATGGTAATTCTATTTTAGCTTTCTGAGGAACCTCCGTACTGGTTTCCATAGTGGCTGTTCCAACTTATGTTCCCTAAGGACTCTACACAAAAACTACTAGATCTAATGAATGAATTCAGCAAAGTAGCAGCATACAAGATTAACATTCAGAAATCTGTTGCATTCCTTTACACTAACAATGAAGTATTAGAAAAAGAATGTAAAACAACAATATCTTTTAAAATTGCACCCAAAAAAAAGAAAAAAAGAAAAAAAAAACCTAGGAATTAACCTGACCCAGAAGGTGAAAGACTTATATGCTGAGAACTATAAAACATTAATAAAGAAATTAAAAGAGCATTCTAAGAAATGGAAAGATATCCCATGCTCTTGGATTGGAAGAATTAATACTGTTAAAATGGCAGTACTGTCATTGTTATAATTTTTAACTCTCTGATGACAGATGGTATTGAGCATCTTTTCATATATATGTACATATGTCTATGTAGAGAGAGAGAGAGGAAGAGAGAGAGAGATGAAAATGCCCATTTTTGCCCATTTTGGGTTATATTTTTCTTGTTTAGTTAATAAAATAAATTTAATGGACATTTTTCTGTTTGGTATTAGTCTTCCTGATTATTATTCTGGGTACATTATTGAGAGCTTATTTACTATGAGCCAACTTCAATACTTATCTCTTTATATACATTATTATACTTAATCTTCATAACCACTCTATGAGGTATTTTTCTCACTTCATAGATAAAGAAATAGGCTAGGGGGCTTCCCTGGTGGTGCAGTGGTTGAGAGTCTGCCTGCCGATGCAGGGGACATGGGTTCGTGCCCCAGTCCGGGAAGATCCCACATGCCACGGAGCGGCTGGGCCTGTGAGCCATGGCCACTGAGCCTGAGCGTCTGGAGACTGTGTTCCGCAACGGGAGAGGCCACAACAGTGAGAGGCCCGCGTACCGAAAAAAAAAAAAAAAAAAGAAATAGGCTAGTAGGAGGCAGGGCCTAAATATATAGTTACTAATAGGCAGGGCTTGTGCTGTTACCTGCTATTTTAAACTTTTATATTAATGCTCCAAATTTTTAGAAAATCATGTAAATAAACATCTTGACATTTATTTAAAATCAGGAAATGAGTATCCGTAAGGAAACTGTTTTTTTGGTCACTGTTTTTCATAGTACAGAAAGTAAAGAAAGCTGTTAAAATTGACCAATTAATTCAAGAAAAAAATCAGTTGAATTTTATAGAAGGTGTTTTACATTTTGTGACTGTGTGTTTTAAACCACACCAAAAAGCAGAGATAGGAATAGCTGATGGGAACTGAAAACTGCAATAAGCTTTCTTCTAAACCATAAAGTGCAGTTGATAGACATCTTTTTATAGATATGCCTGTGATTGCACACTGTTTTTAGGCTTGAAAAGTTTTTCATCAAGGAAAACCTTTCCTTAAAATTTGTAAAAGCTGTTTACAATAAAATAGCAAACTATGAAAAGATAGAAACCTATCCAGCTCATTTTAAAGTTAAGTTGGACCATATTTTCCTTAAAATGCAGACCACAGCAGCAGGGGAGCACATTTTAGTATATGTTTAGTGAGTAAAAGTTTTTAACACTACTTCCAAAATAAATTTTCAAACCTTAAATTCTTTATAAAATTTAGATAATGACAAACCCAGATGTGAGAGGGAAGGGAAAATAAAACTAATCAGATTTAGCAAAATTTGTGAAGCAACTAGGATTACAGAAATAAAGGAATGAATTCAACATAGTCCCAGTATTAGTTAATTATTGCTGTGCAACCAATTACTTCCCCAAACTACCAGCTTAAGACAACTCACACAATTTCCAGATGTAGCTTTACTGGGGGGTTCTGGCTCAGAGTGTCTCACAGATCTGAGGCTCACTTACATGGCTTTTGGCAGGAGGCCTCAGTTCCTTACTGGTTGTTGGCCAGAGGCCTCAGTTTCTTGATGCATGGGAGTCTTCTTAGGCCATCTGAGTGTCCTTATAACCTGGCATCTGTCATCCCTCAGAGTGAGTCATCCAGGAGACAGATAGAAAGACAGGTCAAGACAGAAGCCACAATAGCTTGTATAACCTAACCTCTGAAATGACGTACCATTATTTTTGCCATATACTATTGGTGACATCACTGGAATAATGGTGGAGACAGCTACACAATGGTGTGACTGCCAAAAGGTGGGGATAATTGGGAACCATCTTGGAAACTACCATAGTCTTCCCTCTGGTCCCCAATGATTCACATTCTTCCCACATATAGAATATTTGTACCCTCTTCCAAGACCCACCAAAGCCTCATCCCATTACAGCATTAGGTAAAAGTCCAAAATGTCATATCTAAATCAAGCCCAGGTGTGGATGAGGTTCTACAGTACAGCTCTTCAAGTATAATTTCTGTCCATCCGTAGACTTATGAACTAAAGAAACAAGTTATTTGATGCTTACCACCTGACATGAAATGGTGGAATGGGTAAAGGACAACCTCCATAGACACTTCTCTTTAAAAAAGGTGAAAATAGGAGGCACACAGGAGTTACTGGTCCATAAAATCCAGCAGGGCAAATTTTGGAAGGTTCTTGATTAGGACCTGGCCCCATTGACCAGAAATGATTCTAGGTGGCTTTTAGCTCAGCCCTCTGGGCTCTTGGTTATATTCTATTGTCATCCTTAATTTTATGAGAGATGGTAAATGTTTTCAGCTAGTCAGTTTTCTAAACATGTTTTCTGTCAATAGAATTTTTGGGAGTTAAAGACTTTTTTCATTTTGTACTGTCTTTATCCCCTTTCATTCCAAGATGGAGGTGTTTCTGCAAATATAATTCTCTTAAAATATTCATGGGCTGCCTGTGAATCTTATTGTCCATTAGATAAAAGCCACATACACAAATTTGAGATAAGCCATTAAAAATTTATTTATTTATTTATTTATGGCTGTGTTGGGTCTTTGTTGCTGCGCACGGGCTTTCTCTAGTTGTGGTGAGCAGGGGCTTCTCTTTGTTGCGGTGCACGGGCTTCTCATTGCTGTGGCTTCTCTTGTTGCAGAGCATGGGCTCTAGGTGCATGGGCTTCAGTAGTTGTGGCATGCGGGCTTCAGTAGTTGTGGCTCGTGGACTCTAGAGCGCAGGCTCAGTAGTTGTGGCACACGGACTTAGTTGCTCTGCGGCATGTGGGATCTTCCCAGACCAGGGATCGAACCCGTGTCCCCTGCATTGGCAGGCAGATTCTTAACGACTTCGCCACCAGGGAAGCCCAGAGATAAGCCATTTTTTACCTTGAGCTTCTGCTGAGAGAGCTGAGAGACATTAAGCTTCTTTCGAAACACTATTGTTTGGTTGAAAGGGTCTGTGACACCCTCAGATACTTTAGAGGTTGTTTTGCTAGTTAGAATGGTGCCCTGAGGTCAAATATTTGATCATTCTGAGGTCTTAACAAAGAATTTTACAGCCACATAGTTTGTTTTATGTTTAGACTCTGTTTTCCTGGTAGAGCTCCAAATTTGATCTTTGCCCAGAAGCCATTTCTTATCTTCAGGGGTGGAGGGGAGAGAGGGAGAGGGAGAGTGGGAGAAAAAGAGAGAGAAAAAAGAGAGAGAGAGAGAGAGAGAGAGAGGAAGGGAGAGAGACACTACGATAAAAGCCTAATAATGGAAGTGACATACTGTTATTTCTGCCATGTTCTATTGGTTACACAGTCAACGCTGGTATAATGTGAAAAGGGACTATACATATGAGTGAAAATCAAGAGGCAGGAATCAATGGGAGCCATCTGGAGGTTGTTTACCATGTTCCTGCCTTTAAGAAGTTCATAGTGTAGTGAGTGTTTATTAATGCCTACAGGTTCTAACCACTGTGTTAGATAGCCACATGTTCATTTGGTATTTACAGTCCTGAAAGGAACTGCTACCCCCTATTAAAGCTTATAGAGATCAAGTAAGTTGTTCAAGAATTCAATAGAGAACATAGATTTTTTTTTTTTTTTTTTCTTTTTGCGGTATGCGGGCCTCTCACTGTCGTGGCCTCTCCCGTTGCGGAGCACAGGCTCCGGATGCGCAGGCCCAGCGGCCATGGCTCACGGGCCCAGCCGCTCCGCGGCATATGGGATCCTCCCAGATCGGGGCACGAACCCGTATCCCCTGCATCGGCAGGCGGACTCTCAACCACTGCGCCACCAGGGAGGCCCGAGAACATAGATTTTAAACCTAAGTTTGGGAAAAAAAAAAACTTGGGAGCCTAGGCCTTAGATAAAAGAGTAGATAAATAGCCCATAGGATTATTGTCGTTGTATTTAAATATGAATTTTCTTCAGTATACTTATGTTCAGCAGTTGGTATTTGACTTTCGTTTCATATGTGGACATCTCTGATCAATTATCCTTTTTTGTATTCCCTTCTCTATATACCTCTGACCTTATCCTTCTGACTTCTTCTCACCACGTCCCATGGAGTCCTTTGAAGCCTCAGACTTATTCTTTTCTGCCTTTTTACTTTTATTTATTATTATTTTTTATTGGAGTATAGTTGTTCCACAGTGTTGTATCAGTTTCTGCTGTAAAGTGAAGTGAATCAGCTATATGGATAAATACATTCCCTCCCTTTTGGACCTCCCTCTCACCCCGCTCCATCCCACCCATCTAGGTCATCACAGAGCACCAAACTGAGCTCCCTATGCTATACAGCAGGTTTTTTTTGGAGCCTCAGACTTATTCTAAAGTAAATAAACATCTTTCACATCTCTTACTTAAATTAACCCTGGCTTTTTTTTTTTTTTTTTTCCTTCTGGAATACCACTTCTTTTGGGGCCATCTTGAGTAAGGGCTATTCATTCCCCTCTGTCTTTTTGTCTTCAAGTAGTAAGTTGAATCAGCCCACTTCCAGTTCCAATTATTCTCATTTGTTGTTTATAAAAATTCTTCTTCCTTTGAAATTTGTTCCACCTTATTCAGCTTCTCTCTTTGTCACTGTCATTTATCAATTTCCCTCTAGTTTACTCTTTGTTGATCAAAGCCTTTGGCACTCTTTATCAGTTTTCTCTCCATTCCAAATTCTACTGTCATTCTGGATAACTTCAGTGACAAGGTTCATTAATCTAATGTACTAGTTTCATAATTTCTTGTTATTTTCAACTTCAGTGACCTTCTACCCCTTTTCAACATCCTATTTTCATGGCTAAACCCTGTGAGACACTTTGAAATCTTTACTGTTTCATTATATTGGCCAGCTACAATCTCCTAGATTTCCAGTGGTGGTCTGCTTCCTTACATATAAAATACCTGCTGTTGGATCTTATCAAGACCTCTAGTTTTCTTGATTCTTCTCTCCCCTTCCCTCCTCTCCGTTTATTAATCAAACAAAACTGATTCTGGCTAATGTAAGTAGAAAAGGAATTTATTAGAAGATAGTAAAGCGTTCACAAAATCAACAGGAAAGCTGGGAAACCAGCTTGGACAAAAGGGCAAGAACCAAGGAGCCTA
This sequence comes from Mesoplodon densirostris, assembly GCF_025265405.1. Taxonomy (NCBI): domain Eukaryota; kingdom Metazoa; phylum Chordata; class Mammalia; order Artiodactyla; family Ziphiidae; genus Mesoplodon; species Mesoplodon densirostris. The sequence continues at coordinate 126,475,695 of NC_082662.1, read as the reverse complement.
TACCACAGCTAAAGTCATGCTGTAAGGACAATCTGGTTAATGTGCCACTGCCCTGGACCACTGGTACTAAATTCTTGCTGTTATTGCTTCTGCCATTCCCATAAATAATTTAAAAATTATCTCTACATTTTTGTATTACTTCCTAAGATTCAAAAATCCTGCACAAGAACATCTGATTGACTGAGCCTAGATCACATGCCTGTTCCTTTGTCACCAGAAGACTAGGAGAGGGAAGATCTATCCTTTTTGACTTACTTAGTGAGAGAGAGAATATTGTATTCTGCTAATACTACTATATACAAAGGGATTCTCTCCAAGCAGGAAGAATTTTTGGATTCTGGGTGTGAAAAAAAATGAAGAAGAGGAAAAGGAGAGGAAGAAGAGGAGAAAAAAAGATGGAGAAAGGGGAAGGGGAAGGAGGAGATGGCAGCATCCACAACATCTAATTTAGCCTAATACTGGCTTGGGGATTGGGGAAGTCTGCCTTTAAGCCATCTGATCCAACTTCAGCCTCTTTATTCTCTGTAGTTGATCTTGCTTGTATTTAAAAAATGGTAGCCATCAGACCTGAACTCTCTTAACTTGTTGCCTCTACCTATAAACACACTTTCATCAGCACTCTCCTTTCCCACCTTCCTTTAGTTATCCTAATAGAAGAGCTGTTCCTACTCTTGTTCAAGGCTAATTTTCTCATTTGTATTCATGATCTCATCATGAATGAGGTACTCCAGGACCTTCATTAATTAAGCCTTTCTCCCCTTTAGTTAAGATTATTTATTAATACCTCTTTTATGCCAGACATTGTTGAGTGCCAGAAGATATAAAGATGGGGCTTTCCTGGTGGTGCAGTGGTTGAGAGTCTGCCTGCCGATGCAGTGGACACGGGTTCATGCCCCGGTCTGGGAGGATCCCACATGCCGCGGAGCGGCTGGGCCTGTGAGCCATGGCTGCTGAGCCTGTGCATCCGGAGCCTGTGCTCCACAGCGGGAGAGGCCACAGCCGTGAGAGGCCCGCGTACTGCAAAAAAAAAAAAAAAAAAGATATAAAGATGAATTTGATATAGCTTTGAAGGACAGTATTTAGTGGGGGAAAGACAGGCACAAACAACTGATTGCAGTACAATGATTCAATCACAATTATTTGTGTAGTTTGTTTACTACTAATTTTCCATTAGACTATGAGCATGTTTGTTTGTTCTACACTGTCTTCAGCATCTAGTACATAGTAGGACTCAATGAATGAAGAGAAGGGAGTAAGTACAGGGTGCCGTGGAATCACTGAGGATGTGTTCTTGGCTCAACATAGAGAATGAAGGAAGGAAGATTTGGGGTGTGTCATAGAGGCTTGGTGGAGGAGATTGCAGGAGCAGCATATTAAAGGTTTAGAAGTCAGCAGAAAAGAAAATGAGGGGAGAGTACCAGGCAGAGAGAGGAGTATGAACAAAGGTAGTAAATGGGGAGTAAGTGGATGGTTTGAGCACTTAGGTGTTAAACAGAATTATTAACAGTTAACATCTATTACATGCATACTTAGCATATGCTTGCATACATATTCTAAGTATTTACAGTATTCTGTGGATAGAGTATTACTTCCATTTTATTTATTTATTTTTATTTATTTTTAAAATAAAATTTATTTATTTATTTATGGCTGCATTGGGTCTTTGTTGCTGCATGTGGGCTTCCTCTAGTTGCAGCAGGAGGGAGCTACTCTTTGTTGCAGTGCGCAGGCTTCTTACTGCACTGGCTTCTCTTGTTGCAGAGCACGGGCTCTAGGCACACTAGCTTAAGTAGTTGTGGCGCCCAGGCTTAGTTGCTCCACAGCATGTGGGATCTTTCCAGACCAGGGCTCAAACCCGTGTCCCCTGCATTGGCAGGCAGCTTCTTAATCAGTGCGCCACCAGGAAGTCCCTACTTCCATTTTAGAAAAGAAAAATATCTTCTGTCCTTAGGGACACTAAATAAGTTACCCAAGGGCATTTAGCCAATAAAGAGTAGAACAAGGCTTTGTTTTGGGGTCTTTCTGGATGCAAAGTCTGATGTCCTTTATAATTACCATGCTATATTAACCAAACTTGGCTGCTCATCAGAATCCCTTCAGGTACTTTGTAAAAATACGGATTCCTGGCCCTACCCAGGATACTGAATCAGAATTTCCAGGGCCAGAGCTTATAGCTACATATTTGCAACAAGCTTTTAGGTGTATGTTCTCATATAATTGGCGTGGTACTGGTTTTCTCACACTTGAGAATCACTGCATATGACGTTGAGAGCAAGACAGGAATAGCTCACTAGATCAGACAGATTTTCCTATGTATTGCTAAGGATCTTTGACTTTATCTTGTAGGTGATGGGGAGATTCTGAAGGGTTTTAAGCTGGAAGTGATGTAATCAGATATGCAAATTATGCACACCACTTTAACCATATGAAGGATGAAGTTGAAGGTACAAGGTTGCAGGCAACCTATATCTTCAGATTTCTGTCTTTACTGGTTTCTTCCTTTTTTGCCCACAAGCATTCTCAAATCTCTAAATATTTTCTTCTCTTAGTCCTGCCAACCTTTCAGTTGTGTGTGCTTCCTCTTTATCCTTGCTAAAATCGTAAAAGAAACAGCTATACTTAATGCCAGCTTTCAATCAGTTTAAGAAATATCACTTCTCATTTTCTCCATTTACTGCCTCACCCTTAACAATCCAGCTTTCACACCATTACCCTATGTCTTCTCCAAGGTCATCTTCCATTCAGTATTCATTGAATGTTATTTGGAAGTACGATCCTTTCTCAGATTTGATTTGAAAAAAATACCTGGGATCTAAGAAAGGGATCTAAAGGAGTAGAGAGGGAGGAGACCTTCAAGATGGTGGAGGAGTAAGATGTGGAAATCACCTTCCTCCCCACAAATACATCAGAAATACATCTACATGTGGAACAACTCCTACAGAACACCTACTGAACGCTGGCAGAAGACCTCAGACCTCCCAAAAGGCAAGAAACTCCCCACGTACCTGGGTAGGGCAAAAGAAAAAAGAAAAAACAGAGACAAAAGAATAAGGATGGAACCTGCACCTCTGGGAGGGAGCTATGAAGGAGGAAATGTTTCCACACACTAGGAAGGCCCTTTGCGGGCAGAGACTGTGGGTGGTGGAAGTGGGGAGCTTCGGAGCAATGGAGGAGAGTGCAACAACAGGGGTGCAGAGAGCAAAGCGGAGAGATGCCCTCACAAAGGATCGGTGCTGACCAGCACTCACCAGCCTGAGAGGCTTGTCTGCTCACCCTCCAGGGCGGGTGGGGGCTGGGTGCTGAGGCTTGGGCCAGAGGTCAGATCCCATGAAGAGTACTGGGGTTGGTTGCGTGAACACAGCCTGAAGGGGGGCTAGTGCACCACAGCTAGCCAGGAGGGAGTCCGGGAAAAAGGCTGGAACAGCCTAAGAGGCAGGAGACCATTATTTTGGGGTGTGCGACGAGAGGGGATTCAGAGCACCGCCTAAACGAGTTCCAGAGACGGGCACGAGCTGCGGCTATCAGCGCGGACACCAGAGATGGGCATGAAATGCTAGGGCTGCTGCTGCAGCCACCAAGAAGTCTTTGTGCAAGCGCACGTCACTATCCACACCTCCCCTCTTGGGAACCTGTGCAGCCTGCCGCTGCCAGGGTCCTGTGATCCAGGGACAACTTCGCTGGGAGAACACACGGCGCCGGGAGAACCTCAGGCTGTTGCAATGTCATGCTGGCTTCTGCCGCTGCAGGCTTGCCCCGCTTTCCATACCCCTCCCTCCCCACTACCGGAGTGAACCAGAGCCCCCTAATCAGCTGCTCCTTTAACCCTGTCCTGTCTGGGCAGGAACTGATGCCCTCAGATGACCTACAAGCAGAGGTGGGGCCAAATCCAATGCTGAACCCCAGGAGCTGTGCAAACAAAGAAGAGAAAGGGAGATCTCTCCCAACAGCCTCAGGAGCAGCAGATTAAATCTCCACAGTCAACTTGATGTACCCTGCAACTGTGGAATACCTGAATAGACAATGAATCATCACAAAATTGAGATGATGGACTTTGGGAGCAACTGTAGACTTGGGGTTTGCTTTCTGCATGTAATTGGTTCCTGGTTTTATGTTTATCTTAGTTTAGTATTTAGAGTTTATTATCATGGTTAGATTTGTTTATTGATTTGGTTGCTCTCTTCCTTTTTTTTATATATATAGATATATATATGTTTTCCTTTTTCTCTTTTTGTGAGTGTGTATGTGTATGCTTCTTTGTGTGATTTTGTCTGTATAGCTTTGCTTTTACCATTTGTCTTAGGGTTCTGACTGTTTTTTTGGTTTTTTAAGTATACTTTTTAGTGCTTGTTATCATTGGTGGATTTGTTTTTTGGTTTGGTTGCTCTCTTCCTTCTTTCTTTTTTTTTTAATTTTTCTATTTTTAATACTTTAAAAAATTTTTTTAGTTGAATAACTTTATTTTATTTTCTCCCTCCCTCCTTCCCTCCCCACCTCCCTTGCTTCCTTTCTCCCTTTTCTTCTGAGCCATGTGGCTGACAGGGTCTTGATGTTCTGGCCAGGTGTTAGGCCTGTGCCTCTGAGGTGAGAGAGCCAAGTTCAGGACATTGGTCTACCAGAGACCTCTTGTCTCCATGTAATATCAAATGGCGAAACCTCTCCCAGAGATCTCCATCTCAACGCTAAGACCCAGCTCCACTCAATGACCAGCAAGCTCCAGTGCTGGACACCCCATGCCAGACAACTAGCAAGACAGGAACACAAGCCCACCCATTAGCAGAGAGGCTGTCTAAAATCATAATAAAGTCACAGACACCCCAAAACACACCACTGGATGTTGTCCTGCCCACCAGAAAGACAAGATCCAGCCTCATCCATCAGAACACAGGCACTAGTCCCCTCCACCAGGAAGCCTACACAACCCACTAAACCAACCTTAACCACTGGGGGCAGACAGCAAAAACAAAAGGAACTGTAAACCTGCAGCCTGTGAAAAGGAGACCACAAACACAGTAAGTTAAGCAGAATGAGAAGACAGAGAAACACACAGCAGATGAAGGAGCAAGGTAAAAACCCACCAGACCAAACAATGAAGAGGAAATAGGCAGTCTACCTGAAGCAGAATTCAGAGTAATGACAGTAAAGATGATCCAAAATCTTGGAAATAGAATGGAGAAAATACAAGAAACGTTTAACAAGGACCTAGAAGAACTAAAGAGCAAACAAACAATGATGAACACCACAATAAATGAAATTAAAAATTCTCTAGAAGGAATCAATAGCAGAATAACTGAGGCAGAAGAATGGATAAGTGATCTGGAAGATAAAATAGTGGAAATAACTACATCAGAGCAGAATAAAGAAAAAAAGAATGAAAAAAATTGAGCACAGTCTTAGAAACCTCTGGGACAACATTAAATGCACCAACATTCAAATTATATGGGTCCCAGAAGAAGAAGAGAAACAGAAAGGGACTGAGAAAATATTTGAAGAGATTATGGTTGAAAACTTCCCTAATATGGGAAAGGAAATAGTTAATCAAGTCCAGAAAGTGCAGAGAGACCCATACAGGATAAATCCAAGGAGAAACAAGCCAAAACACATATTAATCAAACTATCAAAACTTAAACACAAAGAAAAAATATTAAAAGCAGCAACGGAAAAACAACAAATAACATACAAGGGAATCCCCATAAGGTTAACAGCTGATCATTCAGCAGAAACTCTGCAAGCCAGAAGGGGGTGGCAGGACATATTTAAAGTGATGAAAGGGAAAAACCTACAACCAAGATTACTCTATCCAGCTAGGATCTAATTGAGATTCGACGGAGAAATGAAAACTTTTACAGACAAGCAAAAGCTAAGAGAATTCAGCACCACAAAACCAGCTTTACAACAAATGCTAAAGGAAATTCTCTAGGCAGGAAACACAAGAGAATGAAAAGACCTACAATAACAAACCCGAAACAATTAAGAAAATGGTAATAGGAACATACATATTGATAATTACCTTAAATGTAAATGGATTAAATGCTCCCACCAAAAGACACAGAGTGGCTGAATGGATACAAAAACAAGACCTGTATATATGCTGTCTACAAGAGACCCACTTCAGACCTAGGCACACATACTGACTGAAAGTGAGGGGATGGAAAAAGATATTCCATGCAAATGGAAATCAAAAGAAAGCTGGAGTAGCAATTCTCATATCAGACAAAATAGACTTTAAAATAAAGACTATTACAGGAGACAAAGAAGGACACTATGTAATGATCAAGGGATCAATCCAAGAAGAAGATATAACAATTGTAAATATTTATGCACCCAACATAGGAACACCTGAATACATAAGGCAAATACTAACAGCCATAAAAGGGGAAATTGACAGTAACACAATCATAGTAGGGGATTTTAACATCTCACTTTTCACCAATGGACAGATAATCCAAAATGAAAATAAATAAGGAAACACAAGCTTTAAATGATACATTAAACAAGACGGACTTAATTGATATTTATAGGACATTCCATCCAAAACAACAGAATACACTTTATTCTCAAGTGCCCATGGAACATTCCCCAGGATAGATCATATCTTGGGTCACAAATCAAGCCTTGGTAAATTTAAGAAAATTGAAATTGTATCAAGTATCTTTTCTGACCACAGTGCTATGAGACTAGATATCAATTACAGGAAAAAATCTGTAAAAAATACAAACACATGGAGGCTAAACAGTATACTACTTAATAACCAAGAGATCACTGAAGAAATCAAAGAGGAAAACCAAAAATAAATAGAAACAACTGACACTGAAAACATGATGACCCCAAACCTATGGGATGCAGAAAAAGCAGTTCTAAGATGGAAGTTTATAGCAATACAGTCCTACCTCAAGAAACAAAAACCATCTCAAATAAACAACCTAACCTTACACCAAAAGCAGTTAGAGAAAGAAAAACAAACAAAAAAAAACCCCCAAAATTAGAAGAAGGAAAGAAATCATAAAGATCAGGTCAGAAATAAATGAAAAGGAAATGAGCAAAACAATAGCAAAGATAATAAAACTAAAAGCTGGTTGTTTGAGATGATAAACAAAATTGATAAACCATTAGGCAAACTCATCAAGAAAAAAAGGGAGAAGACTCAAATCAACAGAATTAGAAATGAAAAAGGAGAAGTAACAATGGACACTGCAGAAATACAAAGGATCATGAGATTACTACAAGCAACTCTATGCCAATAAAGTGGACAACCTGGAAGAAATGGACAAATTCTTAGAAAAGCACAACCTTCCAAGACCAAACCAGGAAGAAATAGAAAATATAAACAGACCAACACAAGCACTGAAATTGAGACTGTGTTTAAATATCTTCCAACAAACAAAAGCCCAGGACCAGATGGCTTCACAGACAAATTCTATCAAACATTTACAGATGAGCTAACACCTATCATTCTCAAACTCTTCCAAAATATAGCCAGGGGAGGAACACTCCCAAACTCATTCTGTAAGACCACCATCATTGTGATATCAAAACCAGACAAAGGTGTCACAGAGAAAGAAGACCACAGGCCAATATAACTGATGAACATAGATGCAAAAATCCTCAACAAAATACTACCACACAGAATCCAACAGCATATTAAAAGGATCATACGCCATGATCAAGTGGGGTTTATCCCAGGAATGCAGGGATTCTTCAGTATACTCAAATGAATCAGTGTGATAAACCATATTAACAAATTGAAGGCAAAGAACCATATGATCATCTCAATAGATGCAGAAAAAGCTTTCAACAAAATTCAACACCCATTTATGATAAAAATCCTCCAGAATGTAGGCATAGAAGAAACTTACCTCAACATAATAAAGGCCATATATGACAAACCCACAGCCGACTTCGTTCTCAATGGTGAAAAACTGAAACCATTTCCTCTAAGATCAGGAACAAGACAAGGTTGCCCACTCTCACCACTATTATTCAACATAGCTTTGGAAGTTTTAGCCACAGCAATCAGAGAAGAAAAAGAAATAAAGGGAATCCAAATCAGAAAAGATGTAAAGCTGTCACTGTTTGCAGATGACATGATACTACACATAGAGAATCCTAAAGATGCTACCAGGAAACTACCAGAGCTAATCAATGAATTTGATAAAGTAGCAGGAACAAAATTAATGCACAGAAATGTTTTGCATTCCTTTACCCTAATGATGAAAAATCTGAAAGAGAAATTAAGGAAACATTCCCACTTACCATTGCAACAAAAGGAATAAAATACCTAGGAATAAACCTACCTAAGGAGACAAAACACCTGTATGCAGAAAAGTATAAGACACTGATGAAAGAAATTAAAGATGATACAAACAGATGGAGAGATATACCATGTTCTTGGATTGGAAGAATCAACCTTGTGAAAATGACTATACTACCCAAAGCAATCTACAGATTTAATGCAATCCCTATAAAACTACCAATGGCATTTTTCACAGAACCAGAACAAAATATGGAAACACAAAAGACCCGGAATAGCCAAAGCAGTCTTGAGGAAAAAAATGGAGCTGGAGGAATCAGGCTCCCAGACTTCAGACTGTAATACAAAGCTACACTAATCAAGGCAGTATGGTACTGGCATAAAAGCAGAAATATAGATCAGTGGAACAGGATAGAAAGTCCAGAGATCAACCCTTGCACATATAGTCACCTTATCTTTGATCAAGGTGGCAAGAATATACAATGGAGAAAAGACAGACTCTTCATTAAGTGGTGCTGGGAAAACTGGACAGCTGCATGTATAAGAATGAAATTACAACACTCCCTAACACCATACACAAAAATAAACTCAAAATGGATTGAAGACTTAAATGTAAAGCCAGACACTATAAAACTCTTAGAGGAAAACATAGGCAGAACGCTCTATGACATAAACCACAGCAAGATCCTTTTTGACCCACCTCCTAGAGAAATGGAAATATGAACAAAAACAAACAAATGGGACCTAATGAAACATACAAGCTTTTGCACAGCAAAGGAAACCATAAACAAGACCAAAAGACAACCCTCAGAATGGGAGAAAATATTTGCAAATGAAGCAACTGACAAAGGATTAATCTGCAAAATTTACAAGCAGCTCATGCAGCTCAATATCTAAAAAACAAACAACCCAATCCAAAAATGGGCAGAAGACCTAAATAGAAATTTTCTAAAGAATATATACAGATTGCGAACAAACACCTGAAAGGATCCTCAACATCAGTAATCATGAGAGAAATGCAAATCAAAACTACAATGAGGTGTCACCTTACACCAGTCAGAATGGTCATCATCAAAAAATCTACAAACAATAAAGCTGGAGAGGGTGTGGAGTAAAGGAAACCCTCTTGCACTGTTGTTGGTAATGTAAGTTGATACAGCCACTATGGAGAACAGTATGGAGGTTCCTTAAAAATCTGAAACTAGAATTACCATATGACCCAGCAATCCCACTACTGGGCATATACCCTGAGAAAACTGTAATTCAAAAAGAGTCATGTACCAAAATGTTCATTGCAGCCCTACTTAAAACAGCCAGGACATGGAAGCAACCTAAGTTTCCATCGACAGATGAATGGGTAACAAAGATGTGCCACATATATACAATGGAATGTTACTCAGCCATAAAGGGAAACGTAATTGAGTTATTTGTAGTGAGGTGGATGGACCGAGAGTTTGTCATACAGAGTGAAGTAAGTCAGAAAGAGTAAAATAAATACCGTATGCTAACACATATATGTGGAATCTAAGAAAATAAAAAAGGTTCTGAAGAATGTAGTGGCAGGACAGAAATAAAGACACAGACATACAGAATGGACATGAGGACATGGGGAGGGGGAAGGGTAAGCTGAGAGGAAGTGAGAGAGTGGCATGGACTTATATATACTACCAAATGTAAAATAGATAGCTAGTGGGAAGCAGCCGCATAGCACAGGGAGATCAGCTCGGTGCTTTGTGACCACCTAGAGGGGTGGGATAGGGAGGGTGGGAAGGAGACGCAAGAGGAAGGAGATATGGGGATATATGTATATGTATAGCTGAATCACTTTGTTATAAAGCAGAAACTAACACACCATTGTAAAGCGATTATACTCCAATAAAGATGTTATAAAAAATAAAAAATAAAATAAAGGAGTAGAGAGAATTGTCCATGAGTGGAGAAATCACACTAGCCTGTTTAAGAACTGGTGGTATGAGCAAATGGCCCACAGGCAATTATAATTCATAGGGCCTTCCATCTGTAGATGGATAGAAGTTCTGATAGAAAATTAGTTTGGTTTTGGATAGGTTGAGTTTCAGGAGGTGAGATATGTAGTAGAAATATAGGACTGTCACTTGGGTGAGAGAGGGCTTAAAGTTAAACAAATAGATGTGCTAGTCCACAGCATGAAGTTTTCAGACTCTGAGAGTAATTAATGCATTAAATTCATTAAGTATTTTTGTAATAATTCATATATTGTAGTTCTTTATATCTTGAAAACAAATTCTTCCACTAAAGGCATGACAAGTATATCATGAGAAGTTTAGTTTATCATGACATATTAGAATTTAAAATTATATAAGGGGGAATTCCCTAGTGGTCCAGTGTTTAGGACCGTGCACTTTCACTGCCAGGGCCCTGGGTTCCGCCCCCGGGTGGGGAACTAAGATCCTGCAAGGCACATGATGTGGTGAAAAAAAAAAAAAAGGATTCAGTTTGACTTTGGTTTGGATCATAATCATGTGAGACCCTCCCATATGGTTGCATTTTACTAAAATAAAAAGCACTAAGTCCCTTTATATATTTTCTGTAATCCTTCCATTTTCTATATGTTTTCTATTCAAGCTGTATTTTCCTCATTTTAGTTTTTCTATTCATTCTAATTTTTTTTCATTGCTTTATTCCCTAGTAAGTTGTCTCTATTAAAGAATGAGAACCAACCTAATTGTGTTTTTAAAAATTTGGGGTTGTGAATTCCCTGGTGGACCAGTAATTAGGACTGCGTGCTTTCAGTGCCAAGGGTGCCAGCGTGGCGTAGCCAAAAAATAAATAATATTTTGAGTTGTTTTTACTGTTTTTTTTTTGTTTGCTTGCTTTCTTTTTGTTGTTATGAAATGTTCCCTGAAGCTGGGTAAGCAGAAATATAATAAAATAAAACTTGCTTGCAATCTTTCATGTCTGGCTAGAACCCCCATTGTAGTATGTACATGACCTGTAACTTTTAAGACCCTATGATGGAATCATGTTAAAAATAGGCTATACTCTATTTACAACAGCCAGGACATGGAAGCAATCTAAGTGTCTATTGACAGATGAAGGGATAAAGAAGATGTGGCACATATATACAGTGGAATATTACTCAGCCATAAGAAGAAATGAAATTGAGTTATTTGTAGTGAGGTGGATGGACCTAGAGTCTGTCATACAGAGTGGGATAAGTCAGAAAGAGAAAAACAAATACCGTATGCTAACACATATATATGGAATCTACGGGGGAAAAAAAAGGACTTAGGTGCAGGACAGGAATAAAGACGCAGACATAAGAGAATGGACTTGAGGACATGGGGAGGGGGAAGGGTAAGCGGGGACGAAGTGAGAGAGTGGCATGGACATATATACAGTACCAATGTAAAATCGATAGCTAGTGGGAAGCAGCATTGGAGATCAGCTCCGTGCTCTGTGTCCACCTAGAGGGGTGGGATAGAGAGGGTGGGAGGCAATACGCAAGAGGGAGGATATATATATATATATATATATATATATATATATATATATATATATATATATATATATAACTGATTCACTTTGTTATACAGCAGAAACTAACACACCATTGTAAAGCAATTATACTCCAATAAAGATGTTAAAAAATAGGCTATAAAACTGGTCACAGTTGGAACAGTTATCTTGAGTAGGAAACAAAAACTTAGGACCCCTAAGTCCTATTTCATTGTGCCATATATTAATGTAAAATTATACAATTTGTTGTGTCTTTTTTTTACAACTCTTACAAGCATTATAAAACTTACACATAAAAACATTTCAAAGATTCAAAGCTTCCTATTATGCAGAATTACAGATATATCAATCTTAAATGCCAACTCTTGTATATGATAATATTTATTTGTAACCTAAGCAAGTTTTTAAAAGCAATGAGAAGAAGAGTAATGTAGCTAAAAGAATAGAATCTTTGAAGCCATACAGACTTAGGCTTGAATCTTTAATTTCTCATTTACTAGATATTTGCCCTCAAGTCACTTATTTAACTTTTTTAAGCCTCAGTAACATCATCATTAAGATAAGGATATTAATGCCTAATCCAGATGATTTTTGTGGGAAATAATTATAGCAGCTCACACCTACGAAGCACTCTTGTGTGCCAGAGTCTCTATATACGTTGTTCCCTTTAATCCTCACAGCAGTGTTGCAAGGTAGTTGTCATCATCATCATGATCATCACCGTCGCCCCCACTTTATATATGAGGAAACTGAGCCTTAGGGAAATTTGGTAATTTGCTGTAGCTAGTATGACCTTGTGGATTCAAGCCAGTTCTCTCTGATTCCAGAGCTCTAGCTTTTAGATAAAATCATGTATATAAAACCCTTGGATCCGATATATATTACATGTATAAAATTTGTTCAAACCTATTCTCCATACCCATTCTGCAAATGAAGCTAAAATGTTCCATATTTCACATTTTAGGATACAAAGTAAAGGCAATCCCCAAGTTACAAATTCCCAATGTAACAGAATAAAAATAGCTTATGTTTTTGAGTGCTTACTATGTGCCCAACACTTTACATAAAGCATTTAATGCCCATGGCGGCTCTATGGAATAGGTAACTCTCATTAGCTCCATTGTACAGATTGAGGACTAGGGCACAGAGAGGTTAAGCAACTTGTGCAAGGTTACATAGTAGCTTGGCAAAGATGGGATCTGAGTAGTGAGTCCAGAGTGTATGGACTACATTATTTATAAATATTTTAAAGAATACAGTGCCTAGTATATAAGGGATGTTCAACAAATATTTGTTGAGTAAATGAATAAACTAATGAATGAAACAAACATGGGCTCTCCTTTACCCTTTTCACTCTAAGCCTCCAGTTAGTAACTAACTTATTCTGGAAACACCATCTGAAATTATCTGAACTACTGTTTCTTTCCCATCATCTTCTTCATTCTTTCAAGAATATATAATTGCTGTATTTAAGTTCTCAAATGTGGCTAAATATGGTGGTGTATATCTGTAGTCACAGGTGATTAGGAGAGAAAGACTAGAAGCTTGTCTGAGCTATAGAATGCAATGCTTATTTTCATTAAGTTTAGCATCTATGTGGTTATTCTTTATTTTTAAATCATTTAATCATTCATATAACAACTTTTATTGAGCACTAAGTACCCACTATGTGTCTGCTTTGTGCTATGGCCTGGGGTTATAAACGTGATGAGAACAGATGAAGCCTCTGACTTCACTGAGTTTACAGTCTAATGGGGGTCGGCGTCCCTGGGTGGGGGGAACAGTCAAACAATTACAAAGTTATGGGGAAGCATAGGGCACAGTGAGGATACATTCATCATCTATTCTCTGGATCACTGTGTGAATCTTCTAACCATTTCTTTGCTTCCAGTTGAGTTTTCCTCCTAGCAGCAAGAGTGATCTTCCTTGATTATAAATCTAGCCTGATACTCCATACTTTATAAATCCTAACTTGATACCTATTGCCCTTAGAATAAAATCCAAATTCCTTTAATATGTCTTACTAAAAACGACCCTTAATAATGTCGAGTTTGTCCCCACCTTGCAATCTCTCTTCTAGTTACATCCAATTATAAGGAAGTAAAGGAGCAAAAACTTGAACTCTTCCTTATGCTTTTTAGTTTCTTTTTTGAAACTGTAGTACAATTTTGTTTCTTGTTACTTTGAATTACTTTTTAAGGAAGAGAAAAATAATTGACCAAAGTTAACATAAAGGATATGATTTTTTTTGTTGTTCTCTGAGGCATTTTATTTGCACGTATGTATTACATCCTTAGAACAAGAATCCAAGTTTCCCTCCTGTGTGTTTTCGTCTTGCTTCTTCATGGTCCATGATGCCAGCTGAGGTTGTCAGTACACTGAAACCAAACTGACGGGATGGGAGCAGGTTATTCTGCCATTTTTCTAGAACTTTGGGTTGCACATCAAACCTGGGGCTGATCACACTTAGCCTGCCTGTGAGGTTCACAACAATTTTCCCAGCCCTGTGATCATCGATGATTTCAAATTCACCAATGTAACCATGCTTCATCATCACAGTTAGAAACCTGATGACGGGGCTTCCCTGGTGGCACAGTGGTTGAGAGTCCGCTTGCCGATGCAGAGGACACGGGTTCGTGCCCCGGTCTGGGAAGATCCCACATGCCGCGGAGCGGCTGGGCCCTTGAGCCATGGCTGCTGAGCCTGCGCGTCCGGAGCCTGTGCTCCGCAACAGGAGAGGCCACAACAGTGAGAGGTCCGCGTACCGCAAAAAAAAAAAAAAAAAAAAAAAGAAACCTGACAATGACTTTGGAGCACGACCTAATAAGAACCTGTTGTTTGCCTCTCTTTTCGGCATTGTCGATACTTTTGAGAGCATCAGCCAGGACATTGATACGCACCATTATGGCGGCATGGAAAGATGGCGGGAAGAGCAAGGATATGATTTTTTAAAGCACAGTTAATTAGTATTAAGAATTCATGGGAAATGGAGGGTACACAACAATTGAAAAAAGTATTCCTGTTTGTTGACACTCTTAAAAATACTGCTAACATTCTTATTTTATCAAAATAGATAAACCTTCCATCAGTATACAATATATTTAAAAATACATAAGATACTCTGACATATATTACAGTTGTTATGTTATACAAATGTGCTTGTTAACTAGTATTTCTGATATTATTTCATCATCTGACCATCTTGTACAACTGCTTATTTCCACATATGGTCATTCCATATTTTGCTAAATGGGCACTCTATAAAAAGTAACATTTTTTAGAACACCTGCTGAACATGACATTTCTGTGAAATTAAATATATTCTTGTTAATATTTTCCCCAAGCTTCACAAAATTGCATATACCTTACTGAAAAGTTACATATTATATTTTAGCTTTATTTAATTTTTGAGATAACGTTTGTGATATTGAGTTAGATGTAACCATGAATTAAATAGACAGAATTACTTGGATTATCAACCAAGCTTTTTTTTTTTTTTTTTTTCCTGGCTGTGCCACACATGGGATCTTAGTTCTCAACCGGGGATCAAACCCAGTCCACGAAAGTGGAAGTACCAAGTGCTAACCACTGGACTGCCAGGGAATTCCCAAGCATTTTTTGACATATGTTAAAGTTATAGTTTAAACATATTCTATAGCAAGAGATTTGTTATTTCCAGAGCACATTTATGAATTATGACTTTACTTTTCTATTGATATAACTAATAAAGAGTTAAGTTTAAATGAGACTTTGTGCCTTATGAAGGAGGACTGTGTATGGATCTTTTTTTGTTTCTTTTTTAAGACCTATGTGAACACATTTTTCATTAATGGTAGCCTTGGTCAATGCAATGCTTCTTAAAAACAAAAACAAAAACAAAAATAAGTGATTAGTCAACAGTAGAGAACAATAAACCAAACCCTGATCCATGACCACGTAAACACATTTCAGAGGGAATTTTCCCATTAGTTGAAAGGGCTACATGACTTCTAACTTTTCTTTCCATTCTACATTCTGAGGTTTGTAATTGATTTTTTTTTTCTCTAATGACCTAAATATGTCATCAGCCAAACACTTCATGGAAGTTTCTCAAAAGTTTGCCTAAAATCTTAATCTGGTGTGTTAATAACTAATGAACACATGATGGGCCAACTTAAGTTAAATTAGTACCAACTTACAATAATGTTACATATACACAAATTTATAGAGAGAAGTACTTTGATTACCAAGGAATTTTTAAAAATTCATGATAACACACTTGATCACATTACATTTAATTTTAATAAACTTACAGGTAAAAAATCTATTTCTTAAAACATAATCATTTTCTTAAGTACCTCATTTGTTATATTCTAATAATCCTAAAGATTTTTTTCCTGATAAAAGTTATTTTTCCATAAAATATTTTAAAATCAAAGACATTATTTCCATTGTTGTTTTGAAATATTGATTTGAACAATGTAAGTTGCCAAATATTTTTGGCAAGCATTCACATCCATTGTTGCAAAGACACATTGTTGTACTTTCATTTAATTCAAATAGTTTAATTATATTTTTTCTGACAACAGTAAAACTTTTTAAAGCTTCCATTAGACTGTTAACATGAAAATAGTTTAATAGCTTTCTGACTTGTTACCATGGTATTTTAGCCTTGTATGATGAGGCCAGATCTTATATTTTGGCAGTAATATACACAGTCTGCCTTTTTTATTTTCAAGATGAAGAATCTAAATAAATAAAAGAAGTCAGGGATACTTAAAAAAAAAGATCACTAGTAAGAAAAGGGCAAGAAAGGGAAAGTGATGCTTTTGTTTTAGCTTGTTGGTTGGCTTAACTACCTGGAACCTTGGATAATAGTATTCAGAAGGAGTATTAGAATTGTTAAACCCATTTTAGTCTCTAAAACATGTATGCCCTTTAATTTTATAACCAACAAGACATTTAAATTAGAATGAAGTGTATTATTTACTGTGATGTCTACTCTATTTAAGATCTGTTTTTCTTACTTGTTTTGAAATACCATAGGTGCTATTTTCTTCTTGAGCTCTGGGTTTACTCTTTCAGGTAGCATTGTCAGCTACCAATATGACTGTTGGAGTCTGTCAGAGTAATTGTATTAAAAAAAGCCAACCTTGCCTTATTTTAATCTATTTAAATAATAGACTATTTGAAGGTTTTAAATAAATTGTTTTCCTCTGTAAGACTTCATTCATGCTAGGCTCATCAGTTTGAAGAGCCTTGATCCTGTGATACAATATTTTGAAACAGAAACTTCTTTAAGCCCAGATTCAACCACAATAATTAGTATCTAATACATATATAGCTCTTAATATGGATCAGGCATTAATCTAAATTCTTTACACATTTTAATGAATGGAATCATTAACCAAACTTATGAAGATGATGCTATTTTTTTTTATTGTGACAAAAATATACGTAATGTGAAATTTTTCACAGCCTTTTTTTTTTTTTTTTTTTTTTTTTTTGTGGTACGCGGGCCTCTCACTGCTGTGGCCTCTCCCGTTGCAGAGCACAGGCTCCGGATGCGCAGGCTCAGTGGCCATGGCTCACGGGCCCAGCCGCTCCACGGCACGTGGGATCTTCCCGGACCGGGGCACGAACCCGTGTCCCCTGCATCAGCAGGTGGACCCTGAACCACTGCGCCACCAGGGAAGCCCTTCACAGCCATTTTTAAGTGTACATACAGTTCAGTGACATTAAGTACATTCACATTGCTGTGCAACCATCATGACTGTCCATCCCCAGAACTTTTTCATCATAACGGACAGAAACTTTTACCCATTAGACAATATCTCCCCATCTCCAATGCCCACCCCCCAATCCCTCCCGTAATCCTCCCCGCCCCCACAACCACCGTTTTACTTTTTGTCTCTTAGACAAGAAGAAGTAGACAATCTGAATGGGCCTATATCTATTAAAGAAATTGAATCGATAATTAATAACCTTCCAAAACAGAAAGCACTAGGCCCAGATGGGTTCACTGGTGAATTCTACCAAACATTTAAGGAAGAAATTATACCACTTCTCTATAATCTCTTTCAGAGAATAGAAACAGAGGGAATACTTCTCAACTCATTCTATGAGGTCAGCATTACCCTAATACCAAAACCAGATAAAGACATCATAAGGGAAGAAAACTACAGACCAGTATCTCTCATGGACATAGATGGGAAAATCCTCAACAAAATATTAACAAATCAAATCCAACAATATATAAAAAGAATTATACACCACAACCAAGTGGGATTTATCCCAGGTATGCAAGGCTGCTTCAACATTCAAAAGTCAATTAATGTAATTCATCACATCAACAGACTAAAAAAGAACAATCACACGTTCATATCAATAGATGCAGAAAAAACATTTGACAAAATCCTACACCCATTCATGTTAAAAACTCTCAGTAAACTAGGAATAGAGGGGAACTGCCTCCACTTGATAAAGAACATCTACAAAAATCTACAGCTAACATCATCAGACTTAATGGTGAGAAACTTGAAGCTTTCCCACTAAGATCAGAAACAAGGCAAGGATGTCCCATCTCACCATACCTTTTCAACAAGATACTGTAGGTGCTAGTGCTATGGTCTGAATTTTTGTGTCCCCCACCAGATTCATATGTTGAAATCCTAACTCCCAAAAGTGATGGTATTAGTAGTTGGGGCCTTTGGCAAGTGATTAGGTCATTCATGTATGGGATTAGCGCTCTTATAAAAGAGATCCCACAGGGCTTCCCTGGTGGCACAGTGGTTGAGAGTCCGCCTGCTGATGCAGGGGACACGAGTTCGTGCCCCGATCCGGGAAGATCCCACATGCTGTGGAGTGGCTGGGCCCGTGAGCCATTGAAATTTTTATTGAAATGTGACTGATTTTTGTGTGTTGATTTTATATCCTGCAACTTTGCTGAATGTGTTTATTAGCTCTATCAGGTTTTGTTTGTTTGTTTTTGTTTGTTTGTTTTTTGGGTTTTTTGGGGCAGACTCAGGGTTTTCTACATATAAGATTATATCATCTGTGAACGGAGATGATCTTACTTCTTCCTTTCCGACTTGGATGCCTTTTATTTCTTTTTCTTGCCCAGATCCTCTGGCTAGAACATCCAATACTATGTTGAATAGAAGAGGTAAAAGAGAGCATCTTTGTCTTATTCCTGATCTTACAGGAAAAGCTTTGTCTTTCAGCATTGAAAATGATATTAGCTGTGGGTTTTTCATATAAGGCCTTTATCATGTTGAGGAAGTTTCCTTCTGTTCCTAGTTTTCTGAATATTATTATCATGAAAAGGTGTTGAATTTTTGTCAAATGCTTTTTCTATATCAATTGTCCTAATCATGTGGCTTTTCTGCCTTCATTCTATTAAAGTGGTATGTAACTTTGATTGATTTTTGTATGTTGAACCAGTCTTGTTTCCCTGGAATAAATCCCACTTGGTCATGATGTGTTATCCTTTTAATACATTGCTGAATTTGTCAACCACTGCATTTTACTGTCTGTCATTTTGTTATACTACCTTAATTCTTTCCCTGCCAATTTTTACCCAACAGATAATTCTCTTGTTATACAAATTGTTCTATAACATAGAAAAAAAATAAACGTTACCTAGTTTCATTGTATGAAGGAAATAAATATAATTCTGTTAATACCCAACAAAACACCAAAAAGGGAAATTGTGAATTGTCATAACCAAATGGGATATGGATTATCTCACATGCATTTATTAACTATTTAGTAAGCATTTATTGAGATTTTAGTATGTTCCAGGCAGTGTCAAAGTTGTTCTCAAGGTGTTTACAAGTATGGAAGGGGAGACAAATAAGTAAACCACTGATTACAACATAGTTTGATATAATATTATAATAGAGATATCATGGATGCTACATGATTACATAGGAGGGTACCTAATTGAAAAAGAGGATGAGGGTAGCCTTCAGAAAGGTGTGTGTTACTCTTAAACTGCCTGAATGATGAGTAGAATTAGCCCGGAAAAAGGAGAGGACTGTTCCATACAGAAGGACTATCAATCACAATGACAATGAAAAACATATTAATTGAAAAA
Source organism: Mesoplodon densirostris (assembly GCF_025265405.1). Lineage (NCBI taxonomy): Eukaryota > Metazoa > Chordata > Mammalia > Artiodactyla > Ziphiidae > Mesoplodon > Mesoplodon densirostris. Next base: position 126,455,872 of record NC_082662.1, on the reverse strand, counting down.
CTACAAAGATTTTCAAGGTGGAGAATCTGTATGGGAACGTGCTGAGAAATGTTTGAGATAAAAAGGGGGCAAGATTGTAAAGGGATTTGTGCACCTGATTAAGGAGACTGAATGTTTTTTTTTTTTAAAGACCTTGGGAACCATTGAAAGATTTTAAACCAGGAAGTCATATGAGCAAAGTTTTGTTTTAGAAAGATCATTCTAGCAAAATGTGGACTATGGTTTGAAGGATGGAATGGGAATGGAGAAAAAAGAGGCTAAAGGCAAAAAGACAGGAAGTGACTGTATTAATCCAATTCAGAAGTGATGAAGGTCTAAACTTAAGCAGTGGCAGTGGAAATGGAAGGAGAGAGACAGATTTTAAAAGAATTTAATAAGTGGAATCAAAAGGTGTTGATGATCAAATAGAACTGTGAGGATGGGTTGTTGGAAACTGAATTAGTTGGGGTGATAAATTTGGAGGAAAGTGATCAGAGAATCAGTAAAAGATAGCAGTGAGAAGGCGTAGCAGGTGATATGTCCTGAAGGAATGAAACTTAATGGAGAAGTAGTTTTTTAACATGAAGGTGAAACAAGAACTGCTATCAGACAAGGCCAGAATGTAGGACATTTTCTAAGACATTGCATAGCCTGGTCTCTTCCACAAGCTAATTTCATAGGGGGATAGGAGACTAGGGAAGGATGAAGGACTGTGGTAGTTTAAAAGAGACCAAAAAATATTAAAACCAAATGTAGTACATAAACTTTAATTAGAGTGTAAGTTGAAAAAATAACTATAAAAAAGACATTATGGTACAATTTAGAAATTTATATATTGAATAGATATTAGATGATTTTAGTGAATTTTTGTTAATTTTTAAGGATGTCATAATTATATTGGGGTTACGTAGGAGGATGTCCTTATTTTTAGGAGATGCATGTTGAAGTATTTAGGGATGAATAATTGTAATGTCTGCAATTTACTTAGAGACAGAGACATAGGGAAGAAACAAAAAACAGCAAAATATTAGTCATAGTTTGATACAGGTGATGGGTATAGAGTTGTTTACAATACGAAGCTTTCAATTTCAGATTCAAACTTGAATTTGCAGTGTGCCCAACAACTACTTATATAGCATTTACATTATATTAGATATTATAAGTAATCTAGAGGTGATTTAGCATATATGGCAGGATGTGTGTAGGTTATATGCAAATACTACGCCATTTTATATAAGGAACTTGAGTGTCCTCGGATTTTGGTATCCGTGGGTCCTGGAACCAATCTCCCTGTGGATTCGAGGGATGACTTTTTTCAGTTCCTCATCAGATTTTTAAATATAAGCTCCTCAATTTTTGATAGTTTATTACCAATGGGAAACTTTATGTAAAAATGTAAAAGTATTTTTCTCAACCACTAAAAAATTTAAAACAGTTGAAATTATATTTATAATCTCAAAAATGTATCCTTTTTAAATTGAAGTGTAGTTGATTTAAAATATTACATTAGTTTCAGGTGTACAACATAGTGATTCAGTGTTTATAGATTATACTCCATTTAAAGTTATTACAAAATAATGGCATATTTCCCTGTGCTGTATAATATATCCTTGCTGCTTACTTATTTTATACATAGTAGTTTGTGCCTCTCAATCCCATAGCCCTGTCTCACCCCTCACCCTTTCCCTCTCCCCACTGATAACCACTAGTTACTAGTTTGTTCTCTATATCTGTGAGTTTGTTTCTGTCAAAAACTCCTTCTTTAATTAATAAATATAACTTAGAAAATTTTGTGATATAATGCAAATGGTTTTTTAATCCAGTTGAACTTTCTCATATCAGTTATTTAAAAATAATGGTGAAGATTTAATTTATATAACATGTATTGTTGCTAGAGCCATGAAGCAGGCTTGGCTGATACTAAAAGGGCACATCAGCTGCACAGGGATAGAATTAGCCAATATATGTGAAGATAAGGATTGGGGGCTGTTTCTTAGAGCCACAAGCCTCTTCAGTCCCAACACTGGATTGCATATTATGTTCCATGGGCATGTGGAACACGAACTATTCCTGTGGCTCCATGGGTTCCTTGTCCATGGTGAGCAGTGGTGCATTTGATTTCTGGCTTCTGAAATAGGAGCCCATGTGGTAGATCACCTTCATGGCAAGTGTGGAGCAGTGGGTACCTGATAGCATTTGTTGTGCTTGCCACCTGTGTGACCAAGGGGCTTGCCATCAGATCCTGTACTGCTTTGAGCCTCCTGCTAGGAAACCCTGGAATAGTTGTGTTTTGCTGCCCAACCTCGACCTGGCCACACTGAGAAATGAGAGGATCAGTATTTTCGGATGCCCCTGTAATCCATTCACATCATACCTGTGTCCAGTGGGTGAGGATTCCTGAGTTAGGGAAGTTCCAAATGTCAATTAAAGGATTATTTATTCCTGACAGACGACAATTGGAAAAAGGAGATTCCATGATCCAGTAAATTTGGAAAATGCTACATTAAAGTTAACAAGTTTCTTTAGAATATCTCAAAGACTTTTAAAATTTTTATTTATTTTAATTTTTGGATGTGTTGAGTCTTTGTTGCTGCGCACGGGCTTTCTCTAGTTGTGGCGAGAGGGGGCTACTCTTCATTGTGGTGGGCGGGCTTCTCATTGCAGTGGCTTCTCTTGTTGCGGAGCACGGTCTCTAGGTGCGTGGGCTTCAGTAGTTGTGGCTCGCGGGCTTAGTAGTTATGGCACACGGGCTTCAGAGCGCAGGCTCAGTAGTTGTGGCACACAGGCTTAGTTGCTCCGTGGCATGTGGGATCTTCCCGGACCAGGGTTCGAACCCATGTCCCCTGCATTGGCAGGCGGATTCTTAACCACTGCACCACCAGGGAAGTCTGAAAACTATTTTAAAATGTTAATTCTTTCTCAGCATATAGCTTCATTGCAATAGCAATAAAACTCCCAATGGTGTTTTATTTGGAATTTCTAAATTTTATTTGGATTTCTAAATTTCATTCGGAAGAATACACGGGTGAGAATATTAAAGAACATTCCTTAAAAAAAGACCAATAACAGTGGTAATAAGTAAAATAGGATGTTAATGGTGTAAGACTAGAAATGCAATTCAGAATGGAATTGATAGAATAGACAATCAATAGAACTAGTCTCCATCACATAAAGGATTATAACACATTATAAAGTAGGAGGAAAGAACTCAAGTGCTTAGTAAATTAGAAATTACTAAAATAAGATTAGAAATTAATCTTTCACTTTGAATCATGACAGAATAACTTTCAGATGGATTTAAGTGTAAGTGTATTTTTAAAAAGAAGAAAATAGAATTGAGTATTCACCAAACCTATAGAAAAAGGATGATTTTCTCCCTCTTTTGGTGGTCCTTTCAAAGGATATATTTCTAAACTTGAAAGGATGAGAAGAAATCTTAACAGATGTGACTAAAATAAAAATAAAAGATAATGTACTTTAAAAAATAATCTTAAATTTAAAAAGCAAACATCAGCTTTGTGCAATGGCAGTATTATATAACCAGTGAGATTTTCCCAAGGTACTATTAAGACTAATAAGAGCCTTCCCAATATCTAACACAAATTCAACTTACTGTATTTCAGCGAGATAATAAGACAAATGCACAAAGACGAATTGGGAAGAATGGTTCACTCAAGAATTATTGTAAAAACAAAAAAATTGGGAACTACCTAAATGTCTACAATTAGGGAGTTGGTTTAATAAATTATGATAAAGTTCTATAATGGAATGTCAGACACTAAAAATGATAATGTAATAAATTTTTTTTGAGAATAAAAAGATGCTCACAGTTTATTGTTGAGTGAAAAATTAGATTAGAGGACAACATTAAGAGTAGTTAACTCTGCTTGGTAGGATTTGAAGTGGTTTTTACTTAGTCTAAACTTCTTTCATTTTTTTTTTCTTCAGTAATCATGTGTGATTTTGGTGATCATAAAGGAGATGGAACTGTTTTCATTTTAGGAAAACAAATGAAAACAATTGCCTGGAAAATTGTTTTCAGTAATCATGACATAGGGTTAAGTCTTTATTATTTAAAGAGCTCATACAAATTGTTAAGAAAAAACAGAAGATCGTAGTAGGGATGAGCAGAGAACATGAACAGACAATTCATAACATAGAAAATAGAGGTGGTAAACAAGCATAAAGGATCATTATTTAGACTTACTTGTAAGCAAAGAGCTGTAAATTTAAATAATGTGATAACATTTACTTGCTTATTAAACTAGTAGAAGTTTGCTGCCATGTTATTTATTATAATAAAGAAAAATTAACAGTATCAATAAATTGTTACATTCCTTTGGTACTGTTCAGAATTGAAGGTTATGTTGCAACCTGGAAAAATAAAACATTTCAGTGAAGCAGTTAGGAGAATGAATGGTAGTTATAAAAGGTTGTGTACGAAGAAAGGAGAATACAGCAAAATGTTATGTTAGTGGTTATGTTAGGGTAAAGGGAATATATTTATAATTAAAATAATTATCTAAACTCATGTTTAGTCTCTCCCTTTCCACTTTTTCTAGAAAAATTATTTTTCAAATAGTAAGTACAATATTCTCTCATCTAGAATATAGCAGGGCTTCCCTGGTGGCTCAGTGGTTGAGAGTCTGCCTGCCGATGCAGGGGACACGGGTTCGTGCCCCGGTCCGGGAAGATCCCACATGCCACGGAGTGGCTGGGCCCATGAGCCATGGCCTCTGAGCCTGCGCGTCCGGAGCCTGTGCTCTGCAACGGGAGAGGCCACAACAGTGAGAGGCCCGCGTACCGCAAAAAAAAAAAAAAAAAAAAAGAATATAGCAATATCCTCCTAACTGGTCTCTTTTCTTCCACCCTTGTTCCTTTCCAGGGTATTCCTAACATAATAGCCAAAGTGAATAGAAGCCAGACCATGTCACTTTGCTGCTTAGAACCCTCCAGTGGTTTCTCATCTCTTTCAAAGTACAAGACACTGTCCTTAAAGTAGCCTGCAGAGCCCTTATAGAATCTGTCCCCACCCCCAAACTCATACTGTTCTGACCTTATTTCCTACCATTCTGCCTTTCTTGTTCTCTCTGACTAAAAACTCTTCCTGCAGATATTTACAAGGCTGGCTCTTTCTCCTCCTTCTGGTCTGTGCAGATGTCACCTTATCACTTAGGTAGGCCTTCCCAAACCACCATCCCATCCCATTCTCCCCTACCCACATTGCCAGCGCCCGGGTCCCTTCCCTGCTTTATTTTTTCTAGCACCATTTGACTTACTGTGTATTTTACCAAGTGTGTATAAGCTTATGTATCTCCCCCACCACGCACAAAATAGCTCCACAGAGGCAGGATTTTTTGTCTATTTTGTTCCTTGCTCTAACCGTAGCACTTAGAATAGTGTGTAGTACATAGTAGGTACTCAATCAATATTTACTGAATAAATGACGTTTTAATTGTTTCATCTAAGTAAGTTTTAGTCTCAAAACTAGTTTGAAAGTTTTTTGAGCGAGTGTAACATGTTGCTTTTGTATGCCTCCCACTCCCCAATTTCCAACCTCCTCAAGCATAGAGTAAAGCAAGACAGGTGGACACGCTAGAGAAACACAATATCTGTGGCATTGGATTCCTTCTGCTTCTCAGGCTAGGATCTACCCAAACTGAGATGGAAGATAGACTGGTGCTGGAAATGTTCTATATCTTGATCTGGGTTGTAGTTCAGCTCTATGACTATATACATATATAAAAACTCAGTAAGCTGTGTACTTGAGATCAGTGCCCCTTTGGTACTTTCTTGTTTGTGTATTATGCCTCAGTGAAAAAGTTTTTAAAAAAGCTCCGTTCTTTGAGATCTCTAGAGGAAGTTAAACATGCCAAATGATACATTAAGAATATTGGGAAGGGGGGAGAAAAGTAAATTGCAAACATCGTAACATTTCACTCTTAAAGAGTTCGGCATGCCTCTCCTAAGCTTAAAGACATTCTCCTACATAGCCTCTCCCCCCACCAATAAAAAATATTAGGAAGGAGTTCTGTCATGTTCTTCCTTCCTAGAATTTCTAGTTATTGAAATTTTTGTTTTGAATTTAAAGTTAAAAAATAATTTTTATTTACTTTTTCTTTTGCAGAGATAACAGTAGCAGAATTTCACAAAAAAATCAAAGAAGCTTTTGAAGTATTTGACCATGAGTCAAATAATACAGTGGATGTGAGGTTTGGAAATGTTTTCTTCTAATTCTAAATTGCTGATACAACTTGTAAAGTAGAGGAGGGTTCATTCTCTTCTTTTTACATTCTTTGGACTTATTATGCTATTTAAAGTACTTATTTTTCTGTACCCTGTAAAAGGTCTTTTCTGTTGCTTCAGATCAGTACTGTTTCTTATTCTTCATAATCTGGTGGAAAGAATATATATCCACATTGCCTATTCTAACCTACAGATTATATTCTGTGAGTGAGGCTAACTCTACTATAGCTTTAGTACTAGACACATAGTTGGCACTTGGTATATATTTGTTGAGTGAATGAATAGAATTTGCTTTTAAAATACATAAGTATGGGGACTTCCCTGGTGGCTCAGTGGGTAAGTATCCACCTGCCATTGAAAGGGACACAGGTTTGATCCCTGGTCCGGGAAGATCCCACATGCTGCAGAGCAGCTAAGCCCGTGTGCCACAACTACTGAGCCTGCGCTCTAGAGCCCGTGAGCCACACTACTGAAGCCCATGTGCCTAGAGCCCATGCTCTGCAACAAGAGAAGCCACTGCACTGAGAACCACACGCACCGCAAGGAAGAGTAGCCCCTGCTCGCCACAACTAGAGAAAGCCCACGCGCAACAATGAAGACCCAACACAGCCAAAAATAAATAAATAAATTAAAAAATAAAATAAAATACATAGGTATGTGTAATCAAGCTATGAACGTGATATTACAAAGAAAGATTAATAATACTTAAACATGATACACTCCTTAAGTAAAATAACCAAAAGAACCAAAACAAAAGAACATAAAAAGATGAGAAAAAGACATGAATGCTGGTAGGTCTAGAATGGAGGACAGGAGACAAAAAATAGTGTGAAAAAAGAAGAGGCAAAAGGTAGAGGAGATTATACATGCATAAAACAGAAGCTGTAGAATCTATGCCACATATGTACATCAAAGAAAGGCAATGAAACCATTGTTCCAGGAGACCAAGGTGAATGAGGAGTATTTGATGGGATCACAATCTCAAGAGTCAGAAACTAGTAGTACAGAGGCCAACAAAACAGTTGGAAGTGACTAAGTGCTTTTCTTTCCCCCCCGCGTGGCTTGTGGGATCTTAGTTGCCCGACCAGGGATTGAACCCAGCCCCTTGGCAGTGAAAGCGCAGAGTCATAACCACTGGACTGCCAGGGAACTCCCAGGACTAAGTGCTTTAAATATGAGCTAAACTGAATGAACAATAGGAGGTTTTATGTATGACAAATTGCAGCTACAGTCGTCCCCCGGTATGTACAAGGGATTGGTTCCAAGGCACACCCCGACTCCTCCCCGACTCACCCCCAACCCCTCACCCCTCGAGGATACCAAAATCTAGGGATGCTCAAACCCCTTATAAAAAGTGGCATAGAATTTGCATATTACCTACCTACATCCTCCTGTATATTTTATTTTTTATACATAAATTTATTTGTTTGTTTGTTTATTTATGGCTGCATTAGGTCTTCGTTGCTGCACGCGGGCTTTCTCTAGTTGTGGTGAGCGGGGGCTACTCTTTGTTGCGATATGTGGGCTTCTCATTGTGGTGGCTTCTCTTGTTGCAGAGCACGGGCTCTAGGTGTGCGGGCTTCAGTAGTTGTGGCTCACGGGCTCTTGAGTGCAGGCTCAGTAGTTGCGGCACTTGGGCTTAGTTGCTCCGTGGCATGTGGGATCTTCCGGACCAGGGTGCGAACCTGTGTCCCCTGCAGTGGCAGGCGGACTCTCAACCACTGCGCCACCAGGAAGTCCCTCCCGTATATTTTAAATAATCTCTGATTACTTATAGTACCTAATACAGTGTAAATGCTATGAAAATAGTTGCCCGTGGCATGTGGCAAATTCAGATTTTGCTTTTGGAACTTTCTGCGTTTTTTTCTCCCAGTATTTTAGATCTGTGGGTGGTTGAATCTTCGGATGTGGAACCCATGGATACGGAGGGCTGACTGTATATGTATTCCTTAGTTTCTCACACCTGAAGGTACAAGGTGTGATTACAGGAAAGGAGAGTGATAAGTGCAGCCAGCTCCATTACCTTATAGTAACACCTTACAAAGTTTTGTTTGGTACCTCAACTATGTTTATGGGCTTTACTGCAGTGGATAGGGTAGAGAATGGAGTTAACTTCCAGCACTGCAACTATAGTCGGCCTTGTGGGAGGCTTGGCTCAGCCATTGTCGGGGAAGTGTGAGGGTAAAGTGCAGGGCTGAGCACTGTACAGCTCCAAGTGGCACCAGCCTCACTGTATGCATTGTGAATGACACTCCGCAGTGTGAGTATCCTAGCGGGAAACTGGGTGGGACAGTAGTGGTGGTTGATAGGGTTTGGGATGGGCTGGGGAGCTTGCGACTCTTGCCTGCAAGTTGAATAACTAAATATATGGATGGCACGTGCCTTTACCTCAGACCTCTCACTGGAGCGGAAGGGTTCTCCTGGGGAAGGAGAGGAGGGGTATTGTCAGAGAAGTCAGGGGAGTGCAAGAAGAACCAGGATAGCTTTATGAAAGAGAGGGGAAACAGAGAAGGGGAACCAGCATTTACTCAAGCCTTGCTCTCTGATGTCTACTTGTAGTTGGGTGCTAAGGGTTTTTGTGTACATTACCTCATTTTAGTCTTTTTATTGGTACAGTAAGGGTTGGCATCTCCAGTTTTTGGAGACTAGGAGAAGGTAAATAGTTTGCTCAAGGTCATGTCAGCATTTCTCTAATTCGGTGTCTTGCTGGGCTGTGTCGCCCCCTCCCTCCCTGCTCCCCTCCACCCCACCCTTCATGGACTTCATGGGCTCATCTCCTGCTTTGAGGCTTCCTGAAAGTAGCAGTGAGGAGAAAATTTCCCAAATCCCTTAGAGCAGTGATGCCAGGCCTTTTTTTGATAGAAGGGCCAATTCAGGGGAAATAAACATGTTTAGGGGATGCATCTTTTACCCATTCAGAATTAAAATAATTGTACCGAGGCCCCGAGGAAAAGTGTATGTTCTTAAAATGTCTACTTTATAAAATAAAGTTACTAAGAAAATTGGCATTGTTTTTAGCACTAAAATATGAATGCTAAGCATATCTGAGTGGTAGGAACATGGATGAATGCAGTTTCTAGTCTATACTTCTGCTAATTTGTATAGCCCTTTAAAGTTTACAGTGAGTGTTCTCATGCTGCAGGTATCATTACTCTCCACTCTTCATAAATCAGAAATTAAGGACCAAGAAGCAGAATGACTTGCCCAAGCTCGAACAGTAGACTAGCCACAGAGTTGAAACTCAAATTAGGTTCTTCTGTTTGGGGCAGCTGTACCACAGCCCTGGGAGAGGCCTGGGGATGCAGTGCTGAATAAGGTCTGGTCCTGCCTTGCCCAGCCTCTGCAGGCTCCTCTATTTGTAAAAACAGTGTATCTAGCTAGAATTTATTTTGGCATATGATTAAAAGTGAAGGTCTAAATAGATTTTGTTTCAAATTGCTAAACAGTTCAGTTTATTGACTTCTTGAATTATTAGATCCCCTTTATAACGTACTGCATTTTCTATAATTCAGTCTAATTTAGGCTATGTATTCTGATCTATTGCCTTACCTCCCGATCATATATACTAGGACAATCCTATATTAATTGCTATCAATTTATAGTATGCTTTACTATCTGATAGAACGAGTCTCTTTATTACTCTTCTTTTTGAAAATTTTAATTAAGAATTGAAGGCAGTATTCTGTGTAGATTGAATGGTGTAAGGAGAGGTCTGAATGGAGTAAGAGTTCCAGAGACAGACATAATAGCTCGGTTTGGAAGAGACAGCTGTTCCTTGAGAAGCTTGCAGGGCATTTGGCTATTCCTGCCCTAAGGTGCTTGATCCCTCAAGTGATGCTGTTTCCCTTGAAGGGCAGACTAGCACCCCTTACCTCTGCTTTGCATGAATTAAAAGATTTAATTTGAAATTTTAGCACATTAGGTGGAGTGGAGGTCTGGTATTGTGACTGCCAGGCAGCTAGTGGGTTTTTTTTAATCATTATGTAAAACATTATGAAATGGACCCCTGCTGCTTTCCTCCTGGCTCTGAGGGGCAACCCTGGGGATTAGAATCAGACTTTCTGGGTTCATTCCTAGCTTTGTGACTGTAATTTATTTATTCTCTCTGTGCCTCAGTTTTTACATTTGCCACATAGGATTGATGTAAGTAAGTAGTTCTCAAAATGGTTTGGATACCCCTGTGTATCCGCAGGACTCTTTCAGGGGTCTGTGAAATCAAAACTATTTTCATAAAAAATCTGAGACAGTATTTGCTATTTTCATTCTCATTTTTCACAAGTGTATATTGGAGTTTTTCAAAAGCTACATGTGTGATATTGTAACAGATTGAATGCAGAACCAGATATGAGAATCCAGCTGCCTTCTGTTAAGCCAGACATTAGATTTGCAAACATGTAAAACAGTGCCATTTTTCTAATTAAATTTATTTTTTGTTTTGGAAAATATAGTTATTTTTCATAAAAATTTTATTTATGTAGGCATATAATAGGTTTCTCATTATTTCTAAATGAATTAGTAAATAAATATTTTTAAACTTTCAGGTTTACTTTTTAGTATGGTAAATATAGATAAATATAACTCACACAAACAAAAGCTCTTTGTGAGTCTGAATAATTTTAAGCGTGTAAAAGGGGTTCTGAGACCAAAAAGTTTGAGAACAGCTGTTGTCAGTGGACATTTTTAAAGCTCTTAGAACAATTTTAACTTGGAACGAATTAGTTTGGGATTTAAAGCTTAGAACAGTATTAGCTAGTATTATTATTCTACTTTATATTCTTGAAGTACATAATTTAGATTTGTTTTCCCTCTATTTAATCTGGATTAGCAATGTTATAAGTCTCATAAGAACTTTTTACTTATATCTGGGTGTTCTGCTTTGATCTTTTAAGTTCTGAAGCAGTTCATTTTATTTTCCATTTTCCTTGTTAAATAGTTTTTGAAGGTTGCATCTTGAAAAACATTGAGGCAAGTTTTCAGTAGCATTAATTAGGGGCATTTTTATTTTGCCTCATACAAAACGTAGACCATAATACATTTTTACGTATATACATTATCCTGCTCTATGTTCAGATTTTAATCAATAGGTGTGATTGAAAATTAAATTTTTGAATAGATAATATATACACATGGGGTAAAATTCTAAAGGTACAAAAAATATATAGTGATAGGTAAATCTCTTCACTTAGCTATCTGGTTCCCCTTTCTAAAGGCAGGATTTATTATGTTTCTCTAATTCTTCCAGAGATAGTCCACGCAAGTACAAGTGTTTGTATGTATGTATGTATTTTTATTGTGGTAAATATACATAACATAAAATTTACTGTTTTAACCTTTTTTTTTTTTTTTTTTGCGGTACGCGGGCCTCTCGCTGTTGTGGCCTCTCCCGTTGCGGAGCACAAGCTCCGGACACGCAGGCTCAGCGGCCATGGCTCACGGGCCCAGCCGCTCTGCGGCACGTGGGATCCTCCCGGACTGGGGCACGAACCCGTGTCCCCTGCCGCTCTCAACCACTGCGCCACCAGGGAAGCCCTGTTTTAACCATTTTTAAGTGTATAATTCAGTGGTATTGAGTACATTCACATTATTTCTATCCATCTCCAGAACTTTATTTTCCCAAACTGAAACTCCATACCCTTTAAACAATAACTCCCCATTCTCCCCTCTCCTAAGCTCCTGGCAACCACCATTCTACTTTCTATCTTTATGAGTTTGAGTATACTAGGTACCTCATGTAAGTGGAATCATACAGTATTTGTCCTTTTGTGTCTGGCTTATTTGACTTAGCATAATGTCTTCAAGGTTCATCCATGTTGTAGCATGTATCAGAATTCCATCCCTTAAGGCTGAATAATATTCCACTATGTGTATATAACACATTTTGTTTATCCATCCATCTGTCCACAGACATTTGGGTTGTTTCCACCTTTTGGCTATTTGAATAACGTTGCCGTGAACACTGAAGTATAGCTGTCTTTTCAAGTCCCTGCTTTTAATTCTTTGGTTGTGTAACCAGATGTAGAATTGCTAGATCATGTGGTAGTTCTATGTTTAATTTTTTGAGAAACCACTGTACTGTTTTCCACAGTGGCTGTTCCATTTTACATTCCCACCAGCGAAGCACAGGGCTCCAGTTTCTCCACATCCTTGCCAATAAATTTTGTTTTTTAAAATAACCATCCCAATGGGTATAAAGTGGAATCTTGTGGTTCTGATTTGCATTTCCCTAATGATTATGATATTGAGCATATTTTCATGTACTTATTGGCCATTTGTATATCTTCTTTGGAGAAATGTCTACTCAAGTCCTTTTCCCATTTTTAAACTGGATTGTTTGTTTTTTTGACATTGAGTTGCAGAATGTGTGTATATTTTTACCGTAAGTGGTGAGATATTATATAAATCACTATGCACTTTGCTTTTTTCACCTATAAATATATTTTGGTGACTATTCTTTATTAGTACATAAAGAACTTCCTCATTTCATTGTTTGGATGAACCATAATATATTGAATTAATCTACCCTTGATGGATATTTAGGTTGTTTCTAGGCTTTTGCTACAACAGTCCATGTTGCAAAGAATATCTGAGTATGCACGTCATTTTGCAAAATTGAGATTTTTCTCTAGGATAAATTCTTGGAAATACGTCAAATTGCATGAATATTTTTGGTAGGTGTTGCTATCTTGACAATATATTCTCTCACATCATTATACAAGCATGCCTATTTCCCCACTCCCTCTTAAAGTTTAATTATCAAACTTTAGGACTTTTGCCAATCTGATATGTGAAAATTAGAAACTCAGTGTTAATTTTCATTTCCCTAATTATAGATATCTTTTTGCATGTCTAAAGACAATTTGTATTTTCCTTTGTTTGAACTGGCAGTTCATGACCTTTCCCCATTTTTCCATTTAGTGATTTATCTTTTTTTTTTTTTTTTTTTTTTCCGGTATGCGGGCCTCTCACTGTTGTGGCCTCCCCCGTTGCGGAGCACAGGCTCCGGACGCGCAGGCTCAGCGGCCATGGCTCACGGGCCCAGCCGCTCCGCGGCATATGGGATCCTCCCAGACCGGGGCACGAACCCGTATCCCCTGCATCGGCAGGCGGACTCTCAACCACTTGCGCCACCAGGGAGGCCCTGATTTATCTTTTAATACATGAAAGATCTTAGCCTTAGGCTGTGAAATGTATGCCATCTATTTTTTGACTATTTCTACTTTCATGTATTCAGAAAGTTTAGAAAAATTAATCATATGACACACCTTGTGAGTATGGATTTAATTTTTGGAAACAAAAGTCATTAGAGTAGTTTTAATAAAATAAATTTAAGTTACCCTGAATAAAGCTAGTTTGGTAAAAAGTAAAACCCACTCCACAAGGAATACCCCTAAAGTAAGGAAGCTTGAGAGTTTCCTGGTGGTCCAGTGGTTAGGGTTTGGTGCTTTCACTGCCATGGCCCAGGTTCAGTCCCTGGTTAGGGAACTGAGATCCTTCAAGCTACGCAGCGCAGCCAAAAAGAAAGGAGTAAGGAAGCTAATTTTTCCATGTAGCTGATAAATTTAATTTGAAAGTAGCTCTAATCTTGTATACAAACATATCTCGTTTTTTATAATCTATGTTCTTTTCATCTTTGATTCTAGCAATAAAAGTACACTAGAAGTCAATAGAGTCAGTTGCTGGCTCTATCAGTGATTTTTACAATAGGCCGCCTCTTTTTATTTCATTTTGCTTATTTATAAAATTGCAATAATAATACCTGCATGACTTAAGCCACAAAAATATTGAGTATCAAGTGAAAAAATATGACTTTTGAAAAGTATAAAGTTAGATCAACATATATTTTTAAACACTCAATTTTAATCAATTCCAGAACAAACTGATACTCAATAATTTGGTGAACAAAAGTGAGGTAGGGTCCAATGCTGGTTTTAAAAGTTCTAGTCTTTCCGTTTTCTCCAAACAGATCCCTCTGAGCCGTTCCTAAGCTTCAGTGCTTTTGCAGAGTGACCTTATTATTAGTATTCCACACTATCTTGTGTTTATTTTATACCTGCTGCATCTATAAGAGTTTCTTCCTAATATTTTCTTGTTTTTTTTTAGTCTTAGGCAAACTTTATGCAGTCTAGCAGCCTCAGGTATCATTTTGCTAATGCAGAGAGTCTCTTTTTCACAGCTTTCATCTCAACTCAGCATGAGTCTCTGGGGGCATGCAACACCCAGTATTCATTTGTTTTACTGATAAGGAGACAAGTTTCTGAAGCAGTTGGCAAGAACCTTAAGTGTATTAGAACTTGTCTAAACTTCAATAAGATATAGGTAATAAGAACCTTTTTGTAATGATTTAGAAATAACTCTTCCTAAGAGGACTGGAGGTGCCATAAATATTACTTCTACTTCTTCACTTTTTAAAATTTATTTATTTATTTATTTATTTTTGGCTGCGTTGGGTCTTTGTTGCTGTGCATGGGCTTCTCAATGTGGTGGCTTCTCTTGTTGTGGAGCATGGGCTCTAGGCGTATGGGCTTCTGTAATTGTGGAACACGGGCTCAGTAGTTGTGGCTCACAGGCTCTAGAGCGCAGGCTCAGTAGTTGTGGTGCACAGGCTTAGTTGCTCTGTGGCATGTGGTCTCTCCCTGGACCAGGGCTCGAACCCATATCCCCTGCCTTGGCAGGCAGATTCGTAACCACTGTGCCACCAGGGAAGTCCAACTTCTTCACTTTTAATACTATTTTTGAAGAGAAGTTAATACAACATTTCACAATTCATTTTTATCAGGTAGTAAAAAGTGTGAGCAGTGAGGAGAAATGGCATGGACAATTTCCCCAAGCAATTATTACCTGAGAAAGCTTGGAGCCACTCAAAGAGCTTTTGAAAAACTGAATAGGTAAATGAGCCTGCATTTTGTGGAATGGAAAAGTATATTATAAAAGAGGAATGGGGGCCTCCCTGGTGGCGCAAGTGGTTGAGAGTCCGCCTGCCGATGCAGGGGATACGGGTTCGTGCCCCGGTCTGGGAGGATCCCATATGCCGCGGAGCGGCTGGGCCCGTGAGCCATGGCCGCTGAGCCTGCGCGTCCGGAGCCTGCGCGTCCGGAGCCTGTGCTCCGCAACGGGGGAGGCCACAACAGTGAGAGGCCCGATACCGCAAAAAAAAAAAAAAAAAAAAAAAAAAAAAGAGGAATGGGATTGTTGGACCCACAGACCCCTTGATAGGGAATGAATTTTTATAATTTTATTCATACAAAGATAATTCACACACATGAATAAAAAAATGATGAAATAAGACTACGTGAGTAACTTGGATAAATTTCAAAAATAATGTTGAGTTTAAAATATTGCAAAAGGAAGTGAACATTATGATAACCGCATAATGTAAATTTTAAATATACAAAGTGATAGTCTATTGTTTATGAAGACAAATACATGCCTGAGAGTGATAAACATTATCCTTAGAATAGTGGTTGAAGATGGAGGGAGAGGGATGAAGAGTGGAATTTTAGTTGTTTCTGCAATATTTTATTGTTAGGGAACAAAATCTGAAGCAAATAAATGTGGCAAAATGTTAACTTCTGTTAAAGCTTGGTATTGGATATAAGGCTCTCTGTAATTTTTTTTTTTTTCGGGGAGGAGGCGCACCGAGTGGCTTGTGGAATCTTAGTTCTCTGACCCGGGATTGAACCCAGGCCCTTGGCAGTGAAAGCGCAGAGTCCTAACCGCTGGACCGCCAGGGAATTCCCTGTAATATTTTTTTCTGTACTTTTCTCTGAAATAGTTCACAATTATACATAACAATAAATATTTTTAAAGAGTGGTTTATATCTTATTTCACCATCTCACTTTGAAGTCGCTTTGTAAAAAATTGGTTTGCTTGTAATAGTCCTTCTGATGAACTGTGATTAAAGAATCATGAAAGAAAGTTTAAAAAAATTATCCCGAATTCCACCTCTTGAAATAACAATTATTAATGTCAGGGAACTATTATTCTAGATCTTTTTTATCCACGTATAATAGGATAAATGGATAAAAGGGTGGGGAGTTAATAAGAAAGAAGGAAGGAGGAAAGGGAAGGAAGGAAAAAGAAAGAAATGATGGAAGAAAAAAGTCTAGCGTATAATCTCCACAAGGACAGGGGTTTCTGTCGTTTTGTTCACTGCTGTATTTCAACACCTAGAACTGTGTTTGGCACGTAGTAGATCACCAATAAAACTTATTAAATAAATGAAGAGACTATTCCTATAAAAATAAGATCACAATAATCATGCTCTTTAAAAATAAAAGTTAATTTTACTTGAATGTAACACAAGAAAAAAATTAATTTAAATTGAAGAAATTGTGTAACCTCAAATGTTTGTTAGCCATGAGAGACATTATTTATGTTAAATTCAGAAAAGATAACAAGAAAAACATTAACAGGTTGTAGTCACTGTGTTTTTGAAAAAAACTACCCATTTCAAATATAAAAGTATCAGTTGACTTCCTGCTGTAGAAGATGAGGGTGTTAGTACTTTCAACATTCCTTCTACTTTTTCTCCCTCAGGCCCCCCCCACCCCAGTTTATCTTAGGTATGTTATTAATATTTTTACATTGACAATGTAGAATGTTCATACTTTAGTATTCATGCAATCTTTTAGTATATTTTTCCCGCAGTTCAATGGAATTTCTGCTAACCACCATTTCCTCCTCCATCCTTGAATTCTTTGATTTATTTCTGTTGTCTAGATTCTCTTATTTGTTTGTTTGTTTTTTTAGAAAGTGCTCATGGGTATTTTTCCCTGAGTTCTTTCATCTTTATTTTATTTTTTAAATTTTTATTTTATATTGGAGTATAGTTGATTTACAATGTTATATTAGTTTCAGGTGTACAGCAAAGTGATTCAGTTATACATATACATATATCTATTCTTTTTCAGATTCTTTTCCCATATAGGTAATTACAGAGTATTGAGTAGAATTCCCTGTGCTATACAGTAGGTCCTTGTTGATTATCTATTTTATATATAGTAGTGTGTATATGTTAATCCCAAGAGTTCTTTCATCTTTAAAACATTTGCTTTTATTTGAATACTTTGTATCTAAATGACATTTTATAAACTTATATTATTATTTTTAATGGCTACAAGGCATTTCATAGTTTGACATATCTCCTAATTTTGGAAATTTGGGTTATTTGTAATATTATGTTACCATTGTATCAAGGCTAAAATTATTCATGTGGAATTGTTCAAAGATTTTATCCCTTTCCTAGAATGCCAAAAAATAAATCCTGTAAGCTCAAATTATTTTTTACCTTTTCCTAAAGAGGAAGATTTTTATTATTGTTGCTGGCAGGTAGGGTATTTTGATCTACATAATTAAATTTTGACAGTAGGATGGTGGAGAGGATAAATAAGAAACTGCTATGGTCTGAATGTTTGTGTTCACCCAAGTTTCATATGTTGAAATCCTGCCCCCCAGTGTGATAGTGTTTAGAGGTGGGGCCTTTGGGAGGTGCTTATGTCATGAGGGTGGAGCCCTCATGACTGGGATTAGTGCCGTATAAAAGAGACCAGAGAACTAGTTCATCCCTTCCACCATGTGAGGTTACAGCAAAAAGATGGCTAACTAGGAAGCAGATTCTCACCAGACACCAAATCTGCCTGTGCCATGACCTTGAACTTCCTAGCCTCCAACTGTGAGAAATAAATATATGTTGTTTATAAGCACTCAGTTTGTGGTATGTTGTTATAGCAGTCTGAACAAAGACAGAAACTCACTCTATGAGATTGAAAGAAGAGTTTGTTAAAGATGTTAAAGGAGAAAGTAAGATTTGAGGGAGAGCAGTGGATCTTAAACAGTTATAGGATATGAAGAGAATAATCAGGAAAGGGAGTTAAAATTTGTTTTGAAAAATATTTTTGAATAGGTAATATATTCACATGGTTAAAAATTCAAAGAGAACAAAGTACAGAGAAAAGTCCCTCTAAGCCCCTTCCACCAGCCATTCAAAACCCCTCCAAACTATACTAACAATGAAAGTACTAGTTTCTAGGGATCACCCCAGAAATATGCTATGTATATACAAGGAAATGCATATATATTATTTTCTTGCCCCTCCCTTTTTTTTTACTCATACAGTTACATTTATAGTATGATAATGTTCTCATGGGATGGGGTCAAACCTGTGCTGAAGTTTATTTTTATGGCTTCTCAGTGGCATTCAGGAGTCTGGAATGGATGTAGTTCTCCAGTTAATCTTAGGCTGAGTGCATAAATGTATTGGAGGGCATCAGAAAGGGTGTGGGATTCTAGGTATCCCTGTAAACTATGTCTCAGGCTTTATAGATGGAAGTGGATTAATATGATGGCATTGTGACATAAAAATAACACTTGGGTTCGGGCTATCCTGTTCAGGGTACTTAATTGCCTGTTTTTATAAAGAAGACTCTTTTTGTATTTTATCTTTGGAGGTCAACTTTTCTTGACTCTGGATTGTAGGTATCTGTCTGTTGTACTTATTGTTATTATCTAGATCAGGTGCAGGGTTTGCTGTGTGTCCACAAAAATTGGGAGCCAGAGGCTCTCTGAGTATTGGTGATCTCAGGGAGTGTACTTCCTGGGGCCTCTGGGTGTGTACCCTCTGTTGCTCCCAAGTTCGTACTTCTGTGGCCTCAACCTGTTCTCTTTAACATCGAAATAAAATATTGGTTTCCATTTGAAAACTGTCAGCATTATTAAATGTGGAAGACTTGATGCAAATGCATAACAAAGGACAGTTCATGGCAGTATCTTCATTAGCTTTGAAAGTTAGAGGGGACGCACCCAAGAAGCATTACTGTCTGCTCAGATAGCCACAGGCGTGTTTGGAAATCTGGCTCCCTGTCTTCATTCTGTTGGTTGCACTCTTTCCGGTTGCATGGGACCAGATAATCTTTTAAGTTTTCTTAGTTACTGAAGGGTATTGTAAGGATCTATTTGGAAATAAGTGATATAAGAAGTAATTATTTCTTATAATCATAAGGAATAAGCAAAAAACTGACTGTAGTTCATTCAACCTCTTAGCTCACTGGAGCGACATTTGTTGCTGTTAAGGGAACACAGGGCACTAGTGTTTCAGCAGTCGCTCTGTGACTCCACTTCAAGTCCACTTCTGATAGCCTAACATGCTGGTGATTTGACTCATACACTTCTTTTTAAAATTTTTATTTTATACTGGAGTATAGTTGATTTACAATGTTGTGTTAGTTTCAGATGCTAGTTTCAGCAAAGTGATTCAGTTATACATATACATATATCTATTCTTTTTCAGATTCTTTTCCCATATAAGTTATTATAGAATATCAAGTAGAGTTCCCTGTGCTATGCAGTAGGTCCTTGTTGATTATTTTATATATAGTAGTGTGTATATGTTAATCCCCAACTCCTAATTTAGTGCCCCCCACACCTTTCCCCTTTGTTTACTCATATACTTCTATTCCCTCTCTTCCAGATTCTTATTCCTACTTTGCTACTGACTAATTTAACCTCCGCTGTGTGTCTCCTGTCCCTTTGCTTCTACTGACTCATGGCTTCTGATGCCTTCTGATTCTGCTGTTTTCTCTCTCTGTGTTATTCCTCTTCATGTCTCTTTCATCTGTATCTCTATCTGTTTTTCTTCCTTTAAAACTCCCAAGGAAGAAGAGAGAAAAGTCCACTTTGGCTATTTGTCAATATTGAGTAGAGAGTGCGTTTGTTGAGCAGTGCTCTTACAGTAGACAACTTCATAGGCCTCTCTTGTAGGCCTATAGAGAGAGAGATCATTTTTTGGTTAAGTAACCATCTCTGCTTAAAGCAGCTGTGCCTAAGGAGGTGGATCAAATGGTACAAAACATAACAATATTTACACTAAGAAACTCTCAGGAAGACTGTGGATCTTTCAGGTACCTTACTGCCTGTCTGGTATGGTGACCCCCAAATCCTGATGAGGTTGTATAAGCCTAATAATAGGCCATTCCAACCCAATTTCTAGGCCACTTGGAACTCTGTGATAAACTCACTGGTTTCTTAACACCCCCTTTCCCTGATAGTGCTAGTGATTCATGTCATTTTGGTCGACTGTGGTGGAGATTGGGTGGTCTAATTCTGTTTGCTCTCTTCCTGAACATGGACTAAACTATAATTCCTGGAATCTCTTGCAGATACAGGGAGGCTGGGAATTATGACTGAGTTTTGGCCAATGGGATGTAGGTGGAAGTGATGTGTGCCACTTCTAGGCCAGATCCATAAAAACCTCCACGTGTGATCTTTCAGGCTTTTTTCCCTTCTAGCTTGATACAGGCAAGCAGAGTGAAATTGGAAGTCATGTATTGAAAATGATAGAACCAGAAGATAGAAGGAGCTGGGTCCCTGAATGATTTTTTGGAGGAAAGCCACCTATTGATCAGGAAAACTCATTTTGAATTTAATATAAGCCACTTTTATGACAATAGTATTATGCCACTGGATGTTGGTGTTTGTTATAACAGTGACCATTATCCTCACAGATTGTCCTCATTGAATTTTCTTCACAGGAACTCAAGGAAGGCTTTGGGGCCCCTAGGTATCTTACTAAGCTATGTCCTAGGCTGAATGAAGTTGGTTGATGGAGTGGCTCCTTCAGAGGGGGCTGCTGGGGTAGAGAAGAAGAGCCATCATTGTTTTGCTACTCCAGTCAAGCATGACATGAAGAATGTCTCCCTTTAAGACTTCTTCCACAAATCACAAGTTATGGATATCAGATACATTGTTTGAAATTGCCCCAAATTTATTTGGAGGTCAGTAGGCGTAACTAGTGGTTCCACCTTGAACACAGAGCAAGTAACTTTATCTAAACTGTGGTCAATTGCAGCAGTGAAATTGAGTGTTCTATGTATTATAGATAGAGTGAATGACAGGAAGTGCATCCATTTTATCTACAGAGATAATAAGGCAAGATGTCCAAATCTGTTCTTTCCCTGGGGGGAGGTGAGAAAGACTGGACAGGTATTGGTTCTATTCAGGTGGCTATGAAAGGGAGAAGATTCGCTTACAGTAGCAGGGTCCCAAGGAGCATGGGAATTCATTATTTTTGTCTTTGAAGGATTCAGAAACAAGTGTTTAGAGGTGCCACTGTATAATGCAGTAATGAAACCAGGCCAGAAGCCAGGCCATCAGCCCTGTAATTCAAGGCAGCTCTTGGTTTATTTAAAGGCATGGTAGCCTCACCAGCTCCTAACCCATTGCCGCCTTCTATTTTAGTTTTTGAATTACTGAGAAGTGGCACTCAAATGTCTACTTTTTTCTGAAAACTATTGATGCATTTTGTAATAGTTTCTAATCTTGAGAGCTCATTTTAGGCTTTCCTTTGCTAATTTAACTCTAGAAGTATTTATATTTTTAACTGAAAGCTTATAGTCTTGTCTCTCCTAAGTTATAAACTTACTAAAGACAAACCTATTTAATATTTGGGTTCTGTAACGTGTACAGGCTTGTCTGTCTATATACAGCAGAAGGTATGTAACTAGTTGTGAGGAGTTATTAGGAAATGCATGTGTAAAGGTGGGTTAGGGGCCAGAGAGTGAGTGAGTGTTCGCTGCCCTAAGGAGACTGGATTCAGTTATGTAGGCAAGATAAGTCCATAAATGTAGAGAATTGATAAGGCTAGACTCAGGTTTTTAGAAAGGAAATTAGCTACAGGATGGTGGGTAGGTTGACATGTGGACTACAGCAGTAGTTCCTAGTGCTGGGTGCACATTAGAATCACCTGGGGAGCTAAAAACCTGGGAAGCTAAAACACCACAGAAAAATGAGCAGATTTGAACCAGAGACTTGAAGAACAAATTTCAATGCTACAAAGTCTCACAGTAGCAGGTATAGACAAGGGTATATGGAGCAAGAGGGATTCCCATACTGTGCTCAAAGGAATCTTAATTAGAGCTTGGGAAAATTTTTGGATGACCATGTGTGTGCGGTGGCCTTACAGAGCTGTCCATAATAAGCCCCAATTGTTAGGACTGCAAGCGAAAAAACAGCATAGAGCTGCCGCTGAGAGCTCTCCAAGCTAACAAGGCCTGGTGGCTCTCCTGAGCACATAGCCTAAAGCCAGGCAGAAACAAGGATATCTCCACAGGGGCAGGCATGGATAGTGTAAGTGCCTTAGCCACACTCTCACAAGTAATGATTCCTTTCCATAACTAAGCTTTCTTTGGCATTCACCCTGATCTCTGTATTCTGCTGAGTTATCCTCTCCCTGAGGCAGTGAACTTGGAATGCCCTAGCTGCCTAGGTTGGGGGGAAGGGTACAAAGAATTATGGATGGAAAAGCCTCCATTATTATTCTAAACTACCCCACTGCACAAATGTCTCCCATATAAAAACAACAGTTAAAACTTCTACCCAGTAACCCCCACCCCAGCTAACGTTCCTTCGTTGTCTTTCTCTTCATAGCTAAGAATCTTAATTTAAAAAGGAGTTTGCTTTAGTGATAACCTTCACTCTGTTCATTCTTCAACATGCAGTTTGTAATTTGACTTCTATCTACCGACCCCATTCCCATTCTAACTGTGTTCCCTGAGGTCACCAATTGTCTTGTCCCTTGTTTTCCATGACATCTCCTTTTGTTTTCATCCAACATCTCCAACTCGACTCTTCTTCTTAGCTCCTTTTGGGGACAGCTCTCCCTCTATTTGGCTTATTAATGTCCACCAGAGTTTCATCTCCATCCATCTTTTTACTTTACATCCTTTCCTGGGAGATCTCATTCACACCCAAATTTGGAGCTCAACCTAGAAAAAATTTAAAGTCTATACACAATTCTTAGGTCAAAGGGGAAATTTTAGGACCATAAAATTGATAACTTCTTGAAAATAACTATAATGAAAATGAGATATGAAAATGGAAATGACATCAGAATCTATGTGATATAACCAAATCAAAACTCATTAAATGCCTATATCAAGAAAAATAAAGGCATAAAAAATGAATAGGACATTCAACTCAAAAAGCTAGGGAAAAAGGGTAAACTGAGAGAAAGCAAAAGGGAGGAATGAGAGAAGATAAAAACAGAATTAATGGGGCTGGAAATCAGGGAAATAGTAGGAACTAATAAATAAAATGAAAAGCTGTTTTTTGGTAAAAGGCTAAAAAAATAAACCAATGGCAATTTTTTTTTAAAGGAGGCACAAATGCACAGATGACTTTGTGGAAATAACCATCAAAACAGAAGAAATTTTAAAATATCATAAGAGAGTGGTTTGTACAACTTTATAAGCAAATTTGAAAATCTAGCTGAAAAAGGCAACTTCCTAGTTAAATATAATTTGTCAAAGCTTATCCTAGTCTTGTGTACCTGGATTGGAACACTTAATATTGTCAAGATGGCAAAACTCCCCAAATTAATCACCAGATTCAACACAATCCCTATCAAAATCCCAGCTGCCTTTTTTTTTCTTTCAGTAATTGACAGGCTGATCCTAAAATTCATATGGAATTGCAAGGGACCTAGAATAGCCAAAAACAATCTTGAAAAAGACGTTGATCTCACACTTCCTATTTCAAAATCTACATCAAAGCTACAGTAATGAAGACTCTGTGATACTGGCATATGGCATAAGGCTAGACATGTAGATCAGTGGAACAGAGTTGAGAGTCTAGAAATAAACCCTTACATTTATGGTCAATTGATCTTCAGCAAAGTTGGCAAGTCAATTCAATGGAGAAAGTATAAGCTTTGCAACAAATGGTGCTGGTACAACTGAATATCCACATGCAAATGAATGAAGCATACCATATACAAAACTCAACTCAAAATAGAGGAAGAAACATAAACTCTTGGAAGAAAACATAGGTGTAAATCTTTGTGACCAAGGATTAGGCAGTGGTTTCTTAGATAAGACATGTGAAGCATAAGCAACCAAGGGAGAAAAAATAGGTAAGTTGTATTTTAACAGAATTCAAAACTTCTGTGCTTCAGTGGACACCATAAAGAAAACAAAAAGACAACCACAGAATGGGAGAAAATATTTGCAAATTATATATCTGATAAGGGTCCAGCATCCAGAATATATAAGAACTCTTATATCTCAATAATAAAAATACAAATAACCCATTTATAAAGTCAGTAAAAGATTTGAATAGATATCTCTCCAAAGAACACATTTAATGGCTAATACACACATAAATATGTGCCAAACATCATTAGTTGTTAGGGAAATGGAAGTCAAAACCACAATGAAATACTACTTCAGATCTACTAGGATAATTTTAAAAAGTAAAGTAACAAATGTTGGTGAGGATGTGGAGAAATTACAACCCTCATGCTCTCCTGGTAGGAATCTAAAATGGTGCAGCCACTTTAGAAAACAGTTTTGTAGTTCTTCAAAAATATAAACATAGAGTTACCATATGACCCAGGAATTTCATTCCTAAGTATATACCCAAGAGAAATAAAAAAATATGTCCACATAAAAACTTGTGTATGAATGTTCATAACAGCATTATTCATAATACTCTCAAAGTAGAAACAATTCAAATTTCCATCAACTGATGAATGGATAAAGAAATGTGGTATATCCACATAATGGATATTATTCAGCCATAAAAAGTGAATGAAGTACTGATACATGCTACAGCATGGATGAACCTTGAAAGCATTATACTAAGTGAAAGAAGCCAGACAAAAAAAGGCCGTATATTGTATGACATATGAAATGTCTATAATAGGCAAATCCATAGAGACAGACAGTAGATTAATGATGGTGAGGAGGTAGGTGGGGAGGAGAATGAGAAGTGACTGCTAACAGGTATGGGGATACTTTTGGAGGTGATGAAAATGTTCTAGGATTAGTAGTGGTAATGGCTGCTCACCATTGTGAATATACTGAAAACCACTGAACTATACACTTTAAAAAAAGTCAATTGCCGAAAATAAAAAGCAAAACAAAGCAAACAAACAGAGAAACTGATCCCAGTAATGGTAGAAAATCTAAACACACTAAATTACATAGAATCGGTAGGCAAGTTTTCAAAGAGCTCTTTCTCAAAAAGGCTTCAATCCAGATGGTTTCATAGAATTTTTTCAAACCTAAAAATATTTTACTCCCAATGGTACTTAATCTCTTCTGGAAAATAGGAAAAGAAGAAAAACTTCCAAATTCTTTTACTGAAGTGACTATAATATTGATACCCAAAACTTAATAAAGATTGCATTAAAAAACCCTACAACACAATCTTACTTATGAACATCTATACAAAAATTATAAATAAAATACTTGCAACAAAATGCAATAGCATATTAAAGCAAAATGGGATTTATATCAGGAATGAAAGAATAGTTCTATGTTGGGAAGTGTATTAATGTATTTCATCATATTAGTAGACCTGAGAAGAAATAGCATAGGATCATATTTATAGATACTTAAGAGGCATTTGACAGACTTCAGCACACATTCATCATTTTAAAGACATGTATATCTTTAAAATACAGAGAGAGAGAAGGAAAGAGAAAGAGAAGAGGAGATTTATTTTAGGAATTGGCTCATGTAATTATGTGGGCCAGGAAGTCCCATGATCTGCCATCTGCAAGCTGGAGAATCAAAAAGCCAGTGGTGTAATTCATTCTGAGCCTGAAGGCCTGAGGACCAGGAGGATGGTTGTCCAAGGACAGGAGAAGATGCATGTCTCAACTCAAGCAAAGAGAACAAATTTGCCCTTCTTCTGCTTTTTTGTTCTATTCGGGACCTCAACAGATTGAATGATGCCCACTTAAGTTGGGGAGGGCAATCTTCTTTACTAGGTCTACAAATTCAAATGCTAGATTCTGGAGACACCCTGACAGATACACTCAGAAATAATGTTTTACCAGCCAACTGGGCATCCCTTAAACCCAATCAAGGTGACACATAAAATTAGCCATCACACTCAATGAAATAGATTTTGAGGAAATAGTTCCATAACATGAAATATGTATATCTCAGCCTAAAATCCAGTTTCTTACTTAATGAGGACACACAATCAGCATTTCCATTAAATTCAGGAACAAAATAAGAATATCCATATTCCCATTATTATTTAGTATTAGAGGATTTAGCCAGCAGTTAGACAAGTAATAACAAAGGCATAAATATTGGACACAAAATGGTAGACTGTAGAAAAGGTAGAAGAAAGAGAACTGTCTCTATTTGCAGATATGAAATCATGAAATATCTAGAAAACCCAAAAACTCAGTGGAAAAATTACTGCACAGAAAAATAAAGTTTAATGAAGTTGTAGGAAATGAATTTAATATACAGAAAGCAAAAGATTTCAGTTATACCAATAATGACCAGTTAGGTGATATAATGAAAGGTAAGACCCATTTACAATAGCACCAAAAAAGTTAAAATGTATAGACATAAATATAACAAAAAAATACAGTGCTACATTAGGAAAACCTGAAAAATATATAAAAATAGACTTGAACAAATGGAAAGACATACCGTGTTTTTGGATAGGAATACTTGAAATCACAAAGATGTCAAGTGGTCCTAAATCAACTTATAAACTTAATATAAATATGGCTAAAATACCAACAAATTCTTTTCTGGAGCTAGACAAGTGAATTTAATGTTCATATGAAAAAATAGATAAGCAGAATGGCCAAGAAAATGCAGATAAAGGAGAGCAAGGAGGTAAATTTAGCTTTATTTGATATTAAAACATATGACAAATCCTTTATAATTAAAAGAGTATGGCATAACAGACCAATGAAATAGAACAGAAAATTCAGAAATAGTCACAAGTGCCAGTGGAAAGGTAATACATGATATAGGTGACATCTCCAGTAAGTGGGGAAAAGATAGACTTAACAACTAGATAGCCATTTAAAAAAATATAAAATTAGGTCTGTACTTCAGGTTGTATACCAAGGTAAAGTCTATATGCAACAAAAATCTAAGTGTAAAACATAAAATCTTACAAGTATTAAAAAAAAATATGTGGATGAATTCCTTTATGAACTTGGAGTAGAGAAAATGACTCAAAATAAAATCCAGAAGTAAAAAGATTGACACATTCTGCTTAAAAGGTTTTTTTCAAGCTAAAAACATATTGAAAAATCAAGAGATAAATGACAACTTGAGAGAATGTTATATTGCAAATGGCTAAAATCCCTAATATGTAAAAGTGGTAACTCCTTAAAAATATCTGATTAACCAGAAATCTCCATTCTTTGCCCATAGAGAAAAAAGGAACTTAGTATGCCATTATTTTAAAATTTAATCTTTTTGATGTTTTTAAAAACATTTTATTTTGAAATTAATTTTAGAGTTACAGAAATGCAAAAATATTACAGAGTATTCCTGTGTATCCTTCAACCAGCTTCTTCTAATGGTCATATCTTATATAACTGTAGCACAGTTATCAAAATCAAGAAATTAACATTTGTTCAAAACCACGAACTCCACCTATAGATCTTAACTGATTTGTACCAGCTTTTCCACTAATCTCCTTTCTCTCTTCCAGGATCCAGTGCAGAATCCTATGTTGTATTTGGTTATTGTATCTCTTTAGGTCCTCCATTCTGTGACACTTCTTCAATCTTTCTGTCTTTCATGACCTTGATACTTGTGAAAAGTCTTGCTCAGTGATTTTGTAGAATGTCCCTCAGTTTGGGTATGTCAGATGTTTTGTCATGCATAGATTGAGGTAATGCATTTTTGGCAAGAATACCATAGAAGTGATTTTGTATTTTTCTCAGAGCACCATGGCTGGGGTACTTGATGTTGATATATCTCAGTGCTGATGTTAACCTTGCTCTCTTGGTTAAGGTAGTGTCTGCCAGGTTTTCCCCACTATAAGGTTGTTATTTTCCCCTTTGTAATTAGTAAATATCCTGGGGAGATATATCAAGGCCATGCAAATATCCTATTTCTCCTTAATATTTGCCCACTAATTTTAACATCCATTGGTTGATCTTATCCATAACAATGATTACTGTAGTGTTTGCCCAATGGTGTTTCAGTGTTATTTCTTAAGCTTTTTATTTGTTTGCTTTGTTTGGGCAGTGAGCAGCCATTTGGCAATGTTGAATTTGGAATTATTTAGCCCTTTTACAACAATGAAAAATGTTTTAGTCAATTAATTTAGTAAACATTTATTAAACCCTTGTTATAACCAAAGCATCCATGAGAAAAATGCAGAAGGCATAGTGATTCAGATCTGCATCCGAGTCTTCTTCTCTGTCACTACTTTTCATCCCAAATTACACTAACCACAATGATTTGTTCTAAGAAGGTATTATTGCAAAGAATGCTGAGAAACAGAATCTCGGGAGTCAGAGGATGGGGACCAGCTTCCAGGTCTGCTCCATACAAGTCATGTTCCTATAGGGTGGGTCAAGTGACTTCTCTGAGTTCCAGTTTCCTTATTTTTAAAGTGGGTATTATAATATGGATTGATGTGAGAATTAAATGATTGAATGTATAGAAAAGTATTCATTTATTATTCAACATATATTTACTGAGTCCCTATTAGGTGTGAGCTCCTTCTGAGTTGAAATACAGCAGTGAAAGGCTTCTGTCTTTATGGAACTTGTATTTTAGAAAGAAGAGACAGACAGTATACAAGCAAACAGATAAATAGATATAATTTCACATAGTAATAAGTGCTATAAAGTAATTAAAACAGGATGAGGTAATAAAATGTGCTATAAATGAAAACTAGGATGATGTATTAGAGAAGGAGGGGTGATTAGGTGGGATGGAACAGTTTAAACATTCTGGTCAGGGAGAGTTTCTCTGGAGGTAATTTTTGAGTTAAGATCTTTAAGATTAGGAGACAGCCATGTGATGAACTGGGGGAGAGCAAATATGAAGGCCCTATGAAGAGAAGGGGTTTGTGTGTTGGAGAAAAGCAAAAAAAACCAATGTAGCTGTGAGGAGAGTGGTATAAGATCAAGTCAGAAAGGTCAGCAGGGGCCAAATTATGTGGAGCCTTGTAGGTCATGAAAGTGAGTTTAGATTATCAGTGCATTGGAGAGCCACTGGAGGGTCTTAAGCAGAGGGAATGCGTGCTGTGATTTTCACTTTTAGAAGATTGTTCTGGCTGCCGTGAGGAGAATGCGTTGAGGTGATTGGTAAGAGCAGAAGCCGAATGACTACCTGAGGGCTATGGCAGCAGTCCAGGCAAGAACGGTGGTCAGAGAATGATGGTGGGAGTAGGAGTGTACTAATAATTATTATTCTTGTTATGGGCTGAATTGTTACCCCACAAGTTATGTCTCCAGTGCCCAGCACCTCAGGATATAATCTTATTTGAAGATAAGGTCTTTTTTTTTTTTTTTTTTTTTTTTTGCTGTACACAGGCCTTTCACTGCTGTAGCCTCTCCCGTTGCGGAGCACAGACTCCAGACACGCAGGCTCAGGGGCCACGGCTCACAAGCCCAGCTGCTCCGCGGCATGTGGGATCCTCCTGGACCGGGGCACGAACTCGCGTCCCCTGCATCGGCAGGCGGACTCTCAACCACTGCGCCACCAGGGAAGCCCCGAGATAAGGTCTTTAAAGAAGTGATTAAGTTGAAATGAGTGCATTAGGGCAGGCCCTAATCTAATCTGATTTGTGGCCTTACAAGAAGAAATTTGAACACACAGGGAGATACCAGGGATGCAGACACACAGAGGAAAGACCATGTGAGGACACAGCAAGAGGACAGGTATGTACAAGACAAGGAGAGAGGGCTCAGAGGCCTCAGAGGAAACTAAACCGGCCAGCACCTTGACCTTGGACTTCTAACCTCCAGAACTGTGAGAAAATAAATTTCTGTTCTTTAAGCCACCCAGTCATGGTATTTTGTTATGGCAGCTCTAGTAAACTAATACAGTTATGGTAATGATGATGGTGATGGTGATGGTGATTTTTTAAAAAAATTAATTTATTTATTTATTTATTTTTGGCTCTGTTGCGTCTTCGCTGCCACGTGCGGGCTTTCTCTAGTTGTGGCGAGCGGGGGCTACTCTTCGTTGTGGCGTGCGGGCTTCTCGTTGCGGTGGCTTCTCTTGTTGTAGAGCACGGGCTCTAGGTGTGCGGGCTTCAGTAGTTGTGGCACATGGGCTCAGTAGTCGTGGCTCGCGGGCTCTAGAGCACAGGCTCAGTAGTTGTGGCGCAAGGGCTTAGTTGCTCCGTGGCATGTGAGATCTTTCTGGACCAGGGCTCAAACCTGTGTCCCCTGCATTGGCAGGCGGATTCTTCACCACTGCACCACCAGGGAAGTCTGTGATTTCATGATAGTATTTATCACTGCCTAAAATTATCTCATACTTATTTGTGTGTGTGTGTGTGTGTGTGTGTACTTTCTGCTACCTGATTGTGAGTTCCATGGTTAGAGCAGGGACCTAGTCTATTTAATTCATGACAGTAACCACAGTGCTTAGGGCAGTGTCTGAGCCATAGCAGATGTAAAAGTAAAGATGTCATTAACTTATTTATTTATTGTATCTCTCTATATAATGTCCAATATTTTATAGAGCCTTTTTAAAATTAATACGCAGTAGATCCAGAGTTCCTTATTTGGAGGCTGTGAACTGTAGCTCATAGGAAACTATAAGAAATAACAGAAGGTTTTCAGAAAGCATATTTTAGCAGTGGAAGAATGATCCTCACTTATTATAGGAAACTTTGGAGAAAGAGGCCTTTTCTTTTTTCTCTTTTTTTTGGCCGTGCTGTGCAGCATGCTGGATCTTAGTTCCCCACCAGGGATTGAACCTGCGCCCCCTGCAGTGGAAGTGCAGTCTTTTTTTTTTTTTTAATTCAAGTATTTTATTCAGTGATTCAGTTACACATATATACATTATTTTTCGTATTCTTTTCTATTATGGTTTATCATAGGATATTGAATATAGTTCCCTGTGCTGTATAGTAGGACCTTGTTGTTTATCCATTCTACATATAATAGTTTGCATCAACTAATCCCAAACTCCCAGTCCATTCCTCCTCCACCCCCCTCCGCCTTGGCAACCACAAGTCTGTTCTCTATGTCTGTGAGTCTGTTTCATAGATAAGTTCATTTGTGTCATATTTTAGATTCCACATATAAGTGATATCATATGGTACTTGTCTTTCTGACTTACTTTGCTTACTGTGATAATCTCTAAGTCCATCCGTGTTGCTGCAAATGGCATTATTTCATTTTTTTTATGACTGAGTAGTATTCTATTTTATAAATGTATCACATCTTCTTTATCCATTCGTCTGTCGTTGGACGTTTAGGTTGTTTCCATGTCTTGGCTACTGCGAATAGTGCTGCGCGAAGTCTTAAGCACTGGACTGCCAGGGAAGTCCCGAGGCCTTTCTCTGAACAGAGTAGTTCTGTTAAATAAGGAGATGAGGCATTATTTCAGCTTCATGTCATGGCTTTGCCAAAATAAGCTTAGTCTGTGAAAAAATGCCTTCCACAAGGCCAAGGTCTTTGTTTTGTTTTCTATTCTACCTGACACATAGTAGTGTTCAAAAATATTTATTGAATAAATAAAAATCATTTTCAAATCCTACTTTGTTCCTTCTTATACATTTTTGAATTGCTTTAAACATTTTCTCATACTTAGCCTAGTGTCAGCTATTTCATAGAGGAGGTACAATATTTTGCCTATTCTTTTCTCCCTTAGAATTACAGTTATCCTGAATTAGGTTTTCACTTTGTGGTCTTTTTGACCTTAGACTGCCCTTAAGCTGAAGACTCACAACCTAGCTCAATGCCACTGGCTCCACCTTGCGTCAGGAACATGATACTGCACTCACCAAAACGCAGCCTACCAAGAGCCAGCCTGCCCCTGGCTAAACATCTTAAGTGGTCCAATTGCCGTATGTAAATTAAATGATGATGCCACTATTGGACAACCTTATTGTGACTCATTTGTTGTGAAATGATTTCACCTCCATATCTTCTACTCTGTATATAGTGCAGCTATGGAAACAAATTCTTAACCAAAGTTAAACCAGTATTTAACCAAAAAGGCTTTTGGAATTAGTTTGCAGTTCTTATCAATGTAAGAGAAATCTACTCTGATAAAAGAAATGTCTCTGCAGATTTTAAGGACTTTATTTTTTATAAATATATTTATTTATTTTTTCAGCTGCATTGGGTCTTCGTTGCTGTGCACGGGCTTTCTCTAGTTGAGACGAGAGGGGGCTACTCTTCGTTGTGGTGGACGGGCTTCTCATTGCAGTGGCTTCTCTTGTTGTGGAGCACAAGCTCTAGGTGGGGGATTTAGTAGTTGTGGCTCATGGGATCTAGAGCGCAGGCTCAGTAGTTGTGGCGCACGGGCTTAGTTGCTCCGCGGTATGTGGGATCTTCCTGGACCAGGGCTTGGACCCGTGTCCCCTGCCTTGGCAGGCAGATTCCTAACCACTGCGCCACCAGGGAAGTCCCTCATGGAATATTTAAAAAGTTACGAACACCAATTTTGGTAGGGCTTTCAGAGAAAATGAAAATCAGTTGTTTCACTTCAAGTTCTTAAAATCGGACTTCCCTGAAAAAAGTCCATGAAATTGATTTAAAAGGAAGAAAATTTTTCTTCCAAAGGAAAAAGTGTTTTGTTTTGTTTTTTTACATAGTTTGTATTCGTTTCTGGTTTGTGTATATGGTAGAACACAAGTGAGTTGGTCCTAACCGAACACAAGTGAGTTGGTCCTAACCGCGCTGGTTGTTCAGGAGATGCACCTGTCTAGAGATGGCAGGGCAGAAGTCACTTGACCTGTTGAATGATGTGGTTGGGACTCACAGGATCAGTGGTGTGCTGGAGTGAAATCACGTTGACTTGTACCAGCTCACAAGAACTGATGAGTAAGTTTTCAGGAATCCTGCAAGCCACTGTCAAAACCTAACTCATAAAAAATAAGTTATATAAACTTACAAGTAAATGACACTAAAAGCAAATGTGCTCGCGTGGGCAGCACTTAGGCTAAAATTGGAATGGTATGGAGAAATTAGTGTGGCTCCTGCACGAAGGTGACACACAAACTTATAAAGCATTCTATACTCTTCCAAGTTGTTCTATGTAAAATGTAAAATAAATATTTTTATTACCAGTGAAAAATAACAAAAGTAAATACTCAAAACTTACCACTTCCTAATTACTCTACTATGTTTTTGTCTTATTTATGCTCTGGAGATGACTTATGTCTCCTGTATGGTGAGGGTACCACGTGATGGTGTGCTATTGTGCATCTCTTCCCAGCTCCGCCTTGAGTGATGTCAGATTGGCATCTTTAAACTGACCGATAGAGATGCAAATGCTCCTGATCAGGGCTTTTCCTCCTGAGGAACCAGTTGACTACATGCACACTCCTGTACACACATGAGTTTGTTTATGCCTTCTCTCTCTCTCTACTCTTCCAAAAGCCTAACAGAAAGACTTTAGAAGAAATTATTAAAATTTAAAAACTGTTTTAATTTTATTTTACTACTTTGACGTCAATATGTTCTTAAATAGTTTTTTTAAAGGTGACTTTAATAATTTTAAGTACTTTAATAATTTTAATAATATTAAAATTATTTTAAAAGGTTAGTTTAAAATAATTTTCAATCAATTCACTTGATTCACAATCTTATTCAGTAGAAGTTAGATAGGTTAATCAGCCTTAATATTATATATAATTCTATCAATTACTTTCTTATTTCATATTTTTATTTCATTTTCTAGTTCCTGTCTACTGTCTTATTTTCTCTTATTTCTGAACTTCTCTCTTTTATTTTCATTAAGCTTTGACATTTCTATTCCTTGCCTCCTAAAACTATATTTTCACCTCTTTCAGTGTTTTCTTACATTTTCCTTTTTAGATCTCTTCCTTTTCAGACCTCTCTCTTCCTAAAAAATTAATGGTCTGGTCTTTTTCTGGCCTCTGTTCTTTCTTGCATTTCTCTTTTTTTCTTAGCTCACCTTTAGGAGCCTTATAATACATGGGGCTGAATGTTCACAATATGGTTTTCTTCAGAATGGCCAGGGTCTCAGCCCCACCCAGATCCATCTTGAGTTCTTCAGAGCCCACCTGACCCTTCTGCTGCGTCCAGTGTTCTTGGCACTAGGATTATAATGTGAGAGGAGCCCAGGGGATCATTTGGTCTTTGGTGCCTCAGGATCTGCAAGAAAAAGAGAAGCTCTGAGTTACCTTTACTTCTGCTGTCATTTCCCTTTACTGTCCTCTCTAGGACTCTATTTAGGAACCCGGGAGGCCTCTTGAAATATGATACCTCATCCGGTATCATTTGAAGAAAGAGCACACAAGAGAGGAAGGGACTATGAGTGTTTAAACATCATCTCCCTTCTCCACCTCACTTGCCTTTGCATTATTTTCTTCTCTGTCGCCCTCTCTGTGGCTTTTACAAGGCGGTGCAGTCAACCAATGGCCACAGAAAGCCACCTCCCGTTGAGCTGCCTTATGGGTCAGAGGCTGATCTGACTGTTCCGCTGGGACGTGCTACTCATCTTTAGAGAGCTTGAGTCCAGTGCTTGTTAGAGTCACTCACAAGGGGCAGGACAGGAATAAAGACACAGACGTAGAGAATGGACTTGGGGACACGGGGAGGGGGAAGGGTAAGCTGGGACAAAGTGAGAGAGTGGCATGGACATATATACACTACCAAATGTAAAATAGATAGCTAGTGGGAAGCAGCCACATAGCACAGGGAGATCAGCTCGGTGCTCTGTGACCACCTAGAGGGGTGGGATAGGGAGGGTGGGAAGGAGACGCAAGAAGGAGGGGATATGGGGATATATGTATACATATAGCTGATTTACTTTGTTATACAGCAGAAACTAACACAACATTGTAAAGCAGTTATACTCCAATAAAGATGTTAAAAAAAAAAAAAAAAAAAACAGCCCTTTTCCTGCAGCAGCAGGAACAGTTCCCCATGCTGCCTTCTCATTGTTTGGTCGAGGGATGAAAAGGGCTCCATCCTTTTCATACGCTTTTCTTTTACCTGAAAGAATGGTAGACTGGTATCCAGCTTCACCTCTACTTGTACTTCATGAAACAGAATATTTTAGATCTATCATCTTGGTAAAGTTTTCAATATTAAATTCTAAAATACTGAGGAAAAATGTTGTAACTAATATATTTTATTGTGAAACTGAGGGCGAAGACATCCTTAATAATCAGCTTTTCAAGCCAAAATGGTAAAAATAGTATAACATGAAAAAACAAATTGTTTTATGAATAGTTTATACAAGGCA
This sequence comes from Mesoplodon densirostris, assembly GCF_025265405.1. Lineage (NCBI taxonomy): Eukaryota > Metazoa > Chordata > Mammalia > Artiodactyla > Ziphiidae > Mesoplodon > Mesoplodon densirostris. Next base: position 126,420,469 of record NC_082662.1, on the reverse strand, counting down.
GAATTTCTTACTACTTTGGTTTTGATTATGAGAATGAAATGAAGTTTAAAAAACTTCAGGCTTATGGACGAATAGTAAATGGTACACTGAACCCTTGTGTACTTTCACTTAGATTCGCCAATTTTTAACATTTTACCACACTTGCTTTTGATTGTGTGCACTTTCTCCATATATATGTACATATATATTAATAGGTACATACATGTATATATTTATATGTATGTATTTATGCATTTTATTATTATTTTCCTTTTGCTGGACTCTTTGAGAGTAAGTTGTAGGCACTGGGACCTTTTCCCTTAAGTACTCTAGTGTGTATCCTCTGAGAACAAGAACATTCTCTTTTATAAGCCACAGGTTTTGTGTGTCTGTGTCTTTAAAAATAATCTTAGAGTCAGACCACTTGGGGAGAACTTTGGCTCCTTCCCCTGCTTCTTGCAGGTAAATTCCTAAACAGTACAAAATTGATATTTTCCAAGAGTGATAAACACAGATTCCTACATAGACCGGGCCTGTAGTGTAAGTGTGTGAATCAGAAGTGTAGGACAGTTCTCATGATATTTATGTATGTCCCTTCTAAACAAAGAAGCAAACCAATGCTATGCTAAACAAAACCTTATCTGAGGGCCACATTTGTTCTTTGGGTCATCAGTTTGTGGATCTATCTTCAAGGCTCTCATAGGGTGGCACATCCACAGCTTTCTTTAGGAGCACCTTGTTATGGTCAAGAAGTTCTCCTTTAAGCCTAAGTAAATGCTCAGTTGAGATTTATGAGAGACAACAGTGCGCAGTGGTTAAGAGTATAGATTCTAGCTTGTGTATGTCTGAATCCCATTTCCACTATTTACTAGGATCTTGGGAAATGTACCTGATGTTTTTGTGGTTCCGTTTTCCTCATTGGTAAAACAGTACCTACCACACAGAGCTATTGTGAGGGGATATTTTTTTCTCACATCCGTACAAATCATGATCGTGGTATAAGGGAGGTGAGTGAGATGTGAAGTCTGTTCTTTCTAGGAGTCTTAGAGGAGATGTCCATTCCTAAGCCAGAAAGCTAATTAATCTAGTTTTCTCACATCGTGAGAGATTTTGTTTCTGTTCTCATCCCCATTCTCTACTTAGCCCTCTTGTCAGACTTCTCCACAGCTGCCGAGATTTCCCTAGTCCTGAGGAAGTCGTTGCTTTAACATATTGGCTATATGTGACCTCAGGCAAGTTCTTTAACACCTTTGGGTTTTAATTTCTTCATCTGTAAAATGGAGATAATAGTAGTACCTACCTCATTGTGTGATGAGGATTAAATGCGTTGATATATGCACTGTGCTAGAATGTGCCTGGCACAGAGTAAGTGCTGTGGAGCTGTGCCATTAGGTATGACATGCATTCTCTTCAGTAGGCATCCTCCTCAACTGTGTATTCTGTACTTGTGGTCTAGATTTTCTTACCACTAGCACTCTTGGGGGCGGAGCGGGGGGAGCAGTTCTCTTCCTCTCTCCTCTGTAAGTGCTGTTATTAAGATACCAGTGGTCTTCTTTTTGTCCAAATCTAAAATACTTCTTTTTTTTTTTTGCGGTATGCGGGCCTCTCACTGTTGTGGCCTCCCCCGTTGCGGAGCACAGGCTCCAGACGCGCAGGCTCCGGACGCGCAGGCTCAGCGGCCATGGCTCACGGGCCCAGCCGCTCCGCGGCATATGGGATCCTCCCAGACCGGGGCACGAACCCGTATCCCCTGCATCGGCAGGCGGACTCTCAACCACTTGCGCCACCAGGGAGGCCCTAAAATACTTCTTATTCTCTTAGCCTTCTGTAATATTTTTAACAGTAGAGATCATCTTGCAAGTAAGGGTACTGGGCAGGGGGCACTTAAGGGGGCTATAGGAAGAAGAGAGGGTCAGATGAAGATAAGGAAGGGAACATGGGAGCGAGAGAGAGACATGGTCTGATTGATGGGTTGAGACCCAGTGACGGCAGGATTTTGCAGAGGGGTTAGGTGTGGAGTGGATGAGTGGGAAATGGAATCGACAGTTACAAGCTAAGTAATTTAGAAGAAGTATTGTGATAGCAAAAAGAAGCTGAGAAATAGCATGGTTGGAGGTGGTAGGGCACCTATCAGAAATTTTTTCAGGATAAGGAAGATATGTGAATGTTTTACGGCAAGAGAGGAAGCAACTAATAAAGGAAAAGAGTGAAGATGGTGAGAGAGGCAGGTGTGTCAAGACTAAGAGCCATGACTGGAACTAAGAAAAACTGAGAGGGGTTAGCTTTGTTAGGAAGAGCACTTTTTATTCCTTCAAGGTTGAGAGAGTAAGGAAGGGGGTATGTACGTACTTCTAACGTGGTGTGAGGGAAGTGCCTGGAAAGGTGGTGGTGTGAACTGAATGTTTGAGTCCTTCTCAAATTCATATTCATATGTTGAGGCCCTAACCCCCAACATGATGGCATTTGGAGGTGGGGCATTTGGGAGGTGATTAGGTTTAGATGAGGTCATGAGAGGGGAGCCCCCATGATGGGATCAGGGCCCCCAGAAGAAGAGGGAGACCAGAGCCTGCTCTCCTCTCCTCCCACCCTGTGAGGACACAGCAAGAAGGTGGTTGTCTGCAAGCCTGGAAGAGGGCGGTCACCAGACCCCGAATCCGCTGGTGCCTTGATCTCAGACTTCAAGCCTCCAGAACTATGAGAAATAAATGTTTGTGGTTTAAGCCACCTAATCTGCCACCTAATTGTTAGAGCAGCCTGAGCTGACTGAGCAGGTGGTCGGAGGGTTGGTGATGGTGCCAGCCTTAGCAGTTTTTATTTGTTCAGTGAAGGAGGTGACAAGGTTTTCTGCTGAGATTAAGGGAGTCAGTGCTTTGGAGCTTGAGGCAAGAGAGGCTTCAGAAGAGCTGTTTTGGGAGGCGTTTTCTAGGGAATCAAAAGGAGATGAAAGGGCTTCCCTGGTGGCGCAGTGGTTGAGAATCCGCCTGCCGATGCAGGGGACATGGGTTCGTGCCCCGGTCCGGGAAGATCCCACATGCCACGGAGCAGCTGGGCCCGTGAGCCATGGCCGCTGAGCCTGCGCGTCCAGAGCCTGTGCTCCACAACAGGAGAGGCCACAACAGTGAGAGGCCCGCATACCGCAAAAAAAAAAGGAGATGAAAGAAAGGATTGTCAGGCGACGTCCAGGACACTTGATGCTGGATGGCATGAATTTGTAGTGGACCATGGTTGATTTGTTTTGTTTTTTGTTAATTATTTTCTTCCAGCAGTGCTTTGCAGGAACAGGAAAGTAAAAGTTAGAGATGCTCAGGGTTCTGGCTCATTAGAGCAGGCAGGATGGAAGTTAAGGGGCCCAGAATCCAGGATGGTGGTAATGGCAATTTTGAATGGTTGACTATAGAATATTGAACAACCATATGTGTAGATTAATTAATTGCTAAACACAGCTGCCTGCATGAGCCCAGGGGAAACCAGTGGAGGAACCGTCCAGCCAACCCACAGAATTATGAAAAATAAGAACTCATTGTTGTTAAAGCGCCTACGTTTTGGGCAGCATGTGACCCAGCAACGGAAACCTGCAATGCTCTGCCTTGAGTTGGACAGCTGCAACCGGAAGCCTGGGGCCAAGGGAGCTGGTGCAGTAGGAGGTCAGGCCCTCAGGGAGTGGAGCAGGGGAAGAATGGAGAGGGCTTCTGGAGGGGCACACAGAGAATATGCAGCAGAGCCAGTGAAGCCCAGGCTTTAGAGTGTGAGAGCAAGGGCCGGGCTCGCCGTCTGGAAAACGGGTGCCTAGAGAGGCAGGTCATGGTGGTGAGTGGCAGATAAGAGCCCGTGCCTCCCCGTTCACTCTTGGCAGAGGACCTTGCCTTTCCACACAGGGGCGAGGCAGGCCTTCATATCCCACTCCCAACCACAAACTAGGCTTACAGATATGAAGTAGAGGACAAAGATGTGTCACATTTCTGTATTTTTCTAAATCTAATCAAATTCCATTTTCCCATGTGCCAAGACCAGGAAAAGGTCAACATTAGCCGTTCATTGGCTTCTCCTTCTCCTCTCTCATGTTGCACTGGGATCCCAAGGCTGATGCAGTCTTCAGGAAAAACAAGGAGAAGGAAGATCACTGTACTGCTGAGATGTTGAGGCCTGAAGGCGGGGGTAGCATCGCCTTCCTCTGTGCCAAGTTCAGTGGAAGGGATCCCGACCACAGCTTCCAGAGCCCCGGAGCACAGAGGAAGAGGTTAGCTTTCCACAGGAGGCAGGGTGCGTGAGCTAGCAGACCTGTCGATTGTGTACAGGTGAGCTCTTGAGTTTTGTATTGTTCTTTAGGCCACTGTGGACTCATCAGCCAAAGGGTCTTTGCCCTTTTCTCTTATATGATCAGGTCTTTGTGTTTCAGGACTAGAGAGAAGGAAGTTTCTTGATGCTTAGAGGACATCATTAGGCTTTGTTTTCTGTGGTCTGCATAGGCAGAGTGTGACAATCCAGCTAGATGCACTCAGAAGAGCAGAAGATGGTGATAGGTTCTTCAAAGGGAAGTAGGAAGAGGGATAGAGTAAAATTTTCTAAGGCTGTGAGGAGGATCCTGCCACCCTCTCACAGGTAGCAACTTGCTGGTGGCAGGACCTCAGATCAGATGGCTGTGTGGACGCAGCACTAAGCACCTGGCCCAGCCCTTCCCACCTCCTCTGGAAGCCCACCTGCTCAGTTGACGGTAACCTCATCAGCCTTCTACTTTGCACTGGCTCATTCCCAGTGGTATTAAAACATGCTCACCTCTTTCTGGTCTTAAATTAAAAAAAAAAAATCTTCCTTGACACCATGTCCCCTTCCAGACATCTCTTCTTCCCCTTCACTTTATAGATCCATCTACCTCAACCCAGTGCAATCTGATTTCTCCCCACTTTCAAGCGAAACATCCTTGATCAAAAATCAGAACTGATTTCCTTCTTCACTAAATCCAGTGGACATGTCTCAGAACTTGTCTTACTCGACCTCCCAGCAGCATTTGACACCAAAGATGACTCAATTTTTTCATCTCTTTCCTTAGCTTCCATGACGCCACCCTGTCCTGAATTTCTGCTTTTACCGCCTGGCTCCTCTTCCCTGTGTCTAGTACAGGGACTAGACCACTGTGTCAGTGTAGGTACTCCTCTGAGCTCTTCCTGGCTCGTCATCTCTTCCAGCCGGGATACTCTTCCTAGAGGAGCTCTTCTGCTCCTGTGGCTTCGTTACCAGACCTGTGTTTCCAGCCCAGATTTTCTCCTGTGCGTCCTTATACATGTCAAGTCTATGGTTTGCTTTTATCCCCCTTGAAAGCTAGTAAGTTAGTCTGTTACTGTTTCATAGATGTTGCGGAAGACATGACACCTGGGTCAGCGATAAAGGACTTCATTTAAGTATGGTTGAGGGACTTCCTTGGTGGTCCAGTGGTTAAGACTCCATGCTTCCACGGCAGGGGGCACGGGTTCAACCCCTGGTCAGGGAACTAAGATCCCACATGCTGCGAGGTGCGGCCAATAAATAAAGAAATAAGGTTGAAATTTTCTCAGAGCAGCACAAGGAGGGGATTGATTATGTTGCTGACACAGCACACTGTAATTCTAATTTTCTCTTTATGTACTGTACTTGTCTTTGCAAAGTGTGAATCATGATGGCAGCTATTGCCTAGAAAAGTACCATCAAAAGGAGTATTACACATATAATTTAAAATTTTCTAGTAACCATATTTTAAAGAAGTAAAAGAAAGGGCATTTTAACAATATGTTTTATTTAACTGATATGTCTAAAATATTATGATTTCCACATGTAATCAATTAAAATTTTTTAATGAGATATTTTACGTTTTTTTCACACTAAGTTTTTGAACTCCATGTATATTTTTTACTTAGAGCCCATTTCAGTCTGGATTAGTCACATTGCTAGTGCCCCATAGCCAGATGGAGGTAGTAGCTACGGTACTGCACGGCTCAGGCCTGAAATTTCTCTTTTTCCCCATCCCACCTCCGTGAGATTTCTAACCTGCAGGGGCGTTCAGGCCTTTCCCATCTCCCTTCCCTACCCTCCCTTTGTCTCTGTGAGTTAAGGAAGCCTTTGTTCTTGTCCTTCTGAGTCTGGAGTTGAAGCGGTTCTCTGATTCAAAGAACAGAAGGCCTAGGAGGTTACGGAGGGGATAAATCTGTGAATACTTCTCAAATTATATTTTTTGTCCCTGCCTCATTAACTATTTGTTCTAATGTATGCAATAGCCCCATCTGATGTTACAAGAACATTACTACATTGGTGTTAGCCAGTCTTATGGGTCATCTTTAGGGGCTTCTTGAGAGAAAGTATAATCTCATAAAATATTTTTAGTGTCTAGTAGTAGCATCATGTTCAGATCCTGCCTCAATGAGGGCTGTGGGCAGGAAAAGCAGTGCAGAGGTGTTGAGCCTAAGGTGCTCAGGGAGATGTGAAACAGAGTTGGCGTGAAGACCTTACATGTTTAGCTGGCCTTCAGATCAATCAGTGAGCGTCAAGAATCCTGTCTTCCACAGTTACTGACTTCAGGTTTTTCTCTTAAGTTGATACTCATCCTGCAGCCTCCTTAAGTGAAGAACTTAAAAATTCTTATTTAAAATATTTTTTCAGTAAAATAGACAGTAAATATAACACCACCAATATTAGCCAGAATGGTAAAGAAGCTAAATATTCTAGTTAAGTGAATATTTGTGAAGTTAACATTCAAAATATCACAACTTTTTAATCATTTTAAGCGGAAATATTTAACAATCTATTATAAATCCTCTGTCTCAGCACCCAGGGAGTACTGAATATAATTTCTACTTTCCTTAGGCTATTTGTTGAATTGAATTAAATTACCAAGGGGCGGGGTGGGGAGTAGCTGATATTTGCTGGGTGGCTGCTCTGCTGAAAGCTGTGCTTATGTTATGACGGCTCTTTGCCCTTAGACTGCTCCCAGTCCAGTTCTGAGTATTTCAAGGGAGGTACTGGGATTTACCTACCAGGCAGGATTATGTGCACAGGGATTAACCTGCCCAGGCTAGCAAATTGCAGGGCTGGAGTTTGAACCCTAGCAGTCTGCCACTAGAGCCCTTGCTTTTAGGTTCTCTGCCACTAATGTAGACTTCACCACATTAGAAATTATCATCCTCATTTTACAGATGTGGAAACTGAGGCTTAAAAGAATCAACTAACACTTAAAGCCAGTTAGTAAGTGGCTGACCTTTCTTTTTCTTATTTCTCCCTCCTTTCTTTTCCTTTTCTAGAACTTTTTGATTTTGGCCCAAGCAGGACTTGCACTTGCCAGTCAACACAAATACTTCTTTCTTCTCTCTTGGGTTCACTTGTCGGCCTTTTCCTTTCCTCAGAAAGTATCTTCCATCCTCTTGATACAATATTTATTGTATGACTTTGTTTGCTACGCTACATCTGCTCTGAAATAATTTAGAGAAATATAGCACTTGTCTTTTCATAGTTTATATTCTAAAGCAATTGACTGCTTTTTTCCCCAGAGCGATCGGAACAATTATCAGGTCATTAGGATGCTGCCCTAGTGAAGGAGAGCTACATGATCTGATTGCAGAGGTAAGTAGGGCTAAGAAAGTTCCATTCAGCAGACTCTCTGCACGACTCTATCTTCTTGTAATTCAAAAAAAAAAAAAAAAAATCCTTACCTGAAGTGAAAAATGCCCTAAACTACCAAATGTGCTTAGTGAAGACATTAGGACAGCTATATGAATTAGCAAATCAACAGGATCTGCAAGAATTAATATCAGACCTTGAAGAAATGTTTATGACCAGGTAATGCAATGGGTCAAGTAAGGACCTCACTTTAGATATTACACACTTTATAATTAGTTGAAGAAAGGCCAGTAGACACAGGGGACTGACTATATGCAGAGGGAATATTGACAGATGAAGGAATATAGTAAATAACGTCATTTCAAAGGGGATAGAAGTAGTAGAGACTACAGAATATATTTGGGGAAATATAACTAACTTTCAGAAGCAGTAGTAAATAAAATAATAACTACCTTGACACTGAATTTTGAAAATGCTTATTTGTAATAGTGTAGATGAGTTGCTGGAGGGAATTATCTCATAAAGCGGTGATGAACAGCCCAAGACCAGAGAGCTTCATGCCCTGTTTGGTTTTCCAGAAAAGTGTCCAATCTGATTTCAAGTACAGCTTTCAGTTCAACAAGGCAGAGGCGGGCTTCCCTGGTGGCGCAGTGGTTGAGAATCCGCCTGCCGATGCAAGGGACACGGGTTCGTGCCCCGGGCCGGGAAGATCCCACATGCCGCGGAGCGGCTGGGCCCGTGAGCTACAACTACTGAACCTGCGCGTCCAGAGCCTGTGCTCCGCAACGGGAGAGGCCACAGCAGTGAGAGGCCCTCGTACCGCAAAAAACAAACAAACAAAAAACAAGGCAGAGGCCTGAAGGGAAAAAAAACTACCTGGGCAACCACCAGGAGAAGAATCTTTTCAGAATTGCTTATCTAGGTATGTGGGTTTTGGTGGAGGCCAGGGATCAACAAAGAGGATAAGGAGAAAGGCAAGGAAGTGTGATTTTATTTTTCTCCTTCTTCCTTGCACCCAGCACAGTACTTGCTTCTTCAGTGTTACACAGAAGAGAAGGAGTTGTGACTCTGGGTGAGTCGCTTAACCTCTGTGAATATCAGTTTCTCCATAATGACACCTACTTCAGAGTTTGCTTCAAAGGTAAATGAAATAATGTATAAGAAGACATGTTTTGGGCTTCCCTGGTGGCGCAGTGGTTGAGAATCTACCTGCTAATGCAGGGGAGAGGCCGCGATAGTGAGAGGCCCGTGCACCGCGATGAAGAGTGGCCCCCGCTTGCCACACTAGAGAAAGCCCTCGCACAGAAACGAAGACCCAACACAGCCAAAAATAAATAAATTAATTAATAAACTCCTACCCCCAACATCTAAAGAAAAAAAGACATGTTTTGAATCCTAAAGCACATGGAAGGTTAGAAAGATGACTCTGTTGATCCACGTTAGCATTTTGATCACTAAAAAGAAGTACCAGTTTTTCATTAGCATTTAAAAGTATTCAGTAAAGCAGGAAATTGTTTTTTCATTTGGGGATCCAGTAAAGGTATTATTACTGAGCGGGGCGGGGGGAGAATCTGTTTTCCTTCATTGGTCCTCACTGTTTTAAAAAAAAGGTTTTGATCACTCCCGTAAAGTGATCATCATCAAAGCTAGAATTTGTGTTAGGGAGAGGAAAGTTGGCACTGTGGAAGACCTAGGAACTGGAAGATGAATTTACAGCGAAATCATAATTATTGTGTGTAATTGAGTAGAGTAAGGGAGCAGTAATGAAAATGTCTCTGAAAGTCGGTAGATGAGAAACTTTAGAGCCTAATTCTTTTATGGTTTGTTTGTATGTTTTAATCCGTAGCAGGGATCAGCAAACCACAACCCCTGGGCCAAAGCCCCTGGGCCACAACCCCTGGACCAGTCCACCACCTGTTTTTGTAAATAAAGTTTTATTGGAACACAGCTAGACTCATTTACTTACATATTATCTATGGCTGTTTACTTACTACAAGAACGGAGTTAAGAGACCATATGGTTTGCAGAGCTTAAAGGATCTGGTCCTTTACAGAAAAAGTTTGCCAACTCCTGATCTATAGGTTTCTCTGGCAAAGTAGAGCAAATACCACATCTAGTGTCAGGAGATCTAGGTTCACATCCCATAGCTACCACTTACGGCCATGTCACCTTTGGTGAGCCACTTAATCTTTCAAAGCCTGGTTCCACATCTGCAAAAGGAATGCAACAATACCATAGTGTTTTTATGAAGATTAAATTTAATAACTGTGAGGAATCAGCTGTTACTTTGTGGGCCCTCAGTGCATATTTGGGTTTGCTTGCTCTGTAGGTGGCTCTCTACCAAAATGCCCCCATGGGTTTGGGTAGTTAACCACAGTAGGTGCTCAGATCCCAATGTTTTATTTTGTCTTTACAGTTTTCTTAGGTACATTGACACAACTTTTGAAAATTACAGATATTTAGAACAGTTATGGACAAGTAGGGATCACTGAGCTGTCTAAGCCCATAAATGTTTTTCTATACTTGCTCACAACACAGTTTATTTTGATTAAATTCTAGCCAAATGCTTAAAGAGCTTTGGGTGTGACTACCCTTTTTGAAGTTTCCCAAATAACTGAGAGGAAAAAAAGCATGTAGATATTTGTATGATTCAAATACATTTAGAAAATCAAAGCTACATAATAGTAAACATCTAGGGGTAAATGTCATGTTGCTAAATGCTCTGTCATAGTTTCAGAACTAAAACTGTTTCTGCCTCATTTGCTCTGAAATGAAATAATGACTATGCTTTAAAATTCTTCTGTAAAAAATTGAAATCTGTGTGTGGTTCTCTAGTTGTCATTTACTTGAATTTTAGTGTCGATGCATACTAACTTTCAGCCCTCCACTTCCTGGAGATCAACTTGAAATCTGATGTATCTCTTGAAATAGATCATTTAAAAAATCACTTAATATTCTGTAGTCAGCCACTTGCCCCAAATAATCTCTGCCTGTGTGGAATATCACAAAACCCAGCAACTGTGAGAAAGGTTAATAAAAATTTTGCCAACATACAGCTTACTAAACAATTCTTCCTTTAATATTAATTTAGAGCTATCTAGGATCTTCAGTGTGCAAGAGCTGGGAGGAGATAATGGCATTTTAGTACAAGTGGAAAGGATATTTAGAGGTCTATATCCTTTAAAGTTCAAACCTAAGTGGTATTATGGAGAATTTAAAGTAATTACAAAGGAGAACTAAAAGATGTTTGGAAAATAATACCAATGTTGGTGAGATTATTATATTGCACAGTGATTTTAAAAAAAGGTCAATTCATCAGGAAGTTTTAAAAATCATAAATGTCTATGTACTAATAACAGAGTTTTAGTATACAGTAAGCAGAAATGGACAGATTAGAGGGAGAAACAGACAATTCCACGATCACAGATGAAGATTTCAGTAACCCTCTCTAAGTAATTGATAGAACAGCTACATAAAATATCAGCAAAGATATAGAAGATACAAACTACATCATCAACCATTCTGACCTAATTGTTATTTATAGAACACTAACCCCAACAACCACAAAATACATGTTCTTTCCAAGTGTACATGGGATGTTCATTAAGATAGATTAAGTACTGGGGCATAAAACAAGTCATAACAGATTTTTAAAAATTAAAATCATACAGGATATGTTTACTGATACCAAAAAAAAAGAATTAAATAGAGATCAACTGAGAATAATATCACTAGGAAATCCTCAAATACTTGGAATTAAGCAACATACTTTTTTTTTTAAGATTTTTTAATGTGGACCACTTTTAAAGCAATACTGTGCTACAGTATTGCTTCTGTTTTATGTTTTGGTCCTTTGGCCCTGAGGCATGTGGGATCCTAGCTCCCCGACCAGGGATCGAACCCGCATCCCTGGCATTGGAAGGTGAAGTCTTAACCACTGGACCACCAGGGAAGTCCCTAAGCAGCATACTTCTAAATAACTCATGAATCAGAGAAGAAATCACAAGGGGAATTAGAAAATATTTTTCCCTGAACAATAATGAAGATACAGTGTGTCAAACTTTGTGTCATGCAGGTAAAGCAGCACTTAGGGGACAGTTTACCACTTTAAGTGTTTATATTAGAAAAGACAAAAAGATCTAAAAGTAATTATCTAAATTCTCATCTTAAGAAACCAGAAAAAGAAGAGCAACGTAAACCCAATTTAAATAGAAGGAAGAAAATTATAAAGAGCAGAAATCAGTGAAATACAAGATGAACAGAGAAAATCACTGAAAGCAAAATACTGGTCTTTTCAAATACAACTGATAAACCTATAGCTAAGGACATTAAGATACAAATTACCAATGTCAAGATTAAAGGAAAGCACAGGGAGCTATACTCAATATCTTGTAATAACCTATAAGGGAGAAGAATCTGAAAAAAAAAAAATATATATATATATATATATATATATCACTTTTCTATATACCTGAAACTAACACAACATTGTAAATCAACTATACTTCAATAAAAATTAAAAAATAATCTTTCAATTTAATTATGAAATTTCCCTTCTATCAATTCTTAATAGTATGAGATCTGTAGTCACTGATCCCTGCTTCTTGAAGCAAAAATTAAAGAGTAACTTCTGTGTTAAAAAAAAAAAAAAGATAAAGGAGGGGTTATCATTATCCTTCAAACATTTTTTTTTTTTTCTTTTTTTGCGGTATGCGGGCCTCTCACTGTTGTGGCCTCTCCCGTTGCGGAGCACAGGCTCCGGATGCGCAGGCCCAGCAGCCATGGCTCACGGGCCCAGCCGCTCCGCGGCATATGGGATCCTCCCAGACCGGGGCACGAACCCGTATCCCCTGCATCGGCAGGCGGACTCTTAACCACTGCGCCACCAGGGAGGCCCTATCCTTCAAACATTTTAAGAGGATAATAAGGAAACATTATGAAAAACTTTATGCCAATAAATCTGGCAACTTAGATAAATGGACCGATTCCCTGACAGACAAAAATTACCAAAACTGACCCAAGAAAAACTGGAGAATTTGAATAGTGTCATATCAATTACCAAAATTAAATTTATAATTAAAAATTTCCCACAAAGAAAGCTAGAGATTCAGATGACTTCACTGGTGAATTCTTTCAAACATTTATAGAAGTAGTACCAATTCTATACAAAAATCCTTCTGAAAATATTATAGGAAAGAACACTTTTCCAACTCACTTTCTGAGGCTAGTATTACTCTGATACCAAAACCAGACAATCATATTACAAGAAAAGAAAACTATGGACCTTATTAACATAGATGCAAAAGATCCTTAATAAAATTTTACCAAATCAATTTCAACAATATGTTAAAAAGGGTAATACATCTTGAGCAGGTGGGGTTTATCCCAGAAATTTAAGGTTGGCTTAACATCAATCAATGTAATTTACTACATTAACAGGACAAAGTAGATAAACCATATGATCATTTCAATAAATACAGAAAAAACACTGAAAAAATTCAACACCCATTGAAGATAAAAATATCCAGCAAACTAAGAATAAAAGGAAGCTTCTCAACCTGGCTGAGGGCATCTACAAAAAAACCTAAGGCTAACATCTTACTCAGTGGTGAAAGCTCAATGCTTTTAACCTAAAATCAGGAATGTCTGTGTTCATCACTCCTGTTCATCATAGTACTTGAAGTCTTAGCCAGTGCAACAAAGCAAGAAACAATAAAAAATACACAGTTTGGAAAATAAGAAGTAAAACTGTATTTCAAACAACACGATTGTTCATCTAGAAGATCCTAAGAAATTTACTAAAAGCCATTAGAACTAATATATGGATTTAGCCAGGTCACAGGCTACAAAGTCAACATACAAAGTTAATTATATTTCTATAAACTAGAAATTAACAATTAGGAAAATGAAGTTAAGCAAGCAGTTCCATTTACAATAACATAAAAAGTGAAATAATGAAATTTAACAGAGGCAAGACATATACACTGAAAACAGCAAACATTGTAGAGGGAAATTAAGATCTAAATAAATGCATAGATATACCTGTTTGTGAATTAGAAAGCTCAATATTTTTAAGATGGCATTTCTTCTCAGATTGATCTATAGATTCAATACATTCTCAGCCAAATCACAGCAAGCTGTTTTTTGTTTGTTTGTTTGTTTGTTTTTGCGGTACACGGGCCTCTCACTGTTGTGGCCTCTCCCATTGCGGACGGAGCACAGGCTCCGGACGTGCAGGCTCAGCGACCATGGCTCACGGGCCTAGCCGCTCTGCGGCATGTGGGATCTTCCCAGACCGGGGCAAGAACCCGCGTCCCCTGCATCGGCAGGCGGACTCTCAACCACTGTGCCACCAGGGAAGCCCCACAGCAAGCTTGTTTGAAGAAATTTACAAGCTGACTCTAAAATTTGAATGGAAAAGTGAAAGACCTAGAACAACTGAAATAATTTTGACAGGAAAGGGCAAAGTTGGACTTACACTACCTCATTGCAAGATTTACATGAAGCTGTAGTAATCAAGACAGTATTTTATTTGTACACATATTGTGTGGTATTGTGCACAGTGTGATATTGTGTACACTGGTCTGATTGCTGTGGCTAGGACTTCCAATATTATGTTGAATAAAAGTGGCAAGGGTAGGCATTCTTGTCTTGTTCCTGATCTTAGAAGAAATACTTTCAGCTTTTTACCATTGAGTATGATGTTGGCTGTGGGTTTGTCATATATGGCCTTTCTGATGTTGAGGTATATTCCCTCTATACCCATTTTATTGAAAGTTTGTATCATAAATGGATGTTGAATTTTGTCAAAAGCTTTTTCTGCATCTATTGAGATGATGATATGATTTTTATTCTTCAGTTTTTTAATGTGGTGTATCAAATTGAAAATTGATTGATTTGCAAATATTGAACCATCCTTGCATGCGTGGGATAAATCCCACTTGATTATGGTGTATGATCCTTTTAATGTATTGTTAATTTGGTTTGCTGACATTTTGTTGAGAATTTTTGTGTCTATGTTCATTAGTGATACTGGCCTGTGATTTTCTCTTTTTGTGGTGTCTTTGTCTGGTTATCGTATTAGGGTGATTCTGTCCTCATGGAATGTTCCTTTCTATTCAATTTTTTTGGAATAGTTTGAGAAGGATAAATGTTAACTCCTCTTTAAATGTTTTGTAGAATTCACCCGTGAACCTTCTGATCCTGGACTTTTGTTTGTTGGGAGTTTTTAAATTACTGATTTGATTTCATTACTGGTAATTGGTCTGTTCATATTTTCTGTTTCTTCCTGATTCAGTCTTGGGAGATTGTATGTTTCTAGGAATTTATCCATTTTTTCTAGATTGTTTATTTTATTGGTGTAAAATTGTAATCTCTCATGATCATTTGTATTTCTGTGTCCAGTTGTAAGTTCTCTTTCATTTCTGATTTTATTTATTTGGGCCCTCTCATTTTTTCTTGATGAGTCTGGCTAAAGTTTTATCAATTTTGTTTATCTTTTCAAAGAACCAGCTTATAGTTTCATTGATTTTTTTTAAGTCTATTTCATTTATTTCTGCTCTGGTCTTTATGATTTCTTTCCTTCTACTAACTTGGGGTTTTGTTTGTTCTTCTTTCTCTAGTTGATTTAGGTGTAAGGTTAGGTTGTTTATTTGAGATTTTTCATGTTTCCTAAGGTAACCTTGTATCAGTATAAACTTACCTCTTAGAACTGCTTTTGCTGAACCCACAGGTTTTGGATCATCATGTTTTCACTTTCATTTATCTCTAGGTATTTTTTTATTTCCTCTTTGATTTCTTCAGTGATCCACTGGTTGTTTAGTAGCATATTGTTTAGCCTCCATATATTTGTGGGTTTTTGCAGATTTTTTCTTGTAATTGATTTCTAGCCTCATAGCATTGTGGTTGGAAAAGATGCTTGATATGATTTCAATTTCCATAAATTTACCAAGGCTTGTTTTGTGGCCTAGCATCTATCCTGGAGAATGTTCCATGTGCCCTTGAAAAGAATGTATTCTGCTACTTTTGGGTGGAAAGCTCTATAAATATCAATTAAGTCCATTTGGTCTTATGTGTTATTTAAGGTCTGTATTTCCTTATTGATTTTCTGTCTAGATGATCTGTCCATTGATGAAAGTGGGGTGTTAATGTCCCCTACTATTGTATTACTGTTGATTTTTCTTTTTATGTCTGTTAATATTTGCTTTATGTATTTAGGTGCTCCTGTGTTTGGTGAATATATATTTACAGTTGTTATATCTTCTTGTTGGGTTGATCCTTTTATCATTATATAATGTCCTTCTTTGTCTCCTGTTACAGTCTCTTCATTTTGCCTAATTCTCTTTGTTTATTTCTATGTATTAGGTAGGCCAGTTTTGTTTCCCAATCTTGGAGTAGTGGCCTTATGTAGGAGAGTCCCATGGGGCCCAGCAGCACACTCCCCTCTGGTCACCAGAGCTATATGCCCCCTCTGTAGGCTGCGTGTGTCCTTCTATTGTGGCAGGGCTGACTACTGTGGGCATGCTGGTAAGCGGGGCTGGTCCCCAGCCCAGTTGGCTGCAAGGCCCTGCCTCCTGCAGTGGCTGTGGTCCTGCTGGAGGGTGGGGTAGGCTTCCCGTGTGGTTGGCTGAGCAGCCTGGTGAGGGGAGGCAACCACTGCCGGCCCACTGGAGGGCAGGGCTTGGTCCATCCGAGGCTGTCTGTATGGCCTGGGGAGGGGCATTAGACAGGGGCTGCTGCCAGCTCACTGGTGGTTGGATAAGCCCCCAGCACGAATATGCTAGAGGGAGGATTCCAAATGACACTTGCCAGTGCTGGTGTCATTGTGGTAGAAGAAGCTCCCAGAAATGGCTGCTGCCAGTGTCTTCATCCCTCGGAGGTCCAGCTGCTTCCTGCCTCTTTGGGAGGCTCTCCAAGATTAGCAAGTGGGTCTGACCCAGGCTTCTTTCAAACTACTGCCTCTGTGCTAGGATTCAGAGTGTGTGAGATTTTATGTGTGCCCTTTAAGAGTGGACTCTCTCTTTCCTACAGCCCTCCAGCTCTCTTATACACAAAGTCAGACATTCTGGGGGCTCATCTTCTGGTACAGGACCCCTGAGCTAGGGAGCCCAACATGGGGCTTGAACCTTTGGCTCCTTGGGGGGAACCTCTGCAATTGTGAGTATCCTCCTATTTGTGGGCTACCTACCTAGGGGTATGGGTTCTGGCAATACAGTGTCTCCAGCCCCGCTGCCTGTCTTGTTATGGTTACTTCTTTATATCTTTAGTTGTGAAAAGTCTTTCCTGATAGTCTTCAAATAATTCTCATAGGGAGCTGCTTTGTAAGTAGTTGTAATTTTGGTGTGCCTGTGGGAAGGTGTGAGCTTAGGATCTTCCTACTCTGCCATCTTGGCCACACCCCCAATCCACCACCTTAATATAATCCTTGTTAGTGTTTCAGTGTGCTTCCTCCCATATTATTTTCCTGTACATGGTTTTAACATGACAGTAATCTTATAGTACAGTTCGGTATATACAGTTTTGAACCTCGCTTTTTTCCCTAATTATATCACAACGATTTTCCATATTATTACAAAAATTTCGTTATTAAAAAAAATACATGCTGATTAAAATTGGACAAGAAGAAACTAGGGGAGTGATCTCTCGTATCCATCACTCAAACACAACCAGAATATTTTACCTTTTTTACTCAATATTACATCAAGATGATTCTTCCATACTATTATCTAATTTTTAAAAAGTAACATTTTAAGAAGGAAATCCTGTCATATACAGTAACATGAATGAAACTTGGAGATATTATGATATGTGAAAATGCTAGTCACAAAAAAGACAAATACTTCATGATTCCACTTACATGAGGTATCTAAAGTAGTCAAACTCTTAGAAAGCCTAGGGACTTCCCTGTGGTCCAGTGGCTAAGACTCCATGTTCCCAATGCAGGGGGCCCAGGTTTGGTCCCTGGTCAAGGAACTAGATCCCACATGCCACAACTAAGTGTTTGCGTACCGCATCTAAAGATCCCGCATGCCGCAACGAAGATCCCACTTGCCACAACGAAGACCTGGCACAGTCAAATAAATAAATAAATAAATTAATTAAATAAAAAACCCAGAAAGTCTGTTGTTGAAGATACATAGAGAGTTTGAGTAAAATTGCTTCATAAAATATAAAAACAGTGATATTTTTAAATTAACATGTTGTTATAAATGTGATTTTAAATATATCTGTGGACCTAATAAAGTTTATACAGTATTTGCATATTTATTGTGCTAACCAAATCTCAACCCAGGATAGAGCTTTTCCTCCAGTCTTATTGCAACACAATTTTAAACAATTGCTTTTGATATAAATGGGTAGGGGATTACCTTAGTGGTAATTGCTTCAATACTTAACTGCCTCTGTCAAACAGGAGAGGGCTCTACTAGGAGTAGGGAGGGACACTCAATGCCTCCGTGGAGAGAAAATGAAACTGAAGGGTGTGAAACAATTAGTGTACCTGGAGCCTCTTACCCTCCCCACCCCAACCCTGACCTGAGGATAAAATGGGGAAATTAATGGCTTGACAGCCGCTGAACTCCCCCCATCGCTTCAAATTATAGAAACTTACAGTTGGAAGGGACCTTACTGATTATGTGGTTTAGCCACCTGTTGATTCTTAGACTTTCTGATAGTCCAGCCAAAAGATGATTCAGTCTTTTTTGGTACTTCCAGTACTAAGAATGAGACTTGTAACCCAAAAGAAGTACATATCCCAATTTTTATACAACAGCCTCTGGAATGTTTGGAGAAAATATTTTTTCTAAAGTAGGTAGCTTTAAGATTTTTTATTTGTAAAGATAATATAATTGGCAAATGCCAATGAATTTTTGTTATTATTTTATTCTATCCAAAGTAGAGAAATATTTTCTAAATTGTATTTGTGTTTTGGTTTTGAAACATGATTTATGTCCAAATTTGTATACGTGGTATTCAAGTTGAACTTGAAGTATCTCCTTGTTTTTATATTTTTTACTATAAGTAGCTTTAAAAAATCATATGTGTATCTTATTTGGTGACCTGGAGCTAGATGAAATGTAGGTGCTTTATAAACCATCTTAACTACTGGTATTATCTTGCTTTCTTGAAGCATGAAATAGTTCAGTTTATTGACTGATTGTATGTCACTGGGGAGAAATGAATTTTCACTGTGTTTTATTATACCTATCAGTGAGTTCAGCGTTAAAATAAATAATGCTTTAATGAGAAAAGAGATGGCCTGATGGTTTCACTATGGGAATGAGAGAAAGAACCCTGGGCTATGATCCCATCAGAACACCTGACCGACTTTGAGGACCAAGATAGGCACTTCACTTCCCTGTGCCTGAGTTTCCTCAGAAGCAAAACAGATTAAGAAAATTGACTTTTACCAAAATAGAGTGAGAAACAGTATTTTTCTCATGCTTTGAAACTTAGATAAATGTTGCTTTTTAAAAAAAAATCCCACAGTATTTACATATTTATTGAGACTTCTCTGTATTGGGCAAAAGGATGCAAAGAGACTATGGACTGTCTGAAGGCACTGTGCTAGCCTTGTGCAGGTGGCCCCTTTGTGTGGCAAGGAAGCAGTGTCTTCAGGTCGCCTCTACCACCATAGTTCTTTGGAGGAGGAGAAGCCAGGTGTATCAGGGCGGACACCTGCTGGCAGGCTATTAAGATGAATTCACTATAAATGGTACTTGAAGGCTAAGCTGAGGATCTTCCTGCAAAGAGGTTTTATTTCCTTTGCATTCATAAATGCTACTGAGATTACTTTCTAATTATTGTCTCGTTTCAAGCTCATAAGCCTTTCTCTTAGATGAAACAGACTAGATTATAACTTACTTTGCCTCATTCATGTTTGTAGTAACAAGATATATTTGTTTTGTTTGTTTTTGTCTTTTGAAGAGTAGGGAGGGTGGCTGTCTATTATTCTCCCTCTCCTATCAGTCCAGGAAGCATGTAGGGGAACAGCAAAGGAGCAGACATCACTGCTGGTAATCCACATACCCTGTCCTCTAGGCAGGGATCCAGGGCTCAAGGGACAAGATATTAGCCTAGCAGTTTAATACATTCAGGTCACATTCCATGTGACATTTTACAGGTAGGAGGCAAGATCAAACTTCTGTAAAAAGTTGGGTCCATATGGTGGGTCAAGGAGGATGTGTCTAAAATTTTAGCACCAGAGATTGATTCTTTTAGGAGGTATCATTGCATGATACAGAATCAGAAGTGATTAAAATAATGATAATCGGGCTTCCCTGGTGGCGCAGTGGTTGAGAATCTGCCTGCTAATGCAGGGGACACGGGTTCGAGCCCTGGTCTGGGAGGATCCTACATGCCGCCGAGCAACTAGGCCCGTGAACCACAACTACTGAGCCTGCGCGTCTGGAGCCTGTGCTCCGCAATAAGAGAGGCCGCGATAGTGAGAGGCCCGCACACCGCAATGAAGAGTGGCCCCCACTTGCCACAACTAGAGAAAGTCCTCACACACAAACGAAGACCCAACACAGCAAAAATAAATTAATTAATTAACTCCTACCCCCAACATCAAAAAAAAAAGATAATCATAATAATTCAAGGCTCACAAAGAACCTTTATGTCATATCTCATGTAAGGTTGACAACAATGTGCATGTGTGTGTGTTTGTGTGTGTGTGTATAAAGTTTGCTAGAGCTGCTGTAACAAAGTACCACAAACAGTGGCTTAAACAACAGAAGTTTATTGTCTCACAGTTCTGGAGGTTAGAAGTACAGAATTAAGTTGTTGGCAGGGTTGGTTCCTTCTGTTGGCTATGAGGGAAGGATCTGTTCCAGGCCTTTCTCCATGGCTTGTAGATGGCTTGTCTTCATGTTCACATGATGTTCTCCCTGTGTGCATGTCTCTGTGTCCAAATTTCTCCTTTTTATAACGACGTCAGTCATATTTGATTAGGGCCCACCCTAATGACCTCATTTTAACTTGATTACCTCAGTGAGTACCCTCTCTCCAAATAAGTCACATTCCGAGGTACTAGGGGTTAGGACTCCAACCTATGAATTTTGGGAAGATACAACTCAACCCATAACTCTACCCATCTATATATGTATATATACAATATACTATAAAGAATGGTTCAATATTTGATATATTTCTATTAAATCTTAAAGACATTTTAATATGTGGATTTAAATAATCATTGAGCCATCATTGCATAACATTTCTAGAAAGAAGTGTTTTTGTCCTGTCTTACTCATGGCCTCATAAAGTTAACTAGTTTGTCCTGCACCAGACATAATAGAAACACCTCTTCTCCTCCCTCTACCCACTCATTTCCAGATTGCCAGGAGTGGTATTCTGCCCTACTCTTCTTGTTTCTCTTTTATGGTAGAGGAACATACCAGATTTTTTTAAAATGCCTCTTATTTTTTATTTATTTTTTTAAACTTAACTTATTTATTCTATTTTTACTTTTTGGCCATGCTGCACAGCTTGTAAGATCTTAGTTCCCTGACCAGGGATTGGACCCAGGCCCCCAGCAGTGAGAGCACAGAGTCCTAACCACTGGACCACCAGGGAATTCCCTAAAATGCCTTTTAGAAAACTAGTGGAATCCAAATAAAGCATAAAGTTTAGTAAATAACAATGTGTCAGTATTGGTTCATTAGTTGTGACAATGAACCAAGTGTAGTTGTCCCATAGTAAGGAAAGGGTAAACAATAGAAGAAACTGGGGTGGGGTGGGGTGGGGTATATGGGAACTCTCTACTATCTTTGCAAGTTTTCTGTAAATCTAAAACTATTCAAAAATAAATTTATTTAAAGAATAAAAACTTTTTATAATAGAAAGTAGTATATAGTATATATTATACAGTACATTAATGCTGTATTTAGAAATATCATATAATTGTATTGTTTTTATGCCATTGCTTGTACGTCTTTTAGTACAAAAGAACAGATTAGTTGTGACCTCTAGAGGACAGTGTTGAGTCATAGAAAGATTTTCACAATCTGCCCAAGTTGAAGATGGACTTACACATTTTTTCTTCCTTTTTTTAACCCCAAGGCTCCTGTTTGTTCATTATCCCTCTTTAAAAAAAAAAAAAAAAAAAAAACTAAGGAAAATGTATGCTTCATCTGCTATTCTGATTTATTGGAGATTTGCTTTAACTTATTATTTTTATGGAGTTTTAGGTCTACACAGATCTATCAGGCCAGAATGACCTGCAACATTTTCACCCATGTTCAGAGCACCGAGGGCTTGTGGAAGTTGTGCAGGAGTGTGGCGATGGGGGGGGAAGCATTATGAGGGACATAGTATGTGTTTGTGAATTCTCATGTGATGGAGAGAGTGCTATAGAATTGAACTCCCTTTAGAAAAACTAAAAACAGTTTGTAGATTAATGAGGATGCTCAAAAATTAAAGAGGAGCTTTGATCTTTTAAGGTCAAGACTGTTTGCTCTGCAGTGGTTTGTTGGGGGTAGGGAAAGGGAAACAAACCATTGCTCTAGCTTCTGGAACAGATTTCTGGATTAATTAGAATAGAAACTCAACATTTTAATTTAAAAATTATCCCTCCAGAGGCAGTCTCATGAGATTGACATTTTATTTTTAAGAGGCTTGCGGGGTTGGGAGTTACAGAGTGCTACTCAAGCACATCGGAGCCATATGAACCTAAATTTGCAAAAAGCTTGCCTTGGATCTAGAGGCAGCTGAAAATAATTGTTCATGTATTGGTGGGCTCAGAAGTTCTGAAACACGTCATTCTGTCATTAGATGGATGACATTTTTTGCTGATAGTGGAGTCCAAGGGCTTCACTCATACTAGGTAAGAACTAGTATAAACATTCAAAAATAGTTGTCATTTGATGACAGTGTGTTCCGCTTAGCAGCACCTATAGATTTCTTATCTTTTGCTCAAAGAATAAATCTTTAAAAATTTCCACTGCTGAACTGGGATGTGTGAGCCTTTTAATAGAATTTTTGAAAGGGAGTGGAAAATTTACAGCCCCTCATAAATAACGTGACATGAAAGTTAAAATAAATAGCGTATTGGTAGCCACACCATCGAAGTTGAACCCTGTGGGCACGAGTCTTCCTCATTCTCATCTAATGGTGCTGGGTACCAAAAATTCTTTCTTAGGTGTTGTCTTCGCTTAATTAATGGTGATATAACAATGTTCCACAGACCATCTGGTTATTTAATAAATATTACAAGGATTCGATAGATATTTTAGTCCTTGAGATTGAGATTGGTCCCCTAACCTGGTCTCTTACCCAGTGTTCCTCATCTCAAGGAAAAACATTTCTCCATCCCGTTTGTGCAAGTCAGAATCCTGGGAGTTGTCCTTGACTCCTCTTTTTTTCTTACCCTTGCACATATTAGATGCTGCGCCAGGTTTTATTGGTTTTACTTCTTAAATATTTCTTGAAAGCACCCACTTCTCTCTCCATGGCCACCACTCTAATCCAAGCCCTTGTCATATCTGCTTAGACTACAGCAGAAGCTGCCTCACCTACAACCAGTGTGATCTTTCAGACACACATCTATGAGACCTTCAGTGATTTAGGGTAGCAGTGTCTTAGGATAATAACCAAAGTCACTTTCAAGGATGGTAACGCCCTGCACGTTCTGGTCCCTGTTTCTCTCTCCAGCCTCATCTGAAGACATTCTCCTCCTTGCTCCCTGTGCTCAAGCTTCCTGGCCTCCAGTGCATCCCACAGGGTCTTGTAATTTCATCTACCTGGGAGTGTCTTCCCTGCTGTCTTTGTCTGATTGTCTTCTACCCTCCTTTATAAGTCACCTCAAGTGTGATTTCTTCATGAATGCCTTTCCTGATGATTTGGCCCAGAAAAGTTTTCTTTATTCTATGCTCCTTTACTTTATTGTACTTAATATCAACTTATAATTAGACACAGCTTTGTTGTTTGTTGATGGATATATGTCTCTACTACCAGCATATAAATTCTGTCAGTGGGGACCATGCCCAAGTATGCTCACCATCAAATCCCCAGCACTTGGCACAGTGCTTGGAAAAAAGTAGTTGTTCAATACATTTGTTGAATGAATAAGTGGCTTTTTTTTTTTTTTTGCGGTACGCGGACCTCTCACTGCTGTGGCCTCTCCCGTTGCGGAGCACAGGCTCCGGACGGGCAGGCTCAGCGGCCATGGCTCACGGGCCCAGCCGCTCCGCGGCATGTGGGATCTTCCCGGACCAGGGCACGAACCTGCGTCCGCTGCATCGGCAGGCAGATTCTCAACCACTGCGCCACCAGGGAAGCCCTAAGTGGCTATTTTTTATTGAATGTTTAGGTGGAGGAAGAAGAACCCACTGGATACATTCGATTTGAAAAATTTCTTCCAGTGATGACTGAAGTACTACTGGAAAGAAGGTAAGAAAATAAGTGCAATTGTTAAGGTAAGGTAATGATTGGACTTGCATTAATTTCAAAACACTTGGCTTTTTCCCTTTATGTGTTATACTCAACCAATATTTATAGGATAGCTTCCTTCTAATTTTTCTGTATACTTCTGAACTGCTGGTTGGTATGTGCTCCGAAGTATCAACCACTTCAGTATTAATCTAATAAGCAAAGTGTAATTAAAGGGCAAATAAGCTGCAAAAAGCATAGATCAACAGCATTCTTATTATCTTCTGTTTTGAATTATCAATGATAAATAAGAATTAACCCTGATTATTTTTCTAGAGAAAGTGTAGCATTAGCTTACCATAGTTGGTTTACTGTAGAAATTTTGTCCCCAAATCAACAAAAATAACCAAAGTCACTTTCAAGGATGGTAACGCCCTGTACATTCTGGTCCCTGTTTCTCTCTCCAGCCTTATCTGAAAACATTCTCCTCCTTGCTTCCTATGCTCCAGCCTCCTGGCCTCCAATGCATCCCACAGGGTCTTAGTGCATGTAATTTCATCTACCTGGGAGGAGATAATAATGGGAACAAGTTTTGTCCGGATTATTTTGCACAATAATGAAAAAGCTAATAGATAACATCAAACATGCCAGTGATTTTTAACTAAGTATTCCTTGTGGGTGTGGAGTACTTTCAACTTCATTATCTAGATATCTAAAAATATTTCAGTGAGGGAAGTATTATTAAATATCCTAGTATGTTAGCAGCTTTTTTTTTTAATGTGATCATTTGTTACATAGAGACTGAGCTAAACACTGTGGCATTTACTCCTTTTATTTTATAATTAGATATAGACCAATTCCAGAAGATATCCTTCATCAAGCTTTTGAGGTGTGTAAATTCCAGATTTTATATATATTTATATTTACATGAAAAATTCATCATGTAGAATTTATTCACCAAACAAAAAATATAATTTTTATCTTTTCTTTTCCCCTAGGTGTTAGATCCAGCTAAACGTGGGTTTCTTTCTAAGGAAGAATTGATCAAGTATATGACTGAAGAAGGTGAGAGTGATTTTTTTTTTTTTTCCCTGCGGTACGTGGGCCTCTCACTGTTGTGGCCTCTCCCGTTGCGGAGCATAGGCTCCGGATGCACAGGCTCAGCGGCCATGGCTCACGGGCCCAGCCTCTCCGTGGCATGTGGGATCTTCCTGGACCGGGGCACGAACCTGTGTCCCCTGCATCGGCAGGCGGACTCTCAACCACTGCGCCACCAGGGAAGCCCAGTGAGAGTGATTTATTACTTACCTTATAACAGTAACTTATTTAAGTGATTAATAATTTTAAAACAATTAGGCAAAAATTCTAGGGGATACTTTAAAATCAGTCATTCCAGTTAAAAGGAGTTATTTACTCTTCTTATTATTTTGGTTTTGGTGTGGTTTCTGTTTTGTAGGGGGTAAGAGGACAAAGAGTAAGTTAAGGGGAGATGGATTATTGCCTTATAGGATTTTGTAAAGTATAATGATACTTCTATAAATTGAAGTCATTCCATTCACTTAGAGTATTTCCAGAATAAAGGGTATGCCACCAGGAAAACATGAACTATCAATCACTATAAATCAATGCTTGTTACTAGATTGAAGATTTGAATTGGAGTCTATAAAAATTCCTTTTATAAAAACTTTTCAGTTGGTGAAGTTAGGGATAATAAAGCCTCAAATAAATATGAATTCACATAAAATGTTTCAGTTTTTTATGCTAATGGTACCATATGTATTTGCTTTGCACTTGAACTGTACACGCATGCATGCACACACACATATACATACATATATATGCCAACATATTTCCTTTAGGAATTCTCTCTGCTTAGGCTGATGTGTAAATTTGTTTTCCCTGAATGTCAGTAGCCTAATGGACATTCTTTTGAAGCCATTCTCATATTAGTCACTTCCCCTCTTCCTATATAAAGTTAGAGCTCTGTCTCTGTTCAGTTCACTAGTTCATAGATGAGTCCTGAGTGATTCAGAGTTGCTAATCACTTGAGACAATCAGAAGTGCAGGGAATTTTGAGTCGGGAAGATTAAGACTGCATCTCCATGTGCCACTGATGGGACCATTTTTGACTTGATCTACCATTAGGTGAGAATACAGGGGGTGAGAGTAAGAGTGGCATGATCGTCATAACTGCCATCCAAGAATTCATGACCTTGTTAAAATTATCTTAGGGGTTAACTTTGATGGAAATGTTATGTTTCAAAGCACCAACCTAGGAATTACTTGAAGGGAAGTAAATCCTAGGTTATATTAGGCAATATGGATTTCGTCAAAACAGCCACAACAGCTCAACGTCATTAGTATGACATGCCCACTGTGTAGGTGAGGTATACTAAGCACAGCAAGAGGTAATGATACTAAAATCCGCTCCCTTTCTCAAGGAAATTATAGTCTTATTGGAGGAAATAAAACCAACTTATAAAACAATTCAAAATATAAGACAGTAGAAAAAAGTGAGTATCAGAAGATCAACGTGGGCTGGACCAGCCTGGAAAGCTTGGTCTGGGAAGACTTAAAGAGAAAATAGGTTTGTTAAGATGGTAGAATTACCTGGGTGGGTTATTGAGAGCAGGGGTAAAATCTTCCGGCATTGTAGCACCTCCCACGCATAGTAAGTCTCAGCAAATGTTGGTTGAATTAACGAATGAGTGAGGAGATGAATGTAGAATGGGTGAAGGGGCTGATGAGGGGGAGACATAGATTGATAAAAAGTATGAACAAAAACTGGGAGGTGGGAATGAGCATGATATTTCGGGAGCCTGTGAGAAGACGGGGCCCAGAGGGTCTTGTTGGCAAACGGTAGGAAATGAATCTAGGTCGATTGACTGGGATTAGATTGCGGAGGCCGGGGCTCAGGAGAATTCATCCTTCGGGCAATGGAGAAGCATTGCAGGGTTCTGAGCAGGTGAATCACACAATGCAAGAGAGATTGTGGGAAGGTTAATCTGGTGCTGGTAGGTTTGTGAGATGAGCGAGAAAGAGGAGAGACTGGGGAGACTAGTTAGGAGGCTAGTTCAGCATTTTGAAGGGCTGTATCTGGCAGTGGCAGTGGGAATGGAAAGAAGAGATTGATACAATAGGACTGTCTACAGAAGGATCCACAGGTCATGATGAGTAACAGAGTGCCGGGGACAAAGACGGGAGCTGAGTCAAAAGTAACAAGGCTTTGGCCTGGACGACGGGTATTACAGTAATGCTACTGACTGAAATAGGGGAATCAGAAACAGACTGCAGTGGATACAGAGACAGTGCAACTTTTCACAGTGTCCACAGAATATTAATCACTTTGAGAATATGCATTCTAAATGCCCAGGATGTTGTATGGTGAATGTAATAAATCACATAGAATCAAGTTCCTGCAAGATAGAAGTCCGCACGTGTCCAGGTATGTGAATTGTGTCAGACAGCCTTTAGCAGCAGGGAAGATCTTGAAAAAAACTTTTTGAACAAACACATATTGCTGCCTATGTGCCAGGCAATGTTCTAAGTGCTATTCAAATAATAACACTTAATTCTCGTAACAAGCCTATGAGATAGGTAGTATTATTATGATCTGCATTTTACAGACAGAAAAACTGAGACACGGAGAGGTTAAGTGACTTGCCTGGGATCTTAAAGCTAATGAGACAGCAGAGCATTTGAACCCAGGCAGTCTGGCTCCCAAGCTTGTGTTTTTAATCCTTAAGCTATTTTCCTCCCATCCTTAATCAAATACTATGTATCTCTTTCCTTGCCTGAGGAAACAGTGACCACCTTCTGTATTTCACTGTGAGCAAAACCTTGTTCCAAGCAGTCAAGTGTGGTTCCTGGACCTTGAGTTGGCATGCAGATCCAGTTCCACCAGTCACTGGCTGGGGCTGCCTGCCTGTTTTCTTTGTGTGCTGGTGTCCTCAGCTGTAAGTGGGGATAATAGTTCTTACCTCTCATGAGGTGGTTGGGAGATTAACTTACTTAATATCTGTGAAGCACTAAGATCAGTGCCTGGCACACGGTAGTTCCCGATAAATGTTTATTGTCAGTATTCTCATAAGGACTTACATGCCTAGCAAAGTTCATTGGCAGTGGATTTAGTATTTAACAATCAGGTTATAAGAAAGATTCAGAAATTGTCTTTTGGGGCTTCCCCGATGGCACGGTGGTTAAGAATCCACCTGCCAATGCAGGGGACATGGGTTTGAGCCCTGGTCTGGGAAGATCCCACATGCCGTGGAGCAACTAAGCCTGTGCACCACAACTACTGAGCCTGCACTCTAGAGCCTGCGAGCCACAACTACTGAGCCTACGAGCCACAACTGCTGAAGCCCAGGCTCCTAGAGCCGGTGCTCTGCAACAAGAGAAGCCACCGCAATGAGAAGCCCACACGCCGCCATAAAGAGTAGCCCCCGCTCTCAGCAACTAGAGAAAACCCGTGTGCAGCAGCAAAGACCCAATGCAGCTAAAAAATTAAATAAATGAATAAATAAAATAAAAAAAAAAGAAATTGTCTTTTTAGGCATTTTAGGCATTCTTTCTTTCCTTAGGACGTAAACATGATTTCAGAAGAACTCAAGCACGTTCCCATTGTTTGGTAACACTATCATCATTGTCATAAAAATCCCCACTTGAATAATTTCTGTATTATTAACTGAATTCCACCTTAGAAAGCGTTGTTTGTAGTGGCAGGTGACAAACTCAGAAATTTACCTGCTTGGATTAAGACTCTTTAGGGGTGAGCTGGCGATTTGGATGTTTCTGTATTTTTGTTTAGTATCAGCACAAAGTTCTATATTAAATAGATGACAGTGTTTCCAGTGTTCTTCCTGAATTTGCTTTTCATCTTGGTGAAACCAATATCCAAGATGGCCTTCAGCTATTACCTGAATCCAGCTAAAGCCCACAGATTTTCTATCCAGCTTGTGGTTTCATTTGACAGCAGCACTGGGCCAAACTATAACAAAGAGGACTGTTTTGAAATGGCTGATGAATGCATCTGTCACTGGGTGCAGCTGGATCACTAAATTAACCTACTCTGGTTAGAGAATATTCATAGACATTGTTATAGCTTAAACCTCTGTTATCTCTTCTTCAGCATTTCTGCGTAGCAACCAGTTAATTCTTTCTTCATACTCTTACTAAATATAATGATTAGACTCCCTGTAAAACTATGACTTCAGGTTAATCCTTTGGCGATTTTAGTGGTTTTAATTTAAGTAAATAAACAACCTTATTTATGATGTTTTCATGTCCTCCTGCTGATTTGGCTGAAACGATTGATTCTATAGGTTGCTTGAGATATGATACCTGCAAGGTAAAATAACTCCAGAATTTGCCAGGGGTCCAACAGCATGCTCTTTGAACCTCTGGACTGTCACGATGTGCTGGCTTTATGGCCCCAGGGAGAGTAACTAGAGACACAATGGGGGATGGTGAGGCTCCATGGCAATTAAGTGGGCTAGTGGAAAGAGAAAGAAAAAAAATCAGAGGATTGTAAATGATAAGTTTCCCTTCTTGTTCCTCCCAGGTGAGCCTTTTTCTCAGGAGGAAATGGAAGAAATGTTGTCTGCTGCAATTGATCCAGAATCGAATTCAGTTCATTACAAGGACTATATAACAATGATGGTGACAGATGAAAATTAAACACTCTACAGACTTCATTTCTAATTGAAAGATCATTTTAAGAATTGCTTGTCCTTGTTAATTTCACATTTTATTTTATAATTCCTACGTATTGCTAATTAATGCCTTGTGACAACTATTTCAAGATATTTTGTTTTTTAAAGGTGATCATAACAGTTTAAAACACAAATTTATTTAGTATGGCTAGCCCTATGGAATGACAAACTGCTAATTATTTTAAAACTATTCTTAAAATATTTAACATTATCCATGGATTGTTACTAATTTTCTGCAATAAAATCCATGTTACTTTCCAATTAATTAAGCTGACAAAATGAAGAATGATTAGAATGACCCAAAGTTTTGCATGTGAAGATCTTGGGTTGGGGCAGAATGACCATCAATTGAAGATGAGGAGTAATGGGACGACAGCTTCTTTTTGAAACAGCAAACACTTCAGCAATCAGCATGTGGAAGGAAAGTCATTGAAACGGATATTAATAATTAATTTCTTATGAGTGCCAATTATAAATCTCCTTTGAGACGCTAGTAACTTAGCATAAAAATTTAAATTTGCTGATCTAGTGAGTTACCTACCATTTATGGAATAGGTAAAGGAGTTGAGATCATTGAACCTTGAGAAAAGAAGACTGATTGGAAATTGGTAATGTAAGGAAGTGGCAATTCTCTCGTGGTCTTCAGAATTCTTAACCTATTCAGAATACCTGTCATGAGAATATTGTCCTGAATACTGAGTAAGAAAATTGAGAAATGTTATGGGGTGCAGGAGGTACAGCTGTTGAAAGAGCGAGATAAAGTTATCTGAGCACAAAGAATCACAATGGAAAAGCAAAGAGGAAAGTAAGATAAAGGAAAATGAATAATCTTCCATAACCTGTATCATTCTCTCATACACACACACACACAGTGATCTCTGTTTAAAGATGCTTCACCACTACATGTGCCTATATATATACATATAAACATTTAATGCTGCTTGTGATTCTTCCTCCTAGGCATGCAGGGGGCTGCTACTTAACAGACTCTATCATTGTTCATTCATTCATTCATGAAACACTTACTGAGAATTATTAGATACTGTACTAGGAACTGGAGTTGCACGGTGAATCAGTCCCTAACTAGTCGAGATCACAGTTTAGTGAGGGAGACCTGCAAGTCAATCAGCAACCACATTTCAGACAGGGCACATTCAGGGCCTCTAGTTGCTTTCTGAGTGAAGAGGATGGTGGTAGGTTATAGAGCTTGAGGAGAATGGTAAAATTTGGAAATATCTCTCATGGGAAATGGGAGAAAGAGTTGAGAAAGAGCCCATGTAAGAATTTCAAGAAATCCTGGAGGATTTTATTCAGTAACTCAGGCCCAGGAACAAAAATGATGAATTTTTGTATTGATTCAGGGTTAAGGTTTGTCATCTGAGTGAGATGGAGGCAACCAAAGGTCAAGGGAGTAGAGGAATTCACAAGAAAGCAGTTGTAACAACGCTCTCTGGAGTCTGAGTAGTAGAGATACATACAGGTAGCAGTGGGCTCTCAGACTGAGAGGCGGAGGCAGGGCCTCAGGACCTCCAAAGGGGCAAACAGCTGTGCAGCGGGAGTGAGAGATGATGGGCTTCCCTGCCATTCCTGAGTAATTACATGCTTTGCTTGAAATTTGACTTCACTGTGTTTTTAGAGTGTTCCTTCATTCTCCTATGTTATTATTGTAATTAATAATAGCTAACATCTGGGGACTGCTCACTATGTGCCAGGCACTGATCTAAGTGCTTTTTATGTATTAGCTGATTTAATCCTCCCAGCCACCCAGCGATACGGGTCACAGCTATAAGGGGTTGTATTCATCAGTTTGTGCTAGGTTATGCTGTGATACCAAACAACTCAAGAGCTCAGGGCTTACTACAATGAGTTCTTTTTTGTTCATGTTTTGTGTCACCTGGAGGCGGCTGGGACTCTGCTTCATGTGTCGTCTTCGTGCAGTTCATCTGCTTCCTAAGCAGGGTGACCATGTGTCTTGGGTTACCCCGGGTGGTCTCAGCCTACATTTGTTGTCCCAGTGTAGTTGTTAATAGATCTCTCTCTTAGAAGTGTCCTGGTTTAAATGATTAATATGTGGTCATCCCATTTGAAAAATAGTGAATAGAAATGATGCAGAGGAGTCATCATTTGTAGAAGGTTTTATGAAAAATAACCACAGAAGTGTAGTAATGGGAGGCATTTCTTCCTTCACTAGTGTCCCGAGATTATGCCGGGGTGAGAGCCAAGTGGAGGCCTGATGTGCCACTCACTCAGCCGTGCTTATTAGAATCACCACCCAGAGGTGAACATGAGCCACATGCCCTTAGGCCAGGGCAGAGAAGTATGAGGCAGGGGGTGTGGTGACCCCCAGAGCTTTAGCAGACAGGTGGCTTATGGTAGGCGACACACTGCAGCTGGAAAGAGGGTGCCAGGGACATGAACACCCTTGAAGGGGGAAGTATACCCAGGGGCATATCATTTAGCAGCAGCGGCCAGCACCAACATGTAGCGTGAAAGCGTGTGCTGGTGCCCAACGCATAAGCCCAGGCACGGACTTGTTCAGAGCCCACAAGGCAGCTCTGAGTTGTCTTCTCTAAGCCCGTTACCCTGCATGACCCTGGTCATACCAGAGAAATACAGGCTGGTGGATTAGCCCCAGTTGCTTCATAAATGGTGATATCATATTCTCTTCTCGGGAAGGATGCCTCAGGATTGGGTACCCCCAAGTCTCACCTTCTAGAATTCTTTCAAAAGTTCTGACTGATGTCAAACGTCACACCCCGTCTCAAGGAAACACTGTCTCTTCAGTAGTCGCAAGAGTTAGCTTTATGGAATATGATTCACTTTAGCACAAATTTGTTTGTATAAGGCCATGAAAAAGAACAACAGGCTTCCCACAGATATCTCATCTTTATCTCCTAGCTGCAGAATAAATGTAGCATATTTGCAAAAGGAACACTTTTCTTTATGCTCTAACCATTTTGATTCATATTTTACCTTTTTTCACTCCTCTTAGCCCTCAACATCCAACTTAAATCACAATGGCATTTTCCTGGCAAGAAGAGTGCTCGGTCTCCTGTGTAGATAGTTTGCTTGTCCGTAATGACTCTGGGCTTCTGCAAAGCCTGCCATACCAGGCCCTGTGGAAAGACAGGTCCGTTCTCACACCTCTGGGCTGGGGAAGCTGCATGACTCAGGGTCCGGGGTGCAGGCCTGGCAGTCTGGAGATCCTTGCACCTTGGTTTAGGCTTTGCTTGTAACTCACTCTGGATCAGGTGCTTCCCTCCTGTGCCTCTCTGTCTGGAAAATAAAGCGCCCAACTCTAGTTCTTCTTCGACCTTCCAAAAGCAGGGCAGATGTAGTCCCCTTTGCATGTACCAGATGTCCAAGTGTCCAATGGTAAGAGATTAAGAAGAATGTCTGAGACGACAGGCTGGTTGGGACTTTCACTGACAGGATTATTTTCTGTGGAACGAGGTGCGTTTAGGGCTTTCTCTCCTTCCTTCCTGCTTTCCTTTCTTTCCCTTTTCTAACTGCTTCCAGTTAAGAAAGTACCTTGTTTATATAGCCAATTCCCTATAGAAGATCCATGTCACTACATTGCCCCGTCTGGGCAGGTTAAGTAAGCAGAGATCCTCATGGTAACATGTGCCCTGCCTGTGCCAGGCGTGGCTGTCTCCGAGGCCTGCACCTAGTGAAAGTGTAGGTTACTAATCACCTGCTTAGATGCACCTGGGAGGGGGTGCGTGTTAGAAATTCAGACTCCTGGGTCCCATTCCAGACCCCTAGAACAGACTCTCTGGAGGTGGGACCCAGGAACCCACATTTTCACAGATATTCCCAAGGGAGCCTTATGCATGCTACAGTGTAAGAACCACTGTCTGGGGTAGTGTTATATTGTGAAAGTGTGGGATTTGGAACTGGGCTGTGCCACTTAGTGCTTAGGTGATTGGTGCACACGTTTAATATTGCTGGGTCTCTGCGTCTTATTCGTAAAGTGGAAAGAACACCTACCTTACAGGGCTGGTGTGTAAATGAGATAATGAAAGTGAAAATTCTTTAAAGATGAAAGTGTGACAGAAATGATTATTTACAGGAAAACAGCAAGGGAGGCAGAGAGGAAGGGGAGGAACAAAAGCAGAAAGAGAGGGCTTGGGAAGGAAGGGAGAGACAGGCCAACCTGCTGCCTGGGTATAGACAGGAGTGTGGGACTGCAGGTAGATAATAATATGATCTATGTCGTGAAGGTGATGAGCCACCTGAGGTACTGGTGCAGATACCAGGAGATTCGCTATCGTGGTGTTATTAGTTATAAGTGGTCACGTTTCTTTCTAGAATGTGCAATTAGGAGATTTTAGGAGGTGGTTTGTCTTGTTTTTTTAATTGTAGTAAAAACCAGCTGGCGTAAAATTTACCATCTCAGCCATATTTAAGTGCACAGTTCAGTAGTGTTAATAAATATGTTCACATTGTTGTAAAATAGATCTCCAGAACTTTCTCATCTTACAAATCTGAAATACTATACCCATCAACCAGCTCCCCTTTCTCCCTGCCCCCAGCTCCTGGCAACACCATTCTACTTTGTTTCTATGAGTTGGACTACTCTGGGTATCTCATATAGTGGAATCATACAGTATTTGTCCTTCTGTGACTGGCTTATTTCACTTAGCATAATGTCCTCAAGGTTCAACCATGATGTAGCATGTGACAGAGCTTCCTTCCTTTTTTTTTTTTTTTTTGCGGTACGCGGGCCTCTCACTGTTGTGGCCCCTCCCGTTGCGGCAGCTCACGGGCCCAGCTGCTCTGCGGCATGTGGGATCTTCCCGGACCAGGGCACGAACCCGTGTCCCCTGCATCGGCAGGCGGACTCTCAACCACTGTGCCACCAGGGAAGCCCCTCCTTCCTTTTAAAAGCTGAATAATATTCCCTTATTTGTACATACCACATTTTGTTTATGCATTCATCCATTGGTGGACACTTGAGTTGCTTTCACCTCTTGCCTATTGTGAATAATACTGCTGTGAATATGAGTGTGCAGGTATCTTTTTGAGACCCTACTTTCAATTCTTTTGGATGTATATTGATAAGTGAGATTGCTGGATCTTTCTTCTTAAAAAAAAATTGCTATCAGTCATAGTGCTTTTAGAGCAACATGAATTATTCATCTCACCTACTGGAGAAAATGCTCTTATTCATTTGAGGAAAGGTGTTTCATTTTTCTGACAAAAATATTCACGAAGTTGAAAACTTGAGGCCAACTCTAGTTCTTTGAAGAAAGAGATAAGATAAAGCGGCACATTCTGAAATTCAGGACATAGTTTTCTATGAGTGACTGAACAAAGTGCCAGATATCTCTTGGTTCTTCCCTAGTAAGTCTTCAGCTACTCAGTAAGAAATCTTGAAAGAGGCTTCTAACCATTTATCGCTGATCATGAAATTTATTAAAGTATGGATTGAGTATCACCTGACTTTGAGTATAGCTTTAAAAATGTCGAGGTTTATTTTTGTGTTCTGAACGCTTAGTTTCTAAATGTCTTGCTAATTATGATGGCTCCATTCTGAACCTGTTTACCTGCTGAAGGCATGATATTTATTTACTTAGGCAGAGTTCATTGTTAGTGATAGTAAAGGTAAATCTATTTTACAACCATTCTTCTTGATAATTTACAATATTTCTTAGTTACTTCTCATCAAATCGCATTAGACTGTCATAGTTTTTACCTTGGAGGAGAATTGTAGCTCTGCCATTTTCTTGAAGTTCACTTCTGTTTAGGGTATTAGCATTATTTTCAATTCAAGGTTACTTTGTAGGAAACTATTTTAGCCTCTTATCAGTTTATTAGGGCTAGTTTTGTTAAAACTAGATAACACCTGTGAATCCTCCACTTATCTGACACCCATAAAATTAGTAAGACCACTGCACTAAACAAGGTGAAAGTGTGTGTGGGTGTGAAGGCACCCACATGCTGCCCCTGGGACACGTGCCTGCCTTCCGGATATGTGATTGCCTCACACACAGATCCAGTGATGATGCTAGTGTCCATCCGTATTACATGTTGGTGAGCTCTCATTCTAATTTTGAAGATAGCATATAAATTAAAATAGAAATTCTAATTTTCTTGCTGCACCCTAATCAGTTATCTCACTTTCAATGTAAAATGTAAAATACTCTAAAAATTATTATGGTATTTTTAAAACAAATTGGAAAATACCAGTAAGCAAAAAGAAGAGAAAACCCAAGAATATGTATCTCTATATAACTTCTTCGGAGTATCACTGTAGAAGCCATCAGTTGGAGTTCTTTGACTATAAGGACAGAAACAAGCCTGCTTAACTGAAGCAAAAGGGGATTCGCAGGCTGGTACCTTGGCTGAGGAAGGGGTGTTCACAGAGCCCACAGGAGCCAGGGGAGCCAGGCTCAGGGCAGACAGGAGCCAAGCAAGATTCCGGAGGCAAAGAAGCAGGGAGCAAGGCATAGCAACCATCTTATGACTGGCACAGCCTGTCAGGGGCCGCTGCTACAGGGGTGGCCTTGCACTGACTCAGGTCAGGGTCCTGGGAGAGCCAGCCCAGGGAGCTGAGGCAGCGGGGGTCATCCTAAGAATCATCCAACAAACAGCTACACTCAGTGAGGGGGAGAAAACACTCCAGTAAGAAGTCAGGTTGCTATTGGAGAAATAAATAAACACCATGAATATTTATTATAGGTACATATTACACATGCTGTTATATAATCTACATTTTAATACCTCACGAACAATCTTTCTCTGTTAATGTATATTCACCTAAAATATAAATCTTAATCACTGAATAGTATCTAATTGTTGGGATGTACCTTAATTTATTTAACAAATTCCTTATTCCTGGTTATTTAAATAATTTTCAAATTTTCTCTGTTATAATAAATTGTTACGTACATTCCGGTGGTTAAATCTTAATTTAATTATTTCTTAGAACATATTCCTAGAAATGGGACTGTCGGGTCAACTTTAAAGAGCTGGGAACTTTTTAAAAGCCTATTGTTAATGTGTTTCCAGGCTATCCCAGAGGAAGATTGTTCTCATATCCCAAACACTCATCAGCAATTTTTTCTTGTTTTTAATTTTGCCAATTTGATAGGCAAAAAATAATCTCATTGATTTTTTGAAATTTGCATTCTGTTGATGACTTGAGCTTTCTAAAGGCTCACGACCATGTATACTAAAGAATTCAATTGGATTAACTCAAGGAGGCATCAAATTTGAACCTCACAGATTGTTTTGTGTCAGAAAGAAGAACCCCTCTGGTCGCTGTGAAGTGGATCCCACAAAGCACAGCACTACAGGCAGAATCTGAATTCAAGAGGTACACTTTCATTCTGAACGATTTTCACTTGGAGGCGGTGATTAGTGAGAATGAGCCACTGTTGCACAGAACAGTTAGCAGGAGATGTCACAGATATTCAAGCAAAGAAATAGGACCTGGGGAAATAAACATGCAAATGAGAAGTGAGGAACGATCACCAAAGCAAGAACACGAGGCCCCGACTGGCCGTCTGCTCCACTACCTGCCTCTTGGGATGGGAATGTGTTTTCCAGTGTAGTTCATTTGCTCATTCAGTCAACATTTATTGAATTCCCACTACATGCCAGACACTGTGCTGGGCACCAGAGGTGCCGAGATGAATAGGAGACACAGTCTTTGTCCTTGAGAGATTTCAGTCTTATGGGAGAGATGGCGAGACAAGTAATTATAGCAAGGAATAGCTGTTCAGCAATGCTAGCAAATTGCTTTGACATCAGCGCAGAGAGCAGCCAGCTCTGCTGGTAGCACTCACAGAGTACTTCATAGAGGAAGTGATAAGATGAACCACAAATGGTGTTTGTGCTCATATTGGCAGTATTGCTGCCAGTCCAGGGTGGGAGAGAATGTTCTGGAATGGGATGGCTTGAGGCTCCTACTAAAATAGAATTATAGCATGGCTTAGGGTGAAAAATGGGCCTGCTTTTGGATTACAGCTGTGCCAGGTACAGGATATGTGACCTGGGAAAAGTCATTGATGTGTCTGTACCTCTGTTGCCCAGCTATGAAATGCCAGTAACCATATATACCTTATAGGGTTATTCTGAGCATTAAGGGCTACCTGCACAGGAGTTGATAATGGTATCTACAGCACTCAGTAAATATCTGTTGAATATAAATATTTTCTCTATACTCTAAATCTTTTAAAATTATATAATGAGGTTGGATCCAGATACTTGTAGGATTTCTGGGAATAAGAAAAGCTGTTTTCCTAATCTAGTGACCTCAGGGATTTCATGGAAAGGATTTGCATGGATTTCATGTCATTTTAACTTCATTCATCTCATAAACATTTATTTAGTGATATTCCATGCTAGGAACTGCTCTAGTAAACAAAACAAAGTCCCTGCCCTTATGGAACTTAAATTCTCTTTGGGGAGGTCAACAATAAATCAATAGATATATCTGTCATGTGGGGATAAGCACTAGCGGAGAAAAACAAAGCAAGATAAGGGGTAAGAGAGTGATGGGGTATTGTTCTGGCTAGAGTGCTGAGGATGTCCTCTCCAAAGAGGTGACGTGTGAACAGAGACCTGGAAGACAGGAGGCAGTACTGGGGATGAGCATTCCCTGCAGAGAGGACATCAAGTGCCAAGTGTTTGGCAGCCTGAAGGGACAGCAAGGAGGTCCCTGAGGCTGTGGTAGCCTGAGTGAAGGGAGGGGTAGGAGCTGGGGATGGAGAGGTAGGCGGGGCCCAGGCCCTGTGTGGGCAGGGAAAAGGCCTGGATATTTGCTAAACGTGAAGAGAAGCCATTGAGTGCTATGGAATGAGCTAGTGGGCTGTCATGTGGGAGATTGTGTCTCAGACCTGGGTGATAATGGTAGATGTGGTGAGAAGTGGTTGGATTTGGGATCCATTTGAAAAGCAGAATCAAAAGAATTTCCTGATGGATTAGATGTGAGTGGAGAAAGAAGTGTCAAGGAAGACTACAGGGTTTTGGCCCAAGTGACTGTGTGCCATTAGTTAAAGTTTAGGGGGAAGATGGAGAGTGTGGTGGGGGTCATGTTAACATTGAGAGGCCAATTAAACATCCAGGTTGACTGTCCAAGCCTGGAGCCCGGGGAGAGGCTAGGCTTGGAGCAGTCAGTAGACAGATGATGTTTAAAGCCATGGGTTGGTTGGGGTCACCTAAGGAGGGAGCGTGGGTAGGGAAGAGGAGGGCTCTGAGGACTGAACCTGGGGGCAGCCCACATTTAGAGACAGGGAAGAGAAGCAAGATCAGCAAAAGAGACACAGGCGGGGCTTCCCTGGTGGCG
Organism: Mesoplodon densirostris; assembly: GCF_025265405.1. Taxonomy (NCBI): domain Eukaryota; kingdom Metazoa; phylum Chordata; class Mammalia; order Artiodactyla; family Ziphiidae; genus Mesoplodon; species Mesoplodon densirostris. The sequence goes on along the minus strand of NC_082662.1, from coordinate 126,381,535 downwards.
CAGTGGTTGAGAGTCCACCTGCCGATCGATGCAGGGGACACGGGTTCATGCCCCCGTCCGGGAAGATCCACATGCCGCGGAGCAGCTGGGCCCGTGAGCCATGGCCGCTGAGCCTGTGCTCCGCAACGGGAGAGGCCGCAACAGTGAGAGGCCCGCATACCGCAAAAAAAAAAAAAAGAGACACAGGAGATCCCAGATCCTACTGTGTCCCTACCCACCAGTGCCACCGAGGGCCTCTGTTTAGACTCTCACCCAGTTCTTTCTATTCAGTGGTCCTTCAGATTCCCTGAGACAAACTGGACTTACCTGGATTAGAAAATACTACAAGTATTTTATGTCCAACTCAATGACAGCTCCAGTTGTTTTACTTGCTTGTGAAATCTGTTAAATCTCCTTTTATCTCATTCTAATTGAACTATCCTGATCCCCATGATTGCCTGAATTTCTTTTAAACTCTCTTGATCTTCGGTTCCAGTCACCATTCTTATCCGAGTGGAAGTGGGTTGAGGCAGGGCCTGATTGGCACTGTTTTGGGGCTACATTAGAAATTAAAGGGGCTAGATCTCAATGAGCCAGTGTGGTACCAAAAGTAAGCCATTAACAAAAATTTTGTGTCTAAAGGTAAGTGGGAAGAGATCAGGGGTTCTTAATTTTATAATAATTTGGGAAGGAAGGAACGGATAATATGTGACTCTCAGGTGTGATAGGGAACCATCACACTCTTGTGCCTGAAACATGACTTCGTTTTTCTAAATCAGGTCTGGCCCCAAGCCCCTACTGGCCAATCATGTTAGGAAGAGCCCTCAGTTGACCTTGTGTCACACAAGAATCTGGGCACTTACATGGTACCTCTAAAATCTAACAATTTTTGCCAAGAACATGACAATCACTGAACATCAAAACTGACTTCAATCATTGTCATCACCACCTATCACCACCTGACAAGTCCTGTCACCTTCTCAAGAAAACTAGAATGACCCTTGTGAAAAAACCGATGGACACCTGAGCACATTCTTTAAAACTAGGGCTTGGGACTTCCCTGGCGGTCTAGTGGTTAAGACTCCGAGTTTCCACTGCAGTGGGCACGGGTTTGGTCCCTGATCAGGGAACTAAGATCCAGCATGCTGCATGGCACAGCCAATAGAAAGAAAAAAAAAATAGGGCTTTTTCAACAGACTTTTAAAGAGAATATTTATTATTTATTTTTATTGAAGTATAGTTGATTCACAATGTTGTGTTAATTTCTTTTCTACAGCAAAGTGATTCAATTACATACACACACACACACACACACATATTCTTTTTTTATATTCTTTTCCATCACGGTTTATCACAGGATATTGAATAAAGTTCCCTGTGCAATATAGTAGGACCTTGTTGTTTATCCACTCTATATATAATAGCTTACATCTGCTAATCCCAGCCTCCCACTCCATCCCTCCCCTATCTCTCCTTCCCCTTGGCAACCACAAGTCTGTTCTCTATGTCTGTGAGTCTGTTTCTGTTTCATAGATAGGTTCATTTGTGTCATATTTTAGATTCCACATGTAAGTGATATCATATGGTATTTGTCTTTCTCTGTCTGACTTACTTCACTTAGTATGATAATCTCTGATTGCATCCGTGTTGCTGCACATGGCATTATCTCCTTCTTTTTTATGGCTGAGCCCTATCCCACTGTATGTATGTGCCACATCTTCTTTATCCATCAAGGGAATATGTTGACGTGAGGGTTGTTAAGACTATAGTGAAACTGTAGCAGAGAAGGCTGTGTGAAAGCCAAACCATGGAGAATGGGAAGTTCATTTCCCTCCCCACTGCCCGCCAGCCAACCGCAGAGCCCCGGCAGCACATACCTCCTGATGTTAGAACCTCATGGGGGTCATAAGTCTACCTCTCCTGCCTTCCCGCTTCCCAGGCCCGGAGACCACCTGCATTCTCCAGACAGGTCAGCTGTTTGTTTGTTTGTGTAAAGGCTTTGATTCTGCCACGTTTGCAAAGGAAGCCCAGTTCTCTGGGACTCAAAGCACAGTTTGCCCCCTTGAGGGAGTGGGCGGCGTGGAGGAGAGGATGAATTCTTTTCCTTTTTTTCTTTTTTAACAGCAGTAATAACAGCAACAACAAAATAATAACTCTGTGAATTGTCCTGCTAGGCAGAGAGGATCCTCCCACTTTCAAAAAGACTCCGATATGCATGTTTTTGTGGTGTTTTATCCTGGTGAGTCAGCAGGCAAAGGTACAATGCACCCCACGTAGGATCTCCTTCCTAGGCAGCCATCGGCTCAGGGCTGATCCTGTCTCCATCTGCTGGTATCACCTCCCCCTCATTATTCTGCAACAAATGCGAGACATCATTTCATTTCATCCATAATTTTTCAGCATGTATATTTAAAAGATAAAAGATTCTTAAAAAAAACACAACCACAACACTATTATCACCCCTGAAGAATTATAATTGCTTAATATTATCAATTTTCCAGTGTTCAAATGATCAGTTTTCCCACAAATGTGATGAGTGGCTTTTAGAAAAACAGCTTATTTGAATTAGAAGTCAAATGAGATTGATTGCATTGTGATTGGCTGGTATGTTTTTAAAGTTTCCTTTGACATTTATTTTTCACCTCCAGACTTCTTTTTTCTTGACACTTAATTATTGAAGGAACCAAGTTGTCCTGTAGAGTTTCCCACAGCCTGGATTTTGCTGGTTGCACCCTCTGGTATACACGTAGTTGAACGTGTTCCTCTGACTTCTGCAATTGGTAAATTGGCCGTTGGATCTAGGTTTGATCAAATTCAGCTTTGATGGGGGTGGGGGGGTGGGGCAAGATGACTTTTTAGGTGTTCTGTCCTTCCATCAGGAAGTATGTGGTATCTGGTTGTCTGTCTATGATGTCAGTGCTGTTATTGATGAATGCTGGATTTATTAATACATCAGGGGCTGTGAAATGGTGATAATCTAATTCTGTCATTCTTTATTCACTTATCAGTTGAAATTGTTCTTTAAAGAAAGATATTTCTCATCCACTACTCAGTTACCCTGTGGTTCAGTCCTATAAGAAAAGCAGGATAAATGTTTGAATATTTTCCTTTATTTACCAATTTTCAAAATAATGATTTGGCCTCCTAGCATTCTCTAACAGTGATCAGTTTTTTTAATATCATTATAAACTTATGACTATTGGTATGTTTCAATCCATTATAGTTATTTTTCTTACTGATGCTCACGGTCTTTGGTTAATGAAAGCCTCTCAGGTTGGCTTCTGAGCACTTCCTAGGTGTATGATATAATGATGTTTTAAGTTGATCTTGTATAGTATTTAGTTTTTAATGACATGTTGTCAATCTTTAGTGACCTGAAATCAAGGCCAACAGTGGCCTTTTCCAATGATGTGTTATTAGACAATAAGTAGAGGAAGAAGAGTTTGGTTTGTGTTAGAGATTTGCAGGTCCCCTTACCTGCTTTTCCATCACAGTTCTACATAATAGTACACAGGCACAAAACTCACGGGGTAAATGGGGATCAAAGACATCTCCAGGACAGTTTATGAGCAGCCTAATAGTTTCTGATTCTAGAAGATAGATTGGAGAATGTAGCTGGAACCTGAGGCCAAAGTGTGGGCCTCTTTCTCAAATCAAGATAGGATTCATCTATGGGGAAAGCAGTGCATGTAGAACCTCTGAATCCATTGTTATGATCCGTGTAATAAATGACTTTTACATCCCAGTGGCAGAAGGATTTATTGGTTGCCTTAATTTCCTGTTTGTTGGTAGAACAAAAAATACAGGAGAGGCAGGCCCGGTACAGACTTTTCAAAAAAGTGGTAAAAAGCAGTAAAAGCAAAGCTCAACACATACCCTTGTCTGGGACCAATCAGATTTGTCTTCTTCATAAGGGGAGGACTACGTTAGCAGTTGGAGACAGCCAGGGTTGTTACTGTAGTACTCGACCTCCGTAACGAGGAGGAGGATCGCAGGTGTTCCTCTCCACAGGTAGGAGGGTGAGACCAGACTGAGAAGGTCTGTGGACCACCACTTGGCTCAGAACTCCCTGGTACCAGGAGCAAGACCCGTTGAAGAAATGTGGACAGAGGAAGAGTGGCTATGTGTAGAGTGGACTGTTAGAGGCTGGCCAGAGGGTGACGGCAAAAGAAGTCATGTTCACAGTCTAAAGTCCATAAAAATAGACCTAAGGAGGGAGGGTGGGTTCAGGGATAAGACAGAGTAAAAAGAGGCAGGGGGCAGTAGACTGAATATACAGAGCCAGAGACAATGACCAGTTGGTTTCAAGGGCCTTTATGGGGACACTGGAAATAAGATGGGGTGCTTGCTTTGATGGGAGAAGGTGGGGACATGAGGGAAGAGTCTATGGATGGAGCACAACCAAGTTTAAGTTGCTTTAGAACTACCTTTGCAACGGACTCATCAGCAGTTTAGGTGATTAAAAAAAGGACTTTCTGTTAAGAAATTTCAACACAGAAAGAATGGGGTAAATCGACCCCCATGTATCCATTACCTATTAATCTAGCTTTACCTACTCCCCCTCCACAGTTTCCCTCACCTCCACCCTAACTCCTGCTGGGTTATTTCAAAAGAAATTCCAGACATCACATCTGTAAGGGCTTTGATATTACCATTAGCAGATAAGGATCTCCTCCTCTTTTTTCCACACAACCATGAAACCATTATCATAACAAAAATTTTAACAATGATTCTTTAATATCATCTGATACACAATCATTGTTCAAATTTTCACAGTTGTCTCATAAATGTCTTTTAACTACTGGTTTATTCCAATCAGGATCCAAACAAGATCCAAACATTGAGTTTGGTTGATGTGTCTTTTAGTCTTTAACACTCCTGTCCACTTTTGTTCTTGCTCTTTATTTGTTGAAAACCCTGGCCATTGGTTCTGTATTGGTTCTATTTCCCACATTTTGGATTTGTCTGATTGCATTTCTGTGGTGGTATTTGACATGTCCCTCTCTTCCCTGTATTTTCTATAGACCCATTGTTATATCTAGAGGCTTGATCAAATTCAGGGTCAGTTTTGCTTTTGTTTTTGCTTTTCTGTAAATCAACTTCATCAGAGGTGGCATATTTTTATCACCTTCCCACAGGTGGCATGTAATGTCTGAGTTGTCTCTCTTTTTGTCACTTGCTCAGGTTCAGTTGCTGTCAGTGTGATCCAGCCAGTATAACATTCCCCATTAACCTTTCCCTAATGCTTGCCTATAAATATGATTTAGTAGAAGTTGTGAAATGGTGATTTTTTTTAAAATTCTATCATTCTTTTGCATTTATATGCTGGAATTACTCTATTTAGGATAATTTTCCTTCAAGGGCCATTTGGTTTCTTTGAAATGCAGTATGTACAAGCAAGGATACAGCAGTTCCCTTCATTGTTTTGTTTAATTTTTCAAAACAAATATTTCTTGATTTCTTTTAAAAACATGCACTTTATTTTTATAATTGTGTGTGTTACAGGGGGGCTTGAAATTGCCTGTGTTCTTATCAGAAGTGTAAGCCCCCATTTGGCACCTATGCCAGCCAAGGCCAAATTGGGTAACATTCTTACCTTATTATTTTCTGGCATTTACAGTGTTTGCATTAGCATTTACACTGCTGTTTCTGTCATGGTGAATCTGTCTTTTCTTTAATGTAGGTGGAAGTGAAGTGTTTGGGTTTGACTTGCTTTAATAAAGCTGTTTCAGTTTGATAAAACAGGTTTCAAAGATCATAGGGTTATAGGGAAAAAGATTGATTTAAAATAACTATATAAATAATAGCACAGCAAGAATTCATAATAATTCTGAATATAATTCGTCCCCAACTAAACACATTAAATAATCAACTAACACACACATATATTTTTGTGTATTTTGATATTTAATATATTTAAGTTATATGTCAAAATAATATATACTGAAAAATAAGAAAATCACTCACACAACTCATTTGCAACTTGTTATTACTGTTTCTTCCACTTTAAATGTGGTCATTCAACAACACATATTGGTTACCACTGAATCTGGAGTTGTAAGCCAGGTAGAAATTTGAGTTAATTTCTGCAATAATCAGGATTAACCAGATAATTTTAAAATTCTCTTTATCTAGCTATTAAGAATTCATATGATATAGGAAATAGAACTATTTCCAAACAGTGACAACCTAACTCCAAAGAAAGATTGCATTTCTAATTCCTTGATGGACATCATCCAAATACATGGCTAAGATCCAGACCTCAGCATCCTGAGAGCAGTGAAGCAATAGTGGGGGTGAGTGGGCAGGGGTCAGCACTACCTACAGAGAGAAGTGGAAACCATGGGCCTAAAAGGGAGACAAGAGGCACAATCCGTAACAGTTGAAAACCGTGCTGGGAGGAAGGTGATTGGGGTGTCATTCCACCAAGTGGATATGGACACCGTGAGACCTACAGGGTGCCATGCTGGGGAAGGTCAGCACCGGGAGTTTTATTGGCTTTAGGTGTTTGCAAGTTGCAAAAGTGGAGGTGGAGCCAAGAGTCAAGATGTGGAAAAGGAAATGTGTGTGCATTCGGGTAACAGACTTTACAGAGCCAAGTGGGCATTTAGCTGTTCACTGGCCCTGGCCCTCTGAGATTGCATACTGCATCCCATCATTGACCTCCTTAATCAACACGAAATCAAAGGCTGCTCCCGATCTTTGCAACTCTTCTCCAAGTTCCTCCCCCACCCTTGGGCCTTCTCATCGGAGGACCTGGCCTCTTATTTCATAGAGAATGTACACCCTTAGGCTTGCACGCTCTCCAGTCTTGCTGATCTAAGACCAAATGACACCTGTAAGATCCGGGGCCAGAAGGTGCAGGTGCCAGGCAGGGATTGTCCCGGGAGTGTCTGCTCCTTGGTTTTGGCACCAGCACCTGCCTCCACATTGCCCTCTCCTGGTGCTCAGATCCCTTAGCTCACAGGCCTTTGGAGTCCTCACTGCCCCCCATTCCACCACTGCCCAAGCTCCTAAAGCAGCCCTTTAATTCCTGACACTCTCCATTACCAACCCGCGCCAGCCCAGATTCCCTCTATGTGCAATTGTGCAGCGTGCAGTCCTCTTAATCTCTAAATTTACCTTTGTTTTTACTCATCCCTACCTCCTAACCTCATTCTCAGAAGCCCTCACACTCTCTTCAAAGCCAGCCTCCTCCTATGCAGTTGTCCCCGCTCCCCGGTTGCATCAGTGCTGACCTTCCTCTATCAAATATTCTCTTTGTCCTTTTAGCTTTAGCTTTATCCACGTGCTTATTTCTCTCAGACCATAATCTTATTCAGGTCCACGCCATCTATTAAAAGACACCTTCCCTTCCCTTAGATGTGTTCACCCCGCCCCCACCATGTCCATGGTCCCTCTGTTTCCCTCCGGTCACCACCCAGCAGTTTGAAAGATAGTTCCGTCCTCTCTGAGCTCACACCCGCACCTCCCTCTGTCTCTCTGGCTCCGCAGTCTGCCTTCCGCCTTCATCACTCTACTCAAGCTGCGGTGGAGGTCACCCCCGACATAGCAGTTGCCAATGCCAGTAACCTTGTTCTAGGCCTTAATCTATTTGAATTCACTACAGCATTTCCTGCTTTTTGGATTCAAAGACATACTCATTCTAGATTCTCTCCTTTCTTGTTGATGACTACTTATTACCTCTGACCGATGCCTCCTTTTATTACTATCCTTAAATATTTAGCATCCCCAGGATGCTAGTCTTAGCTTTTCTTCGTTAATCCTCTCTCCACGTGGCCTCATTCATCCCTATGATCCCATTTACCACTTACAAGCCAAGAACTTCCATACGTAAACCTCGAGATCCAACCTTTTGCTGAGGTTTTCACCAGTGAATGTCCTGCAAGTCCCTCATATGCAGCAAAACCTACAAGAGGAGGCTCTTCCTCAACTATCTTGTTTGCCCAACCTAGACCACGTGCATCAGTCACTCAGGACCTGCCTCACTGTCTCTGGAGTGTCCCTTCCACTCTACTCCTGTAATACAATATGGTTCAAGCCCTCATCATCTCCCTCCTAGATTATTACAGTGGTCTCCTAATTCTGCCTCTAGCTCCACCTAGTCCAATCCATTCTTCATCTACTTCAAGAAGTATCTTTCTAAATAGGTAAGGTCATGGCACACGTCTTAGTATGGGTTTTGTCAAAAAGTGGCCCTGAGGACTTCTCTGGTGGCACAGTGGGGAAGAATCCGTCTGCCAATGCAGGGGACACAGGTTCGAGCCCTGGTCCAGGATGATCCCACATGCCGTGTAGCAACTAAGCCCACATGCCACAACTACAGAAGACTGCCTGCCTAGAGCCCATGCTCCTCAACAAGAGAAGCTGCTGCAATGAGAAGCCTGCGCACCACAACAAAGAGTAGCCCCCAATTGCTGCAACTAGAGAAAGCCCACGGACAGCAATGAAGACCCAATGCAGCCAAAAATAAAATTAATTAATTTAAAAAAAAGTGGCCCTGAGACAAGGATTCTGGTCCTTGATTTATTTGGGAGGTGATCCCAGGAAATGATACCATGGGAGTAGGGAAGTGAGATGGGGGAAGGGAAGCCAGCCAGTAAGGGATGTGTTATCAAGCCAGATACCAATGTGAGTAACTGGAGCTGAGTACTGCTGGGGAACCAGTGGAGTCACTGTGGAATATATGCCTCAGATTTATCCCACCTGAGGGGTGAGAGAGCTGGGGTATTTATACTCCAGCTCTCATCAGGCATTGGTTGGGGTGGGGGAGATGTGCCAGTTCTGCAGCAGTTCATGGCCCTCCTGCAGTGCTTGGAGGCGGGGAGCCTGTGAAGCCCTCAGACAGGGAAATCAGACCAGCTATTAAAATGGTAAGGCCCAAGGGACTATGTGAGGGACACAGATAATGTCTCCTCATCACCGTCCTGCTTAAACCCTCCACAGGTCCCCACTGCCCAAAGACTGCCTTTCTAGCCTCCTCTCCTGCTTCCTCCCTGCAAGCCTTCCCCTCCATGCACACGGGCTCTCAGGCTCTTCCCAAAGAACAGAAGAGCTCTCGTGCCTCCACCTTCATGCCTTTGCACATGTTCTTGTCTCTGTGTCACCTTTCTCTTTTAGCTTAACTGATAACACTACACTGTTAACATATATTGAGCATGTGCTACAAGCAGGTCATTTCTTTATGTTAGTTTATTTAATGTAACCCTTATAATAACTTTATACATTGAGTTTTTTTAAAATTACTGTCTCCATTCTACAGGTAAGGAAATTGAGGCTCAGAGAGGTTAACTAATATGCTTCTGGCACAAAGCTAGCAGTGGCAGGGCCATGTTTTGACATCCAGAATCCCTCTGCTCCAAAGTCTGTGTTGCAGGTTAACCACTAAGATGAACTGCCTCATGCTTCTGGACTCAGCTCAGTGGTGACCTGTCCTTACTCTTTCTATCTCCACTAGATATTCTCTCCTCGTCTTCCCATACTGTGCTGTACCTTTTTATATGTATGCATTTTTGTTTTAGCAGGAGTCATTTTGTAGCACAGTTATTTATTCATTCATCTGACTTCTCTTTTAAACTGTAAGTCCCTCATGTTTCATCTGGAATGCCTGGCCCATTGCGTACCTTGGACTAAGGCCTTCATTAACTTTTAAAATTAAAATTAAGCTGAATTAATATTGAAATTCGACTTTTTTTAATATCATGCACACAAGCACTGAGGAATGAAACTTCTTTAAAAAGATAGGGGCCTGTTTTGACTTTCCAGACATACTTTGCTGGGCAGGAAAGAAAGAGGTACAATAACTCTAATGGTGCATGGTTTGCATCCTCTAGAAAGTCACCTGAAATATTAGGTGGCTTTCCATCTACGCAGTGTTTCCCCCAAGGGACAGAGGCAAGACCCTTACTCAAATCAAGGGAGAGTCTGTTTTCTTCTTAGTTTATGCACAGAAAACCAAAACATTAAAAAAAAATTCCTTAAAGCTCTTAAGTCTCTGTGATTTGGAGCATGTTTTTAAAAATTGTGGTAAAAATCACGTAACATAAAATTTACCATCTTAACCATTTTTAAGTGTACAGTTGTTATATTCACATGGTTATGAAACAGATCTCCAAAACTTTTAATCTTGCAAATCTGAAATGGTATACACCCTTTAAACAACAACTCCCCTTTCTCCCTACTCCAGCCGCTGGTAACCACCATTCTCCTTTTGTGTCTATAAATTTGGCTACTCTAGATAACTCACATAAGTAGAATCATACAGTATTTTTCTTTTCGTGACTGGATTATTTCACTTAGCATAATGTCCTCGAGGTTTATCCATGTCGTAACATATGTCAGAATTTCCCTTTATCAGGCTGAATAATACTCCATTGTATGTACATATATTTTGTTTATCTGTTCATCTTGGTTGCTTCCACCTTTTGTCTGTTGTGAATCATGCTGCTAACAATGCCTGCATGCAAATGTTTCTTCAAGAGTCTGTTTTCAGACAGTTCTGGGTGTACTCTGATGCTTTCACAAAAATGTTCCTATAAAAGGGTTTCATCTTCAAGGAATTCATGGAAAAGACTCTGACAAGTACAGGTTTCTGGTAACTGACTATACTGCTGAACTGAATGAATAAGCATTTTCAGAACTCTAATGGAAAACTGATGAATTCATAAAACTGCTAACAAAAGATCAAGATGAAAAAAAATTAATTACGTGGGACTGAGTGAACTGATGAGGATGATTATAATTTTTGTGACTTTCTGTTTGAATTAAAAAAAAATCCCAGAAGGACTCAGAGGCAAAAAATATACAAATCAATTTTCACTGCAAAGTAAAGGAGCTGTTACAGTGGAGGATTACTGGACTGAATGTCAATATTATGACATAGTATGAGTGTGTTTCGTGTTTGGTAATTGCAATCTTTGCTTTTGTTGTGGTCATCCATTTACAATGCTTGGTGTCAGTGTATTTATCTCTTGTAAAAATAAAATACAGTGTGTGTGTGTGAGTTGTGAAAAAAAAAGAAAAAAAAAGGAAACTTTTAAATTCCTGGAAAAAAAAAAAAAGAGTCTGTTTTCAGTCCCAGAAATGGGACCTCTGGATGATATGGTAGTTCTATCTGTAATTTTTTGAGGAACTGCCATACTGTTTTCCATAGTGGTTGCACCATTTTACAATCCCACCAACAGTGCACAAGGCTTCCAGTTTTTTTCACATCCTTGTCAACACGTTATTTTCTGGTTTTTTGATAGTAGCCATTCTAATGAGTGTTTTGATTTGCATTTCTCTGATGATTAGTGACGTTGACCATCTTTCCATATCCTTGTTGGCTACTTGTATATTGTCTTTTGGAGAAATGTCTATTCAAGTCCTTTGCTCATTTTAAAATTGGATTATTTGATTTTTTTGTTGTTGAGTTGTAGGACTTCTTTATATAGTCTGGATATTAACCCTTATCAAATATGAGATTTGCAAATATTTTCTCCCATTTTGTAGGTTGCCTTTCACTCTGTTAGTTTTGATGCACAAAAGTTTTAAAATTTGATGTAGTTGTACTTGTCTGTTTTTGCTTTTGTCGCCTGTCCTGGGCATATTGATAGGACATGTTTGAGTCACGCTGGCAGTGGCTTGTGGCCACAGAAAGGCAATAGGAGGAAATGTCAATGGACGATTCCCCCTCCAGAGCCCTGCCATCTTTGCTCCTTAAAAGGCTATTGAACTGACATAGCCAAAGGGGTTTAAGGTTTTCGTGTGGACTTATCCACCCTAAAATGGGAGGGAGAAAGCTTCTTACTGGAAGAAACTTCCACCCAGGTCCAGTGTAATAGACTAGCTTACAGAGTGTTGAGGAAAAGAATACTTTTCTCTTTAATAAAAACAACAGAAAAGAACTGCATGTGCAAACTTGTAAAAACCCAACTACACAATCATATACTGAACCTGCTAATAAATATATCCTAGGAAAACAAAGACCGAAAAACACAGACTTTACTGCTAAAAATTGACTTTATAATTTACTTTCTGGCAATAGGGGATAATGAGAATGAACAGCAAAGACATAAGAAAGACAGAGGGGAGACAGCCTTCCCCCTCTTTCTTCACTCTTTCCTGGGTGGGTGTTTGGCACGCGTGTGCACTGTGCTGAGAGCACCAAGTGCATGTGGGTGGGTTGGTGCCAGGAACTGAGGGTGACCTGCAGAGGACAACGGTGCCCAAGCCCCTGCCCCCTTGCTGACTGCAGGGCAGAGTGATTGTAAAAGAAAAGTATGGCTCTCTCACCCCCTCGGTCTCCCACGAGTCATTTGCAGAAAAGGAAGGAGCTATGAACAATTTCTTTGCAGTGCACTTGGACTTTTCTAGGGCTGCAAAAAGTAAGACTAATGAAGGTGACATGAATCGTTTAGTTTCATGATTTCTATGGATTTTGTCTTTCTTACCTCTTGAAAGTATTTCCAGTGCCTACTTTCTTTGTCTCTCTTCTCTTCACTTTCATAAAAGACAGCTTTTCCCTTCTGACTTTGAAATTTCCTGTATAAACAACATGCTATCTATTGTACCTGAGCTCATTTAAGGGAACATAACAAGAAGCCTGGGGACTTCCTGAAAGCCCTCTGGTCCACCAGCTGATTTGAAGGATTTGACTTGATTGTTTTATATGAATGATCCTTATTACTTTAATTATTTCATTTAAGGTCATCCTTAAGATTATTGGAGTTTAAAAGAGATATCTGTAGCTGAGTGAGACAAGGTCAGTGCAAATTTTATATATGTGTGTTCATATGTTTAGAGAGATATGTGAAAGCATGTGATTTTCAAACTTCTTTATACTCTTTTTTTTTACTGTGGTAAAATATACATAACACAAAATTTACCACTTTAACCAGTTTATGCATACAGTTCAGTGGCACTAGGTACATTCACAATGTTGTGCAGCCATCACCATTGCCCATCTCCAGAAGTTTATTATTCTAAACTGAAGCTCTGTACCCATGAAACAATAGATCCCTGTCCCTGTTTTATACTTTGAGTGTGATTTTTATAATAAAGGCTTATATTTTGAAAAACAGAACACACTTAACCTTGTTCCTTAAATAACGTTTGCTCATTATGCTGTGTTTCCAAGATTCGTTTTTCTGTGAAGTCTCTCCCCACCTCCCCACGGGCCTTGAAAAGCTCATCACAGTGTCTTATAAGCAAGTCAGCCAAATGAGACACAGTTGAAGCAAGTCAGCCAGATAAGACACAGTTGAAATGCTAGTTTTATGAGGTTTCCAGGTACTTCTCCATAAAGCTTCTGAGAAAGCTATTAAGAATATACCTAGAGTTACTTTCATTGATCTTTACTCAATTCGTGTCTAGGTTGTTGATCGCAGGTCACGTCTGCTGCATGGACTATATCTAAGCATTACTCTGTTGTCTTTTCACTTTTTTTTTGGCCACGTGGCATGTAGGATCTTAGTTCCTCAACCAGGGATCGAGCTTGTGCCCCCTGCAATGGAAGTGCAGAGTCTTAACCACTGGATCAGTGGTTAAGTCCCTCTTTTCACTTTCTTATATTTGGTTCAGTACCATTTTATAAGGCCCACTGTTTGCTCTGCAGTGTACCAGGTACCATGGGAAATATAAAAGTCGAAAATGTGATTACCACTTGGTACAATAATGCAGTTCCTTGGGGAAAAATGCAATAGAAGGAGGACATTCATTTAGAGCTGGCTACCAAAAACATGGTGATTTCCAGTCTAAAATTAATATGCCACTTATGAACATACAACGTGAACATTAATATGTTCCGATATGAAGACAGAACTGAATTCTGAAATATTAGCATACTAACGATAATAATGGTGTTAACACTTAACAGTCTGAGCATTAACCATGTGTCAGACACCACACTAGGCACTTTACTCATGAAACTTCACAATTGGTTAGTGTTATTATCCCCATTTTACAGTGGAAAAGGCTGACACACAAAGAGCTTAAGGGCATGGAACTAAGAAGTGATGAAATGGGGATTCCAACCCAGATCTGACTCCAGGGACCAAGCTTATGTCTGTCACTGTTGTTAGGCCAACCATTGGTACACCATTTCCTCATATGGGATGTCTGGTTTGGAAAGAAAAGAGACTTGATTTTGCACTTTATATTTTATTTTTCATTGAAGTGAAAAAGAAAAGGGAGCAATTTATTAAAAGAGCATCCAAAAAGATGACATAGGGTTTTTTATAATATAATCCTTGGTCTCACCTGCCAAGTCCCTCATTAGTCTCCATGCCAAGTTTCTTTTTTTTAAAACTGTCTTCCTAGGCTGTCTCTAGATCCCTTCATGTATGCCTTTCCTGTGGAAATCACCATGCAAAGCTCAGTGGTTGGCCAGAGGCCCATTTCCGCCATTCTTATTCAAGAGGATATTCAGTGATGCTTGAAGAGCATGCCTGATTGTATGGTAAAATATGGTGGAGTTTTCATGTCTTAAAAGCGTATTAAAGGGAGATGCTATCAACCAAGTAATTTAAATTATTATTTAAAAAAATTATTGCCCACTCTTTATCAATGGGAAGGAGGAGAGTTGTTACTTCATGGATCCTCAAGAGGGGCTGTTACATCTGGGAAGGCAGTTCTCACAAGTGATACCAGAGGTGTGCTCTTAAGTGGAGCAGTGCAGCTGGCAGGACCTGGCAGCTGGTGACAACTGATTTATCTTTCCCCAGCCAGCTGTTTGCCACCTTTGACGTATGTATCTCATTTAGTCTTTCAGTCACTCACTGATTCATTTATTTGTTCATGAGTAAGCTCCTTCCTTGAGTGAGGCACACCAAACTGTGTAGTGGGCCTTAAAGATTAATCCACAGAGCCTGCCCTCACAGGGCTTGCTGTGTAGTGAGGGAGACAGACGTGTGAATGGGTGAATCACAACACTCATGGCCAATGCCCTGGTCGAGTGATGGTCAAAGTGTGGCTGGAGCACAGAAGATAGAGCAGCAACCCCAGCTTGGGGAGTCTAAAAATTAGGAGGTGACATCTGAGCTGTGTCTTAAAGGATGAGTAGGAAGTTTCCAGACAAGTGGTGGAGAGGGGAGGTTGTTTCAGGTAGAGATAGTACTTGAAAGGGCACAAACTTCCGGAGCCAGCTAGCTTAGGCCTCCTCAAACAGGTGCAAGCGTCAAAAACAAGGAATCTACTAGGGGCAGAAGAAAGTGCCTGGGTTTCTTGTTTCTATTTTGTACTATAAGTACAAAATCTTTATTTATATTTTTCTAAAGCTTTTGGACACCTTGAGTATCTGGCTAAAACCTTTCTTTGTCTTAATCTATAGACACAAAGATTAAAGTTGTCAAAATAGCATGAAAGCTGGTCTTGTAGAAATATTTTATCAACTAAATACGTGGATGAACTGTATAATAATATCCTGGCTCTTCAGCTGTGTGCTGTGTGGTACAAACTATTTTGTTTTTTGTCTCTCTTCTTGTGGCTAATACTTATAAAGGCAGCAATGATCTTATCTGACATTCAGAAATATCAATGGAAAAGCCTCTATACCCTGTAAAGAAAATTGCTGTTTTTCTTCATTCTTTTCACCGGTTTTGAGAAGCTCCCAAAGATATCCAGTGCTAAGCAATTTGCAGAGAGCTTGTTGTCACTGAATCTGGCTTCTTTTTATTGGTAAATGATAACAGCGAGACTAAAGCACATCCACTTAGTTTTAAATATGCCTCAAATGGGAAATAATGACTGCCAGGCAGGGGGATGGTTGCTCAAGCAGATGCCACAGTTATGGCACACGAGGATGAGCAAAATTTGAATAATTTTGAGGCTATGGGGTGGGCTGCTCTGCTCTGTATTTAATTATATTGGCAAATGAAAGATCCTAGAGTCCAAAATATCCAAGATCTGCCACGAGACATAGATGAGAAGGGAATTAGAACAAACTATGACACCTATACTGCATTTTTTGAGATTGAAATTGCAGACCAGTCTCTTCCAGGAAACCATTAGTAAATCTTGAAGGAAAGGGGCCAAGAACAACATGAGGGCAGGTGAACTTGGCAGAGCTGGTGAGGAAGGTTGTGAAGTTTCCTGCTTTGCCTTGAAGTTCACCCTCCAGCTTCCTCTGGAGAACCGGGAAAACCCTGCTTACCAGCTTCCAGGGCTTTTTAGAAAGCTTTGATTGTAGCAGACATCATATACAGAAAAGATTGTGTCTACCCAGGGACAGCTGACCAGCTCCTCAGCTGGGAGAGGGGCGTGATTCACTCACTCAGTGAGGAGTTGGGCCCAGGTGGCAGAGAACTGGGTGCTCTCGGGTTACTGATGGCTATGAGGTGTTGGCCGAGCCCGATGCATGCCTCTGGTTAGTGTGTGGGGATGGGAATATTCGAGTTTGCTAAAACCATTAACCCTCCAGTGACCTACTGGTAGCAAGAAGAGAAATTATGGGTAGGTTTACAGTCTGCTATAGTAAGTGCTTCTAATTAACAAGTAGGAAAAATGAATGAAGGAATAAATGAATGAGTAAATAAATAATGTGGATTATTGACCAAGGTATAGTCATGATTGTCAGGTAAAAGTATTTCTCACTTCCGATGACTTTAATAATAATGACCAGCCACAAACTTAAATGTAGCATTTAAGGGCTTATTAACCCAAATTTCCTCCATTAGAAAGAAAAATACAGGAAATTGAAGAGGTGATTTCTTTTTCATACTGCAAGTGACCATTATGAGTAAGGAACTGATCCCAGTGTGTATGCTGGGGCCTTAGAGAGGCTGTTCACCATTTAGTTAAAGAAATATGGATGATCATAACCTGAGGAGGTAAAAATAATAAATAATCTAATTTATTTTTTGAATGAATAAAAATGCACTTGCTACAAAACTCAGAATGTGTGAAGGCTCGGGGCTTCCCTGGTGGCGCAGTGGTTGAGAGTCTGCCTGCTGATGCAGAGGACATGGGTTTGTGCCCCGGTCCGGGAAGATCCCACATGCCGCGGAGTGGCTGGACCCATGAGCCATGGCCGCTGAGCCTGCGCGGCCAGAGCCTGTTCTCCGCAATGGGAGACGCCACAGCAGTGAGAGGCCCGCGTACCGCAAAAAAAAAAAAAAAAAGTGTGAAGGCTCAGAGGGTAAAAATGAATTCTTTCTTAGAAACTTTTCCCTCAACCACTCAGTTCGTTCACCAGTTTGGGGGAGTTTGTGTAAGTGTGTAGGCAGGTAGCATGCTTTTTTTTTTTTTTTTTTTTTTTGCGGTACGCGGGCCTCTCACTGCTGTGGCCTCTCCCGTTGCAGAGCACAGGCTCTGGACGCGCAGGCTCAGCAGCCATGGCTCACGGGCCCAGCCGCTCCGCGGCATGTGGGATCTTCCCGAACTGGGGCACGAACCCGTGTCCCCTGCATCGGCAGGTGGACTCTCAACCACTGCACCACCAGGGAAGCCCCAGGTAGCATGCTTTATGCGTCTTTATACATCACACTTTTTTCACTAAGCAAGAGATCCTCTACGTTCAGTTCATAAATATCGTGGGACCCCAGCTTTTTTCCTTATTTCATTTGCCTGGTAGTTTTTTGCTCATACTTTATTTTCAACATTGCTTAAGCATTTTGTTTTGGGTGCATCTCTTGCATACTCAAGCGATAATGGTGACATTTCCAGCAATTGCTATAATTTTCCATTTTAGATACAGAGACATCTGTCACTTAGAACATCGCATGAAAAGTTTCCAGGCTAGTTCCTGGAATGGGAAGGCCCCTAGAAGCTGGTACATGAACTGTGTGGAATCATGCAATCTGGGTGGATTACAGGTAAAGAGTGATGCTGGGCATGGCCAACTTTGACTTGCAGCCCACTAAACTCCAAAACAACATGGCACCTGGCCTCCTACAGAAACCAAATGGTGGACATGTTGACAGGAATGGTTTTAGTCCAGCTCTAACTTGGGTTTGCCAAGCTTAGACTTCTATTTTCAAAATATTTAAGGCAAACACAAATCAAAATTAATTTTGTCAGTTACATTTTTCTTCAGTTTTGAAACCTTTATGGATTTGTATTAATTATCATGAAACCCAGACAAATATTTCATAAGCAGAATTTTCAGGAGGTTTTATGCCCCTTTATACCTCTGATAACGAAACTAGTAACATAGTAGGGGGATAGCAAGGTGTATTTTGCATAGTCTGTGTACTCTCAAACATTATCACCTGACCATAGATGTGATCTTTGCTGCTCCAAGTAACAGAAAGCTCAGCCCATAAAAAGGAATTAATTGGCTCATATAATTGAATAGTCCAATAGTAGACAGAACTTTAGATGCAGCTTGATCCAGGGCTCATGTCAGAATTAGTATCTTGGGTTGGTTCCATTTTTCAAACCACCTCTTCTCTCATATTCTCAAGATGGCTGAAGGCAGTTCCTGGACTTTCCCTCACAGAGATATATCACCAGGAAACACTGTTTCCAGCCCCAGTCACGGAACAATAGTCTTGGACTTTATTCTGACTTGACACACTAAGTCCTTCTTGGGACCATCACTGATTAGCTTAGTTCTGAGGCAATGCCCTGCCCCTATAACCGAAGGCTTTCCATGAAATGTATGAGCTGGGTCAGGGAGAGGTACATATCTGAACATAACTAGGGATGGGAGGCTGGGAAGAAATGAGCAAATATCTCTACAGTCCCCATGCCTCTAACGGGAGGAAAACCAGCAGGTCCTGCCTTCTGGCACCCCTGCCACTGATACCTCTAGGAGCCTCACAGCTCTCAGGCTTCTCCTGGCTACTTCTTGATCTAATTTTTTGCTTCCTTAATTCTTGATCTCCTCTCTGCATCTCACCTTGTGTGGCTGTCTGCTTTTCTCCATATTCACCCAAACACAGAACATCATTCTTTTCCCTCAATTTGCTTTAAAGTGTTCTAACAGAGACAGAGTATGTAGCAGTCCTTAACTGAAGGTTGGAGTAATGAGAATGAGTTACTTAGTAACACATTACAGCAAACAATTTAAAATTGAATATTAGCTCATAAAAATAGCTTTATAGATGTAGTTCATACACCATAAAATTCACCCTTATAAAGTGTACAAGTCAGTGGTTTTTAGTATATGCATGGCATTGTTCAACCATCACTACTATCTAACTGCATATCATTTTCATCATCCCAGAAAGAAACCCTGTACCCGTTAGTGTTGCCCTTCATTTCCCCCTCTCTCCATCCCCTGGCAACCAATAGTCTGCTTTCCGCCTCTATGGATTTGCCTATTCTGGACATTTTATACAAATGGAATCATACAACATGTGGTCTTTTGTGTTTGACTTCCTTCACTTAGCGTAAGGTTTTCAAGATTCATCCATATTGGAGTATTTATCAACCTCATTCCTTTTATGGCAGAATAATATTGCATTGTACGGATATATCGCATCTTGTTTATCCATTCATCTGTTGATGGACACTTATGTATTTCCCACTTTTTGGTTACTATGAATAATGCTGCTATGAACGTTGGTGATAGTAGCTTGTTTTAAAGATGTCTTCACCACATCTGCTGTGGGGAATTTCTCACTGGCTCTGTCTTCTCTTTGTACCGCAGCCTCCCCCCAGGTTTTGTACCTGTGCGATTGTGATGATAGATCTGCCATCACAGAGATGATGAAGTTGGCAGGGGAAGCAGCCTTTGGAATGATCAGCCAGAGTGGGTGTGAGATGTGTTAAGTGTGGGACGTCTACTAGCCATCTAAGTGGAGACGTCAAGAAGAGAGTCAGACATAAGGGTCTGGGGTCAAGGAAGGGGTCAGGGCAGGAGTCATCAAGAAATGGAGATACTCAGAGCCATGAGCTTGGATGAGACCACCAAGCAGGGGAGAGTAGATGGTGAAGAAGAGAGGACCAGGTTGAGGCCTGCGTGCTCCATCCTGAAGAGGGCAGGGAGAAGGGAAGGAGCCGGCAGAAGTGACCAAGGGAGTGGTTGGTAAGGCGGGACGAGCCAGAGGGAGTGTGGGGTCCTGGGATCCACTGTGTGTCCGGGAGGAAAGGGTGACCAGCCGTGCCAAAACAGAACAGTGCCCGGCACCCAGCAAGGGCCCCATAAGTAGGAGCCTGTTCTGGTTTTTATTAATATCGTAGGTGAGAGGAAGCAGAGAGCAGAGGGCTAAAATTCCATGCATCACGACACAGAGTGAAAAGCCAGTGTCTAAAATGGATAAATCAAGAAGTGACAGAAATAACAGTATAAGCATCATTTTTAAAATGGAGGGCTTCCCTCGTGGTGCAGTGGTTGAGAGTCCGCCTGCCGATGCAGGGGACACGGGTTCGTGTCCCGGTCCAGGAAGATCCCACATGCCGCGGAGCGCCTGGGCCTGTGAACCATGGCTGCTGAGCCTGCGCGTCCGGAGCCTGTGCTCCGCAACGGGAGAGGCCACAACAGTGAGAGGCCCGCGTACCGCAAAAAAAAAAAAAAAAAAAAAATTGGAGATAACTGCCTCAAGAAGTTCAAAATTGGTGCCCCATGGGAGAGGGGCACAGGTGGGGAATGGAGGAGTGGGGCAGAGGAATTGTAAAAGTACCTCTGGATATTTGATTTTAACCTATTTTACATTTCTTTGATAGAGAAAATTTAAAGGACGCAAAAAGAGGACTTTTGCATGTGTGCGTGCACACTCACACACACACACACACACAAAAGGTGACTTCTGAGTTTCGCCAGGTGAGCCCTGCTGTGCTGGGGGCCTCCAGCCCTGGTTTGATGACATCCTACACTCATCCTACGCAGCTAGGACATTTTACTCTTCATTCACTAAGCTCTTTTCTGGCTCAGTGAGAGAAATGCAGAGCCCCAGAAGGGTAGGAATAACGCAGGCTCCGGGGAAGAACCCGGGAAGGAAGTAATTAGAAATCTCTCCTTTCTCCCAGGTGCTGTCTGCTCTGTTTTCTCCCTTGTGCTGAGGGTCGGCAGAAAGTGGGGTGATGCCATCTTGCCCCCATCCCTGTCACACTGTAATCTCCCCCAGCACACCAATCCCCTGCACCACCCAGGCTCACCAAAGACGATGAGGCCTTTCTATTCTGGAAAATGAGAATCCTCAGAAGACCAACAGAAACACATGTAGAAAATGATTGAAATTACTGGTTATCAGGAGAGATGATGACCTGAAAGAGAAAGAAGACGTGGGAGGCGAGTGGATAGGAAGAGGGCTAAGATTCTCTACTGACATGATGAGTAGCTTCTTGCTTATTTCCTGTGGCTTTTGCTCCAAATGAGAGGTTTCAGCTCCCACTCGGTGAAGTGTGCAGGGTAAACCCAGCATTCATCACGGGGGACTTTCAGGGGGGAGGTCCAGAGGTGCCACTGGCATGATGAAGCGAGGTTAGGAATAGTGGGACCCAAACCAGAAAGGAACAGTAAGAAGCAGAAAGAAAACAGAAAGGCAGAAAGGGGATTGTTTTTTTTTTTTTTTTTTTTTTTGCGGTATGCGGGCCTCTCACTGTTGTGGCCTCCCCCGTTGCGGAGCACAGGCTCCGGACGCGCAGGCTCCGGACGCGCAGGCTCAGCGGCCATGGCTCACGGGCCCAGCCGCTCCGCGGCATATGGGATCCTCCCAGACCGGGGCACGAACCCGTATCCCCTGCATCGGCAGGCGGACTCTCAACCACTTGCGCCACCAGGGAGGCCCAGAAAGGGGATTGTTATGGACTGAATGTTTATATAACCCACTCTCCCCTGTGTGATGGTATTTGCAGGTGGGGCCTTTGGGAGATGATTAGTCATGAAGGTGGGGCCCTCAGGAACAGATTACTGCCCTTATATGAGGCCAGAGAGCTAGCTTGCCCTCTTTCCACCACGTGAGGACACAAGGAGAAGTCGGCAGTCTGCAACCTGGAAGAAGTCACAAGAACCCGACATGCCCGCACCCTGATCTCGGACTTCAGCTTCCAGAACGTGAGAAATAAATGTTTATTGTTTAAGCCACCCAGTCTGTAGCATTTTTTACGGCAGCCCACACTGAGACAGGGACTGAAAGGTAGAAGGTGGGAGAGAGGAAAGCCAAGTAAGATGGGGAAAGGGAGATGATTTTTTTTTTAAAAAGACGTAATAAGAAGAGAGGAGACTGGCTGAAGAACTGGGTTTGGGTGTCATTTGGGGACTGATACAATGAGTATTAGTTTCCTGTGGCTGCCATAATAAATTACAAAGTCGATGGCTCCAAACAGCAGAAATTTATTCTCTCACAGTTCTGCCATTACTCCAAAATCAAGGTGTTAACAGAGCCATGCTCCTTCCAAAGGTTCTGGGGGGTGGGGATCCTTCCTTGCTTCTTCCAGCTTCTGGTGGCTCCAGGAGTTCCTTGGCTTGTTGCAGCATCACTCCAATCTCTGCCGCCGCCTTCACATGGCCCTCTCCCCCATTTCTCCTCTGTGTCTGTGTGTCTCAGATCCCCCACCAGTCATTGGATTTAGGGCTCACTCCACGTCCAGGATGATCTCATCTTGAGATCCTTTACTTAATTACATCTGCAAAAGCTCTATTTCCAAATTAAGTCACATTCACAGGTGATGGGGGAGCGTTAGGTCTTGGATGTATCTCGTCGGGTGCTGAAATTCAACCTACTATAGTTACCCTTGTTTTGACTTAAGTGGGAGGGAGGATTTCTCAGGAGTATTGGGCAAACTTTAAAGTTCTTTTTTTGTTTTTGTTTTGTTTGGTAAAGAAGTAAAATGAATGGATCAATAATAAGATATTAAAACTATGGAATAGGACTGAGAAAAAACAGGGCAATTGAGAACCTGAAAGTGAATACAAACCTATGATAAAAGTTGACGTGTTTTTTCTGTTATCTCATTGGATTTTGTGTGTGATAATACAAATGATATGTAGCAGGCATAGAGCAAGGAAACGAATATGATACTGACATTTCCAGGAGTCCCTGTTCTGAGTGATTTTCTAGTTATATATTTGACTCACATAAATGATTGTTTTATCTGTTCATTGATTTAACAAATTTTGAATCCTAAAGACACGTGTCAGGCCCTGTGAGAGGAACCAATAAGAATGTGACTGAACGGTGCCCTTAAAGAGTTCATGGTCTGATAGGAGAGAAGGACCTTCTCACAGGAAAGGAGCCCACAGCAGACAGTCATGGGGATTTGGAGAAGATAGTAAATCTGGGTGGAGGCATCAAAGAAGGGCTTCCTGGAGGAAGTGGCATTGAAGCTGGACGTTGTAGGAGGGAGGACTAAATATGTGGTGATAGGACGAAAGCCATTCTAGGCAAAGGCAAAAACAGATGTATGAGTGAGAGGTTGCACAGCATGTGTGTGGGGAAATAATGAGGGGCTCAGCTTGGTTGGACATTAGAGTGTGTGGAAGAAAGTAGTTGAGATTAAGTGTGGAGAGGTTAGGTTGGGGCCGGCTCAGGGAGGGCCTTGAAGGTCATGCAAAGGAGTTTGTTGTGCAGATCCATCCTTCCCAGATTAGGAGGGAACACACAGCCCCAGAAGGGTGGTTTGAGAGTCTCCAGGAGTGGAGGTAGTTGGAAATAGCCCCTCCAAAGGGTGTCATATGTCCACTGAGCCATCCCTCCTACCCAAGGACTGATGCCCTAGCAAAAGGGGACCGTTAAACCTCTGAGCAGGGGATGATTCATCTGCATCTCCTTGTAAGACTTACTGGGGTGGGGCAAAACCAGAGGCAGAATCCTGTGGGGACACCACCACCAACACCCTAGTTATGAGGAAATGAGTGCTGACCAAGGGGAATGGTCATGGGAAGAGAAAAGAGGAAAGCAACTGGCTCTGAGAACTTCTCTGTGAACAGGGACTGAACTGTCAGGCTCCAGGGCCGGATTCGGTGGGAAAGATTTCCTTGCTGACGTTCACTCTTTATTTAGGTTGAGATAATGTGTACCAGATTCTCTCAGCATCTTATCTTATAGCATTTTAGCTGGTGAATTGCCGACTCTGGTGTGTAGATCGGTGACTGAGATGGTCGTTTGTTCTCTGATGGTGTTCTTAGACTCTTGAGTTGTTTTCTGTTTCACTGACATTAGGGGAAGGCAAGATGAATGTCCAAATCCTCCTTGTTTCTTTCATCTGGATGATGGAAAGATTTAAATGTTTCACCAGTCCCTTGTTGACATGCCAGCTGTAGTGAGGCCCACGAAGTGCTGAGGGTAGGAGTGGGAGGGGCGAATGGGATGGGGGAACATGCTGGAAGGGAGACACTGCTGTGGGCTGATGTATTAGCTCAGCTTTCCACAAAGTATTCCCTTCATCCAGCTCAGGTCAAAAAATCTAGGAATTGTTGTTGTTGTTGTTGTTGTTGTTGTTTTTAATTGTTGACTTCTGATAGTTGCCTTTTTAAAATATTTATTTATTTATTTTTGGCTGTGTTGGGTCTTCGTTTCTGTGCGAGGGCTTTCTCTAGTTGCGGCAAGCGGGGGCCATCGTGGTGCGCAGGCCTCTCACTATCGCGGCCTCTCTTGTTGCAGAGCACAAGCTCCAGATGCGCAGGCTCAGTAGTTGTGGCTCACAGGCCTAGTTGCTCCACGGCATGTGGGATCTTCCCGGACCAGGGCTTGAACCTGTGTCCCCTGCATTGGCAGGCAGATTCTCAACCACTGCGCCACCAGGGAAGCCCTAGGAATCGTTCTTGCCTCCTCTTGTTCTCTCTTCCTCATTCATTCTGACAAGTCCTACCTTCAAAACATGGCAGCCAACAAGAAGAACCTTGAGGACATTATGCTAAGTGAAAAAAGACTGTCACAAAAAGGCAAATACTGTGTGATTTCATGTGGATGAGGCATCTAGAGTAGTCAAATCCTAGAGACAGAAGGTAGAATGGTGGTTGCCAGGAGCTGGGGGGAATAGGGAGTTAGGTGGGTACAGAGTTTCAGTTTGGGGAGACGAAAAAATTCTAGAGGTAGATGGTGGTGATGGTTTTCAACATTGTGAAGGCGCTTAGTGCCACTGAACCACACACTGCAAAGTGGTTAAGATGGTAAATTTTATGTTATGTATATTTTACCACATTTTATGTTATGTATATTTTACTTTTTTAAGAAAGTGCACCTACACATAGATTCCAAGAAGATAGGAAACATGGTCAGCACTGACCACCTCCACGGCTACCAGCCTGGTCCGGGCTGCCTTTATCTCTCCTCTGGGCTAGGGCAACAACATTCTACCTGGTCTCCGCTTCTGCCTTGGCCCCCAACTCTCTATTCCCAACGTGATAGTCAGAGCGATCTGAACGAAACATAAATCAGATTGTGTCACTCCTCTGTTTAAAGACTTCCAAATGGCTCCTCATCTTACTTGGAGATGCTGGGCTAGCTCCCTATACCCCTCTGCGGTCACTTCTTACTGTTCTCCTTTGCTCTGATTTTTTTTTTTTTTTTTTTTTTTTTGCGGTATGCGGGCCTCTCACTGTTGTGACCTCTCCCCTTGCGGAGCACAGGCTCCGGACGCTCAGGCTCAGCGGCCATGGCTCACGGGCCCAGCCACTCCGTGGCATGTGGGATCTTCCCGGACTGGGACACGAACCCGCATCCCCTGCATCGGCAGGCGGACTCTCAACCACTGTGCCACCAGGGAAGCCCCTTTGCTCTGATTTTGCAGCCACAGTGAGGCTTGACTCTGCTCTTCCCTCAACAGGCCAAGCACCTCAGGGCCTTTGTTCCTGCCATCTCCTCTGCCTGAAGTACTCTGCCCCAGATAGCTGCATGCCTGTTCCCTCATTTCCTTCAGGTCTCAGCTCAAATTTCACCTTAGCAAGGAGCCTTCCAGGGCTGCCCTATAATAGTGCCCCTTACCCCATCCCACACTGTCGGTCCTCCTTGCCCTGAACTTATCAACCCCTGCCATATTTGTTTGTTTACTCATTTATTTCCAGTATGTTGCCCCACAAAAATGTAAGTTCCAGGAGGGCAGGTCTTTTTTGGTTTGGTTTGCTGCTGTTTTCCTAATACCCGGAATAGTGCCTTGACTGTCTTAGGTACTCAGTAAATAACCGTTGAATGAATGAGTATGTTGAGACTTCTCACTCCTTAGGCAATGAACCAATCAGGAAAACAGAAACCACTCTAGGTATTTCAAGCAATAAGAGACTTAATATAAGGAATAGAGGGCTTGCAAAATCTCTGCAAGAGTGGAGGTATAAAGGTGAGGGAAAATCATCATGAGCGCTCAGGCCCACCACTAGCTTATGGAAAATCAGGAAATTTCAGAACCTGCAGGAGCAATTGCCAGTGTCACATTTGCCTGCATCACGGAGGCGGGCCTTTACTGGGGAAATGTGTGAAGGCAAAGCTCATGTTTATGGGTCATGTTTGCCTGTTCCTGACGGGAGAGCAACAAGATTGCTTCCTTCTCCCAAATATCACACAAGCTAACCTGAAATCCTCCTGGTTGGTATGGTGGAAAATGTAGTCCCCAGGTTTCCAGCCCCTGCTAAGGGAGACTATACAAGGGTAGGGAATGCGGCTGAAATTCCATCAAAGGCACAATATGTCCACCTTCTTTTCTTTGGAGCCTGAGTTTTTTTTTGTTTGTTTGTTTGTTTGTTTGTTTTGCGGTACGTGGGCCTCTTACTGTTGTGGCCTCTCCCGTTGAGGAGCACTGGCTGCGGACGCGCAGGCTCAGCGGCCATGGCTCACGGGCCCAGCCGCTCCGCAGCATGTGGGATCTTCCCGGACTGGGGCACGAACCCGAGTCCCCTGCATCGACAAGTGGACTCTCCACCACTGCGCCACCAGGGAAGCCCTGGAGCCTGAGTTTTTAACCATTCGGATCACTCCTCCCCGCCCACCCCGTGCCCCGCCCTAAGGAGTGTGAACACTAGTTCTGAGGCTCTCAGCTGTATGAAGGTGCACGAGGAGGGAACAGTTTTATAAGTCTGGGTAGATTTGTCAGTAACATAAAAATAAAGACTATTCGAAGGTAATGCCTGGGAGTCTGAAACATGAGCTAGGAGCAGGTCTCAGGAAGCATGTCCTCTGGGTCAGGGAATCCTGGAACAGCAACATCGCTTGCTCACTGTAGCAAAGAGGGGGTAAGTAGAGAAGGATGTTTTGTGATTTGGAAGGCTAATCCCTTCTTTGCTACTTTAACTTCTTTTGTGATGTTGGGCATATCATTTAGCCTTCTTGTGTTTTTGGGCATCTCACTGGTGTAAGTGAAATACCTATGCCAGCGTTCCTCATAGAAGAATAAGGGGTGAGGGGGATACTAATCACTTGGTATAAATTATTCTGAAAACCCAGCTGCTAAAGAGTAATGTTCTGTGCTGGCATAGAATTGAATATTGGACTAGAGGATCATCCAGGCGTCACTGAAAATTCAACAGTGAAGGGCTTGCCTCCAGTACTTAAGGAAGATGATTACACAGTCTGCTGGATTTTTCAGTCATTATTTTGGCCTTGAAAGCCTGCACTTTCTTAGCTCTAATCTAAACCCATCACTCCTAAATCTTAATCTTCTAGAACGAGGTATATTCCTGTCTTTGTTCTCACCCCTGGAAATGGACTTACTGAAAACGGTCTTGTTTTACTATAGTTATTTTTATAATTACTTGTGATTGGTCACTACATTTGTCTTTTGGGCTGTAAGACATTCGGAACAGAATGCAGTGTTCAAGGTAAATTTCAAGTGACCAGGCTTCCCTACATTGCTTCAGTTACAAGCAAAGATTCAGCAGGAATGCAGATTCAAGGACAGGGGTTGTCAGGCAGTGGGTTGATCAAACAGTGACTGTTGGGGCTTCCCTGGTGGTGCAGTGGTTGAGAGTCCGCCTGCCAATGCAGGGGACGTGGGTTCGTGCCCCGGTCCGGGAAGATCCCACATGCCGCGGAGCGGCTGGGTCCGTGAGCCACGGCCGCTGAGCCTGCATGTCTGGAGCCTGTGCTCCGCAACGGGAGAGGCCACAACAGTGAGAGGTCCGTGTACTGCAAAAAAAAAAAAAAAAAAAAAAAAAAAATTTCAAGTGACCTTTTTCACATGAAAAGCGCAGCACTCGAATAGTGGTACACATTCATTTCCACCGTACACATGTATTAAGAGCCACACCCAGCACTGTGCTGAGTGTTAGGGACATAAAGATTAAGGATGTGTCCACTGGTCTTAAGAAGCTCATAATCTAACAGGCGTTGTGCACACAATTTTGAAATATTAAATGGATGCCTCACATCTTGAGTTGGAGCTCTGTAGTTAACAATCATGTTGCACCTTAGCACTGCACTGTGGCTTTAGAACTCTTTAGGAGTAATCCATTTAATAGAGAAAAGATGGCAACTGAAAACAGATACATGGACAGCTCATGCATAGTTATATTGTTATACAGCTATCTGCTTAATGCTTAGTAATTAGGGATATTGGGAGGATAAGACTGCAGTCCCAGAGAGGCTGTAGAGAATGTAAGTTGGACTAATTGGGAAAAGCTTCCTGCAGGAGGTGGGTCTGCTTTAATATAGCAAAAGTTTATATTAATTCTGAGCCTATTATCTCTTGCTTGTCTTTTAGGGAAAACTTCTTTCTAATTGTCTACCATTCAGAATCTGGATTCAAAATCTATCTCCTTGATGTAGGAAGTTTGCTGTTTTTGGCTTGCCTTTGTGCTTTTTATTTTCTCACACTTTTGAGACTGCATTTTCACACGTTATTTCACTTTTTTCAGGACTGTTGGCAATACCTCTCAATTTAGCACAGCTCTGTATTTCACTAGTCCTCATTTACTCGTCCTTAAAATCACTCATTAAGCTGACAACTAAGGCCTCAGGCCTCCCTGCCTTGGGACTGTGGGCCACACATCACATTTTGCAGCTCAGAAACCTGGGCTGTACTTTCAATCCATGCGCCAGGGTGCATCTGAGAGACAAGACTGGCTAGGATTTGCTTCAGTAAAAGCTTTATCAATCTTACCTGTCACCTCTTGTGGGGTCTCTTCATCTGTCAAACAAGGGGAACTCTCCAAAGGCAATCTTGTGTGCTAGGCTTGGCTTCTGTTCTGTAAGACCTAGGTGTTTATTGCCTCTCATTCTTCTGAACCACTGGAGGAATATTTTCTTTCTTTAGTATACATTCGGAGTTCTGGACAGGTAGTGAAGTTGGTCATATGAGAGACCCATTGAACCGAGGCTACACAGTATTTCTTCGTATCCCCTCCACTTAGGAACACTGAGGCCTCTGGTTTTTCTTATTGCTTCTTTGGTTGCCTGTGGCTCTGTCCTCATTGTCAGGGGCCTGAAAAAGCACACTAGCAGGACCCAGCATGCAGGAGGCATTAACTAATGACTGGCATTCCTTGTGTACTCCAGATAGCCCTGGGACTGACATTTCACCCTGCTGCCTGCTATTCCATGGACAGTCAGATTAGCCAGTTAGTCAGACAGCCACGGTTTCTCTGAGCACATTATTATTATTCTCCTGGGACTTGGTTTCCTCATCCTTAATGTGGGACTGAGAAGGCTGCCTCTTGCACAGGTGGCTGCAAGGAATTAGAAACCAATAAAGGGATTGCTTAGCATATGGCTGAATGTCAAGGGCAACAGAAATGCTTAATTTCATTTATTTAATAGTAGTTGGATGGCCACGTGAACGTTGCTGTGGAAACCATAATTCCTGAATTCTCTGACACTTATCTGTGTTTTGCTTTTAAAAGAGGCTTTACATTTAAATCCTGTGGTTTTTTTATATTAGAAAAGTAGCAGGAAGGATCACAGCTTGATCTCAATCACAACCTTTTTATAAGAAACAGTGTGGGGCCTCCCTGGTGGCGCAGTGGTTAAAGAGTCCGCCTGCCGATGCAGGGGATACGGGTTCGTATCCCATATGGATCCCATATGCCGCGGAGCGGCTGGGCCCATGAGCCATGGCCGCTGGGCCTGCGCATCCGGCGCCTGCGCATCCGGAGCCTGTGCTCCGCAACGGGAGAGGCCACAACAGTGAGAGGCCCGCATACCGCAAAAAGAAAAAAAAAAAAAAAAAAAAGAAACAGTGTGGGCTGCCCCTGCTTCCCCACTAAGGAGCATCTGTTAACCAGTTACTCTCACCTGATCACTGTTTTTTTTCAAGGTCATGTCTCCATCCATCCATCTATCCATCCATCCATCCATCACACTGCATTTCCAACTCATGAGGTGAATGGGGGCAAATGCAAGTAGATCAGAACTATTGACTTTCTAGCAGGTGTAGAACAGAGAGGGTGTCTTTGGTGATGCAGATGTGTGATGGCAGATCTCGTAGAGCTGGTGAGATCAAGGGGGGTGGGGGGCAACAGAGGGCATGGTTGCAGTGAAAGGGGAGGCTTCAGCAGTTCAGAGGACCAGAGGCTCCTCAGGCTGGTGCCTGGGGCTCAGGCAACACATAGCTGGCAGATGACCGTCTAGGGTGTGGGCAACAACAGCACTGGTTAGAAAAATGGGTCTTGATTCTAAGCTCTCCTTGGAGGAACTTGTGGAATCCCACATCTCCTGCAAGTGCCTCTGTCCCTCAAGCAGGATCCTCCTATGGCTACCTGTCCTCCACCATGGGCTGTGAAGCCCTCCTCTGGGCTGCGTGTGCCTCTCTGCCCATGACCTCCTGTGGTTGACTGTGGAGCTCATTCCCAGCGCCTGCTTCCAGCCACTGTTGCCCCTGCCGATGCTCGCTCACCCCCTCCTCCCAGCCACAGTGACCCTCATCTGGCAGTTCCTTACAGAGATCCTAATATCACAACTGTTCTTCTTAAGCACCTATTCTCAGTTTTTTTTTCATGGCTCTTCTATTCCCACCAGCGGTCAGCCAGGGTCTCCTGATGTTCTTCTCAGTGCTGTTCAATGTGAAGAGAGACCCTATGGGATTCCAGCTGGAGCTGCCGGAATTCCTGAAGTGGGCACACAGGTCAACCCTCTCTCTGGGAATTTTGCTTCAGAGGGAAAATGCAATTGGATTATTGTGGCTGTATCTTTTCTAAATCAAACACATCATATTCCTCCCATTTTCCTTGTTGTCGAAAATGCTATTTTGACTCCTCAAGTGTCCTCCTTCCATTCGTTGGGTCTCTAAGCTTAGCTGATTGAGTGCTGATAGCCCTGAAACGAATCCCTCATTTCCATCCCATTTTACCTCTCCCATCACTTTTTGTTTAACAGTTAATGCTTAATATTTATTTATTTATTTATTTGGTTGCATCAGGTCTTAGTTGTGGGCTCCAGAGCACATGGTAACCCCGTGGCATGTGGGATCTTAGTTCCCCAACTGGGGATCAAACCCACGTTCCCTGCATTGGAAGGCGGATTCTTAACCACTGGACCACCAAGGAAGTCCCTCCCATCACTTTTTAAAAACAGCTTTAGTGAGATATATTTTACATATAATAAAATTCACCTTACACAAGTGAACTTTTTTTTGATAAATTTACTGAATAGTGCAGCCATCACCATAAATCAGTTTCAGAACATTTTCATCACTCCAATAAGATCCCTCATGCCCACAGTTAATCCCTGTTCCTAACCCCAGCCCCAGGCAACCACTAATCTGCTTTCTGTCTCTATAGATTTGCCTTTTCTGAAAATTTCACATAAATGGAATCATAAGATATATGATTTCTCATGTCTGGTTTCTTTCACTTAGCCTAATGCTTTTGAGGTCCATCCATGTTGTAGCATGTATCAACACTTCCTTCCCTTTTATTGCTAAATAATATTCCATTGTATGGATATACTACATTTTGTCTATCCCTTCACCAATTGATGGACATTTAGGTTGTCTGTACATTTTGGCTTTTATGAATAATTCCTCTATGAACTTCTGTATGCAAGTCTTTGTGTGGGTGTATGTTTTTATTTCTCTTGGGTAGATACTTAGGAGTGGGATTGATGGGTAATACGGTAATTTTATACTTAACTTTTTTTTTTTTTTTTTTTTGCGGTACGCGGGCCTCTCACTGTTGTGGCCTCTCCCGTTGTGGAACACAAGCTCCGGACGCACAGGTTCAGCGGCCATGGCTCACGGGCCCAGCCGCTCCATGGCATGTGGGATCTTCCCGGACCGGGGCACGAACCCGTGTCCCCTGCATCGGCAGGCGGACTCTCAACCACTGTGCCACCAGGGAAGCCCTATACTTAACTTTTGAGAAACTGCCAAACTCTTTTCCAAAGTGGCCACATCATTTTACATCCCACCAGCAACTGTATGAGGGTTCCCATTCCTCCATATCCTCAGCAAGAGTTGTTATTGTCTGCCTTTGTGATTATACTCATTCCAGTGAGTATGAAGTGGTATCTCATTGTGGTTTTTAATTTTCATTTCCATAATGACTAAGGATGTTAAGCATTGTTTCATGTGGTTTAGTAGCCATTTATATAGCTTTGATGAAACACTGTCCACATCTTTTATCTTTAGGTTGTTTGTTTCCTAATCATGGAATTCTAACACCTCCCATCACCTTTTACCTCCTAACTGGTATGCCTGCTTCCATGTACTATTTTTTACAAAGTGCTACCAGATTGATATTATGTGTGGCCTAGGCACTGTTCCTCACTTACTCGAAACCCCTCAGTGTTCTCCACTGTATGAAGTTCAAACTCCTAAACTTGACATTCAAACTATTACACAATGTGGTTCCATCTCTCCATACTCCCACAGGCACTCTGAGTTCTGGAAAAATAGCTCACTTGTGACCTCCCTGCCTTTTCCTTCAGGGTGTTTGTCTTGTCTCTGATGTCTTTCCCACCCTCCCTAGTCTCTGACCCACCCTGCAAGGCCCAGTCAAGTCACTTTCCCAAGGGTCCCCTCACTGACTCCTCCTGGGGGACTCTCCCACCTTTCTCTGACTACCCTGACTCCTTGTTTCCTTTGTCCTGCTGACCTGCTTACCTGGCCTGCCTCTAAACTGAGTGCTGTTTCAGAACTTTTAAATAAAAATGTTTCCCAGCATCCAACACATAATGATATTCTGCTCCAGCTCTGTTACAAGTTTACCGGAACAGTCATCAAACAGATAGGCAGTGGTTCTGTTTTACTTTATATCCTGGACTTCACAGCCTTTTATTTATTTATTTATTCATTTATTTTTGGCTGCATTGGGTCTTTGTTGCTGCACATGGGCTTTCTCTAGTTGCGGTGAGCGGGGGCTACTCTTTGTTGCGGTGTGCGAGCCTCTCATTGCGGTGGCTTCTCTTGTTGCAGTGCATGGGCTCTAGGCGCATGGGCTTCAGTAGTTGTGGCTCATGGGCTTTAGAGCGCAGGCTCAGTAGTTGTGGCGCACGGGCTTAGTTGCTCCACGGCATGTGAGATCTTCCTGGACCAGGGATCAAACCTGTGTCCCTTGCATTGGCAGGTGGATTCTTAACCACTGCACCACCAGGGAAGTTCCTTCACAGCCTTTTAAAGTCTCACCTGTCACCAACATGTGCTGCACCTCTGATCCTGCGACTGTGTGTGGCTCCTGGTTGGGGACCAAAGAAGGGCCTGTATTTCTTCCCTGGTGCTCCCCCAGCTGGATCTCTGTCTTGGGCAAGTCACCTCACCTCTAAAGGGCTCTGGGGTCCCCCTTTTATATTCCTAACTCCAAATTTAGTAAGTTGTAAAAGATAAATGATGTATGATTATTTTTTTCTTTTTTTTTTTTTTGGTAAAGCGCTCTGAAGTCTTATTTTGTTGTAAAATTTTTTTTAATTAATAAATTAATTTATTTTTGCCTGCATTGGGTCTTCGTTGCTGCATGCGGGCTTTTATCTAGTTGCGGCGAGCAGGGGCTACTCTTTGTTGTGGTGCACGAGCTTCTCATTGCGGTGGCTTGTCTTGTTGTGGAGCACAGGCTCTGGGTGCACAGGCTTCAGTAGTTGTGGCACATGAGCTCAGTAGTTGTGGCTTGCGGGCTCTAGAGCACAGGCTCAGTAGTTGTGGTGCACGGGCTTAGTTGCTCCATGGCATGTGGGATCTTCCCAGACCAGGGCTCGAACCTGTGTCCCCTGCAGTGGCAGGCAGATTCTTAACCACTGCGCCACCAGGGAAGTCCCAAAATATTTATTTTTAATCACCAATATTCTCTACCCATCTCTCTCTCTCCAGCTATGGTGTTTTTTTTTGTTTTTGTTGTTTGTTTTTGTATCCTGTCTTTGACTAGGGGTGCAGGTACGTGTATGTGTGTGTGTGTACGTGTATGTGTGTGTGTGTACGTGTGTGTGTGTGTGTGTGAACACTTATGGCTATGGATGTTCATGGGGCACCCACCTCCTTTACCCTCTAGCTCCTTGTGATCCCTTTTCTAAAAATTGAAACTTGGGCTTCCCTGGTGGTGCAGTGGTTGGGAGTCCGCCTGCCAATGCAAGGGACGCGGGTTTGTGCTCCAGTCCGGGAGGACCGCACATGCCATGGAGCAGCTGGGCCCGTGAGCCATGGCCACTAAGTCTGCATGTCCGGAGCCTGTGCTCCGCAATGGGGGGGACCACAACAGTGAGAGGCCCACATACCGCAAAAAATAAATAAATAAATAAAATAATTGACACTTGCTTTAATTTCCTTTTTATATTTTAGTAACTTTTCTTATAATAATAATAATGATGATGTTAAACTTCTCTCAGAAAACATAGAATTGGAAACTCCCAGAAAGAGCTGTTATACTCAATATTTTGATGTTAGATTCTACTCTCTTTTTTTCTGTTGCATATATAATTTTCTTTTGGTTTCACTGAATTATCATTTTACTGTACATAACTTTTTAAAATACTTAACACTATGATATCATCAACATCTTTCCATTTTTTCCAAAAAATTATTCTTTTATGAAAACATTTTTAATGGCTGCATGGTATTCCACGGTCTGACTACTGTAAGTTATTAAACCTATCCCCTACTGATACACATGTAAGTTGTTTCTCTTCCTTCACTGTTATAAACAGTGATTCATAGGATGCTGTGATCCCTTTCCAAAGCCGGCTACTTCTTGTGGTAAGTGGCAGCACAGTCCATAGACATCGCATCTGGTGTCCAGTGTCAGTGGGTGAGCACTCATTGTCTGATCTTCCTCTCTGCTTTTAATAATGTCTTTTCTCCCCGCCACCAACAAACCAAACAAAAAAAACCCTCTAGCCACACAAATTTGGTTCACACCCTTTCTCTTTGTATACCTTTATTTTCTGAACTGTCTGAACTTTGGACAGGAATCAAACTTGGAATTTAGCATGAAAGGAATTCATGAGCATAAAATGATTAATGACTGAAATGATCATCTAAGAGTGGAAAGCCTTCCTTAGCTTGCAGGATAACAACCCTTCTCTTGCAGTGGCCAAGTACACAAATTAAAGTTATCAGCTTGCTGATGACTTTTTGGCAGCCCACACATGGTCATATGGTTCCCCAGAATACCAGTAGATCATATGCAAATATTGTTTGCATATTCATCAAGGTACCACATGGATGGTGTAAGTTGCTTTGATTCTCTTTCAAGGAGAAATGCAGGCGCCTCTGGCACATGCACTCCACTGGCTCCGTTGGCATGTTGGTGCCTGAACCAACTTGGAAATTATTCAAAAGAAAAATATTAAAGAGGAGTGAAATCTATCATAGTCTGCCCTCTGCTTAGCAATTAGAAGTTGCCAGCCTGATTTTGGTTTTTTATTTCTGATTTATACTTTTAGGCTTTCAAAAACATGGTAACATAATATATTTTAGCTATAAAATTTATTAGCTACTCATCCCTGAGGTATAAATAATGAGAAAGCTAAATTGCATTTTCTGAAAATATAAAAGTCCCATGAAACACTGCCAAAGAAGTTACATCTGTTTAATAAGTAAGCAACAAGGAATATGGAATAAGAATTTCATTCTTAGCCAGGTAATGGACCTTAACTTTTTTTTTTTGCACTTTGTACTTATGAATATAGCAGGGAGATGATACTGTTTTTCACCCAGGGGTATCAATGGAGTAAATAAATTTGTGTTAATAGAAGCTCTGGGTTTTTGGAAGCCAGTATGTAATTTTTTCATTCATAAAATGAGTGGGTTTTTTTAACCTAAATCTTGAAGTAATTCCATTAACACCCTCAAATATACAAGCACACCTAATTTTACTGTGCATCACATATAATGTTTTTTGTTTGTTTGTTTTTTGTTTTTTACATGTTGAAGGCTTGTAACCCTGCATTGTCAGATGATACGTTTTTAGCAGTATTTTTATAAATTAAGGTATGTACATTTTTTAAACATGCTACTGCACACTTAATAGACTACAGTATAGTGTAAAGGTAACTTTTATATGTACTAAGAAACCAAAACATTCGTGTGACTCACTTTATTGCAGTATTTGCTTTATTGCGGTGGTCTGGAACTGAACTGACGCATGCCTACATAGATCTAGAGATTTCTATCTATCTATCAGTGAGGGCTTGGGTTGCACCGTTAAAAAACTTCAGTTAGATAGAAAATAAAATTATAGCTGGTTTCTTTAAAGACTAACTCTTTAGGCTGCTAACTCACAAAATAAAAACTACAAGAATTCTAAAAACCTAAGATCAACTTGAAAAAGCCACCATTAAGCTAAAATTAGGGAGTGCTTTATATACAATTGAATTTCCAAAAGAAAACAATTACAAACTGGATAACAACAACAACAAAAACATAGTTAAAGGCACTGGAGAGTGGCCAAAAGCAGGCAGAGACTGGAGGGGATTCAAGGATTCAATCCTTGAAAGAAGGGTTACATGGGTTTTTCCAGTCTGCTGGGCACAGTGGCTATAACTCAAGGTGAAAGCCAGTCTTATTGGTTAGAGGCATTACATGATGGAGTTTAGGGCTGTAGCTGGAAAGGAAGGAGAAAAATCCCAGAAAGGAGAGAGTCAAAGTGAGGCATCTCTAAAATCCACATTTCATTTCCCTCAAATCCTTGGCTGATATTTTTGAATTTTGCCTACATGGAAGAGCTACAAGAAGTCCAGGGGAAAGAGCATCTAGAAGCTAAAAGAGTTGAGCAGAGATTTCAGCTGCTATCACTGCAGGGTAGCAGAGCTTGGAGTTTAAGTCCCTAGTTAGAGGGGCCTGGTAAGCACTTTAGACTTTCCACAAAAACCCTAAAAGGGCCATACTTTAGGGGTAAAGAACAAGTCCCAGGACTAAGGGCTAAAACTAAACAGAACTAACTTCTCTAACAAAGTATAAAGCCAAGCCTCTACAAGTTTAAGGTGACCCACCACTAACTTAACTGTCTACTAGAACAAAATCAGTACTATTCAAAGGAAGATAATAGAATCTAACATCTCTATGATGTAATATCCACAATATTCAGCATACAGTTAAAATTTAGTGGATATGAAAAGAAACAGAAAGATGTGATTCAGAGTCAAGAGAAAAATCACTTAATGGAAAGGGACCCCCAAATGAGCCAGATGTTGGAATTAGCAGGCAAGAAATTTAAAGCTGTCATTATAACTATGTTCACAGATTTAAAGGAAAAAGAAGCAGAGAAAGGGAAACTATGTATGTATATATTGAAAAGTACAGTATCTGAAATGAAGGATTCATTGGATAGGCTTGACAGAGATTGGAGATAGCAGAAGTAAGGGTCAGTGAACTTAATAAAGGGTCAATAGAAAGTATCCAGTCTGAAGAATAAAGGGGTAAAGATTGAAATAATTAACAGAGCCTCAGTAGCTGGTGGGACAATTCAAATAGTGTCATAATATACATGTAATTGGAGTCCCAGAAGGAGAGAAAAGAGAGAATGGGACAGAAAAAATTCCATAAATAATGGCTGAAATTTCCCCAAACTTGGTGAAAAACTTACAGGTCAAGTTATAGGTCCTAGAAATTCAGCAAACCCTAAGCAGGATAAATACAGAGAGACCCACATCCAGGAGCATCATAGCCAAACTGCTGAAAACCAATGTTAAAGAGAAAATCTTCAAAGCATCCAGAGAAAAAGGACACATTACACATAGGGGAATTCCCATAAGAATTAATGCTGACCTCTAATCAGAAGCAAAGAAGGCTTCTAATCTGAAGGCAATGAACATCTTTAAAGGGTGGAAAGAAAAATAACTGTCAACCAAAAACTCTGCATCCAGTTAAACTATTCTTCAAGCTCAAAAGTGAAACAAACACATTTCAGATAAGCAGAAGCTGAGAGAATTTGTTGCCCAGAGACCCTCAGTATAAGAAATGCTAAAGGAAGTTCTTCAGTCTGAAGGGAAATGACCCAGCTGGAAAGTTGGCTCTATAGGAAAAAAATGGAGTTCCCCAAATGATAAAATTGGGTAAATATAAAAAACCACATATTGAAAATGTTCTAGTTTCACTAAAAGACAACAAATTGTTTAAAGTAAAATTGAGAAGATTGTATTATGGGTTTTACAATGTATGTAGATATAAAATACATCAAATAGTAGCACAAAGGAGGGAGGTAAAATGGAATTATACTGTTGCAAGTTTCTTACATTTTAGGTGACGTGGCACAAAGTTAACTCTAAGTAGCCCACGTTAAAGATGCATATTATAAGCCTTACAGCTAAAAGGCCAATAGAGGGATGAAAGCGGAATACTAAAAAAAAAAATCAATTAACAAAAAGAAGGCAGAAGAGACAGGAATGAAAAGAAGAGTACACACAGAAAACAGATCGATATTAGCAACAACATGAAGCTCAAAAACCTCACGTTAAGCAACAAAAGCCAAACACGAAAGAATACACGCTGCATGGACTTTACCGATAAAAAGTTCAAGATCAGGTAAAACTAATTTATGGTGATAGAAATCAGAGCTGTGATTGTGTACCAGGGGTGGGGATCACCTGGGAAGAGGAAGGTAAGAACTTTCTGGAGTGATGGAAATATATAACTTGATTGAGGTGGTGGCTTACCTGGGAGTGTACAGTTATCAAAATTCAGAGAATTGTACACTTAAAAATTGTGCGTTTCACGGTATGTAAATTTCACATCCATTTTTTAAAGCATCAAATCAAACTCTTTTGCGGGGCTTCTGGTCGTAAACTTTGATCGACAGAGGGCGCTCCGAGCTCACCAAACACGCTTTGGCGCCCCAGCTACTTTGGGATGCAAATCAGACCACCTCGGGTCTCCTCTGTCTCCAAGGTGAATCTCCCACCTCCCCAATACTCTTCCTCCACACCACTCCTTCCCAACCCTCGGCTCACTGGCTCCTGCATTTCACCTGGCCACACGCTGCTTTTCGGCAGATGAGCAGTGCGTAGCTAATGGCTATGCTATTTTCGCAGCATCTCAGCGGAATACAGATGTGGATGGAAGCTGGGTGGTGTTGCCCGGAGGTGTACCTGCCCCCTAAGGTCTTCTCTTGATATGATCACTTTTAAATGGGAAGTAGGAACGTAATGGAAACTTCCACACTGTTTTCGACACCTACATTTTGACCTTCTTACCTCGCTTTAGTGCCTGTGAAACATTCCCACGCAAGGGCTGCGGCGGGACGGGGTGGGTGGAGGGCAGTGCGAGGGATGCGCGGAAGGAATTTTCCCTGAGGAAAGCAGGTGTGGGGCGGCGTTGCCACAGGGCTCCAGCACCCCAGGATATTGTCTTCCTCAGAGGGAAGCTAGGGGCCGAAAAGCCCCAGGCGTCCTTTGCGCCCTCGCATGCCCCCAGGCCCGGTCCCTCCCGGGCGCGGAGATGCCATTACACCTCACGTGATCCCCGCACGGGGCTGGTCCTTTCAAGAGGCGTCTCGCGGGGTGTTAATTAAAGGTCACAACAAAACAGACAGACCTGTGGGCTCACCAGAAGAAATGTCCTCCCGGGAGATGAAAAATGACACCCTGGAGCAGCTACGTGTGGAGCCCGGCAAATGCCGGCTTCCTGCGCTCCAGGCGCTGCGCCGGGGGCCGGAGGGGGACTGGAGAGGGCTATGACTGGGTACTCCCGGGACACGGCGGGCCCTGCGCGCTGGAAGAGCAGGAAGGGGGGTGCCGAGGGGACCCCCGGCCAAGGCGAGGCCAAGGCCAGCTTGCACACACCCCCTTCCAGGCCCGCGCCGTCTGCGCCGAGCGTGTGCCGCGCGGCGAGTCCCTCAGTTTCCCTGCCCGGCGGCGGCCCTTTGCTCCCCGGGCTCGCGCGTCCCAGCCCTGGGCGGCTAGGCACAGCGCACACTGGGTCGCGGGCGGGCGGGGGCGAAGGACCTGTTCTCCCGCTGCGCTTGGGAGGGTGGCCCCCAGGCCGGCCGGGCTTGGTAGGGCAATTTCAGAAAAGGTTTGCAGGGCAGGTCTAGGAGAACAAAGGCCGGGGGGAGGACCCGGCATATTTGTGGACTTGTTTGTGACTCAATCCCTCTTACACGGCGTT
The DNA here is from genome assembly GCF_025265405.1 of Mesoplodon densirostris. Lineage (NCBI taxonomy): Eukaryota > Metazoa > Chordata > Mammalia > Artiodactyla > Ziphiidae > Mesoplodon > Mesoplodon densirostris. The sequence continues at coordinate 126,341,305 of NC_082662.1, read as the reverse complement.
TCAAAGGCAGAACTGCAAGCCTTGCCAGGAAGAGAAAGAACTTGGGGGCGGGGAGGTTCGGGCGCATTTCTGTCCGGTCGCGCTCGCTCGGCGCTGCCCCCAGCTCCAGGCTAGCGCAGTGCTGTTTCATTAGAGCCCTGGATCTGGGCCACTCACCAGCAACTTCCCCGCAACAGGCGAGATTTACGACCTCCTCCCCCGGCTCTCGGCCTCGCAATGTCAGGCAGGAGCGCCGCAACATAAAATGGATCCCGGCAGGCGCAGCGGCTGCAGCCAGGCGGCGGGCTCCCCGGAGGGGCCGCTGTTCGCGAGGCTCCGCGCTGCGCCCCGGCGCACACGCGCGCCCTGACCGCAGACGCCGGCCGGGGCGCCCCTCCGGCCGGGCCACGCCGCCGCCCCTCTCTGCCCTCGCGCAACTGTCAGGCAAAGCGGGCCGGCGGATATTGGCTCCCCAACACGCCGAGGCTCCTCCCCGATCTGGATCTTTATATTTTGGGAGAATTTCTTTGAACTCAATTACCAAGCTCCGCGAAGGAGACAAGTTCCCAGAGCCGGCTCGCCGGCGGAGGCGAGGCGGGGGGCTCGCCCACCTTGTCTGCAGCTGCCGTGTGCCCCGATTGTACTCGTCTTTTCCCTCGTGGAGGAAAACGGACTCACTAGGCTGAGGAGAATGCCAATTATCTGGATGTGACCGTGAAAAGAGAACGTGTGGTTGGAGAAGGCAGAAGAGGAGGAAACGCATTATTTGAAGAGAAGAATAAACCAGGCATTACAACCCTTCTGCAAATTAGTGCTGTTACTTCTGGGGTCCATCTGCTTTTATCCCCCCGCCCCCTTCAGTTAAGAAACCTTGGCTTGAGGGCCAAGAGACAGCCCCCTACAACTGGACACCCTTCTGGGTTGGAAGACCTTTTGGATGTAGCGTTGGTGGAACGTTTAGATACTCTCCTCTGGAAAAGCCACCATGAATTCGGTAGCTGGGAATAAAGAGAGGCTTGCAGTTTCCACCAGGGGCAAGAAATATGGGGTAAGTTGTGATGGGTATAATGCGGAGACGCGTTACCGGACTCTTCCCGGCCAGGGTTCCCCTTTCCGGGTAACGTGCAGCCAGGGCAGGGGGGCCCCGAGCTCTCCTCCCGCTGCTGAGGCGCCTCGGCTGGGCCAGCCCGGCGTGCGCGCGCGGAGGCGGGTCCGCCAGCAACGACGCCAACGCACTCGCCTTGCCCTCGGAATTTTTGCAGCCCTCTCGTTCCTTCTCTTCCCTGCATCCCTAACTTTTGCAGCGTTCCTGCACTTCCAAGCAGAGTTAAGCCGAATGGGAGGGTCTCCCACGATTTCTCTGCTGTTCTTAAGGGACCGTTTTCCTGGAGCCGGGAGAACCTTTCATTTACCTTCAGGATCCGGAGGGCCTTGCCCTGAATGAATAAAAATCCAAAAGTCATAGGCCCCCCCCCCCCGCCCCCCGTCGTCCAGGATCTTAAAAGTGAGCTTCTGCTGGGATGGGTGCCGAGTTCAAAAGCGCGGGGAGCTGAATCCGTGGGTTCCTCTGCAGAAACCATCGAAATTCCCTGAGCGAGTGAGCCCCTCTCCTCCAAACCGGAGGAGTCAGCCGCCTCCCGGGAACCGGTGTAGGGGTCACCCGGGCGACGGGGATTCACTTAAACACAATTAACCAGACATATGGAGGCAGATTTGGCCGCAGGGCTCAGAGCGGTCCCTAACGTGCGCCCGTGGGCGCTCGGCCGGGTCCTCGGTGGCGCGCAGGTCCCCGGGCAGGCGGGAGGGCGGCCCTGGGCAGGGGCGCGGGAGCCAGCCGCCCTGCGGCCCCTGACACCGTGTGTCTCCCCCGCAGGTGAATGAAGTCTGCTCGCCCACCAAGCCCGCGGCGCCCTTCTCCCCGGAAAGCTGGTACCGGAAAGCATACGAAGAGTCGCGCGCCGGGAGCCGCCCCACTCCCGAGGGCGCGGGCTCGGCGCTCGGCTCGTCCGGGACGCCGTCCCCCGGCTCGGGCACCTCGTCCCCGAGCTCCTTCACGGGCTCCCCGGGCCCCGCCTCCCCGGGCATTGGCACCAGCTCTCCTGGCTCCCTGGGCGGCTCGCCAGGTTTCGGCACGGGCTCCCCGGGCTCGGGCAGCGGCGGCGGCTCCTCCCCCGGATCGGACCGCGGCGTCTGGTGCGAGAATTGCAACGCCCGCCTGGTGGAGCTGAAGAGGCAGGCTCTGAAGCTGCTCCTCCCGGGGCCCTTTCCCGGCAAGGTGAGCGCCGCCGGGGACAGGGCTGGGCGGGCAACAGCTGCGCGCCTCGCCGCGGCCGTGGGTCGGGGGACCTGCAGCGCTGCGCGCTGCTCGGTTCCGGAGAAGGCGCTGGCCGAGCCGGGTCAGCTCCCGGCCTCGGGGGCGACCTGCGCGTCTCCCCCCGCCAGACCTTCCCCGGGCGCAATGCTTGGATGGTGCGTACGCGGTTCCAGGCCTCGCCGCCCACCGGGGCTGCCCAGGTTATTCTTCCTGCTGCCCTCCACTCCTCAGAGTGCCCTTTCTGTGCCCCCAGCACTCGCCCATCCATCCCGTTGGTCCCGCGCGGTGCTGCCTTCGCCCGAGACCCTCTTCCCGCGCGTCCACAGGCCTTTGCTGCGTCGCAGGCCGGGGACACGCTGACACCAGCTACTGAGATTCTTTCCTTTCCGCGCCCCGCTGCCGGGGCGACTCCTTAGATTTTTCTCCCCACCCCCATACGTGATCATTTACAAAAATGTCGGAGGGAGTAGTAAAAGCGGGCTGATAATTAGGGAGTTGGCATTTCCCATTGCCTATTTGTGGTCCTTCCTTCCCAGGGCTACCAAAACAGAAACACATATTGGAAAGTCAGCATTTCCCCCTAACCTCTGTGTGTCTATCAGAGGAAGATTAAGGGGTGAGTAGTTCTTTGAGCGGGGCTCCCTCCTGCCTGCACCAGTGCTGAGCACGTTGTTTCCTCCATGGCAACCCTGCCAGCGTTGTGTGTGTCCCCAGAGTGTAACACAGTGCAATTGTATTTGCACTGTTCGGCCTAAGTACTATCAAATGATAATATTTACTCTTTCACTTCAAAGAGGTTTTATCAGTGCTTAGAGAGAAATATCAAGAAAACAGCGTGAATTGCTGTAGAGAATTCTGACACTGTTCAGTGGCACTTTCTGATTTATATACTTCTGTGACTTTTGAAGTGAAATGTGATTTTGAGTAGTGGAGTTTAGGAATAGCTGCATCTGCTTGCCGTTTCTGCTTATCCAAATATACACACATTGATCTTTTCATACGCAAGGGTTAAATTAAACAAATACCCGCAGGAGTTGTAAAATTTTAAATGTGGAAAATTGCCACCAAGAGAATTGGTTTTATGAATCCCGAATTTATCTCAAGAATAATTAACTTGTAGATTGTTGTCAGTATGCCATTTTCGTAGTTTCATAATAAATCTTTCAGGACAGCCCTAAAAATAAATCTCAGGGACTCTAAAAGTTTATTTCACTCTTGCATGCCATATCTTCTGACTTAACACTCTCTTCACTCACAGATTTATTTACTCTTGTGATTGTTTATCAATATTATTTGATTATCTACTACACTCAAGGAACTGTGTTAGGCACAGCAATAAAATAACAGGTACGCACAGTCCTTGTCCACATGGAGCTTATATTCTAATGGAGGATACAGACATTAACCACAAAATGCACAATTCATAATTTGTTTCCATTTGCGGTGAGTGTTACAGAGGAAGAGTGTGGGATGCTGTCTGTATAACCAGACTAGACCAGCTGATAAATTTTGAAGAACTTCGGTTCTTTTTTTTTTTAAGTCTCTTTTTAAAATTAATTAATTAATTATATTTATTTTTGGCTGTGTTGGGTCTTCGTTTCTGTGCGAGGGCTTTCTCTAGTTGCGGCGAGCGGGGGCCACTCCTCATTGCGGTGCGCGGGCCTCTCACTATCGCGGCCTCTCTCGTTGCAGAGCGCAGGCTCAGTAGTGGTGGCTCACGGGCCTAGTTGCTCCGCAGCATGTGGGATCCTCCCAGACCAGGGCACGAACCCGTGTCTCCTGCATTGGCAGACAGACTCTCAACCACTGCGCCACCAGAGAAGCCCAAGAACTTTGGTTCTTAAAGATATATTTTGGCAATCCTAGTAAGTTGCAGCCTACCAATTTATTCTAGAACATTCTTGCGGACCTGTTCTTACAGTAGCTTCTTTGTGTTGTTGAATGCTCCGTGTTTGCAAAGGTAAATTAAAATATATTCTTTTCATAAAAGTGGAGGGAGGAAAGGAAACCTATAGGAAGAAGACACAAATGTTGAGACTTAAATGCATCCATCATGTTTTGTGGAGTCATGTGACAAAGCAGATTTTTGGCTTTGTTGAAGCAGCCTGGAAAATTCATTCACAGTGCAATAGGAGGCAGCCTGATATATTTGGCAGTTTTATTTATGTGATGAAATAAAAGTGATGCTGGGAAACTGATTCTATTATCAGAGCGATGGCTCCAGAGGAAACGTTGGATCTGGGGAACCTCGGTGCTCTACACCAATTTAAAGTGACCCAGGCACATCTAGAGAAGAGCTGTCAGCCTTGGGGACAGTCACATGGGGTCACTTTAAGTGCTCACATGAATTTGCCTGGAGTTTAAGATGTGATGTAGCACAGTGAAACATGACCTGTGGTGTAGGGGAGAGCATAAGACTTAGCCAGAAACAAGGGCTGTTCGGATGACCTTGTTGTTAGTAATGAGGTATGGGGCCAGAATTTTAACTACCAATCCTCTGCCTGTCTCTGGGAATAATAATTTTAGGGTTTTTTTCTTTTTTAAGTATTGATACCCTCAGGTAATATTTCCATTACACCTTTAAAGTTTGCAGCATTTTTTTTCAAAGTTTGCAGCATTTTAACCAAACAAATGTTCTGTTCTCTCAAGCACCATGGATGGAGGCCCATGTAACTCCAGCACAAGGCCTTTCTTCTTCCCTGAGCCAGATTTATGAGCAAACTGTGGACCTCCGTAGCCCTCAGGCACAGAAGGAGTTAAGTTTCATTAGAACAAGTGAGGTCATTGTGACTCCAACATGTAGTTTGCCCTGAAGAGTAAGGGTCTGGAAGATAAAGGCATGTTTTGGGGAGGTAATTAGCAAAAATCATCTTTGTAATTCAGTTAAGATGCTTAGCTGTATTTGGGGACTCTTTTCTTACATAGAGTATTACATTCTGTGAGGTGGTATTAAAAGTCTCCTCGGTAGGCATTTAAAAGTCAAAGGCAGAATAGTACATCCAAGAACCTTATAATTTTACGGGGGATTTGGTTTTAGTTCTTTCTCTACCACCGTTATTTTGTGACAGTGAGTAAATCAGTTTTCCTCTGTATTTTAACTTTCCCATTAATACACTAAGGAAAAAATGATTCAGACTCTAGAGGATCTTTTAAATGATTAGAATGTCAAAAAAATTACTTTAGATGAGGCTTGAAAAGTGTTTCCATTCTTTAGAGAAAGAGGTGAAGGTTTATCTTTTTTTTTTTTTTTTTTTTTTTGCCACACCGCGGAACTTCCCTGACCAGGGATCGAACCTGCACCCCCTGCAGTGGAAGCGTGGAGTCTTAACCACTGGACCACCAGGGAAGTCCAAGATATGAAGGTTTATGATTATTAACTAGAGAAGATTCTATGGGATTTATGTTTTACAGAATTTAGGGCTTTTCTTGCAAAATATTATCCACTTTCAGTTTCTGATTTCATCAGTACATTTCCCAAATATCATTTTGCCATATGAATTCTCACATCATGCCCACTGGTAGGTAGCCAGCGCTGTTGAATTCCCCCAGTTTTGTCTCTGAAACAGTTGGCTAAGGAGGGGAGGTAACGTGCTGGCGGGCCCATGCAGGGGAGTCGGGCTGGTCCCAGGAGTTAGACAGTGGCTCTAGTGGCCTGAGGCGTGACCACCCAGTTCCGAGCACTCTCAGTACTAGTCATGTCCACTGGAGAATGAGACTTCATGGCAGAAGGTTACATGGCTCGGAAGTTTCTAGCTTAGGTAACTGGGTGGGTGGGGTAATGTTAACTGAGGCAGGAAATGGGAGGAGATACAGATTTGGGGGGAGCTCATAGAGAAAGATGATAATGGATTTGGAAGAGATAGAGAATAAAGGCAGATTTAGGAATGAAACAGACTGAGGAATATAGAAGGGACAACTGTGAGCTCACATGACTCTTAACGATGCCCTGGATCCAACCTTTCAAATAGCAACTCACCTGAGTGAGTCAAGATTTTTGCCTGGTGACAGACTGTAAACCATTTGGATTGACTTATTACTTCAGTCAGTAAAAAAAGTACTTATTGGGTTTATATCATTTCTTTTCTAGGGCTAGTAAGTGGAAGCGGTCAGATAAAAGGAAAGAATGTGGTTTTGTAAACTGTTGGGATTTTAAGTGAAATCAGTCCTCTTACCCATTGTAGTGTCCCACTGTGTAAATATAAAACCATTTCATATCCATTGGCCAGAGCATCTTTCCTGTTTTATACACAGTCAAGGCACAAAGCCAGAAATGCGGGCCAAGGAACGAATCTCCCATTTGGGGGCTATCCTAGATCATTTCGAGATCTGTTACAGAACCTTTGAATTGACAGCATAAGCCCTATGAAACATCAGCCCCAAAGAACTCCCTGGGGTAAGTAGAAATGTTCCAGGTTGGCAAAAGTTTATCAGACATCTATTCATTTCCATATCAATAAAAGAAAATCTTTTATATAAAAAACAGTACAGAACTACATTCCTAGCTGAATTTTTCCTTGGTCACATATTCTGGGTCCATTTATGCCCCAGAAATATCAGGAAGATTAGCCAGACATACTGAGAAGAGTGGCCAGGAATCACAGAGATGAAAGAAAGGAATGTGTCAGGGGGTTTAAGAACACCAAACGTAGACTCTAAATAGCCAGGGCCCAAGTAAGTCTAGACTTGAGAATATATATATACGTGTGTATATATATATATATTTTTTTTTTTTTTTCAGTTCCAAAACAGGGGTATGAAAAAATAACTCCATTTAAAAGATTCCCTAGAAGCCAATGTAAGACTCTTTATAAATAGATACTGAATTTTAAGTACTTATTAATTATGAGAAAATTCTATCAGAAATCTTTTTAAGAACACATGGCTGTTTTCAGAAAGCTTCATTTGAATCTTTTCCATTTCGGAAATATTTTAGATAAGGGATCAGCTAATAGATAATATCGGTAATGAAAAAGTCCAGTAGCATTTATCATTAAAACATTTCTCAAACATTTTAGGCATTATAAAAACATTCCCAGTAGAGACATATGAGCAGTAATATCTTCTTTAAGGCTTAGTAAGCTATGGCATAATCGCATTTCATTCTACCAGACTTTTAATTGTGAACCAACAGGGTCAGTTTTTTTTTAATTAAAAAAAATTTTATTGTATATATATTTTTTATTTTTGGCTGCTTTGGGTCTTCGTTGCTGCGCTTGGGCTTTCTCTAGTTGTGGCGAGTGGGGGCTACTACTCTTCGTAGCAGTGCCTGCGTTTCTCATTGTAGTGGCTTCTCTTGTTGAGGAGCATGGGCTCTAGGCGCATGGGCTTAGTAGTTGTGGCACGTGGGCTCAGTAGTTGTGGCGCACGGGCTTAGTTGTTCTGGGCATGTGGGATCTTCCCAAACCAGGGCTTGAACCCATGTCCCCTGCATTGGCAGGTGGATTCTTAACCACTGTGCCACCAGAGAAGTCCCATGGTCAGTTTTTATAGTGATTTAATTCACTTTGTAAAAATCCCTGGCCTGTAGTAATTTCTTCCACACTCATTGCAGATTGTATTATTGCATTAGAAATGTGATTTTTAAATGGCTGAGCCTGGTAATTTGTCGGCATTTAGGATTAAGTCAATAAAATAGGCAACATCAGTTGCTCTTTGGCATTATATCACAGATCAAACTGAACCATTCATCAGCTAATAATAATGGTGATGGTAATAACAATGATGATTATAAATGGCTAACAATTATCATCCTTAGTATGTGCTAGGCACTGTACTAATATATACACACATACATACATACATTCATAAAATCTCATGTAGCAAAATGAAGATGAACCCGATTTCTTTTCTTTACCCTGGAATTCCAGGTGATTGATGTGGTTCAGGTCACAAAAGGAAGTGTGAGTAAAGATGCAAGGAACAGAGAAATCCAAGGATGCTTCTCCCCCTCCAAAGCCATTGAGGGTATTACACTATTAGTATAACTGCCTGAGTGGAGACCCTTGCTTGAGGGAGAAGGTTGTGGTTATTTTTCCTAGTAACTTCGCTTTCAGGATGGGGGCAAAATATGTGAGGTGGTCAGGACCCTGAGCTGAGTAATTTGCTTGGCTGGAATGTATTAGAGGGGGCAAAGGAACTTCCTTATATTTATATTCACTTGGCTGAGGCTGTTGTCAGCCCTTTCTGAAAAGCCCTGCCCGAGGGACCCGTGGGGACTGTCTGAGAGGACATGTTCTTTAGTAGACCTTCTGCGCCGCATCAGCAGGGCTGCCAGACTCCACTCTGTTTCGTCCCCGCAGAGACTGGTGCAGAGACCACGTGCACGCTGGTGTCTGTGAGGGTTCCCAGTCTCTTTTCAGGAATGCAAAACTAATTTCCTTTTTACCCGTATCTTGAGTCACAGGCTGATCATAAAAATCTTTCCTTTTTTTAAAAAAAATCTCCTGTGTGGTCTTATTGTGACAAAGAAGCACTGTTTAGAAAGGGCTCCCCTTGATCTTTCAGACTCAAATGCACCAATCAGAAATATCTTAAAAGTATATTTGTGTAGGTGCAAAAGGACTGGCAATACATCTCTATTCCTAAATTGCTTTTGAAATATTAATCAGAATAGTGAATCAGTTTGTACTCATCATCCTGCTTCCCATTGCCTTTGGGATGCTCTAGAACCCATGTAAGAAAATTAGATTTTGAATTATGGTAGAAAGGTTGTCTGTCCACCTTTTCCAGGTTTTAAAGAAACTCACCTATGTTTTCTTTGAATATTTGTAAGGTTTCCTTTCTAATAGTTAGATCTCTGATCCATTGGGAGATTATTTTGGTGTATAATGAGAGGTATAGATCAATTTTATCTTTTTCTAAATGTCTATCCAGTTGTCCCCAAACCCTTTATTAAAACATTCATCTTTCCCCCATTGATTTGAAATAACCATTATCGTAAACCAGATTTTCAGTACTTGGGTCTACTTCTGGACCTGCTGTTATGTCCCATTTATCTGTCTTTTCATGTACCAGTTCCTTACTATTTTAGTTACAGAAGCTTTGGAGCATGTTTCAGTATTTGGTAATGCTGGCTCTCTCTCTTTCCCAAACAATGCCTTTCCTTTCTAGTAGTTTCCTGGTTATTCTTCCAGACTATTCTCCCATATGAACTTTAGAATCAACTTGCCTAACTCCATAAAAATTTTTTTAAATTGGGACCATGTTAAATTTATACATTAACCTGGGGGATATTTGGCATCTTTATGATGTTGACTCCTTCCCAAGAACATGGAATGTCTTTCCATTTGAACACATCTAGTTTTCAGCAATTTTAAAGGTTTTTCTTGTAGAGGCTTTATTTCTTGTTAAATTTATTTTTAGGCATTAAAAATACTTTTTGTTGCTATTATAAAGGAGCTCTTATCTTCCATTATTTCTTCTAATTGATAATTGTTAATATATAAGAAGGATATTATATATATCTTACATATATATCTTATACATATCTTATATCCTATTATTAAATTCTATTACTGTATTCATTAGTTTTTAAATTGGTACTCTTGGATTTTCAAAAGGATTTATCTTCTACAAACAGAGATAGCATCACTCCTCTCCTTTGCTAATTTTATTCCTCTAATAGTTTTCTCTTGTTTGTTACGTTGATTTATGCCTCCAACACAATGTTAAATGGTAATGTATGGTGGGCATATGTACAGTTTTTCTCACTAAGTAAGATCTTGGCTTTTGGACTGAGGTCTATATATATTTTTAAAAGTTAAGGAAGTATCCATCAGTTCCTATTTTATTTACTGTTTTTCATCAGGAATGGGTGTTATATTTTGCCAAGGTTTTTTCAGTATTTAGGGAGATGATCATATGATTTTTCTCCTTAGATCTATTAATATCATGAATTATTATCATTGCTTTCCTAATAATGAACCATCCTTGCATTCCCATAATAAACCCTACTTGGTCATGATGTATTTTTTTAAATATGCTGCTGGATTCAGTTTGCTAATATTTTATTTATTGTTTTTGCTTTCATATTCATATGCCATAAGCATTTTTGATTCCCACTCATGTACCAGCTATGGTACTATGCCACATTATAACCAAGTTACGAAAAAGACTAAAAATTCCTGCCCTGGAGCAACTCCCAGTCTAGTATTAGAGACAGACAAAGAACCAAAGAGTTAGGGTGCAGCATATTAAATGCTGGAGCATGGGCTGTGGAGGCTGCTAGGAAGCAAAGAGAGGTGAGGCTCGGGCTGGCTTTGGAAGAGTGCGTAGGAGTTCAGCATGTGAACATGGTGAATCACCCGCATTCCAGGCAGAGGGAATGGTGAGCATTAGGCAAAAAGAGGTTATGCACACTCCGTATCCTGGGGGAACTGCAGCGGTGCGTTGCCGACATAGTGCAGTGTGTGCATGGGTGAGTGACAGGCTGGGGAGGTGGCAGGGAGAGGACGAAGGGCCTCATAGGCTAAAGAATCTGGATATTAACCTATAGGCTGGGTGGCCATTGAAGGGCTTTCAGGAAGGGAGTGAAGTGACCAGATATTCATTTAAGAAAGATTGCTCTGATAGGGAGAGAGAAACCGGATTTGAAGAGTGGTATTGTGAAGTTCAGTGGAGAGGGCCCTCGCCGTGGCCTCAGTGAAAGATGGTGCAGACCTAACTAAGGCAGTAGCAGTGGGAATGAAGAGGCAGCCTGGCCCTGACAGATTTTGTACATAGGAAACCCATGGCGGCTGGCAGCTGAGAAATGGGGCAGGGGCGAGAGGATGAAGATTTCTGGCTAGGGCAAGTGTGAGGGTGCTGCAGCCATTAATTGAGATGGAGAATACAGGCAGAGAGGGGGTTTTTGTTATGGTGGGTCTGATTTTCAAGGATGGGTGTGAATACTAAAATTGGTTTTGGTTCTCTAGAGCTTGAGGTGGAATGTTCCAGTGGGGTCCAGTGGGGCTCTAGAGTGGATTCAGAGCTGGAGCCATGGATCTGGGAAATGTCAGCATGAGGAAGGTGGTGGAATCCACAGATGAGGTGAGCTCTCCACGGAGGATGTGTAGAGTGACAGATGGTGAAGTGTGGAGCCGTGGGACCCACTGACATTGAAGGGACAGGCAGCCTGAGGATTCAGGAAGACAATTCAAGGAGAGACCAGAAAAGGGGGAGGAAAATAAGAAAAAGTGGTATCATGGAAACGGAGGGAGGGGTGAGCTTGAGAAGGTAGGGGTGATGAAAGGTCAGATACCTTGGAGAGATCAAGGAGGTAAGGACTGAGGTTTCCACTGAATCCGTAAATAGGAGGTCACTGGGGATCTTTGTTAGAAGTTTCTGGCACCCTGGAGAAAGGCAGGCAATAACAGTGTGTCCAGGAGTGATGGACAGGTGAGGACATCTGAGGCAGCTCAAAGTTGTTGAAGACACTGAGAGGTTAAGAGAGATTCATTTTCTGAGGCTCTTCTGACCTTAAAACACAAAGATCTGAGGTCAACACTTGGGTGCAAAACTAGGCTGCATCACCGGGCAAGTCACTTAGCCTTTCTGAACCTGGTTATTCTCACCTTTACAATGGGGGTGGGCTTCCCTGGTGGCACAGTGGTTAAGAATCTGCCTGCCAATGCAGGGGACATGGGTTCAAGCCCTGATCCGGGAAGATCCCACATGCCGCAGAGCAACTAAGCCCATGTGCCACAACTACTGAGCCCATGTGCCACAACTACTGAAGCCCATGCACCTAGAGCCTGTGCTCCACAACAAGAGAAGCCACCACAATGAGAAGCCCGAGCACTGCAACGAAGAGTAGCCCCCGCTCGCTGCAACTAGAGAGAGCCCGCGTGCAGCAATGAAGACCCATCGCAGCCAGAAATAAATAAATAAAATAAATTTATAAAATGGGGGTAATGTTGGGGCCCTGCCAGGGTTGCTGTGAGGAGCTGGTGAAATTGTGAGATGATATCCAACCATCACTTTCTGTTTATTCCAAGGATGCCCCACAGGAAGTTGAATTTTATGAAAATTCCTTCCTTTCCCTCTCTCTCTCTTCCCTTCCTTTCTTCTTTCTTCTCTCTTCCTCTCTCCCTCTCTCTCTCTTTCTTTTTCCTTTTGCCAGTGATCTGACACCAAAACAGAAAAGCAGTTGTCAGAGAAGGTGGAACCATTAAGCTCGTCTCCTTTCCCATTTCCTCACCTCCAAGTGAATAAAGCATCTCCTACTTATTCATTTGCAGGGTGGCTCCACAGAACCAGGAGAACTCGGTTGATGAAAATAGCTACTCCTTTTAGTTGAGATGCCCTGAATATGGATTGAGATTCTTTGTCACAGATGGAAATCCCCCCTTTAAGCCCTGCCCCTCTCAGAGGCCCCCCAGGGAGCTCTGCAGACACCGAACTTTGCAGTTCCGCTCCGGTGAGTGTGGGAGAGCAGACGTCCCCCAGTGACTGCACATGCAGTGTGTGGATCTGAGCGACATTGGGAATTTAGGCTTATCTGCCTCCCGATCCAGTTTTATCTTTCTCAGACAGTTTTCTTTGCAGTTATACTTTGCTGATCCTATCGCATCGATTCCGCCAGGCCCAGTGGAGAAGTCTGGAAATAAAGACACTCTCCCCCCACCAAGCAGTATGTCCTGCACATATCTCTGCTCTCGGAGCTGGAGCTGCCCTGGGTAGAGAGTGTTTTTGCAAACGCTTGTGTAGAAAGAGTCGATATCCTTATGCTGCTCTATAGGTGAACATTTCAGAAGGCTCTGGGGTAGAGTAAGTTCTTTTGATAAGCAGAACTATATCGAAATATATCTTAAGTGTTATAGACTAACTTACAGCTGACGGGCTATTTTTATTCATCTTTTCTGCTGAATGGAGTTTAAGCTCGATGTTGCTGCTGGCCACAAAAACTTCTTGTTAAAAGTTTTAGTTCTCTACACAGCATGTTTTAAAAATCTTTGCTAGTTCTTGCACACGAAATGTTTTTATTTTTAAAGCATGGACTGGGAATAATCAGTTTAAATCCACTTTGCCACCACAGGGGTGAAAAATGTAAACGTTGAATAATTCTTTATCTAATCTGAGTGATGTCTGGGATTTGTAGTTGCTAACTAAGGATTTCTTCTAAGATAACATAGGAATTTATAGGGCTTGAGATTTTTCTATGAAGTAATTCCATCTTTTAATTAGCGGTGATGAGCAGCTACACTTTCCCATGAAACAGGATCATCTTATTTATAGTGGTTGCTTTCTTTAGAGTTGTAATCACTACTTCCCTACTCCCTGCTCCATCTACCTGGTGGTTTCATGCAGCTGTAGGAGACTTACTTATTAACTGATTAGAAACCATCACCACCAACAACAACAACCAAAAGCTATTGAGCTATCTAACCAAAGAATTATACAGAAAATACAGAGTTGAATTCAGGCAGACGACTAGTAACTGCCATTATTTAATGAAAAATAATCACCTGCCTGGTTCGGTTGTGTGGCTTTTCTTAGAGGGACATCTTGATCCTGAGCACGGCAGCTGAAGAGGTGGCCTTGAGTGTCTTCCTGTGGGCCCACAGCTGTGAACTGGAGCATCACTTGTTTCCATCAAGCTGGGCAGTGTGGGGATAGAAGGGAGACGAATAACATAGATGCGAGCAGTAGGAGGAAGGACAAGAGAGAGGGTGAGAGAAACAGAAATACAAGGGTGGGTGGCTGGTAGGCATTGGAGGCTGTCTACCGTCCCAGATGTTGAGGGTGCAGTCCCGCCTCTGGCACTAATTAGAACTGTGGCTTTGGGCGAGTCACCTAGCCAGCTTGTGCTTTGTTCCTCTTTTGTAAACCGAGAGGAGGGAGTTGGTGGTCTCTAAACTCCTTCCAAGCCTGCAAGTCTTAAGGAGCCCAATCTTGGACCCCAAATTCTAGAGGGATGTGCTTGACAAAGTCTTAGATGGATTTCTGGCTGAACCTGGAGGCTGAAGCTGTTCCATGGGTTGGCACACCTGTGGGAATCCCACGCCCAGCCAGCCAAGGTGTGTCCCCCCTTGTTTGCCATCCAGGTGAAGGTAGTCACTGGCATTGCCATGGATGATATTTCTGCCTTTGGAATTTGGATCATAAATTGACTCACAAGATTCTTCCTGTTTCTTAATGAAGCTGTTTACTGTCTTCTGTATTTGGAAGCAGAAATAAACTGGGGCAAACAAAAGGACAATTGATTTTACAAGAGCAGTTTGGTAAGGGATGTTTGAGAAAAAGTATTGCCTTAGATATAAAGACTGCTTATAGTTAGTCTTCCATTAAAAACATCTGCCATATTCATTAGGAATTAGAAATAATCTGTGGGGACTTCTCCCTGGATAGCAATGTAGAAACACCAGAACTCCAAACATTTTATTCATCATTCTTTAAAAAACTCTACATCTTAATTTTTTTGAACCCCTTTTTGCCCCCTTTGCTTTCTCCTTCTCTTTTCTGCTCCTTCAAATATCTAGACAAGACCACAGTTACTTAGACCAGTACTTACACAGCCCACGCCCATGACTTGGGTGTAATAATCCTCTCATTTGGGTGCTGTGGTCTGCAAAGGAGATGGCAGTTAGAAGATGTTGAGTCAACGAGGCCCATTCAGTTATTATCAATTTTATTTTTCATCTTTAGCACTAGCCTAGGTTGCCTCTTTTTTTAAAAATTTAGTTAATTAATTAATTAATTTTTGGCAGCGATGGGTCTTTGTTGCTGCGCGAGGGCTTTCTCTAGTTGCGGTGAGCAGGGGTTACTCTTCGTCTCAGTACTCTTCATTGCAGTGGCTTCTCTTGCTGCGGAGCACGGGCTCTAGGTGCACGGGCTTCAGTAGTTGTGATGCACGGGCTTCAGTAGTTGTGGCTCGTGGGCTCTAGAGCGCAGGCTCAGTAGTTGTGGTGCACGGGCTTAGTTGTTCCACGGTATGTGGGAGCCTCCCAGACCAGGGCTCGAACCCGTGTCCCCTGCATTGACCGGTGGATTCTTAACCACTGCGCCACCAGGGAAGTCCCCTAGGTTGCCTCTTTAAATTGTCTGCTTCCTGTGAAATGTTTCCCTAACTCTTCTTTCAACTACAATAATTTATATTTTTGTTGTAGTCTAAACGCAACTCAGGGAGCACAGGTATTAAAAGCCGGCCTTCATTTGGCCTTTCCCAGCTCAGAGCACATTAGGACTTGGGGGCAGACACAGTGGGAGCATCCGGAGAGCAGAGGAACGGCAGGCACGCCCCTTGTTTGCCTCGGATGCCTGCAGGCACCCTAAGGGAGCACTGACAGAGCGTCCTGCAGCCCAGCACACCCTCCACGTGTCTCCCTTGATTCTGTTCTCAGATACTGTATCCTTTATTTCTCCTCTTGTTCTTTCCGCCTACGTTTGCTCATGTAATTATTTGTGAAATTTCTAGGGAGAAGTCTTTCTAACGGGCTGTGCGTGTGTGCGTGCATGCGCGCACTTGGCAGAAGCCCTGCAGGAAGCCTACGAGTTGATGACGCAGTAGATATCCTGTCTCAGGTTTCAGACGTCGTTAGGCCGAAGCTTTTATTGGAGGTCAAGGCAGCTAATAAAGTGGGGTGTGCAATTAAAAGGGCATTCAGCACAGAAGGATGGCTAACTGCCTCTCAGGCTGGGAGTGCAGGGAGGGTTGACAGCTGTGAGTCTGCTAATGATGGCTTTACACGCATATTTTGCAGCCAGGGTGGTCAATGTAATACAAAGGCACGGTTTTCATGTGCCTAATCAGCTCTCTGCTTCCTGTGAGAGGCATCCACTTGGGGAAGGAAGTTGCCGGTTGTGGGCATTTTTGTGGTGGTAGTTTGTGCTAATTTACTTTTTTAAATAGAGTACTTGCCATTATTAGTGATTCTGCATGATGCCCCTTTATGGTGGTCAGGAAGGAGATTGCAGAATGATGGCAAAGGTTTAGGAGGCTGGCCCAGGGTCACCCAGAAAACCTCGGGCTCCTGACTCTCCATCAGGTTCTAATAGGATTTATTTATGCAGTTGTTTTGCCCACGTGGATCTCCTGGACTCTGAACCCTGGGAGCACAGTCATCATATCTTATTAATTTTACCCCGTAGACAGTCATTATTTTCTTGAATACATGAATTCTCCAAAAATTTCTGGCCTTTTGGAAAAAAATCTTACCACTGCTGTGTAAGGACAGCATCATGGGGGAGGAGGGAAGGTGACAGAGGAGGGGATGCAGGCAGTGTGTAGGGGGTGGGAGGTGATGCCTGGATTAGTCCCGGGAAGTGGCAGGATGGTGTCCCACTGCCATGGCCTCCTGTTCTCTAGAAGAGCGAAATCCACAGGGATCAGAGTGCTAGCAGCTTCTACATCTGAGTGGATCTTGGTCTAGGATTTATGGGTTGGCTAGTTTGGAGGGCCTTGAATTTCTTGTTAGTTAACAAGTCCTTATTTTTGCGCAGTTTAATGTGGTTGCATTCACTTCTCTTCTGGCAGAATAAGAGAAGGTGGGAACCCTCACTGGTCCCAGGTATTCAGGGAGGAAACTTATTGGTACCATCGGAACTAAACTGAGAGGGCCACTCGAGGCTACTTCCCCAGACACTGGTCCCTCCGATTTAATCTCTCCCTTCATCTGATAATTGACACTGCTCAGTTGGTGCCGCACTGCCGCCACTACTTGGTGAGGTGGTGACACATGATCACATCCAGGATGGAGAAGGGTCTGGAATGATAAAGGAATCTCTCCCTTTAAAGGCTTGGAACTGCCTCAGTTTGACGTGAGAGGAGAAATGCAGTAGGTAAGAACCTGGTTTTCAGTCATTCAGTGCAGAGTAACAAGGAAGCAGGGTGGATTTTTGCATAGACATTAATGGTGTCCTGATAATTCTGGAAAGAAATGGAGTTGTGTTCATCACTCCATTTAAGGCACCCATTTTAGCATCTTTTTAGTAGGATCATGGGCTTTCCAAACCCTCTTTATAATTCCCACATAGGGCAAAAGTCAATATAATATGTCAGTTTAAATGGATGCCATTATTTTTAACATTGTACACCTCCTGGAGGCTTCAGAATATCCTTTTTAATCATCAGCATTTTATAATCATAGAACAAGAGCATAGAAGGAACCTTAGAGGTTATGCAGCATTACATTACTTTTGTAATTAACAGCCCAGAGCCAGACCATCTGGGTTTGAATCTTTGCTCTGTCATTTATCAGCTCTTGAACTTGAAGGACTTACTGCTTTCTGCCTCGGTTTCCTCACTTATGTAATGGTGTTAATAGTTGCTTCATAGAGACGTGAATAGACATTTTTCCAAAGAGGACATACAAATGGCCAACAGGCACATGAAAAGATGCCCAACATTGCTAATCATCAGGGAAATACAAGTCAAAACCGCAATGAGATATCACCTCATCTGTCAGAATGGCTGTCATCAAAAAGAACATAAATAACAAATGTTGGTGAGGATGTGGAGAAAAGGGAACCCTCCTGCACTGTTGGTGGGAATATAAATTGGTGCAGCCACTGTGGAAAACAGTATGGAGGTTTCTCAAAAAACTAAAAATAGAACTATCATATGATTCAGCAGTTCTTCTCCTGGTACATTCCCAAAAAACCAGAATCACTAATTTGATAAGATACATGCACCCCGGTGTTCATAGCAGCATTACTTACAAGAGCCAAGATACGGAAACAACCTAAGTGTCCATCCGCAGATGAATGGATAAAGAAGATGTGGTACATATATGTGTGTGTGTATATATATATATATATATATATATATATATATATATATATATATATACACACACACACGTATACAGACACACACACACACACACAATGGACTACTACTCAGCCATAAAATAGAATAAAATTTTGCCATTTGCAGCAACATGGATGGATTTGGAGGGCATTAGGCTAAGTGAAATAAGTCAGACAGATAAAGACAAATACTGTATGATATCACTTATATGTGGAATCCAAAAAATACAACAAACTAGTGAATATAACAAAAAAGAAGCAGACTCACAGATATAGAGAACAAACTAGTGGTTACCAGAAAGGAGAGGGATAGGAATAGTGGGTTAAGGGGTACGGATTATTAGGTATGAAACAAACTACAAGGATATATTGTACAACAATATATAACCAATATTTTATAATAACTATAAATGGAGTATAACCTTTAAAAATTGTGAATCACTATATTGTACATCTGTAACATATAGCATTGTACAGCAGCTATACTTCAATAAAAAATGTATTTAAAAAAACAGAAAAATAAGATTAACCGTCAAAAAAATTGCTTTGTAGGCATGTTTTGTTTGGTACATAGTAGGCACTCACTAAATGTTAGTATTCAAACTGCCATCTTATAGAAGAGAAGAGTAAAACTTATATATCTAGATGGTGACCTCATTTTCCAGGATTGTTTCCACAAAATTAACATTTGGTTTATTCATTTTTCATTCTCTCATCATCCATCTCTCTATCCATCTATCCGTTCATCTGCCGGTCCAACATTTCTTTGGCCTTTACCATATAGGTATATGGTCCTGGACTCAGTGCTGAGGATAGAAAGATGATTAAGACACAGTCCTGCCCTTGCGTCTCTCACAGCCTGGTGGGTAGGGTGGGTATGGAAACGAAGTGCTGAGTGTGGAGTTAGGGGCAGACAGGGAGCAGCCTCCACTGCTTCAGGCCACTGTGCTGGACTGTTGCCACTTCCTTTTCACAGCACCCCTTTAAGATGTGTCATGGCAGGATGTGGCGTGGAGTGAGATCGTTTCCTAGAAGAGGTGACAGCTGAGTTGAGGCTAATAAGATGAGTAGGAATTGGTGAGCGAAAGAAAGCTGAAGAAGGTGAGGTATTCCAGGGAATCTCATGAAGAAAGAATAAGCCTCGAGGGTCTGCCTGACCCCTGAGAAATGCAGTATTGCCAGACATAGTGTCCAAAAAGGGTAACCAACCACATTGCCTTCATAAGAGGTTAAATGACATTAGATTTATATACCAGTATTAACAGGTGATGACACCAGGTAATACATCAAGATAGCAGTATAGCACCCATGTTCATTACAGCATTATTCACAGTGGCAATCCAAGTGTCCATCAATGGATGAATAGACACACAAATGTGGTATAGACACACAGTGGAATATATATATATATTTTTAAATATTTATTTATTTATTTAATTTTGGCTGCATTGGGTCTTTGTTGCTGCGTGCAGGCTTTCTCTAGTTGTGGCGAGCAAGGGCTACTCTTCGTTGGGGTGTGTGGGCTTCTCATTGCGGTGGCTTCTCTTGTTGTGGAACTCCGGCTCTAGGCGCATGGGCTTCAGTAGTTACGGCATGTGGGCTCAGTAGCTGTGGCTTGTGGGCTCAGTAGCTGTGGCTTGCGGGCTCTAGAGCGCAGGCTCAGTAGTTGTGGTGCACGGGCTTAGTTGCTCCCAGGCATGTGAGATCTTCCCGGACCAGGGCTCGAACCTGTGTCCCCTGCACCGGCAGGGGATTCTTAACCACTGTGCCACCAGGGAAGTCCCCACACAGTGGAATATTATTCAGCCTTAAAAAGGAAGGAAATTCTGACACATGCTACAAGAGGGATGAGGCTTGAGGACGTTATGCTAGGTGAAGTAAGCTGGTCACAAAAGGACAAATTCCACGTATATGAGATACCTAGAGTTGTCAAGTTCATAGAGACAGAAGAGTGGTTGCCAGGGCCTGGTCGGGGGAAGGGGATAATGGAAAGTTGTTGCTTAATGAATAAGGAGTTTCAATTTGGGAAGATGAAAAAGTCCTGCAGGTGGATGGTGGTGATGACTGCACAACCATGAAAATGTACTTGATGCCACTGTAAAATGTTTCAAATGATCAATTTTATGCATTGTGTACCACACACACACACACACAGATAGCAGTACGAACTGTGTCACAAAATAGTGTTTTGAGGGCTGAGATATCCCTGTGGACTGCCTGAGCAGGGAGATTTCATCCAGTAAGGGCTCCTGAAGGGTAAACATGATAACATTTGTCGATCTAACCACTGGATGCTTCTAAGCACATTATGTGCAGTATGACATTGAATCCTCACAACCATCCCAGGACTGGGGTACGGTTACTGTCCCCACTTTTACAGATGAGAAAACTCAGCGAGGTTAGGTATCTGGGTCAGCGTCCTCACCCCCTCCTTACCCCCTTCACAGTGCTGCCTGCTTGTGAGCCCTATTAGAGCCCCTCAGGGGCAGAGGAGAAGATATTGCAGAGGCGGGCCCGGTGAGTGGCCTGTGGAGGGATGCAGGAATACCCCTCACACTTTCTCTCTTTTCTCTTACTTCCACTTACCTTCTGAGAAGGGGACTGGCTGTGGCCAGCCAGGAGCCTGACAGCTCCTCCGTCTGCATTTGATGTGGGAGGGCGTGTGTCACGGGCAGGACCCACGTTACTCTCTTCTGCAGGAACCAGCGCAAAGCAGTTGTTCCATTTGTGCCTGTAATCGTTTGAAAAGTTTTACCTGGGCAGTTATCATCACTGGGTAAACACATTAAGATGGCAAATAAATCTTTGTGGGCAGCACATTGAATGGTTCCCTGAATAATAGTTACTAATACATTACTGTAATTACATTGTACATTTTGCAGTAAACTCCCAAAAAAATGACTTATTAGCTCTTGGGTACTTGACAGCAATATGGTCAATGGTAGCATCACTTTTCCAAATTTGCTCACACATTTTGTGTGTATTGCTTTTTTGGAGTTAGACCAAATGGACCCTTTTAAAGATCAGATGAGTAAATAAAACCTTATATTTATATAGTTGCTTTCTTCAGGTTACTGGACTGGGCCATTGCCACTTTCCCCTTCCTTCTCACAGCCTCCCTTTAAGGAATGTCATCGCTGGATGTAGGGTAGTCTGTCTTAAATTCATTTAATAGGCAAAAGAGAGACCAAGAAGCGGTTTTTTCCCCATCCATTCAACAACAGTTTATACAGCACCTGCTCTGTGCCAGTCACTGTTCTAGCCTTGGGCTCTTTTTTTTTTTTTTTTTTTTTTTTTTTTTGCCGTACGCGGGCCTCTCACTGTTGTGGCCTCTCCCGTTGCGGCCTCTCCCGTTGCGGAGCACAGGCTCCGGATGCGCAGGCTCAGCGGCCATGGCTCACGGGCCCAGCCGCTCCGCGGCATATGGGATCCTCCCAGACCGGGGCACGAACCCGTATCCCCTGCATCGGCAGGCGGACTCTCAACCACTGCGCCACCAGGGAGGCCCTAGCCTTGGGCTCTTGATCAATGTCACCAGCGAGCTCAGGTCAGAGCCTAAGACTCCTGCCATTTCTGGAGCAGTGCTGCTTGGAGTTTATGGGATTTCAGGGGTTATTGAAATACCTGACTTTTTACAGGTGTCTGACACTATGCAGGTTGAGGAAAGGGAATTGTACCATAGCATAACATACCTGATGACTCTGGCCACAGATGAGGTGCCACAGCCATCAGACTGTAAAGCACCTAGGCTTTTCTTGCAAAGGGCCCTTCAAACCATTCTCATGGACTCTTGCTAATTGGGAGTTTCTTTTGGGGGCCCATTGCTCATTCCTTGCTGCCTTTCCTGGTTGAGGCTTCCCACAAGAATGAAAAGCTAGAACAGTGGCTTTTGTCTTAAGCAAGGCCATAGATGGTACAGTAACTGCTTTCAGATGCTGCTGATGTGGCCCAGATTCAATACTGTGACCCAGAGGTGAAAGGCTATATATTCTATTACAGCTGGGAGCCAATCAGCCTCCTGACTCCAGTGCATTTCAGCAGAGAAAGGAAGCAGGATAGGATGACATAACACACTAGACAGTGGCTAGAAATAGGTATGGGAAAATCCAGGAATGGAGCTTCAATTTCTAGAAATGTTTTTGTAAAAGCCACCACCTATGTTAATGTTAATACAAAAATGCCAATGATGTAATTCTATATTCCTGGAATATAGGCTGCATATGGCTATAATCTATAATACATGTGAATGGATAGAGTGGGCATATATATGAATTACAAAGTACTGAGGTTCAGATCCCCCCCCTTTTTTTTTCTTTCCCTCCTACAGTTTTGAGAAAGGATGAAATCTTAGTTAACATTGTTTAGCTCCGAGTACAGTTCTGAAATAAGTCTTAGAAGGTTGAAACTCATTTCCTTTCCAGGTCTTAGGGTGCAGTGTTCAGGCTCATTCACTATGGGTGGCTAGTAGGTCACCTGTGCTATGAGCATGATTATGTTGGATGACTCAGCCGAGGTGGTGACATGAACACAGAGGCCTAGAACAGGGAACTTGGAAGAGGGGAAGTGAATAGGAGGCAGGGCTGCCTTTTTATTTTGAGGTACTAGGTGATTCTCTTTACGAATGCCAGCCAAGGGCAAGTTTCCAACGGCTGAGATCCTTTGAGATGCCATCAGGTAAAGATTTGGGGGAAAAAAAGGTACAGGATAGAGCTTCCCTGGTGGCACAGTGGTTAAGAATCCACCTGCCAATGCAGGGGACATGGGTTTGAGTCCTTGTCTGGGAAGATCCCACATGATGCAGAGCAACTAAGCCTGTACACTACAACTACTGAGCCTGCGCTCTAGAGCCCGCGAGCCACAACTACTGAGCCCATGTGCCTAGAGACCGTGCTCCACAACAAGAGAAGCCACTGCAGTGAGAAGCCTGCGCAACGCAACGAAGGGTAGCTCCCGGTCACTGCAACTAGAGGAAGCCCGCGCACAGCAACGAAGACCCAACGCAGCCAAAAATAAAATTAATAAATTTATTTTTTTTAAAAAGGTACAGGAATTAGAAAATAGAATTTTGTGGCAAAGTGTAGAAAGTCCAGCCATGATTTGAAAATAACAAAGAGGCCATGATCCAAGTTCGAAGATCTCTTTTATTGTATTAATGTTTCCTCAAAAGCCTCTTTTTGTTTGTTCCACTTCTGACTGGTTTCTCTTCCTGTCTAGAGTTAAAGGGAGAGCCATAAGCATGGAAGCATGATTTTAAAGTGGTGAAATTTTATCCTGAGAAATTTGATCTCAGTGTTTATTTCCTGTGAGACATTGCCATTCTTTTTCAAAATATATTTGTTTGGGGTTTCCCTGGTGGCGCGGTGGTTGAGAGTCTGCCTGCCAATGCAGGGGACACAGGTTCATGCCCCGGTCCAGGAAGATCCCACATGCCGCGGAGCGGCTGGTCCTGTGAGCCTGTGCGTCTGGAGCTTGTGCTCCGCAGTGGGAGAGGCCACAACAGGAGAGGCCCATGTACTGCAAAAAAAAAAAAAAAATATATATATATATATATATATATATATGTGTGTGTGTGGATATATATATATATATATATATATATATATATTTGTTTGGGGGACTTCCCTGGTAGTCCAGTTGCTAAGACTCTGTGCTCCCAATGCAGGGCGCCCGGGTTTGATCCCTGGTCAAGGAACTACATGCCGCAACTAAAATTTCGCATGCCACAACTAAAGATCCTGTATGCTGCAGTGAAGATCCCACACACCTCAAGGAAGATCCCGTGTGCTGCAAATAAGACCTGGTGCAACCAAATAAATAAATAAATAACTATTTTTAAAAAAGAAAAAAAATTTTGAGAAGAAATTTCAGATCTATGAAGGTCATACCAGAATTTGCTAGTAAATAGAGTATCATATTCTATGGAAAGGGACCAGAGAGTTCAGGAAAGATGCATCCTTTGGGTATATCATAAGATTTTGTCTCCTTCTCTTTCTGTGTCCCAGCTGGCATCCAGGATCCTCCTCCCCACTTTCCCCACGTGTTTGCTGTAGTTGGGCCTGTCTCCAGGAGCCAAAAACTCTGGGCCTGGTGTAGCCTGCACCCACCCCTGTTAATTTCCTTGATTAAGTTGCATGCTTTTTTTAATTTTAATTGCAGTATAGTTGATTTACAATGTTGTCTTAGTTTCTGGTGTACAGCAAACTGATTCAGATATATATATATATATATATATATATATATTCTTTTTTATATTCTTTTCCATTATGGTTTATTACAAGATATTGAATATAGTTCCCTGTGCTATAGTAGAACCTTGTTGTTTATTGATTTTATATATAGTAGTTTGTATCTTAAGCTGCACACTCTTGATGTGAGCCTGGCAGTTGAAGGCATAGAAGATGGGGAAAGTCCTGACAGGTGTTGTATAATAAGTCCTATGTTAGCTACCGCCCCCCAAAGACACCAGATAGGCATGGGGGTCCAGTTCATCTCTTTCATGCTCGATATAAGGGCTTTAAGGACACCTGGTATGTCAAGTCATCCTTTAACTGTAACTTCAGCTGCGGTGGAACGAGTATGTCTGACAGGATGGGCCAACAGTCCTCTGGGCCCTCTGGATTTCAGTTGATTCTCTCTGTGACTTTTGTAGGTAATGTTTACTTCTGAATAGAACGCAGTCTGAAGCATTTAACGCTCTCTGGGACTTTTGTGAATAGGTGGTTTGCAGAGAGCTCTGCTGTAACTTTTTTTTTTTTTTCTTTTTGCGGTATGTGGGCCTCTCACTGTTGTGGCCTCTCCCGTTGCGGAGCACAGGCTCCGGATGCGCAGGCCCAGCGGCCATGGCTCACGGGCCCAGCCGCTCCGCGGCATATGGGATCCTCCCAGACCGGGGCACGAACCCGTATCCCCTGCATCGGCAGGCGGACTCTTAACCACTTGCGCCACCAGGGAGGCCCTCTGCTGTAACTTTTGCATGGACACACAGGGGTGTGGCTCTCCCCCTATTTTTTAAAGAAAAATACCACAGTCTTTATTGATCCCTAAGGTCCTCTAAGATAACACTATCTCAATAAAAGAGTAGTGCTAAGTAACCCTATTTAGGGCTTTTTTCAGGGGAGAGGACTGTGGGGTGTGAAGCTTATGAAGAACCTGGGCTGTTAACATGACAATGCAAATGGCTGACACTGATGGATGTCCTGTGAGCAGCTGGGGCAGCCTGGCAGCCTGGCAGGCTCCTCCTGGGCCCTCTGTGTGAATGCTGTCTCACTCCCTGCGACACGAAGGGGTAGGATTCATGGCCCATTCGTTCTGATTTACTTGCCTTGGCACGAGTGTGTGTGTGTGTGTGCGCGCCCCTTGCCTTCTGCTGATGGATATGTAGGCAGTGGCTGGGCCTGTTTCTCATTAGCGCAACAACCCTTCAATGAGACAGAGAGACAAGCGCTCTCCAGAACCTCCGGAACCTGCAAGTTTAATGGCCTCAGGTCCTGTGCGCTTAGCTGAGAAAAGGAGAGACTTGCAGTGGGGAATCAGTTTTTTGTTTGGGGAGAGCGGAGAGGGGTTACAGTAAGAGCTGGGCCAGGGGTGGGCTCGGAGCGGCTTCCACTCAGCGGGGAGACCCCCAAAGGTGAGGGTGCAGGCAGAAGGGAGAGCTGGCTCTGGCAGGGGCTGAAGGAGCCAGGTGCTTGCTTGAGTGTCTACTGTTTCGTCCCTGAGGGCAATCCCACCCGGAGGTCAAATCTCACCATCGTGCACCAGAACGATGGCTTGAGCCACTTATTCAAATGATTCTAAGAACATTCAGGAAATATTTAGAGCACCTACTATGTGCTGGGCATTTCATTAGGAGATTGGAACTTTCAGGTACAAATACTGACTTTGACCCTGGAGTTGTTATCATGATTATGGGGCCGCATTTTAAAATAAGAGGAGCACTGTCCTTACAGCTTTGGTTTCTGTCCAAGTGCTTTTCTCTTAGTCCTTTCAGTGAGCGGATCTTGGGCTGTCCCTTTAGTCCGAAGTCTCCCGGTGCTCTTTATTCTAAGTCGTTTCTTTTTTTAATTTTCTTTGGCCATGCCCTGCGCATGGGGGATCTTAGTTCCTCGACAAGGGATCAAACCCGTGCCTCCTGCATTGGGAGCATGGAGTCTTAACCACTGGACCACCAAGAAAGTCCCTAAGTTGTCTCTTTTTAAATTGTGGTAAAATGTACATGACATAAAATTTACTGTCTCAACCACTTTTAAGTGTGCAGTTCAGTGGCATTAAGTGTATTCACCTGTTGTGCAACAATCACCATCATCCTCTCCAGATCTTTCTCGCCTTTCCAGACTGAAACTCTGAACCCATCAAACAACTCCCCATCTCCCACTCCCTGCTCTACATTATTTTGAAGTAAAATAGCATTTGGAACACCCTAGAGAATGCTCTAAGGAGAGAGACCCAAATGACTTCATTAAAACTCTTATTCACATGTTCATTCCTCAAACATCTCCTAAGCTCCTAATGTGTGCCCCTACAGCTTCAGAAACAAATGAGATTAAGACTTTGGTCTCAAGAGGTTTACCGACTGGTAGGGGAGAAAAGGGTGTAAATAAACAAGCCCTCAGCCTGTTACGATGGCTGCGGGGCAGGTGTGGAGGGTAGAGAGGAGCAGCTGAGGCAGTGCCAGGAGGACCAGGGTGGACCCTCATCTGAGCCTTGACGGACAAGCAGGTGTTGGCCTTGACAGCAGAGGGGGAGGAGGGCGTTCCGGAGAGCGGCCACTGTGGGAGCAGAGGCGGGCGAGGCGGGCGGGGTGGGCGGGCGTCACGTGTGCAGGCGTGGTGGCCAGGGAGACCGAGGTGAGCACAGGTTCAGGGCCTTGTGGGCCTGGCCGAGGACCGGACTGAATTTTTTTTTTTTTTTTTTTTTTTTTTTTTTGCGGTACCTGGGCCTCTCACTGTTGTGCCTCTCCCGTTGCGGAGCACAGGCTCCGGACGTGCAGGCTCAGCGGCCATGGCTCACAGGCCCAGCCGCTCCGCGGCATGTGGGATCCTCCTGGATCGACGCAGGAACCCTTGTCTCCTGCATCGGCAGGCGGACTCTCAACCCCTGTGCCACCAGGGAAGCCCCGGACTGCATTTTTTGGGGAAGACTTTCTTTACTGTGGCATTTTATTTATTTAAAAATTTTTTTATTTTATATTGGAGTGTAGTTGATTTACAATGTTGTGTTAGTTTCAGGTATACAGCAAAATGATTCAGTTCTATGTATAAATATAGCCATTCTTTTTCAGACCCTTTTCCCGTATAGGTTATTACAGAATGTTGAGAAGAGTTCCCTGTGCTATACAGTAGGTCCTTGTTGGTTATCTATTTTATATATAATAGCGTATATATGTTAATCCCAAACTCCTAATTTATCCCCCCCCCCCCACGTTTCCCCTTTGGTAACCATAAGTTTTCAAAGTCTGTGAATCTGTTTTGTATATAAGTTCATTGTATCAGTTTTTTGTTTTTGTTTTTGCGGTACGCGGGCCTCTCCCTGATGTGGCCTCTCCCGTTGCGGAGCACAGCCTCCGGATGCGCAGGCTCAGCGGCCATGGCTCACGGGCCCAGCCGCTCCGCGGCATGTGGGATCTTCCCGGACCGGGGCACGAACCCATGTCCCCTGCATTGGCAGACGGACTCTCAACCACTGTGCCACCAGGGAAACCCCATTTGTATCATTTTTTTAGATGCCACATATAAGTGATATCATATGATATTTGTATTTCCTTCTGCGTTTTAAGCAGGGGACCAGATATCTGTACTCTAGCGTAATCGCTGGCAGCAATAAGGAAAAGAATTGGAGGGATGGAAGACCGCAGTGCACCCAACAGGAGACTGTTGTGAGATTTTAAAGGAATATCTTGCCTTTGAAACATTTGGTTTCACTGGAACTTCTGTTTTCCTATGAAATATTTTGTGGATGTCAGTTCCTCCTCATTTCTAAGTGTAGGAGTGACTCGTGTCTCTCCTGCGTTTGAACATTCAGCTTCAGATACTGGAGGCTGTAGAGATGAGTGGCTAAGAGAGGGGATTTGTAGTCACTTTGTAAAACGTACAGATCTCCTCATGCAGTGCTGAGGACTGTGTTCATTTTTCTGCCCGAGGTAGGTGTACAGTTCATGGGCCAGTGGTTACCAGGGAAACAGTAAGAGAAAGGAAGCAGAAAGAACCAAACCACAGAAATAGTCACACATTTGCTCACAACCAGAGCAGCGCTTGGGGTCCTCTGGAGTCAGTGCGTAGATCCTTTTCTCTATTGTGGGGAAATGGGGTGGGGGCCATGTGCCCTCCCCACCCCTACCCCAGCCTGTCTGACGTTGAGAGGCGGGGGTGGGGGGGGGAGAGTCACAACAATTACTGTGCCAGCGAGAAATTTGCCAGATCACTCAGCGTCTTCCCACAGTAAAGTTTCTTCTCTTTATCTCTTTCACACACAAATTCAAACCCTTTTTTTCCTTTAAATCACTTTTGTGCTGTTTAACCTCTTTACCCTGATTCTTCCCCCTCCTGTCTTGCTCCTTTTATAATAGTTTCCTGCTAATGGATCACCTGGATAAGACTGCCCCTGGCTTTGTGAGAGCGGCAATTAGTGCTCACCCTGAGAAGGCGGCGCTCGGTGCTCAGCCGCCTTGGTGTGGAGATGGATTGGGCCTGACTCCTTTCATCTGAAAGTAGGTTATCGATTAGCACAGATGCCAATTTACTGCACAGGCTCTTGCCAACCCCTCTTGATCTCATTACGGTGTAAATTTTCAAGATTGTATCACATTAGCTCAGGAGAATTCAGGAGAGAAACATGTAGTAGTAAAGTAAAAAACAAAAAAAAGTCGCAGGCTTCCCTGGTGGCGCCGTGGTTAAGAATGGGACACGGGTTCAAGCCCTGGTCCGGGAAGATCCCACATGCCGCGGAGCAACTAGGCCTGTGTGCCACAACTACTGAGCCTGCGCTCTAGAGCCCGTGAGCCACAACTACTGAAGCCCATGCACCTAGAGCTCGTGCTCTGTAACAAGAGAAGCCACCGCAATGAGAAGCCCACGCACCACAACAAAGAGTAACCCCTGCTCTCCGCAACTAGAGAAAGCCCGCGCACAGCATCGAAGACCCAACGCAGCCAAAATTTAAAAATAAATAAAAATAATAAAAGGCAACAAGAAGGTGAACACTTCTTTCGTTTTATTATAATTCAGATAAAAATAATCATGGCTTCACCTGGTGATCTTCTGAGACTGTGATGTGTGTGTGTGTGTGGGGGGTGTGTGTGTGTGTGTATGTGTAGGTAGGTTGTTTATAAGGCATGGTGACACCCAGCAACAGGTTTTAAAGTACTTCACGTCTTTGGTCTCTTCTTTTGATTCTAGGATTGACTTTCTTGGGAAATTATGATTTTAGGGAAAAGATGAGGCTGTCAGGTAGGTGTATTTGCTCTGGCAAGATTTTCCTAGTTTCAGCTTGAGACGCAGAGATGGCAGAGGAGGGTGTGCTGGCCACCGTGGGCTGGCTGATGCTGATTCTGTAGGCCAGTTTGTGTGTAGACCAGACTGTTGGGCAAGTAGGAATGTGAGATTGTTCTTTTCTGTTTTTAAATAGCTTTATTAAGATACCATTTACATGCCATACAACTCGCCTGTTTTAAATGTACAAATCAGTGGGGTTTAGTATATTTCCAGAATTTTGGAGCCATCAAATTTTAGAATATTTCTGTCACTCCAAAAGGAAATGTGTCCATTATCAATCACTCCCCATTCTCTTCATTCCCTCAGCCATAGGATACTGCTAATCTACATTTTGGACATTTCATATACATGGAACCAACCATACAATATATGGTCCTTTGTGACTGACTTCTCTCACTTGACACAATGCCTTCAAGGTTCACCAGGTTGTAGCATGGATCAGAACTTCATACCTTTATTGCCAGATAGCATTCCATTGTGTGGATATGCACATGTTATGTGTCCATTCATCAATTGATGGATATATGGGTCATTTCCAGTTTTTCACTTTTAGGAAAAATGATGTTATGAACATTTGTGTATCAACCTTTGTGTGAACATAGGTTTTCTTTTCTCATGGGTGGATACGTAGGAGTGGAATTACTGGTTCTTATGGCAACTCTATGCTTAACATTTTGAGAAATTTCCAAACTGTTTTCCAAAGTGGCCGCACCATTTACATTCCCACCAGCAGTAGATAAAGATTCCTTTCTCCACATCCTCTCCAATAGTTGTTATTGTCTGTCTTTTTTTATTCTAGTGGATATGAAGAGGTATCGCACTGTGGTTTGGGTTTGCATTTCACTGATGACTAATGAGGTTGAGCGTCTTTTCATGTGTTTATTGACCATTCATATGTTTTCTTTGGAGGAATGTCTAATCAAATCTTGTGTCTATTTTTTTTTTTTTTTCTTTTTGCGGTATGCGGGCCTCTCACTGTTGTGGCCTCTCCCGTTGCGGAGCACAGGCTCCGGATGCGCAGGCCCAGCGGCCATGGCTCACGGGCCCAGCCGCTCCGTGGCATATGGGATCCTCCCAGACCGGGGCACGAACCCGTATCCCCTGCATCGGCAGGCGGACTCTTAACCACTGCGCCACCAGGGAGGCCCGTGTCTATTTTTTAATTGGGCTTTTTGTTGTTGCTGTTGCTACTGAGTTGTAAGAGTCCTTTATATACTCTGGATATAAGTCCCTTATCAGATATATAATTGGCCAGTATTTTCTCCCAATCTTTTCACTTTCTCTATGATGTCATTTGAGGCACAAAAGTTTTATTTTTGATGAAGTCCAACTTACTAATTTTTCTTTTATTGCTGTGCTTTTAGTGTCATATCTAAAGAAATCATTGCCTAACTCAAGATCATGAAGATTTATTTTTATATGTTCTTCCAAGAGTTTTACAGTTTTAGCTCCAACTTAGGTCTATGATCCCTTTTTATTAAATTTATTAATTTTATTTTTGCCTGTGTTGGGTCTTCGTTGCTGCGTGTGGGCTTTCTCTAGTTGCGGTGAGCAGGGGCTACTCTTCATTGTGGTGCACAGGCTTCTCACTGCGGTGGCTTCTCTTGTTGCGGAGCACGGGCTCTAGGCGCCCGGGCTTCAGTAATTGCAGCACGTGGGCTCAGTAGTTGTGGCTCGCGGGCTCTAGAGCTCAGGCTCAGTAGTTGTGGCACACGGACCTAATTGCTCCACGGCATGTGGGATCTTCCCAGACCAGGGCTCGAACCCGTGTCCCCTGCATTGGCAGGTGGATTCTTAACCGCTGTGCCACCAGGGAAGCCCTATGATCCATTTTGAATTAAGACCATTCACTTTTCCTGCAATAAAAAAATTTCCCAGACTCATTGAAGTTTCAACAAGGTAGATTTAGAATACCATTGTACATTTTCTTTTCCATTCCTTATTTTTTAACAAAACATGCATGGTGGCCATCACATGCTGGGTAATCAGGACTGCAGAGACTGACGTGAAAGTTGGCACATGAGCAGGCAGGGGGTGGAGATCCTGCCAAAGTCTCTAACACATCTTTGGAGGGGTGGGAGAACTGTCACACAAGTAACTTGGAGGTGGGAGATGGACTTCAGGACCTTAGCACTCAGCACAAGAAAGCTTGACCTCTTGACCAGCCTCAGAGGTGACAAAGCAAATGAGCCATCAGAGAGAGGCCTGGTGGCATGGCACAATTAAGTCATTGTGGTACCAGGGCAGCCTGCCAAGTGAGCTGTCAGAAGGGCAGACAGTGATCAGGTTTTTTGCTGGGGTGCTGTCATGTAGTTATTTGATAAAGCTGTCTCTCCATTCTTGCTTTCAGTGTTTTTTTTTTTAACACCTTATCCCTCACCCTCCTGCAAAAGGCACAGGAGGTTTCTTAAGCACAGCTCTGGTTTTCTTCCCGAGTCCTCCAAGGATCAGATATGACTTTGGGGGGATGTGGGGGAAGATGAGATGCTGACCATATTTTTACCAAAAACCAAGACTAGTGACACAAGATGGAAGTCACTACATGCAGTGACCTCATAGTATGTTCCCTCTTGTGGCATAAATCGAAAAGGTAAATTGAGTGGTAGCCTGTCAAGATGAATTTTAATACTCTGTAACTTGAGCTCCAGGCCAGGTCTCGAAACACTTTGGGCACGTTGCCAGCAATAGCTTAGTCCTACAGTGAGCCGAGTGATCATGGAGAGTGATTGTGGGCTGGCCTTAGGTGCTGATCTCGTCCACACACTTGAATCATCTGCACACCCAAGTACACCCTGTGTACATCTCCAGGGAAGTTGGTTCACGTTTAATGTTCTTCCAGCCACCATTTGATTTTAAAATCTTGGGGGAAAGTATTGAAGATCGAATGTATTCATCTCTGCTGCATAAAAATAAGAAAAGGCCACTATTTAAAATTCTGAGTGTATGCAACAAATTAAATATGGAGCATCAGTTCTCATCACAAAATGATTTATCCATGGTTTATCTTTAGAGAGCAGTTTCTCCTTGGTGCAGTTGAGATGGACTTCTCAGGAACTCTTTTTTTTTTTTTTTTCCTTTTTTGCGGTACGCGGGCCTCTCACTGTTGTGGCCTCTCCCGTTGCGGAGCACAGGCTCCGGATGCACAGGCTCAGCGGCCATGGCTCACGGGCCCAGCCGCTCCACGGCATGTGGGATCTTCCCGGACCGGGGCACGAACCCGTGTCCCCTGCATCGGCAGGTGGACTCTCAACCACTGCGCCACCAGGGAAGCCCCTCAGGAACTCTTTTATTAGGTATGGAAGCGTGCCTGCACCTGATCTCCCAGGGAGCAGAGGCTGTGTAAGTGCATGGTGGACAGTTTTTAGCAAATATAGCTGTTTGGTTTCTTCCTCCTAAACCTGAGAGGATTGATGGATGTTTATTACTGCTGCAGCAGGTAGAGCTGTATTATTGAACATGTCCCTTGTCTGCACTGAAAAAGCCTATCCAGAGCAATAAAACGTTTCTCTGGGTATTTACATCCCAGTACAATGGGAAACCATATGATTCTAGATTGGAATCCAAGACACTTGAATCCACAGTTAATTTTCAGAGCCAGATTTTTTTATAT
This sequence comes from Mesoplodon densirostris, assembly GCF_025265405.1. NCBI lineage: Eukaryota > Metazoa > Chordata > Mammalia > Artiodactyla > Ziphiidae > Mesoplodon > Mesoplodon densirostris. Next base: position 126,308,190 of record NC_082662.1, on the reverse strand, counting down.
TGCTTCTCTGGGATTATGCAAATCATCCAATTCACATTCAAGTCAACCCACATTTTTGAGAGTCTGCTGTGTGCTAAGGCAGTGGAGATACTTAATAAGACCTGCGGTTCCAACCTTCAGGAATGGTATAAAGCGGGGGTGGGGGGGAGAGTCTGGACAATATCCAGAGACACAAGTTGTGCTGGGACTAAGTGACTCTAAATATCCTTTCTTAGGTCGTCCCATTACTCTGAACGGCAGCTTTGTTCTCAGTCAACAACACTCTGGTCTCTCTTTTCTCTCTGCAAAGCCTGAGGGGCAGCACATTCCTTATGTCACAGGAATAGGCAGTCATCTGGCAGCTTAATGACCAACATGAAGAATCCCATTTGCCACCAGTTTACTTGTATTTCTAGCATTTATAGTTTCTCCTCCCCTCCCATATATACTAGTTTTCTAAATAATAGCAACAACGGCAAAATTCCCTCGTCAATAAGGCACGGACTGAGATGGGTTCTGGAGATGCCGATCCCCTGAGGACTGTGTGAAATCTCCTTTGGTAAAGAATGGGCCCTGCTTCTCTAACCTCAGGGTAAGTGTCATCCCACTAGCCCCCTTACTGAGTTTCTTCATTTTCTGCTTTATTCGGGTGCAAATGAAACCAGCTAAACAACCTTGGTAAGTTATCCTCTGGGGTGACCTCACTGTGTCTCTGGGGTAAAAGAAATTTCACTAACTTGATGGTTGACAGGAGTTGGTTTTTTTTTTTTTTTTTTTTTTGCGGTATGCGGGCCTCTCACTGTTGCGGCCTCCCCCGTTGCGGAGCACAGGCTCCGGACGCGCAGGCTCCGGACGCGCAGGCTCAGCGGCCATGGCTCACGGGCCCAGCCGCTCCGCGGCATATGGGATCCTCCCAGACAGGGGCACGAACCCGTATCCCCTGCATCGGCAGGCGGACTCTCAACCACTTGCGCCACCAGGGAGGCCCCAGGAGTTGTTTTTAGAGAGTGACCCTGAAAGGCAGTAGGAACTGAGAGTGGGAGGTCACAAGGTCTGGAGTCAGAACACCCTGGGCGGGGTTCTAGTCCCACTTTCTGCTCTGAGAGCCGTGTGGTAAGTGACTTACCTCCAATGTGGTCTTCTGTAAAGTGGGAGTCTTAATACATGTCCTGGTTACCTTTTAGGCAAAAATCAAATGTGGCAGTGGAAGTGTCTACTCAATAAATAACATCATTGTTACCATCATCACCGAAAGAACTATGATAGTACTGGACAAAAGGTCCAGCACTTTTCTAACAATTTATTTCTCCAGAATAAAAGATGATAAGACCTGTGGATAACTGGTGCTTTGGCTGATGAAGTGGTGTGTTTCTGTGGTCACTTGCTTTTGACCAGCCTGACAAACAGGAAAATTGATGATTCAGGTTCCTGTCTTAACCAAATACTGAACACATTCATTCGTACTTTAGGAGAATATGGATTGGAAGGCTCTTGGTATTTGAGTTTTGTGAGTGGGGATGGGATGTTGGGAGGTGATAAAATGGTGACTCAGATTTCATGGCTTACTAGATAATATTAAACAATTATTAGAGCATTTATTAGTCACCTGATAGGGTAAGTGGGTTAAGGGCCATCTTTGCCAATAAGCAAAGGACATGGAATTAATTAATATTCTCAAGCTTAAGAGTGAGATAATGAAAATCGTGGTTGAGGATTCCTTTTCAGATCTTGGAGAAATTCAAGTTTGCATGATGTGCATCTGAATGAGGATAGCCAACATTGCAATAGGAATCAAGGGGCAGATTGAAGACACTGTAGAACATAGATGTGGCTAGTGGGCGAGTGGGTGGGAAGTGAGGCCACTGCAATAACAAGCAAAACCCACCTCCCTCTCTGAGAGCCTCTGTTTGTTCCAGGATCACATTTTCATACTGTCATGTTTGGGTTTGATTTAATAGCTCAGTTTAGGAGAGGCATTTTAACTTTCCCATTATGCTTTGCAAACTAATGACAAGAAAGGTTTGTTTGTTTGTTTGTTTTTAATTTTTGGCTGCGTGGGTCTTTGTTGCTGCGCGCGGGCTTTCTCTAGTTGCGGTGAGCGGGGGCTACTCTTCATTGCGGTGCGTGGGCTTCTCACTGCGGTGGCTTCTCTTGTTGCGGAGCTCGGGCTCTAGGCGCGTGGGCTTCGGTAGTTGTGGTGCGCGGGCTCAGCAGTTGTGGCTCACGGGCTCTAGAGTGCAGGCTTGGTAGTTGTGGCGCACGGGCTTAGTTGCTCCGCGGCATGTGGGATCTTCCCGGACCAGGGCTTGAACCCGTGTCCCCTGCATCGGCAGGAGGATTCTTAACCACTGCGCCAGCAGGGAAATCCCGACAAGATAGGTTTTGAGAAACTAGCTGCCAAGTAAATTCCACCAACAAAATTGTTTAAACTTTAAAATTGTGAACTATTTTGCCTTGTGGGTGGGAATGTCATACAGTGCAGCTGCTATGGAAACTGGTATGGTGGTTCCTCAAGAATTAAACATGGAGTTACCGTGTGATCCAGCAATTACACTTCTGGGTATGTGTCCCAAAGAATGGAAAACGGGCTCAAGCATATATTCACACAGCCACAATCATAGCAGCTTTATTCACAGTAGTCAAAAAATGGAAGCAACCCAAGCATACACTGATGGGTGAATCGATTCTATATCACAATAATATATCTTGTTGTGATGGTGGCACAACAATGTGAATATACTTAATGCCACTGAACTGTACACTTAAAATGGTTAATATGGTAAATCTTATGTATATTTTACCACAGTAAAAAAATAGTGAACTGTTATCTTGCACTGGTGATTCTTTTCTTGGAAAAAAAAATCTCCTGGAAAACATAGATTATAAAAGTCTCTTCTTACATTATTCCAGCTCTGGAAAGTTAACAATGGTTGTTCTTTTCTTTTTAATGTCATTTGCTCTAAGAAAGCGAAAGATAATGATGTTTCCTGGGCCAAGCACACCTTCTTAACACTTTCATAACAAAACAGCTAAGTGTAATTTAAAGTTTATCTCACTCTATTATATTGTTAAGCTGCAAGGAAGCAATGTTTACCTCAGGTTTGATACTAACAATTGGACTGTCTTTAAAAGTGTGTTTGCTGTGCCCTCGGGGCTTTGTGGGCCTAAGGCTGTGGCAGTGTTTGGGTTCTAGATGTCTGCTGAGGGTTTTCTTTCTGAAGGAGTCCCTAAATTAAAGGTAATAAACCTTATCCCTCCTGTGTGATGCTGGAGAAGTTAGAACTTTGGGGGCCAGGAAGAGCATCATCTTCTCTAGACTTGCAAGAGTGTTGAGGGAAAGTGAAAGGCAGGGTAAGGACCACTCCGCAGAAGGGGCTCATGGGCAGCTGCTCGGATCACTAGGGCTCACTTGCCACAAACCCCTCCTCCTTTTAGGTATCAGAATCAAGCCATTTGTTTGCTAACTTTCCATGTAAGGCTGTCTACTGGATCTTTAGCCCAGAATTACTGTGTGGTCTGGATCCTGTAGATGGGAGGCTGCCGGGCAGCAACCTCACAGCTGCCATTAGTACACCCTGTAATCAGTCACAGGAACCCTGGCTACACTGAAAATAGTCTCTCATTTCCCTAGGAGCAACTCTGCCGATTTTGAAAACACCGGTTCCTAATTCCTGTGCCAGTACCCATTTTCCTCTTGTATATAGGATGTCTTTTCCTGTAAGTTTCCCAAAATAATCCTCTTACTTTTCTTGTCACTAAAACTTTAGCACCTTTGTAAAGCGTTCTTTGATTTGAAGGAAGTGGCCATTTTCCCTTAGTCTCATGATGCCTTAGTCTTGCTATAAAAAATAAGTACCAAACATGTATAAATATAAACATTTGTTTATTTGTGATCCTGGTTTTTCCTGTGATAAGATGCCACCAAAATTTGGGAAGAAAGTTGAGAAGAAGTTACCTCCCAACATGGAAAGTAGTAAAGTCAACACCTAATAGATGATGTTATCCATGTGTAGAAAACCTTCAAACAAACCCATCTGAAGAAATGATTGATCAGGGATGAGCTTGTATGGCCAGGATGTGCTCTCTGGAAGATATGACTGTATCATTTTTTTAAAAATAATTAATTAATTAATTTTTGGCTGTGTTGGGTCTTCATTGCTGCACGGGCATTGGTGCATGGGCTTCTTGTTGTGGTGGCTTCTCTTATTGAGGAGCACAGGCTCTAGGCCTGTGGGCTTCAGTAGTTGCAGTGCACAGGCTCACTAGTTGTGACTTGAGGGCTCTAGGGCGCAGGCGCAGTAGTTGTGGTGCATGGGCTTAGTTGCTCCGCGGCATGTGGGATCTTCCCGGACCAGGGATTGAACCCGTGCCTCCTGCCTTGGCAGGCGGATTCTTAACCACTGTGCCACCAGGGAAGCCCCTGTATCATTATTATGAAGAGGAATTTATAATCAACTCAATTGTATTGTAATATCTGGCCATTAGCTGATGGTGCCATGGCTGACCAAAGAAAAGGAGAATTGGGTGGTATTTGTTAGTGTGCCTTATAAACTTCCAAGTGTGAGTGTACTTGACAATTGGTTATAATTAACCCTGGAAGTAGGGCAGATACTCAGCTGCTACCTACCAGTAAGGCTTACCTGGTTGTTTATGGCCCTTGTCCTTCTTGATCTGTTGGGTACCTTTTTTTATGGGTTGAACATGCTTTCTAATTATGATCAGTCAGGGACTAGGTAGCACCAGGTGTTAAGTATTTTGACTATCACTCCTGCTAGAGGTACAATTCACTAACCAGAACTTCTGTCTCTTTAAACAATGATTAAATAAAACACTGTTGATTAATTTTTATTGTGGTAAATGTACATAACATAAAACTTATTATTTTAAGTGTATAATTCAGTACTGGTCATGGCCTGTTAGGAGCCAGGCCGCACAGCGGGAGGTGAGTGGGGGGCAAGCGAGCTAAGCTTCATCTGTTTTTACAACCGCTCCCCATCGCTCCCGTTACCGCCTGAGCTCCACCCCTGTCAAATCAGCGACGGCGTTAGATTCTCATAGGAGCGCGAACCCTACTGCGAACTGCGCACGCGAGGGATCTAGGTTGTGCACTTCTTATGAGAATCTAATGCCTGATGATCTGAGGTGGAGCTGAGGCGGTGATGCTAGTGCTGGGGAGTGGCTGCAAATACAGATCATCATTAGCAGAGAGGTTTGACTGCATAGAGACCATAATAAATCAATTGCTTGCAGACATATCAAAACCCTATCAGTGAGTGGCAAGTGAAATCAAGCTCGGGGCTCCCACTGATTCTGCATTATGGTGAATTGTATAATTATTTAATTATCTATTACAATGTAATAATAATAGAAAAAGTGCACAATAAATGTAATGTGCTTGAATCATCCTGAGACCATCTCCTGCCCCACGCCCCACCCCCAGCCGGTCCATGGAAAAATTGTCTTCCATGAAACCGGTCCCCAGTGCCAAAAAGGTTGGGGACCGCTGGCATTAAGTACATTCACGGTGTTGTGCAACCGTGGCCACCATCCACCTCCAGAACTTTCTCATCTTCCCAAACTGAAACCCTGTACCCATTAAACAGTAACTCGTCACTACCTCTTTCCCCCAGCTGCTGATAACTTTCTGTCTCTGTGAATTTGCCTATTCTATGTACCTCATAACAATATTTGTTCTTTTGAAAACACTGTTAATTTTACAAAAAACTATTAACTTAATCACCTTAATAATTATCTTACCTTAATAATTATCTTAACATTCCATTAAATTGCTGTTACTATTGTCCTCAAGACATAATTAAAATACTATATACTAAAATAAATAGTAAATAGGTAAGAGAATTAAATGTAAGAAAAAAATTAAAAAATAGGAAAAAGTATAGATGATTAATCAGTGGATGGAGAAATTTCTAAGCTTAAGAGAATGAAAGGCTACACCTTAAACATATACAATGTTATGTGTCAAATATGTTTCAATAAAAAAAGAAAGACATAAAAAAAGAATGGAAATACGGTATGGCAAGAGAAAATAGGGACAGGTTTGACTACATAAAAATTAAACTCTATAGCAGGAAACAGCTGGACATTTGATCAATAAAATCAATCTGCAGAGGAAGTAAAAAATTACAACAAAGTGTTACTATACTTAATATATAATTTTTTATACAAATTGTTAATGTAAGCAGTCAGAGCCCAATAAATAAAGGGACAAAGTTAATGAACAGACTTTGCAAAAGGGAAACACAAATGGCTAACAAATATAACAACAATTGTTCAACCTCATTAGTAATAAAAGAAATGCAAATTAAAACAACATTGAGAAAGCAAAAATTGACCTGGCTTACTGAAAGTTTTAAAAATGTGATATTCTTTCGCAAAGGGTAAATTAACACAACTATTCTAGAAAGCAGTTTGATGCATCTTAAAATTATTCTTTGCTTATGACCTAGTACTTTCACCTCTAAGAATCTATCTTAAGGGAATAATCATAACTACAAAGATTAATGCATAGATATTTCCTCAAACATTATTTATGATTATAAAAAATTGAAAAGAAGTTGCACATTCAAGCATTATGGAATAATTAAATAAATTATGATCAATTTGATCAAATACTATGTGGTCATTCAAAATGACATTTAAAAAATTTTCCAGTGTTTCAGGAAATGCTCATGATATAATTATGCCAAGTGAACATTAGGATGGGCCATGGCATGTGGAGTATGTCCTGGTCTAGACAATTAAAAACTTCTCAGGGGAAAAAAAAGTGATTGCTTGGTAAAATCTTAACAGAGAGCAATATGGATGGCTGCTAATCTCCTGTAAACTGTATTCTAAATTTTTCACAAAGGGCATATATTTCTTTAAAAAATATTTAGGGACTTCCCTGGTGGTCCAGTAGCTGGGACTCTGCGATCCCAATGCAGGGGGCCGGGTTCGATCCCTGGTCAGGGAACTAGATCCCACATACATGCCGCAGCTAGGAGTTTGCATGCCACAACTGAAGATCCCACATGCTGCAACTGAGACCTGGCGCAGCCTAAATAAATAAATAAATATTTTAAAAAAATATTTAAAATTTGGTGCATTTTGTAAAAATATGATTCTCACATATCGTTTTCTGGGAATTTCTCTATTGTATAAACCACCTATGAGAAGGTTACGTAGTTTTCAAACTGTATCCTGCAGAGTGAGCATCTATACTGATGACTTTTTAAAATAGTGTAATCTTCCAGAAGAGAGGGAAGGATTGTGTTTATTTTAGGGGCCTGCACTGCCTACAGTAACTCTTTCCTTCAGGGAAAAGGAAGCCAAAGATAAGTCACCAGGCATGAGTTTGTGAACTGTCATCTCTGATGTACTTGAAGTCTTAATGCCACTATATTCATTCACTGCACTCATAATCAGATATGATGCGGTCTATTTCAATTGGTTTTGTAAAAAGAAAGCTTATGCTTTACTTTTAAGTAGTTTTTTTCCCTAAATTCTATATTTCTTCCCTCATTTTAGGGAAGCAATAAATAGAGCTTATTAAGAGTTTATTAAGAGCCAGGTCCTGTTCTGAGCACTTCATGTGTGTTATATAAATTACTGTTCACAGCAATCCTGTGAAGATGGTACTGTTATTATTCCTGTTGTGCAGATGAGGAAACTGAGGCATAGGGCAGTGAAGTAAGTGGAGAAGCCCGTGTTCAAACCCAGGTAATCTGACTCCAGAGTCTTTCCACCGCTATGCAGAGTCTGTTGATGAATTACATGTACTTTATGAGGGAATCAATTCGGGCATAGAGCGGCCAAGGTTGGCATTTGATGAAGCATCTAGCAAATTGATGGCAGAGAGAGATTTGGAGCAGAGATATGGCTGTGTCCATTTATCATTTGAGGAGCTGAGCTTCGTGAAGCTAGAGAATTACATCTGCACTTGAAAGTTTCTTTTTGCTTTAAAATGAACGTTTATGAGTTTTGCATGGACTTTTGAGAATACCCAAATAATACTAACATAATTGTTAAAACAGTCCTTGCAGGGTGCTGGGTAATTTGATTGTTGTAGGAAGAGAAATAAGATAGTTGCTTCTATGTAAAGTTCTGATCTCCTCTTTTAGCCTCATTTCTGCCTCAGTTTAGCTTTGGAGAAGACCGAATTCCTCATCTTCATGCTAAATGCATTTTGAAAATTCCCCCCTTGTTTTGGAATTGATTTGGAGTTTCATTTTGCATAGATGGTTGATGCAGAAGTCTGTTATAGAAAGGGAGGCTATCCCTGGGCATGTTGCATGGGATTAGAGTTGTGTAGACTCTGGTATAATTGTGACACTGCAAACTTGGTGTATGGAAATAACAGAATATTTCATTTTTCACTGTTGAAATTGACATTTTAGCCTGTGAGTTTTAACAAGGCTTAACTGATTCAGATGAAGAATGTTGGCCTGGGTGCCTGTATACCCAGGAAAGTAAAGATGCTTGTAATCAAGTATTGCTGTTTCCTTTTTTTGATTTTTGAATTTTATTTTATTTATCTTTTTATACAGCAGATTCTCATTAGTTATCCATTTTATACATATTAGTGTATACATGTCAATCCCAATGTCCCGATTCATCCCACCCCCACCCCCACCCACCGCTTTCCCCCCTTGGTGACCATACGTTTGTTCTCTACATCTGTGTCTCAATTTCTGCCCTGCAAACCAGTTCATCTATACCATTTTTCTAGGTTCCACATATATGCGTTAACATATGATATTTGTTTTTCTCTTTCTGACTTACTTCACTCTGTATGACAGTCTCTAGATTCATCCACATCTCTACAAATGACCCAATTTCGTTCTTTTTTATGGCTGAGTAATATTCCATTGTATACATGTACCACATCTTTATCCATTCATCTGTCGATGGACACTTAGGTTGCTTCCATGACCTGGCTATTGTAAATAGTGCTGCAATGAACATTGGGGTGCATGTGTCTTTTTGAATTATGGTTTTCTCTGGGTATATGCCCAGTAGTGGGATTGCTGGGTCATATGGTAATTCTATTTTTAGTTTTTTAAGGAACCTCCATACTGTTCTCCATAGTGGCTGTATCAATATACATTCCCACCAACAGTGCAAGAGGGTCCCCTTTTCTCCACACCCTATCCAGCATTTGTTATTTGTAGATTTTCTGATGATGCCCATTCTAACTTGTGTGACGTGATACCTCATTGTAGTTTTGATTTGCATTTCAGTGATAATTAGTGATGTTGAGCAGCTTTTCATGTGCTTCTTGGCCATCTGTATGTCTTCTTTGGAGAAATGTCTATTTAGGTCTTCTGCCCAGTTTTGGATTGAGTTGTTTGTTTTTTTACTATTGAGCTGCATGAGCTGTTTATATATTTTGGAGATTAATCGTTTGTCCGTAGATTCACTTGCAAATATTTTCTCCCATTCTGAGGGTTGTCTTTTCATCTTGTTTATGATTTCCTTTGCTTTGCAAAAGCTTTTAAGTTTCATTAGTTCCCATTTGTTTATTTTTGGTTTTATTTCCATTATTCTAGGAGGTGGATCAAAAAGGTCTTGCCATGATTTATGTCGAAGAGTGTTTTTCCTATGTTTTCCTCTAAGAGTTTTATAGTGTCTGGTCTTACATTTAGGTCTCTAATCCATTTTGAGTTTATTTCTGTGTATGGTGTTAGGGAGTGTTCTAATTTCATCCTTTTACATGTAGCTGTCCAGTTTTCCCAGCACCACTTATTGAAGAGACTGTCTTTTCTCCATTGTATATCTTTGCCCCCTTTGTCATAGATTAGTTGACCATAGGTGCATGGGTTTACCTCTGGGCTTTCTATCTTGTTCCATTGATCTATGTTTGTGTTTTTGTGCCAGTAACATATTGTCTTGATGACTGTAGCTTTGTAGTATAGTCTGAAGTCAGGGAGTCTGATTCCTCCAGCTCCGTTTTTTCCCCTCAAGGCTGCTTTGGCTATTCGGAGTCTTTTGAGTCTCCCTGCAAATTTTAAGATTTTTTGTTCTAGTTCTGTAAAAAATGCCATCAGTTATTTGATAGAGATTGCATTGAATCTGTAGATTGCTTTGGGCAGTATAGTCATTTTCACAATATTGATTCTTCCAATCCAAGAACATGGTATATCTCTCCATCTGTTTGTATCATCTTTAATTTCTTTCATCAGTGTCTTATAGTTTTCTGCATACAGGTCTTTTCTCTCCCTAGGTAGGTTTATTCCTAGGTATTTTATTCTTTTTGTTGCAATGGTAAATGGGAGTGTTTCCTTAATTTCTCTTTCAGGTTTTTCATCATTAGTGTATAGGAATGCAAGAGATTTCTGAGCATTAATTTTGTATCCTGCTACTTTACCAAATTCATTGATTAGCTCTGGTAGTTTTCTGGTGGCATCTTTAGGATTCTCTATGTATAGTATCATGTCATCTGCAAACAGTGAAAGTTTTACTTCTTCTTTTCCAATTTGTATTCCCTTTATTTCTTTTTCTTCTCTGATTGCCATGGCTAGGACTTCCAAAACTATGTTGAATAATAGTGGTGAGAGTGGACATACTTGTCTTGTTCCTTATCTTAGAGGAAATGCTTTCAGTTTTTCACCATTGAGAATGATGTTGGCTGTGGGTTTGTTGTATATGACCATTAGTATGTTGAGGTAGGTTCCCCCTATGCCCACTTTCTGGAGAGTTTTTATCATAAGTGGGTGCTGAATTTTGTCAAAAGCTTTTTCTGCATCTATTGAGATGATCATATGGTTTTTCTTCTTCAGTTTATTAATATGGTGTATCACATTGATTGATTTACGTATATTGAAGAATCCTTGCATCCCTGGGATAGATCCCACTTCATCATGGTGTATGATCCTTTTAGTGTGTTGTTGGATTCTGCTTGCTAGTATTTTGTTGAGGATTTTTGTATCTATATTCATGAGTGATAACAGTCTGTAATTTTCTTTTTTTTGTAGTGTCCGTGTCTGGTTTTGGTACCAGGGTGATGGTGGCCTCATAGAGTGAGTTTGGGAGTGTTCCTTCCTCCACAAGTTTTTGGAAGAGTTTGAGAAGGATGGGTGTTAGCTGTTCTCTAAGTGTTTGATAGAATTCACCTGTGAAGCCATCTGGTCCTGGACTTTTGTTTGTTGAAAGATTTTTTTTTTTTTTTTTTTTTTTGCAGTACATGGGCCTCTCACTGTTGTGGCCTCTCCTGTTGCGGAGCACAGCCTCCAGACGTGCAGGCTCAGCGGCCATGGCTCACAGGCCCAGCCGCTCCGCGGCATGCGGGGTCCTCCCAGACCAGGGCACAAACCCATGTCCCCTGCATCGGCAGGAGGACTCTCAACCAATGCACCACCAGGAAAGCCCTGAAAGATTTTTAATCACAGTTTCAATTTCATTACTTATGATTGGTCTGTTCATGTTTTCTATTTCTTCCTGGTTCAGTCTTGGAAGTTTATACCTTTCTAAGAATTTGTCCATTTCTTCCAGGGTGTCCATTTTATTGGCATAGAGTTGCTTGTAGCAGTCCCTTAGGATGCTTTGTATTTCTGTGGTGTCTGTTGTAACTTCTCCTTTTTCATGTCTGATTTTATTGATTTGAGTCCTCTCCCTCTTTCTTTTTTTTTTTTTTTTTGCGGTACACGGGCCTCTGACTGCTGTGACCTCTCCTGTTACGGAGCACAGGCTCCAGACGCGCAGGCTCAGTGGCCATGGCTTACGGGCCCAGCCGCTCTGTGGCATGTGGGATATTCCCGGACTGGGGCATGAACCCGTGTCCCCTGCATTGGCAGGCGGACTCTCAATCACTGCACCACCAGAGAAGCCCCCTCTCCCTCTTTTTCTTGATGAGTCTGGCTAATGGTTTACCAATTTTGTTTATCTTCTCAAAGAACCAGTTTTTGTTTTATTGATCTTTGCTATTGTTTTCTTTGTTTCTATTTCGTTTATTTCTGCTGTGATCTTTAGGATTTCTTTCCTTCTGGTAACTTTGGGTTTTGTTTGTTCTTCTTCCTCTAGTTCCTTTAGATGTAAGGTTAGATTGTTTATTTGAGATTTTTCTTCTTTCTTGAGGTAGGCTTGTATGGCTATAAACTTTCCTCTTAGAACTGCTTTTGCTGCATCTCGTAGGTTTTGGATCACCATGTTTTCATTGTCATTTGTCTCTAGGTGTTTTTTGGTTTCCTCTTTGATTTCTTCAGTGATCTCTTGGTTTTTTAGTAATGTATTACTTAGCCGCCATGTGTTTGTGTTTGTCACCTTTTTTTCCCTGTAATTGATTTCTAATCTCATAGCGTTGTGATCAGAAAAGATGCTTGATATTATTTCAGTTTTCTTAAATTTACCAAGTCTTGATTTGTGACCTATCCTGCAGATATCCTGGAGAATGTTCCATGCGCACTTGAGAAGAAAGTGTTTTTGGATGGAATGTCCTATAAATATCAATTAAATCTATCTGGTCTATTGAGTCATTTACAGCTTGTGTTTCCTTAATAATTTTCTGTTTGGATGATCTGTCCATTGGTGTGAGGTGTTAAAGTCCCCCACTATTATTGTGTTACTGTCGATTTCCTCTTTTAGAGCTGTTAGCAGTTGCCTTAATGAATTGAGGTGCTCCTACGTTGGGTGCATACATATTTATAATTGTTATATCTTCTTCTTGGTTTGATCCATTGATCATTATATAGTGTCCTTCCTTGTCTCTTGTAACATTCTTTATTTTAAAGTCTATTTTATCTGATATGAATATTGCTACTCTAGCTTTCTTTTGATTTCCATTTGCATGGAATAACTTTTTCCATCACCTGACTTTCAGTCTGTATGTGTCCCTAGGTCTGAAGTGCATCTCTTTTAGACAGCATATATATGGGTGTTGTTTTTGTATCCATTCAGCAAGCCTGTGTCTTTTGGTTGGAGCATTTAATCCATCCACGTTTAAGGTAATTATCGATATTTATGTTCCTATGACAATTTTCTTAATTGTTTTGAGTTTGTTTTTGTAGGTCCTTTTCTTCTCTTGTGTTTCCCAGTTAGGGAAGTTCCTTTATCATTTGTTGTAGAGCTGGTTTGGTGGTGCTGAATTCTCTTAGCTTTTGCTTGTCTGTAAAGCTTTTGATTTCTCCATCGAATCTGAATGAGATACTTGCCTGGTAGAGTAATCTTGGTTGTAGGTTCTTTCATCACCTTAAATATGTCATGCCGCTCCCCTTCTGGCTTGTAGAGTTTCTGCTGAGAAATCAGCTGTTAACCTTATGGGAGTTCCCTTGTATGTTATTTGTAATTTTTCCCTTGCTGCTTTCAATAATTTTTCTTTGTCTTTAATTTTTGCCAATTTGATTACTATGTGTCTCAGCATGTTTCTCCTTGGGTTTACCCTGTATGGGACTCATTGCACTTCCTGGACTTGGGTGGCTATTTCCTTTCCCACATTAAGGAAATTTTCGACTATAATGTCTTCAAATATTTTCTCGAGTCTTTTCTCTCTCGCTTCTCCTGCTGGGACCCCTATAATGTGAATGTTTTTACGTTTAATGTTGTCCCAGAGGTCTCTTAGGCTGTCTTCATTTCTTTTCATTCTTTTTTCTTTATTCTGTTCTGCAGCAGTGAATTCCACCAGTCTGTCTTCCAGGTCACTTATCCATTCTTCTGCCTCAGTAATTCTGCTATTGATTCTTTCTAGTATATTTTTCATTTCAGTTATTGTATTGTTCATCTCTGTTTGTTTGTTCTTTAATACTTCTCGGTCTTTGTTAAACATTTCTTGCATCTTCTCGATCTTTGCCTCCATTCTTTTTCCGAGGTCCTGGATCATCTTCACTCTCATTATTCTAAATTCTTTTTCTGGAAGGTTGCCTATCTTCACTTCATTTGTTGCTTTTCCTGGGTGTTATCTTGTTTCTTCATCTGGTACATAGCCCTCTGCCTTTTCATCTTGTCTATCTTTCTGTGAATATGGTTTTCGTTCCACAGGCTGCAGTTTTGTAGTTTTTCTTGCTTCTGCTGTCTGCTCTCTGGTGGATTAGGCTATCTAAGAGGCTTGTGCAAGTTTCCTGATGGGAGGGACTGGTCAAGTATTGGTGTTTTCTTGAAGAGCGAAAATCTGTCCACAGTAGAAATATCAGTAATTTCCTCACTCTGTGGGGTGTGTGTGTGTGTGTGTGTGTGTGTGTGTGTGTGTGTGTGTGTTGGGAGAGGGTTGTAGATTTTAACAATTGACCATGGTTAGTATCTAGTCCAAACATAATACATAAGGCTCCAAAGCACTTAGCATGTGGGGTAAGTGAAAAAGGGACTCTGGTATTAAAGGCAGCTGCTAAGGAGGCCTCAGTGATTGTTGCCCTTTGTGGGCTGCTCTAGGATTTTATGTAGGAACCAATGTAATCTGGGTGGGGGTCGGATTTCTTAGCAGACTGACTTGGAAAAGCCACCATTATGTTTCTGTGTAGTTGCTGTTGACGTGTATACCCATACGTCCCCTTTCTCCATCTACAGCGTAGGCAGGAGTCTGCTATGGCATGTTGCTTTTCCTCAAGTGAACAAAACTTATGCCAGCAGCATCTTCAGATTGTGCCTGTATTTTCCTGCTGTTTACTTGGCACCCAGTTAGGGGAGTCTTCCTCTTTCTGAGGTGGGAATAACATCATTCTTTTGCTCTCCCTCCATTCACCATCATTTAATAGGGGGTGTGCAACAGTGGTGGGGAGCAACCTTGTTCCCACCTGAGGTTGTGAGATGTGCTGGGCAGGTTACAGTCTTTGAGCTGCACGTTTCTTGAATTCCTTAGGAGGCATAAGTCACATAAACATGAACCTGTGATATTTTTTTTAAGGATTAGGTATCTGCATTTCTACTTCTTAAATCCTTGCCTGTGATCTTCCCAGATGGATTTTCTTTGCCCCCTGGGCTCCTCCTCATGGCTGAGGGAAGGAGGCCTGTGTAGGGTGTCTTGGGGAAGAGTCATTGGCTTGTCACTCTGCCTTATGGGAAATGGAGCGACGGGAGCCCTTGCTTGGAGCCTGAGTTTGTCTTCCAGGGCCTTTCAGGAGGTCCTTCTGTGGAAAGAGGATCCTGGAAGTGTATGCTTCCAGTCTTCTTTTGTCAGGTTTTAGGACCTTATATATTATGTTTACAGACAGGACACAGTGATTAGATGCTGTCCCCATGGCAAGACCATGGTATTTAAACCAATAGTGATTTACCAAAACCACTATTCTCCCAGTCAGTGAGATTTACAATATAATATTTGTGTGGGTTTTTTTGTCTCCTTTCCAGCAGCTACTCTGGCCAAATCAGAATTCTGTTCATTTCCACTTTGCAATGATTAGCATATCAGTACCTGTCTCTTTACTTAGTACTGGGGTACCTCCTTCCTGGCCTCCCTAAGCCCATTTTCTTTCTGTTTCTAATGGCTTTAAATACAACTTTCACCGTGTTTTTTAAGTGTATTTTCAAGCATAGCTCTTAAAATATCACTGATTTTCTCAAAAACCTTCATTGGCTCTCCACTGAATGGTGAGCTTGGTGTAAATTCCTTAGACCTCCAAGTTTCCTACCCACCTGTCCAAGGTTTATTCCCTTCGTGTGTACTGTACTCTAGACCAGTCGTTTTTCAACTTTAGCTTGTTCCAGAATCACTTGGAAGACTGTTTAAGACAGTGATTGCTGGGCCCCAGCCCCAGAGTAGGTCTAGGATGGGCCTGAGAACTTGCATTTCTAACAGGTTGCCAGATGATGCTCTGAGAACCTCTGCTGTAGCCACACTAGACAGTTGTAGTTTAACAGACCTCAAAATTCTCCCTTGAATTTCTTTTAAGTGCTCTTCCTTCACTTTGAATACTGTCCTTGGCCCATTCTACCTGTCAAAATCCTACACGTCCATCAGAACTTTTCCTAATGTCACCCTCTTAAGGAAGTGATTGCCAATCCCTCTGAATGACCCAGAGCATGCCCTCCTATGACTGAGCATGATCCAATTACCTCTTTCATCAGAGCCTATCATGTGCCATAGTTACTTATGTTCCACCTTATTTTCCCCTCTTGGATGGTAAGCTCTTTGGAAAACAATTTTTGAGACAAGAAACCTTACTTTTAGTTGATTCTGTTCTGCATTTAAAGATTCTGGCAAGTGCTTTGAGACTCCTAAAGGGCAGGGATTATATCTTATTCGTATATGAATCCTCTGGAGCATCTAATTCCTTGCCCATAGTAGGCCCATAACAAATATTAGTTGAATGAATAGCAAGCTTAAATACTCAAGATGTTGCAGGCCTGAGATATCAGGAGGAAGTTCTACATAGCCTTCTTGCTTTTATGCCTGTAATCCTCTTAGGAACTGTGGGTCTTCTAGGAGAACATTCATTATTTTTAATGAACTGGTGTGTGGCATAGTTTAAACCTATTTATTATCCTTCATCCCTTAGCCTTGAATAGTATCCATCAGCCGGGAAGATCTGAGGAGGGGTGGGGCACGCTTTATCGCCAGGTTATTACTTTTCCAGAGGAGAGCACTTTGAAGAGGGCAGTGAAGACTGATCTTTTATTTTAGCTCAGTATAATTATAATAACCTTGCTCTTCAAAACACACACACACCCTTCAGAAGTCGCTTATGGCCAGTGATGGTGGCTGTGTGCTTATCCATTGAGAAGAAGATTGGAGGATCAGGGACAAGCAAGGGAGAAGAGGTGTATGTTTTTAAAGATTTATTTTTTAGTACTTGATTTAAAATATTTATAAAAATAATTCATGTTCATTACAAACAATGAAAACAGTACAAAAATCGGTAGAGCCAAAAGTTAATGTACCGCTGGGGAAGTATAGTTTTGTAATTTAAAATGACATATAGAGATATTTTGATATTTTAATGCCTCAAAAGTAAAATAAATGACGTTCACAGTATAGACAACAAACAGCTACACTTTTGTTACCCAGGATGATCACTGTATGATTTTTCTGATGTTGCCAAAATTATTAGCACTCCTATACATAGCTGAATTTCACAAGTATGTTTCAGTTTCTCATTTGATTATTCCCCAGTGGTTTCCAGCCTCAGCCAGCATTCTCTCAAGCAGATGCCCTTAATCAAATTGTGGGAAAGAAAAAGCTAAGGAATGAGATCCTCTTTTGTGATTCCCCCCCTTCTTTCCTTCTTCCTGCAGGTTATCACTGAGTACTTACTCCATGCTGCCTCACTCAGGCACTTTGCCAGGCATCAGGGGTACAGTGGTGAGCAAAAGACCCAGTGCCTGCTTCTTTTGGAGGTTCAGATCACGATAGCAGTGTCAGTGCAGTCTCCGGAGCCAGATGGCCTGAGTTCAAGTCTCACATCAGGCACGTACTAAGCTGTGTGTACTCAGACAGGTTACTTGTGTCTCTGGGCCTCAATTTCCCCATCTGTAGAATGGGGATGATAAAAAATACCTACCTCAAATGTTATTGTAGGGATTAAAATAAATAATACTTGTAAAATAATTAGAGCAGAGCCTAATTTTTGGTAAAAGTTCAATAAATGTAAGTTATTATTTATAATCAAGGTGGAGGCAGACATTAAACAAATAATAAATAAATATGAAGTAATAAACTGAGATAAGCTCTGTAAAGGAAAGGTGAAGGATGAGAGAGAGAATAGCAGGGGGTTCCAATTTAGACTGGCAGGTCAAGGGAGCATAATGAGCAGCCGGGGATGGGAAGGAGGCCTGGGAGGCAGGGGAGGAGTGGGGAGGGAGGGTGTGTGAGCTGAGGCTGGAGTTCCAGGCAGGGACAGACCATGCGGGGGCCCAAGGGCATCTAGTTCACTTCATTCATGTTAGAGATGAGGAAACTAAGGCCCAGAAAGATTATTGCTTTTCCCAGGTTACAAGACCAGTGACAGAGCTAAGGGAAGACACAGGTCTCCCTCCTCCTAGAAAACCCTTTACCCTCAAACTTTTATCACTTTCAGTTCTCACCAGATGCAAATCTAAATGTCCTTAGACTTGTGCCTGGTAGGGTGGCAGGTCCTCATACAAAAGAGGGCAAAATATTAGTGAGTTTAATATACCTCCCCCTCCCAACATGCATGCACGTATATACTTTCTTCCCTCCTTCCTTCCTTGGATGGTAGGGCTCAGAAGTGTACATTGGATGGTAGTGGGTAGCTGAGTAGGGGAGAATTCAGGCTGCTCCTTTGTTTCCAGACTTAAATCATCTGATCCATATGTCTCTACATGCATCTCTCATTCTACTCATCCATCCCTCCATCTACTTGTTTGTTCATTTGTTCATGCAATCCACAAATATTTATTGAAATATTGAAATAAATATTGAAAGGCAGCTATGAGTCATGCATTTGTGCAAGGTGTATTTGATAGTCTACCAAACAAACCTGGTTTCTGCCCTCATATAGTTTATGGTCCATCAGTAATACACTTGATATGTGTTATCAATGGCTATGGGATTCAAAAAGTATGTGAGATGGTCCTGACCCCCACAAGTAATGAACAGTCTTGTTGATCCCACTGGGCTGTTTTTTTACTGGCTTATTTATTTTTAATTTCCAGGATAGGGGCAATGATAGTCCCAAATATCATTTCTCTCCTAAATCTCATTTTCACAAATGCTCAATGAAGGATTGGGAGACTATTGTAGCAGCACATGGCATTCAACGAGGAACAGAATTTCATGAACCGTTTTTTATTTCCCTTCTGGTCTCTTGAGTCTGGTTGATCTTGTCTAGAGCCCTGGTAATCTCTGAGACAAAATATTTAAATCTTCTGCAGCTCTAGGGACTTTGAGGAAGGAATATTGTGGCTGAAATCCTAAATTTTTGGAATATAATTAATGCAAGTGTTATCAGGTGCTGTTCAGCACAATCTCCATCCCAAGAGAATGTGTCAGTATCTTTGTGTATGGAAATGTACATGTATACTCATAAATTTCTCCAGCCTCCCAACTATGTCTTCCTTTCCCCTTTGGGCCTACCCCTTACGTTCCTCCTTCAGTCCCTGGTTACCTTAATATACATTTTTGTCTTTGTTTTCAGAAAAGGATGAAAAATTGTCACTGTAAATGACTGACAGAGGCTTAAATTATTATTGTATTTCTTCCAGGGGAACTTGCTTTTTCATAGAAATCAAATCTTTAATCCAAAGGAATGACTCTCTAATTGTTGAATTTCAGATGTGGGCAGGACTGATTTTGGAGTAGTAGGACTTCCCAAGCATTCTTTTTTTTTTTTTTTTTTTCCCCAAGCATTCTTGAAATCACAATGCATATGTATAGGCATAACACTGGTTGCATTGGTGAGGCTATAGTGCTGGGCATTTTTCAAATAGGGTGAAGACTCTTTATTTAAGAGACATATTTATATGAGGCATTGTGTCGATGCTTCTTTATTCTTATTTTGTGAAAAAGGTAACAGGGTTAAAAGGTAACCTTTTTCGAAAAAGGTTTATTAATCCTATACCATATGCCCAGCATCATCCCTACAAGAACTTGAGAAGGACACTTGTTATCTTCATTTTTACAGGTGAGGCAGCTAAAGACTACAGCAATTAAGGGACTTGCTCAAGGCCACATGGCTAAGAATTGGAGTTGGGCTTGAGACCGGGGCTCTTGGGTCTGGATCACCTACCTGAGTGAAATACAATCTCAGTATCACCACTGCCTCACCTCCTGATTTTCAAGTTATTACAAGTTAAACATACAAATAGGCTGGGTCAGTTCCATTTTGAAATAACATAGCTGTTAGAATACAGATAATACTACGCTCGAAATGAAACAGTCTGTCAACAGAGCAAACACAGTTACCTGCCTTAAGCTTTATTAGTAGAGAGGATGCAGAGATCTTTGGGTGCCAGCCAGGGTTGTTATGTTACTGGGTTCTGAATTCTTGGTGTTTTCAGATTTGTCTCATTTGCCTTCTGATGTTCAGCTCTGCTTGTGGTTTCTTCCTTGACCACTGGAATTCTGAATTCAGAAAGGTTATTAGCCACCTGGATAATTGCACCTTTATAACTTTTAAGACAACCACCTAGAGGCAGAGGATAACTACAATAAATGACTTGTAATTCTAGGCCTTAGATCTTTGCTTTAACATAAAACCAGCTTTCCACTTCCTTAGATTCACAGCCTGAAGAAATCAAAGCTAAACATTACCAGAAGCCATTATCTACTATTTAAACTATGTTCTAAAATGGAAACAAGCCTCCTTTTTAGGGGCGAGTGGGGTAAGGGGATCCATTTCTAATTTTGCCACGCTTCTGTAGGGATTTTTTTAATAGGGAGAATTTTTACCCTCAGCTATTTTTCACCACAGGGGTATGATTGTATCTGAGAAGGCAGCTTGACTTTCTGCTTCAGGGAGAAACATTTTATTTCCTGTCAGGGTTTTAAAGTTGCTCTTGTTTAGGTGGTTGCTGTTTTATAAGTCTGCCTGAATATTGAAAGGCAGGAGGCTTGTTGGTCTATGTTATGTTGGCCTTGGGGCATTAGAATTACAGAGCAGCTTTATTTAGGATTGCTAGGCAGGCCATATGTACTCAATTATCCCATTTTGAACGACTGGGTCCTTTGTACCACGTCTCCCCCAAGCTCTTCCGCGCAGGCTGTCACTTGCTGTCATTATGCATCTTCAGTGAGACCTGGGAACTGTTGTCGGCAGGGAGAACTCAAGTTTATGTCACTGGTCCCTCACAACGCTCCCCGGCGTCCTCACTGCAGAAGGCAAGCTCTTGTGTCCCTCTACCTGTACTAAATTTACTCCAAGAAAATGATTGAGAAATTCCTTTACACTGGAGGACACGGACTCATAGGGTTTGGTGGAAAGCTCATGGGCTTTGAAGTCTGGCAGATTGAGGTCCAAATCCCGATCTAATTGTCCGAGCTGGGAAAAATTATTTAACTTTTCTGAACCTCAGTTTCTCCATTTGAAAGTGGGTTGAAGTTACAAGGAAGCTGATTTTGGTGCCCATAAGAAAAATGGGCATAGTGATAGTTGCTTCTTGCATGGGTTGCCATGACGATGGTTTCTGACACTGTAGAAGTTTAATACATATACATTATTTCCCCTCCGCCTACTTTTTTCATAGATTTTTACTCAGCAAATATTTATTGATCATCCTATGGTGTTTCGAGATGGGTACCTTTGAATTTTCACTGGGAAAATGCCGTAACAGCAAGGATTTCAAGCTGTCACAAGAGACCATGGGGCAGATATTTATGGTTGTGTGTGGAATGCATTATGGGACCCCCAGTTACCACACAACTGGCATTTGTCCACGTTTAAAGATTTGAAAGATTTTCTTGCCTTTGTTTTATCTTGAGTCGGGAGGTGGACTTCTGTCCAGCGCTGTTTCCACGATGCACTTCCTCCTGACTCTCCTGGGGGTGCAGCAGGAGAGCATCTTTACCCAAGGCCCTAGCCTCCCTCTCCAACCCTGACTGTCGGCAGCCAGTGTCTTGGCATCTCTGTTGTGTCATTTATTCCGTCAAATCTGAAAATGTTCTGCATGTTTTGTGGCCAAGTGCATATTCCAGTGGCCAGAGCCCAAAAGAAGTAGAGAAGGGTTGGTGCTGCTGCATGAACTTAAGTAGTTAGAGCTTATGGGTAAAGCTTTCATGGGAACTGATGTCAATGAGAGCTTCTTGGATGTTGTTGGGAACTGGGTCCAGTTCCCGAGAGGAGTGTAAATCCCCATGCTGTTCATGCCAGGGCACGAATAGCTTGCAGGGAGTCAGCAATTAGCTTACATCTTTACACAGAGATATTTTAGGTTCATTTCGTATATCCTTCTGCAGTCATTGTCAAGCCAGGCTTGGGTGCCAGTGAAACAGGGAAATGATGGGGCCTGTTTGTCCCTGGAAGGAGGGACAAACAAAAACCACAGTGGAGCTTCACGGATGATAATAATTCATATATGAAATATTCCAACTAGAGCCCTAAGTATAAATACTACTTGGAACATCCACCCTAGAAACTATTAATTTGAAGCTGTAGTGAAATGCATCTAATGTGCTGTAAGGATCTCTTAAATTCCTCTTGTGGCTCTGTTTCAACCTCAAAGCAAACAGTTCTCCTTAAAATTTCAAGTTTTTATCTTTTTCTTGTACGGCACTTTGTTTGGTGAGGTATTTCATAATTGTTCATCAACAGCCTTAATTGGGGTAATAAAAGTAGTCAATGGGTTTGTTTAGCATCAGCCATAAATTCAGACCCCTAGTATACCTATTATCTCACAGCCTCCCTAACGCACCGGATTGGGTGCATGCCAGGGTACTAAATTCTGTTAAAAAAGACCATTACTATAGTTAATTTTTTAAAATAATGCAGTTTATTGTTAGATATGCCAGAATTATTTCTATAATTCATAGTGATTATCATCGTGAAGGTTTGTGGAAAGCATACTAATTCCTGTTTATCCTATAGGATAAAACAACTAAAGCACAGAACTCATACTGCTTTAGAATGACATGGTTCCAAACTACATTTCCTCAATAATTACACAATGGCTACATTCCACTGGGAAAGCAAAACAGCCCTGTGACGTTGCTGGTATACTAGCCAGCAAATCTTCCCATGTAAAACTACTTCCAAGATGGTCCTAGCACTGTATCTCATTCTGGGCTAATGCAACAGAGCAGCCTTCCCAAGGAAACTTTTCTGAATCCAGATTTTGCTGTGCTCAGAGAATCAGGCGAGGCAGCCAGAGTTCGTCTCTGTTGGGCGCTCTACCATGGGCACTCTCGTGTTTATTCAAACTCAGTGTCCTGAAGTATCAGCAGCCCCTGCTCACTCTCCAGCTACCTGGACAGGTGGAAGGCATAACTGTGAAAATCTTTTGCTCAGGTGGGGAGAAATGGGGTTACTGGGTACAGAAACGGGGTGTGAAGCCTGGGACCTTCCTTGTACCCGCACCCAGTGTGGTCCCCACTTCTTCCACTGTTGGCATCTGTCCCTGGCAATCCACCACCCCCACCCCTTCTTCGCACAAAGGATAACGCATTTCATGTGATATGTCTTAAATCGACTTTCCTGGTGAGCGGGGAAGGGGCGTGGGAATAGAATACAGTTGTTAAATCAAATAATGTGTCTTCTTCATGCGATAATATGTTCTTGACATTAGAAGACCAACTTCAGGCTGGGGAGTAGCCTAAGGCACCATTGCACGGAGTGATGTAGGCAGTTATTGATCTGGAGAATTAACCTCAATGGCTGCTTCAAGGAATAAGATGCATCTCTGTTGAAGGAGGCCGGAAGAATCCTGGAGAGTGTCTGGACACATCGCCTCTAACCCTGGGTTGCGATGCTGCTATCGACTGCAGCTGTGTGGGTCGATTGTGCCTCAGGTGAGACTGTCACGAGGCAGGACTGGCAAATTCCCACAAACCCTCTGACTGCAGGCCACTTCTGCTCCCTTGTGCTTTGCTCTTTAAAAAGTAAATATTATATTTCTTTTTTTTTAATTTAAACAATTTAATAGTAAGATGTAACAATTTTAATGGTAATCATAATACCAAGGATAAATAAGTATGTAGTAAATCCTTTTTTTTTATACAGCAGGTTCTTATTATTCATCAATTTTATACACATCAGTGTATACATGTCAATCCCAATCGCCCAATTCAGCACACCACCATCCCCACCCCACCACGGTTTTCCCCCCTTGGTGTCCATACGTTTGTTCTCTACATCTGTGTCTCAACTTCTGCCCTGCCAACCGGATCATTTGTACCATTTTTCTAGGTTCCACATACATGCGTTAATATACGATGTTTGTTTTTCTCTTTCTGACTTACTTCACTCTGTATGACAGTCTCTAGATCTATCCACGTCTCAACAAATGACTCAACTTCGTTCCTTTTTATGGCTAATATTCCATTGTATATATGTACCAAATCTTCTTTATCCATTTGTCCGTCAATGGGCATTTAGGTTACTTCCATGACCTGGCTATTGTAAATAGTGCTTCAGTGAACATTGGGGTGAATGTGTCTTTTTTTTTTTTTTCTTTTTTTTTTCGGTACGCGGGCCTCTCACTGCTGTGGTATCTCCCGTTGCGGAGCACAGTCTCCGGACGCACAGGCTCAGTGGCCATGGCTCACGGGCCCAGCCCCTCCATGGCATGTGGGATCTTCCCGGACCAGGGCACAAACCCGTGTCCCCTGCATCGGCAGGCGGACTCTCAACCACTGCGCCACCAGGGAAGCCCTGTTTATGTATTTTGGAGATTAAGCCTTTGTCCGTTGATTCATTTGCGAATATTTTCTCCCATTCTGAGGGTTGTCTTTCGTCTTGTTTATGGTTTCCTTTGCTGTGCAAAAGCTTTGAAGTTTCATTAGGTCCCATTTGTTTATTTTTGTTTTTATTTCCATTACTCTAGGAGGTAGATCAAAAAAGATCTTGCTGTGATTTATGTCAAAGAGTGTTCTTCCTATGTATTCCTCTAAGAGTTTTATAGTGTCCAGTCTTACATTTAGGTCTCTAATCCATTTTGAGTTTATTTCTGTGTATGGTGTTAGGGAGTGTTCTAATTTCATTCTTTTACACGCAGCTGTCCAGTTTTCCCAGCACCACTTATTGAACAGACTCTCTTTTCTCCATTGTGTATCTTTGCCTCCTTTGTCATAGATTAGTTAACCATAGGTGTGTAGGTTTATCTCGGGCTTTCTATCTTGTTCCATCGATCTATGTTTCTGTATTTGTGCCAGTACCATATTGTCTTGATTACTGTAGCTTTGTAGTATAGTCTGAAGCCAGGGAGTCTGATTCCTCCAGCTCCGTTTTTTCCCCTCAAGACTGCTTTGGCTATTCGGGGTCTTTTGTGTCTCCATACAAATTTTAAGATTTTTTGTTCTAGTTCTGTAAAAAATGCCATTGGTAATTTGATAGGGATTGCATTGAATCTGTAGATTGCTTTTGGTAGTATAGTCAGTTTCACAATATTGATTCTTCCAATCCAAGAACATGGTGTATCTCTCCATCTGTTGGTATCATCTTTAATTTATTTCATCAGTGTCTTATAGTTTTCTGCTTACAGGTCTTTTGTCTCCCTAGGTAGGTTTATTCCTAGGTATTTTATTCTTTTTGTTGCAGTGGTAAATGGGAGTGTTTCCTTAATTTCTCTTTCAGATTTTTCATCAGTGTATAGGAATGCAAGAGATTTCTGTGCATTAATTCTGTCCTGCAACTTTACCAAATTCATTGATTAGCTCTAGTGGTTTTCTGGTGGCATTTTTAGGATTCTCTATGTATAGTATCATGTCATCTGCAAACAGTGAAAGTTTTACTTCTTCTTTTCCAATTTATATTCCTCTTATTTCTTTTTCTTCTCAGATTGCCATGGCTAGGACTTCTAAAACTATGTTGAATAATAGTGGTGAGAGTGGACATCCTCGTTCCTGATCTTAGAGGAAATGCTTTCAGTTTTTCACCATTGAGAATGATGTTTGCTGTGGGTTTGTCATATATGGCCTTTATTATCTTGACGTAGGTTCCCTCTATGCCCACTTTCTGGAGAGTTTTTATCATAAATGGGTGTTGAATTTTGTCAAAAGCTTTTTCTGCATCTATTGAGATGATCATACGGTTTTTCTCCTTCAATTTATTAATATGGTGTATCACATTGATTGATTTGCGTATATTGAAGAATCTTTGCATCCCTGGGATAAATCCCACTTGATCACGGTGTATGATCCTTTTAATGTGTTGTTGGATTCTGTTTGCTGAGGATTTTTGCATCTATATTCATGAGTGATAACAGTCTCTAATTTTCTTTTTTTGTAGTATCTTTGCCTGGTTTTGGTACCAGGGTGATGGTGGTCTCATAGAATGAGTTTGGGAGTGTTCTTTCCTCTGCAAATTTTTGGAAGAGTTTGAGAAGAATGGGTATTAGCTCTTCTCTAAATGTTCGATAGAATTCATCTGTGAAGTCAACTGGTCTTCGACTTTTGTTTGTTGGAAGATTTTTAATCATGGTTTCAATTTCATTACTTGTGATTGGTCTGTTCATATTTTCTCTTTCTTCTTGGTTCAGTCTTGGAAGCTTATACCTTTCTAAGAATTTGTCCATTTCTTCCAGGGTGTCCATTTTATTGGCATAGAGTTGCTTGTAGCAATCTCTTAGGATGCTTTGTATTTCTGTGGTGTCTGTTGTAACTTCTCCTTTTTCATGTCTAATTTTATTGATTTGAGTCCTCTCCATCTTTTTCTTGATAAGTCTGGCTAACGGTTTATCAATTTTGTTTATCTTCTCAAAGACCCAGCTTTTAGTTTTATTGATCTTTGCTATTGTTTTCTTTGTTTCTATTTCATTTATTTCTGCTGTGATCTCTATGATTTCTTTCCTTCTGGTAACTTTGGGTTTTGTTTGTTCTTCTTTCTCTAGTTCCTTTAGGTGTAAGGTTAGATTGTTTATTTGAGATTTTTCTTGTTTCTTGAGGTAGGCTTGTATAGCTATAAACTTCCCTCTTAGAACTGCTTTTGCTGCATCCCATAGGTTTTGGATTGTCGTGTTTTCATTGTCATTTGTCTCTAGGTATTTTTTGATTTCCTCTTTGATTTCTTCAGTGATCTCTTGGTTACTTAGTAACGTATTATTTAGCCTTCATGTGTTTGTGTTTTTTATGTTTTTTCCCCTGTAATTCATTTCTAATCTCATAGCGTTGTGGTCAGAAAACATGCTTGATATGATTTCAATTTTCTTAAATTTACTGAGGCTTGATTTGTGACCCAAGATGTGATCTATCCTGGAGAATGTTTCGTGTGCACTTGAGAAGAAAGTGTAATCTGCTGAATGGAATGTCCTATAAATATCAAATCTATCTGGTCTATTGTGTCATTTAAAGCTTCTGTTTCCTTATTTATTTTCATTTTGGATGATCTGTCCATTGGTGTAAGTGAGGTGTTAAAGTCCCCACTATTATTGTGTTCCTGTCGATTTCCTCTTTTAGAGCTGTTAATAGTTGCCTTATGAATTGAGGTGTCCCTACGTTGGGTGCATATATATTTATAATTGTTATATCTTCTTCTTGGTTTGATCCCTTGATCATTATGTAGTGTCCTTCCTTGTCTCTTGTAACATTCTTTATTTTAAGGTCTATTTCATCTGATATGAGTATAGCTACTCCAGCTTTCTTTTGATTTCCATTTGCATGGAATATCTTTTTCCATCCCCTCACTTTCAGTCTGTATGTGTCCCTAGGTCTGAAGTGCATCTCTTGTAGACAGCATGTATATGGGTGTTGTTTTTGTATCCATTCAGCAAACCTGTGTCTTTTGGTTGGAGCATTTAATCCATCCACGTTTAAGGTAATTATTGATATGTATGTTCCTATGACCAATTTCTTAATTGTTTTGTTTTTATTATTGTAGGTCCTTTTCTTCTCTTGTGTTTCCCACTTAGGGAAGTTCCTTTAGCATTTGTTGTAGAGCTGGGTTGGTGGTGCTGAATTCTCTTAGCTTTTGCTTGTGTGTAAAGCTTTTGATTTCTCCATCAAATCTGAATGAGATCCTTGCTGAGTAGAGTAATCTTGGTTGTAGGTTCTTCCCTTTCCTCACTTTAAGTATATCATGCCACTCCCTTCTGGCTTGTAGAGTTTCTGCTCAGAAATCAGCTGTTAACCTTATGGGAGTTCCCTTGTATATTATTTGTCATTTTTCCCTTGCTGCTTTCAATAATTTTTCTTTGTCTTCAATTTTTGCCAATTTGATTACTATGTGTCTCCACATGTTTCTCCTTGGGTTTATCCTGTATGGGACTTGCTGTGCTTCCTGGACTTGAGTGACTATTTCCTTTCCCATGTTAGGGAAGCTTCTGACTCTAGTCTCTTCAAATATTTCCTCTGGTCCTTTCTCTCTCTCTTCTCCTTCTGGGACCCCTATAATGCGAACGTTGTTGTGTTTAATGTTGTACCAGAGGTCTCTTAGGCTGTCTTCATTTCTTTTCATTCTTTTTTCTTTATTCTGTACTGCAGCAGTGAATTCCAGCATTCTGTCTTCCAGGTCACTTATCCGTTCTTCTGCCTCAGTTATTCTGCTATTAATTCCTTCTAGTGTATTCTTTATTTCAGTTATTGTATTGTTCATCTCTGTTTGTTTGTTCTTTAATTCTTCTCGGTCTTTGTTAAACATTTCTTGCATCTTCTCGATCTTTGCTTCCATTCTTTTTCCGAGGTCCTGGATCATCTTCACTCTCATTATTCTGAATTCTTTTTCTGGAAGGTTGCCTATGTCCACTTCATTTAGTTGTTTTTCTGGGGTTTTATCTTGTTCCTTCATCTGGTACATAGCCCTCTTCCTTGTCTATCTTTCTGTGAATGTCTATGAAGTAAATATTATATTTAAGTAGGAAATTAAAATCTCTCTGTTTATAAAAGTGATATATACCTATTATAGAGAATGTGGAAAATATAGAAAGAAACCAAGTACATAAATTCATCTATAATAACACCAGACAGAGACCACAGAATTAAGAGTCCAGTTGATTTTGACTGGCTGGAATGATCAAGTCTGAATCAGCATGATGACATTTAAAAAAATTTTTATTTTATTTTATTTTAATTTTTATTGGAGTATAGGTGCTTTTCAATATTGTGTTAGTTTCTACTCTACAGCAAAGTGAACCAGCCATATGTATACATATATCCCCACTTTTTTGGATTTCCTTCCCAGTTAGGTCACCACAGAGCACTGAGTAGAGTTCCTGTGCTATACAGTACGTTCTCATTAGTTATCTATTTTATAAATGGTATCAATAGTGATATATATGTCGATCCCAATCTCCCAATTCATCCCACTCCCCCTTCCCCTTTGGTATCCATACGTTTGTTCTCTATGTCTGTGTCTCTATTTCTGTTTTGTAAATTAGATCGTCTATACAATTTTTTCAGATTCCACATATATTTGTTAATACACGATATTTGTTTTTCTTTTTCTGACTTAACTTCACTCTGTATGACAGCATGATGACATTTAGTTGGCATCTCAGCCCAGCTCCTCCAAGGGAGGCGCCCGTTGCCCTGAAGGCTAGTGTGGTGCTGGCATGGAGAAGGGGAGAGTCGAGTGGGCTGAGCAAATGAATGAAGCAAATCAATAGAATGCATGGAATTAAGGCAGGACTCACCACAGGAAACATGATAGAATTTCTGGGGCATTCACATGGAATGAGACCATAGAATGTTCTACATTCTAACGGGTTTGGGAGCTTTTCCCTCCTCCATCCTGAGTTACTAGTTTCCACTTCCCACAGCCCACCTTCCCACAACTCCTCCAAAACACGCACACAGACACACACACACACACCCATTTTTCACACATCACATTTTTACCATCCTTTTTGGTAAAGAAAAGCATACATTTCTGTCCTGCATTGGTCAGTTTCTCACCAGGTGCAAACACCGTCAGGTCTGCTAGAAGATGTAAAGCAAAAAGGAGCTGCAGCAGGAGGGAGCAGCAGGGGAGGGAGTAGCCCTTCCCTTCGCTTTCTGGCTGCAAAACCATCTGGGAAGCTAATGCAGAAATCATGGGAGGTGGGCTTTGCAGCTGGAGTACTGCCTTGGCGAGATCCTCTCTGGTTTCCTTTTTCAGCTGTTTTCTTTTCTCGACAGATAATTCTCTATTAGCTAATCAAGGGCTCCTCGGATGGAGCTCCCTCTTCTATTCTCACCTCTGTGCCAGGGACATTTTCTTGGCAATGGAAATCAAAGTGATAGATTGGCAGTGGGACTCTACTTGGCTAGGGGTAAAATAACCAGTGATTGCACATAATTGTAGAAAACAATTTTGAATTTTATTAATGAGGTGCTTTAAACAACATCTTTTAGCCCATTGTCCCACTTAACGGCCAATTCACTGGAGTTCAGTGAGCTGTAATTTACATTTATCTTCCCCCATTGACAGCACCAGGCCCTTGTATTCTGTAATTGACACAAGTTGGTCATTTTCAGTGGTGGTTCTCTCTCTAAGGATATAAAATAAACAGACTTGTTGGAGAGCTGCATTGATTTAGCCTTCTCCAGAGGGCCAGTTGGCTGCTTCTGCTGGAGCTTATTTTCTTTCCTGGGGAGAGGTGAGATAGGCACAGAAAGTCCTTGGGGTTAGCGTAATTGAGGAAGAGGCTGGGAGAGATAAGGGAATATCTCTGTTTACAAAATGATACTTCTTTCCTTTCATTTGCTTCCTCCCACCCAGGGTCCAGCATCTCCAGGTTGATTTTTAGGGTACAACAGCGAGGTTTCTGGGGTAGGGGTAAAGGTAACGTAAGGGGACGGTTTGCTGGAGTAGCCATAGGCTACTGTTTCCCTCAGTGTCACATCGAAAAATACGACACGTGGGTCACCACCATAGGTCACTATGAGCTTGGCCAGCCCAACTCCTTCCTTTCAATATGCTTGCAGCTGAAACCTGTGACTACGTTCAAGTGCTTCACTGTGGCCATCTCCTGCATTCTGGGCACTCAGGGAATATGAAGATGAGACCAGTTGTTGCTGTTTATTTCCCAACCAGATTGTAAACCCCTTGAGGTCAAGGACCTTGTCTTCTCTGTCCTGTCTTTGGATTTTCTACAGAACCTAGAACACAGTAGACACTTAGAGGACGTTAGCAAATGGATTAATCTAACGGAGGAGAGAAGACAAGTATAGACATAGATGCAAAACTGGAAAAGAAAAAACACATAATAAGGCCTCCAGAAGGGTACAGAAGGGGTGTTAGGACTCACAACAATGAAGATGCCCCTTTTGTCTGGGGCGAGCCAGGAAGGCTTCCTGGAGAGGCTGCCTGGACGATGGGTGAGATGTTGACAGGAGAGTGGAAGCTGGGCATTGCAGGAGTAGATTCAGAGAATGTGTGTACATGGAGGAAACAATGCAAGGCGCCCCTGGCTTTGATTGAGAATTAGATATGTGCCGAGAAATAGTCGTAGGTCACAGGGGAAATGCAGGTTGGAGGCAAGTCATGGCGGTCTTGAACGTCAGCCTAAAGATGGACTTGATTCATTGACCATGAGGTTTTTAAAAGGGTTTTGAATGTCAAGTCATGTGATCAATCATATAGCGTGGTAGAGCCTAGGGGCCTCTGTGGAAGATGGAAAGAGGGTAGAGATCTACCCTCTGGACTGTTTTCAGGCTACGCCAGGAGCCACAGGAAGGAGGATGCTCTTTAGGCAAGGCAGAGGAAAGGGACCCTTAGAGAAATATCTGGAATGAAGAGCCAATATTCTCTTTTTTTTTTTTTTTTTTTTTTTCTGCGGTACGCGGGCCTCTCACTGCTGTGGCCTCTCCTGTTGCGGAGCACAGGCTCCGGACGCACAGGCTCAGCGGCCATGGCTCACGGACTCAGCCGCTCCGTGGCATGTGGGATCCTCCCGGACCAGGGCACGAACCCGTGTCCCCTGCATCGGCAGGCAGACTCTCAACCACTGCGCCACCAGGGAAGCCCACCACTATTCTCTTGTTTGGGGCATTCTGTTTTTTTTCTTAGCAGAGTTCTGCATGTCCTCATGTCAGTTCTGAGGACCAGGGTCAGGTCAGAATTGAAGCTGGAGGATGAAAGCATTTCCAGAGAAGGTTATCGCGAGGCTGGAGAAGCTGGACTCATGGAGCCTGGGAGCCTCTGAGGCTCACAACGGCTGTTTTCGGCTCATCCTGGTGAACTTGGCAGGTTGCAGAACAGGGCCCTGGGGCATTTCCCAAGGCCCTTCTCAGATGCTTCTGCACCCTGCAGGAATTGGGCTCTTCCCAAAGTGGGGTTCGGAAGAGCCAGGTCTGTAGCTTTTTTCTTCCCTGGAGAAACCTCCCAGACCTAGGAAATCCTTTCAGAAGACACATCTGCCTTCTGCAGTCTCACCCTCTATTCTTTGCCACTGGTGACGTTCATTTCTCCTCTTGATACCGCAGCCCTGTTTGGTTTTCTTTCTTTCTTTTTTTTTAACATCCTTATTGGAGTATAATTGCTTTTACATTGTTGTGTTAGTTTCTGCTGTACAACAAAGTGAATCAGCTGTACATATACATATATCCCCATATCCCTTCCCTCTTGCGTCTCCCTCCCTCCCTCCCTATCCCATCCCTCTAGGTGGTCACAAAGCACCGAGCTGATCTCCCTGTGCTATGCGGCTGCTTCCCACTAGCTATCTAGTTTACATTTGGTAGTGTATATATGTCCATGCCACTCTCTCACTTTGTCCCAGCTTCCCCTTTCCCCTCCCCGTGTCCTCAAGTCCATTCTCTACATTGGCGTCTTAATTCCTGTCCTGCTGTTTTTGAGACCAAAAATATATCCCAGGGAAATATGACAGTTTTAAAAGCTCACACCAAGGGAATGTTTGTAGAGGCTTCGTGTTTTCTTGTGGTGGTGTTTCCCAGCGATGGGCCTGAAAGAAAAAGACTAGCCAGCTGTTGCTAAACGCAGTATTCCCTTGTGACTGAAAAGGCCCAGCTTCCAGCCAAACCAGGGGCCGCTTGGCTGGGCGTGGGATGGGAGCAGTCACCACAGGATCCCCAGATAGCTGTCTGAGCCCCTGTGTGGCCCGAGGCTCTCCCATCAGTAATGCAGTGGAAAGTCTCTCCCTGCTGAGATCCACCATCCAAAGGCATGGAGCCATCTCCCTTCCCACCACAGCCGTCTAGCTTTCTGCCTCTTGAGGGGACCAAAAATGATCTGGCTCTGGAGGCCAGCCTTAAAACCCAAGGCAGCTGAAAGGCGTGGTAAGCTGTAGAATCCCAGTTCTGGTCTGAGCTGGGGCTCTTCCCTGCGTACCTGCACGGGGCTTGCTCAAGGACGCGCCCCCTGGCGAGGGCCTTCTGATGTGGATACATGTTGTTCATTGTATTTTACTTTATGCTCCTTTGTATTTCTGGCAGAGTTCATGATAACTTTTCATAAAGAAAAAAAAGTCCTCTTTGCTTTCTCTTGTCCTCCTCTTCCCTTACTTTACCCATAAACAACGAAAGAACTTGCTATCAGGAACTGTCTAGTTCTCTCTTGGGAGCAGTCTTTTCTTCTGTTTTTTAGAAAATGCAGTCTGACTTCTCGTTGGCACCAAACCACATGACCTGT
Organism: Mesoplodon densirostris; assembly: GCF_025265405.1. Classification (NCBI taxonomy): domain Eukaryota; kingdom Metazoa; phylum Chordata; class Mammalia; order Artiodactyla; family Ziphiidae; genus Mesoplodon; species Mesoplodon densirostris. Next base: position 126,275,182 of record NC_082662.1, on the reverse strand, counting down.
GCATTTAGCATGCAGCCCTGGAGGTGGGGTACTCAGGAGAGAGCCTGAGGCCTGGGGACCAGCAAGAGGGGAGCATACCTCAGTCACGCCCCAAGGTCACTGACCCCGCGCACGCGCGCACACACACACACACACACACACACACACGATATAGTCTATCTGGGAACTTCGAGTGGAAATGGGAGATGACTGGGCCTCTGGGGCAGTGCCTGGTAATAGTGCATGTGGAGCATCCCATCGTGGAAGCGTTCTCCCAGCATCCTGTTTGGGAGAGAGGTGTGCTGTTTGTCTCCATTTTAAAGGGTGGGAATTGGGACCCAGAGAGATTAAGTGGCTCGCTCATGATAACAGGTGGTGGAGCTGGGACTGGAAAAGCTGTGTTCTTGCAGGACCCCTGACTCCCCTCCAGCCCTGCTCTCCTCTTGGGATGGATACACATCCTTTAGGCTCTTTTCTATCTTCTGCTCCATTCCCCACAAGTCTAGGGCCCTCTCCCATTCTTCCCCATGTTGGCTAATAGGTTGTCATGCCTGGAGTGAGTTTAGAGGGGAAAATCAAATGCAGGTTTTCTCTCCCTTCCTCCCCCTGGGACACAGCGTTGCCCCAGATCCTCCTGGGAGACCTGGCTTTGTCTTTCTCCTCTGAGGCACTGAAGAGCAGCAGCCCAGTCGGCTGCATGCATTCAGAATTTGCCCTAGTTTTGGAGCCAAAGTCTGCACACTTGATGTAACTTTGCATGAAGTCACCAGAGAGGTGTCGCTGTGGCAGGACCGAGCTGCGGGCTTGCACCGTCCTACTTTACCCCGTCACTATTTGTCTGGACTGCGGGGTTTCCTGATTGGGGATGGAGCCTGGGGCCACCTTGAGGTAACTGTGGCCTAGTCATTATACCGGAATGCAAATCTTTCTAAAATTTGAAATCTTCAATGCAGTTTCTTTCTGTCCGTACAGTAAGACTCTCACAGCACTTCTGTATGCCTTCCTGTGACATTGTTTTTTCTTCAGAGGGACCAGAAGCTGAAATTTTGTTAGCAGGGAAATCTGTTTCAGAGGAATGAAGGACCTGGAGATGGTACCTACACACCTGAGTTTATAATTTGGTGGATACCTGCTAGATGGGAGGGCCCTTTGAGACAGATGCTCAGTGGCTGAGAGTCTCGGGGCCACCTGTGTTTAAAACTGCCCGCTGCACACCCCAGTCTCCCCACTACTTAGACAAATCCTCGTGTTCTTGTGTGTGCAGTATCCGGACCACAGGCATCACAGAAATGCCCACACCCGGAAAACTATTCTCTCTGTAATTGATTAGTAGTCTCCCCAAGGTCTGGGCATGTTCCTTCTGGAGATTGGTACCTCGTCTGCCTACATGCCTGACAGGTTTGCACAGCTCAGGCCTAAGTTAGAAGCGCAGTTTGTTTTAGGAGCGCAGTTTCTGTTTCCTAGTCTCTGTCTCCAGGAGGTTGGCCTAGCATTGTCCATGCCTCATATGGCAGCTACTGTCCTGTATTAAGGAAAGAGAACACCCAGCAAAGGCAACTCTTTAGCCTTGTCTGTAAAGTGAAGGAGGTTAAAGAATATGGTCACAAACCCATTTTGCATTCATACCAGTATATCTCTGTTATTTCATTCTGAGAAAGTATAATATGTTTTTCCTGCGTGGTAGAACTCCAAAAACAAGTTATATGTGAACAGAATTGACTAGCAACTTGAAAGAAATTTTAAGAGAAAAGCCTTTTCCCACCATGAATGTATGTTGCTCTTATGTGACCAAAATGATCCTGTTTTTACTGAATTGACTGATGCTGCTCTGTCAGATGTTATTTTAGCTCTGCCTTCTCTAGCCTCTGAGGTCATGTGGAATAGCAATCTTTGATATTGGTGTATATGGGTTGCTATAATATTCTGACATGAAAATTAAAAGGAAAATTAACATTTTTATTTCTTCCACTTTCTGGTTTGATCGTGTTTTATCGTTTATCTTCTTTTGGTGCCTCTTACCTTGATGTTTTGTTTTTGTTGTTCCATCTTCCTTTTATTCTTTTCTTAAATGATTGACATACAGCTTTAGTCCTATTTTTCCTAGAATTTTCCAGACTCTCTCATAGTTTCCAATTTGTTTCTGTCCTTTTTTCATTCTCAATTTCAACTTAATTTAAATCAGTAAATATTTTCTAAGTGCCAGTCATGTCCCCGCATGACCTAAAAAAATAGGAAGATGAGTAAGATGTAGTCCTGTCCCTATGAAGCTTGTGGTTTATTGAGGTTTTGGAAGAAGAAAGCAAGTGCATAAAAAACTGTAAGCCAGACTATGTATGGTAGGTGCTAAAAGAGAAATGCTGAACAACACAACTCAGCTCAGAAGAGGGGGGCATTCTGTCTGCTGAGCTGAGTTCGGAAAGGCTTCATCAAGAGGGTGACTTTAAGTCGGACGACACTGAGGCTGCTGGGATTGCCTATTTTCTTCCCCTTAAATCTTTTTCCTCAGCCCTTCCCTTTCATTTCTCCTCCTTTTCCCAGACCAAAACTCTCCACCTGCTGTGTATACTCTACTAGTCTCAGGTTGTGATGGAAGATGTCCTCAGGTTCGGTTTATGCTGGTGCTGGATGGTGGCACCAGTGGAAGGTTCCTCGGTGACGTGCCAGGTGCCCTAACCGTGACATGGTCCGAGGAACCTTGGTTCACTGGAATGTTGTGTGGACGTCTGCAAGAATTCCTGTTAAGAGGACTGAGTTCCTGAGGAGAACTGATTTCCCTGAGTAGTGAACAGGCCTCTTGGAGACTAGGGTGGCGATGGTGCTAGTCACAGAGAAGGTGCCTCCTCAGGTTGTGCAGAGACAGAACTTTGTTCCAGAAGCCAGTAGAGGCATTTCCTTCTCTGCGGATTCATTTCATTTGTTAGTTCACTCACCCACTCACTCACTCACTCACTCACTTGTTCGTTCCTTCAGAACATATTCGTTCAGTGTCTGCCCTCTTCCAAGCCTTAATCCTTCCCTTCCAGGATACAGAAGGGAATCGGGCCTGGTTTCTATTCCTGAGAGCCTTTGAGGATGTACTTTGGACCTCGGAAGCTGGGATAGTAGAAATTGGTTCTCTGTGTATCATCTTTGTATTTTTGTGTTTCTTTAGAGACTTACATGATCAGTGTCTTTTTGGACTAATCATATTAATTCTTTAGAGAATTTGATAATGTGCTGTCTACCTTCATCATATAGAATGGCATAATTTTGGCAGGCCCTAAGCTTCCTTTCAAGATATCATAATATTTATAAAAGGAGTCAGGGCTTCCCTGGTGGCGCAGTGGTTGAGAGTCCGCCTGCCAATGCAGGGGACGCGGGTTCGTGCCCCGGGCTGGGAAGATCCCACATGCCGCGGAGCAGCTGGGCCCGTGAGCCATGGCCGTTGAGCCTGCGTGTCCGGAGCCTGTGCTCCGCAGCAGGAGAGGCCACAACAGTGAGAGGCCCGCATACCGGGAAAAAAAAAAAAAAAAAGGAGTCAGACCGCAACATGATAGTTATACTACTCCTTATGTTTTAAAAGAGAAATCCCTTCTCCTTGAGCTCCATTTTCATTGGCATTACTTGCTTAAAAAAATGAAGTAATTCGTCAAAGCCCCCAACATTGCACTGATCGCTTAGGAAGATAAACCACAGTTTCTTTTAATGAAGCTCCTTGCAAGAGCAGATGTATCTGTGACAAAGACAGGAGCAGGAGAAAGATCTCGTGCTTATGCTCACCAGTGGGGTGAACTCAGAGAGTGACAACCCGTTACCCCACCCTGCCCCCAACCTGTCCTCAAGAGCTCCTGAAGAACAAAAGGCAATTCACGTCGCAGAACATTACTTCTGTCACCATAGCACCAAACCATTAAAAATAAAACTGTCCCTCAAGGCAAAACATTTCATTTATTTTCCTTTGAATGAGTAACTTGTTTATTAAGATGAACTAAGTGGCTAAATCTAGATTGTACACAGGCCAGAAAAATTGATTTACTGTAGCCTTTCGGAGAGTGTGCTTTATGTTCTCAGGAATTATCTTTGGATTTTAAATGAAGAAAACTCGTCTAGTCGTCTGGGGAGCTGGTCCCCTGGAAACACCCATAAACGGGCTCTGCAGTGGGTAATGCAGTGTCTGACCTTTGTTCTTTGGCAGATTGGTTCTTTTGGAGCAAGTCAGGGTATTGAAAGATTTAGCGAGGCTTAGCGATCTTCAGGGGAGGCTCTATTCCTGCCTCAACTGTGACTACAGTTTTTTTAACTGTTTAATATGAACATGTTTCACTTTTGCCTTTTCTTCGTATCTGAGACCATTATACCACTATATCCATGGGGCTTCTGAGAGGGCTGCGGCTTTGTAGTTCCTGACGCAGCCCAGAGGCATTCCCACCACGGGGAAGCATGTTTGTCTCTGCAGGGAGGTCCCCCACTGCTGTCTGCTTATCTGGGGACAGAGATGTGATGGCCAGTTCCCCTCTGACTGAGGCCCTATTTGCTCTAAACTGTTGGAACTCAAAAGGAGACAAAGGTGTAAATGGTTAAAAAAACAAGAATAGCCCGCACACCCAATTTAGCAATGAAACAGGACGTTTTGTGTTGAGTAGAGAGGTTTCTAATTCTGAAAAATTTCTTATCTTCTGTTTAGTTGTAATTTTTCCTTTTGACATTGCAGCACACATATTATTTCTATATGTAATCTCATGGCACCTCCCGGTCCCCCAAGAATCCTGAGTGGTTGCCTGGTAAAGATTATTACCTCCATTTTCAGATGAGGAAACTGAAGCTCAGAGCGGCTTTGTGACTCGCTCAAGGCACATGCTTAATGGTCATGACGGGGATAGCTACCCGTCATCGCACATCTGTACACACACTTCCCCACGCTTCCTTATGAATAGTTATGGTGATTGTCATTGCCCTTTTTCTGACCTCATTTGGTCATCACTACCTTGCCAATTAGGTTTTAATATCGCCCCAGTTTTACAAATGAAGACAGAGGCATCGGAGGAATACGTGAACTGCTTGAGATTAATTAACTGGTGGCAGAACTCAGACGTGGTCCAGTATTCTTCCCCAAATCCCAATTGGGTGACCCAATATTTGGGCACTCTGATTTGTCGCTTTTACACGGTACCTCTGAAGAGAGCTGGCCTGTAGTTCAGTACACATAGATCCGGTGCAGTGGACAGAGGGCTGACGCCATGGCTGGGAACCCCAGGACTCTGAGGCTCGCAGTCCAGTGCAGTCCAGCTTTCTGTCTGTGTGTTCGTGTCCCCTGAGCAATGAAATCAGGCCCCGGGGGCAGACCGAGCCTGTGGCTTCTCAGTGGGGTGCGTGACTGCCACTTCAGGCCCCTTGGTCTGGTTTGTGTCATGTGAGCGGGCACAGGATTGGCAGCTGCTCCCCAGGGGAGCTCAGGTGAAAAGAGAAGAAACTCCAGGGCACTCTGTCTCCTCCCTGCTTACCTTTCTGCCCACATCTGAAAGACAGAAGGAGAACAGAAGAGGGAGAGTGAGAAAAAGCAGGCGGGTGTTGGTGATGGGGCCCGATGGCTTTCACGCAGCCAGTGAGAGATCTGAGAATTAACTATCTAAGGGGGAACAGGAACCAGGTTTCCCCCTTGGCCCCATTTCCAGCCTGGGTGAGCCCTACGGAGCTGGGTGTGCTCTGTGGTGTGCTGTGTGGGATTCCTAAAGACGGGGCTGCCTAGGAAGGGACAGTTTCACTGTGTATTTCACATGTGGGCTCTAGATAAGAATTTAATAAGCAGATAGGCATTGTACCTTGCTGTAGGGGGGGCTTTAGATTTCCGAACTGATGAATTAATAAGTACCCTGAGCCTTTTTAAAAAGAAAGCTTGGGACAGCATGAACCACTAAAAAGTGATTGGCTCTTAGCTCCTGCTTTTTGTACATCTGACAAGCTCCTCTCGGCCAGACCTGGCACCCTTATCCCAGCTCCCGCTGGCGTTTCTGCCTTTGCCATCATGATTTGCAGGAATCCTCCCGAGACCACGTGTGCCAGGAGGGAGCATTCTGCATCCACACTGTTCGTCCACTGGCGAACGTCTGACCTTGGGTTTCTTTATGTCTGTCTGAGAGGTGAAAGCGCTGTCACCACAGGAAATATCAAACACCTACTTGTATTGGAAACCAGAGCACCAGCTGTGTCTTCTTAGTTTTCACCCTGATTGCTGCTTTTCCTGTCACTCCCCTCTTTCCAGGCAGAGCTGGCCGTGGTGGGAGAGGGCAGCGACTTCCACCCAGGATGCTGGGATGGCCCCATCTAGATCTCAGGAGGGTTTTGGGGTTGGAGCACATTCCACTTTATTTTACTCTTCTGAACAGCTCTGATCAGCCCAGACTCTCGCATGCTCCCTCATCTGCTTTTGCAGGAGGCCTGGTGAGGCTGGCCTTCCAGAGGCCAGGTTCTTCCCATGGAGCTTCTGGCATCTCTCCCAGCAGCACCTTGTCCATTTTGCACTGAAGGCCAGTGAACAATTTGGGGGCGGGGTGGGACCAGAAAATAAGAATAAGGCAGGGGGCTTCCCTGGTGGCGCAGTGGTTGAGAATCTGCCTGCCAGTGCAGGGGACACGGGTTCGAGCCCTGGTCTTGGAAGATCCCACATGCCACGGAGCAACTGGGCCCGTGAGCCACAATTACTGAGCCTGCGCGTCTGGAGCCTGTGCTCTGCAACGAGAGGCTGCGATAGTGAGAGGCCCGCGCACCGCGATGAAGAGTGGCCCCCGCTTGCCACAACTAGAGAAAGCCCTCGCACAGAAACGAAGACCCAACACAGCCATAAATAAATTAATTGATTTAAAAATTCACGACATATGTCAATATTTTTTTTAAAAAAAAGAGAGAATAGGGCAGTGTTTTCCTTCTTAAGAATTCTTTGTCTTCCCCTTGACAGTTTAGACAAACAGTAGTGATAACCACCACTATTAAGTTGTACTGATCAGTTTAAGTCTTTCATATATGCTCACCTTTCTCACAGTAACCCTGGGGGCGGGGTTAAAGTAAGAATTATTATTATTACTGGCTCCATTTTTCACAGATGCAGAAACTGAGGCTCAGAGAGGTTAAATGACCAAAGGATTAGAATGCAGGTTCCACTGTCTTCACGTCCGCTGCTCTTTGCAGCCTTCCTCTAGATTTGGGTTTGAGAGCCTTGTCTCCCAAGCTTGACAGGTAGTCCCATTGCTTTGGAGTAGAGAGTGGAGTGTGGTAAGGAAGTGAGTGTAAACTTTCACTGCAGTTGGTCATCTGTGTTGGCTGTGGGAGGATGAGGATGCCTCACTGAACAGCAGGCCAAGATGGAGGGCATCCCTCTCTAGTGAGGCATCTTGAAGGGGTAAGATGTGTGACCGTGTGTGCCGTTCCAATAAAGTGTGTGTGTGTGGCCAGGGGCATGGCTGTGTGCGGGGGTTGAGATAATGTCCTTTGGGGCATAATTGCTGTCTCTTGCAAAAAAAAAAGAAAAAAAGGTTGCAATTTTACAGCTGGTTTTCTTTAACTACCAGCAACACCAGCATTGTTTAGGAGAGCCGCAGAATTTCCAAACACAATGGAAATTCCAGGAGTGTAGGGTGTGGGTTTTGGGGCCTGGGGTGGGTGTGGACAAGCTTGGGGAGGGAAGACCACAGCCTGAGCCGTTTTGTCCTTCCTCGGTAATGAATTTCACAGGGCTCCACTGTCCATGATTTTGTCTGCGGGATGTTCAAATGTAAGCCTGGGAAAGAAGGGGATCAGGAAGGAACAGGCCCCAGGGATTAGCAGAGGCCATAAAAACCAAACATCAGCCAGGACAGCCCCATTGGGCAGGACCTCTAATGACTGCTTTCCTATCAGCTGGGAAAGGCACATGCCTGAGGAAGGGCATGCTGCCAGTTAAGCTCCAGAGACATTGGTATATGTAAGTTTGTTAATGGGAAATGAATTTTTCCTCTCCAATCTTAAAAAATATGCAGCCTGCATCCAAATATTTTCAACATAGCACCAATATTAACAGTAAACAGGGGAGCTAATGTCACCAACAAGTCTTGTGAGGTCAAACCCAAGAAAGAAAAGGAATAAACAGCAGCATCTTCGGAAACCATTTCCACATTCCTGAAAGCACCGGGCAACATTTATAACAAGCCTTCTGGGGTCAGAGGTGGCCCGACTTTCTCTGAAGTTTGAAGGGAAGGGAAAAAACCTTTTCTCGATCCGCACCTGCTTTGCACTCTGCGTTTACCTTCAGCTTTTCAGCTGACAAACTCAGTCAGCCTTACCAAATAGCTCAGTAGCTGTGAGAGTCAGTGTTGGGTTTTCAAGGACCATCTTAAAAATGCCTTTGTTATCCTTTGAAGCACAAGGAAGTCAGGAGCCCTGGGTTCTAGGTCTGGTTGTTCTATGAGTTCATTGGAATTTATGGCCTATCGATCAGTGTAGCCAGACATATGTACATGAAGAGCACATACAAGGCAGGATGTGGTGAAGGCTGTGAGGACACAGAGAAGGTGAATAGTAATCCTTCCAAGTTGTGGAGAGTGTAATTCTGGAGCATCTTCTCAGTTCTCTTGTTTGTAGGAAGAGGTATGTTGGAATGGTTAAGAACTATTGCATGCCAACTTAGGGAGGGGAGATAGAATCTCTTCACAAGTGGTTCTGGAATGAATAATGCTGAATACCAACATATACTCCAGACGAATTGAATGGTTGATTGTAGAAAATGAAACTGTGAAAGGACAAGGAGAAAATATAGGTGAATTTCTATCTGATCTCAGAGAGGGGAAGCCCTATCTAAATATGACAGCAAAGGAAGAAAAATCAATGAGTGAGCAAGACTGATAGATTGAGTTACAAATTACGTACACAGGCGTATTCATAGGAGCACAGCAGCAGGGCCTTGAAACAACCCACATGCCTACTGAGAAGATGATGGATAAGCTATAGAATTTTTCACACAGTGGAATTTTTATAAACAGCCAAAATTAATGACTACAATGACATACAATAATATATGTACATTTTAACAATATAATATTAAGTGCAAAAAAGATTGCTCACAACACAATAGCATTTAAAAAATCATTTATTTTTAAATTGAGGTATAATTGGCATATAACATTATATTAGTTTCAGGCAGACAACAAAGTGATAACATTTTTACTCCAAATTTTAATATGAAACATTTCAAACACTGAAGTTGAAAGAATTTCACTCACAGTGAACACCTGTACACTCACCATCTACTTTCTACCATTAACGTTTTACTATATTTGCTTTATCATATACAGTATCCATCCATCCTTCCCTTTAATGCAGCAGTTCCCGACGGGGGTGGGTGGTGGGTGGGCGGGTGCTGACTTTGCCCTCAGGGAACATTTGGCCATTCTGGAGGAGGAGTGCTATTTGCATCCAGAGGGTAGAGACCAAATGCTGCTCAACATCTTAAATTGCACAGGACAGGCCCACCACAAAGAATTATCCAGCTCCGAAGTTTATGAGTGCTGAGGTTGAGAAGCCCTGCATTAATCTATCTTATTTCTTGATGCATTTCATAGAACGTTGGAGACACCATAGGGAACATTTTCATTGCCTCAAAAAAGTCCTCTCATGGTCCCTCCCAAGCCAAGCCCCTCAGACTGCCCCATCAAGACAACTACTGTTCTGATTGTTTCCACCATAGATTACTTTTGTCTGCCTTAGAATTGCATATAAATGGAATCATAAAATATATATCCTTCTGTGTCAGACTTCTTTCAAGTACGTAGCACAGCAGTCCTTAAAGCATTTTGTGGATCTCTGGGAGTATCTAAAGCCCTTTCAAGGGGTCTGGATGTCACAGTAATTTCATAGCAGTACTGAGACTCTTTTCACCCTTTACACCGTGGTTGACTTTTACACTGATGATGCAAAGGTGATGGGAGGAAAGCTGCTGGTGCCCAAGTGTGAATCAAGGCAGGGACACCAAACTGTACATAGTTATTGTTCTTCACCTGCATCTGTAGAAAAAGAAGCCAGTATGACCTAAGAATGCCCCTGCTGAAGCTGTAAAAATGATAAATCTTGGCCCCTGAGTACATGTCCTCTTAGCATTCAGTGACAAAATGGGAAGCACGCTTGCAGCGCTGCTGCTACATACCACGATTGTTGCCAGGAACAGCACGTGTACCGTTATTTGAGTTGTGAGCTGAACTAGTTTTTTTTTTTTTATGAGTATCATTTTCACCTGGAAGAACAAATGGCAGACAAACTTTGGTTTAGACTTGAGTATGTGGCAGAGTGAACCTGTCACTTGAAATAACTAAATAGTCTGTTACTATTGATAGAACTTGAGCCTCAGATAAAAATGAAAATTTTGGAAACTTGTGTCACCATGAGCTTGATAGCTTCCCAACACCTCAAGGCTTTTCTGATGAGATTGGTGGTGATTTTAATAAATGTGATTTTTGAAATATTGTGTCATGACATGCATCAACATTCGGGAATTCTGCATAACTTAGTGAATCCTTATTTTCCAAATGTCCTGTATATGACGTTACATCAGATATGGGTAAAAGGTCCATTCCAAGTGTCAATAGACCAATGAATTTTCATGTAACAGAGAACGAAAAGCTTATTGATGTGGTTTCAGGTTCCACATTACAACTAATCTTTAAGAAGCAACCACTTGTGAGGTTTTGGTTTGTATCAAAGATGAATAGCCATAATTATCTGAAAAGACTATTAAAATATGCCTCCATTTTTCAACTACATATCTGTGTGAGGCTGAATTTTCTTTATATACTTTAACCACAGAAACTTATCACAACTTATCAGCTTGAATACAGAAGCTGATATGAGATCTGACCTATATTCTATTAAGCCAAACATTAAAGAGATTTGCAGAAATGTAAAAAAAAAAAAAAAAAAAAAGGGTGGGGCCGTTCTCGTTTTTGTTTTTTGCTTGGGAAAATTATTTTTCTCAAAAACATGTTAATTTATAATAGGCTTATTTATTATATTTAAATAAGTTAATACATATACTGGAATTTTCTCATTTTAATTTCCATTGCTATAAAATATAACCCACATAAACAAAGGCTTTGGAAGGTCCTCAGTACTTTAGAGTGTAAGTGGTCCCGAGACCAAAAACTTTGAGCACGGCTGACTTTGCATTTACGATGTACCATGTTACTGTATCGGTCGCTTATTCCTTTTTATAGTGAGTTGTATCGCATCGTGTGAATATACCACAGGTTGTTTATTCTCCTATTGATAGACATCTGGCTCCTTCCAGATTTTAGCTATTATGAATAAAGCTGTTATGTACACTCTTGTACAAATTGTAACCGAGCAATTGGGCTTGTTGCCCTCTGCACAACGGAAAGGCCAAATACCAAGACAACTTTTCTTTCTTTTTCAGAGAGAAAAGTCTTTACTGCAGGGCAGCCAAGCAAGGGGACAGGAGGCAATGTTCAGATCTGTCTCCCCATCAGCTTTTGGTGGGGGTATTTATCGTAGAAGTAGGGAGTAAGAGGGGGAGGGGGCTTGGAAATGATTGGTAGGAAGTAAGGGGAAGTTTCAAGAGTTCTTTGTCCGGGCACGACTGTCCTTCACGCCTCTTCATGGGTCACATGTGCAATTTCGGGGTGGGGGGTTTCTATATGTTATATGTGGTGGATTTTCAGCCTGTGATGTCCAGAGTTCACTATAGGTCATTGCACCCTCAATGCACCTGTGTGATGCTCAAGCAAAGGGGCTGTCAGCAGGTTGTCTCCATATCTGCAATTTCCCTGATCCTCTGCAGAACAAGCTTCGGGCTCTCGGTTAATCATTTTGTTTCTACGTTATGGGCCTTGAGTGTGTGAGTTATAGGGTATGGTTTCCAGATCTTTTTGTGAACATGTTTTTATTTCTCTGGGGTAAATACCTAGGCATTGAATTGGACTAGTCATAGCATAGGTGTATATGTTTAGTGTGCAAGAAACTTCCAGTTGGTTTGCCAAAGTAGTTTATTATTTAAATCCCCACCACAATGTATGAGTCTAATAGCCTTTTTATAAGGTTAAAACAGCAAATCTCTCTCTCTCTCTCTCTCACACACACACAATTTCAGAATTCATGTAGATGAAATAATACTATATAAACAGGAAAGCAAGGGAGTGATGAGCATAGGGTTCCAGATGACAGTGATCCTGGTGGGGGAGGCAGGGAAATGGAATGGGGAGAACTGCACAGCCAGATGTAAGGCGTTGTAAAGCTCTGTTAAAGCACTGTTTTAGGGCTTCCCTGGTGGCGCAGTGGTTGAGAGTCCACCTGCCGATGCAGGGGACGCAGGTTCATGCCCCGGTCCGGGAAGATCCCACATGCCGCGGAGCGGCTGGGCCCGTGAGCCATGGCCGCTGAGCCTGCGCATCCGGAGCCTGTGCTCCGCAATGGGAGAGGCCACAACAGTGAGAGGCCCGCGTACCACAAAAAATAAATAAATAAAGCACCGTTTTATAAAACGAGGAGAGGGATACCAGGTAGGGGGCTCTTTCTAATAGATAAACCCTTCCCAGAATATCAGTATCTGTGGCAGCAACGTGGCCACGGGCTTTATTTTACTGTCCAATCTCTGTGCATCTAAGTCTTCTGAGGCTCCAGATTTCTATGAAGAGCATCTCTGACCTTCTGCAGGAGGGCTAATGGAGAAAACAGGCTTCTGCTGGCTGCATCAGGCAAGAGGAATGGGCCTGTTGCTCCCGTCATTTAATAATTCCTATTGGGAATCAACAACTACTTTTCTGTTGGGCTTCCCTCACTCATCTACGTCCTGGAGTTCCTTGCTGTGGATTTTCCCCCTGGCTTTGAAGTCCTGTGCAGGTGGTTTGAGGCCAGAGAGAGTTCTCGCTTAGCTATGATCAGAGGCACCTTCCCACCTCTAGTCCATAGAGGACAGAAGGGTTTAAGCCAGTTTATTTACCCTTAGCAAAACAGAACTAGCTTTTATGATGATGATGATGATTATTATTTTAGGACTTGGGATAAAAAGGCTCATAAAAATGAGAGCATAAAACAGCTTTTACTGAACAAACATTTTATTGATTTATTTGTGAGTGAAGTCTGGAAACCCCTGTGCTATGGGGGTTCAGGATTAAGGGAACAGGCACTTGGCAAATTTGTTTTGTGTTTCACTGAACATGATGTGTTAAAAAAAAATAGAACAAGGGTGCTGTTGGTGCTCTATTAGTGGTCTCACAATCATTGAGTGCTCACTGTGTGCAAGAAATAGTGCCCAGTGATTTACGTCCAGTATCTCACTTAATCTTCACCATCATCCAGGCACTTGGGGTTGGGGGGTGTGGGCATTCCCTACTGAGCCCAGGGTCCTTATTACCTGCAGGAATTTTGGACAAAATGGGGAAGATCTGGAATCCAGGCCTTGTCCAACAGTGACAACTTTTCCTCCTAAAGTCCCCCGACAGGGTAAGAGGTGAAATGGAAACTGAGGACATGAACTTGAGGCCTGCAGATTAGCTGGGCTTCTCAGATTCTGGAGCCAACTGCACATTCTCTTTTATTTAACAAGCTCTTCCCAGCTGAGACTGAAAGCAAGATCTTCCCGACCATCAGGGAGCGCGTTTTCTGTCTTGGTCACCCTTGCTTGGGAATCTCAGCCCTGAGTTTGTATTCCTGGGGAGTGTGCATCTCTTGGAATTTTGGAAAGAAAAGGGCATTGCAGAGTCACATGCTGCTGCATAGTTATCATGATGATGTCATGGCTTTAAGCTTCTAATTTGCCATAAGAAAGCCCAGAGACCTGCCCTCTGCCCATAAAGGTGGCCTAAGGAAACCAGTTTGTTTCTGTTCTCCATTAGGCCCCCCACAGACATCCGGTTCCATGTCACTGGTTTGTCAGGTGGCATTTTTCAGATTCTTGAAATACAAGCAGTTTGCTCTGAATGAACTGTAGAGAATGGTAGGCTATGAACTCAGTCCCCCTAGAGTGAGCCAGTCCTATGTCACTTTTTAACATATTCTAAGGAAACTGCTTGTTTAGTACCAGGCAACATTATTATCAAGATCCAGTTGCTGAGGGGCTTGCATTCCTGGTTGAGCTGAGCCATGGACAGGTCTGAAAGGAAGGATAGATGTCCCTGTGATGGGATGAGTCGCTGTGTACCTACCTGTATGGTAAAGAAAAGAAAAAACCCTTTTATTCCACAGCCAGAGAATTTCAAGCCTGCTGAAATCAACAGCATAACACAGGCTTGCATATGACGTGGTACATAGCAGCAGGTACACCAACATGATAGGGAAGGCCAGCTGTGTGTCTCTGTACCCAGGCCTGAGGCTGTGGCCTCCCTTCTCGTTCCTCATCGCTCTCTCTTCTTTCCTTCTTACCCCGCTCATGCGGCACTTTGATGATGGTTATGCATCTTGGATTCCTTGTGTACAAAGCCAATGCCTCTCAGCCTGCTCTCTGCTTTGCTCCAGTGTGTGGAATTTAAAATCAATAATGACAGGAGAATAGGAAGAACACCATTAAAGTTTTAGACACATTGTTTCCTGAGTCACTAACAAGGTCCATATCTTCCCATGTGTTCTGAATTAAGAAAACAAGGTCAATTTCTCCTTTTTAATTATAAAGTTTCCTTTAGTTATAATTAGGACTAGAGGAAAGAGTAATGATAATGTTAATAATGGCAACAAAACACTCACAGTTGCTGAGTGCTTACTCTGTGCAGGAAATAATACTTGGTGATTTACATCTGTTATCTCACTTAATCTTCACAATAATCCTAGGAGATAATGTCACCCTCGTTTTACAACTGGGACTTAGCAAAGTTTCTTTTTTCATTTTTCCCACTCAGATCTTTTTTTTTTAAACATCTTTATTGGAGTATAGTTGCTTTACAGTGTTGTTAGTTTCTGCTGTTTAACAAATTGAATCAGTTATACATATACATTTGTCCTCATATCTCCTCCTTCTTGCATCTCCCTCTCTCTCACCCTCCTTATCCCACCCCTCTAGGTGGTCACAAAGCACTGAGCTGATCTCCCTGTGCTATGCAGCTGCTTCCCACTAGCTATCTAGTTTACATCTGGTAGTGTATATATGGCCATGCCATTCTCTCACTTTGTCCCAGCTTACCCTTCCCCCTCCCCGTGTCCTCAAGTCCATTCTCTACATCTGCGTCTTTATTCCTGTCCTGCCCCTAGGTTCTTCAGTACCTTTTTTTGTTTTTAGATTCCATATATATGTGTTAGCATATGGTATTTGTTTTTCTCTTTCTGAATTACTTCACTCTGTATGACAGACTCTGGTCCATCCACCTCACGAAATAACTCAATTTCCTTTCTTTTTATGGCTGAGTAATATTCCATTGTATATATGTGCCACATCTTCTTTATCCATTCCTCTGGTGATAGACACTTAGGTTGCTACCATGTCCTGGCTATTGTAAATAGAGCTGCAATGAACATTGTGGTACATGACTCTTTTTTTTTTTTTTTGCGGTACGTGGGCCTCTCACTGTTGTGGCCTCTCCCGTTGCGGAGCACAGGCTCCGGACGCGCAGGCTCAGCGGCCATGGCTCACGGGCCCAGCCGCTCTGCGGGATGTGGGATCTTCCTGGACGGGGGCACAAACCCCTGTCCCCTGCATCGGCAGGCGGACTCTCCACCACTGCGCCACCAGGGAAGCCCGACTCTTTTTGAATTATGGTTTTCTCAGGGAATATGCCCACTAGTGGGATTGCTGGG
Organism: Mesoplodon densirostris; assembly: GCF_025265405.1. Taxonomy (NCBI): domain Eukaryota; kingdom Metazoa; phylum Chordata; class Mammalia; order Artiodactyla; family Ziphiidae; genus Mesoplodon; species Mesoplodon densirostris. The sequence continues at coordinate 126,259,468 of NC_082662.1, read as the reverse complement.
GCGTATGGTAGTTCTATTTTTAGGTTTTTAAGGAACCTCCATACTGTTCTCCATAGTGGCTGTATCATTTACATTCCAACCAACAGTGCAAGAGGTTTCCCTTTTCTCCACACCCTCTCCAGCATTTATTGTTTGTAGATTTTTTGATGATGGCCATTCTGACTGGTGTGAGGTCAGAACTACTCACTGTAGTTTTGATTTGCGTTTCTCTAATGATTAGTGATGTTGAGCATCTTTTCATGTGTCTGTTGGACCTGTATATCTTCTTTAGAGAAATGTCTATTTAGGTCTGCCCATTTTTGGATTGGGTTGTTTGTTTTTTTTTGATATTGAGCTGCATGAGCTGCTTGTAAGTTTTGGAGATTAATCCTTTGTCAGTTGCTTCATTTGCAAATATTTTCTCCCATTCTGAGGGTTGTCCTTTTGTCTTGTTTATGGTTTCCTTTGCTATGCAAAAGCTTTTAAGTTTCATTAGGTCCCATTTGTTGATTTTTGTTTTTATTTCCATTCTCTAGGAGGTGGGTCAAAAAGGATCTTGCTGTGATTTATGTCATAGAGTGTTCTGCCTATGTTTTCCTCTAAGAGTTTTATAGTGTCCGGTCTTGCATTTAGGTCTCTAATCTAGACTTTAAGTCCCAGCCCAGAACTTGGGTGGGGAGCTCTGCCTTACAGCCTGTGGAGGTCTCCTAGGTCCCACTGCTACCTGGCCGCTCCCACTTGTTTCTGGGAGCTAGAGGACCAGGCAGGGGAGTTTTCTCAGCACAGTGGGTGAGCATTGCTGGTGAGAAGCAGTGTTTCCTGGGCCTCCTGTGAGCAGGCCTGGGTGGGGAAACAGCCCAGAGCTTTGGTGTTTCCTGGGGGTTTGCAATGAAAAGAGGGAAAGGGGGAAAGCGCTCTGATTTATTCAGCTGTGAACTCCCAGGTTTGCCGGTTGGACGGTAAGCTTTGGACTTGCCTGAACTCAGCAGGGGCTCCTTTTCCAGGTCTTTGCAATACCAGCCTGCTGTGTAGTGACTCTAACAGAGTAAAAACCTGCTGTGTTAGAAGCCTGTGCCCTCTGCCAGCCTGGTGGCCCTCAGGCCCACTTGGCAGGGGGTGGCCATGGCCTCCCTGCCTTTCAGAAGGCAGAGTGGTCCTGAAGAGGTAAGTGGCCTTTGCCGCACTCCCATCTGGTGAAATAGCTGCGAAGTGTCATGTGACTTTTTGGTCTCCCTTCTCTGCTCCCCACACTGCATTTAGCTGTCTGTGGAGGGGCAACCTCTGTACATTTCTTTGCAGACTTGATGTATTCAAGGAAAATATTTGTATATGTTGGAATTTAGTAAATTAGAGCATTACTCTCTTACGTTAAGGTTGTGCTTTAAAGGCCACGGTTAATTAGAGGTTGATGTCCTTTGCCATTCAAAGTGAAAATTTATATCGGTTAAATGACAGTTGGGTCTACAGAGTTTTGTTTTTGTTTTCTTTTATTTATTTTTTACACAGCAGGTTCTTGTTAGTTATCTATTTTATACATATTAGTGTATACATGTCAATCCCAATGTCCCGATTCATCCCACCACCACTCCCCCACGCCGCCACTTTCCCCCCTTGGTCTCCATACGTTTGTTCTCTACATCTGTGGATCCACAGAGTTTTGAATGATTCGGTATTGTGATGTTGGAGTACTGTATAAAGATCCTGCAGTAGTCACTGTGGTAACTGGGAACTGTGTGTGCAATTTTAAGGCGTGTAAGTGAAAAACGGGGTTTATCATTTGGGTGGGTTTTTGAGTAGTTAAGAAAATGCCAATTGCCTTCCCCAAACATCACCACCACTACTACAAGATGCTCGCGCACATTATATAATTTACGTTTTGATGGGCAAGGTATGTACAGGTGAGAAAGTTAAGCGTGTAAACGCTAACTTCTTATCTTGGTCCCATCATTTATTTACCAGCTGTGGGTCTTTGGACATCTTAGTCTTAAGCTCATTCAGCCTCAACTGTTTCCAGCTATAAAACGGGAATGAGATGTTACCTGCATCACAGGCTTGTTGTTGAAATTAAAGGATATTGTATATGAAATAGCTTGGCATAATGCCTGGGACATAACTGATGCTTGATAAATGTAATTGCTAATAAGTGAACTACAGGATTTATCATTTGAATGAGCCTTGAAATGAATTACTTTATAAATTTATAATGTTAACAATTAGCTCTGAATTATATTTGTTTTATAAGTTAGAGTTCTGGCGTAGTGAATTTTCTTAAAGAATATCTGGTTCGCTTTGTATAATGCATGATACTTGATTTTTCCTTGTACTTTCTTATTTTTGGTAAAATAAAAAAAAATAAAGCTAAACCTAAAAGCACTAGAGGGTAGAAATACAAGTACCCAATACGGAGTCCTCGAATGCTAGAGCTAGGGGGAGGGAATAGTGAGTCTCCCTGGCTGTGAGCCCACCATGAGGGCAGGGACCCTGCCTGTTTTACTCAGAGCACATGGTAGATACCTAATAACTGTGTTGCCTGATTAAACTCACGAGATCACATAGCTCAAAACTCTCATTTTGCAGATGGCAAAATGGGGTACAGAGGTATGAAGTAACTGCTCAGTGTTATTTAAGGCAGAGATGGGGTGGTCAGTGCTACGATCACAAATGCTTCTGTGGCTACAGAGCAGCTGAATTCCTTGGAAATGAAGCTTGTGATGCCCTAAGCAACACCATGGCTGGCTGGATGCTTAGCTTCCTCCCTTCCGCCCTCCCTCATTCCCTACTTCCTTCTTCCTTCCTCCCATGCCATTGCGCCCGGTGGTGTGTCCTTAGCCAACACCAGGACTTGGACAAAGACAGATGTGACCTACAGGTCGGTCTCCTACCATGCGCCTCTGAAGACCATCCTTGGACTAAGCCTGTAGCAGATGTGGGCATTTAACCTCCCTTCTTTATGGACAGATGGCACATTTATATTTCTCTGATAGCAAGTCTGCTCTCCTGCCACCAGTTTCAAGGTGCCATTGGTTCCTGGAGGCCATCTGGATGGAGTTTTCATGATGGGGAAAGTGTTTCTCCAGCACCCAGGAAACCTTGGGTGGGTAATGGTGCCAGCGATCACTCGGCTGTGGTGAAGCCTGTTTCCCAGGCTTTGGGAAACTGTGCCCTGGTGAGTTGTGATGCTGAAGCTGGGGCCCAGGGGCCCATGAACATCAGGGACTTCCCAGTTTACTGCTTTCAGCTTTTTGGAAACTCACACATTTCCCGCCATTCTTTGCTGGCAGAATCTTTTGCGGGCTATCTTTTGAACAGAGTGCTTTACTTTGGTTTGTTCCTGGGAATCTGCAAATTTCTGTGCAAATAGGAAAATCATTATTTGAAAGTTGTAAAATACCAGTCTTTTTCAACGTTCCTCATAGAGGGCAGCACTTCCTAAACTCTCTGTGGTGAAGGACCAATTTTAATAATTTCTAATATATTGCATATTAATACATTTACAAAATACAATAAAAATACTAGAAAAATGAAATAAGAAACCTAAAGACATATAAGCCCCTATTTTAAAAATTTATTTATTTATTTATTTGGCTGCACTGGGTCTTAGTTGCAGCACATAGGAGCTTAGCTGCAGCACGTGTGCTCTTAGTTGAGGCATGCGGGATCTAGCTCCCAGACCAGGGTTCGAACCCGGCCCCCCTGCATTGGGAGTGTGGAGTCTTAGCCACTGGACCACCAGGGAAGTCCCAAGCCCCCAGTTTTTTTATGATTGGAAACAACAGATATATTTTATATTCAAATTGCTACAAAAGATTCTAAATGCTTCCCTTTCATGTCTATACTTATCTCTGGGCGTCAATAAACTGTCTGCAGACACGACTTGGAGTAGCCCTTAATGTGGAGATATGGCTTCTTATCTCAAAATTTGTTTTCCACCATTTGCTAAAAGCGTTTTATTTTCTGCCTCACTTCCCGCTTCCCCTCCCAATCCATTGATTTTACTTCCCTGATCTTAGAATGGCCCTTGTGACCAGGAAGCCCATGACACTTAGTGGAAGACGGAGGTGGGATGGGAGGAAATGCCGCTGCTTCCTGCTGCAGTTGGCTTGTTCCCCCTGAGAATGAGTTCCTGTCCTTCTTTCATCTATGCAGATATTTAGCTGAAATCCCATGGAAAATAATGTTACCGCACATAGCAAAAAGGGAGCTATCCACATGAGATCAAGAAAAAAGATCATCTGATTCACTTTCCAGAAGAGCTACATTTTAGTGATTTACTAGGAAATGAATTCTTTCTTTGCATTGACTTGTATCAGAAACTTAGAGGAAATGCCATAATAGGTGACTGGAACCAATTTTGGATCCATTGATTAGGATTATGGTCAGTACGATGATCTGAATATTTTCGTGTTTTTCCATCCAGAAGTTATCTTTCCTGACGGTGTACTTTTCTTTGCCACATAAAGAGTTCCTTCCTGTGAAAGTCACACCACTCTCCTTGATACGCAGAAATTATTCTGATGCCTAGTGTCTTCCTGAGTCCACTTTGCAGTTTCCATTACCACATTTTCTTTATTTTTCTTTCCTTGGGGGGAGGGTGAAGGCAGTGTGTTGTCATGGTAACTAGGAGAGTAGAGTTGCAACATCACCTTCTTAGTACGTGTCTTAACGTCGAAATTCCTGAAAATTGTGATTTCAGGTTGATAGAATTAGTCTTCTATTTCATAAACCCTGGAATTTGAAATCTGCATTATTTTGAGCGTGTTCAGAATAGTGTGCATATATGCACATATGCACACATGCGTGTGTGTGCATAAGATTACTGTGGAGAAACACCATTCTTCTCAGACTCTTGTGTTTCTATTTAGTCTTTTCCCTTCTAGGGGAAGCTTTCAAAAGGCAAAAGGGGACTCACAGTATATTAACTCTTCTACCAAGAACTCCATTCGGGCTAGAGGTGAGTGGACAGCCAGCAGGGAAGAAGAGCAGCGGGGCAGTTTGGGTGAGACGGTCCTATCAGCAAGGCATGTCGGTGGAAGCAGGAATGTGTTCAGAGAGGCCAGGAGCCGAAGACGCCATCGGGGAGGAAGCTATAAAGCTCCTGGGAGCTGCCAGGGGGAGGACGAAGGCTGCAGCTCGGTGGCACAGGGAGGGTGGAGGCAGGTCAGAGCTGTCTGGGAGAGAGCCCCAGGGGACTCGGGAGAGAACCTGCTTCCTCTGCGCCCTGATGGAGCTGGAGGACTCTGGCCCGGCCCCAGGGACCTGCCCCAAGCTCGCCTCCTGTGGACCCTGGATCTTTACTGTTTCCTGTTCTTGGGTCCTACAGCGCATCCAGAATATCGCTGAATTTTACTAAGCAGCTCTTCCTGGTCTTGGAATTTTTCTGTCAGAGGAATAATAATCAGTAGTGAGGACTGTCTTCCCCTGACGCCAATTAGTGTCAGTGTTTCCTGAGAGCCTCCGGAGGATTTGGGGGTGTCATTGCCACCTAGAGAAACAAGGGATAGGAGGTGGAATGACCGTGGTGGCCAGAGCCTGGAAGGGGCAGCTGGGAACGATGACAAAGCCTGAGGACTCCCAGGTGGAGGGGAGGCAGTCGGCAGGTTTTATATGCTCATTTGACCAAAGGGAGCCAGCAGACCAGCTGTCGTGCACAGACGCAGAATCCCAGGGCCCTTGGGGGTGGAGCAGGGCTCCCAGGCCGCTAGAGGCCACAGTCCACGGCCTTGATCAGTGCTGGCCCTAGCCTCCTTTACCTTGCAGGGTGAGGGCCTCAAGAAACGGTGACCCACCAGTGTCCTCCTGTTTGGACCTGGGGACTGCCGCAGGGCTGTGGGGACAGTGGCCACGGCAGACTCTGGGGCCCAGGGCAGGTGCTCACAGCAGCAGTGGCAACAGGAGCTGTGTCTGATCAGTACTTGCTTTGGGAGTTGGCCCCGGAGGCCCCCCTTTGCCTGTGGCATGAGCTCCAGCCACATTCCTCAGGTGGCCTCCAGGGCTCATTTGTGACCTGGCAGCCTCAACTGCAGCCACTGGAGATGCTGGGGCTTAATTGCCGTTCCTTGAATTTCCCAGGTATTCTAGAACCTCTGTGCTTTTCAACATGCCTTTCCCTCTGCCTGCCATGTCTTTCCTTGCTGAGAAATCAAAAGAGAAAAATGCCTATGAGATTTAAAATAGCATCATGAAGTCCATGGTTATTTTTAAATAGTGCAAACATATAGATAAGAATAGAGAATCACATGTTGAATGTCCATCACCAGCTTTATCAGATCTCAGCACGGTGCCACATTTGCTTCAGGACCCACTTTCTTTTAGAGAATTAAGGTGATAAAGATGGAGCTGAGGCTGTCTGTGCTCTTTCCTGCTCCTGGTCTCCTTCCTTAGAAGTGGTAGCTTTGCAAGTCATTTGTGGTTACCCTTCCCACATATGGTGTTCATGTCCTAGCTATATGTTCTAGCTAACAAGTATTAGCATACATAATTATAAGTATTAAAAAGTTGTATATAAAATGGTGTTAGTTTGTGTGTGGCATTCTTCAGTTTGCTTTTTCACTCAATATTGTATTTTTGAGATTTATTCAACTTGATAGGTACACAGTATTAGCTGCTGTATAGTTTTCCATTGTGTAAATATCTGCCTTATTTAGTCATCTCTGATTTAGGGGTTTTCCCCTCTGTTACCTACATAGCTGCTGTGTGCATTCTTGTGTATGTCTTCTTTTGCACCTATGTGGAAGTTTCTATTGGTATATTGAGAGAGAGAGAGAGATACAGAGAGAGATACAGAGAGAGAGAGAGAGAGAGAGAGAGAGAAAGAGAGAAAGAGAAGAAGAGAAAGGAGGGAGGAATTGTCAGGTCATAGATTGTACATGTCTTCAGTTTTACTAGTTATTACCAAATTGCTTTCCAAAGTGATTGTTCCAACGGCACTCCCATCCTGTTTCTCCCCTGCCAACACTTGTTGTTGTTTCTTTTTCATCAAACTTTAAATTCTTGCCAATCATATGAGTGAGAAGTGATGTGTCATTGTTGTTTTAATTAGCATTTTCCTGATTCCTGGTGAGATCATCATCATGGCATATGTTTATTAGCTATTTGGAGTTTCCCCCTCTATAAACTGCCTGTTTATCTCCTTTGCTTATTTTTCCATTAGATGCTTGTTTTGTCCTTGCTGATTTAGGAGTTGTTAATATATTCTAAGTAATAATCTTTTGTTGGTTATGTGTGGCATGTTTTTTCTCCCAGTCTGTGGTCTTTTCATCATACTTAGTCTTTTGTTGTACAGAAGTTTTAAACTTCAATGTAGTCACATTTACCCATATTCTTCTGTATTGTTTTTGCTTTTTGAGGGTCTTATCTAAGAAAATTCTTCCTTAAAAATCTTTCTATATTTTCTCTGAAAAGCTCATTTGTTTCATTAGTCTGAGAAAGACAATCCGAGATATTTCACAGTCTCTTCTTGAGAAATGCAGAATAGTATCTTGAATATTGTCATGGTCTGTAGTTGACGATGGCAGAATCAATAAAATTCATGAAAGCTCTGTGACTGTGGGAGTGGCTCCATGGGCTTCAGCCACAGTTGGGAAAGACTTTAGCTGTGGGCTGCTGGCCGAGTCCAGACCCATCCTGTGGTGCTCGGCTGCATCAGTGAGGAAGGCAGATGCAGAGTGAGGGGACGTTTATGTCACAGTCACAAGGGAGGGTCATGGGCACGTCCAGAGGCCCACGTCTCTCCTGACCTCTCTTCTCATACTGCTGTCTCAGGTGTTCATTATAGCCAGATTCCAATCTGCATAAAAGTGTGAGAGGAGACACACACACATGTGCGCACATGCATACACCATGCTGGGATTTGCTTTGGACTTGGATGCTTCTAGTCCTTCTGTGATTACTGTTAGTGATCCCTTCTGGTCTCCCCAGTCCCTTCCACAACTTGGCAGAGAGGGGCTCAGAGTGAGGGTCGCTTCATCTATATCATGAGTCAGAGGGTAAAATCAGGATGAAATTTTTAGCTTTCAGTCACCTCAAGACTGAGCTCTGTTGTTCCTTTCTATGTATGTAAGGTGTAGAACTTCACACCGGGGTGCATGAACCTCAGAATGATTAGAAGGAAGGAATGGTGGCTGATGAAAGACTAAGAATAGAAATTAACTCGTGATGGAGACAGTTGTCTATTTAGCAAGTGGGTCTGGATGACACGACTGAAAGCCTGCAGAAGCCAGGGCTGCCCATGGCTTCATCTGTGGTCTCTCTGAGCTGTCTGGCTTTTGTCCCTAACTGCCTGTCTGTCTGTGCATCACGGTTTGTGTCCCTAGGATACCACGCAGGTGGCCTGCTGGGGAGCAGAGCCCTTGACTGTGGTCCTGCTGTCATCCCACAGTTGCGTCCCAAGATGGGGAGTTTCAGGAATGCTGGGCCTCGCTGACACCCTTTCAGGATGGGGTGATGCTAGGACTGAGTCCCATTTCCCAGCACATGTATTTATGGTTCTCAGCAGAAGGTAAGCCTTTGGAAAACCCTAAATTCACACCCCTCATTCCAGCCCCGAGATTGCAGACCTTTGGGAGGTTTGGAGTAACTTCGTGTAGTTTTCTGGGTCCATCAGAGGTGGATTTAAGATTTACAATAGAATAAAAGACTTAAAGGTACAGCCTTGGAATTTCTTTTTTTCAGATGTCACTCTTGAAAAATCCCTCTCAGCAAAGTTCCACATTTTATTTATTTATTTTCAGTTGTGTGACTTTGCCTTTTTATTGTAATAAAACATAAATAGTACAGATTTTACCTTGTTAACCATTTTTAGGTATAGAGTTCAATGTCATGAAGTACATTTCCATTGTTGCACAACCATTACCATCATACGTCTTTATTTTTTTTTATATCTTTATTGGAGTATAATTGCTTTACAATGTAGTGTTAGTTTCTGCTGTATAACAAAATGAGTCAGCTGTATGTATGCATATATCCCCATATCCCCTCCCTCTTGAGCCTCCCTCCCACCCTCCCTATCCCACCCCTCTAGGTGGTCACAAAGCACCGAGCTGATCTCCCTGTGCTATGCAGCAGCTTCCCACTAGCCATCCATTTTAGATTTGGTAGTGTACATATGTCAGTGCTACTCTCTCTCTTCATCCCAGCTTCCCCTTCACCCGCTGTGTCCTTAAGTCCATTCTCTATGTCTGCGTCTTTATTCCTGCCCTGCCACTAGGTTCATCAGTACCGTTTTTTTTAGATTCCATATACCACATTTTATTTTTATTATTTTATTTTAATTGAGGTGTAGTTGATTTACAGTATTATGTAAGTTTTAGTTGTACAACATAGTGACTCAGAATTTTTAAAGTTTATACTCTGTTTATAGTTATTATAAAATAGTGGCTATGTTCCCTGTGCTGTACAATATAGCCTTGTAACTTATTTAGTTTATACATAGTAGTTTGTATCCCTTAATCCCCTACTCTTATCTTGCCCCTTCCTCCTTCCCTCTCCCCACTGGTAACCACCACTTTGTTCTCTATATCTGTGAGTCTGTTTCTTTTTTGTGTATTCACTCGTTTGTTGAATTTTTTAGGTTCCACATATAAGTGATATCATATAGTGTTTGTCCTTCTCTGTCTGACTTATTTCACTAAGCATATCCAAGTCCATCCATGTTTTTGAAAATGGCAAAATTTCCTTCTTTTTTATGGCTGAGTAGTATTCCAGTGTGTGTGTGTGTGTGTGTGTGTGTGTGTGTGTGTGTGAGAGAGAGAGAGAGAGAGAGAGAGAGAGAGAGAGAGAGAGAGTGATATATCCAGGGGTGGAATTGCTCGATCTTACGGTAGTTCTGTGTTTAGGGTTTGGAGAAACCTCCATACAGTGGCTGCACCAATTTACATTCCTACCAACAATGCACAAGGGTTCCCTTTTCCCTACACCCTCATTATCACATTTGTTATTTGTGTTCTTTTTGATGATGGCCATTCTGACAGGTGTGAGGTCATATCTCATTGCGGTTTTGATATGTATTTCTCTGATGCTTAACGATGCTGAGAATCTTTTCACATGCCTGTCAGCCATCTGTATGTCTTCTTTGGAAAAATATCTATTCAGCTCTTCTGTACGTTTTAAAATCACATTGTTTGTTATTTTGTAAGTCCCACCTTTTAAACATTAGCCCAGGTCACTCAGATGCCACCTGACTCAAGACTCTGCTCTCTGGAATCATCATTTCTTCCAGGGGTGGGTGATATCATTGTCCTCATCACCCTTATCTTCAATAGCATCAACAGCAGGACTGCTGTTCAGCTGGTATACATATGTATGGCCACACTGGTTGTTAAAATACTGAAATACCATCACACACGTTGGTTAATAGCTGCTGTCCTGAGTCCATGTCCACGCCACCACCCAAGCCACTCCTGTAGGATTTCTAGGACCTCCCTACAATCAGCAACTAAAGGGTTAACACCTGATACAGCAGGAGGTCTCCAGGGCCCTGCTCATACTCAAGACTCTGGCTGGTTTATATTCTAGTAGGGAGACAGACAGGCAGACAGCCTCACCTCCCCACACACCCTCACACATGGTCGCTGAGAAATCTATTTTGATTGATAGGTGTCCGTGGCACAATAGTTATTAAACATCGTGAATATCAAAACATCATAAAGCAAAATGTGGGCCCTTTTCTGTGGTTAGAGGACAAAAGGAATTTCGTTGTATGCAGAGCTATGTGCTGCCTTCTTTAGAGACACTATAATAATAGATGGTGCATGAAAAGCTTGCTTGTCAGGGCGGAACACACACATACACACACAGACTTAAAGAAGCAGTGCATCACCATGTTGACACTGATGTAGAACACAGGTGCTGAGGGGTCGGAGAGTAAAGACACAGCCAGACTGCTCTGAACGATTTTCTTCGTGTGATTCTTATGGTGCCTGCCAATGTGGCTGCATAGGATTTTTAGTAAATATTTTAAAATGTAATTGATTGGAGAAATATAAAGTAAGTGAATTTTTAAGGCAGGGCAGGTTGGTGGGGAGAGAAGAGAGGCAAACACTGCGGATGAGGAGAAGGGCCTGGGCAGGGGGTGCAGCTGTGGGCCATCACAGTGGTGAGGTTGGCTGGGAGGTGGGTTGTTTGTGGGAGTCATGGTCAGTGGGCCCGAGGGATGCAGAGGGGGCTGGCAGGACCCTGAAGACTGGACACTGGGTTTTGGATTTAATATGAATATCAGTAAAAATTCCATGGTGAGGAAATAACCAGCCACCCCTTAAGTTAGAGGGCAGGCTTCTTGCCCCAGAACAGTTAAAACTCTCCTTTTTGGAGGAGCGAGGATGCAGAAGGAGGGGCCCTTGCCTCAGCCACATGTATCCACATCCTGCAGAAATCTTTGCCCTCTTTTCTTTGGCTCCATGTACCTTTCTGAACTCCTTTGCACAGAGATGTCGCAGCAGATGTCCGCAGCTCACCAGCGCCCACATTAGCCCTGGTTCGAATTCTGGGTCTCGCTGCAGGGGCCGGGCTGGAAGATAAGGGAAAACATCTTCTATTAGTCACACCACCAGGAATGCAAACTCTGCCATGAACATTCAAATGGCTTCATTATCCTCTTAACATCCTGGGTGAGTCTGAGGCTTATAGCTAAGATACATTGCTTTTTTTCTCACTGTGATGAAAATGCTGACAGTAGACTTTTTATACCCCAAATAACTGAGTGTCTTGACAAAGATGCTGAGACCTACTTGGGACCATCAGCAGTATTACTTGGAGCGCTGGCTGGCTCCAAGCAGAGGGAGCTTCTGCAGGGGCTGTCCTCAGAGGTCTGAGAGCCAGTGTTCACTCAGTCACCTTCTGCCGGCCTGCAAGAGGGAATAAAGATCTCTTAGGTTACTTAGATTCCTCTAGCTTCTCATTGTGTTTCCATGACGGTTTTAGAACAGCTTTTCACATATGCAGATGCCTATGTTTGGCCAAAGACTGGACTTAGGCTGCTTCCTGAACTTGGCAATAATACCCAAATCACTCTTTTTTCTTTTTTTTTTTTAACGGTACGTGGGCCTCTCACTGTTGTGGCCTCTCCCGTTGCGGAGCACAGGCTCCAGACGCGCAGGCTCAGCGGCCATGGCTCACGGGCCTAGCCGCTCCGCAGCATGTGGGATCTTCCCGGACCAGGGCACGAACCCATGTCCCCTGCATTGGCAGGCGGACTCTCAACCACTGCGCCACCAGGGAAGCCCCCAAATCACTCATTTTAATAATTATCAAAGAAGTGTGCTTGCTTTTGCAATGCTCCACCATCATGAAAGTTGTATGTGCCAAGAACTAAATGGTAATGAACTTAAAATGCTCATGTGTGCTTCACAGCAGGGATCTAGGCTTAGATAACACTTTGTTGTTTTTATGGTTAAACTCTCTCATAAAATCTTTCTTTAAGCTAACACGTGATTATCCCCCAATGTAGTTTAAACTGAACTTGATTTGTGGATTTCCTTATTTTCTCTTTTCTGTTTGAGATATTTGTCAAAATCTCTGACATAGCTTCTCCTGTGAAAATGAACACTAAATGACATGTCAAAGAAATCAAGTGTAAATCAGTCTGTACCCTAAGTGGAAATAAGTTGTTGGGATGTGAATAAATTTAATCTTCTATTCTCTCTCTCTCTCTCTCTCTCTCTCTCTCTCTCTCTTTTCATTGAAGAAGGCTTTGTGGAGATTTAGTATCTCTGGAAAAACTTTAGATTGCTGTGGAGAGAGATGCTTGAATTTAGGACAAAGGAAGTGATTTTGCTTTAGCTTAGTAAGCTAGGAGGACAAGAGGAACAGTGAAGGAAGAAGCAAGGAGGCAACTATAACACAGATGGAGCAGGATGAATTTCAATGGCCAAACGGAAGTCCTGTCATAACAATGACGTGTCAGCTTCCTGCTTTGTGGACATAGGTTAACACAATTTAATTTAGATACTGAATCCACAGAACTGATCTGGGAAGCATCACTTTGTTTTGGGGTTTATACAGGACAGGTTAGAATAACAGTAACATTTGGTCTGACAGCAACCTTAACTAGTATATCTATAAATTGATATACTGAGAAACTGAAGAAATCCTATTTTCCCAACGAGTAGAAGGCCCTGTAACTATCTGTGTTGAATATTAACCTCCAAATGTCTACCACTTTTTAAAAATTGAGAAATATTTCAAATATTTGAATCTACAGGAAATGAAATTATATGATCCATGTAGCTTTCATCCATATTTGGCATTGCCATATTTGCTTCAGATGCATTTTTAATGTAATAAAACATTATTGTTGAAGGCTTCCCCTTCCATTGCCCTCTCTTCTTCCCTAGAGATAATGGAAATTAGCCTCATCTGTGCTTTCATGGATAACTACATAGCTTTGTATGTAGGAGTATCATATAGTAGCAATGTTTAATGTTGCGTGTTTTGTGTATTTTAAAGTCATTCATAAGGGTAGCATACTCTACATACCCTTTGAGAACTTGCTATTTCACTCGATGAAAGCTTCAGGATTTATCTGCTGATTTAGTTTCAACTGTATAACTGAATGACTATACCATAGTTCACTTAGCCATTCTTCTTTTGATGGACATGAGGTTGTTTCACTCTTACAAAAGATGCTGTAGTAAACATCCTTGTGCATTAATACTTCACACATACCTTGCTCATGTAACATGCAGGCTCACAAGGTACACACGACTTTAGCATCACCAGATACTGTCAGACTGTTCTCCAGAGTGGTTTGTCTACAATCTCACTCTATGTTTTCATACTCTAAAATTTTGCCTGTCAGATGGGAATGAAGGGTGTTTCATTGTTTTAATTTGCATTTCCCTGGTTACTAGTGAGATTGCTCATCTTTTCATAGTTTTGTTAGCTGTGGGGTTTTTCTCTTCTAAAAATAGTCTGTTCATAGCCTTTCCTCATTTTTCTCATTGTACTACTTGTCTTTTTCATATCCATTGGTACAATTGAATTTTAGGAGGTTTGAATGTACATCTTTGTTGGTTATTGTGTTTGGGGTCCCCTGCGACCAGGAGCTCAGAGGACTCAGAACAAAGTCTTATAGCAAAGATTTATTATAGCCAAAGGTTACAAAGAAAAATTGGCAAAGGGAAAAGGAGCATGGGGTGAAGTTCAGAGGAAGCCAGCCACAAGCTTTGAGGACTTCCATTCCTGTGGAGTCACATGGGATGTGCTTAATTCCTCCAGCACCAAATTGTGACAATAAGTGTGAAGTGTGAAGACTCCCAGAGGGAAAGCAGATGTTCAGCATAAACCACAATGCTTGAACAAATAGGTTAGACTCAGTGAGCCACTCTTAATAGTTCTGGGAATGATGGAACCCTCCTGAAATCCAGATTCCCAGATGCCAGCCAAGGGCCAGCCTTGCAAGGAGTCCTTTTGAAGGACAGTAGTCTCAGGTCTGCTATGTTAATTATAATTTCAAATATCTTCCCCTAATCTGTGTTTATATTGTCTTTTGTCATAAAGTAGTAATATCTATTTTTTCTTCAATGGTTTGTAATGTTAATGTTGTACCTAAAAATATCCTTGCTTAACTTGTTCATAAAAGTAGTTCCTTATATATTTCTCTAATAGATTTTACATATTAATGAGATATGTAGCAAACTGGCTGAACTCTTTTATTAAGCCTAATACTTTGTGGAATCTCTTGAATTTTCTATGTAGATAATCATATTATCTGCACTGATGACCATTTGTCTCCTTCTTTTCATTTTTACTCTTGTTGATTTTTCTTGTCATACTCTTCTAGCCAGGTTCTCTAGTACCATGTTGAATGGGAGTAGTGATAGTAGGCATCCTTGTTCTAAAGTTTTTAAGGAAATGTATCTAGTATTCAACCATTAAATGTGATGTTTGCTGTGTGATGTGGGTAGATACCCTTTACCAATGTAAGGAAACTTTTGTCCCAGTTTGCTAATATTTTTAAAATTTTGTGAATGGGAATTGAATTTTATAAAGTGAGCTTCTACATCTATTGAGGTGATTATACTTTTTATCCTTATTATTTAATGGGGGAGAAACTTTAAGATATTTTCTAATGTTAAGCTATTCTTATAGTATTTGCACTAAAAGTGCTTTGGTTATCATCATTATTTTTAAAAATATATTACTGGGTTTGACTTGCTAAAATTTGTTTAGGAGTTTCACATCTGTGTACATGAGTAAACGTGGCCTATAATTTTCTTTTCTTGTACTGTTCTTACCTGGTTTGGTTTCAAAGTTATAGTAGCTTTGGTGAATGAGTTGGGGAATGTTTCCTTTTTTTCTATGATCTGGAAGAGTTTGCATAAGATTGGATTGATAAAATTTGGTAGAATTTGCCTATAAAACTATTTTGACATGCGGATTGTTGTTGTGTCAGTTTTTTAACCACTCATTTAATTTTTAAAAATGATTATAGGACTATTTAATTTTTCTACTTATTCTTTAATTGTACACAGATTTAGAAAATTTTTTTGATTATATTGTGTATGGAATTTTAAGTCCTACTTTTTTCCTTTAATGTCATGGGCATTTCCTATGTCATTAAAATTCATCAGGAAGGTGGCTTTTAAAGCATTTACTTTAGCAATGTTTTTTTATGAATAACTTTATTTCTAGAATTTCATACGATTACATATGTAACATACATAAGGTAGCATAGCTAGTAGTGCTAGGCACATACTGGACACAATAATTTCTGCTAGACATTGCACCCAGAACTAACCAGGTATTGGAACTTTCCAGAGCAAAATGCTGGAATTTCCTCATGCTTTACAGAGTGAGGGTAAAGGTAATTCTACGAAAATTCACAAAGGGGCAGGGGGGGTTTCCTTTTTGCAAAAGGAAAAATAACACATTCTTTTTGAATGATGACTTATCTTTGAAACATATCCTGCCCGAACTGATGAGCTCAGATTCCTAGGCATAGGCAATTTCTGTTGAAAGACATTTATAGAGATTTCCAAAAGTACATATATAAAGGTGGCAGATTCTTAGTTCTGGGGGAAGAGTAACCTGGGGAGGAAATTTTTTCCCCTTTTATTGATTGCAGTTTATTTGCATAGCACATAACTTTTCATGGAGCTGTTCTTGAAGCCACACATGGGGCCAGCACCTTTGCTGCAAGTGCATTCTCAGAGAAGCTGCACATGGAGCTACAAAGACAGCTGCCCTTTGCTGGGTTTATGCAATGCCCAGGTCAAGTTTGGAACTGTTGGACCCTTTCAGTGCTTGGCTTAGGACATAGCAATGATATTTCTTAACAAAACAAAACACTCTTGCCATTTTGAAAGGTCCAAAATCTTTTCTTCCATACCTTCCCCCACACCCATCAACATTAGTTAAGTGTTCAGAGTCACTGCAGCCAGTGTCCTTCGGAGAAGTCTCTGAAAACTCATGTCGATTTCCCGATTGGAGCTGTGTGTGACCTGTTTAGATTGAAACATGGTCAGGCTTGTGAGTTCTCCTTTTAAAGAGCCCTCACTGATATATACTCTTTCTCAAAAGTGCTTTCTACGGCCATGACTTGTGTATGTTTTCTGCTCGATGCACTTAATTAGCCTTTTACAGCCCACTGCCCACAGGTGAGCTGAGCCGGTGGCTTTGTGCTGTACCAGGAGCACAGAAGACGGTGCTGCCACACTTTCTTATGAAAAGCAATTTGGCTTTTTTTGAGACATTCCTGTCTTGATTAGTTTAAAAAATAATTCTTTAAGACATATGCAGAATGATCTGCATACGTAAAAATCTAACCTTTTAATTAAAAAAAAGTTTAAGATATGGGTACATGGAAAAATTCCTTTTTTCTTTTTGACAAGATGTTACCTCTAATGTATTCTTCTCTCTCTCTCTCTCTCTCTCTCTCTCTCTCTCTCTCTCTCTCTCTCTCTCTCTCTCTTTCTCTCTCTCTCTCTCCTTCTCTTTTTCCTCCAGAGTAGAAGTTTCTAAATTGTTAGACATGGTGCTTCTTTGGTTTCACATAACCCATTTCTTTATGGTACTCAAAGTTAGTGAATGGTTGAAATATTTCTTTGTGAAATAGAAATGGGGAAGCATAAAGGATTAAATGAGTCACTTAAAGTCATCCTGTCTGTTTTTCTTTTTGTGTTTTTTTGGTTTTCTTTTGCTTTTTTTTTTTTTTTTTTTTTTTCTTTTCTCGATCTCCTGTTGCTTAAACCCTTTCCTTCTCCCCCTCCCTGTGCTGGAAAGGCCATTGAACCTGGGTGAGCCCCTTCCCAGTTGTATGACCTTGAACAAGCTGTTTGACCTCTCAAAGTCTCAGCTTTCTCGTCTATAAAATCTAAGATCCCATCTCTTCTAATGGCCAGTGAAGTTTTGAAAAAATTTGAGCCCTTAGGTCACCAATGCTACAGGCCAGGAATAACCAACATTTGGGGATTTGACATGAAATCCTGATTTGCCTTACTGTAACCTGGGTCCATGCACGTACCGCGTGACATCTGTTAACTGCAAATATGAAACCGACATACGTGTTTTCATGACACTTCGAGGCAGGTGTCAGCATTAAATCGGGAAGGCACTGTCACCTTCACCCTGTCCAATGGTCTCATTGTCCCGGTGAGGAAGCTGAGGCCCAGGCCATCCCTGGAGAGCACAGTCGGGAGGGGAGCGGCGGTCGCTCCCCACCAGCGCTTCTCAGCCTCCCCCATCTTAGGAGTGTTTGGTGACTTTGCTTGTTTATAGGTCATGTGTGGATTCACGGGTTAGGTCGCCCACATCCGGCCAGTACCTGGTGAGTCTCAAATATTATCTCTACTCACCTCTCAGCTAGTGGGAAGAGACTGATGAACTTTCTTTTCTTTGCCTTGAAACTCTTGTCCTGGTCGAGTGAAAGGCCTTGCCACACAGTGGCCTGGCCCAGGGCTGGAAGCGTAGCCATGGCGGGGTCTCAGGTGACACAGGACTCAAGTCCGGGTTTGTTATAAAGGCTGTTGGTCAGAGGGTTGTCCTACTTCACACACTCTCTGGAGGTGAGTTGGAAGCTGCCCAGGCCTGGGGCCTTGGGGCCGTTGGTAGGGCTGCTGTTCTGTGCTGTGCTGTTTTCCTTGTCATTTCCTCACCACTGTCATCACCCCATCTTCTCGGAGGCTGTTGTCCTAGAAGGCAGGACCAATGCAGAAAGATAATAACCACACTAGGCCACGTGGGCCAAGTGAAACGCAAACTTTGGGGGCCGAAATGCACGGGGAGGAGTCTCGGGGTCCCCTGGGAATGAAGGGGGCCTCGCTCCCGACCTGCCTTGCTCGCCACGCTTCCTTTGCTCACCGCCGTGGGCAAACGGTGCTGTTGGGCTTGGAGCGGGATCAAAGCTCATTCCTCGCTAACCTGCATACGTGAGCAGGTAAACAATTGGGAGCCATAAAGTAGAGAGAGACTAAAATGAAAGTTTGTCTCACTGTGATTAGCAGCTGGACCCTTTCCAAATTCCACCTGCTCTGTGTGGAGCTGCGAGGTCTCATTCCAAATGTCTTCTCCCAGCGTCTGACCCGGGGCCTTGGGTAACAATACACTGGCGTTTGCCAAGGATAACAGCGGCAGAGCTGTTATCCAGGAGCGAGGCATCGG
Organism: Mesoplodon densirostris; assembly: GCF_025265405.1. NCBI lineage: Eukaryota > Metazoa > Chordata > Mammalia > Artiodactyla > Ziphiidae > Mesoplodon > Mesoplodon densirostris. Next base: position 126,240,895 of record NC_082662.1, on the reverse strand, counting down.
CGGGCAGCGTGAGATCAGAGCCGGGGCGGTGGGGGGGGGGCGAGGGGGGGGGTGAGGACAGCGGCTGAGGCAGAGGCCGCCCCGGCGGTTGCTGACTCACCACGTGTCTGGGAGGTTCCCCAGCCCTCTCTGCTCCACTCTCCCCGTGTGTAAACCCACTTTAGCGCTTGGCATGTTGACACGCCCGCTGGCATAAAAGGTAAAAGTGAGGCTGCATTGCAATCACAGATGCCTCTCATTTTTTGCCACAGATTTGTGTCAGTCAGACTTTTGCAACAGTCCTCCAGTTGCTAAACCTAAGCTGCCCCCTCTGCAGGGGGTGGAGGGCAGGTTATCGGGTGATAGAAATAGTAATGGCTCAGGAGATATTAGACTTTAAGCTCTGCCACTGGCCAGGGGCATTTGGGGACGTCACACATCTGTCCTGGGCCTCACTCTGCTTACCACTAAAAGAAGAGATGTTGTTGGATTGGATGATTTCTTAAGATCTTTCCCAGCTTGGAGCATAGCCCTGATCGTGGCTACCCAGTGATGGGACTCGAGGCGTAGAAAAGACCACACGTGCCCCCCACCCCATCTTCTCTCCCTGGCCCCGCTGGGCTCCACTGCGCCTCTCCCTGTTGGGCAAGGACTGGGGCCCAGCCGCTGGAATGCATAGGTGTTGCTGGGCAGAGTGCATTAGGGTCAGTTCCCATGAACTTAAATACCCTCATCAGATTAGGTTTCTGAATTCTGGAGAATAAGGCCTAGGAAGTAAGCTCATGGAGACTACAAAATGGGGTAGAAACGCCCTGGGCTTTGGTTGTACCTAGCCACTAAATGCAAACGTCACTTCCTGGGAACCTGGAAACAAACCTCTCATAATGTGAAGAAACCTTTTGTGATATTGCTAATAACTGAAAAAAGTTCCTTTTTAGGATGAATCTTCTCTACTGAGTTTATCGAAGTGCAGTACAGCTGGGGTACAGCATGACAGGATAGGATGCTGTTTGTTTGCTCTCTGAGGGGTTTGCCTTTTCAGGGGGGCTGGGGGTAGGGAGGCAGGAAGGTGGAATAAAGCACTGATGGAGTTGGACTCTCCCGGTGGGCTATTTGCCTGCCCCTTGCTGAGTTTCCCATGGAGTCCAGGAGAAGCTCGGCCTCCAGAATCAAGAAACCACGTTTGATGATCTGTAAGTGTGCAGCACCCTTTGTCCTTTCTGTCACTGAAGAAATGTCATTCAGGCCTCTGCAGTGAAGCGATGTGGATGTGGGTAGGGGCCACCAGGTGCTTGGAAGTTACCTCAGCTTTTCTCCCAACTTCCTGTGTAACCCAAGGCAGTCACTTAACTTTACTGGGGTTTGGGTACCTATAAGAAAGGAAATGAGGATGTTTGAGTCTCCCTAGAGAGCTGGAAAGAATATCGAATAAGAATGCTTTGAGGGGCTTCCCTGGGGGCGCAGTGGTTAAGAATCTGCCTGCCAGTGCTGGGGACATGGGTTCGGGCCCTGGTCTGGGAAGATCCCACATGCCGCGGAGCAGCTAGGCCCGTGCGCCACAACTGCTAAGCCCACGCGCCTAGAGCCCGTGCTCCGCAGCAGGAGAAGCCACCACAGTGAGAAGCCCACGCACCGCAACAAAGAGTAGCCCCTGCTCGCCGCAACTAGAGAAAGCCCACATGCAGCAAAGAAGACCCAATGCAAACAAAAATAAATAAATAAAATAAATAAATTTATTAAAAAAAAAGAATGCTTTGACACTTTATAAACTTATTTTTAATATAAGACTTCGGTGAGGCCTATAGGATTAACAGCGTTTGAAGCTTCTGTACTGGATGCCTGTCACACTACCTGGTGGAATGTCCTTCCCTTGAATGGCCGGAAGAGGGAAGCTCTTCTCACCCATCTATTACCTCCTGCCAAGTATGAATGTCACGCTCGTATCTGTGCTGCACCTGGGCGGGATAGGTGCTCACCTCAACAAACGCAGTTGCAGGCTCCTGACAAGGGGTGTACATCACTTAGTAAATGGACTTCAGATGCAGCATTTTTGCTATTAGATTATTGGCTCAACAGCCATCTTGTCTCCTACGTTCCTGTCTTATATTCTCCATGGCACCTAGCCCAGGGCTGTGAATGTCCACAGATGCTTAGTGATGGCTGGTTGACGAACTGTGCAGTCTGAGCAGTTAACCCTTGAATTTCCTGATGGTTCTTAATGTGCAGAATCTGAAATCTGGGAGCTATCAGTCATCTCTGGATCTAACATTAAGGTCATCTCTCTCCACAGCAGCTTGCCTTATGTTCTTTTGGTCCCTGATAAGCGTGGCCAACATTTTTCAAATATCCTGTCTGAACTGGGGCATGAAATACTAGAGGTGGAGCACAGTATTACCGCTGCTTCCCATGCTGGCAGACAGCTTGGTCCCATCTGCATGTTTGTTCTTGGAGAGCCCTTCTTTTCCTCCTTGTAATATATACATCTAAATGCACAGGGCTCAATATTATAAGAAGTATAGGAGACAGCCACCTATCAGAGTAAATGACTGAAGAAAAGACCAGGGACTGCTAAGTTTCATTACTTGTAATTTTGCTTTGTACACAATTTTATTTCCTTGGTAAGACCTTCTTTACCTCCTCGTTGACTCTTAAGAGACATCTGCCTGTGCTTCACTTCTTAGTTTCTTTTCCGGTAGTGTCCAGTGAGAGGATGATTTCCTAGTGGGGCCTCTCAGGAGTCTCACTCTGGAAGTAGAATGGACTTTACAGAAGGATGGAAGACAGATGTTCATTTCATGTACAAACGCACCTGTCCGCAACTGATATCTCAACCAGTGTTTAGGGTTTAGTCAGAAAGAGAACTTCATCCTCATTAGTTCACGTGTATGTGTGTGAAAGCCCCCAGAACCATACCTAGCACAAAATAAAAACTGCAAGTATTCGTTGTTCTTGTTATTATCATCTTTTTTTTTTTTTTTTTTTACGGTACGCGGGCCTCTCACTGTTGTGGCCTCTGCCATTGCGGAGCACAGGCTTTGGATGCTCAGGCTCAGCGGCCATGGCTCACGGGCCCAGCCGCTCTGCGGCATGTGGGATCTTCCCGGACCGGGGCACGAACCCGTGTCCCCTGCATCAGCAGGCGGACTCTCAACCACTGCGCCACCAGGAAAGCCCGTGTTATTATCATCTTTTACTTCTGGTCAGGGTTCCATGTCAGGCAGCAAACAGGAGAGTCATGATAAGGGAATTTCAAAAGCCTCCCTCTGACTAACCAGCCCCTGCTTTTGTAGCCCCGGTACAGGAGGAGAATCACGACGGCAGGGGCGGAGCCCTCCTTGGTAGTGATGAGTGGATGTGCTACTTCTTCTGACCCATTCATTCTCCTGACCCCCCTTGTGCCTCTTTACCCATGAGTTCACATCTGCAGTTGCTTGCTCTGATCTGGAGAGAAGGTGGAGGGGCTTGCATCTGAAGTTATGCCTCTGTCACACACGCTGTATCAAGCTCTAGGTTGGGTTCTGGTGCTTTAATGCTCCCTCCATACTCTCCAGGCACAACAGTGGCATGTGTGATGAATTGACATGCTCTAGTGAGCAGTTCTCAGAGTATAAATTGAGGCCTTTGTAGAGAGATTTGCAGATACATCTCACAAACGCTGATTGAGTACTTAGTATGTGCGGGGCACTGGGACAGGCACTGGGGACAGAAAGCTGAGAGGCGGACTCTGTTGTTGCAGATTTCATCTGCATCCTGCCCTCAGGAGCTTGGGCTGATTGGTCCAGGAGCCAACAGACTTCCCAGGCCCGTTGGGAGATATGTGACTTGTAAGATCCATTTCCTTAAAAAGCATAATTATTGTGGAGGACTCTCTTTCTAGAGTCGAGCATCAGTCATTTAATGTCTGGGTGATACCAAAAAATTCATTTGGAAAAAAGAGAAGCACAATTAGTTAACAGATGTCACAATGCTAAATAACTGGTTTGGCCGACTTCAATGAGCTGACTAGTTCTTTTGTCATCTTGCAGCCACAGACTGTGTGCGTCTGCCCAGCTTTCTTATGCTGAGGCTTTTCCCTCAGGATCATCGTCAGTTTTTTCCAGTATTTAGATGATTAAATTCACAGATGGGCAGCTTCTAAGTTATGATGCCACTAATTAAAGAATTGTTAAGGCAGATTTATTTCTCTAAATGCAAACACATGCAAAACTGAGATTTTGGCCAAAACTTTGCTAGACACAATAGTGCATTGTTTCTCTCTTCAAGATGTATTTCATTATATCCCTGTGTTATAAAACAGCAGTGCCTGGCATTTACATTATGGTGTCTATCTCCAAAGAGCTCTAAGCTCTTGACCACAGCTTTAAACAGATACTCGGTTCCAGCTTTTTCTTCTTCTTTCTTCCATGGTCACCAACATTCTTAGATGTGTGAATGTAGGTGAAGCTCTGCATTGCATATAGTGGATGCTCACTAATTCTGATTGTCTTCATCAATAATCTGACAAATGTATTAGTGTTAAACATGCATGCTCCTTGCCCCACATTACTGCATCTTTTTTTTTCTTTGGGGGCAAGTAGAGAAACTGGAGTTCATTGCAAGCTCTTCCCTGGGTCCTGTTACAGTGTTATTCAAAGAAAATGGAAATTACTGGTCTTGGTCTCATGGCATCTAGTTTTGAATTATTGTTCTTAAAAAAATAAAAGCACTGTCATTATTTTGTATGAAAAATCACCTCTCCAATTTATAAATAAGTTATTAATTTAATAAAAGAGTTTATCAAGATTTCTGGGTTCAAAAGCAACTTATAAAATTAAATCGTATTTATTTACATCGCCAATAGTTTGCTAATGAAAAGTACCCAGGGATAAATCTAACAAATGATACATAAAATCTCTATGGAGAAAATAATAAATTGTTTTCAAAAGACATTAAGAATTCTAAAAAACGGAGAGTTAATACCATATTCATGGTAGGATGACTCGATATTGCAAAATGTCGTTTCTCCACAAAATGAGGTAAAGATTCAGTGCAATTCCAGTCAGAATTACAACAGGCTTTTGGGAGAGGAGGATGTGATACATTGATTCTCCTATTTATATGAAAGAATTGAGAGACAAAGGGAGACTCATTATAAAGCTATATAAATAGTTAAGGTAGCAAGGTATCAGCATAGGGAGAAACAAATAGACCAATGAACAGAATACAGAGCTAGAGGGCTTCCCTTGTGGCGCACTGGTTGAGAGTCCGCCTGCCAATGCAGGGGACACGGGTTCGTGCCCCGGTCCGGGAGGATCCCACATGCTGCGGAGCGGCTGGGTCCGTGAGCCATGGTCGCTGAGCCTGCGCGTCCGGAGCCTGTGCTCTGCAATGGCAGAGGCCACAACAGTGAGAGGCCCGCGTACCGCAAAAAATAAATTAAATAAAAAAGAAAAATCCACCTGTTTCTGAGCCAACACTAGGATGACCAAGCATCTGGTTTGCCTGGGACTGAGGGTTATCCTGGACGCAGGACTTTCAGTACTAAAATCGGGAGAGTTCTGAGTGAACCAGGACTGTTGGTTGCCCAGCCAACACCTGCCTTGCACACCTGGTGCAGGTGAGCCATAGCCGTGTGTCCGTGCATAGTGTAGTGGGTTGTACAGTGGCCTGCCAAAAAAGATCTGTCCACTGGAGCCACAGAATGTGACCTTATTTGGAAGAAGGGTCTTTACAGATTTAATTAAGGTAAGAATCTTGAGATGAGATCATTCTGCATCAGGGTGGGCCCTAAATCCTTTCAGTGATGAGTGTCCTTTATAAGAGACAGAAAAGGTAGAGACACAGAGGAGAAGGCCATGTGAAGATGGGGACAGAGAATGGAGCAATGTGTCTGGAAGTCAAGGAACGCCAAGGATTGTCAGCCACCACCAGCAGCTAGGAGAGAGGCACAGACAGATTCTCCCTCAGAGCCCTCAGAAGGAACCAATACCTTGCTTTCAGACTTCTGGACCCCAGAACTGTGAAAGAATGCACTCCTGTTGTTTTAAGCCAGCAGGTTTGTGGTCATTTGTTATGGTAGCCCTAGAAAACTAATACAACGTGGGAAGTGAGTTTGGGACTTTTACTGCAGGAAGCCTGGGAGGGGGATTTCTGATGTCAGCAGCCCAGCCTCCTTGCTCCAAGTGAGGCAGGCTCAGTCTGTGGCTGTCATCTACACGGCTGTTTGGTGGGGGGCTTCTGTTCAGTAGTGGCCGACTGCACTCCTCAGTGCCCAGGGATCCCAGTGGGTGCCCTAGAGCCTAGAGGCTGCGTTGTAGGGGGTGTGCCAGCAAAGGCTGAGCCCGTGGTCTCCAGATCCTGGACCTCCGAAGCCAAAGCAACTCTGTCTTAGGTGAGCTATTTCTGCCACTTAAGAAAGAAAATAAAAGAAAAAGAAACCTCATGAAATCCCTACAGGTTGCATTCTCTCTCTCCTTTCTCTTCACGTGCCATTCTCGGCCCCTTTCCAGGCAATACCCTTTAGGGGCGCAGCAGCTCCTACGGTCCAAGGACTCGATGATTCGGAAATGGAGGGGGGCTTACAGCAGAATCTCTGGAGCAGCTGCCCTCCCCCCTTTCCCTCTCATGACCAGTATCCTGCAAGTATTCCCATGCAAGCCTGATGTGTCTCAGGTTTACTGATGGCCTCTGGCAAAGCGTGGAGGGTGGGAAGGGGGTGGGGTGAAATCATTAAATACAGCGGGGTGGGGAAAAGTGGGCAGGCAGGAAAATGGTTTTTAAAGGGTTAGGGGGAAAGGGAGGCGGGGTAATAGCAAAAGGAAAAACCGTACTTACATTAGAGTGCTATAATTTTCCCCCAGTACTGCCATAGAAATCGCACTTCAGACTCTCCTCCACGCATAAATTTGAGAACAATTTACCTGTATTGTTCACACTGTCTCATCACATCCTCTTCCTCGTGGATCAGTCAGCAGGACTCATTTCGTACATTATCATCCGCTACTGTTGAGTGTTCATTTCTTTGCACTGATTTTGCTGCCAAAATGTCCTCTTTTCAAGTCATGGACATCATTAAGTATACTTTTTATTTTACATCACTTCTCATTTTCAGAGCTCCTTTATTTCATTACTTTGTATTCAGAATTTCAGGCTTCCATCAATAGCCTTGACATAAAGGCAGGTCCCTGCTTTCTCTGTTTGGCATTAGCAATTCCTTTCCTGAATCAGAAATTTCTTTTTCTCTCCAGAAGTCCGCTGTGGAAAATAGCATACTTAATATGTCTCGATTTATTAGCAGGAAAGATGGGGGTAAGAATGGGTGATGAGAGCTCCCTATAAGAGGACTCCATCTACTTCCACCCCCAGCCGTTCTTCAGTGCCTTCTTGCACTCTGTTCCTTCCCGCAAAGAACAGAGGCTTGTGCATGGGACCCGTGTACCTGGGCTATGAGGTCCAGCCCCAACTCTGCCACACGCCTGAGCTCTTAGTTAACTCGTCTTTCCATATGTTCTCCTATAAAATGGAGACTCAACGAATCTTTGGGTAATATTGTGATTGAGAAACTACCACGTGACCATCATGAGAAGCATCCCCAGGCAGGCATGATGATGAGTCTCAGACCAGTTGCACACGAAGCCTTCAGTTCAGGCCCTCCTCTGATTCCTTCTATTTGGAACCTAGCTTCCTCTCAACACGTCCGACTGCCGGTTCATGTGAGACCTCTCCTGTACTCACGGAGCAGGGGGCCCTCTTGAAGTCACCGGAGAAGGGCAGTGGGATGTTACCTTTGATCCCATGAATGGCACTGTGCTGGAAAATAAGAGGTCCCAGGTAGTCTCTGAGCTGTATGTGTTTGAAAAGAACTCACAGGTAGCTGGTCTTCTTACGTTTTCTCCATTGTCCCAGGCACTTATGCTCATCAGTGGACTTCCTTGGTTACCCACTGAGGTGGTAAGGAGGCATGGCGGGGTTAGCGCCGGTGCTTCTATTCTGTCTGTGTGAAGTAGTGGCAATGTGGACCTTCATCAAAACTGACTGTTCTCATTTCTCCCTAGCTAAGCAGTTCTCAACCTCCCACGTGCTTTCGTGTTAGAGTTGCTCCCCAAACCGATGACGGCGAGGCCTTAGACCATCTGCTTTCTCTTTTCACCCACTTGGAAAAGAGAAATGCCTGGCCCATTGAGAAACTTGCTGGCCATGCTGAGTCGAGAGTACCCAGGCTGGGCTATAGGCAGTCAGGGCCTGGGCAACGAGTCTCTCTCTTTAATTTTTATTGTAGAATATGTGTGTAAAACAGTGTGTATGGTAGAAATGGAGAGTTTAAAAAAGAGTAGTGAAAGAAACACTCATGGGATGTCCTCGGTGGTCCAGTGGTTAAGACTCCGTGCTTCCACTACAGGGGGCACGAGTTTGATGCCTCGTCAGGGAAGTTCTGCAGCCTAAAAAACAAAACAAAACAGAACAAAAAGAAGAGAACACTCATGTCCTTTCCAGCAAGCGTAATAGGATATTATAGTACTCTTGAAGCCCATATATTGATGCTCCCTCATTGTACCTTCCCCTCTCTACCCCCTGAATTTAGTGCTCTCAACCCCTTGAGAGTAATATACCTTTTACCATACATTATACATTTAGATAACACATTGTCTAGTTTTTCCTCCTTTTGAACTTTATATAAATGGAATCATACTGTTTGCCTTTTTCTGCAACTTGCTAAAGTTTTTTTAAAAAATTGTGTTGATTTAGTTACAGTAATTTTTTGAGAGGGATTCATGTTCCTTCTAATTTCATCTCTGGGGAATTTTTGAGTCGTGGGTTTAAACAACCTTCTTCCAGAAGGTATTTGGGTTTTACTTTTCCAGGTACTTGGATATGGCATGTCAACTAAAAAAAAATTTTTTTTTAAGGAACACACAGGTAGTGTGAATTCTGATTCAAACCCCAATTTTAGGTGAGACATTCTGCATTTCATCCATTCCATCTGGAGTCAAGTCTGAGAGAGGTGTGTATGTCTGTAGTTTTCTTCTGTGGGGCAGGTTTCTGTTCTAGCTCACCTACTGAGGGTGTCATCCTTTGGGGAACCCTGTTTTCTATGGAGTTCTCTCATTTGGATTCCTACACTTCTAAAAGTATTAGGCCTGGTATACAGCAATAAAACAGTAAAACGGATATTGGTTATCTGTTGTCGCAGTGGTGCCACATGACAAGCTACCACAAAACTCAGTGGCTTCAAATAATGCTCATTTGTTCTTGCTCCTGTGCCTGGGAGGTCGGGTAGGGTCTGCTGATCCAGCTGGGCTCAGCTCAGCCTGCTGCCCAGGGGAGCCCTGGGTGCAGTCTGCTCTGCGTGGCTGTCATCCTCCATGGAGCAGGACAGCATTTTCTTCTCATTGCTGGGGCAGAAGTAGAAGACTGCTGGGCGAAAGATGCCATGGTTCTTAAGGTCTAGGCCTTGCGTGCTTCGTGTCTGCCCACATTCCATTGGCCAGAGCAACTCACATGGCCCCCAGTGGGGTAAGAAATCTATTCTGCCTTCAGCGGAAGGAACTGCAAAATCACATGGCAGATACAGGTAAAGCATTTGGAATAATAGTTCAGTTTACCAGAGATATCACTCTCCTTCATGTTTGTCAGTGTGCATGGATCTGTGCTCACTGAGTTTTATGCTCAAAAGTTTAAATCTCTTGAGGGTTGAATTTATCACTCAAGTGTGTTCATTTTTACCCCTGAGGTCTCTCATGTGGGATATTCCAGATAGGATGTTTCTTAAAGTTAAAAAAAAGAAAATCAGAGGAACACTAACTCAAATGGACCACTGCTTCCTCCTGCTTTACTGCTTCCGGAGGGTAGGGCACCTGAGAACAGAATTCACGTGGCAGCCTCAGCCCTTAAAACTTACTCCTCACAGGCCAAGGGTGTTACCTGGTCTGAGGAGTACCTGAGCATTACCTGGGGCTTCTTAGGCTGGAATGGGTAGGAGAAAGTGAAATAAAACCCAAACTCACATATTTTGGACATTGCTCCTTAAGCCACTGGGGAACCATATCATAATTCTGCAGAAAATTACTGGGATATGAATTTGTCCCATTTTTAAGATATCTAGATATTTGGCATATTTATAAAAAAGATAAATGGTGGTGGCTATTCATACGTGAAAGATTCTTCACTTTATAAAAGGAGTCGGTACAAGTAAATTAAGTAGCAACTTTTTTCAAAACATTTAAAATTTTTTATTTTAATCATTGATTTTCTTACAGCTTTTCAGAATTTTCTTTTAAATCACATATAACAGGAAAATCTTTGCAAATCTGGAACTATTTTTCCTCTGTGGTGTTTACTATATATGTTTAACTATTCCATTTAATTTTTTTTTTTTTTTTTGCGGTACGCCGGCCTCTCACTGTTGTGGCCCCTCCCGTTGTGGAGCACAGGCTCCGGATGCGCAGGCTCAGCGGCCATGGCTCACAGGCCTAGCCACTCCGCGGCATGTGGGATCCTCCCGGACCGGGGCACGAACGCACGTCCCCTGCATTGGCAGGCGGACTCTCAACCACTGCGCCACCAGGGAAGCCCTTAATTTTTATTTTTTAAAAATGTTTAAGGATTCATATATGGGTCATTTTACACACTTGTTAATTTCTATTACTTTAAGTCATTAGATTTTCATGTTAAGCAGGATATAATAAATGTCTTAAAATTGGACTGTGTTTGCATATTACTTTAATTATCTCCAGTTTTTCAAAATCTGTATAAATGTGTTTTTTCCCCCAAATTATTGGGATTTGGCTCTATTTTCAGTCTAAGAGATTATTGCAACCCGCCTTTTGGTGGACTGGCACTTTTAGCACATTAAAGAGATCACATTATCAGTCAGAGCCTGTGATCTGAGGATCTCTGAGTACCTTGTCTCTTTACTGATACATGCCCAAAAAAGAGGAAGGAATTCCTAATTTCAATGGTTATTTAGGATTTTGTTGAAAAGTAACTGTTCCTTTTCATCTCCCCATCTTTATTTTTCCCACCAGCTTCTGGATTTTGATAATTATCTTTTGAGGGTCCCAATCATACTATTATAGGTTTTTAAAAAGATAAAAAGAAAGATGAGAGAAGGAAACAAAATCCACCGACAAAGTCAATTTCTGTGTCCCAAATTATTTTCTTTCACTGCACCATCCCTTCCTCCCACTCTTTTTTACTACTGAGCATTATTCCTGGGAAGAACTTTTGTATTTTCTAGGAGTCCATCTGCTCTTTCTTACTACTTATCTCCCACCTGAAGCTATAATGTTCCATTCCAAGCATCGTAATCATTTTCACAGCAACTAAATGTGATTTCACACACAGCAGATTATGACTTCTGTGGAGAGTGAGCAATGTAAAATTATTAACCCCTTAGGACAGGGACTCCATTTCGTACTAATCTCCTTAGCAACCAACGTAAGACAGAAAAATGAACAGCATAAATGGATTGAGGAAAATACAGCATCCAATTTAATAATCTGTTCTAAATGCCTCCAGAACATAATCTCAATGAGAAATTATAGCTGCCATGAAACAGTACTGTGCAAATTTCCCCGGAAAAGGTGGCACTCATGTGGTGAAAGGACATAGGAATGTGTACCATAAAAATGAGGATGGGGTCCATCCAAGAGGAAGTCTTGCCTGACAGTGGTGGACCAGTTGGCCAGTAGGATTCCTAGAGAGACGGCATCACAAGATGGACGACAGGGTTCTCAGTCAGTTAAGTCTGAATGAGTCAAGTCTAATTTATGTCTAGTTTCCTTGTGTTTTGAACAGGAAGAGCTATACAACACATAGAACTAGATCTGTGAGTTACCACTTACAGCCTCCGTGTAATTAACAGCAATAAGAGTAACCCAAAGGTCTTTATTTCTTGCCCAAAGACCTGTAACATCCATGACAGTTGAATACCGTGTTTTTAGTTCACTGTTGCTACTTCAAGGAAGGGGTTTTATCAACAAGAGGAAAGTCAGTCCAGATAGGACGACTATTTTTTTATACCTGCCATGTATAAGACGCAGGCAGCTACTGTAATGGGCTCCACTGTATTTGATTATGTCTGAGATTTGTGCTACTTTTTTATATGTGACTTACATAGAAAAGAAAGCTGTTGGAATTGGTGTCTAAAAGTTGCTCAGAAATAAAATGTTTCCCTCTGAAGTGACAGTGATTTTGGAATCCTCTCTGTAAATGATTGACCAAGTCAGACAACCTTCTTCATAAAATGCAATGAAATTGAATTTTGGCTTAATCATAGATATGTCTATAGGGTGGGATTTGAAAGCATCCTCTGCACCTTGAATAGAAGACTATCATTGAAAAAATTACTAACAATTTATAGGAATCCAGCCATCGTAGAACCCTTCTATTACCCCATTCAGTTATTATTATTGTGATTTTCTACTCAGCAAGTGTATGGGCTTGAAAAAATCATCTAATAAACATTTATTAGTAGCCGCTGGATGCCTGATAGCAGAAAATTAGAAGGAACCAGATGCACTCACTTTAATTAATTGGTGTAATCAGGAGTGGTATGCAACCTCAAGGGTGAAAATTGCTAACCTAAACTGTGACTTTGTGGCTCAAATGAGTTTTTGCAGTCTCGAAGTTTTTTTCTTCCTCCTTGAATATTTAGAGTTTCTATGTTTTCCTTTCCCATCTAGCTGAAAAAATTTCCTTCTTTTTGGAGGGTGGGAGGGTGTTCAATTAAAACTCTTTTTATGGAGTAACAGGTTCTAAATTGCCAGTTATTCTGCAGGAGAGCTGGGAGTTTAATCCCTGAGTTTTCTCAGTTCATTCAAAAGGCCAATAAAGACAGGAACAGCATCAGGAGATGTAATGGAAATAACACAATACATGCTATTCTCCTTTTAACAATAAGTAGTACAGGTTGGAAATATAAGTATCAACCCTCTGCCTAGAAGAATCTTCTGTTTTTCCTGGCTAAATTTGCTCATTCCTTAGGGCTCTTCTTAGACATCATTTCCTCTGGAAAACCTCCCCAAACTGCCCCCCTCTACCCACAATCCTACTTCCAACTCTGTTAGGTTTCCTTACCCCGTCTTAGTACTTAACACACTCTATTTTGGAATTGTCTGTTTATTGTCTCTATTCTCTTTTACTGTGTCTTGTCACCCTTCTATCTCCAGCTTTAATACAGAGCCTGGCATTCATTTAGGTGCTCAATAAAACCTGTATCGAATGAGTGAATGAGTGAATGGAAATAGTGTCTGTCTCACCGAGGTGGTGGGCTCTTCCAGACGGCATTCATTTCTGCATCCCCAGTGCTTCTTGGTGTATCAGTTATCTATTGCTGCACAACAAACTGCTCCAAAACTTAGTGACTTAAAATGACAGTCATTTATTTCGCCGTGATTCTGGGCTCAGCTGGGTAGTTCTGCTTTTAGCTGAGCTCCCTCCTGTGTCTGTGTTCAGCTTCCAGGTCAGCTGGGGGCTTGTGATCTTTTATCTTCCAAAAGGCCAACCTGGGCTCGTTCAAGAGGCAACTGGGCAGGGTTCCAAGAGAGTGAGCAGAAGTGTGCATGGTCTCTAGAGGCCTGAACTGGCATGGTGCCACTTCTGCTGTATTTTATTGGCTGAAGAAACCACAAGTCCAGTCTAGATTTAAGGGGAGGGGAAATAGATTTCACATTTTAATGGTGGGGCGGGGAGAGCTGCAAAGTCTCACTATAGTGGGTCAGGAATACAGGGAAGAGAATAATTGAAGACACAAATGCCTTCAATTATTTTTGCAAGCAACCTACCACACTTGGCAGAAAGTAAATGTTCAAAAAGAAAAATGCTTGAATTGAATTAAATCTGAAGAATATTAGATTTAGCCAAATCGGGAAAATCTTTCAAAGAAGGAAAGGTTTCTCTTTGGTTCCGTTCCACATCGCTTTTGTCATCCTCACACTCCCAAGGGCTCTACCTCACTGTTCTACGTACTCAGGCCTTTGTGTTGCCCGTCAGTGCCCAAGTCCTCCTAGTCAATTGACAGATTAGTTGTTGGGCCCCTACGGTCCTCTTGAGCACCTAGTATAAGCCAGACTCTATACTAGGAATACAGCAGGGAGCAAGTGAAACATAATTTGTCCCGTAGTGGTGAAGGTATCTGAGTAGAAATTACAAGTGTGATTAGTTACAAAGACATGTAGGATTGAAGAGAACAGATAACAACTGACCTGTTGGAGACATGACGTTTAAGGTGAGCCTGAAGGGGTCAGTTGGAGGTGGCTGACCTGGGAGCATTTACAGACAGAGAAGGGGACGAGGAGAGTGGAGAGGGGGGCGGGGAAGGGGAGGAGGACAGAAAGGCTGGAGCCCTGGGGCGAGGGCGGGAGGGTGTGGAGAGCCCAGTCTCCCAGGCCCGAAGGCCCTAAAGGCTCTTTCCCAAGAGATAGGAGAAGCTGTTGAAGGGTTTTAAACAGGGGAGAGATAGGACCCAGTTCACTTTAAAAAAAACCTCTTCCTGGGCTGCATAGAGAATAGATTAGAGGAATGCAAGACTGGATACAAAACCTACTCCCTTCTCCACCATCCAAACACCATACCCAGCATGCCCTTGGGAAGAAAGCAGAAGGACTAAACCAAACCCTCGCTAGTTATGATAATCTTGTCAGTAGTGTTTGTTCAAATACATCTTTTTAAAAAAAATATTTATTTACTTATTTGGCTGCGCTGGGTCTTAGTTGAGGTGTGCGGGATCTTTAGTTGTGGCATGCATGTGGGATCTAGTTCCCTGACCAGGGATCGAACCCAGGCCCCCGGCACTGGGAGTCTTAACCACTGGACCACCAGGGAAGTCCCTCGAATACATCTTTAATGTGCACTTCTAGAGTCATCCTGAACCCAGGGCTCCACAGTGACTTCTCAGCCTGTGGGTATTGGAAGTGAGGGGACAGGGAAGGGCCGGGGAAGGGGGCTGTCACCCTGGCTGCCTGCTGGCGAAGGGCTGGGTGCCTTACTGTGGCTGCATAAGTCTCAAACAGGTTGAAGAGGCTGATCCGCCCCTCCCCCCTTTTTAACCCTTTTATTGGGGGTCATTTTTAAAACTTTGCAATGTGTCAGAACCTTTTGCTACCTTAGGGCACCTGGTTTTCAGGATGAAGCAGATGTTGCTTATCGTGGGCGTGTCTCTAAGCCCCGCTCCACCAGCTTTGCTGTGTTCTGGGAGTAGCTGACAGACCTTTGTCGATGCAGTGAACCAAGTGTGTCTTGCAAGCAGATTCCAGCTCCATTCAGTCCTCGGTGGGTCACAGAAGCAGTGTGTTAACCAGCCAGCTTCTGCCTGATGAGACATTGACGGCCCCTCTCTGGCCAACAGTTCATTCACCAGGTGGCCTGAGTGCCACGCCTGTCTTGTCCCCCTCCTGAATTTCAACATTTGGAGTTTTCTTTAAAGCCCATGATTTCTGCTTATCAATCATGTTCAATATCGGGTTACTTAGAGAATGGAGTTATTATCTTTAATGTTTAATAACTGTGCCACAAAGATAATATAATAAAATCCAAGAAATGTAATTTAGAGAGGCTTTCAACTCAGACCTTACGTGTGTGTGTGTGTGTGTGTGTGTGTGTGTGTGTGTGTTTAATCTTTCTTAATCCTATCCTCAGGGCTAAGCAAAACCTTGTTTTCTCTGTCTTCTGCTTGTGCTGTCCCTTTTATTTCGTTCTTGTTTTTGCCTGGCGAGGTCCTGATGGTCTGGGTCGTGCTTCCTGAGTGCGGGCAGCTGGAGTGGGAGGTGATGGTAGAAGCGGAGCGTTGCGGCCCTGGGGTCTTTGCTCTGGCTGCAAATGAACTGTGTGCACACGTCTCCTGGGTGATTTTACTGATTCTTCCAAGGCTGAGCGGCTTCGGGGGCTTTCCAGACAGAACTTAGCTTCACAGCAGATGGATGGCTCTTAGCAGTGAAAAGATTCTTGGGGTAAAAGCACGGCAGTGAATAAGGAAGATTTCTTTCTTTTTATTTTTCTGTTGAGGAACATGCTTAAAATTGAATTTAATCATTCGGATCTGTCTTCTCGGAAGAAGCATCACTATGAATGATAGTCTTTGAATTTGCAAGTTAAAACTCTGATTTCCCACAGGCAGAGTCCCCTTGAGAAAGAAGGCAGTTAGACTGTTTGCGGTTCTTCCTTTAAGGAATATAGACCATAATGGTGGCCCTGTTTTGTATCCTGAGGGGCTGTGGACAGGAAGTCTATGACAAAGTTCACAGAACATTTAGAGCTTTCTCAGAGAAAGGAGCCGTAGAAATGTAAGGCGGTACAGCTGTGTTGGAAACCTCCCACAATCTCCAGGCTCTCGTTTCACTCTCAGTCATAAAGGGAGAGGATCTATAATAAA
Organism: Mesoplodon densirostris; assembly: GCF_025265405.1. Lineage (NCBI taxonomy): Eukaryota > Metazoa > Chordata > Mammalia > Artiodactyla > Ziphiidae > Mesoplodon > Mesoplodon densirostris. The sequence continues at coordinate 126,224,568 of NC_082662.1, read as the reverse complement.
CTCCCCCCGCCCCTTACTCTGTTCTCAAGGAAAGAGCCAAAGGATCAGAGTCTAACTATACACGAGGATCCTTCTAACAATGAATCCGCATGGTCTACCTCTTACATACTTGAAGGAGTAGGGTTGCTCCCCTCTCAAATTTTCCTTTTTCTGAATTGCTTCATATATCATGAGCTGACTTGTCTTCTTAAGGAGTCGGAGTTAACAAGGCTACCCTTGAACAGCATAAAACTGGATCAGGTACATAGCAGGCATTTGCTTTTTCATCTAAATGATTGAATTTCTCTTTCAGGTCTATTTATGTTGGGAATAGAGAGAGGAGATGAGGAAAAGGGTTGAAACTAGTTCTTAAAGGAAATGTTCTTAAGAAAGCCAAGTTTGAGTTCTGTGGATACTCCAGTTTTTGACTGCTCTGATGTTTTCTTAAATATATCCTGGTCTCCTTCAACTCGTGGGGAAAGATGGCAGAGAGAGCCCAAAGTAGAATGTCACACCCATCGAGACATACATAATGAAGCACAGACGTATTAAAAACCTTTATCGGGAATGCAGGGAAATTATTCCTTTTCAAACATTAGATACAACTCCATATATTCCAGGGAGATGTTTATACACACCATTGGTTTAACATTTTAACTGAATTAATTAGACACTTCAACAAATGGTCAATTTAGTTAGCTTCCTAATTGATTCTTAACAAAACCAAACCAGTCAGCTGCTTGAACCAACTGGTCATTTGTGTGATATAGACCCAGGCCTAGAGTAACAAGGTAAATGGCTATGGTCAAACATAAGGAAGCGTCAGAGAACTTGAACCGTGGAGCCAGACCAACATCTCCTGAAATAATAAAATGAAATCATAATCCCCACTCCTCCAGGTCTCATCTGACTTCACATTAAGTGGTATTTTCAATCCATGTTGAAAAGCACATGAAAAGATGTCCACACATTTGGATGAGTGACAGGCCATAAAGGAGATAATGAGAGTGAACTTTCTGGAGGCAATTTGGACATTAGACATGATGATGCTATTTAGTATTTTCTTAAGTCCTTTTTGGAAACATTACTTTTCAGAGACTTGAAGTAATTGAAAGAGAGATGTCCATTAAGTATGTTTAGAAAAAATTTTCTGTCTAGTTTTGAGTATATGGATTTGCCTGAGAGACTTTTTTTTGGACTTTATTCAGAGACTGGCTTGGGTGGATTTGCTTTGACTTGATGGCTTTGGGATATAAGGAGACCTGAATGAGTGTGAAGATGTTTTGGGAATTTACATTTGCCTAAGACAGCTCTGGTTCAGACTTGAACTTGTGGAGACTTCACTGCCTTTCCATTACTCACCTTTGTACCCCTAGTATCTAGCCTAATGTTGATCATAAGGTATCCAATATATCTTCAGGTTTGGTTGTTTGCCAGTCTATAGCCCTTGAGTTGAATGAATAAATGAATTGGGCTCAATTTGCTGTTAAGACCTGTGGCTTTGGGGAAGGAAGCTTTAGGGTCCTAGAAGTTTTGATGTCTTGTCATTTTTTTTTTCTTTATGGGCTGAAAAATTTACCCTAAGCTCAGAGAACAAGGAGAGTAGGTGTTGTACATGGTGTCCCCCACTTTAGGAGCAAGTGAGGAGTGTCCATGCTGCTGACTGAAGTCTCTTCCCTCAGTTCTGTGCTGAAGAGCCATCTTTGTAGTTGACATCCTGAGTCTCCATATTACAGGCTAGTGCCATTTAATCCCAGAGGCAAGCAGAACAGTCAGAGGTGCAGGTAATAATCCTAGTGGGGATGATAAGGGCCCAAAAGGCGATGCAGTCAGGAAGTGGGTCTGGATCTGTCCGATGTGCACCAGGGTCAGCCCTGTGGACTTCTGATTGAAGGACCTTCCCGTAGCCTCTAGACTCGTGAGCCTCTGCTGGCACAAGTCTTGATGGGATGCCTATGTTAGGTCAGGAACAGAGCCCTTGGTTAGCAAAGTCCACCTTATGTTTCCCTGTCCAGCTACTGATTTTCGCTTCCCCACCTTTGTTATCTCTATGTCACTTGCCCAGAATTCCATCCCCTCTTTTCCTGGAAATTCACCCCTATCGCTTTCCTCAAGGGCCCAGTCAAAACTCAGCTCTTCCAACATTCTTTTTACGGCCTCGCCTCGGTACCGTGTAATTTTGTACTTATTCTGCACGTACCTTGTAAGTGTTCTTTAGTCACTTCATTTATGTTTTGACTTCTTAGCACACTTAAGAGTGTTTGTACTCCCAAGCAAGTAGAACTGACCTATGCACACTGAACTGTATGAACCACCTTACATTAACATTCAGTTTTGGGGGGGACAGTTATTATTATTTCCATTTCCAGGTGATGAAACTGAAGCTCAGAGAGGCCCGGTGACTTAACCAAGGTCACACAGTCAGCGGCAGAGTGGGATTTCAATCCTTGTCTTCTGACTCCATGGGCAGTATCCTTGCCACAGCTGCTCACTGCCTCTTAGCTTGATGGAGCAAATAAATTCTGCCTTCAAAAAAGTAGAGTCACAGGTTTTTAAAAAACGGAAGCCTTCCTTGGCAGAAATATCCTTCTGAACAGTATGTCTTTTTCTAAAAAAATAACTTGACTTAGAGTAAAAGGGTAGGCTCAGCCTTCAGAAAAAGGTGTTCTCCAGGTTTGCTTCTTCCTTTGTGAAGTATTTGTCAAGGGCCTGTCCTGTTCTAGGCATCGTGCTGGCTGACGGGAATGGGAACAGTGTCACATGAGGACATGGTTCCTGCCCCTCTCAATCTCACAGCCTAGTGGCTGGGAGGTGGGACACCAAGGTGGCTAATCTCCCATGTGCTTGTGGACCTGGAACATTGATGCCTAGTGTTCTAACTGATCGGCAGATTTGACCTTCATTCACTACAAGTGAGCTTATATTATACAAAAAGTCGTTTCCTGAGTGCTTTGCTGGCTGAATGGATAAACAAATACCTACAATGGAATGCTATTCAGTGTTAAAAATCATGAAAATTTGATACATACTACAGCATATAGCATGAACCTTGAAGACATTATGCTAAATGAGATGTCAGACACAAAAGGACAAATACATGGTTCCACTTATATGATAGGCCAATTCATAGAGAGAGAAAGTAGAATAGAGGTTGCCAGGGGCCAGGAAGAGGGCAATGGGGAGTTATTGTTTAATGGGTGCAGAGGTTCAATTTGGGGTGATGAAAATGTTCTGAAGATGGATAGCGTTGATGGTTGCAAAACAATATGGATGTACAGTCAGTGCCATCGATTTGTATACCTAAAAATGGTTACATTCATAAAGTTCATGTTAATTATATTTTACCACACACAAAAGTTAACTTTCCAGAATATTGTCAGCTATACTTATAAACATGTTTAAGACAAGAGGAAAATGGAACTGGTTAATGCACAGTCTTGGGAAAGCAGAGGAGACTCTACGTCACCAACTGGTGTTCAGAGTGCAGAAAGCATCGGATGGACAGCCTTCTTGTGATACAGGAGCTGCTTCGCTAGTATTCAGAGCAGCTCTGGCGAGGGCAGCAATTCTGGACCAGGATCTGGGTGATTCTTTCACAGTTGATTGGGTAATGAGAAGAGCTGGTCTCAGAGAAACGAGAACATGTGTATTGGAAGGCTGCCTTTGCTTAATGTTCCACATGATCCAGGAGGCCAGATGGCATTTTATGTGGTTTTCACAACTGTGATTTTGGATTGATTACCAAACCTGTTTGTTTTCGTAACCCAGCTCCCTGCCTCCTGACTGGCTTTTAGCTTAACCAGCACTCTCAGAGCTGGGTTTGAACAGTTGCATTATTTTTCTCTTTTCCTTACTACTATTGTATTGGTGCCAGCCTCTACTACCCAGAGTCTAGCATGGTCAATAAAATCCTTTTTCCAACAGGTCTGATCGAATGAATGGCTTTCACTTTGCATTTATGTTCAATTCTGGATTTATTTTTTTCTAGTTTGGATCATCTGCTTGATATGTTTTGAGAGGACAAGTTCTGATCCCATGTTGACTTTTCCTTACCCGGCTGGCTTCCCATCATCAGACGGTGTTTTCATAGGAAAGGCAAATTTATTTTACGTTTAATGTAAGAAAAACATAATACAATCATGAAAGTAATAAAAGTTAATATTTGAATTTTCAAAACACTTTTCACATAAATCATCTCTTTCAATCCTGACAACAGTCCCAAGGAGTTGAGCGGGTATTCTCCACTTCATATGAGGAAACTGAGGCACAGAGACGTTAAGTAGTATGCCCAAGATTGCCCAGCTAATATTGGTTAGAGCTGGATCTGGAGATTATAGCTTCTGGGTCTACATGCAGCATTCTTTCCACCATCCCACTCTACCTACTGGAAAAGAAAATCCAATTTAGTGTAAATAGTTTCAGCATTAGCCACCATTTTGAGCTACTTACCAGGTCATTGTTGTCCTTTATTAAATAAGTCATAGTGACTTTTTAAGCTTTGCAAAATCCTCTCTCATGCTCTTTGTTCTCTAGTAACTCTTGTGACAACGGTCTGCACTTGACCCACTTTAACAGACTGGCAAAGTGAGTCAGAAAATAAGCAGTGTGGGAGGAGAGAGCCTGAGATAGGGGACTGGGCTCCTGATAGAGGACCTGCTTGGCCTCTTAAACTGGGTTCCCGTTTCCCTGTCAAGGAAACTGAGGATAGCAGACATTGCAAAATCTACTTCTGTGAAGCCTTCTGGAGCTTTCTAGTAGTTTTGGGGAAAACACTGTGTCCTGCTGCCCAGCTGAAATTCTGGTGTGGCTTGAGGAGGGAATGTATCTTCACCCTTCTGCTTCGGGCACTCTGCCAGTGCTTGATGCAACAGGAACTCAGTTAACTGTGTTGAGTAGAGCCTCGGAAGATACCAGTTTCTTCTTGTGAGGCATTAAAATACATGGATTTGCTCAGTGAAAATTCGTTTTGTTAAGATTTCAGACATAGCTCATTCATAACTTCTTCTCCCCCTACTTTTTTTTTTTTTTTTTTGTGGTATGCGGGCCTCTCACTGTTGTGGCCTCTCCCGTTGCCGAGTACAGGCTCCAGACGCACAGGCTCAGCGGCCATGGCTCACGGGCCCAGCCGCTCCGCGGCACGTAGGATCTTCCCAGACCGGGGCACGAACCCGCGTCCCCTGCATCGGCAGGCGGACTCTCAACCACTGCGCCACCAGGGAAGCCCTCCCCCTACTTTAAAGGAGGTTTTTCATGTCTTTAGTTCAAGTGCCTCCTAAAACACAACCATCATCCTTGCATTGGTAGAGGCACAGATGAATTAAAATCTCGTTGAAATGACAGTGAACTGTGTTGGCTATACTGTGAGCTCCCTCCCCTGGTTTCTCTGGGCCCTCCTTCCTCCCCGCTCCTGAACTGTGCAGGAGGTGAGGCCGGGGCTCCTGGCCACAGTGCTCTGGGTTATTACAGTGATATATCTTACAACTGAGTTGAGCAGGAATCTTCCTGTTTCCTGCTGGAATTGATTTTCTGTCCAACTTTCATTTCCTACTGTGCATTCCTTCGGGGTCAGAGCAGCTTTGTCAGACAAAAGCAGGGCTTTCTCCTCTGGAGATGTTCCTGGATTCTCTTCAGCTGTGTGTTTATATAAATGGACAGTCAGGCAGTGCAATAAAGTAGCTGCCCAGCCAAATTCTGGCTGTACTACCTGGTTGGGTTCCGGGAGTTGGAACTCAATAGGGTTCTAGGACTTGGCCTGGAGTGGTCGTCCTGTCCTTGCCCTGTATCTTAACATTGTAGGCTTTTATTCTCTGAAGGCTGTATCAGCGAGCTCTTCAGAAGAGAGGAAATGTTTTATTGCTGTTATCATTTCAAATGTTTACTGGTTAAATTAATCTGGTTCATAGCTTAACAGCCTGTTGGCTGTTAAGCTGAATCGGATCTCAAAGAAATCCCTGACGAAGGCTTTTGCCTTCCACTGCCTGATTACTTACTTATCAGTTAAGATGGCAACCTCCAGAGTATTCAACAGTTGTCAAGATGTGTGAAAACGGAATCCTTAGCACCATAAGATGCTAAGTAGAACCAACCCAGTTGTTTCACTTTCTGTGTCTTTAGTATCCACTTCTTTGTTGCTCTATCCCACCCCCATGGTCTCTGCAAGTGTTCTAGGGTGTTTTAATCAGCTGGAATAGCAATGTCATTAAAGTACCATTTTATTAACTTTACCAAAGATGAAGAATTTTGTTTGATCTGTGATTGTGACTTCCATCAGTACATCTTCAAGCAATCATTTTCCATCATATTTCTTAGATTTATGCTTAGTATACTACATCAGTCCATTTGCTACTTCACCATCAAGTCTCTGTTTGTTGATGTGTAGTCATAGCAACAGGATTATATCTGTCAGCATGTTATTATCAGTAGTAGTCAGAAAAAATCTAATATAAATTTACTGTAATGCCATAAAGGGTGCCAGCCTTTTGGGCCTAAATAATCTCTTGTTGGGAGAGAAAGCTGGTGATGTGGTAAAGGATTTGAAGGACTTGTTTTGGAATTATTTCTAAAACATGATGGTTGATAGTACACAAACATGTCCAAATGAATTGAGTCATGTGAAAGCATCCAGTTTTATTCAGCCGTAAATTGGACGTTGTATTCTCTGGATATAGGATTGAAGGAAGGTGGTTCCATAAATTCAGCAGCAACGGAGGTAATAGCGAGCTTATGGCTCTAATCCCCACCCTTTTTATGTGTCACACAAGCAGCAGGAAACACTGAGGATTTTCCCAGTATATCAGGGAATTGTGGTTATTTCTTCCAGAACACGAAGAACTATGTGGTTATAGAGATGGGAAATGGCCATCTGCACGGTGATTAAGAAAACTAGAATAAATCAAGAGATTTGAGTTCTGTTCTCAGTTCTGCTTCTAACACTTTCAGGGACCTTGATCAAGTCTCTTTACCTTGCCAGACCTAAACTTCCTTATCTGTGAAAAGATATTGTCAGACTAAATATCCCTGAAGATCCTTTTCAGCTCTGACTTTGAACTCAGTACATCAACTCCCTTCATTTATTTAGTCAGTCTTAGCAGAATTAATGTGGGTTTGTTACTTGTTTGCATCTGGGTAATTACTGCTTGCACACCTGAAGAATAGAGTATTGGCGGTTTCCGATGTTAATTTAAGGTGCAGAGAAGGAAACGTGAACCGCCCCACCCCCCAAAAAATAAAACTAGAAGCAACTTCTCTTTTAGAGCAAGTGCTGATGGAATATACATAGAGGCACTGTAGCCAGGCTGGGCCCTTCTGCCCCCTTCGAGTTCTGAGGCTTCAGAGTGGTTTCTGGCTCTTGTACCATGAAATGACATCCTGTCCGGCTTTGTGACAAGATGTGAAGGGGGAGGAAGTGTGAGGCTGTGAAGACACTCCTACAGGTGCCGGCTTCACCACAGAGCAAATGTGATGCTTCTCAAGTTAATGACTTGGTTGAAAAGCTGTTCAGCTCCGTAGACTACCCCTTTCAAATGAGGGTCCCTGGGGAAGTTCACAGAGGAGCAGGTCACCTTACACCAAAGAAAAATTAAAAACTTTCCAGTTCCAGCAGTATAAACCAGCCACATACGAAGGGAGCAAAATTGGCACTGGCTTTTGGGGAAAGGACAAGCACTAATAACAAATAAGTCTGATGGGGTTTTGGAAGGATTTCAGTCTCATTCTTCTGTGATGCCAGAGAGCTAAGTTTTGATCTATTCCCTCTGGGCGTGATGGAGGCTGATAGCACAGTATCCCTGCCTCCTCCCTGATCAATCCAGGTACTAAACAAGACCAGAGAAAGGCTCAAGAATTGATGGCAAAACTGATGAGGAGTCAGGAGGATGTTTTATTCAGGAAGGTATATCTGACTTCTGGTACAAAATGGAGTTCGTATCGTTTTATTTTATTTTTTATTTTTACTTTTTAAAAACATCTTTATTGGGGTATGATTGCTTTACAATGTTGTGTTAGTTTCTGCTGTATAACAAAGTGAATCAGCTATACGTATACATATATCCCTGTATCCCCTCCCTCCCACCCTCCCTATCCCACCCCTCTAGGTGGACACAAAGCACCAAGCTGATCTCCCTGTGCTATGCGGCTGCTTCCCACTAGCTATCTGTTTTACATTTGGTAGTGTATATATGTCAATATGTCAATACTACTCTCTCACTTCGTCCCAGCTTACCCTTCCCCCTCCCCGTGTCCTCAAGTCCATTCTGTATGTCTGCATCTTTATTCCTGTCCTGCTCCTAGGTTCCTCAGAACCAATTTTTTTTTTTTTAGATTCCATATATATGTGTTAGCATACGGTATTTGTTTTTCTTTCTGACTTATTTCACTCTGTATGACAGTCTCTAGGTCCATCCACCTAACTGCAAATAACTCAATTTCATTTTTTTTATGGCTGAGTAATATTCCATTGTATATATGTGCCACATCTTCTTTATCCATTCATCTGTCGCTGGACACTTAGGTTGCTTCCATGTCCTGGCTACTGTAAATAGAGCTGCAATGAACATTGTGGTACATGACTCTTTTGAATTATGGTTTTCTCAGGGTGTATGCCCAGTAGTGGGATTGGAGTTGGTGCCATTTTAGATTCTTCTCTTGAATCCTCAGAAATATCAATATTTGCCTTCACTGACTCTGAAGAAGAAGTATCCCTTCACTTCTTCATTCTTCTCCTCTTTGGTTTTGGATGTCCTTTTCTATTTTCTCTGAGAATCTGCTCCATCTGATTCTTTATTTGTTTATAGACAAGCCCAAGTTGAAATGAAAGTCAAGTGTCCCCTCATCCTGCAAACCCCTCTTACTGTTGTCCTAATTCTCCACCCACTGTCCAGCTTTTTGAAATACAAAATATCCATTTTGGATATGTCAGGTATGGTGCCTTTACAAGTTGGTACTTGCCACATCTGCTGCCTCACAGCTAACTCACTACTAATCTTTTGCAGTTGGTCGTAAATTCCTTACACTGTCCTGAAACCACTCTATCAAATATGGCCAACAACTTACTGGTTACCAAAGCTAATCACCAATTCCAAAGCCATTTCATGGGCCTTCAATGTTTTTGACTTTTTTTTCTACCAGCATCTGACACTGTTGACTCTGTTTCCATTCTGGAAAAGTTTTTCCTTCTCTGGCTTTCTCTCATAGGGCTATGATAAGTCTTAAGTCAAGTGATGTCTAGAAAGCACTTAGAAACTGCTCACATAGACTCAATAAATACTAACTGCTGTTGGCATTATCCTGGATCACTGTGCTTCTATGCTGCCTGTTTTTTATTTTATTTTATTTATTTATTTATTGGCTGCGTTGGGTCTTCCATTGCTGTGCGCTGGCTTTCTCTAGTTGCAGCGAGCAGGGGCTAATCTTTGTTGCGGTGCGCAGGCTTCTCATTGCAGTGGCTTCTCTTGTTGTGGAGCACGGGCTCTAGGCACGCAGGCTTCAGTAGTTGTGGCTTGCGGGCTCTCGAGTGCAGGCTCAGTAGTTGTGGCGCACGGGCTTAGTTGCTCCGCGGCATGTGGGATCTTCCCGGACCAGGGCTCGAACCTGTGTCCCCTGCATTGGCAGGCGGATTCTTAACCACTGCGCCACCAGGGAAGCCCCTGCCTGTTTCTTTTTTGTTGGATTTATTTATTCTTTCTGCTCGTTAAATAGAGACATCTCCCTGTGCTTTTGTCCTTAACCATCTTCTCTCTTAAAAGGCATGCAGAGTGGACTTACTATTAAATTGATGAAGTTTAAACTTCAGGGCCTCCCACTAACATGGGCCATTTCCAGGTATGTAGGATCCTTGCCGTAAGTTTTTTTCAGATTTTCAGTTGAGCTATTTAACTACCATTGTTTAAGATCACTCCTCTTTACACCCAACTTTGCCCTTCCTCACACTTCTCCTGTCAGGTGGTGGTGGAGTAGCTGTGGGCATTTTGACTCGAATGGAAAAGACAGACAATATGAAATGTTGGCAAGGATATGGAGAAACTGAATCTTCAAACACTGCTGATGGGAATGTAAAATGGTGCAGCCACTATGAAAAATAGCTTGAGAGATCCTCAAAAAGTTAAACATAGAGTTACCATATGCCTCTAAAATTCCACACCTTGGTATATATATATACCCAAGAGAAAATATGAAAAATGGTCCTCACAAAAACTTGTGCACAAATGTTTATGGCAGCATTAATCATAATAGCCAAAAAGAGGCACCAATCCAAATGTCCATCGACTAATGAATGGCTAATCAAAATGTGGTATATCCGTAGAATGGAACATTATTTGGCAGTAAAAAAAGAATGAAGCAATGATACATGCCACAACCTGGATGGACTCTGAAAGCATCATGCTAAGTGAAAGAAGCCAGACACGAAAGACCACATACTGTATGATTCCACCTTTACGAAGTGTCCAGAATAGGCAAATCTGTAGAGAAAATAAGTAGATCAGAGGTTAACAGGGGCTGAGGTGGGGAGTGACAACTAATGGGTATGGAGTTTCTTTTAGGGGTTGAAAGTGTTCGAAAATTGGGAAAGTTTGCATAACCCTGTAAACATACTAAAAACCCAGAATTGTACTCTTTAAACAGGTGAATTGCACAGTATTTGAATTGTATCTCATTAAAGCTATTTGAAAAATGTAGGGAGAAAGTATTATCGATGTGTGTCTGTACTCTAAAATGTATCCATTGCCTTCTAAATAAAGTCCAAACTCCATGGCTTGGCTTTCGAAGGCTTTTATTTATATGGAACATTTTTCTCCCTTCATCTATACATTTGTAAACCTTACGCATTATTCAAATGCCATAGTGCGTCAAATTGGATGTGTCTTCTCCTTCTAGATAGACATTCCCTTCATCCCTCTCCTGTAGCCCTTAGCACAGTCTGCCTAGTTGTATTTATTTCTGTATTTGTTATATTATCTGCTTCTAATGGAGAGCTCTTTAAGGCCAGAGAGTGTGCCTGTTCATGTTAGCAACTGGCCTCTAATCTTGTCTGGCTGATACATAATAAATGTTTATCACTTGAGAGAATGAATGGATTATGAAATTATTAGAAGTGACCCTGGACATGACACTCTCTTTACCTACCTCTTTCACAAGGGTCTTTCAAGAACAACGAGAGAGCAAACACATAAAGACATTTTTGGAAACGCTTAAAACTCTAACTGTGCCGGGTATTATTATTATCTGTAATCCTGGTAACTATTCAAATTAGTGTCAATTAACTTTTGGCGGCACCCTGAAGATTCTTCATCGTCTGCGTTAGTTTGTCAGATGAGGTAATGCACTTTTTCTGGGTACAGTTGTCACTGAAGAGATTGGCAGCATTTCATAGTTGTAAACAAAACTGTCTCATGTGCGCGATCATGACAAAGAGGAAATAGGATGCCAGAAGCTCTGTGAAAACACTTCAGTCCATTTCAGCAAGAAGGAATTGTGATCTGGTAAGTAAATTAGTGTTCTGCTCTGTCCTTAGCTCCTGCTAATGAGCGGGCCCCAGAGACTCCTGGTCCTGGGGGATAAGCCCCTGATACCCAGTCAGGTTTGGTTGAAAGCTCCTTTTCGCTAGGGATCTTTGTTTAAAAGCAGAATTCTTTAAGCAAATATGTTTATCAGATTAGAAATATTTCAAATATACAGAAACGCACAGAGAGTGTTATAACAAACCCACCACTCATGTTTTTTTTCTTTCTTTTTTTTTTTTTTTGCAGTATGTGGGCCTCTCACTGTTGTGGCCTCTCCCGTTGCGGAGCACAGGCTCCGGATGCGCAGGCCCAGCGGCCATGGCTCATGGGCCCAGCCGCTCCGCGGCATATGGGATCCTCCCAGACCGGGGCACGAACCCGTATCCCCTGCATCGGCAGGCGGACTCTTAACCACTGCGCCACCAGGGAGGCCCCCACCACTCATGTTTAACAAATGCTAGCTTTTTGCCGTATTGGCTTTGTATTTTTTCTTTTTAATGAAAGACATTTCAAAGACAGTTCATTGCATCTTTCCTTCCCCTCCCCGATCCCACTTTCCTTCTCCCTCTTCAGAGGTAACTATTATCTTCTTCCAGGGATCTTTAACTGGTTAATCTTTCAGTCCAACTTTGATGTCAACTGTTAACTTCTGAGGCCAGAACTGTCGTTTCCAATATTGAGTCCACCTTCGAGCCCATTAAATGAGAGTTTTCCCTGAGTCATTTTAAATCAGCCCCTGGGTAAGGGGAGGACAGTTATAGAGTGACACTTATCACCACATTCCTAGAATTCTGGGAAGAGTAAAGAAAAGCCAGTGTGGTCTTGTCTTTGAAATGTGAAAGTTAGGTAACAGCTAGGACATTTGGGGTATGGCTGTTATGGTGCATTTAACAGACTATCAAAATGCAGAGCAGTCTAATTCAGTAGCAGTTTGGGGGAAAATGACAGGACGCTAGGTCCTGGAGAGAGGAAAATGAAATAACCTATGTGGGGATGTGTGTGTGTTTACACATACACAAATGGCTTATTTATGTGTATACCTGCCTCATTCAAGAATAAACTTGAGATGTCCTTTTAAAATACATGCAGTGGGGCCTCCCTGGTGGCGCAAGTTGTTGAGAGTCCGCCTGCCGATGCAGGGGATACGGGTTCGTGCCCCGGTCTGGGAGGATCCCATATGCCGCGGAGCGGCTGGGCCCGTGAGCCATGGCCGCTGAGCCTGCGCGTCCGGAGCCTGCGCGTCCGGAGCCTGTGCTCCGCAATGGGGGAGGCCACAACAGTGAGAGGCCCGCATACCGCAAAAAAATAAAAAAATAAAATAAAATACATGCAGTGGAACAAAAAAAGGGCCGAGTTCAGGAAATGAAGATGAAGGGAAGATGAGGATGGGAATAATAAGTTCAACTCTAAGATAAGACGAGCACATGAAATATAGGCTATTAGGGGTGAAGTTTTCTCTAGAAGCGGCCCACAGATCTGGTCATGAGCTTCTCGGTAGACAGTGAAAGAAGTTAAAGGGATCGGTGACACAGTTAAGGGCCCTGAAGATAAAAGCAAACCAGTTGCCCAAAGAAGAATAGCTGTTTCTACCACAGAAGCCTGAGAGCCATTTCCCTGAGGATGTGATCCTTACCTTTGATGGAGTGGAAAGGTGGACCAACCAGAACATTGTAGAAAAGTACGCGATGCTCTGGAGTGGTGTGTACCACGTGCGGGGAGCTCAGCTGAGGGACAGAGTGGTCAGTGTGCATCAGGAATGCCTGGAAACCAAGGGTTGTTCATGCTGATTATGTAGCCATTGGCATTGTGATGGTTCATTTCATATGTCAACTTGTTGGGCCGCAGGTGCCCAGATATTTGGTCAAACATTATTCTGGTGTGTCTGTGAGAGTGGTTTTGGATGAGCTTAGCATTTGAATCCATAGACTGAGTAAAGCAGATTGCTCTCCCCAGTGTGGGTGGGCATCGTCCAATCAGTTGAAAGCCTGAATAGAATGAAAGGGCTGACCTTCATGTGACTAAGAAGGAACTCCCACTGCTCAACTGCCTTTGATCTGGGACATAATTTTTTTTTTTCCTGCCTTCAGACTAGAAGTGAAACATTGGGTCTTCCTGGGTCTTGAGCCTACCTACTGACCTTCAGACTAGCTTCTCCCTGTATAGGAGTCATTCTCACTGCCTGATTTTTCCTTTTTGATTATCCACTTTCCGTGATCCTACCTCAGCTCAGAAGGAGTGGTGCTCCGTGCAGGGCCAGAGAACCCCAGCACGGTGGCAGCATGGCTGGGTCTGGAGCCAACCACATACAGGTCTGTGTTCCATAAAGCTGCTACCAAGGCCTAGGCTGGTCACCCTTTTGTCGTTGTCTCCTCCTCTGAAATGGTTTTCAGTCTGCTTTCTGGGGGAGTTAGCCTTACCTGCTCCATCTGAATCACCCCCTGGCAGGATCAGCCAAGCTGGACTGGAGTGAGGCTATAGGTGTAGCAGATTGAGAGCCTCCTGGGGTGGTGGGCCGGGTGGGAGGGGAGACAACGTGTTCAAGCTGTGAAGAGCCCAGCCTCTGTCTGCGCAGCCAGGTCTACCTCTAGTGTGGAGATGGCCATCTGGGGGCAGTGGGCACTGGGATCGGAGGACTCTGCTGATTAACCACTTCCTGGCTTGTCCTTTCTGCCACCTCCCTCCCCACCAGGTAAATATTGCTTAGACACCCAGGTTCTGATTAAAGCTACATGATGAAACTTGTACCAAGGATACAACTGATGGTCCGTGTCAGCTTGTTGGAGTTAAAAAATATATTTTAATTTGTTTAGCTCTCTGGGGAAATTATCTGAGGCTGCATGTGATTATCAGCTTTCACATGAGCTTTCAAAACCCTGAAATTATTCAAGCCACAAAATGAGATTTTTTAATCTATGTGAATACAGAAGTCTTTTGCCCCCCACCCACTTTTTTTGAGGAGGGGAGATTAAAAAATGTCTAATTCATTCCTCCCCTTCTCCCCCAGGACACTATCATTAGCAGTTGTAAGAAAATGATCACACCAGTAGTACCTTGGATGGCATTTTCACATACATTTTCCCTTTTTATTTTAAACTTTATACCAACTCTTTGAGTTGTAGCAAGTATTGCTCCCCCTTTTATAGAAGAAAGTGGTCTCTGAGAGCTTCTGGGATTTGCCCAAGTTCATATGGCTGATGGGTTGCAGAGTCAGGACTAGAACCCAGTTCTTTTGGCAACAAGCTCAATGCCCTTTCATCCCACCAGGCTGCCTTGGAATAGTAACTGTGATAAAGTATTTATAACAGAATGGAGTTTGGGATTAAGATGGATTTATATTGTACTCCACCTGCATTAGTCAGGATAAGTTAGGCTAGGTTGTGGTAAGACAAAATTCCAGTGGTTTAACTTGTTTATACAAAGTCCTCTGTGGGTCCAGGTGACTCTCCGGGGCAGTTGCCCTCCACTTCTCCAAACTGCTTTGATCTCATGACCTCCATGTCAGCATGAAGCTTCAAGGGTGCTCCGAGGCAGGGAAAGGGGTATGGAAGATTTGCATGTTGGCTTTTAGATGCTTCAGCCCAGAAGTAACAAAATTTAATGCCAGTTTCATGGCCCTGCCTGACTGCACAGCGGGTGAGAAACCTTGTCTTCTGTGCATCCTGGAAGGGGAGGAAAGCCAGCAATACTGGTGACCACCAGCAATGACCGTCACTCCATCCACAGACCATAAGGTCTGTCCTGTGGAGTAGGACACCTTTGGACAAACACCCATGTCACAGATCCCGAGGAAAGCGTTCATACTACCGGAAATTACTTTGGAAGCACGTCCAAGCATTTGACAGATATTTAACAGATATAAACCATGTAACGTCTCCTAAACATCTGTGCTTATGGTTCAAGGAGGGTGATTCCTGTTTTATAAACACCATTTTCCTGATTAAACCTTCAATGATTCCCCACTGTCCTGAGGAAACAGTTAAAACTCCTTAACACGACTAAGGCCCATCCTGATTTGGCCCCTGACACCTTCCCCAGGTTCATTTTTCACCGCTCCTCATACCGTATCCAGGGTAATGGACCTCCCTTTGTCTCTGCCAAGCGTGCTCACTCTCTTTACCTCCTGGCCTGTGCCGTCTGCCTTGCAGTACTTCCTTCCCCACTCACTTCCTTCTGGCTACTCCTACTCTGTATCATTTTTTTTAGGCCAGGCCTCTCCTGTCTGCGTTAAACCCCTTCCTTTTTGCTCTGTCAGCCCTTCTGTTTAGCTAGTGGATCTTTGTAATGTAGTACCCTGCTCACTTATCTGAATCCCCAACTAGATGGCAAACTCCTTGGGGTCAGGAAGTGGGACTGGTGGCAACACTTCCCCTTAAGAGTTTATCCTCAGCACTGGGCTTAGCTAGTACAGCAATTGACTTAGCTAGGAAGCAGCTGACTACATATTTATTAAATAAACAAATGAATGGACATATGAATGGATGAATGAGGCCTCACTAAAGTCTCTGGGTCTCACGTTCTTCTCCATTGTCTGTGTGGTAAGCCATAGTCAAGACAGTCACTTTTGAGCTTTGACCACTATTTCCCATGCTCTTGGGGTCAGGGCACATTGGTTTGTCTCACTTTGCCTTGTATCCCACCATTCTTCCTTAAAAGTGGGAGACATGTCTTTTATTTCTAATATTAAATCATCTTCTATTTTTCCTGCAAGGGTTAAATTCATGTATTAACACAGTGGTTGGTAAAGTGTCGTTAGGTACCAAAATTACTTGACTCTAATCCCCACTAGAGTTATTGTTTAAAGGACAGGTATTGTATGATTCCACTTATATGAGGTCCCTAGAGTAGTCCAGTCCATAGAGACAGTAAGCAGCCCTAGTGATGACCAGGGGCTGGGAGGACGGGGAGAGTGAGGGGAGTTATTGTTGAATGGGTTTAGAGTTTCATTTGGGGATGATGAAAAAGTTCTGGAGAAGGATGGGGGTGATGGTTGCACAACAACATGAATGCACTTAATCCACTGAACTGTGTGGATTTTCAACACATAAGAAGAGTTGAAACGGTAAATTTTTTTTTAATTTTTAATTTTTTTAATATTTGAATTTTATTTTATTTATTTTTTATACAGCAGGTTCTTATTAGTCATCAATTTTATACACATCAGTGTATACATGTCAATCCCAATAACCCAATTCATCACACCAGCACCCCCACCCCCCACCACTTTCCCCCCTTGGTGTCCATACATTTGCTCTCTACATCTGTCTCTCAATTTCTGCCCTGCAAACCGGTTCATCTGTACCATTTTTCTAGGTTCCACATATATGAGTTAATATACGATATTTGTTTTTCTCTTTCTGACTTACTTCACTCTGTATGACAGTCTCTAGGTCCATCCACATCTCCACAAATGACCCAATTTTGTTCCTTTTTATGGCTGAGTAATATTCCATTATATATATGTACCACATCTCCTTTATCCATTTGTCTGTTGATGGGCATTTAGGTTGCTTCCATGACCTGGCTATTGTAAATAATGCTGCAATGAACACTGGGGTGCATGTGTCTTTTTGAATTATGGTTTTCTCTGGGTATGTGCCCAGTAGTGGGATTGCTGGGTCATATGGTAATTCTATTTTTAGTTTTTTAAGGAACCTCCATACTGTTCTCCATAGTGGCTGTATCAATTTACATTCCCACCAACAGTGCAAGAGGGTTCCCTTTTCCCCACACCCTCTCCAGCATTTGTTGTTTGTAGATTTTCTGATGATGCCCATTCTAACTGGTGTGAGGTGATACCTCATTGTAGTTTTGATTTGCATTTCTCTAATAATTAGTGATGTTGAGCAGCTTTTCATGTGCTTCTTGGCCATCTGTATGTCTTCTTTGGAGAAATGTCTTTTTAGGTCATCTGCCCATTTTTGGATTGGGTTGTTTGGTTTTTTACTACTGAGCTTCATGAGCTGTTTATATATTTTGGAGATTAATCCTTTATCCGTTTATTGGTTTGCAAATATTTTCTCCCATTCTGAGGGTTGTCTTTTTGTCTTGTTTATGGTTTCCTTTGCTGTGCAAAAGCTTTGCAGTTTCATTAGGTCCCATTTGTTTATTATTGTTTTTATTACCATTACTCTAGGAGGTGGATCAAAAAAGATCTTGCTGTGATTTATGTCAGAGTGTTCTTCCTATGTTTTCCTCTAAGAGTTTTATAGTGTCCGGTCTTACATTTAGGTCTCTAATCCATCTTGAGTTTATTTCTGTGTATGGTGTTAGGCAATGTTCTAATTTCATTCTTTTACATGTAGCTGTCCAGTTTTCCCAGCACCACTTACTGAAGAGACTGCCTTTTCTCCATTGTATATCCTTGCCTCCTTTGTCACAGATTAGTTGACCATAGGTGCGTGGGTTTATCTCTGGGCTTTCTATCTTGTTCCATTGATCTATGTTTCTGTTTTTGTGCCAGTAACATATTGTCTTGTTTACTGTAGCTTTATAGTATAGTCTGAAGTCAGGGAGTATGATTCCTCCCACTCCGTTTTTTCCCCTCAAGACTGCTTTGGCTATTCGGGCTCTTTTGTGTCTCCATACAAATTTTAAGATTTTTTGTTCTAGTTCCGTAAAAAATGCCATTGGTAATTTGATAGGGATTGCATTGAATCTGTAGATTGCTTTGGGTAGTATAGTCATTTTCACAATATTGATTCTTTCAGTCCAAGAACATGGTATATCTCTCCATCTGTTGGTATCATCTTTAATTTCTTTCATCAGTGTCTTATAGTTTTTTGCATACAGGTCTTTTGTCTCCTTAGGTAGGTTTATTCCTAGGTATTTTATTCTTTTTCTTGCAGTGGTCAATGGGAATGTTTCCTTAATTTCTCTTTCAGATTTTTCATCATTAGTGTATAGGAATGCAAGAGATTTCTGAGCATTAATTTTGTATCCTGCTACTTTACCAAATTCATTGATTAGCTCTAGTAGTTTTCTGGTGGCATCTTTAGGATTCTCTATGTATAGTATCATGTCATCTGCAAACAGTGACAGTTCTACTTCTTCTTTTCCAATTTGTATTCCTTTTATTTCTTTTTCTTCTCTGATTGCCATGGCTAGGATTTCCAAAACTATGTTGAATAATAGTGGTGAGAGTGGACATCCTTGTCTTGTTCCTGATCTTAGAGGAAATGCTTTCAGGTTTTCACCATTGAGAATGATATTTGCTGTGGGTTTGTCATATATGGACTTCATTATATTGAGTTAGGTTCCCCCTATTCCCACTCTCTGGAGAGTTTTTATTATTAATGGGTGTTGAGTTTTGTCAAAAGCTTTTTCTGCATCTATTGAGATGATCATGTGGTTTTCATTCTTCAATTTTTTAATATGGTGTATCACATTGATTGATTTGCATATATTGAAGAATCCTTGCATCCCTGGGATAAATCCCACTTGATCATGGTGTATGATCCTTTTAATGTATTGTTGGATTCTGCTTGCTAGTATTTTGTTGAGGATTTTTGCATCTATATTCATCAGTGATATTGGTCTGTAATTTTCTTTTTCTGTAGTATCTTTGTCTGGTTTTGGTATCAGGGTGATGGTGGCCTCGTAGAATGAGTTTGGGAGTGTTCCTTTCTCCGCAATTTTTTGGAAGAGGTTGAGAAGGATGGGCGTTAGCTCTTCTCTAAATGTTTGATGGAATTCACCTGTGAAGCCCTCTGGTCCTGGACTTTTGCTTGTTGGAAGATTTTTTAAAAATAAATTTATTTTTCTTTTTAATTTTTGGCTATGTTGGGTCATCATTGCTGTGGGCAGGCTTTCTCTAGTTGCGGTGAGCGGGGGCTACTCTTTGTTGCAGTGCATGCATTGCGGTGACTTCTCTTGTTGTGGAACACCGGCTCTAGGCACGCCGGCTTCAGTAGTTGTGGCACGTGGGCTCAGTAGTTTTGGCTTGTGGGCTCCTGAGCACAGGCTCAGTAGTTGTGGTGCATGGGCTTAGTTGCTCCACGGCATGTGGGATCTTCCTGGGCCGGGGCTCGAACCCGTGTCCCTTGCATTGGCAGGCGGATTCTTAACCACTGTGCCACCAGAGAAGCCCCACTTGTTGGAAGATTTTTAATCACAGTTTCAATTTCATTACTTGTGATTGGTCTGTTCATATTTTCTGTTTCTTCCTGGTTCAGTCTTGGAAGCTTATACCTTTCTAAGAATTTGTCCATTTCTTCCAGGTTGTCCATTTATTGGCATAGAGTTTCTTGTAGTAGTCTCTTAGGATGCTTTGTATTTCTGCAGTGTCTGTTGTAACTGTCTGTTTCTAATTTTATTGATTTAAGTCCTCTCCCTCTTTTTCTTGATGAGTCTGGCTAATGGTTTATCAATTTTGTTTATCTTCTCAAAGAACCAGCTTTTAGTTTTATTGATCTTTGTTATTGTTTTCTTTGTTTCTATTTCATTTATTTCTGCTGTGATCTTTATGATTTCTTTCTTTCTGGTAACTTTGGGTTTTGTTTGTTCTTCTTTCTCTAGTTCCTTTAGGTGTAAGGTTAGATTGTTTATTTGAGATTTTTCTTGTTTCTTGAGGTAGGCTTGTATAGCTATAAACTTCCCCCATAGAACGGTTTTTGCTGCATCCCATAGGTTTTGGATTGTCATGTTTTCATTGTCATTTGTCTCCAGGTATTTTTTGATTTCCTCTTTGATTTCTTCAGTTATCTCTTGGTTATTTAGTAACGTATTATTTAGCCTTCATGTGTTTGTGTTTTTTATGTTTTTCCCCTGTAATTCATTTCTAATCTCATAGCGTTGTGGTCAGAAAAGATGCTTGATATGATTTCAATTTTCTTAAATTTACTGAGGCTTGATTTGTGACCCAAGATGTGATCTATCCTGGAGAATGTTTTGTGTGCACTTGAGAAGAAAGTGTAATCTGCTGTTTTTGGATGGCACGTCCTATAAATATCAATTAAATCTATCTGATCTATTGTGTCATTTAAAGCTTCTGTTTCCTTATTTATTTTCATTTTGGGTGACCTGTCCATTGGTGTGAATGAGGTGTTAAAGTCCCCCACTATTATTGTGTTACTGTCGATTTCCTCTTTTAGAGCTGTTAGCAGTTGCCTTATGTATTGAGGTGCTCCTATGTTGGGTGTATATATATTTATAATTGTTATCTTCTTCTTGGATTGATCCCTTGATCATTATGTAGTGTCCTTCCTTGTCTCTTATAACATTCTTTATTTTAAGGTCTATTTTATCTGATATAAGTATTGGTACTGCAGCTTTCTTTTGATTTCCATTTGCATGGAATATCTTTTTCCATCCACTCACACTTTCAGTCTGAATGTGTCCCTAGGTCTGAAGTGGGTCTCTTGTAGACAGCCTATATATGGGTCTGTTTTTGTATCCATTCAGCAAGCCTGTGTCTTTTGGTTGGAGCGTTTAATCCATTCACATTTAAGGTAATTATCGATATGTATGTTCCTATTACCATTTTCTTAATTGTTTTCAGTTTGTTTTTGTAGGTCCTTTTCTTCTCTTGTGTTTCCCACTTAGAGAAGTTCCTTTAGCATTTGTTGTAGAGCTGATTTGGTGGTGCTGAATTCTCTTAGCTTTTGCTTGTCTGTAAAGCTTTTGATTTCTCCATCGAATCTGTATGAGATCCTTGCCGGATAGAGTCATCTTGGTTGTAAATTCTTTCCTTTCATCGCCTTAAGTATATCATGCCACTCCCTTCTGGCTTGTAGAGTTTCTGCTCAGAAATCAGCTGTTAACCTTATGGGAGTTCCCTTGTATATTATTTGTCATTTTTCCCTTGCTGCTTTCAATAATTTTTCTGTCTTTAATTTTTGCCAGTTTGATTACCAGTGTCTCCGCATGTTTCTCCTTGGGTTTATCCTGTATGGGACTCTCTGTGCTTCCTGGACTTGAGTGGCTATTTCCTTTCCCATGTTAGGGAAGTTTTTTTCTTTTTTTTCCGGCACGCGGGCCTCTCACTGTTGTGGCCTCTCCTGTTGCCGAGCACAGGCTCCGGACACGCAGGCTCAGTGGTCATGGCTCACGGGCCCAGCCACTCCCCGGCACAGGGGATCTTCCTGGACTGGGGCACGAACCTGTGTCCCCTGCATCAGCAGGTGGACTCTCAACCACTGCGCCACCAGGGAAGCCCTAGGGAAGTTTTTGACTCTAATCTCTTCAAATATTTTCTCGGGTCCTTTCTCTCTCTCTTCTTCTCGTACCCCTATAATGCGAATGTTGTTGCATTTAATGTTGTCCCAGAGGTCTCTTAGGCTGTCTTCATTTCTTTTCATTCTTTTTTCTTTATTGTGTTCCGCAGCAGTGAATTCCACCATTGTGTCTTCCAGGTCACTTATCCGTTCTTCTTCGTCAGTTATTCTGCTACTGATTCCTTCTAGTGTATTTTTCATTTCAGTTACTGTATTGTTCATCTCTGTTTGTTCTTTAATTCTTCTAGGTCTTTGTTAAATATTTCTTGCATCTTCTGATCTTTGACCTCCATTCTTTTTCCGAAGTCCTGGATCATCTTCACTATCATTATTCTGAATTCTTCTTCTGGAAGATTGCCTATCTCCACTTCATTTAGTTGTCTTTCTGGGGTTTTATCTTGTTCCTTCATCTGGTACATAGCCCTCTGCCTTTTTATCTTGTCTATCTTTCTGGCAATGTGGTTTTGTTCCACAGGCTGCAGGATTGTAGTTCTTCTTGCTTCTGCTGTCTGCCCTCTGGTGGATGAGGCTATCTAAGAGGCTTTTGCAAGTTTCCTGATGGGAGGGACTGGTGGTGGGTAGAGCTGACTATTGCTCTGCTGGGGAGAGCTCAGTAAAACTTTAATCCGCTTGAGTGCTGGTGGGTGCGGCTGGGTCACTCCCTGTTGGTTGTTTGGCCTGAGGCAACCCAACACTGGAGCCTACCTGGGCTCTTTGGTGGGGCTAATGGCACGGTCTCTGGGAGGTCTCACACCAAGGAGTACTTCTCTGGACTTCTGCTGACAGTGCCCTTGTCCCCACGGTGAGCCACAGCCACCACCAGCCTCTGCAGGAGACCCCCCAACACTAGCAGGTAGGTCTAGTTCAGTCTCCCCTGTGGTCACTGCTCCTTACCCTGGGTCCTGATGCTCACACTACTTTGTGTGTGCCCTTCAAGAGTGGAGTCTCTGTTTCTCCCAGTTCTGTCGAAGTCCTGCAGTCAAATCCCAGTAGCTTTCAAAGTCTGATTCTCTAGGAATTCCTCCTCCTTTTGCCGGACCCCCAGGTTGGGAAGCCTGACGTGTGGCTCAGAACCTTCACTCCAGTCGGTGGACTTGTGTGGTATAAGTGTTTTCCAGTCTGGGAGTCACCCACCCAGCAGTTATGGGATTTGGTTTTACTGTGATTGCGCCCCTCCTACCGTCTCATTGTGGATTCTCCTTTGTCTTTGGATGTGGGGTATCTTTTTTGGTGAGTTCCAGTGTCTTCCTGTTGATGATTGTCCAGCAGGTAGTAGTGATTCTGGTATTCTCACAAGAGGGAGTGAGAGCACATCCTTCTACTCTGCCATCTTGGTTCCAATCTAAATGGTAAATTTTTATTTTTTATTTTTATTATTTTATTACAATAAAAATTAGATTCCCATTATAACGTATGTCATTAATTCCACAAAATCAAACAGAATACCAGTCTAAATAAGTGCTCTAAACATGACTATAGACTGTGCAGTATAATGTTACCAAGTGAGACCACAGTCCGTTGCATGTCACCAAGCTAGTGCATGATTGCACCGCAAGGACGTTTCCTGAGGCTGAGTACATCGTGGTTCCCTGGCTGCTTCTTATTTAGGAAAATTATTCCCAAGATGAGACTCATTTTGGCTCAATAGAAAAATTCTCCACCTTTTCTCCCTAGTTGAAAACCCAGCTTGGTGATTTCCAAATCTTTTTTGAACCATCTTTTGTTATTGTTTTCTCTAATACAATTTGCTTTAAAAAAGTTTTAAACTATTTCCTATCCCTGCATTTATTAAGGAACAACTTATTTGTCTCCCCTCATGCCCTTGAAAATATCTAGACACATATAACCACCCAGCAGTGTTTGTACTGGCCTGGATGGCCAGTTTCTCCACATTGATTTGATATAATTGCTGCATTTGATATAATGCTTAAGTATGAATAAAAGTGTGATTTCCATGGGGCTTTTGACATACACAAACTAGCTCAAGGACCCCTATTATCACCTTCAAGGAAACCAGGTAATCTGCATTTCACTTTTTTCCAGCACATATCCTTTAAGATTGCTGGTGCCCAGATTGTCCAGCCATAGTGGAGGGGCTCCCAGAGACCTGGTGATGGATGCCCTAGTCAGGAGTGCCTATTGGATCTGTTACGTGGTGGTGATATATGATTTCAACATTTCAGGGGTGATCTGGATTTTCTGTACTCCTTGACTGGAATTTTGCTGCCATGTTGTTTTGTGCTTTACTGTTCAACAAGAGGAAAATAAATCTAGAAACCTGCTTAAAAATGGGCATATTGTATTCAATTTTATATAATTAAAAGAACTTAAATGCTAGGCCTTAATTTTCTTATCTGCAGAAGGAAGAAATTGAACCAAGGTCCCTTCTAACTCTAGAAATTCTAAAATTGCAGCTAACAAATAGCAATATTAAGCGGTCCTAATAGCCCTTACATTTTTCTCATCTGGCAGGCCCAGAGGGCTCATTGTCTGTGGGTTTTCAGGGGTTGCTGCTTTCCCTCAGGGTTGATTGATCTGTTTATTCTAAGCTAGAGGCTGGAGCTAGAAGGGAGGCCGTTTGTTTGGGGCACTGCTGAGAAAAACAGCCTAATCACCTAAACATCACCTTGGGGAATGAAGTAACTCCAAAAGAGATGGAATGGGGCCTGTGATTTGATTCTGAGTGAGGACCGTGAAGGGGTGGAGGAGGCCGGGGGAGACCTGGAGAGCTGTATCCTGTGGCGCTGTCATGGTGGCCAGCAGAAAGGGATCTGGTTTCCTTAAACGTCCAGGGGTGGGACCCCCATCCAGAGCTGACTCCTCTGTATGTGTCTGGTAGCTTCCCTTGAGCTCCCCCAGACCCTGGTGCTGGCTCAAGGGGCTGCCCCCAGGCAGGTGTGCTGGGCAGAGCACAGCTCGGACACTGGGAATGTTAGCCTTTCTTGCCAGCATTTGGAAGGTTTTCAGGTGAAAAGGAAAAAACCCCAAACAAGGAAACTTTGCTAAAGTAGAATGGCCACTGGGTTTTATCTTTCTATCTTCAATGGCCCTGAACGATATGGGGACAGATGGGAATTTAACACTTTTAAGCAAGTTAGCGTCTCTAAGATAAAGCTTCCACTCCACCTGATTTCTGGGTTAGAGCAGAGCCAGACCATTCTCCAGAGGCAGACTGACTGAGAAGTACAGATGAGGCAAATCTGTTGTTTTTCTTCTTCATTTATATTGCCTCTATCCCAGGGACTAAGAATTCTGAGAAGAGAGCTAGGAGATCCTTTAGCATAGTAAGATTTAACTCTGGGTCAGGTCAGCAAATATTTATTAAGCACACACAAAAGGCAGGGCACTGAAAGACAAAACAAATCAATTAAACAATATCAACACTTGTCACTGGTTAGGCAAAAAAGGCAGTACAACGAATGGCTGGCAAATACAGGTGTGAATTCCACTTAGTCTCAGCAAGATGAAGGAAGAGGAAGCTTCTGGAAGGGGAGAATTCTGCCAGCACCAATCTGAGTATGCCTCCGGGGCTTGACTATTTACTCCCATGGCTTCTCCAAGGGGCCCTCTTTACCCTGGGAAGTGTACAATCTGATAGATGGGCTTGCCTGCTAGTGTCTGCTTGATTCCTGAGCTGTGGGTAACAGACCAGTGCTGGAATTGTCCCAGAGCTGAGCAGTGTCATTTCTGGATGCTGACCTTTCCCAGCAGGGACTTTGCTGTGACTTCTTAAGATCATAAGGCTACGTCAGAAAGCAACAAGCATAAATTTGGGGGACTGGCATACACACTAGAGTCCCAGGGTAAAGGGTGGTTCTGAAAACTCCACAAACTGTGTATAACTTAATTCCCCCACCTGCTGGTGTGTCTGTCATCCCCGAGATTCAACATGGCCAGATTAGGTCAACAGGGGCTAGGGAGGCAAGATCAACAAAACAAAGTGAAGAGAAAAGGGTTTCTTAATAACAAGGACAACTTTTACTATTTGAGGTCAGCCTAACCAAGACTGACCAAGAAAAAAAACACTTCCATTTTATTCCTAGAAAGAAAGACACTTTTGTAAGTAGGAAGAATATAGGAATATGTAGATCTCGGTTCTTTTGAGGATTTATATCAACTCATATATCTTTATCCTCTGGTTAAGAAGCATCTTCAGCTTAGAGGAAAACTCTAAGGTTCATGAAGTATCATACACTGGAAGAAAAAGCTCAGGGATTTTGGCAGTGGTGGAGAGAGACAGTATAAAACTGAGTCTGCAGTAATGCTTTTATAGGAAAAATGCATTCTGAGGTGCCAGAAGATTCAAGGAGAGGATGAATCTCTCCTTCCGAAGTTAGAAGACCCAGCAGAACCATGCTCTTCTCTGCAAGAGATAAGAGCTCTGTGAAGGTCTACAAATAGGCATTGAGAGAGGGGAGTGGATGGGAGGGCAGGCATCTGGGAGGAACTAAAGCTGGTGGAAAAGGTCTGGAGGCCATAAGCGCCCTTAGTTAGAATGGGGCAAACTGACCAGATTTTCAGATGCCTATGGTTTTGAGTTTGATGTCATCACTCTACTGCTAAGGATGTAGACCCAAGAAGATAAATTCCGTATAGCCATGGGTGTTTTTTCCTTTAAGTTATAACCACCAGGGTGTAAACTATAGAAAGCAAAACACAAGCTGAGCGGATGTCACAGGGCTGTATGATAACATGTCCAGGTCCAGATCACTTACGCACTCAGACTTCTGGGACCTCTGTCTTCAGGCTGTACTTTCTGACTTCTGAGGCTTTTCTCAGCTATCACCATTTAGTATAAATAACAGCCTGCTGAAGAGCCAGTGACAATGTGGCATTTTGTGGGACCACTTCTTGCTCAGCATTCCTCATGAAGTCTCCTGTCACTGGTCGTGTGCCAGGCCTGACAAACAGCCGTGAAAACGACTTGGCATAAAGTGATTTTTAAAAATTATTGTTGAGGCTACTTCATTATTACATCTTCCATGCTTGGCAAAATAATTACTATGCTTTTTTAAAATCAAAAAACACTGATAGAATGTTTTCCCGTATCTGGATTACGGAACGCTCCACGATTTCTGAGCTTTGACTTCTTGTGTGCATCTCACACAATCTCTGTCCTTCCTAAGAAAAACAAACAAACAAACAAAAAAAAACGTGTCCACAAATTCCTGGGGATGAAGCCTGGTTAGAGTTGCTGGTCACTTCCCAGGATTTTTGTGAATAACTTCATTACTGTAATTCACTACTGATGGGGTCTTTGGCCCATTGCTGAGGACGGGTTGGAGAAGAAGAGACTGTACATGAAAAGGCAGCCTGTGACTTTGAGAAACATGTGAGTGGAAGCATTTTGAGGCTTAGACTCATGAGTTCATGATATTTTTCTGTTGCACCTTAGGCGTGGGTCCCTCAAGTGGGAATGATTTAGGAGCATGAAAAGACAGTCGCAGTGTTATCATTTAGTCTATTAACACCATAGAAAATATATTTGTTCCTACCAACCTATAAGAACTTTTCATAATAGTGAAACCACACTGTAATTTTAGAAAACTATAGCTTAAATTTATTCAGGATGTTACTCTTCACAAAGTGCTTTTATGTATATTACTTTGACTATTATATCATAATGGTCAGCTCTGTGAGGTAAATCAGCTATTGTTATTCTTATTTGTTCCAGATGAGAAACTGGAGACTCAGAGCAATAATGTGACATGTACACTGCCGTGTACTTAGTGCTTAGGGCCAGAGGCAGGCAGGCTGGAACCCAAAACCCCTCTACTACCTTTTTTTTTTTTTTAATTAATAGATTTGTTTTAAAAGCAGTTTTGGGTTTATAGAAAAAAGTGAGCAAAAAGCACAAAGAGTTCCCATATGCCGCTTCCCCAACCCCCAGCTTCCCTTATTATTAACTTCTTACATTAGTGTGGTACACTTGTTATAACTGATGAGCCAATACTGATACATTATTATTACCTGAAGTCCACAGATTACACTAGGTATCACGCTTTTTCTCATACATTCTATGAATTTTGACAAATGTATAACAACATGTATCCACCATTCCAGTACCATCCAGAATAATGGTTCCATTGCCCTAAAAATTCCCTGTGCTCTGCCTGTTCAGACCTGCATCCTCCCTCCCTCACTCCCAGCAACCACTGATCTTTTTACCTTCTCCGTAGTTTGTCTTCTCTAGAATGTCACATAGTTGGAATCATATGGTATCCTACTGCTTTTAAAACTCTGATATTTTCCCTTCATTGTTTATATCAACAAGAATAACAAAAATTTACTGTTTCTTTCTATTTGAGTTGAATTGTTTTCATGAAGATGTGTACATAAAGAAGCCTCCTTTTTTCTACCGCCATCTCCTATCCGTGGTCTTACCACTGGTTGGAATATAGCCAGTAGATTTATCTCTTGGTTAAGATGTCCTTGCCTTATATAACAAACTTTAACTGCGTGTATCAAAAATTTTGCTCCTCTGGGGAAAATCAGCAAAAATCTAGTATAACG
The DNA here is from genome assembly GCF_025265405.1 of Mesoplodon densirostris. Taxonomy (NCBI): domain Eukaryota; kingdom Metazoa; phylum Chordata; class Mammalia; order Artiodactyla; family Ziphiidae; genus Mesoplodon; species Mesoplodon densirostris. The sequence continues at coordinate 126,196,367 of NC_082662.1, read as the reverse complement.
TACCTGTGATCTACTCTCCTGTAAACCTGTTTTACAAGAGAATGTTACTGTAGCAATCGAGAAAACTGGGGTGTTGAAAGAGGAAAAGTCTTGCCCAAGTGAAGATATTAAGAGAAGAGAAAATGAAAGCCAAGTCTTCCTTATTTCCATTTGAGATGCTGCTGAATTTAGCTGTGATTGGCCAGTGCCCCCAAAGAGAGACACGGACAGGAGAGACCGTGTCAGTTAGCTCAGCCATTTAGCACAGAAGCTCTGACTATTGTCGATTTGATCCTCATGGAAGTTAATGAGTTACCTTGGAACTCACCTTTAATTCCTGGAAGCTGTGGGGACCAAGGTGGAACTACTGGGTTGTGAGAGGAACCAAGACAGTAAGTTTAGATCTCATTTCCCTCTCACCCCAAACCCAGGAATAAAACAGGCCAAACACATGTTCTACCAGAGAAAGATCAAACACGTTTTTGTGTTTGTTGGTTAGTTTTGCTTGAAGGGATTGAGTACTAGTATTGGTTGATGGAAGAGACTACATTCTGAAGTCATTTTATAGTGGAGAGCGGAACAAGAATGCACTCAGTAACTGATGCATTTGCTTGGCATTCTTAATTATTGTGGGTTCTCTGTTGCTTGGGTGGTCATTGTTTACAATTTTTGAGTGACAAAAAGATGAAGGTTCCTAAACATTTAAAAATCCTTCTTGCTGTTTAACAAGGACAGAGTACCTTATTAAAAAGATAACCAAGGATAAGATAACTAAGGATCAGATAACCATGGATGCATCTACGGCTAATGCACTCTTCTAAGTGCTGGTGTAGTAAATATGGATGTTTTTAACCTTGTCAGTTAGGTGGCAGCATAGTCTAATAGAAAACAGCTCTAGCTTGTGGGTCAAAATTTCTCCAATTTGCTCCTAAGTTGCTTATTGATATCATATTTGGGTGACCCTGGGCAAGTCACTTGACTTCTTTTGATCTCCCTTGCCAGGTCTGTAAAATGAGAACAATCATAGTGATACTTGGCCCTGACTTAGGACAAATGAGGTAATAATACTGAGAGTTTTGTGCTGTCAGTATACAACTTTAAGCTATTATGCAGGTGTCCATATTAAAAGCATCTTACCATTAATATTTATTTTATATGGCATATGTATGTATTATTATCTTGTATATGGCATATGTATATATTAATATGTATTACATATATCCTAGTAGTGTTCAACACATATATGTGTGTATATCCACATATACATATATGTGTGTGTGTGTGTGTCTTATGTATGTGTCATGTGGTTTATAGTTTTTCAAAGTTCTTTTGCAGGCATTACCCTCATTTGATTCTCCCAATAATCTCTCAGAAGGAGGATGTTTTTGCATTCATGTTATACATGTTGTGGGGAGAAGTTATGCTTCCTGAAACTTGATACAGTTACCATGATTTTGAAATAAAGGAAAAAGACCTTCAGTGTAGACAGAGTCACAATTTTAAGTGCTTTTGTAACCAAGTTGTGAACAGGTATGGAAAAATTTAAAGAAATTCATTAACTGAAATCAAGAAGATAAGCCTTTTGTTTTTGTTTGTTTGTTTTATAAATTTATTTATTTATTTGTTTGGTTTTGGCTGCATTGGGTCTTCGTTGCTGCACATGGGCTTTCTCTAGTTGAGGTGAGCGGGGGCTACTCTTCATTGCAGTGCACGCGCTTCTCATTGCAGTGGCTTCTCTTGTTGCAGAGCACAGGCTCTAGGCACATGGGCTTCAGTAGTTGTGGCACGGGGGCTCAGTAGTTGTGGCTCGTGGGCTCTAGAGCGCAGGCTCAGTAGTTGTGGCACACGAGCTTAGTTGCTCCGCAGCATGTGGGATCTTCCTGGACCAGGGCTCGAACCCGTGTCCCCTGCATTGGCAGGCGGATTCTTAACCACTGTGCCACCAAGGAAGTCCCAGCCTTTTGAAAAAGGTCTTTCTTGATGCAGAGACCGAAGAGTGTGTTTCACTGAACCATAAATTTGCATGTTGGATGAGATTTCCCAGGAAGGTTCTCTTCAGGATGGTGTCTTTCACTCAACCTGAAAGTGCTGCTTAAATTTGTTACTTAAGAAAGGCTCTACACCATTATTTGTGTTTTGGCCATGTAGATATCCTTTTATGTAAAGTGCCTGTTCAGTTCTTTATTTTAATTGAATTACTTGCTTTTATTGATTAGTAGGAGTTTTGTCTATATTATCAATACAGGTCATTTGCCAGATGTATGTATTGCTAATGTTTTTGCAGTCTGTGACTTGACTATTTCTAGTGTCTTTTGATGAACTAAGTTCTGAAATTTAATAAAGCTCAGTATCAATGTCAAAAAAAAAAGAAAGGCTCTAAAAGGCCCCCACTCTCTAAGGTACCATTTGTTCATGTAGTTGTGAATTTATTAGTCAATCCATCTAATCATTTATTCATTCATTCACTCAAAATGCATTTACTAAGCTCCTACTATGTGCCCTCAAGGACCAAGCTGAAGTGGGAAGCAGACAGTGTAGATGGAGTTGGTCTGGATGTTGCACAGTTGGGCTGACAGGAAGCACATTTTCAGACCTGGGATAGGTCCCATATGGTGGACAGAGTTGCTGGAAAAAAGTAAAATCAAGATATATCGTTTAGGACATCTGATCTTCAAGACATACACTCTTGTTCTTCTAGAACGTTGAGGTGTCCTAGCTGGGTGGAAAAAGAAGTCTTTCAGTGGAAGCAATAAACAGTTATGGTATTTCACACAAAGTTCACAAGGGTCATAGGAAAACCCCTCTGCAAGGGGCTGGGGAGACCTTCAGAGAGACGTTCCCCACATGGTGAAACTGCAGAGGCTGCATGAGGTAGGATGGAGCTGGGTGCTCTTGGTGGGGGTTTATTTATTTCTGTCTTACCATTTCTCCTTAGCTTAGTGCCCAGCTCACTTGTCTATCATCTCCCTTGACTTGAGACGTCGCCTGTTGGCAGCCCTGCAGTTTTTGGAGTGTGCAGTATCCTCAGATACCTACCACAGGGCCAGCCATGCCTCGAGCACACCACTGCTGTGATCTTGCAGGCTTGTTAACACAAGAGGAGGATCCAGGATACCGTGTTTCTAGAGAAAAGTGATATCTACTGCCCACCTCCTCACACGCATACCTGAGGTTGAATTCATCATCTCCTCATAGCAATTTTTCCATATATTAAGTTGTATAGGAGGTATACAACTTATAGGAGCTAGATGGGCCCCTGGGCTGAGCAGCTGGAGTTTGTCAACCAGAGTGAAATTGGAGCTTTGTCTTGCCTAGACACTCCAAGGGCAAAGGTAGTGGCAGGAACTGAGCTCTGCTGAGTAAAGAGATAATATGACCACATCTATCACTCCTGAGGTCAGGGAGACCTCCCCAACTGCACACGCGCAGAAAGGCTCCTTGGGGGTCAAAAGGGAGGGGGTGCCACCCCATAATAAGTGTTGTGAAACCTCCCAGAGTCCTCTGTGCTGGAATCCATCTTGGCCAAAAGATCACACGTATATTGGGGAGGGTCCTAGGGCAGGTCAGATGTGGGAAAGAAATGAGATAATCGGCTAACGGTAAACAAAGAGCTGGAAGCCTGCCCTATATAAATGATTTAACCACTTCTTTACTGTGCTTCTCCTCATTAGGGAGGACGCCCACACCCTTGCTCTCTGGGTGTGCATCTCTGCCTTGCTTCTGTCTTAAATAAACTGTTTCTCTGTGTGCTCTCCCACGTGTTATGCTGTGTCTCTGATAATAAACCTTGTACCTGTTTTTGCAGTTTTTGCCTCCTTGAGAAATTCATTTTTCAAACGGGGCAAGAGCCAGGGCAACTTTCTCTCTAGCCTCTAGACCCTGGTGGACTAGCAGCTGGGATTCCTGATTTTCACTCAGGCTACCCAGGTTCAATTTCTGGGCAGGGAACTAAGATTTCACTTCAAGCCACTGCTCACTGCCATGTCTCCGAGAACAGAACCATATGAAATTGCCATTGTTCACCATTTTGACCACAAAAATGGCAGTTTCATATAGTTCAACCTACTATCTGTGTTATCTAGATTGTTTATGTATATTTTTGTAGATAATGGGATGGGATCACTTCATTGTTTATCCTTGAATCCATATCACTTAGCAAAGTACCTGACACACAATAGATGTTTAATAGGAAATATATTAAAAGCTGGAAAGAGGCTGAAAGTTCTCGTATACATTCTGTTGACTAAATGACAAGCTGTTTGGTTGGGTTTATTATCCAGCAAAGGAAAAGGACATTTAAGAGAATCAGAATTACGTAAGTTAATCATACTCATCTGCAGATTTATACAACTCTGCACTTTATAGGTGTAACCATGATATGTATAGATTTCTAAAGCATTTATGTTTTTAAAATACTAGGTGGAGGTCCTTCCTTACGACAAAATCACGAGTCCTGTTGGAAGTCATTCCAATTTGGGGGGAAGAACCTGCAGTCCAATGGAGGGAAAAAGTATCATGTTATCTATGGGCAGGCTCATTTGTTGACGTGACCTTAAAACCAAGGCTTTTCCACTGAATACCACTTTGCCCTCGGCCCAGGAAACCACACAGGTGAGCCTGAGAGTCCATTTTGTCCCAGGCTTTGGATTCTAAGAATATGAGCTTCAGTTCAGCCCAATGAATAGTTGAACAGCTTTCCTTGTGTCAGGCCCAGGGCTAGCTGTAGGGTGTAAGTCGTGATGGAGATTTTCCAACGAGAGCTGCCATTGCAGGCTTGATCGTGACCTCCCACTCCTCTGAGGGCTACTTGGAAACCATTGTCTCTGTTGCTGCTCCCTTGCTTATTGTCAAATGGAGAGAAAAGTGAGGGAGATGGTGAAAATGAAATCAAAGTGTATGGTAAACTGGATCTGGTTCAGAGATGGGCAGGAACACAGAGCACTTCACCCCTGCCCCAAAGAGTATTTGTGCCTCCAGAAAGATGAGAGACACCTAATGAGATCTTCGTGAATATGAATTAATGTGAGGTGGGTTCTTTGCAGAGTGCACATTTAGAGCAGTTGCAGTAAATCTAACTGATGTGTTTAAGATGTACATAAAAGTCATCAGGCAGCAACAGTTTATCTCCTGACTTCACTTTTGTTGTCACAAAGGTGTTCTGTTTAGAAAGAAAATAAGCTGTTAGAATATTCCAACAGAAATATCAGGAACATGATTTAGTAGGTGAGTTATTTCGGGTTACTTAGCACATAGTGTTTCTGGACGGTGGTAAATTTGTTTACCTCCTCATACATTCAATGAAATGGCCTTTTCTTCTTCCCACCAAGGTAGTTGTGCTGTCCTCAGCCCAGAGCCTCAATTTCCAACGTCTGTTGGGTTTATTCCAGGGCAGCCAAGCACAGGTTCTGAACCATTTTCTTTGTCAATTCCTGTGGCCTCATAACGCTCAGAACTGTTGTCTTTCACAAAGAGGCCACGGGAAGGTCTGCACATGTGCCAAGGCTCTGGCTGTGGGCTGTGGCACAGGAGAGGAAGCTGGTGATGAATGAGAGCAGCGGGCCTTCCGTGACGCACGTTTCTCACAGAAACTAGTTCAGGGCAATCTTGTGGGTTACATAGACCTAGCAGGCATTTCTCTGTCTCTAAGAATTATATTCATAGTTGGAAAAATCCATCTATTTATTAATAAGTGGGAAACACCGTAGATATGGAAGGTGACTTGAAAAGCTCTTTGGGCTAGATTCCAGTCCAGTTGCTCCCTTTGCAGGTGAAGGATCAGGCCCCAAGGGGCCAAGTGCTCAGTGGGAATCCTTGTCATCTTCACGCACATCTCTCAGCTTTTTCTCTCTCGTATAGTTTTCCTTAATTTCTCTGCTTTCCCTTCCCATGCTTTATGGTCTGAAGAAGTTAAAATTGTGATGGTCGCAGCGATGCTGGGACCAAGGGAAGAACCAAGTTTTGTGAGACCTTAAGTGTTACACAATGTGGGGGACCTTCTTTAAGAATAAGAATGCAGGGCTTCCCTGGTGGCGCAGTGGTTGAGAATCTGCCTGCCAATTCAGGGGACACGGGTTCGAGCCCTGGTCTGGGAAGATCCCACATGCTGCGGAGCAACTAAGCCCGTGAGCCACGACTACTGAGCCTGCGCATCTGGAGCTTGTGCTCTGCAACAAGAGAGGCTGCGACAGTGAGAAGCCCGCGCACGGCGATGAAGAGTGGCCCCCGCTCGCCGCAACTAGAGAAAGCCCTCGCACAGAAACGGGAGACCCAACACAGCCAAAAATTAAATACATAAATAAATAAATAAATAAATAAAAAGAATAAGAATGCAGTGTTAACTAACCTAATTGTGGAAAATATTTTGCAGTATATACATGTATCAAATCATCACATTGTTATACCTTCAATTTACCTAATGGTATATATCACTTACATTTCAAGGAAGCTGTAAAAAATAAAGAGAAAGAATGCAGATGACCCTGGGCATACATTGCCGGGCCCCCCATCCCCAGGGCCTGGGAAGGACCCCTGCAACTGAGGGCCCCGAAGCTGAAGCTTCCTTTAGCTTTATGGTGATTCCATCTCTGGTTAAGGTTTCTTATTTTATTCCCCCCCTCCCCCATGCTTTATGTCAATGGAACAAGTTTGAATCTCTCCATTTGACAATAAGCAAGGGAGCAGCAACAGAGACAATGGTTTCCAAGTAGCCCTCAGAGGAGTGGGAGGTCACGATCAAGCCTGCAATGGCAGCTCTCGTTGGAAAATCTCCATCACGACTTACACCCTACAGCTAGCCCTGGGCCTGACACAAGGAAAGCTGTTCAACTATTCATTGGGCTGAACTGAAGCTCATATTCTTAGAATCCAAAGCCTGGGACAAAATGGACTCTCAGGCTCATCTGTATGGTTTCCTGGGCCAAGGGCAAAGTGGTATTCAGTGGAAAAGCCTTGGTTTTAAGGTCACATCAACAAATGAGCCTGCCCATAGATAACATGATACTTTTTCCCTCCACTGGACTGCAGGTTCTTCCCCCCAAATTGGAATGACTTCCAACAGGACTCGTGATTTTGTCGTAAGGAAGGACCTCCACCTAGTATTTTAAAAACATAAATGCTTTAGAAATCTATACATATCATGGTTATACCTATAAAGTGCAGAGTTCCTTTATAGAGTGGTACCATTTCAGATGATCAGGGCATGTGGAATAAATGTAAGCAAGCCTGACTACTCTGATTGGTTATTGCACAGGTTGTTTTAGTTGCTTTTCCTTTCTTCCTTGTTTTCCTCCTTTGTGTTCTGGATTCTCCCTCCTCCAAACATTTAGCTACAGCCTGTCTCTAGAGGTCCACATTTGCCAGAAGATACAGCAGGGGCTCTTGACCTGGATCTCAGAGGGTTCTGAGACCCTGGAAGAGTCGAGAACAGTTGTTGCACAGCATTTACCCTGGAGGCGTCTAGCCTCTTATATCTTTTCTTCTAAGATGACTGCAAAACATCAACATGTTTGTAGCCAAGTTTTCCATGAAATGCACATTCCAGTGCCTTAAGGCACTACATCAATGGGGAAAAGTGAGCATTTTATATTTTTATGAAGGTAGTTTTTTTCGGTGGTAAATGGAGTTTATCAGACCTCAAGAACTTGTGACTTCCAGAAAATGACAGCAGGCTAATCTGGCTTTGGGGGAATGTCTTTATCCTAGCCACAACAATAAACCCTTAGCCAGGTTAGAGGGAAGAGTGGCAGTGCGCAGGACTATCTGGTCCTGTCACAGCTGTCGGGGGAGTGACAGGTGAGGAAGGACAGGGAGGCCCCAAGTGAGCAGCTCTGCGGATAAGGCTATCCTTAGCCGAGGAGGGTGTGCAGGGGAGCTTCCCGCACCTGGGGCAGGAGACCTGGGTTGACTCACTCCTGTGCCACTTGGAGCATGTCAAGATGGGGAGTCGTTTATTCCTTTTTGGGGTCTTAGTCCTAACATTTGCAAAAATAAGGGATCCTGCTAGGACTAAGGGTCCCTTGTAGTCCTCTGTTTTGTTATCCTTCAATCTATTTATTCTTATTTATAAATATATCTGTAAAGTAGACCAAGACTATGACTTAGTAGTTATAATTTTACTTTGTTAGACTTTCTCTTTTGGGTATCTTATGTTCATTTTATCTCTTAATTACCTGGATATGTTAAGCATACAGCGAAACTGAATGCCTTTGTATATAAGCTGTAAGCATCGGACCTTAATTCATGCTGTGTCTGTGATAGAGTTCATACAGTTCCTAGAGTGGCCAGCTGCACTGTGACCACCACCTGACACTAAGCTCCTTCTAGCAAAGACCGGGGATGTGGTGATACACTTAGTTGATGTATAAAGGCCCAGCTTCCATGAGAGGGGGCGAGCGTGGCACTCACTGCGGTGCCGTGACCACCCTCCACCCGGTCCCCACACTGGCAGGGCCTTTCTCATCACAAGGTTAGGTGCCAGGGTATCAGGGAGTTGTCTCCCACGGGGAGCTTGTGAAGACAGGCGGGTGAGCAACAGCTGGGAATTAGCCAGGATATTTCATTCATTCTGCAGGGAGAGCTGCATCCCTATCGCAGTCTTTTCTGTCCACGCACCTTCTGTGATGCGTTGTGTGTTATTATTAATATATTATAATCTATTAGAGGGTAATTTTCTCTAAGTTTCCGTCATTTTGCAGTTCTGTTCAAAAGGCATTGAAATGTGGGCATCTGGATATCACTGGGAAAAAAAACAGCTGAATTCACAGGCTCTCAAAGTGGGAGTATGTTTGAAAAGCTTTAACCATTTCTGTGATTTTCCTTTTGTGAAGGTGGGAGTAGGAAAGGAGGTGGCCACTAGTCCCTAGAGGATATTCCAGCAGCGTGTTAGTCAGTGGAGACGGTGTTCATTGACTTAGTCTCAGGGTTGGGCTTCCTTCTAACTCCAGCATGGCGGGGTCCCAGAGAAGCATCTGAATTTCAGGGCTGTCAGCCCACCACCTGTCACTAACACAAGTCAGAGAGGGAAACAGTCATCGACAGTGCAATGAATTACAAAGGCAGAGACAATTTACATAAATACCCCGTTATCCTTGACTGTGGTGGTACCCACACTGGTTCTCTTGGGATTTGGACCACAGACAGATGAGGTACCCAGAATGAGCTGTGGGCTGCTGGCAGCAGCACCTGGGGAGGGTCGGGAGGTCCAGAACATCAGCCTAGGGTGTGACACCGTTCCATCCCTTCCGTGCCTCCTTTCCAGGGGCCGGATGGCTGGAGGCCATGACGACGTCCCTCATACACGGTCATTCACTCACCATTCATTGCATTTCTCCATCACCCCCTTCCCCCCAACTCTCTCTCTCATGTATGACCTAGGGGTTCATCAAATGATATCACAGTAGATACTAATTAAATATTTGTCCAATAAACAATGGAGTGATATGTATATGATCAATAAAACCAAAGAATTTTGATATTCAGAGCCTGCATTTTTCTCTGGCTGCCAGGCTCTGTGTGGTGAGCGGTCCCCTCTTAGAGCACAGAGCCCTTCTGGGCGGGCCTGAGGAGGAGAGTCAGGAGTAGGGGTGCTGTGCTCTCCTAGCAGACAGGCGTGGGCTGGGACCCCTCAGGTAGGGCCGGTGATGAGCAATAGCATAGTTCTCCATGGGAAGTTCCCCACAAAGAATCCCAGGCAGACGGCTTCGGAGAGGCAAGCTGGCAGGCCACCGGTGGCAGGCTGCCACGCGACACGTGTGAAGATGAGCAGTGGGGACAACGGCATGGGGGGAGGGGAAGCAAGGGTGTCAGATGAAGTCTGCTCTGTTCACTCATTCTCTTAGTGATTTCAAATTAAGTGATAAAACAGACATGCTCATAAACGAGGTGGGGGAAACCTCAACAAAGACAGAACGCCACGTAAGGAACAGGAGGGGTTAGAGGTTCTGGAGAAGCAGGCTGGAAAAATGCAGCCCGAGGTGACGGGAAACCACAGTCCTGAAATGCTGACATCCAGGAGGGAGAAGCCTCAGAGCAGGATGCAGAAGCGCTTCAGGGCAGGTGGAAATTTGCCATCGGATGTGGCAGTGGAAAGGGCCTGGGCGCTTTGGGGTGACAGAAACATAGCTTCTCATTCTGCCGTGAGTGACAGAGAGCCCGGAATCCCGTCCTTGCCGGAGAAGTCCAGGCCCTGGAGGGATGTGCACAAATGCCAAAGGTTCCTGAGAAGCACTGAGCCAAGTTGTTGGGGTCATGAAAGGTGAATTTTAGAAGAATTTTAGAAGCCAGCTTTGAGGAGTGATAGGCCCAAGTTGAGAAAAATTAGAGCCCTTAACATTCTTCGTGTTTAAAAGAACCAATAACTCGAGGGGCTCTTAAAGAAAGCCCTCTTTCATCCAAGACTTGGACTGAAAATACAGATCTGGAAACTGATGGAGGAAATTTGAGGTAAGCACATTTGCCCAAACATTGGGTCCATCCCAAAATAAGGTGCTGTCCGTGAGATAGAGTTTCTGGGGAGCCCGAGCCTGGGCTTAGGGACTGTCCCTTGATTGGTGGCTGCAGAGGAAGGGCTTGATTTTTCCACAGAGGCCTGGTTGGCTGTGAGATTTTAGATCATTAACTGGATATTGGCGAGAGATAGATAGATGATCTACACTGTAATATTCACCATATACTATTAGGTAATGTATAGTAATACAATAATGCCCAAAATGTGATACTGTATACTTCTTACATAGGGAGGAGATGCAGGGATTTTTAAACTCAGATTCTGTGTTTAGACTAAAATGCATGTTAGGAAATACAGTAAAGTGTATGATTATGAGCTGGATTAAGCTGCTGGGGAATCTTCTTCTGAGGATACTCGTGTATGGGTGGTTGGAAGAGTGTGTATGTAAACCGTTCTCTGAACAGGTGTAAATTCATTCAGGCAGGTGACTGAAAATGACAGAAGCCCTACAGTCTCCCAAGGGCCAGGTGAAAGGTGTGAATAACATTTCAGGACGGAACAGGGGTTCTCACTATTAATAAGCATTCACTCCCTAGATCTGCATTTGCAATTTGCAGTATGTTCTTTCTTTAGCTTCTGAATGTCAGAAGTAAGCACTTCCTCTTAAATTTTATTTTTCCCCAGAAGATTCTTTACTGAAGGAGCTTTTGTCTGGTTAACCTTCCTTTTGTGGCTAGTTTCAGCCCCTCCACCGTTCTCCTGCCCTTCCCCGCCTTGCACAGCCACCCCCACTGCTGACACACACACGCCCATTATTGTCCCCTGGAAGCTGCAACTCCTTTAGGTTTCACAGAGGTGATGGGGCCCTCACATCAGTCTGTTATGCTTGTCCGTGCTTCACACAAGACAGGGAGGAGTCCTGGCTGCTTTGCTAGCTTCCAGCACTGTTATTGGCTTCCACTTATGGCTCAACAATTTGCTGTTCTTTGGGAGGGGTGTCTGTGGCTTTTATGCCAGCACACTGCCTCTCCTCTGCACTGGGGCTCTGTTGGTTAATGGCAGGGGTGAGAGGCAAGTTCAGAAGTGGGAGTGAGCTCTGCTCAGGAGCATCTCCTGGAGAGACTGTGTGTTTTCAAAGTGGGTCTATTCAATAAACTCCACGGAATCAGGGCACAGTGTAAGCTAGGGGTGCCAACAGGAAGCCATCACTCTGGTACAAAAGGATATATTGGGTAGCAATAATCAGAGGACTAGTGGAAAATAAGAAAGAGTCAACATGCAAGAGAAAAGCAGGACAGAGATGCTATGGATGGTTTAATATAAGATTGGAATACTCCCCCAGATATTTGTACACCCACGTTCAGAGCAGCATTATTCATGATAGCCAAAAGGCAGAAACAACCCAAATGTCCATTGATAGATGAATAGATAAACCAAATGTGGTATATCCATACAATGGCCTATCATTTGGCTTTAAGAAGGAACAAAATTCCGACATGTTAGAACATGGATGAATCTTGAGGACTTTATGGTAAGTGAAATAAGTCAGACACAAAAAGACAAATATTGATGATTCCACTTATACGAGGTCCCTAGAGTAGTCCAGTCCTTAGAGACGGAAAGCAGAATGGTGCTTGCCAGGGGCTGGGAGGAGGGGGAGAAGGAAGGAGTTATTGTTTAATGGGTGTAGAGTTTCATTTTGAGATGATGAAGAAGTTCTGGGGATGTGAACGTAAAGCAGTGTGGAAGTGCTTAATGCCACTGAACTATACACTGAAAGATGATTAAAATGGTAAATGTTATATTATGTTATGTCTATTTTACCACATTAAAAAAAATATTGGAACTCTCCATTTTCTATTCTTAGATCCTTAACTTTTAACCTCTCCAGATCTTTTTTTTTTTTTTTTTTTCTTTTTGCGGTATGCGGGCCTCTCACTGTTGTGGCCTCTCCCGTTGCGGAGCACAGGCTCCGGATGCGCAGGCCCAGCGGCCATGGCTCACGGGCCCAGCCGCTCCGCGGCATATGGGATCCTTCCAGACCGGGGCACGAACCCGTATCCCCTGCATCGGCAGGCGGACTCTTAACCACTGCGCCACCAGGGAGGCCCACCTCTCCAGATCTTTAAGTATTTTCCCATGAGTGTGTGTGGAGGTGGGATGGGGAATTTATTTGGGACTCAGAAGGAAGCAGGAAAGGAAAGTTGGGTGGTCTCCTTTTACCCATACACTGAAGTACAGGAAACAACATGTGTGGGAGTTGGTGATGGCCTCTCTTGTTTGCATTTTGCAGAGGTAGTGGTAGTAGCTCCCTTTAAATTCACCTTGAATCCTGCAGGGCAGCTTTAAAATCGACACTGACATGTATCAAGGAAATCCGTAGATGCTTACTAACTTAATTTGTGTTTTGCTCATTCCTTATCACCAGGAATGTTATTCAAATGTTCTTTCCTGGCCTTAACTAACACTGTTCAGTCCTTGCAGCCTGGCTGATTAATGGCAGGGTAATTGCCCTTCATCTCTTTGCCTTCAAAACAGTGCCACCTGGGTCTTTACTGCTCTCAAAGCAGATGTCTTCTGCAGAGAGTGAAATTCCTACGGTTCAGCCCCTCCTCTTACAACACGTAGGTGAGAAGCCCCTGAAGTGCACAGGAAGGATACCAAAGCAAGCAACCCTGCTGGAGCCTTCGGAAGAGTGACCCCAGCCCTTTCCCAGATTAATTATCACTGCTTGAGTTGGGGCCAGTGCTCCCCAGAGGATCGGCAGAGAAGGATCATCTTCTAGAGAGGAATAGGGATGCTGCTTGACTAGGGAAAGAAACAGAAACAACCCCCAAGAACGAGGAGTGAGTTTGCAATACACAGGTAGTGTGTGGCTGTTAGTCTGTCCTCTATGATAATGATGTTTCTGAGCAGTCACTGTATCTGACTCTGCCAGGCACTTTCCACAGTCACCTTCCTGTCAGCCTCCTGTCGCCCAGTGAGGAGGTGTTCCTTCCCTTCCATTTTGTAGATGCGGAAACCAAAGTGCAAAGAGGCAAGTAACTGGACCAAGGCCACAGGAGTTTTTGGTGTCAGAACTGGGATTTGAACCCAGATCTGTTTGACTCCAAAGCTCATGCCCCTACACAGAGTAAACACTGGGTCTAATCTGGAGTCCCCAGCATGCCCCTGTAGGTCTATGTTTTCTGTTTTCCTTGAGAAACTAGGGTAGAGACAGAGACAGTTGGGCCAATGGAGTGTCTGCCCTCTCCTGCCCTGCTCACTCACAGCTACTTCTGACCATCCACCTGACCTCTGGCCTGTGCGGCCCAACTGGCCCCTCTGTGCTAAATGTGAAGGCATACTTGGGCTAGCCCAGCCCACAGATGGGCCCCGCTACCCAGGGCACTGTTTGTTTGACCTCCTAGGTATTCTCTCAACCCATTCCCAGCCCTGGAGTGCCCCTTCCCTGTAGGGCCTTGCTGTGGCCTCCCCAGGCATGGCATCCCAGGCTCCTGCATCTGGTTTACCAGTGAGTGGTTGCCACTGAGTGAGTTAGCCCTCTGGTTACCGGTGAGTGAGAGGCTTGGGAAGTGAGTCAGAGCTGGAAGTCCCTGCTCACCTCTTCCCAAAGGAAAAGAAAAATCCTCCATTGAAAAATCCTGCCCCACTCTGTGTAGCTCTTGCCTTTATGCTGCAAGGGGGCTCTCTAGAAGAAGCACCATCCTCTGTCCCCAGGAAGAAGAAAGGGAAAGGAGGCTGGGGGGCCATTAAAAAGAAGCACCGCTGTACAGGGGGACAGTGTATCGATGTGTAGGACTTAGGCGCACATGGCAAGACTGTGGGTCACAGCCGTTTATGTGCACTTCGTCCTGGATGCTGAACGATTGATCTGGCCACTTGGTGACGGTTGTATCCTTGATCTGCTCTGGGGAGGGATGCGATTTTCCTTTCTCCACGAATGTGAAATCATGACCCCATGGACTGGCAGGAAATGTTCTCTCTGTAAGGTGATTTGCTTGTCTGTAGGCATGGGCGGTGGCAGATCCGTGGCAGTAGCGCTTGGGAGAGCTCGTGAAGGGCCCTCGGGGTTTAGTCATTTCCTAGTTTTTCCTGTTCACCCTCTGGATCAACAACATGCTTTTTGGCCTTGCTCACCTGAATGCTGCTGATACCCTGTGAGTTCTTATCCTTTCTTTTCCCAGAGTGCTCAGGGACCACAAAGCCAGCTTCATTAAACTGGAGAGACTGGCCCTTTGCTAAGTAGTCAATTTTAGATGAAACTGAAACCCGGGCTAGGATCTTTGGTTCACCTCCCAGATCACAGGAATTTATTACCTCATTACCAGTCAAATAAGCAGTTTTAAATGATCCAAGAACAAGCTGACCACTTGGAATCCCGGGTAGTCTGTTAGGTCTTTTTGCTGGTCTGTGACTTACCTCTGCTTCCAAGGGGGCCTGCCGCTGGGGCGGGGAGGCAGGAAATGAGATGCAGGAGAAAATCGGAGTGAGTGGGCGTCCGGGTTTATCAAACAGAAGTAACTTTACCTGTGTGTGGAGGAGGGAGGCATTTAGAGGTTTTGTAACCAAAGATCGTTAGTCATTTAACCTGGTGACCTACAAGTACTTAGGAAGTACCTGTGTGTGTTAAGAGCCACGTGTTTTTAGTGATTTAGATCCATTTCTACTTTAGGACAAAGATGATTTATCCATCTCCCACTGCTGTAATGTAAGCTCCTCGATGGCTGTTTTTGTTTGTTTGTGTGTATGTTTATTTCGGTTTTCTAACCTTTGTTCACTAATGTAATCCGAGTTACTTAGAATTGCACAGAGGAATGCAATAAATATTTGTGGAACGAATAATAAATAACTATGGATGTGTGTGTAGGTAGGTGCACCTACACGTACAGGCAAGGGTAACATCTCACCGTAAGTCATTTATCTAACAACCTTGAGTATGTAAAATAAGTGAAGAATTAGAACATAGTCCAAAGGGCCATGGAGTAGCCACGCCTGGGGGTGACAAACCTCGTCCTTGTGTTTCTCTACGCATAAGAGAGACGTTTGGTCCTTCACAGATAGGCCTACTTGAGATAGTGTTCTTGGCCTGGAGCAGATCAGAAATGGCATACTGAAGACAGAGACAATCACAGAGAAAAAAGCAACAAAGTGATGGCTAACAGCTTGACAGGAGGAGAGGAGACAAAAAACAGACCCGTGTCATCTACGTATGGCCTCCTGGAACCAGTTGGTTTAGGGGCACACAGCCTTTTACACTTTACTATTCCATTGCACATTATGTTATATAGCATAGTATGAAATTAATTAATGTTTATAAGTAGATACTGAATCATCGAAAGCTTAAATTGTGTCTCATAACTATAAGAAGACCAGGTTGTCTCTAATTCTTTAGAAAGAGTCCTTTGGAATCGTTTAAATAACTGTTTCTTGACAAGTATATCCTTCCATTATCTATACCAGGAGGCAGAAAATTATGGCCTGCAAGCCAAATCCAGCGTGCTGCTTGCTTTTATAAATAAAGTTTTATTGAAAACAGCCATGCTCGTTCATTTACATATTGTCTATAGCAGCAGAGTTGAGTCATTGCAACAGAGACTATAGGGCCTGCAAAGCCAAAAATATTTATTGTCTAGTACTTTATTGAAAAAGTTCGCTGATCCCTGATCTACATGTTGGGTTCTTCCTGGATGTTAGTTTCTACTTATGTGTACATCTGATATGTTTGCATGCATTACTGAGTGATCCATATACATGCATGTGTATGCATACACATTTTTGTCTGATAGTAAGCACGACTAAATACTAAGCACCACATTTCCTTTACTTCTAAAACGTAGCTCAGTAGCTCTGTAAATGGCTTTTGAGTCCAATTAGCCATTACTCTCCCTGCTTCACTCAACTGATGGTGTGTTGTGACCTCTGACTCAAAGGGCAAAAACATTCTGGAGAACTATAGCACTCTTAGAAACCTCACGGCACGTTAACTGCCCTCTCAATAGCTCCTGGAGCGTAGGCATATTGATTGCACTCAGCTTTTATGACAGATGTCCTTGCAGTGTGAAGGATTCCATGATTATGTATCCCAGATTACAGAGGGTCTTGTGGGATATTTAAATGGTACTGGAATTCGAGTACCATAGCAAGAAATAGTGTATAGTTCATGGATTATAGAATTATAATTTTCTATAAGATTTAGAAAAGATTATATCTTTTCTAGATAGAATTTGCTTTCCAATTATTCTTGTGGCCTTTGCCACTGATAATGGAGAAACATTCTCCTGTGAAGGCAGTCATGCTGGTTTATTATTCTGTGCTGATGTGGCTTTACCACATTAATGTTAGCTTTTACTAGTTCTGACTTCAGTGTACTCCTTGCTCAGTCTAGCTAATATACTTCATTTTGTTTTATTAATTTTCGAGTACCAAGAGTCAATATTCATTATGGAAGGTAGGCTTCTAAGATTATAGACTCCTATGGGTAAAATATTTATATGTATCATTAAAATGAGCACTAAAACATGGTTTGGATTTGGGGTGGTGAAGGGAATGCCTTTTTTATTGAGACATAATAAAATTGACCCTTTTAAAGTATACAATTCAATAGCTTTTAGTATATTTACAAAGTTACACAGTCACCTCTTTTTTTAATACACAAGAAATTTGGTTTATTTTTGAGGAACTCTATGTAATCCATACAAAAGTGGCTGTTAGAGTTGCACTGAAGTCCACACATTTATGCTTTGTTGAGATTTACCAAATGGCCTGTGTGCCATGGGATTTGCTGAGCGTGGATTCTGACAGTCCTAGGTACCCTGAGTTATTTTATACATCATATTGTTCGTTGCAGTTGGGCAGTGTCAGAGAGAACACCAGGGCCCAGTGTCCCAGCCCTTTGTCCTAACCTCAGACCCCATGGGTTTGATCAAGCTCCCTCGCTCTGGAATTCTTTTTCCCTCCATTATAGTGAAACCAGGGGAGTATACTGAAAATGACATGCTGCTCTGGCTGAGCTAGAGTTCTCCTTTGAGTCTGTATTGGGATGTAAATGGACCTGCCCTGCCTTGGTCTAGCCCCATCCCTAAGTCTGTCCTGAATGACCCTGTGCAAAGAGACCAGTCATTCGTTTATTCATTCTCTCATAAGTACTTGTAGCAATCCTACACCACATGCTAGACCCTGAGAATACAGACGGAAGATAGACAGGCTCCTACGCTCAAGAAGTTTATATTCCAGTGAAGAAAAGAGACATTAAATGACTAATTACCCAATTAATTCTGAAGTCACAGTTGTGATAAGTGCACCAAAAGAAAAGTACAGGGTCTTGCGATAGAAGAGTACAACATGGGGTCAGACTTAGTCTGCAGGCAGGGAAGCGTCTCTGAGGGTGTGATATTTCTTTAGCCAAGATCTGAAGGATAAATATGGCAAGGGAAGGAGGAGAGACAGAGGTAGGAGCTACATCACAGATGGCCTTACAGGCAAAGGGAGGGTTTTGGATTAAGCTGTGGGAATTCCTGAAGCTCAAAACAAACAAACAAAACAAAAAACCCAACCCTAATTGCTGAGTGTGAAGGGAGCTAGTATAGAACGGGGAGATTTATTATAGTCATCCAGGTGGGACATGATGGTGACCTCGACTAGGTTGGGGACAGCAGTGGATAGGGAACATGAATTTGAAACATATTTAGGAGATGGAGTCGACAGGACCTACTGCATCTCATTCTTTATTTTTTTCATTCCTACAGTTAGATCCATCCCCCTTTCCCAATTCTAGCTACTTAGATGTTCTTATTGTTCTTTGGGCTGAGAATACACTGAATATACACTAAAAGTCATTCAATGTCCTGGAGTCAAGTGGGAGTCCTCTTAGGGGAGCTTTGGAGCTGTGTCTATAATGCTAGAGACCATGAAATATAAAAGGGTAGGTTTTTCAGATTTTTCACTGGAAAAGCTGAGGGCTCTAGAGACGGCAGAGTCTCCAGGGACCTAGAGAAGAATCATGTGGATACAGATTAGTTCATAAACTTGCTTCCACCCAGCAAACCACATTCTCCACATTGAAAAGTTCCTCCCTCTTTTTAGAAGCATCCAAATTACATGTGTCTTGCTTCCTCGCTGGCTGACTGGCCACTGGCTGGGAGGCAGCACAGCTGTGGGAGGCCTGAGCTCCCGGGCCTTCCATCATCTCCCTCCAGGGTTAACATGATGCTTTACTACCCAGATGTAGATTTTCTTTTCACTTCCGTTCTGGATTTTCAAATTCACAGGCTACAAAATGAGTTGGGAAGTAATCCTATGCTTCCTCCTGAATGAAGAATAAGAATGTGTCCTCTGGAGACCACCCCAGGTGCTGTCAACCAGAAAACATCCCCAGGCCTTGTTGCACTTTGGGGGAATGCACTTGATTGCCTCTGAGCCTTTGGTGGATGGTGTAGGGATTGTGTGTGCATTAGTAGTCCTGACTGCTTAAGATTTTTCACACATTTGACCAAGTAAATAGCTTCTTTTTTTTTTCCTAATCATTGTTTTATTTATTTTATTTATTTATTGTTGGCTGCATTGGGTCTTCGCTGCTGTGTGTGGGCTTTCTCTAGATGCGGCGAGCGGGGGCTACTCTTCTTTGTGGTGCGCGAGCTTCCCATTGTGGTGGCTTCTCTTGTCGCGGAGCAAGGGCTCTAGGTGCACGGGCTTCAGCAGTTGTGGCACGTGGGCTCAGTAGTTGTGGCTCGTGGGCTCTAGAGTGCAGGTTCAATAGTTGTGGCGCATGGGCTTAGTTGCTCTGTGGCATGTGGGATCTTCCCGGACCAGGGCTCGAACCCGTGTCACCTGCATTGGCAGGCAGATTCTTTTTTTTTTTTTTTTTTTTTTTGGCAGGCAGATTCTTAACCACTGCACCACCAGGGAAGCCCTGACCAAATAAATAGCTTCTTGCCTTCAGTGGGTTTTAATTTCACAACCAGCAACCATTGCAAGATGAAGAAATTCAAGAGTCGAAGGTGTTAGAGTCATTCAGGTAGAGTCATCCAAATCCTACTTAAGTTGGAGCCCAGGAGAGAAAAGTGCAGAGACAGTTGTCTTCAGTGTTTTTATATAAAATTGCTTTTTCAAAAAATAAGTTGTCATTTACTTGAGAGTATTGATGATATGGATTCAAGCAAGAGAGGGCATTAGAGACGGGAAAAATAGGTCTCTCATCCAAGGTGGCTCCTCAGTCTATGGTCTTTCGTCATTTTGCTTCTATCTTTCTTCTGAAGTTGATACCGTTTTATTTTATTTTGTTTTTCCCGAGGAACTGAAGGGACCATTGCACAATTTCTTAGTAATCCAGGCCAGTTTACCAGGGTTGAACTCAGTGCTTTAGAGACCTGGGAGAAAGCGATCCAGCTGAGTAAGACTTTTGTATGAGGAGATGGGGAGAGAAAGGAGATGGAAGAGAGGAGGCATCAACTTAAGTAGGATTTGGAGAAGAGTCAGAGACTGAGTTTAGATTCATGTTTAATTTGGAAAGAAACAACCATAAATATATATTCCAGGTATCTGCCTTTGCTATTATGTTGCTTATGGCTGAATTAGGAAAATAAATTCCTTTAGTGTCTTTAGTATATAGTTGCTTGGGTGTGAATTGTTGGAAGAAAGAGTTAATACCTTTCATATGGGGATCATTTGAGATTTAAGAGTGGAGCTGGCCAATGACTTTATTGTATAAAAACTGTTAAAAATATTTAGAAAGTTCCATAAAATCTATTTTTGCCTACCATGATATATATATTCAAGAGAATCTCCATTTGCCTCTGCTTTGCCAGGATAATTAATACCCTGTACACATGAAGGTCTGTGTCCAAATCAGCATGATGAACCTGCCTGTGAATATGAATATATAATTTTCACAAAGTTCTTGCTAAATTCTTAAACTTTAG
Source organism: Mesoplodon densirostris (assembly GCF_025265405.1). Taxonomy (NCBI): domain Eukaryota; kingdom Metazoa; phylum Chordata; class Mammalia; order Artiodactyla; family Ziphiidae; genus Mesoplodon; species Mesoplodon densirostris. The sequence goes on along the minus strand of NC_082662.1, from coordinate 126,176,024 downwards.
ATTTTTTTTTTTTTTTTTTTTTTTGCTTTTAGCAGTAGGCTAGAGGTAGGAGAGAAGTCATCTTTGGAATTGACAGTAAGCACATATTCTTTGCTCAATTGATAAGGACCTCCTTCATGGCCACTGTGAGATCTGGTTTATTATTCTTGTCAATGCTTGACATTTTTGACAGACCACAAAATCTCAAGTGAAATAGATAGATTTGGGCATGAGATGTTGACTTGTAATTCATGAAACTGCAACATGCCGCCTGTAAAGGAGAGGAATTGGCAGAGGTGTGGTTCTGATTTAGGAGGTGAAAGCCAGAGAACAAACAAGAAGACCTTTGTTGTGCTGTCACAGCTGCTGAAGGTAAGTGTTAAACAGAAATCCAGAATGCTTCCTACACATCCAGAGAAGGCCGAGGGCTTCCTTGGTGGAATCGCTAGGCTGTCTTGGGGTGCAGGTGGGGCTCTGGCCCTGCCCTGCTTTAACCAGAACTACTGTGCCCTTCCTTCCTTCCTTCCTTCCTCCCTCCCTCCCTCCCTCCCTCCCTCCCTTCTTTCCTTCCTTCCTCCCTCCCTCCCTCCCTCCCTTCTTTCCTTCCTTCCTCCCTCCCTCCCTCCCTCCCTTCTTTCCTTCCTTCCTCCCTCTCTCCCTCCCTCCCTTCCTTCCTTCCTCCCTCCCTTCCTTCCTTCTTTCCTTCCTTCCTCTCCCCATCTCTCTCTTCATCCCACTCCTTATAAAACTGCAGCCTTGGTAAAATCCTGTTCTCCACCAACTTTGCCCACATATTTGCCCAGCTGAACCTGGGTAAAGTAAAACACAAAAGCATGGTGACTGTTCAGTTTCTGACCATTCACCTCAAGCAGGCTCTTGATCCTTGCTGGCAATTGTACTGTTCGCTCTCCGCTCTCCTGTTAGACTATTTTATGCCCTCCTCTTCTTCCCAGCCTCTGACACCGCCTTCTCCATCTTCCCTCTCAGCTGAATTTCCTAGGCTCCCACCGACTGCTCACCTTCTCTCCCCTCTGGCTGATACTTTGGGTGAACTGCTTGTTCTCCACAAGGCTGCGGGCATCCTCTAGATGCCACCCTGCTGACTGGCTCAGTGACACCCTCCAGCGGTTTCCTCTTCTTTCTATATCATATCTTCTCTATGGGATCGTTCCTTTTAGAACACCAAAATGCTGTTATAGCTCGCAACTTAAAAAAGAAAATTAAGAGGTCACTTGACCTCATATCCCCCACTGACTACTGTCCCATTTCTTTGATTCCCTTTGCAGCAAATTTAGTTTTAAAAAAGACTTTTTGTACTCTGTCTTCAGTTTCTCATCTCTACCCTTTCTTGAGCTCACTCCATTCAGCCTTTAGTTGCCATTACTCAGACGAAAGCTCAAAGGTCATCAAAGAAAATAATGATAGATGGATAGTAGGTGACATGTGATAGACACTAATCGTGATATGATCCTTTGGCTACATTCATTCATTCAATAAGTGCTTGTTGACCACCTACTATTCCACACTGTTGTAGGCATTTTACAAATATTAACTCACATAAGCTTGTGAGGTGGGTGCTGTTATTATCCTCATTACGCAGATGAGGAAACTGAGAAACAGAGAGATGAAAGAGTTTACCCTCTACGCCATACATAGTATGCAGTGATGACTTTTCAGCCCTCATTTTACTTGACCTACTTGCAGTGTTTACCGGTTAATCATTCCCTCCTTCTTGAACTACTTGCTCCACCTCATTTTCTGAACAGCACTCTCTTTGGTTTCTCCTTTTACCTCATTATCTGTTCCTCTCAGTATCTTTTGCTGATTCCTTCTCATCTCCCCTAAATAGATCCTGGAGAGCTCAGTCATCACACCTTTTCTCTATCTACACTCACTCCCTTTGTGACCCTTCCCAGTCCCATGACTTTAAATGCTGTCTATACACTGTTGGCCTCTGAAATGCTGTCTCTAGCCTGGGCCTCACCCCTGAACTCTAGACTTGATATTCTCCCTGACCTCATGACCTCATTTGCAACCGTTCCCCTCCTCACTCACCCAATTCCAGCCATGCAGGCCTCCCTGCTGTTCCTAGTTATGCTAATAGTGCTCCTACCTGGGGGCCTCCCCATGTGGACCTGGCCTCTGACTGGGATGCTTTCCGGAGATACCTGCTGGGCCCCATGACCTTGCTTCCTTCAAGTCTCTGTTCAAGAGAGGCCATCTCTGCCTGTCCAACCCCAAAAGTCCCTTTTTACCTGCCTTGCTTTATTGTTCTCCATGTATCACCATGGGACATGTCATGTGTTTGCTCATTATTCATTTTTCTCCAGAAGAGAGCTGCAGGCGGCAGAGCTCTGCAGAGCTTTGTTCTCCACTCTGTTGCCAATGCAGGATGTATAATCGGTGTGTAAGAAATAGCTATTGAGTGAATGAATGAAGTCATCACAGGAAACGTACAGACAGATGCCTTTTAGAAGTCTATGTCTTTAATTTTTTTAAGTAAATTGATTCACATTTACAAAATGAATAAAATAATAAATGTATAAATAGTCATCTTTCCTCTTCCCTTAAGTTTTATGACACTTATAAATTCACCTGAAATTGTAATAAAAGATTCCAGAAGGTTTTACAGCATGTTTTCAGTTGGTGATAATAGCCAGAAATAGTTTAAATAACAGCATTAACAGCTTATGGTTTTCCTAAAGGACCATAAAAGTTGGACTATGTTTGTTTTCCAATGCCTATCAGAGAACCTGACACAATTAGGTACCTAGTTAGTGTTTGATAAATGAATGAAATTAGTGAATGAAGAGATGAATGAGTGAATATATTGAATGAGTAGATAAACGGGGCAAAATCTACCTGTCTGCATTTGTATTGGGGATTACTACATGTTCAAGAATTTTAAAACGTGGCCATGTATGTGTGGGAATATGCCCTAAATCTTTCACTGCTTCTGACTCCCTGTTGATATGGAAGGCCTGAATGCAGTTCACACCATGTTTCTTAAAAATTTCTTAAATTTTATTGGAACCTATAATCAAAACCAAAATTAAAATTTATTTTTAAATGTGTTCTATGCTCTTGTTCTCTCATTCCTACTTCTTTAAAGTTACCTAAGAAATGCCTGGGGCAGAGTTTTGCACTCTAATCCCTTATGGGACACAGAGATAGCTGAATGAACCTATCTATAGCTAACTTTCCACACTTGATTCTGAGGAGACCGACTAGAGGCAGGTGTGGGGAGGGGATGAGTTTTCTTCCCACTCTTGGAAATTTTAATTCTTGAGCGTGTCTTATTTGTACTGCTTCCCTGGAACCTCCCACCAGAGTCATCTTACTAGTTTCCTCCAAGAAAGACGTATATTTGTGTGTGTGTGTGTGTGTGTGTGTGTGTGCACGCACACACGTAGAGTGGGGAAGACGGGCAGTGTGTCCCCCTTGCACTCTTAATGCATTCCTAAATGCATTGCTCCTTCCCATTGAGGCTGTTCATGTTCTTCATAAGATTGACACGTCAGAGATTTTGGTGAGATAGTTGCTGTCGTCATACGTTTCTTTCACAATTAGTTTACATACCTAGACAATGTACATGAATTGACTGATTCAAATCCGTGTTTCGTAGGGCCTGTTAGTCAAAAGGCCCCCTTAAAAAATATGAAGATAAGTGAATAATTTAACAGTATAGCAGATAAGTACAAATGCACACTGTCAAATGCTAGGCCCCCATGTGCTAGCATGACTAGAAGCAGAGAGTGCAGTCTTGGTCTGCTCACCCTCTCTTTTTCTAATACTAACTTGGGCTTGTTGTGGTTGAGCCTATATAGGCGCGTCTAGAAGGGATCATTCAAAATAGACAGCTTCAGCTTTTGCTCGGATCTTCAAGATCTGCTGTGTCAGCTCTCCCTGCCACAAAGGTCCTCTGAGAAGCCAGGAAAGATTGTAGCCCTGAAAGAGATTCAACTTCTGTTGGTGGGGTTTGGTAGGGGTGGCACACCCTAAGGAGGATGCCAAGTCATGGTACAGACTCACGGGCATGTGTGGAAATCCTCACCTGCCCTGCAGTAACCCCTGGTCAGGACTGAGGAGATGGGAATCTGAACAAAGGCTGGCTGGCTGGTCCTCTGACTTGTGTGTATGTAAATAGTTTGCAGTAACTGGCTTCCCAGGAATGACTGTTATTAACCGAAGCTGGCAGAGAGGCTGGGTAAAGGCTTCCTGCCCCTCCTGAGCCCCCAGCCCTCCCATCCTACCACATTCATAGCTTTTTCAGTGATTTTGCTCATCTCAGTGACTTTTCAGTTCAGACTGTCTCACTGAAGATCATTATGGAAGAAAGAAGGGTAAGAGGTATTGTTGACTATTCTGTGATTAATCTATTCCACCCTGAACAAGGAAACAAATGTCTAATGATAGATGGTTAAGTTCTAGGCCTCCAAGCCCAGATCTTATAACTAGGTCTTGGAAGTTGTTGATCTGTTAGATGTTTCCAGTACTCCCCCTGCCAAGGGTGTGTGATGTCATCTCTAATGTATCATGAGTGGAAACAGAAATGTCCCGTCGGGTCCTCATCCTCTCGGAGTCTCCTCCAGCTGGGGGCACTTATGGCCAAAGCCTCTGTGACTTCCCTCACCAAACCCAACCGGCATGGAACCTGGCACATCGTCTGTGCTACATAATAAATGTGGTTTTCACAGGAACAAAGAAATCCCTGGTCTTCTCTATAATTGCACCAAATTACATCTCAGAGGTGACTTTTTCTTGTCATGGCATTGGTTTTCTTTCTCCAAGAGGGAAACTGCAAAGTTACCATGATGTGAAATCTGGCCAGCGGCTTGAAGGGATTTCGTAGTCCTAGCAACCTCAGCAGCACCCTCTCAAACCCAGGCAGACGGCAGAGCCAGGTGTGACTGGGCTCCGCTGCAGCTGCCTGAACCCCGACCGGATTTACGGTCTCATGTGGGCAGGACCTTGGGGCTCACGTCAGCCTTTCCCACCACACTCTTGGAAACAGCGAGTGGCCCTGCCAGCAGTGCCTGTCGTACCAGGAAGGGCAAGGGCATGCGATCCAGATACGAGGGAGGCCCGAGGCTGGGGGCGGCAGAGTGAGGGGTTTAAAAGCCTGGGGCCAGTGCCCGCCCTGGGTTCGCCCACCCACATACACTGTGCTGGCCCGCTTGTCGGCCACCACCCAAGAGTCAGCATAGAGCCTGTGCTTTTTAGAGTTTAGCGTCTCCACACTTAAGAGAAAACGAGGTAGATGAGAGCCCAGATTAGCTTCTGGATTTAGAACACCCTCCTCGTGGTCCTGCATAGAGATTCCTAGGAAAGCGTGTGAGAAAGAAGCAGGGAGAGGGCTCAGGCCAGGGTTTCAACCTCGGCACAACTGACGTTTGGGCCTCGATCATTCTTTGTCATGGGAGTTTTTTCCTATGCAATGTAAGACATTTAGCAGTATCCTTGGCCTCTACCTACCAGATGTCAGTAGCCCCCTTCCAGTTGTGACAATGAAAAATGTCCCCAGGTATTTCCAAATGTCTCCTAAGGGTCAAAATCACCAGGGGTTGAAACCACTGGATTAGGGAGAGAATTTGGTGAAAAGACATTTGCTTATATCTGTAGTCTTGGGCTATGTCCCAAGAGCCATTTATCATTGTCTTGAATTATTGTCTAGAAAAAGCGGAGGCCTGAGGTTTTCGGAGGCGTTGCAATCCATTGGCTGGCATGGAGAGCTCTGCAGGAAATGGTCAGCTGCTCTTCAAAGGCCACAGCTAGGCTTAGATACTTGAAAGGGAGAGGTACCTCTTCCTTCTTCTCCCTCCCTGTCTCTTCCTCTGTGACACTGAACCACTGAATCACCCGGGAGGCTTGTTAAAATGCACCCAGAGCTCCACTCCCCAGAGATTCTGATCCAGAGGATCTGGGAGGGGGCCTGGGATCTGACTTGTTCTGAACTTCCCAAGTGCAGGGGCAGGGGTATGGGTATGGGGTGGGGTCTGGAGGCAACACCTTGAGAAGCAAGGCCCCAGAGGGATGTCAGACACAATAAATGTTCCCAGTCCTCTGAGGACGCTAAAATCTAGCATGAAAAAGTATAAGGAAAAAAAAAAAGACTTTAGCACAAAGCAAAAAGTGATAATCCGTAAGAAAGATGAAGCTAATAGATGTGGGAACCCCTTACACTGAAAAGAGACTCGCTCACTCACTCATTCAACAAATACTTTCTGAGTGCCTACTCTGCTTCAAGCATTGCTCTAGGCATTAGGGAGTCAGCCGTGAATAAAATAGACAAAAGTCCCTGCTCTCATTCAGTTTATATTTTGTAGGGGAGACAGTGAACAGACTTTCTAACTATAGATCACGTAGAGAGAAGGCAGAGCAGAGGGTCAGGGAATGCTGGGGGTGGCTTGCAGCTGTAATTAGGTGGTCAGGAAGGCCTCATTTACAAGGTGAGATTTGACCACCATGAAGGTGGTAAGAGACAGTCAGGCACGTATGTGTAGGGGCAAGTTTTCCATGCAGAAGGAAAAAGAAGTACAGAGTCACTGAGGTGACAGTGAACATTCCCTGTGTGATCAAGGACCAGCTCAGGCTCTTGTGGCTGGAGCAGAGTGAGTCAGGGAGCAGGGGCAGGAACGGAGGTCGGAGAGGGAACAGGAGGCCAGGTCCTGCAGTGCCCAGTGCAGAGACTTTGCCTTGACTCTGATGGAAGTTGGGTGGGGATGTGGGAGGATTTGTAGCCAAGGAACGCCAGGATCAGATTTAAGACTTACAAGGATCACCCTGGCTGCTGTCTTGAGTAGACTCCAGGGGGGCAAGCAGAGAAGTTATCATTACTGTTGAAATTATGGTATGGTTTCTGCCCCCTAGGAATTTACCATGATGGTGGAGATAGAGCATGTACAACTCTAACTAACAAGGAAGTGTTTGCTAAGTGACGTGAATCACTCAGACCAGAGAAGTGTGATGGAAGCGCCTTCTGGGAGTCAGACTTCATGGACAAGTTGGGCCTTATGATGGAAAAACAAGATTTCTTTTCAGCTTAATGGGTATATGATTGACATTTAGTAAATGGTACGCATCTGAAGTGTACAATTTAATATGTTTGGTCATATGTATAGACCCATGAAACCATCACCACAGCAGTGAACATATCTATTACCTGCCCCCCCCAAATTTTCTTGTGTTTTACAGGCAGGGTGGGAATTATCATCAGGGCAGGAACGTAATCAAAGGCACAGAGGCAGGGAAATGCAGGGGCTTCTATGGGACAGAGGGAAACCCACCCTACCTGTCCTGCAGGGTCACACGGGGAACCGGAGAGAGATGTCTGACAAGACAGCTTGAAGTAAATCACATGGGGCCCAAAATACTGGGTTGCAAGGGTTAGGTCACAGGGGGACCAGCAGAAGTGTTTAAATTTGTAGTTTATGGTCAAAACAGAGTTTATCTGCTAAAACTTCATCTTTTAGAAACACCAGCAACAACATCAAATTTTAGGTACTTTATCTTTTTGTAGTAAGTCCAAGGAAACATAGCCAAGTAAATTTCTGCAGTGTTTCATGCATACAAAATCAATTAAAGAAAAAAGAAACATTAGGCAATTACATAATTAGATAATTAACAGATTCCTTAGTAACCTTATACTAATACAACTACTTACAGATCAAAAATAAATCCATTTGCCACCTGATGGTACATTATAGCCCACACATAAAAAATACATCTAATCTAGATAGACTTTAATAATTTAAAGGTAAAATTTTATCATGTCATACTAGAGTCATGATTAGTTCTTCATATTTGTAAAGTACAGCACATTATTTTTGTGTCATGTTGAACATGAACTTTAAAGTTAAGGAAAACATTTTAAGTAGGTGTTATGAGTCTACTCTCCCATCCTAAGTTCTTAAACTATTTTTGAATGGATCCTTTTCCCCCAGGGCCGAGAGGTAGACTGGAGAGCAAGATTTTCAGGTTTGAAGATAGGTTTGCCAATGTGAAATCCTCTTTCTCTTTCTCTTTCTCCATCTCCTGGGTGGAGTCTGGCAACTCCTTGGAGACATTGGCCAGTTGATGGCTCTGTGATCCGGCTTGAACAATCAGCACCCGCTTTGTAGCATCACCCACTCCTGAGGGAGAAATGAGGAATACTTTTCAGCGAGAGGCATCATAGTCTCAGTTCCATGGAAATGAATGACTCTTGGATTATTTCACCTCTTAGGAGAGAAGGCTGGGAGTCATCCAGTCCCTGCTCAGGGATATCAGCTCAGGACTTCCAGGGACCCACTCCTATTTTGGTTTCTTTCAAAAAGACCTGACTTCCTCTAATGTAAGAGGTGGTTAGCTGAAGATCGCAAGTTCTCTTTACCATCCCCACACCTCTTAATTCCAAAAGTGCTTGCTAAATCCTCCTGGATATAAGTAAGCCCCAGATCATTGTTGTTCTCATCGTCACCGTCATCTGAAGTACCGAACTGATATAAACATGGTACTGCTTTAGACACTGAGAAGTGAAACACTGAAAATAATCACCACCATTATTGAGCATTCCCAAGGACCAGGACTGTGCTAAACATGTTGCATATATAATCCTTACATTACTCAATAAAATAGGGACTCTTATCATTTCCCATTTTTACATTTAAGGAGACTGAAGCCTGGATAGGTCACACAGCTACTAAGTGATGGAGCCCTGTCTCGAACCGTCCATCCTCTCTACCAAACGTTTTCAAAAGAATCGAGACATTGTCTGTGCCATCCAGTTGGAAAAGATGAGAGACATAGACAGAAAAATTTCTCTGGTCATTATGAGAAATACCTCACCTATTCTTTTGAGTAATTCATGAACTTTTCTTAATCACATTAAGTTCCAATTAAAAACCTCCCTTTTCTTTTGAAGCAGATAAGTCTTATCATCTGCAACACTTTTTCACATGTTGCAGCAAGCAGCCCTATTAATTGCATCCTGCCTGCATCTGGCGCTCCCAGCAGCCTCCCGTGCTGAAGAGAATCATTCAAACTGAAGTGCACGTGCGTCTCTAATGGGCCCCGCATCTCTCAGCTTGTAACCCAGGGCAGGATTGCTTAGGCTGTGCACAGTCACTATGGTCCAGGTTAATTTGGTTTCTCATGTAGAACAGCTTTGGTCTGACATTTAACATTTCTTCCTTTGACATTTTTTTTTTTTTTTTGGCCTCTCTCTGAGCTCATTATCCAGCATCTTTTACATTCATTCTTTTTTTACACGCTAAGGATCAGTGCTTGTGTCCAATAGTGATGACAAGCCTGGGGTTCGGATGAGGCCTGGAAGGCCAGAAGGAAGTTTCACGTTCATGGAGCCGGTCTGTGGGCCACCTGTGATTCCAGGGCCTGACCCAGCTGCTGTCACTACAGTGCTGGTTGTTTGGGCTGTCTCAGGCCTCACGGGAGCAAGCTCTAATTGTAACACACCTGGTCACCTCTTTTTTTTTTTTTTTTTTTGCGGTATGCGGGCCTCACTGTTGTGGCCTCTCCCGTTGCAGAGCACAGGCTCCGGACACGCAGGCTCAGCGGCCGTGGCTCACGGGCCCAGCCGCTCCGCGGGATGTGGGATCTTCCCAGACCGGGTCACGAACCTGCATCCCCTGCATCGACAGGCGGACTCTCAACCACTGCGCCACCAGGGAAGCCCTGGTCAACTCTTTTCATGCCCCTCTTTCTCTGTGTCACTAACTTTGGAGAATGAGCCCTGCTGTGTGAAACTGAGTGAAGCACTCAGGGATTTTGAGTTTACGCCGTGTGTCAGTGAGAATGGCAGCCCGTGAGGGTGGTCACTCTTCTCTGCAAAGAGTGTTGGGATGTCATTGCTTGTGACAGTCTTAATTTGTTCCCCGGCTTCCCTCCCAGGTTGTCATATGCCTTGTTTGTGGGTCTGGGAACTCCGAACAACAGGAGTAAAGGATACTGATGTTTGTCAATTCCTGCTGGGTAGATTCAGTATGATGGCTGGGTGAGTAGAGTCTCATGTGAGAGGCTCTGGGTTCCCCAACCCTTTGCATCCCCCCTTGATCTTGCACATCCCATCAAGCACGTGTGGACAGTGAGATGCAAGTTCAGGGGCTGATGAGCACGGCGGAACCAAATCTTCCTGAGGAAGAAGTTACACCCACTGGTTGGCATTTTGGGGGTATCCTTAAGTTTCAGGTTTTAAAGTCTTCTTTCTGCCAGTGGCTAAGTGAAATTTGTTTTTTCTTCTTCTGAAATTACCAAGGTGAAACAAACCCAGTTCTTTTGAGAGACCTTTGAATCCAAATATTTGAATGTTTCACTGTGAATGAGAATATTTGTTTTCTTGGGTTGGATTCACCTGAGCTTTGCTACCTATTGTTTTGCAAACTTCCAATTTTGCAGTTTCCATTAAAAACAGAGGATCATTCATATTGACACCTGCCTTTGGGGACAAAACTGCTGGGAAGAAGGCTGAGATTCATGAGAAAGAAAGGACACGGATAGGGAATGCAGCAGGAGGTGGGGAGGGGGCGGAGGGTGCAGACCCTCGTGTGGAAGGATTACAAGGCGTGTGAGGGTAAATTCCCTTGATCTTCTGGGAAACTGCCCGCGGTGGGGAACAAAACATTGCATTCTCGGAGTTCTAGCCATCATTCTGGGCCTCACGGGATAGCATTTATGGAAGAAGAAAGTTTAGGAACAAAGTGGAAAGAAACTGCCTTTGAAGAACAGCTTAAATCTTGTTAAGCTTGTCACTAGAGGCCTCTAGAATAATAAACCAGGAGCAAACATCAACAGGAATTTGCACAACACATGCTGGACGCTGACTCCAGCTGTTGCTTTCCTCGCAGACCCAGAGGCTTTGCAGAAATGCACTCCAAGTACTCTTTTGGCTAAAATAACCTGGAAAAAAAATCCTGTCCTTGCAAGTGGCATGAGTGTTTATTGCCAAACAGCCCATCCCTCAGAGGATGAAGTGGGACAGAAAACAGTGAGGACACTAGTAAACAGCTTGGTTTGCCTGGGCGGTAGTTCTTGTTTTCTTGCTGGGGTTCCAGAGTCTCTACCCTCATTAGCAGCCATGCCTCACGTGTTGAAAGCTGGCTGCCGGCTCTTGGAAAATAAGCATGCTACCTACTTGCTGGGGGGGTGTCTAACCCTGCTGGACCAGGTGTGTAGTATTTAATCTGGAGTTTTCCTTTAGGTAAATTTCTCTTGGTTTCCCGATGATGAGCTGGCCTGATGGTTAAAAAAAAATTCTTTGCATATAAATATTGTTTTCTTGGGAACTTAGGAAAAAGAGTAATAATAGATTGTGTATTGAGGCAAGCAAATAGAGAATCTATCTTAATAGTTTAAGGAAGATTCAAATAAAAGGAGGATATCCAGATTATGGTTGACTCACGCTGGGCTCTTTAGCCAGGCAGAACAAATACAGTTGGAAAACTTTGGTTGAATTCTTTCCACTTATTTATCTCATAAATATTTTTTGGGCCCTTACTATGAAGTAGACACTATTCTAGACTTGGGGGAATTAAAGATGAAAAGAATATTTCCTCTTAGGGTGCTGACAGTCTAACAGACAAATAGTTCTACAAATAAAGACTACAGACAAGAAGATAGCTCTTAGAATAGAGGTGCAGGAAAGCAGGATAATGACATGATCAGATTTGCATTTTAGTTAAATCCTTTTTTTGTGTGTGTGTGTGGAGGGAGAGTTTTGAGGTCAAGGCTAGAATCAGGGAAACCATGATGTGAGAAACGCTGAAAGCTTCCTCATGGCAGTGGGCATGGAGAAGAGGGACAATTCAAGAGCTTTTAGGAAGGACCATCAACCACACTTGGTGATTGGATTAGAGGGAAAAGGAGGAGACTTCTAGCCTGGGTGCCTGAGTGGATAATAATACTATTTACTTCAATAGTGACTATTGGAATAAGAATAGGATTAGGGGAAAATAAAATTAATTTTGAATTGTCAGTTTGAAGAGTATCTGGATGATGTTTTCTAGGGGGCTGTAAGGCTCAGAGTTCAGGAGAAGGGCCAGGCATGGATGGAGATGGAGAATTCCCAGTCAATGGGATACAGATGGCTATGGAAGCCGTGGGTTCCGTTGCCCTTGCCTGAGGAAGAGAGATTTAGTCATGATCTCTTAGAGCAGTCTGCCAGAAGACATGTGAGTCAATCTTTGAGAGCCATTAGATTACGAGAGCCCTAGGGGACATGGCAGGACACCTGTTTCCTGAAATGCCCCTAGAAGAAGTGGAAGAGCACTAAAGGGATTGGAAAACCATTGTCTGGAGTTTTCTTTGTTCTTTTGCAGCCGTCACTAAGTGGGCAGATTTAGGTGTCTGCACATTAACTTCATTTATCCCTAACCTTCCTTCTAAGAACCTTTATCAGCTTCCTCAGTGTGTTCTTGAATTCCTCTTCATGGTACACGTGGGATAATAACAACTTTGTATTATTTTTGAAAGATGAGAATCTTTTGGGCACAGAACACTTATATTGAAAGTTTAGGATGAAAATGTTGCCCAAGTGCTGTTAGCCCATTTTCAAAGGTGCTGAAATAAAAATTATGACTCCAAAAATAGAGGTTTAGCCATTCATGGATTCCTGTTATTCCCATTTGACTATTTTCTGAAGTCACGAGATGAATCGGGACTAGACAATATGAATGTGTTTGAAGCCCATGAACTAGGTAGCATGCCAGACTGCACACTTAACTCATCCCTTCTCTGAGTCCAGGTTTCTTTTGGTGCCAGCTAAACCAGAGGGCACTCCCACAGTTCTTCTTGTGTCCATGTCAGGAAAGCTCAGTAAGTGTGAGCCATCCATGATTCTGAAACCTTCTTTTCTCCCTGTTTATTACTACTCTCCCTTGAAGCAGTATTCCCTTTGTTCCAGCACTTACAGAAAGCTATGTCTGTTGACCATTCCTCTTCGAAGTTTTGAGTTGCACTAAAATATTTATACTGTGTAGACCAGCACTTGAAAGGGATTTTAGTTTCCATACGGTGTATCTTTTGACTTACTGAGGCCTTTTGATGATAAGAACTCACATAAAGTTTCAGATCAAGGGTGGCTTAATTTAGGGAACACCTCTTTGACATCTGTCAGCAATTGAAGACTCATTAAAGCATTAATCTCCTCCTTCCTCTGGATGAGACAACAGTGGGTTCTGGGCTCTGCCACTTGCTGGCTGTCGGGGGGCCATCCTGGTGGTGGGCTCAGCTCCGGTGCTCAAGGTGATTTTGTAGACCCCTCGGGAACTGGGAGGGGAATGCTGGGCTCCATGGGTCTGAGTGTGTGCCGATTGGTCCCAGACTAGAGGTGGCAGCAAGGCTGCATGGCATTTGGCAGTCCAGGAGCCAAGTGGGTTCCCTGGAGGGTGAACTCAGAGAGAACCGGAACCGCTCTCGTGCATCCCAAGATCCGCGGCCTGGCACATTGGAGGCCAACATGCATTGCTGTGGCAAGTCGAGCAGCAAATAGCCATAGGCTGAGTGAGGAAGGAACTGCTTCAAGGGAGAGCAGTGAAAACCAAGAAGAAGAGAGAAAAGGAGTCCCCAGCACCAGGCTGTTTTTGTGGAGTGGATGTATCTTTTCTGCTCCAGCTGCAGATGTCAAGAGTCACATCTAGATTCTACAAGGATCTAAAATAAACTATGATGTGTGGATGGGACTGATCTTTTTTTATTTTTATTTTTTTGCGGTACGCGGGCCTCTCACTGTTGTGGCCTCTCCCGTTGCGGAGCACAGGCTCCGGACACGCAGGCTCAGCGGACATGGCTCACGGGCCCAGCCGCTCCACGGCATGTGGGATCTTCCCGGACTGGGGCACGAACCCGCGTCCCCTGCATTGGCAGGTGGACTCTCAACCACTGTGCCACCAGGGAAGCCCCAGGACTGATCTTATTGCTGCCTTTTTTTTTTTACTGTGATGCTCCCTCCTGGTGATTGGGTTAACCAAAATATTCTAAGTCAGCAATTAATTTGAGGTTTCTTGAGACCAAATAGTTTGGTGCCTTAAAAGCATAAGCCATGGGTGGCAGATTGCTTTTGAATGCAAGTCTCTGATTTCTCATGCTGCCTCTAATTATGTAGTAGACCTGGGAATTAAAAAATGACTTACAAAACAGCTACAGGATAAAATACCATGTGGTCATTAAAAAAAATCACATTTTCAAATGACATATATTGACAAGGGAAAATTCTCATTATGTGAAAAAGCAAGAATCTATATCTTGACACATATGGGGGCCCAAATACTTCCTTTTGAATAAATGAACATTTCGTAGATGAATGTGGCAAGAGCCTTAAGTCTGGGCAAACTTATGAGTCCATTGATGAATATGGCTCTTTGGCTCTTGAAGTGGAAAATCATGGACTAGAGGTCAAGAAGTCTGGTTGTAGTCCAAGCTTTTAACCCTTTTGGAGCTGTTTCCTTATCTGGAAACTGAGGTAATGGTCCCTAAGGGGCCCATTTGGGTCCCACACATGCTAAGTTTTGATCGGGGACTCCGGACAAAGCAGCTCTCACTGAGGAGGGCGCCGCAAGCCGGTCTCATGTGGTTTGCATTGCTTCGTCAGCCAGACTTGATCCCCCTTGACCTCCTATTGTTTCCCATCATTTTCTATGACCGTCTTGAGTTTCTACCTCCTGAGTCACTCCTCGCTGCTGCTGTGTAAAGAGGCCTCTTAATTTATTAATCAGTTAATCAGTGCACGCTGAAGAGCTGTTCAGGGTAGTTAAACAGGGAAAACAAAATGCTGGAGCCGATAATCAAGATGGATCGTAATTAAGGGTGACCCTCCCACCGCTGATCTCCCTTCCCACCCACAGCTCATCAAACTCCAGTCAGCCCTGATGGGGTTTCCACCCCAAAAAAGCTCCAGCACATTTCTGAAGGGAAGCTTTTCTTCCAATGTCCTAAGGAAAATAGGTCTTGAGATAAGCCTCATCAATTACCTGCAGCAATTGTGGAATCTCAAAAGTTCAACCAGGTCCCCAAAATAGCATAGTGGCTCCGTCCATATATGCAGACACTGTCCTCTCCTGTCTCCCTTTCCCTACACAGAGTCATGGAGTTGGAAGGACCTTACAATAAAGATGGGCCATGGCCTTGCGTGACAGATGAGAGGTTCAGTGAGGCTAAGTAAGTTGTCCAAGGTCACACAGCTAATTGGTAGCAGAACCAGAACTAGAAGCCAAATATTTTGATACCCAGTTAACACACCTACTGCTTATTTCTCTGTGCAGTCTTGCTTTCCTATAAAAATTAAAGCAAAGTAAATGAAAGAAATCATCCTCATTAAATTCACTTTCTGATTTCTTTTAGATAAGGGCTTCTGAACGAAAGTGTTTTTAATAGTTTTAGATGAAGTTTCTGGGGAAAAGTATCTTGGACTGTTTATCAAGGAGACCTTTTTTTTTGATGGATCAGGATATCAGACACATGGGTACAGGCATGGCCAGCCTGCCATGGAGCCAATGGTAAACAGAGTGAATGTGTAGGGGTTTGCTGGGCTGCTGGAGAGGCTAGATCTCTGGTCCAGAATCTGTTTAGTTTGGTTTTCTTCCAGTGGCACTTAGCACATGGTGTTAATGAGGCTAGGATTTTCTTAGAATAGAATCTCTGTTCTGGGTCACAAGTAGTACCACCACCTGCTGCCAACTTTCCGTAGTTCATGGGGGCCCACAACGCATTGGTCCAGAGTGACTGCACTCACCCCTGCCAGGCCCGGACGACCATTTGTGTCTACTTAATGACCACCTTAGGAGCATCCAGGTATAGCTATAATTCTTTAGTGGACACAAGGGGAAGAATCTGGAATGTTCTTATTTGACTGGCCTGGTAAGGAGGATGCTTAGAAAGCTTTTTTTTTTTTTTTTTAATTCCTTAAAGTCTCCACTATAACAATGTTACATTTGTCAAATGTGTTTGTCAACTAGAGGCTCGTCTGCCAGTCTTGCTGCTCATTTCTGCTGGATGTCAATCAAACAGTCAAACTCTTTGGGTACATCTAGGGCTTAACTCAGAAACCAGGCATCTGAATTGCGCTTACCAGCCTTGATTGATAGGCTCTCCTTATTTTTTTGTTTGTGTGTTCTCCAGGACCCTGCTTTCTCGGCTGTGATTCACGACAAGCTCCAGGTCCCCAACACCATCCGGAAGGCATGGAATGACAGGGACAACCGCTGTGACATTTGTGCCACACACCTGAACCAGCTGAAGCAGGAGGCCATTCAGATGGTGCTGACCCTGGAACAGGCGGCTGGCAGTGAGCACTTCGATGGCTCACCTGGCTCACCCCCAGCCCTCTCCAACATCCCCACTCCAGTGGGGTCCCGGCACATGGTAGGGCTCCAGCAGCCCAGGGATTGGGCCTTTGTGCCCACCTCCTATGCCTCCTCCAACTACACAGCCTTCATCACCAATAAGCATAGCAGCAAACCCAACAGCCTTGGGGTCAGCAATGGGGCGGAGAAGAAGAGTGGGTCTCCAACCCACCAGGCCAAGGTCAGCCTCCAGATGGCCACCAGCCCCAGCAATGGGAACATCCTCAACTCAGTGGCCATCCAGGCTCACCAGTACCTGGATGGCACCTGGTCCCTGTCGAGAACCAACGGGGTCACCCTCTACCCCTACCAGGTAAGTAGTCTCCGAGCAAGAAAGGGCAGGGCTGGCTACAGTTAAAGCAGAGAAGTGAGCAACACTTCCTGTCTCTACTTTGTATTCCTGGGAACTCCCCAACTCAGAGCCTAATGTTTCCATGTAGCCCTACTGAGCAATGCTAAATAGAGATAAAATATATGCGGAACCAGTGATCCAAGATAGCGCTCTGTTTCCATTGTCTCTACCCTCTGAAGGAGAGGTCGACTCCCTTCCTAATCTCTCCCAACTTGATAGACCTTAACCCTTTTCTATTTGCAACCCACCTTAAATACTGTGGGATTAGGTGACCAACCGTGTGTTCCCCTTTTCTTACTTTCTCTTCTCAGTTATTTAAATTAGCATGTACTTTCAGGTTTCCCTATAGAAATAAGAGAGCAGGTCTTAAATCTGCCAAGGAATCTAAAATATTTGTCTTAATTTTGCTAGTGTGAGTTTTCTGTTGGAAGAGGGTTGACTTTACTATATGTGTTCTCTATGTCCCTAGAGTCACTCATGTGGGAAGCAGCAGAAAGTGCTGACTGTCGTTCTGGGGTGGAGAGGTGACCAAGGTTGTAGAGTATATTAGCTGGGGTAGGTAATTGGGGTGGCAAGTGGTCTCGAGTTGTTTCTCGCTTGTGTCCCTGTTGTGTGGGTTGTTTCACCTTCCACTCTGATATCGGGACTCAGCCTCCTTCATCTAGCACGTCACCCTTTTCCAGAGGCCTCAGAGTCTTCCACCAGACCTTGTACAACCAGCCAGGAACTGGAGGAAGAGAGAGAGTGGAGGATCTCACAGGGACATGTGGGGACCCAGCCTGGAAGGGGCAAGAATTCAGTCTCCAGGTCGCACCTTCTCTCAGGGGAGTCTGGGCAGGCCGATCTGTCCATATGCTGAGGAGAAAAAAGGAACACGCTGAGTGAACACATAGCATAGTTTTTGTTTCATGGGGCAAGGGTACCGGGAAACATAAATTGAGTTAAGTGTGGCTGATAAAATTCCTTGTGCAATTTCTAGAGTGTAGAGGGGAATATAGATTTTTTCTCTTGATATCTTGAAATGAAAGTGAGGAGTGTGGATCATTATCTTAAGAAGTTAGCGTTCTTGGGCTATCAAACTTTTCATTGCCTGGATGCTTTGTAGTTTATAAAATACAGAGCACACATCATTTTGTTTAACCCCCCAGTAGGCCTGTGAGGTCGGAAGGGCAGATGTTAGATCTTTCTTTTACCGATGGGGATCAGGATGCTTAGAGAAATAGAATAATTACCTGTGGTCACAGAGCTGGTGCCAGACCAACACCAGCTCTCCCCTGCCCAGGAGAATGGCCTTCCCTGCCACGGCTGCTTCCAGCTTTTTTTTTTTTTTTTTTTTTTTTTTCCTTTTTGCGTTATGTGGGCCTCTCACTGTTGTGGCCTCTCCCATTGCGGAGCACAGGCTCCGGATGCGCAGGCCCAGCGGCCATGGCTCACGGGCCCAGCCGCTCCGCGGCATATGGGATCCTCCCAGACCGGGGCACGAACCCGTATCCCCTGCATCGGCAGGCGGACTCTCAACCACTGCGCCACCAGGGAGGCCCTGCTTCCAGCTTTCTTAGCTTACTCCAGAGCAATCTCTGGTCAACATATCTTGCAGATATGGTTTCTTTTCAGATGTGGCATACCGAGGGAGAAGACTCCTCTTTTGACTTGTGGGCGCCTGGCTGCCACTTCACCTTTGGATAGAATTTTCTGGGTTGTAGATATAAATATAATGAGGAACCACTTGCACCCTGGGTGGGGCTTCATAGTCTAATGCTTGAACATAGCCATCTATAGGGCAGGAACAGAATAGCTTCTTTCCATTGTTGAATAATATGCTTTTTTTTTTTGGTTTGGAGTTTAAAAATAGACAATTCTGAAAATTATGAAAAAGGAATACATGTCTGTTGTAAAATAAAATTTAAAAAATATGAAACAGTTTAAGTAGGCCTTTAAAAATCAACATCACCCAGAAATAGACTACCTAACATTTGGGTGTACTTCCTTCCCAGGATTTTCTACACATGCACTTTCTAAAATTGTGATTATGTTCAGTTCTCTGATCTGCTTTCACTTAATATACTAGGTGCATTTTCCCATGCCATTATCTATTTTTCTAAAATATGATCTTTAATGGTAGCCTAATATTCCATTATATAAATACTACCCATTATATGAGTATGCCCTAATTTATATAACCAAACGTCAATTATTAGAGTTTAGGTTTTTGCTACTATAAATAAAATGCTCTGGTGCACATCCTCTACCCAGGTCATATTTTCTACACATCCTGGGCTGTGCTAGCCACATACTCATGTTACACACACAACTCACATTTCACCTTCCAGCGCCCTAAAGCACTTGTAACGTGTATCAGGTGCTAGTTAGAAGATTCAGCTGCTGCACAGCACTGATGAGTGAGGACAGAAGAACTTGGAACTGGTGCTTTCATATAAAATATTCAAAGTGTGGGGAAAGTTTGTGTAAGGGGGAGAGCTGAAGATTCAGCTTAAAAAATGTGTGCAATAATTCTTTCTGCTCCTCCTTTTTTCCCCCTACCTCAGATGAAAAAGAATTTCCTGTACAATAACAAATGTTTATTAAGCTCTACCAAGTGCCAGACACTCTGCTATGTGTTGCTGGGGACTGCTGCTATGGTCTGGAAACCCAGGCTCCTGTCCTGTGGCCCTTAGGGGAGGTGCACTGTTTTCTTTTTATAAATTTACTTAGTTTATTTTTGGCTGCGTTGGGTCTTTGTTGCTGCACGCAGGCTTTCTCTAGTTGCGGTGAGTGGGGGCTACTCTTCGTTGAGGTGCGTGGGCTTCTCATTGCGTTGGCTTCTCTTGTTGTGGAGCACGGGCTCTAGGCGCTCGGGCTTCAGTAGTTGTGGTGCTCGGGCTCAGTAGTTGTGGCTCGCGGGCTCTAGAGCTCAGGCTCAGTAGTTGTGGCGCACGGGCTTAGTTGCTCTGCGGCAGGTGGGATCTTCCTGGGCCAGGTCTCAAACCCGTGTGCCCTGCATTGGCAGGCAGATTCTTAACCACTGCGCCACCAGGGAAGTCCCGGAAGGGGGCATTATAAGCCAGGGAGGTGAGTGCAAGATAGATGCCCAGTCTGCTCTGAGAGCGTGCAGAAGGGCTCACAGTTCAGCCCGTGGGGCAAGGTGGGTTGATGTGGCCAAAGCCAGATACAAAGGTGATTCCCATAAGCCACCAACTTGAGATTGCCCTGGGTAAATTGGATTGCTTCTTTCCAACTCAGAACAGGCTAATTCCTGCATTTTCCCTGAGCAGTAGTTAAAGGGATCAGAGGAAATCTCTCTGGGATCAAGAGATTTGGTGCCTGGCTGTGAACCAGTGTCCCCGTGTCATGACTATGTCTTCCTGATGCCCCAGAAGGGGGGCTCTGGGTCTGGCTAGACTGAATGGCTCCTGTTACGGACATCTCCCGGCAGTAAATATTCTGCAGTTCACAGTCTGGCCAGCTCAGCAGAGATGGGTGACTGCTCTGAAAGCTGACCTCACTTTTCCTGCTCACCCTTACTCCCATATCCCTCCCCCCAGAGAAGATGGCCCTCTGGCTTAGTGCCAGAGCTGTTCCCTGGGCAGAGAAGCATCTAGACTTTGTTGCTGCCGCTGGTGCTGCTCCGCACCCACAGACCTGGAGCCTGTAGAAGCAAGGGAGAAGAGGACCCTGCCCTTCTGCCACTTAAGTGCAGCGAAGATGACAAAAATGAGGACAGGCTTTGCGATAGTGAGCAGGGTAAAACCTCTGTGTGGGTGATAGAAGGCTCCCTCAAATCCCTCAGTTCCCCTGTTTCCTACACCACTGTGTAGCAGTCTTCAAAGGCTGCAATAGGAAGATTTCTTGATTCTCTTTTGCTGTATCCTTCATGTTTCTCAAATACCTCCAGAAAGAGTGGGAATCTATAAGCATCACAGATAAATATGTATCTATCCAGAGAGGTAAGAAAAACAGTAAGTTAGGAGACACTCAGGTTATATCAAAAATGGCAAACAAACCACAAAGATAATTTTTCATTAAATATCATAGCAAGCTGATGTCACAGCAGTTGTTAAGATGGACTGTTTCAAAGAAAGACTTTCTTTTATTAACTTGCAGACATTTAACACCATCAATACATATATATGGAAAGCAGAGAATGCTCTAGAACTTTCATTTGATCACATGAGTTTTGACTTTGAAAAGACATGTCTGGATTATTTTCTTGTAGTTCACAACAGATTAATTAACTCTTTTGAGTGACAACTGCTTTTGCCTGATTTACATTTATTATAGTAAGTACATGCAGGAGAGACTTTACATAATGCTCATAATCACAGAATGCTGGTGATTACTATAGGATGGTAATTGCCTTTTGCATCATGGTGGGAGATTTGGAGATGGTCCTGCCTAGTTCAAGTCCATGGCTCCACCATCTGTTGAATCTCATTTTAGTAGCTTAACATTTTAGTCTATTTCCTTATGAGTGAAATCCCTACCTTGCAAGATAACATGGAGAACAATTAAGGAAAAAGTATGAACGTATTTTGTAAACTGTAACGCAGGGGAACAGCTATCAGCTCCCTTATTGCCAGAGGAGAAACCCAAGGTTGAGAGATTGGAGGTTTCTTTTGGGTAGAGCTTCCTGATTATGTTTCATGTCTTTTTCTCATTGAGAACATAGATTCATTTTATTCTCCTATTTCTGACAGCAACTAACATTAAAAAAATGGCTGCTCATTAGGGAAAGCTCCAATCTCAAGGAAACACTAAAGTTGTTTCTCCTGACTGGCCCTAGATTTAGGAAAAAATTCCAGGCTATAAGACCTATCCAGACCTCAAGGTTTTTGGTGGAAACCACCAGTTAATTGGCTCCAAGCTAATCTTTAACCTGAAGTATCTTAATGATAGTCAATAAATCCTTGGAGGCAATGAAAGTAGTCCAGGTGGCTTTTTGATGTCCCCCTCAATACAGGGGCATTTGAAAGGGTAGAAGAACTTTATTTTATAGGACTTTGATAAATTGAACTTGTCAAGAAAATTCGAGAAGATGTTAGATTAATACGTAAGTAATAAATCCATAATGAAGCCTTAATGTGATGAAGTATTCAATGCACATTTCTTGATTTGAGGGAAAATGAGTTTGATAAAAATTATCCTGCTTTCTCAGACAACATCCACTGGAATCAGTGTTAGAGATAATTCCAAGCTGAACTCTGGTTGAAGTCAGTGAGGGATTGTCTTAATTATATCTTTAGGAATTCATTGTGCCTAGTGAGCAAAGGCATTATTGGAGTTTGTATTGAATATTTGAAGATGAGGGCAAGAGGCAGGCAATAGTAGCACCAACCTGGAAGCAGCTCCAGATTTGCTGAACCGTGCGGTACCTATAAGCCTTGCTCTTCAGAGGTCAGAAGCCATGGGAGGACTTGGTGCTGACCCTTTTATGGAGGACTTCCAGGTGCCCTTGGAAGAGGAAGGTGGACTCTGATGCTCACTAGTGCCCCAGTACCCAGAGGCTTTGACTGTGATGGATCTGTGGAACCTGGAGGCACATGGGTAGCACAGCTGATGCCTGCGGGGTGAGGTGCACATGTGCTCCTTCCTCACCAGGCCACTTTTCACGAAGGAGGAGGACAGGTGTTTGCAGTGTGTCAGCAGTGGAGGATTCCCATTCACGTTCTTTGCAGCCCTCCAGAGCTCAGCTGCCTGTTCCTGAAATATGCAAAGTGCCCTTCTTGGGCCAGCCCAAGTGCCAATTTGCTGCCCATCTGCTGCTGCTCTATCCAGCCAGGGCAATAGCATAAGATGTCACAATCTTTTAACATCATGGGTTTTTGTTTTTTCCTGTTTATACATGGCCAAATGAGTGTTATTTATCATCTTTATAAATTCTGACAAATGCTGAACACAAGAAAAGGAATCGGTTTATATACTCAGTCATGGACAGAGCATTTCTCAAGAATATGGTGCTCAGGGTGAAATTCCAAAAAAATCATAACCTCTTATAAATACGGACAGGGCCATGGGCTGAAGGGGACACCCAAACTTCATCAGTAAATTACAGAAATGTTTTTTATCTGGTCATTTACTTGGGTGGTAGGCTGAATAAGGGCCTCTCAAAGTTGTTCATGTCCTGATCCCTGGAACCTATGGATAGGCTACCTTACAAAGTAAAAGAGGTTTTGCAGATATGATAAAGTTAAGGATCTTCAGATGAGGAGATCACCCTGGATTATCTGTGTGGGTCCAGTGTAATCATAAGGGTCCTCATAAAAGGGAGACAGGAGGATCAGAGTCAGAAAGAGCAGATGTAAGGACAGAAGCAGAGGTCAGAAGAGAGAAGATGAAACCTTGCTGCCTCTGAAGGGGGAGGAAGGGGCTGTAAGCCACAGAGTGAAGGCGGCCTCTAAAAACCTGGAAAAATCAAGAATCAGATCCTCCCCTAGAGCCTCCAGAAAGAAGCAGCCCTGCAAGCGCATTTTAGATGTCTGACCTCCTGAACTTTACAGAATAGAGAATCGATGTGTGCTGTTTTACAATGCAAAACTTTCAGTAATTTGCTTCAGGAATAGGAATAGGAGATTAATAAGCATTTGGTAGCTGAAAAGCGGGAGGAGAAGCTAATGAGGTATGCAGACCGTGGAGCTGCTGTGGAAACCTGCAGGATGGCCAAGAACATGGGCTTTTCATCCCATACAACAAACTGCGTTACCCGGTGGATCAGACAGTACATTAGCAAGTCAGATTATTTCATTTGGGTGCCTCCACAGAATGAGAGGTTACTCAAACTGCGCGGATGGTTTTCAATTGTCTCAGATTTCCCTATTGTTATAGCATCATAATAACAAGCACATCACAGCCACTCTCCATCGGGTAGCTAGTAATTACCGTTATGTAAGTATCTCATATGTTGAAACTGCAGAAAACATTCGAAGCCGGGGGTGGGAGCGTTGGGGAGAGACTCGGCTGGAATATCTGTAGAAGGAAGCTCATCTTCTCTGTAGGGTCTGTTGACCAGAGTGTAGGGGTTTCATAGAACTTCCCCAGTATTCCTTCTTATGTCATCTGGTGTTTCGAGGGTTCACATGAACTTGAAA
Organism: Mesoplodon densirostris; assembly: GCF_025265405.1. Lineage (NCBI taxonomy): Eukaryota > Metazoa > Chordata > Mammalia > Artiodactyla > Ziphiidae > Mesoplodon > Mesoplodon densirostris. The sequence goes on along the minus strand of NC_082662.1, from coordinate 126,152,280 downwards.
ACACCTTGAAAATTGCAGAGCAGAAGGTAAGTATTGGTCGCTATCATTTTTTAATTTGGTAGGCAGAAGACAGCCAATGGAGATTTCAGAGCAGGAGAATGGAAAGATTTCCTTGCTTGACAGTGGTAATTCTCAAACTTGGCTGCACACTAGAATTGCTTGGAAACTTTAAAGAAGAATACCAGCGTCTAAGCCACACTCCAGACCAATTAAATCAGAATATCTCGGGTGGGACCCAGGCTTTGTTTTAACTGCCAGGGCGAAGAACCAGAGCTTTAAAGAACAATTTATCTGGCAGTGGTGTAATAAGTGCAGGGAAGGGAACAATGAACATGGATGGATGGATAGATAGATAGATAGATAGATAGTATATCAGTTTCCTAGGGCTGCCATAATAAAATTACCACAAGCCAAGTGGCTTAAAATAACAAAAATTTATTGGTTCATAGTTCTGGAGGCTAGAAGTCCACAACTGAGGAGTCGGGAGGGCCGTGGTCCTCTGAAGGCTCAATGGGAGAATTCTTCCCTGTCTTTTCCAGCGGGTGTTCTTTGGTTTGTGGCTGTGTCACTCCAGACCCTGCCTCTGTCTTCACAAGGCCTTCTCCTCTGTCTCTGCCCTCTTATGAAAAGGACACTGGTCACTGAATTTAGGACCCACTCTAAGGCAGTATGATCTCATCCCAACCCTTCACTAATTACATCTGCAGAGATCCTAATAAGGTCACATGCTGAGGCTCTGAGTGGACGTGAATTGCGGGGGGCCCTAGTTCCTCTCACTACATACAGATAGATGCCACGTAGATGCCAGACAGATGGATGGGTGAAAGGTGAAGGTAGCGTTGAGGAGGTGAGCACACCCATGCTCCTTCATTGCTGATCCACTTCTGAAAAAGGGAGGAGGTGCAGATGTTCACAGATGGTCAGCAGTAGAGCATTCCCGTTCTGTTCTGTGGAGGGAGAGAAATTAAGGGAAGGGGAAATGATGCAAAGGGCAAAGCCAAGAAGGTGAGGGAAGAGTCGTATCCACACACAGCCGTATCCAGATGGAGAATACCTCAAGAGTCAGGTGAAATGAAAAAAAAAAAATTCACACATGAGTTTTTTTTGTGGAGTAATAACCACCTCCTCCTCTGAACTTACATACTACCTTTAAAGTCAGCTGTGCTTTCACAGCCATAGGTATAAATGTAAATAGCACTTCCTGGAGCGCCCCCTGGGGTAGCTCAGCTCACGCTGAGCACCTAAGTTGACTAGTGCTGGAAAGGTTCTGTTCCTTTTCTACTGACCAAGCTGATCGTTTGGGTTAAGTTGGTGGAATGGTCTGTGTTTTTGTTTTTCTCCTTCAGAGATATTTCTGGGCCCTAGAAAGAGGCTAGAAATACTGAGTAAGGTGCTATGCTGCTTAAAAGTGTTTCTTATTCTCCCCTCGGTCCTTTGTGTGCGTGGGAGCTGAGAGGTGTGGGAAAGTGGTACTCTCTCTCAAGCAGAGGGGACCTGACTCACCCCTCTTCTCCAGCTCTCCGAGGCCAGGCTGGGGTGGAGGGCAGAGCTGAGGATTGCTGCATGAGGGAAGTGACATCATGCGGGAGAGAAGATTCCCTGGATGTGACCCTTTTTCACAGTTATCTTTGTTTTAGACAGCATCTCACCACCTCTCCCATTTGGCCATCCTCCCCAGCCCTGGTTTCCTCAGGCAGAATACTCGCTTTCTCAGTAGAGTTGAGGAAAGGAACCAAGCTCACTGTCCATAGTGAGCTACCCAAGGGGGTAACAACGGCTACTGCTTTTTTTAAATGACAAAGTAAACAGATTTTTTTTTTTTTTTTTAGGAACTCTGAGGCTGATACTTATCAATGAGTTTATCCAAGTCTCTGAGGGACTAGATGTTGGGTCACACTAGATTTGCAGCTCATGCACCTGAAATAGAAGTCCAGCTTCCTTGCTTACTGTGTGACCTCAAGCAGGCATCTTACTATTATTATGTGTCTCTATCTTCTCCTCTGCAAGGTGGTCTGTTGCAGAGCTGTTATGGGGATTATATGAGATGATGTATGTAGAACACTTAGCATCGTGTCTGACACGTTGGTGACCCCTCCGTGAAGGGACTTGATACTTGAGGACATCTCCTCTTGGTCAATGCAGATTCCCCAGACTCAAGACTGAATGGAATCAGGGCCCTCTTTTCCTATATAAGAACCAGTGGTGGATGAAAAAACAAGACCCAAACCATACAGTGATATTAAGCTCATGAAATAAATGTTACCCCATAACGTCAGCCACCTGCACGTAGTACCAGAAACCAGCTTTCCATATGTGCACCACATCTTACACGAGAAGGTCATATTCTAAACAGGATGATCTCATCCCATCATTAGTGAGTAAATTGATAAAATATTGAAAGGCCCATGGACCCATTTTTCTCCATTTTTGAAGATCTTTTTAAAGGAGGAGGGGCGGCAATATATAAACATGAATCACTTAAAATTCTACATAGTAGTAGAGGGTAGCATTTAAAATAATTCAAAAGAGTAATATCTCATTATTTTGGAGTTAACTCCCATTGAAAGAACACTTTGAAATAGTCCTCGGGTCTCTCATTCTTGCTTTCCTTAGTTTACACCTTTGGTAAATGTAATTGTGATACACTTGCATTCTTATTATTCACTTACATCTTTATTTATAAAATATGTTTTTCTTTTAAAAGTATTTTAAAATTATTACATAATTTGGAATCTTCAATAAATTGGAAACTTCAAGTCTGCTCTTTGCTTACCCCACCACAGGCACACACCTAATTAATTTTAAATTGAGATTTTACTGTGCTAACGGTCTTCAGCGTGACAAATTAGCATGCTTCTGTCTTATGGAGTATTTGTGAAGATTAGTTACTAAGTCATATATTTCTTATGCCTAAATCATTCCCAGGGAGTAATTTAGGTGTTTAGGAAGCATGTTAGTCACCATTTTTAGGACTCTGGAGACCATTTAGTGCATTGTTGCTGCAACAGTGGCCTCAAAGTGTTAACATACCCCTTCGGAAGCTTATCTGAGTGCCTGGGAGGGACTGAGATTCTGGGGAGGAAAAAGGTACCAGGTGAAAAGCAAACATAGCAGCAGCCATGTCCATATTAAAGGCTGTGACCAGGAGTTTTCTAATTACTAATCGGAGCCAATCTGACAGTTTCCATCACCTTAGCAAGGCTGGTTTCCCTCAGTCCCTGTGGCTCAGGCTGTGTGAGGAGCAGTATCAGTGCGAAGACTGAATCAGCCTGTTCATGACACGTTCCCTTTTTGTTAAAGCAAACAGACCCCAGAGACCCTAGTGGAAGCAAGATGAGAAGGCTGCCCTTGTGAATTACAGATGACAAACTGAGGCCCAGAAATGTCAAGTGACCCGCCCAAGGTCACGCAGCTAGAACACGCTGGAGCTGGGATTCAAAGAGTTTCCTTTGCACTGGCCCCTCCCCCCAGGGGAAGGGGCCAGCTCCCCACATTGGTTCAACATTCCACATCCTGGGGAGAGCCACTCACAGCACACTCTGCAAACATTTCTTTGGGGCAATTCTGAGTCAATAGGGCTTGCAAGTCCACGTTCATGTTGTATTGCTCTGCACGGTCATGTAGAAATAAATGCCCTGTGTTACATATTCTCGCTGGGAGGTGGAGAGGCCGGTGGGGACAAAGCTTGAGACAAAGATGGGCCAAAAACAAACAAAAAAGGCTATGGAAGCAATGCTGCCATCTAGTGAGACATGTTTTAGCTCATCTGAGAGACAGACTGAACACGCCTAATACTGGGAATCTCACCATGAATTATATTAATTTCCTAAGATGAATAAGAGGCAACAGGGCCCTTTCCTTGTCAACAGTGTGGTCTTAACTGAGCAGAATAGTATATGTTTAAACTCAATGTCCTAACACACATTCTTTAGAAAGGACCCCGTTGGCCAAGATCTCCAGTGAAGATGGAACTCGGTTTGGGGTAGTGGACAGGGTGCCCGGGTCTGCATGGAGGTCTGGCTCACCTGCTTATCAGCTGAGTGACATTTTACTACATAAAATATCAATATCTCCTTTTATAGTATCTCTCTCCTAAGATTGTTTTAAGGATTAGGTTCATTCATTCTAATTTTTTTTTTTTTTTTTACTTCTAAGCACTGGATTTTAATGAAATTTTAGGCACACACACACACACAGACACACACACATGCACACAAAATGAGATCCCATACTGAGAAATTCTACAAAATCAGCCTGATCAACTATTCATACAGCATGACTCTCTGCCTACCTGCAGCCTAACAAGACATTTGAAGGTGAGGTAGCCATACCTGGAACAATGCACATAAGCCTGAAGAAAAATGGTGGAACTGGTGATCAGAAGACTGAGGCATCCCTGTATCTGAGCTCAGTTTCCAGCAGTCATGATATGATGACCATCTTGAACACGGCTGTTTCGCACAGCTCACTCTGTAGCTTCAAGATTCATTCAGAACCCATTTCAGCTAAGATTGTGTATCGGAGGTTTTGTTGAAGACAACAGTTTTCTTGTTTTCCTCTAAGGACAGATTGCACTTTTTCAACTAAATAGCCTTTTTGGTAGAATGCTTCAGTGGCGTAGGTGCTTTGAGGGATTAATTGCTGCCGTCAGGTTAGGTGGACCACTCCCTCCAGACACGCTGTTCAAAATTCAGGGCTGAGTCACCGTTTATGAAACTGGCCATTTAGAAGCAGCAGCCATGTGGTTGAGTCCCTTAGGAGGTAAGAGAGGGACAGAGAGCAGAGAAATGAAAATTCTTGTCCACAAGTAATGAGTAGAAAAGATCGATGCGGGTAGCTGGTGCTTTGTGGAAAAAATGAGGGACAGGGGACGCTGGCCTCTAACAAGGGTAGTTTCGAAGCTTTACTGTTCTAGAAAAAGGGCAGCAAATCCACTTGCTACTGAGGAGGGGACACTGATAAGTTGCTGAGAGTGTGGCTGGTTGGCTAAAAAGGGCAGGAAGTGTTTCAGCCATCGAAATGACCTTTGCTTTGGGGACCGTGGAGATGGTAGAGTGCAATGAACCACAAATCTTAATTCCATCCCCACTTCTGCCACTTACTTCATGACCCTGGGCAGTTTCTCCATTTACGAAGAGGAAAACTGGAGTCCCATTCTACCCTCAGCTGTGGCAGCCTGTGAACAGACAGCTGAGCTTTTAACATTTCACACTCCCCTAGCGGGGTGCTCATCCTTTTTCTGGTTTGGTTTCTCTCCAAAGTTATCAAGTTCACTGTCTCTCAGCTTGCAATTCAATATGCACATATTGAGCCGTATGTGCATGTTATTGATTTAGTTTCATAGTAATAAGAATAATAATTACAGCTAACACTTACTGAGTGCACACCATATGCCAGGCACGGTGCTTGCTGCTTTGTGTGTTTTCACTCAGATAAGCTTCATAACAGTCCTCTGACGTAAGGAGATGGTGATGCTCATTTTAAAGATGAGGAAACTGAGGTACAAATTAATGTGAATAGCCAACCCCTGCACAGAGAAATCCCACACTTCTGAACTCCGAAAAATTTAGTCAACAAATGTGTTATTCAGCAGCTACTTAGTCATTTGTTGGAATTAAGAAGTTTGGTAGATAGCATTTCTACAAGTTAATAATGATATAAGTTTTATATTAATAGTAAACTTGATGAGGGAGTTCTGGTTTTATCTGACTTCAATATTAAGCAAGTCCTATCCTGACGATTGTCCTTATTTAGTTACTAGTCTTCGGTCTTCATTCTCCTCACCTCGCCCAGAGTCCCAGCTCTCTTTTTCTTTCTTCCTTTTTTATTTTAAATTACACAATCACCTCTTGAGACTTCTAAGACTTAATTACTTAGGTTGAAAATTATTCATACGTTTCCCCTCATTCTACCCTTATATTTTCATTTTAACACAGTTTATTTGTGTCTCTGAGAAAGGGTGGGCAAGGGAAATAAAAGGACTTGCAGTGAAGATCAGTCAGTGCTATCACTTGTTAGCAATTTCTAGAAAATATTTGGCAGAAAAGGCAATGGAAACTAAAATGGACTCATTAAAAAGGAAGTCACATATTTAAACATCACAAACCTTTCAACCTCTTCGAAGTAGCTGCTAACTTCTAATTATGCAATAGGCTCAGTGGAAAATGAACCAACACAGCATTGGGGGTTAATTGGTGTAAATGTATTAATTACAGTAACTACTCATTAAATGTTTTCTAGGGTATGTATGTTCCTAGCATAATATCTATTGAATACACATACACTGAATACATATATATTGTACACATGTAACACCTATTAGAACCAAGTATTTAAACTCTCTCGCATACTGTTACTTCATAGCACCCTGAATCTACACCCCTGCTTGTTATCATTAGGAAGGCACATCTGGGGACAGGATTACAAGAAGGTGGAAAGAAGAGCAGGTAGGTGAAGGCACAGTGATACCGTGAGAACGGTGGGTTGCAGGTTGGCGAAGAGGCAGAGGACCGAGGTGGCATTGAAAATGGGCCACGTGTGGGCTCCATTCCTACGCACCACGTACAGGGCCCTGGTAGTTAGGCAATGAGAAGCCACATGTAGATACAACTCTTTGGGTAGTAGGGTAGCAATGCTACTGCTAACAGGGAGAGAGAGGGAAGTGGGCAGACCACTGCGTTGGGAGGTGGAGAGGCCTGGAGAAAGACAGCAGCAGAGGGCTTGGGTGAGGGACGACTGATTCCATGGATGTTTAGGATAAAGCCCCAAGACCTTGAGGATGGTGGGGCAAAGAAGAAGATAGTTGAGGAGGACATCTGGGTTTCTGCATTGGGTGCCACATGGTGGTGAGCTGTTAACTAGTTCAAGGAAGGCTGAAGGGGTGAGGCTGGGGGAAGACACAAGGAAAGAGTTCAGGTTTGAATACCTGGGCTCCAGGATATCTGTGGGACCCTGGTCCAGAGGCAGATGTGAATGAGAGTCGGCAGGGTTAGAGGCAAGGCTGCATTGTGTCTAGGAGGTAGGTACAGATGAGGCTAGGCGGTAAGAGAAGCGGGAGAAGCTATTTCTTCCAGAGCCCAGGTCTTCCGGCTTTGGTTCAGTGTCTTCTCCACGATACTATTCTGTCGTGTCAGTACCTAGACATGAAAAGCAGGGTCATTATGTTATAACCACACTGTGTTAAGTCATACATTTATTCATCCATTCAGCAAATATTTTTTGAGCCAGACACCATACTAGTTCCTGGGGATACAAAGCACAGTGCTTTAGACAGCTGAGGTAGGGCTTTGCCTGTTATCAGTGTGTCTTGGTGTAGGAGGTCAGTGAGGGATGATGGGCTGTCCTAATCGGCTGTCCTTTATCTGCACGCGTGTGTGTGTGTGTGTGTGTGTGTGTGTGTGTGTGTGTAGGGGGGGCAGCCAGTAGTGTTCTTAAAGTGGCACTGAGTGACTCCTGTGGCCTCGATGGTGGGCAGGCTCTATGACCCTAACTACTGGACGGTGGGCTCAGGGAGCTCCTGACGCCCAGCTGGGTTGCAGCTATGGAGGAGAACTAGACCCTGACCACCCACAGTGCAGAAGAATCTCACTCTCACCCTCCTCCACCCTGATCTTGGTGTCCATAAACACTGCAAGGGTCACAGGGATCCCACTAACTGGCTTCACAACCTGTATTAGCATTGTTTCCTACTTTAAACAACCTCCTTTTTAATGCTATCCATTGATAAGATAAGTGATGAGTAACTTCATCAGCTTAACCTATGACAAAAGTCACGAATCATTTTGTCACTCTCTGATCCTGGGAGGAGAAAGACAGTTCAGTTGAAGAATAGATTCAAGTCAGTATTTCCTTTCTTTCAGTGTTCTGAGACACTCACAATATGCCAGGTATCAGGGACTGGGATGGAAAGATGAGTGAGGCTTAGAGCACAGCGCTCTGACGAAGGTCAGACTGGGGTCAGTGCCAGGGCAGAAGCACAGGCGCCATGCTGTGAGAAAACAGGGTGGGACCCAGATAGGAATTCCATCCGTGTATCTGGAAAAATGCATCTTAACATTGGTTATTTATATAGCTATGGATTAGGTGAACTGTTTATCTAACTGAGCAGTAATCCAGAAATAAATAGTAGATGTTGTATTATTAGAGGAAGTAGAGGTATATTACCCTGTCTAGCTCTTGATTCCACCTTTAGAAATATCTCTCTGCTGTCCTTGTCTGTGTGTATTATCAGCAGGCAGAGCTGCCCTGACACCTCCCCCCGAGTGTAACTGGCTGCTGCTCTGACCCTGTGCAGGCAGGGCAGAATGGGAAGGCACCAGAGATCAAGTCCAAGTCTCACTTTTCTCCCTCATCTGCTTCACCCAACATCTGGTTATTCACCCAACCTCTGGTTATTCACCCAGGAAATGTTAAGAGTCCTGGGCTGCAGTTACCAACTTTGGTCTAATATGTGCTTATATTTTTGAGGCTCGAATAGGCCAATTTGAACCCTTGAGTTAAAAGGTCCTCTGGTTCCATGCCGCCCCCTTCAGACACTGAGAACCAGATCAGTTGCCGCTCTCCCTGGTGAGTCTTCCATGCTCATCTGTATGAGACCAAAGGTGTGACATGGAAACTATGGTGACTGAGATGTTCTGGCACGTGAAGTTCACGTTTAGTATTTGGTGAGAATTAGTCTTACAGGACAAAGGCCCATGATCTGAACAGTTTAGTATTTTTATTGTAGGATTAAAAAAAAAACCCACCTTCTGCGAAGATTTACATTATAACATTCTGGATCAATACTTTTTGAAGAAGTAGAAAAGTAGATAAAGTAGCTCACACTGAAAATAGTTTTCCTCGAAAAATAAGACTAAAGTGACTATTCGAATAATGCACTTTTAATTACTGAAGAAAAAACAGCTGCTTTAAATGCCTAGTCACATAAATGTCACAGTCCTGATTTGACCAGATTTGCTCTTTTTTCTCTTACCTTGCACATGTGCTGCTGTTAGTGTTTATCGCTGTGTTTGGAAACTGCCAAGGTAATGACTGTGTTAATTAATCTGGTCCAGTGTATTTTCACCAGAAACAGGAGCGTGACTGAGTCGTTCCTTCCACATCTCTCTCCCGCCTCCCCTGGAGAGGAGTGAGTCTAAGTCATCATGGAAAGATGGCGCTTGGGCTGTTCTTCCTGGGGACAGGCTTACCAGCCCTCCTCACATATCCCTTTCTTCACCGTTACGAATCTAACCTTTCAATTCCATTCGTCCAAAATTGTATTTCTGTCAGGAATGCTGCTCTAAGTCTGTGTTTATTCTAGGAGGGAAGATAGCCAATCAATGGGTTGGTTCTGAACCTTGGACCTGCCCACAGAAAAGCTACCGTGGGGTGTGAAGTGTGCCCTCGTCCCTATAAGTCTGTCTCTGTAAGGTGACTCTGGAACAGTGAGCACTGGGGAAGAGAGGCAATGACCCTCTTTGAGTGAGGCTTGTAGTCAGCAAGAAAGCTTAATCCAAGGGATGTCATTTCCTCTCAGATGGGGGAGGATTTCTGTTACATCTAGTGTTTAATAATTCAAGAGTTCACACTGTCCACTCTCAAAAAAGCTCATCTTCATGTATGCACAGTCACACGTGCACACAAGCACACAACTCTCCTGGCAGAACTGGAATAAGTTATAATTTATTTACCTTTACTACTAGAATTGGCTGACAAAAGAGCTATAGCTTATATTACATCAACATTAAAAATGAAACATTTCAAGCTCATTGTACATAACCATGTTTATCCATTGAAGGGGTATTCTAATCCTTTGAGTATCTGAAGCAGTAAATTATGTTTTGGAAGAATGCTTAAATTACTTACGATGTTTAAAATTTTTTAAAAATTGTCTTTTTATCAGTTTTTAAAATCTAAGTTATACATGCACATAAGTTAAAGAGTTAAATCATTTGACAAGACTTGATATGAAGGACACCAGTCCACCACTGGGAATGCAGTGGGCATTTCCTGCTTCCATTAATAACTATTTCCATATCATATCATTCCTATGTTCCTACTAACTTGATATAGTTAGTTTTAGATTACCTATTACAGCAGCTCTCAACGCATGCTCTGTGGACCATTTGAGTCCCAAGATCCTTTCATTGGGGCCATGAGTTCAAAACTATTTTTATGTAACATTCAGACATCCTTTTGCTTTTTTTTTTTTACTGTGTGGACATTTGCTCTGATGGTGTAAGACAACGATGGGTGAAACTGCCGGCGTCTGCATGAATCAAGGCAGGGGCACCAAACTGTACTAGTCACTGTATTCTTCATCTTTTAATTACTGAAGAATTACAATTACACATTTGGAGGTTTTTTTTAAAGTACATTTTCACTTAAGAATGTCCTTGATTAAGCAATAAAAATGATTAATTTTATTAAGCCTAGAAATGTGTGTTGAAATGTGAGGTACTTCAGTGATGTGCAATGGTTGTCTTGGGGGAAAAGCACTTATGCAATTGTCTGAGTTGCAAGCTCCTGGACATTTTCCCCCTGTGGAATACATTTTTACTTGAAAGAATAACTGACAGGCAAATCATAGTTATTCAGACTTAAGTATTTTGCAGACATTTTCTCAAAAATGAATGCAAGGGCTTGCTATTTAGAGGAAAACAACTGATGGGCTAGGTTTACCAGTGAAAAAATTTGAGCTGTCAGTTGAAGGCTCAATTTTGGAAAACTTGATTTTTCCACCATGAGCCTGAAATCTTCCCAACACTTAAAGACTTCTCTGATAAGATTAGTGGTGATAATAACAAATGTGATTTTTTAATATTGCATAATAGAATGTATCAACATCTGGAAGATATGTATAACTCAGTAAATCAGTATTTTCCAAATGACCATTGCATTATGTTACAAAAGCCATTCAAAGTGCATAATATCCATTCAAAGTGCAAGGTAGCCTTATGGATTTTAGTACAACAGAGTACTAAACATTTATGAATGTAATTTCAGATTGCTCATTTCAGTGAACCTTTAGGAAACTACCATTTGTCAATTTTTAGTATAGTATCAGAGAAGAATATCCACAATTATCTGAAAAGGCTATTAAAAGAGTCCTCCATTTGCCAACTTTATATCTGTATGAGGTTGGATTTTCTTCATATGTTCAACTGAAATAACATACCCAGACATAATCCACAAGCCAAAACAACATAAGCCAAACATTAAAGAGATTTGTGAGCTAGTGGGAAGCAGCTGCATAGCACAGGGAGATCAGCTCGGTGCTTTGTGACCACCTAGAAGGATGGGATAGGGAGGGTGGGAGGGAGATGCAAGAGGGAGGAGATATGGGGATATAAGTATACATATAGCTGATTCACTTTGTTATACAGCAGAAACTAACACAACAATGTAAAGCAGTTATACTCCAATAAAGATGTTAAAAAAAAGAGAGACTTGTGAAAATGTAAAACAACATCAACTTTCTCATTAAATTTTTTAACAAGGGAAAATAAATATATTTCATAAAATATGTTACTTATGCCAACATATAATGATCTTATTGTTATTTTAAAATAAATAAATGCATATGTATTTTAAGCTTTAGTTTAATTTCTAAAATGGTGAATATTGACTTTAAGAGAGAGCAACCAGTCTAGACTGTGCAGGTCATAAATCTGGGAAAGAAATCTTGAGAAAGATGTCATGATCATTTTAGCTGATATGTTTGAACATTTTAAGGACAGAGTTATAGAACACAGAGGAGAGTTTGGGGTTGAATTAGTGATAAATACATGGAAAGCTAAGCAAATTGAAAAACAGAAATATTATGCAATAAAAGAAAGCTCTTTGGGATCCTCAATAATTTTGAGATTGTAAAGGGTTCCTGAAACTGACCAGTTTGAGAATCGCTGACCTATTGTTTAACCACTGAGGAACATGAGGATTTAATTCTCTTTCATCACCACCCACCCCACTCCTACACCACAGATATGCTCACTTCTTGTCTTCCCATTGCTCCAACAATTTTGGTTCAATTATTATGACTATATAAAGACTATATAAAGGTATTGCTATGACATATAAAGGCTGTTTGCAGCTGACCCATATAACTGTGATTACTTTTCCTTTAAGTATGCAAGTGGGGCAAATTTTTTGATACTGTGGATCTGAAACATCTCTGTTCTTTCTTGACACTTGATTAATAACTTTTGGCTGGGTAATAGAGTTCTAGGTTGGAAGTCATTTTCCCTCAGAATTTTAAAGGCACTTCTCTAATGGCCTTTTGGCTTCCTGTGTTAATGTTTAAATCTGTATCTTGATCATTTATGTAGAACATTTCTCATCTCTCTCTGTCTTTCTCTTAAGAAGCCCTTTATCCCTAGTGTTGTGAAGTTTCACAGAGATGCATTTTGGTATGGATCTATTGCTATCCGTTGTTCTGGCACCCCATGGGCCTTTCCATCTACGATCTCATGTTGGCCTCTTCTAGGACACTTTCTTTAAATATTTCTTTGATAGTTTTCTTCCCCTCTATTTTCCTTGTTTATTTTTTCTGGAGCTCCTATTATTAGGTCTTATGGTCTGGTTTAAAAAAAAAGTATGTTTGCTTTCCTATCTGCCAAACCCTTCTTCATTTTCCTGTATATTTTCTGGAGAATTTCTTCAATTTTATCTTTTAACTATTTTAGGAAGGTGCTCATTTCTGCTATCATTTTTAATTTCCAAGAGCTTCTTTTTGTTGTTGTTACTGTTCTTCTCCAAATCTTCCTTTTTTAAATGGCATTCCATTCTTTATGGATATAATATTTTTATTCATCTCTCTGAGAATATTATTGAGAGTGGATTTTGTTTTGTTCTGTTTTAGTTTTATTTTTCTCTATAGTCTCTCTTTCCTCAAGGTGGCTTTGTTTCCTTTCCTCTTTTGTATTAGATGCTTTCCTCCAATATTTGGTGATTGTTGGCTGACTGATCCTGTTTATAAAGGAGGCATAAAATAGCTGAATGGAGGAGCATGGGAGGGGATTGAGTATGGTCTTACCTGTATAGTAACAGGTCTTACCTGTTACCTGAAGGAGACATTTTAAATTTTTTCTTCAGTTCTTTTCTTTGGAGAGTCAGAAAAGACTCTTCTTCTAGCCTGGTGGGTGCCTGTTTTCTGGGACCTGAGAGGAAGAAGACAAGGGAGATCTGAAATTCAGTATGTAAACTTTGACTTAATTGCTCTTTTCTTAGTTCCTTGCACTTAACTGTGCCTAGTGGGTTTTAGTCTAGAGACCCTGGGATTTATCATCTCAGAGAATAAACCTTTAGACTTCTGCCAGGGTGGGAAGGTGCAACCACCCAGAGGAAGGGATCTGGAGCTCTAACTACTTCTTTTTTGTTGTTTTTTTTAAACATCTTTATTGGAGTGCTTTACAATGGTGTGTTAGTTTCTGCTTTATAACAAAGTGAATCAGTTATACATATACATATGTCCCCATATCTCTTCCCTCTTGCGTCTTAAACAGAGTTTATTATTTATTTATTTATTTATTTTTGGTTTTTTGTTTTGTTTTTTTTTGCACACGGTACGCGGGCCTCTCACTGTTGTGGCCTCTCCCGTTGCGGAGCACAGGCTCCGGACGCGCAGGCTCAGCGACCATGGCTCACGGGCCCAGCCGCTCCGTGGCATGTGGGATCTTCCCGGACCAGAGCACGAACCTGTGTCCCCTGCATCGGCAGGCGGACTCTCAACCACTGCGCCACCAGGGAAGCCCTTAAACAGAGTTTAAAAACCAGTCCCTTTGCCTTAGCTTCCTCATGCCTACTTCCAGTGGTGCCATCAATGCTTGAGCCTTTTAAGGGTTTTGAGGTGTAAACTGGGTTGTTTGCAGCTAGCTTGCCCATCACTGGCTTGGGACTCATCTTTCTTGGGTCTGCTAACTTAGTTACTACTCACCAATCTGGGTTCCAGCTTCCAAAATTGTATTGCAGTTGCTTCCTTTCCCATTTTCTTTGGCCTTGTAAGTTTATGTCCTTTTCAGAATTCTTTACTGTCTTTTTATTAGGGTTTCAGGAAAGAGCAGTCCTAAGTGCATGTATTGAGCCCACCATCCTTAACCAGAATATTTTTTTAATATTTAAAAAGCATAAAAAGTGTCTTTAATATTTAGTATTAAAATAAAAATATCTTTAGCATTGTACTAGTAGGTGAAATTGCTAGTAGTAAGAAGCATTTATTCAGACCCTACTACCTCTTGAACAAAGTTATTTATTTATTTTAAAAAATTTATCCATATCTGCAATATTATAGACCTAACAAAAGTAAGCAGTTTGATTTTGGTTCCAACATTGAACAATCATAATGTAATATCAGGTTCAGACGCAAGTAGATCGGGGCACATGTATGTGTTGAAGATAAAGCAACTACTGGGGTGTTTTAAGGATGCTCTGGTTTGTCAGGATGGAATTTTCTATGATCTTGATTTACTTGACTTGGCCAATTCTTTTCCTTTCCTTTCCCAGAAACAGGTCACATTATGACATAAAAGTTCGGTAGTGTAGCGGGGACACAATGTCAGGAAAGTATGGAACTTCCTTGTTCACTGGGAAGTGAACCAGGTGCAAGTAGACTTCCTTGGACACTGCTACCTGGGAACAAGCCCTGAAGACCCAGTGGTGTGTTGGAACCCATGCCTGGGCCATGGTGGGAGAATTTACACCTTAGAAATGGGCAGTGCTGCAATCAAGTTATTTTTTCCTGGTTTTAAAATCCATGCCAGCACATCATGCCTAGACCTGACGTTACTGTCAGGGCAGTCTGGTGTACTCCCAAAGCTTCATAATTATGTCATTAAGTCAACATTACAGACATTGTATTTACTTGTCATACTGTGGCCCAGGGAAGCCAGGTGATAAAGTGGGAAAAATACAAAATTTGGAGCCAGACAGCTTGACATTTAGATCCTTCCACGGCTACTTCTAGCTCTGTGACCTTTGGCAGACTTCTCTCGGCCTCATCTTCAGTTTCTGATCTGTAAAACAGGGAAAACCAATTTCTACCTAACAGGATTGTTATAAAAATTAACAACAGTGACAGTTATTGTTACATCTACATCCTCCCCAGCTACATCCTGCAGAAAGCCCTGGCTCTGTGGGCAGGTACCTCTGTGTCCTATTTCTGTTTTCCAGCAGAGCTGTGACATCATTAGTTAGTATCCTCATTTTCATAACAAAATACAAACTTTACCTTTTGTTTATCTGGTCTCTAAATTTTATGAAGCTGCTTGTTCAAGAATATAGGATCAGTGTACTTCAGACTCTCAGGAGAGTATAACCTGAAGCTTTCTTCTCTCCAGGGCTCAGAATTCCGGAGGAGGAGGTTTGGTTAAGGGTCAATAATTTAAAACACTACTTACAAATTATCCAGCTATTCTAAGTTACATCTTGGAGTAAATTAAAATACTGAAGAAGATATTTACATATTTGGACCAAATCAACTTAACCCTTTTTGTAATCACCCACTCTGAATTGTGTCTTGATCTTCTACCTTCAAGCTTGCATCAGAAATTGCTACAAAAAAACAACTATTTGGGGCTTCCCTGGTGGCACAGTCGTTGAGAGTCCACCTGCTGATGCAGGGGACATGGGTTCATGCCCCAGTCCGGGAAGATCCCACATGCCGCGGAGTGGCTGGGCCCGTGAGCCATGGCTGCTGAGCCTGTGCGTCCGGAGCCTGTGCTCCGCAACGGGAGAGGCCACAGCAGTGAGAGGCCCACGTACTGCAAAAACAAACAAACAAAGAAAACCCCAAAACCCTAACTATTTTAATTTTGCTCAGCATTTGCTGTGAATTTTGAGTAGGAACACTGATTATCCATTGCACGACTCAATGTCCCTGGTTTACAATGCCCTACACAAGACCTCTGTCCTTGATACAGGCAATCACCTTTTCTCTTCCAAGGAACTGGTCTGTTTCATCCTCGTAATCCAGAGTTTTGAGACTTGCAATGTTTCCCTATTCACCTTTGCAACAGGAACATTAGGATCAAGTTTTGAAATTAATCATGAAAACAATGTAAACATTTTGTTTGGCATGGTAGATCTCTCCAGACCCTATTTTCTGCATGATCATTTCTATTTTAGTAATTTTGTTGCTTTTGTCTTTTTTTTTTAAACGGACATGACAAATTCCTTTTGGAAATAGATGAATAAATAAATGAATGAGTTGTGAATGAGTGAAGGAAGGTGAGTGACAGTTTCATAAACTGTAGTGTGAGGCACAGTTATGGGAGTTGGAGGATTTTCGGCTGGACAGAAGACAGAGACGGACATGAAAATGTCTTCAAGTGCTTGAGATGCTATATCTTGGAAGAGACAGTGGATGCTTTTTATTGCTCCGTAGGATAGAAAAAGAGCCAGTGCACAGACTATCCATTAATTGAGTCATTCATTCCCAAGTTATTTCTTGTGTGCTGGCTTGTCCAGGCACCGATGAAGGAAAGTTCCCTTTCCTTTTCCTGCTTTCAAATTTCTTCCATTTTAGGGAAGCAGTTTTTATCTGACTGCAAAGGAGAACTTTCTAAAACTCAGAGTTATCAAATCGTGGATATGTATGTATGTATCAAATACATCTATTGCCTTGCAAAAAGTAGGGAGCTTCCCGTCTCATCTCTGGAGGATCCTGAAAAGGGGCTGAATGACCCAGTAGCCTGAGAGGTACCCCTGCATCAGGGGAGAGGGTGGATTTGTTGACCTTTAAGGTTTGGCCCTGCTCTGCTCCCATTATTCTCTTTGACTCGGAGGTTTTGGTGCTAAGATTGAAGGATCAGTTTGTTTCAAAATCAGTAGGTTTTCAGGGGGTGGGGAGAGGGAAGGCATGAAAAATGCCTTGGCAAGCCAGTTCCTGTACTCGGTGGCCCCGGGGATTCCCACAGGTACCTTAACCCTCGATAATCCTGGCTGTTGGTGGCAGCAGTGTTGGCAGCCAGGGTTCCAAGGAGCCTGTGGTTATCTCCTTATGGAGAGTCTTATCAGCTTTCAGAGACACTGTGAGCATTGCTTTAACCATTGACAGACTCATCCTGTATCTCCCCTCACCCAACCCCGGAAATGAGAGTAGGAGAAGGACACGTGGGCCGATAGGAGACCCAACGCCCAAAGCCCACATTCTTTCTATGGAGAAGACAGGCGGAGGGCCTCAGGCACATAGCTGGAGCCAGGGGTGGGTTGTGGAGAGGTGAGCCCTTTGCCAGGTGGGAGTTAGGTCATCGCTTTGTGTCTTCTACAGTCAAATCCAGAGGCTTGCTGTGGGAATTAGGTAGCGAGGACAAGGAACTGTGCAGTGTAAACTCCTAAAGGAAATTTGGCTCAGAAGAATTTTTTCCCCCACCATGTATATTCACTCTTAAAGGAATTAGAACATTTTTGGAAATAATTTTTAACTTCCAGAAAGTTTGCAAAAGTAAGGACAAAGGATACCCATATTCCCTGTACTTAGGTAACTATTGTTCACTTTTTTCTGAACCATTTCAGAGTAAGATGCATACACCATGGACCTTTATGCCTAAATACTTCATTGTGTATTTCCCAGGAAATAGGATATTCTTTTGTGTAGCCAGAGTGCAGTTATCAACTTCGGTCAAATTAACTTTGATGAATAACTTTAATCTACCATCCATATTCCAGTATTTTCCAGTTGACCCAATGATAGCACTGTCTTCCCTCCAGTACAGGGTTTAGTGTAGATTAGTTTGCAACTAATTGTTATGTCTCTCTCTTTTTTTTTTTTTTTTTTTTTTTTGCGGTACGCGGGCCTCTCACTGTCGTGGCCTCTCCCGTTGCGGAGCACAGGCTCCGGCCGCGCAGGCTCAGTGGCCATGCATGGCTCATGGGCCCAGCCACTCTGCGGCATGTGGGATCTTCCCAGACTGGGACACGAACCCATGTCCCCTGCATCGGCAGGCGGACTCTCAACCACTGCGCCACCAGGGAAGCCCTGTTATGTCTCTTTTTGAAGATCTTTTAACAGTGCCATTATTATAGTTAATTGATTGTCTTAGTGCCTTATTCTAAATCTTTAGATTAAAACACTTCTAATCTTAGGGTATATTTCACTTACCACCATCCTTCCGTTCACTTGAAAACCAAGGCAGGATTCTCTGGAATCAAAACCCACTCCCATTCTAGAGAAAACTTGAGGTCTAAGGGAGAGGGGGTAAGGAAATTTGTGTGTGCATTTTATATGTGGTTGACTTTTCCTTATTTGATTTAAAACACACAAAAACAGATCAGAGGCTTTGAGAGCATCCTCTAATTCCCCTGTTGTCAGTCTGACTTATTGCCAAGAAAGACTTTCCTTCATCTTGGAGGAGAAAATAAAAACATCATTTCAAGATTCGTTGTTTTATCTTGAGACAGCACACTCTTATGAATCTAGAAACAAACAAAAAATACCTTTACATTTACTCAGAGCCCTTATTTCGGCACGTGCACGCATTTTATGAGTCAACAGCAGCAACACATGGGATAATTAAGCATTTCTATGCATGCAGTGCTTTGGTTAGCTCAGCAAAGGGTATAGTCAGCAATTCTGGTCTCTGCCCTCCAGAACAACTTGCTTAACATGCATCAGTATGCATTATTAAATATAATAACACATCAAGTAAAAATATGACTAACACTTGCAAGACATAACACAGACTTAGAATTATTGGGGTGATTTTTTTTTTTTTACGATGGCACCATTTAACCACAGAGAAACAGTAATTTGCCAAAACTTACTTTAAAAAAATCAGAGATACAGTACCGACTTTTTGGTTTAAACCCTCACTTTAAAAACACCCTATATGGGGACTTCCCTGGTGGTCCAGAGGTTGAGACTTCGCCTTCCAATGTAGGGGGTGTGGGTTCGATCCCTGGTCAGGGAGCTAGGATCCCACATGCCTCGGGGCCAAAAAACCAAAACATAAAACAGAGGCGGTGTTGTAAGAAGTTCAGTAAAGACTTTAAAAATGGTCTGCATTTTAAAAAAAAATCTTAGAAACAAAAACACCCTATACAAATGTCTTTTTTAGTATCTACTCTAAGAAAGAGAGGGATGATGAAAGAGTAATAGAAGATAGCATTGTTTTTAAAGGTTACAGAAACTTAGTACATAGCTTCTTTGAGAGAAAAAAGTTAAGTGGAAAAAATTTAGCTTCTCATTTTCCCAAGGTGCAATTTTATACAGAAGGGACTTCACAGTGGTCTGTATTTAAGAGGCCGCAGGGGCTCTGAAGGCTGGTAGAGGATCTGATTGGTAACACTTTCTAACTTAGCTCTGATAACTGTTGACATAGACTCTTTTTGGCTGCCCTAAGTATTTTGCCTTTTCACCTGGCTTGCTTTACCTTTGCTTATTTTACTATCAGTTATAGACAGGAAAAAATTGGACTTTTAAAATAACATGTAATTTTAATATTTTCTGAGTTAATAATATGTTAGATTCACAGTTATAATCCAGGGAAGGTGTGCCCACGGGGTACAAAAGCAATCATATAAATCATGAATCCTTTGAGATTATCTTTCCCAGGCTGGTCAACAATTCTCTAGACCTTTGCTGTCCCGCAGGGTAGCCGTCAGTCATATGTGGCTATTGAGCATTTTGAGATGAGGCTAGTTTGAATTGAATTGTACTGTAAGTAAAATACACATTAGTTTTACAAGACTTAGGACAAGAGAAAACAATGTAAAAAATTCCATTAGTAAGATATTTTTAGACTGATTACATGTTAACATGACAATATTTTGTATACATTGGGTTAAATAAAATATATTATTTAAATTAATTTCACCTGTTCCTTTTTACTCTTATTTAATGTGGCTACTAGAAAATTTTGAATTACACATGCAGCTTGCTTTTGTGGCTCCCATTATGTTTCTATTGGACACTGCAGATCTGGAAAAAAAGAAAATATAGAGCAAAAAAAAAAACCCCCACACAAAACCTAACTCATTCAGTGTATTTTTAGAGTACATTACTGAAGGAAAAGCTGAAATATCCAATGATCCAAGTTTTTTTTCGGGGGGTGGTTAGATTTGGATTTCATTAAACTTCTTTAATTAAATCTATTGTAAATCTGCTCTAAGGTCCCAGTTGGGAAGAGAATTGAATCTTTTTGTTTGCTTAAAATTTTTTTCTAAGAAAATTCTGAACTCATTTCAAAAGCGATTTATTTTTAAAAGCTTTGTAAAAAGCTTTCCATTTACTGAGATTGGAGGAATGATTAATACTGAGCTCTTAGGAGGCCAAAAAATTATGAAAATTATCCAGAAACTCCTGAAAGGACATTTCTGGTCTCCTGGAGAGGCATCCAGGGGGACTTAAGAGCCCTTAGAAGCCACAGATAGTCACACTTCTGTGTTCACACCTTCCTTTCAATAAACGAAAACATTGGGAAAGATAAAATATTTATTCCTAAGGGTTTATAACTGAATTTATGGATATAACTTGCTGGATATTATTGCCTGTGTAAACCCGTGTAACTGTGCACGTAAAGCATGTTTTTATTAGTTCCTACATAAAATTTTTATGATAATGGCAAACAAAGGACCAATTTAGTTCAGCTGAGTTTGTTCTTATTACTCCAGCTTTGAATAGATAAGGAACAGTACAAATAACATCAGTCACCCAGGAAGAGGGTCGGGTCTCCCAGGGCTGGGTCTCCTGGTCAGGAAGGCTGAAGCAGGGCTGCCTGTGGGGAAGCCCTCAGAAGACCTGGCTGGGAACCTGGTAAAGTGAGGCCAGTGGGGGGCTGCCATTGGCTTTCAAGCCTGTTGTTGAGCAGTTATACTCCTAATTGGTAACTGTGGAGTATTCAAATTTAGTTTCTGAAAAGGCCTGCATAACTGCTATTGAAAGAACTCCCACATACTGTATTTCAACTGGAGACTTACAGAGAAAAAAGTTCAAGTGGCTTATTGTGGGTCATCTCCCACTCTGGGATTTAAACAAAGCACAAACAGAACAAAGTTCCTTTAAACGGGGTGCCTTCATCTGAGTGCCTCCTGTCTGTGGTTTGGCAGGCTTGCTGGATAGAGAGGGAGCCCACGCCTCTTATTCCCACTACTGCCTTTTTATGTTTGACCCTTGGATGTGACAGATGATCCCCATGCTGACCTGGATTGGAGGGAAGTTTTTGTAGAATTTGAAGATAAAGCATCTTTCATAAATACTGCCTTTTCCCTCCTGATGACTAGTTAAAAATTGAGTCTGCAATCTAGAGCAAACATAATTCCTGAATCAAAATTCACGAGACAGGATTTGACACATGTAAATGTACTTAGGAGGCCAATAGCAAGAAAAAGTTTTAATTGAATGAGGCCGAAAAATGCGAGCTATATGATTGTCATAGATATGTAACACTAAAGACTATCTAAGAAATCAGCTGAGAAAGTGGGTAAGCATGGTACACATTAGGTTTACTCTGAGCTATGGTCTGTCTGGGACATTAATGAAATTATAATTTGGTAATTAGAAGGCTGCAAAAGTTTAGAGTCTATGTATTAGAAGTACCTACACATCAAAAACTCCTGCTTGGGAAAAGTTTTCCTCTAGACATCTGGTACTTCTCTCCCTCTGCGTAGATCTACACTGGAGCCATTCTAGACAGCTGGCTACTGTGATTGTTCTTAAAGGTCTCTGTGGTAGGAAGGTGGGTCTGTAACCTCCTGCAACCCCACTTTCGGGATGTGTTCCTTTTAGGGCCAATCTAATTTTAGGTTATTTATTCTATGTATTTCTTCAGTGGACATGTTTACTAATTCTCAAATGTGTCTTTGTATATTTCAAAAGTTTCTTCTTAGGGTTCTTTCCCCCAGAGAAGTAGTTTTCATTCTTTCTCAAAGACACTGCTCGACAGAATTACTCTTCCAACAAGAGCGATTCTGGGGTGTGAGTCTATGTGTACACACGTGTGTGCTTGTTTACTTTGGCCTCATCTTGGGCTCTGGGGAAAAAACAATCTACTAAATCTTAAGCTACTATAAAATATCTACGTGTTGTTCTGCACTTGCCAACTTTGTATGAACGTGCTGGTGGTAAGCCCTGTAGGAAGTCAAATAGCAGGGTTTTCAATACTTACTCCAAGAGGGTTGCTCAGAGGTGTAAACGTATTCCAAAGGCAAGATTTATTTCCTGCCTTCATGGAACTGACCTTCTGAGATGGGTATGTTGCTGTCCATGCTAATATGGGGTTACTGCAGGCTCTATGTATTCTCAATTTGTGTTGAAAATCGTAGTTTTGGGCCACCAGCTTCTTTCTACGATGGCCTTGCTGATTCCACACTCTGGATCTGAGAACCTGGGTCTGCTTGTATGGTTGCCCCACACGTGGAAGCCCTGTAGACTTCAGCGTAACTTTGTGTTACGGGTAGAGTCAAGGTTTGGGGAGTCGAGGAAAGATGACAAGCAGGCTTAGCTGAGATGTTAATGTTTTGTTGCTTTCTCTCAAGAGGTTGTTAAGAGAATAATTCAATTTTGGGAGAATTGCAACCAGACTGATTTGTTAATACAGTTTAGAGTCTTTTAACTCAGGATTGGATGAATAGCTTTTCAAGTGTGTATGAAAGACAAGAATCCCAAAAGATCAGCTCTATTTTAAATAGCAGACTCCAGGGACTCAAGGATTGTAACAGAAGGGCAGATATGGAAGAGATGAACTCCCAGGTCCAACTCTGTGTGAGAATAAAGCACGGCACTGGCTGTCATCCCTGAGGTGTCGGGGTCTGCCAATCTGGCTGGCTCTGGGTTGCTAGCTGGGGGAATCTAGTTAGATAGGCTCACAATAAGTTAGTTGGTATTGACTTTGCTGGGCCTGACCCATATTATAAAGTTCTAACAAGTGGAAAGTATAGCTGAGCTTTGGGAAAAGCCATAGCATGTACAATAGAAGAGAAAACCAACATCTTAAATGAACAGAGGAGAAATTTGAGCAGAACCACCAAGTGAAGAAATTAGGACACTGGATGGAATGTTGCAGCCGAAACAGAAAAAAAGTGGATATTTATTTAGTAAAGACACATGAGATTGTACAACTTTGGCTTCAACTCACACAGAAAGTCTTTGTCTCTTGGCTAATGATGTTCAAAGAGAAGAGGTGCTGAGAAAATGACACGGACTTGAAGAAATCAGACAACAGCAAAGTTAGTATCAGAATTTCATTTTACAACTCATGAGGCCCAGGATTTTTAAATATCTCTGAATTTGAGAATTCAGGGTTAAGGATGTAAGGGGCACCCAAACATTATTAAACTTCTAAGCCTTCTCAATGTTATTTTTACTAGTGAAATACACAATGAAAGCATGCATATGTAAATAAATGTATTTTAGTAAGCATCCAAATCCCCTGGGTGAACTGATTTAGAAAACCATCAAATGGAGTTTGTCATAGGTCTGGTGACAGGATTAAGATCTGTCCTGATTGGGATTCATGATCCAGAGTTTCCCAGGAAGCAACCCTGCTGAGCTGTTCTCCGAAGTCTGGATATGTAGGGCCATACAAAAGTGGAAATTACCAGCCATATAGAGTGAGTGATCCTAAACTCAGAAGGGACTAGACAGAGGAACAGTTCCAGACGTCTTCACAGGATTATTTTAGGTCAGCCCACAAATGTTTGCCTACTCCTGTGCAGCTTTTCAATGAGAGACTCTGAAGCATCGGTTTAGAATCTTAAGCCGTTGTTATTTGAGGAGAAGGACAATTGGGAGTGTTTTTATTGGATATTCCTTATGGCAGATCCTTGATTTTGGAAACTAGGTTGTAGAGAGGTTAACTGACTTCACAAAGGTCCCGCAGCCAGCTGTTTGGCTACAACCAAGCCCCTGGCTTATTGCTGAACTACAGAGCCTGGTGCTCTCTCCCTCTCTCTCTCTCTCTCTCTGTATGTATTTCAGGGATTTTCAGTCATTTTAGAGTTCTGCTGTCCTATTGTTAGCTTTTTGATGTGCATTTAAGTAAGTGCTGCAATTGACTGGTAGTGCCACAAACCAGATATGTGATTTTGGACAACTCAGCTCACCAATCTGGACCACAGTGTCTTCATGTTTACACATGAAAGTTGGCCTAGACTCTGTCTAAGGACTTTCCCAGATCCATTGAAACATTTTTGTGAAAATTGCTTTTTGGCTGGTGGAGGATTTGGCATTTCTGCAACTGGTAAACAGAAGAAGTGAGGTCAGTTCAAAGCTGGAACTGTGAAAATCTGTGCATCGCTTTGGAACAACCAGCTGACCCTTTGAGAGCATCAGCCCCTTGTTCACCATTGATGGTTTGGTACAGTACTGGGGAATACTTTCTGTTTTGTTGTTGACATTGACATATTTGTATGTTTTTGCATAATGGCCACACAAATGTTAAATTAGGGACATGCTTTAAGGTGAAAGAGGAATATTTCTAAACGTCCCTGCTTTATATTTGATGATGACTTTAGGAACCACAGAGCACATTCAGTGCATTATCTCATTTCACCCAAGACACAGATTCATGAGTTACCCTCACTGGGGGAAATTAGGGCTAAGAGAGGGGAAATAAATTGCTCCAAGTGCCTCACGTTGTCATCAACCAAGCCAGACCCAGAATTGGATCTTTTCCTTCAGTGCAATGCTTACCAAGGGCCTGATGGGTGGCATACCCTTTCCTAGGCACTGGGATTACACTGGCAATTCCATTTGGTCCAGCCTATCTCCAGTCTGGGCATCTCTCCTTTGTGGCTGTGGTGTGAGCAGGATGAATCCTATAATCTAGAGCCAGCCTCAATGCTGTCAGCTTCCTTGAAGGACTCCAAACAAGGACGAGCCCCTTCCCTGGTGCCGGGAGCCCTGCAGACCTGGCTCTCATGACTCCTGGGTCAGGGCTCCAGCAGCTGCCAACCTCGCCCCTTCTTTGTGCGGACTCTCTGTCTACCATCCCAGCATCCTGAGGGCTGTGTGTGTTCATGTGTGTCTGTGTGCATGCACGCATGTGTGTGTGTGTGTGTGTACACATGCCTTTGTTTGTTAAGTTCCCAACATTGTCCCCTCAGTTTTGCCCAGAATGCAAGGTTGCTTTTGCATTTAGTGAACTGGCTGTTCTGCAGACCTTGGTAGGTCACTTACAGCAGAGTATTGTCTCAGGTCCCTCTTGACTTTTTCTCACAACAGCTCAAGGAAAATATGAGGAAGTAAGGTGCCTACAAGGAATGCACATTTAAAATTCCAGGCCATTAGGCGCTGCTGGTTTTCTTGAAAGTTTTCCAAGCATTAGCCAAGAGAGGTGAAGAACAGTGGCGTGCTCTAGGAAGGGACTGCTTCCTAAAGCTGCATGACCATGTACAGACGAATGCAGCAGGTCAGGCATGGATGGAAAGGTCATGATCTGTATTAGAATTAAATGCTACATCAGTTCTGTAATCTAATGTTCAGTTTCTTAATCTTACTGTGTTTTCTCTTGGAAGCATAACTAATAAACAATGCCATCTGTAAAAGTTACATGAGCAAGTATTGAGATATTCAGAAATTCTAAGCCCTTTATTTTCAGAAATTAGAACTAGGTTTTTTTCTTTTTTTAATTGGAAAAGTGTGAGAGAATGGCTCAGTTTTGTGACATGGGTCTTTAAACCTCTTCCTTCACACATTTTATCCTCAGGCACCTCAGGGTTCTATGTGTAGCTGAAGGTCTTGTCTGATACCGGGAAGAGCTAGGACAGGCAGTGGGACTTCAGCCTCTAAGCTTGATTCTGTCTCTCCTGGAAACCATGTTCCTAGGATCACTTGCCTAATATTCCAGAGAATTCCAGCTCCCTAGCTGTGGCCATCACATGCTCACACTCAAGCTGGCTGAAAGGCACTGGTCTCCTCTCCTTTTTTTTTTTTTTTTTTTTTTTTTGCAGTACACGGGCCTCTCACTGTTGCGGCCTCTCTCGCTGCGGGGCACAGGCTCCGGACGCGCAGGCTCAGCAGCCATGGCTCACGGGCCCAGGCGCTCCGCGGTATGTGGGATCTTCCCGGACCGGGGCACGAACCTGTGCCCCCTCCGTCGGCAGGTGGACTCTCAACCACTGCGCCACCAGGGAAGCCCCTCTCCTCTCCTTTTAAAAAAATCTTTTTCTTTAATTTCTTTTTGTGTTTCTCTTTCTTTCCCTTTCTCCTGTTTCTCTCTTTTTTGCTTTATCTCTGTCCCTCGGCCTCTTTGTTTCTTGTTTGCCTTTTCTTTCCCCCACTCTGGTCATTTATCTCACCAATATATTGAATGAAGTGTACCCTGAGATACCTTATTTTTTTTGAATAAAGCTTTGTCTAACCTGTTCATAATTTTTAAAATCAGGTGAAAATAACCTTTATCCCTCAAAACCAAGCAAAACTCAAGCAATGCTAACGCAACTAAATTAAGTTTATTTTTATTTGTATGTATTTGTAATTAATGTATTAATTGATGTATTTATTAGATATATTCCATATCCAGAGACTGTACTATGGTGGTAATACTGAAGTGAGCAAGACCCAGTCCCTCTCCTCACAGGGCTTGCTATCTAGTTGGGCAGAGAGACCAGTGACAGGCAGTTACAAAACAAAACAAATGCTCTGATACAAGGGCAGCTGTGGGGACCATAGGGAGGGGTGGCCCTGATCATCCAGGGTGGGAAGAGTGTTCAGGGCATTCCTGGGGCACTGGCTCTTGGAAGTGTTTGGGGTAGGGTGCAATGGTAACCTTCCCCCAGTAAAAGAGCAGCCCACGTGATTCAGTACATGAAAAAATCCTTTAGTTCTTCCAGGTTTTTGGAGCTGACCTTGGGGCCCAACCCTGATGCCAGGGTTGGGTTGATGACGGTTGCTCTACTCAGTCTGAATTTGCTTAGTTGCAAATGGAAAGTGAGATCGGTTACATCAAGATTCAGACCATTTGATTTTGCTTTCATTTGATCCTAAAAATCACAAAACATTGCCTGTGTGCATATTGAGAAATTATTCAAATGATCCTTTTCTCTGCTCTTCATCAACTCTTTGGCTGTTAACACATTTTCTGAATGGGGCAGCCACAGTTGAAGAGCTGTACATTCTCTGGATGATGTGATCAGTGCAAGATAAACTCAAGGATGGAAAGAAAGGAAACCTGGCGGCAATACCTCCTCCAGGGTTTTTCCCATGTGGCAGACAGAGTTAAAGCTATTATTTGGTGACAGTTGTGCCTCGTTCATAGGGTTGCTGTCAGGATTAAGTATGGCAGCATATATACAAGGTCCTTAGAACAGACCCCGACTCAAAAACGATAGTGAGTATGATGGTGCCCTATGAGGATGCCTGAAGTCACTTCTCAACATTCTCTCAGGCTGAAACTAACCTCATCATGTCAGCTAGACACCTGGTATCATTGTATGTCTTTGAATGTGTCACTAAACCACCCCACAAAACATAATTGAGCACTAAGTATTAAAAGTATTGTCAGTCAACTTATTTACATGTATCTATATGTAGAAATACTACAAGCTTGATGGTAAGACTTTATTATTTGTTTTAAGATATTCTTTAAAAGAATATTTGAGCTCTGCCTTGAGCTGCACATCTCAGAACTAATATAGATCAGTGGAACAGGATAGAAAACCCAGAGATAAACCCATGCACCTATAGTCAATTATCTATGACAAAGGAGGCAAAAATATACAATGGAGCAAAGACAACCTCTTCAGTAAGTGGTGCTGGGAAAACTGGTCCGCTACATGTAAAGGAATGAAATTAGAACACTCCCTAATACCATACACAAAAATAAACTCGAAATAGATTAAAGAACTAAATGTAAGGCCAGACACTATAAAACTCTTAGAGGAAAACATAGGCACAACACTCTTTGACGTAAATCTCAGCAAGATCTTTTTTGACCCATCTCCTAGAGTAATGAGAGTAAAAACAAAAATAAACAGTGGGGCCTAATTAAACTTAAAAGCTTTTGCACAGCAAAGGAAACCACAAACAAGACAAAAAGACAACTCTCAGAATGGGAGAAAATATTTGCAAATGAAGCAACTGACAAAAGATCAATCTCCAAAATATACAAACAGCTCATGCAGCTCAATATCAAAAAAACAAACAACCCAATCAAAAAATCAGTGGAAGGCCTAAATAGACATTTCCCCAAAGAAGACATACAGATGGCCAACAAACACATGAAAAGATGCCCAACATCACTAATTATTAGAGAAACGCAAGTCAAAACTACAGTGAGTAGTTCTGACCTCACACCAGTCAGAATGGCCATCATCAAAAAATCTACAAACAATAAATGCTGGAGAGGGTGTGGAGAAAAGGGAACCCTCCTGCATTGTTGGTGAGATTGTAAATTGATACAACCACTGTGGAGAACAGTATGGAGGTTCCTTAAAAAACTAAAAATAGAACTACCATATGACCCAACAATCCCACTACTGGGCATATACCCCGAGAAAAACATGATTCAAAAAGACACATGCACCCCAATGTTCATTGCAGCACTATTTACAATAGCCAGGACATGGAAGCAACCTAAATGTCCATCGACGGATGAATGGATAAAAAGATGTGCTACATATATACAATGGAATATTACTCAGCCGTAAAAAGGAATGAAATTGGGTCATTTGTAGAGATGTGGATGGACCTAGAGACTGTCATACAGAGTGAAGTAAGTCAGAAAGAGAAAAACAAATATCATATATTAACGCGCATATGTGGAATCTGAAAAAATTGGTATAGACGATCTTATTTACAAAGCAGAAATAGAGACACAGACGTAGAGAACAAACGTATGGATACCAAGGGGGAAAAGGGGTGGTGGGATGAATTGGAAGATTGGGATTGACATATATACACGATTGATACTATGTATAAAATAGATAACTAACGAGAACCTACTGTATAGCACAGGGGACTCTACTCAATGCTCTGTGGTGACCTAAATGGGAAGAAGGAAATCCAAAAAAGAGGGGATATCTATATACATAGAGCTGATTCACTTTGCTGTCCAGTAGAAACTAACACAATATTGTAAAGCAACTATACTCCAATAAAAACTAAAAACAAAAAAGAAATCTAAGGGAAGAATCCAAAACAGAAATGCAGCTGGCCCTTTGTTGTACCCTGCACCTCAGTCTTTTCTAAAGCATTTGGGTGGCCCTGCCCCTTTACCTTCTAGCAACACAAAGAATAAAAGAAGACAGTCATGTGCACTGAGGGGCCAGATTTAAGCCCTGATAACGGGTATCATGAAACACAGCAGCCTCCTCTGTTTGCTGACTCATCATACAGGGCGGAACCCTGATGAAGGTGAGGCTGTAAATCCAGGGTGAGGAAAAAGGCAGCTCTCCTAGGCCCCGGTAGCACCGGTGTGTGGAATTCTCTGTGGCAAGAGGTCACTGAGTCAAAGCTGTGGATGGATAATTTTATGGCCGCTAATAAAATTTATAGCCAAAGCAAGTTAAGATAATAAGGGTAATCAAACATCCAGCCGTGGGACATAAGAATCCCATCATGGCCCCTTGGTGCTGGCTGTGGGGAGGGGGTAGCTGGACAACACAGGAGGACTATATCTGTGTGACTCAAGGTAGCCGCGGGGTCTCAGAGGTGATCTGTGCCCCATGTGAGCCACGAGGACTAGGCCAGGCCAGGGACCAGGTTCAAGTTAGGCGGCATTGCCTGTGCTCCGGGGACAGCATGCCAAGGCATGGAGCGTTAACCGGAGCATTTAAATGCCTAAAAGTCACAGTGGCATGGGAGAGGATCTGAACCAACCCAGTTCCAGAACACTAGATTATGGAAAAAATGTTCACTGACTGTTCGAGTGTGACATGGCAGAAATGAAGGAAGCTGAGGAAGGACGGCGTTTGACTTGGGCAAGTGTACAGAAATCAAATGAGGTTTAATCCAAGAGCCCAGTTCCGGTGGAGGCTTTCTCCAGCCCCTCCCAGCTTTCCTGGTCTCCCCACTTCCCGTTGCTCCCTCGTTGAGGGCTCTGGCTCACCCCATCTCCTGCAGGTTTCGGGCATAGGCTGGTGGGGTCCTGTCCCTGAGACCCCCCTGCAAACTCACTGTCGGAGTCCCTGAAGGACTTGGCCCCCTTTTCTGACTTGGCCTCGACACCCAGAGTCCTCATGACCCCCTCTAAAATGACAAAGCAGGCGCAGGCCACCTGGGACAAGCTGAAGGGGATCAACTCTTTGGTGGTGTGGCGTTTCTCTTTTGTTCCTTTTTTTTTTTTTATTGTGGTAAAATATACATAACCTAAAATTTCCCCTTTGATGTTTCTGAACAGAGAATCTTCTGTCCCTTAGGTGAGTTTCACATGGAGGTCAAATCTCACCACCTCTGCTTTGTTCCAGGAGAGTGGCCTGTGCACCAGAACAATTTCTAACCCTTGAGCTACTTATTCAAGCAATTCTAGAAATATTTAGAGCACCTATTATGTGCCAGGTGTTGCATTAGGAGCTCTGAACTTTCAGATACAACCAGATAATTGAGTTTGACCCTGGAGTTATTATCATGATTATGGGGCCGTATTTTAAAATAAGAGGAGCACTGTCCTTACAGCTTTGGTTTCTGTCCAAGTGCTTTTTCTTAGTCCTTTCAGTGAGCAGATCTTGGGCTCTCCCTTTAGTCAGCAGTCCCCTGGTGCTCTTTATCCTAAGTTTTTTTTTTTTTTTTAAATTGTGGTAAAATGTACGATATAAAATTTACCATTTTAACCATTTTTAATTTACCATTAGTTCTGTAGCATTAAGTATATTCATGTGTGGTGCAACCATCACCACCACCCATCTCCAGAACTTTCCCATCTTCCCAAACTGAAACTATGTACCCGTTAAACAGTAACTCCCCATGTCTTCCTCCCTAGGCCTCTGGCAACCACCATTCTACCTTCTGTTTCTCTGAATCTAACTACTCCAGGTGCCTCATATAAGTGGAATCATACAATATTTGTCCTTCTGGTTTTTTGTTTGTTTTGTTCTGTTTTTGTTAAAATATCTTTAGATGAGATTAGTGGAAAACACATTTTATTGTTCTAGTTTTCAGTAGCTTTTCTTCAGGCAAAAAGACCAGCAGTAGTTAACTTGCTGCAATGCCTGCTGAGACTTCTAAGCGAAAACTGTGTTGCCATGTGAGCTCCGCCCCTTTTACAAATCCTGCTTAGGAAAGGTGCTTACTACCACTGCGCACGGCACGGGAGCCACCTTTGCAATGCATCACTTCAGTTCTGGGTAGGTCTGGTTTCCAGACAGGCAGGGTGAGATGAAAGTTGAAATGAGATCAGGTTTACCCAATCGCTCAGGGACAGAAAGCACTGACACGAAAAGAGTGCAGTGGAACAACTTAGGGAGGGCTGAGGCCGGTACAGACACTGCAGAAGAGGAGATGGTTCTGGCTTTGGAAACGTCCCAGTGCTTCCCTCCTGAGTGGGGTATTCCTCTTGTTTCTCTGCCTGCCAGGATCAAATGAACATAGCTCATAAAATGAAGCATTTTGGTCCCCAGAAGGAGGGGTACAGAAGTAAGAGACACGCGCCCATGGCTGTTCCAAGAATCCTCTGTGCTGCTCCGTCCCTGGGTCACACAGGGCAGCTGCTCCCCAAGGGGATCCTTCAGGGGAGGGGGGGAAGGGGGCCCCTGGCCAGATGCTGTTAGAGCCAGCCCCAGAAGTGAGTCAAGTGGGGATTGACACATATTCCTGCAGTGCAAGCGAAGACTCATATACAGAAAAGGATGGAAAATTTCCTCTCCCCCCTTACTCTCTCACAGGAGCAAAACCCAAATGAGTTAATGGGGGCCTATCTCACTGCAGTGTGATTATTAGAGGAAGATGCTGTTCTGTGTACCGCCACCAGATTTCTGTTACCCTGGTACTGAAATGCAGGGTCTGCATGATCAGCTGGAACTGTTTATCTTCGGTTTGGGGATGCATTTGTTGATCTTGTCCTTTGCAGAGTTGCTTACCTCGTTTCTATTTTACGTCGGCTTTTTGAAATTGTATTCTGCTGTCCTCATTCCCTAGAGTGCAACCACTGACAGCATAGACAATACCAAGGGTTGACATTAGTTGTGTCCAGTCTTTTTCAGGATAACTGTGAGCTGGTCTGTGCTAACACACATCAAAAAATATTTATTGAGCACCACTGTTTGCAAAACATATAAAAATATTAAGTAACAGTGTAAGTAGTAATAACAATAAAGGAGATATCCCCAAATAGTGAGATACAAATTGCCTAACAGAAAATGCTTTGTATGTTCTTTTCTGGGATTTGGGGTCATAATGCCATTAAATATAAAGACTGAGTGGGATGCATTTGCTGCCCTTAGAAGCCTCTGCACAGGAAATGGATACTGTTGGTGTTCCCTGCTGCCTCGGCAGAGTCCAAGGGAGGCGGCTTTCTGGGTCAATAATGCCATTTAAGATGAGCCCCCAAGTTGTCACACTCTGGAAGCTCTCAGAGTCCTTCCCATCAGTGGGGAAGTTAAAGGTCATTGGCTTATAGATTGCGATTTGCCGTGTGAAAGCAACCTTGGCTGATAACAGCCGAACATCTTTTGTCTTGATTCTGTGGTCAAGATCATAACTGAATTTAAGATTCGAGATTTCTTTGTGAACAAGTATATGGCTCCTCATATTGAGGTATCGGTGCAAACATGTAAATGTGGTTGAGAGACATGAATCTTGCCTAGAATGACAACGTAGTGAGCGGCTTTATCCGTGAGGTCTGTGAGAGGCAGCTCCCTGTGCACACGAACGGTAGCGGGGACTCCCATGCGCACTGAAGACCCCACGTGGACAAGCACACACGTGTGCAAACACACAGGAGGCCCCCGCTCCCTGAGCCTGGTTCCTTTACTGCCATCCCGTGTTCCATTGACCACCACCCTCGGGATGTGATGTGGTGTTTTGAAAGTCACAGATACTTGTTGCTTTAGTGAAACCATCCGGTGTAACCGAGATGGAGAGCTAACAGCAGGTTTTAATCAGAACTAAAGCAAACGAAATCCTGTGGTGGAAATCTAGTACCCCTAGAGTTAGTGATTGGGACCCCCTGGCAAGTTTTCAGGGGCTGCTTCTAGACTATGACATACACACATAATCAAGATAACGAGTCCTTTCCCCCAGAACTTTACGCTTTTCGAATGTGTTAGATGAAGAGATTGAGGTTTCTGAATTTTCCCACGAAGAGTCTTGTAGCTTTCACAGTATCCTGAGAGAAAAAATTAAGTCAGAACAGTCTGAAAAGCAGAGGTAAACCATAGTCCTCTACAAAGAAGGCTCTTGATTGCAGATTGTGCAGTGAAGCTAAGGTTTCCGGGAACTCCTGCTGTTTGGGCGTTTTCTCTTACAGTGGATTGCGGGGAGGGGGCCACTAGAGCCGCCTTGAGGGGACAGTTAAAGCGGGAATGGGGGTTGGACTGGGGGGGAGGGCAGAGTGAAAATGTCGCAGAATCCAACAAATTGGGGTCCAGTCTTGGCCCCTGCTCCCTAGCTGTTTTCCCCTGGGGAAGCAGCCCCAGGTTTCTGACCCTCGGTCTCTTAGAATCCACCTTCTGCAGGACTGCAGTGAGGGCCCTGGGGGGAACCGACCACGACAGCACACCCCTTAGCCCCATGTCACACACATCTTAGCACATCTCACGTGCTGCCCACCTGGTCTGGGAACCAAGGGTAGGGGCCGCTGCATGACTGGAGAGGGGCTTGGGGTTCTCAGCGAGCTCATCCCCTCGCCCTTTGGAGAAGCCAAGTCTTCCGGGCAGATTCTTACAGAACAGAGCCTTCATTATAGCTAGCAGCAAAAAAGCAGGCCCCTCTTAGAGAGACTTGCTTTTGAAGTGTGGGGAGGCCGTCCGCTGGTAGGAAAGGCCATTGCCCTGAAATAAGATTCGGAACCAGGGGAAGAGTGAGTGCTGCTGCGTAGGTGGTCTGCTTCCAAGGGGGGGTCGCCTAGGGAACACAGGGTTGGGGTAGGTGTTAGTTTTGTCACAAGGATGATCAAGGAGGGTCGGCCCTACGTCGCTCCTGAGACCCCATTCTGGCGTGGAGAGCTGTGGGATGGAGGGAATTCACGGTGAGGTTTGTTTTGGGACACTGTCCAGGGTGGCATCATGTACCACCGGTGCTTCATAAATGCCATTTCGTGGTGACAACAGTGTGCGTGCCCACGGCCAGGTCCCCGGTTGTTTCAGCCATCCCCTCCAGCATGCCTCACTCCTCTGGGAGAGTGGTAGCTGGTTGCGGGGAGCCCACACCCCACAGGCTGCAGAGGAAGCCCAAAGAGAGGTGACACAGGCCCTCTGCCAGGGAAGCAGCCCCTGCCAGTGCAGGGAACGTCCTCCAGGCCATTGGCTGCTTTTGCTGCTTCCTCTCCCGTTTCTCTGATGTGGGTTGAGTTTCCTTACAATGCATTGAATGAATGAGAATAAGAAAGTGTGTATTGGCAGAATTACAGCTGGATAATGCCAAGGCTTTCCAAGTCAGAGCATGAATTTAGCAGAGCAAAGTTTCAAGTCCATGGGGCTCAAGAGTGATTGCTATTCTTCTAATAACGAAAAGTACAAATGTTTTATGTTCAAAGGTTAACAAACGGGACTCTTTCACTGGCCTTCTGGACGGCTCAGCACAGAGTGGGAACTGTTCCTGATCTTTGCCTTATTGCACTTGTATTTTCTAGGCAATTAGAAACATTTTCCACTCAGCATTTAAGAGGTTTGAATGGGCTGGAGACCTTTATTTTTTTTTCCCCCAAACTAAAGTTTCCTTTTTAAAAAAAAAAAACAAACTGACAGTTTTTCCTTTTTGCAAGTAGACTGAAGTTTTAAAGTAACAGGCTTTCAAAATAGCACACTTAGACTTGCCTGCATAATTATTACATTTGTCATGGGATTAGCACTTTCCGAAAGTATATTTCTATACCAGTATCTTACTTTGCCCAGAAGTGTGGTTCTTCATAGTATATTATGTGCATTTAGGCAAAATAGACCCTGCCCCCATTCACTAGAATTTGCGCTATAAAGGCAATTATTGCCAATAAAATGGAAGCCATTTATCTTAATGAACCAGTAGGAAAATTAAGTCTGTTGAAATGGTCTAAACCTTCCAAGGGGAAAAAAAAAACCCATTGGTAATTCATGATGGGCTGTATCTATTTTTATGAGCTTCTCTAAGTCATCTCTTTGCTGACTGCCTACAGCAAACAACAACAATACACAAGTAGTGATTTGTTTAATTTCTTATGTTCATTAGCAGGTTCACTTCTCCCTTAAAAAAATGATATCTTTGCCCCTCTTGTCTATTTGAGAGCCTTTAGGGCCTTCCTAGTAAGAAACCAGCACTAGTTGGTCCTACCGGTCTGGTCTTGGGCTGCAGATAGTGTGGTTAATGGCTCCTGCTTCCCCCTCCAAATGGAGGGGAGACACAGAAGTAATTGAAACTTACAGTGTCAGGGCATAATTGTATTCCATTATATTTAATGCAAACGAGGAGGTATTCTAGCTAACATGCAGGAAAATGGCCTTAGAGGAGGCCATATCGCCTCACTGAATGCACGTGGGGACGTGTTCCCTCCCAGCCTCACCGCCCCCTGCCCCGCACTCTGGCCCCGACCCCAAAACAGAGGCGCTACCGGTGGTAGTCAGGAAATGCCGTGAGTTACAGGTAATGAGCTCGATATCCGTGTTCCTTGCCAGATCTCCCAGCTGATGACAGAGCCTGGCCGGGAGGGCCTGACAGAGGCGGCGCTGAATCGCTACAATGCAGACAAGCCTTCGGCCTGCAGCGTCCCGGCCTCGCAAGCCTCCTGCGTCGCCAGTGAGACCTCCGCAGGCACCTCGGTGGCCGCGTCTTTCTTCGCCAGGTAAGAGAGGTGTCCAGACCCTCAGTTCTTTCAGGTGAGCCCACCCGGTTAGCCTCTCACGTGGACCAGTTTAGCTAAAACACTGGGAAGAGTTTGGGGCTGTTCTTTGACTTCATTCTTTAAGACAGGGTTTCAAAACCTCAGCCCGTTGACATCTGGGGCCAGATAACTCTCTGTTTAGGGGGACTGTCCTGTGCGTATAGGATGTCTAGCAGCATCCTTGGCCTCTACTCACCAGATTCCTGTGACACCTTCCCCGGTTGTGACAACCCAAAATGTCGCCTGGGTTGAGAACCTCGGCTCTGGGAATAGGTGGCTCTAAAGATGATCTCTGGACAGGAGGAGGACTTTTGTGGGTGCAGCCCCATGGCTGGTGTTTCCAGATATCTCTTCTCATTACAGAAAATGAACTGCTTAAAATTTAACTATTAAATAGATGACAAATTTCTTCCTTCTTGACAGACTAGCTGGATAGTTGTCAACTATCCAGCTAATTTCAGAAACTTAAAAAAAAAAAAACCCTGAGAAACAAAAAAGAAAGGTATTTCAACAATGTTTTCTGCCTAATTTTAGCAACACGGCAGAGACAGGGCAGGAGACATAGGACAGCTGAGCAGGAAGGCACTTCAGGGATTGTCTAATTTGATCTCCTTATTTTATGAATAAGGAAACTGAGGACCAGGAAAGTTCAACTGTGAGGTAGTTTATAGAAAAGCCAGAAATAGAAACCAGATTCCTCTGGGTTTTCCTCTGTGACTCATTCTTTACTTGATACTTGGAACTTAACCTTAGAAAACTTTTTCTGTACCTAAGATTCGTGAGCTTCTGAGTAAGTAGGGTATAGACTAAATAGCGTCAGATGTGAAATCAGAAGACCCCTTGGGTTTGAGTTCCAGCTCTACCTCAGTGTCTTCATCTATAAAATGGGATAATACCTGTTCCTCAGGGTTGCTCTGAAGGTTAACATAAGATGATTATACATTATAAAGCATGTGCTGTACAAATGGTAATTCACTGTGGACTTAACTAGTGTGTCAGTAAGAGGGAACGTTGTTTGGCTTTTCCTGTTACCCTTAGCGATGGTAACATCCAAAGCACAAATCTGAGGAAGGGGCTCTGATTAGGAAAGGAGCAAGTTAGAGGAGGAACAGAGGCTGACATCCTGGATTAAGCCACAATAAAGGCAGCACACGGGGCTTGTTGGAAGATTGGCTTTGAGGTTCTGGTTGTACCTTGGTGCCATGTTTATTGTCCTGTGAACCACTGGGCCAACTTGAATGTATGGGAAGTAACAGGAAATAGGTATGTAGTGGCCTCCTGACAACAGAGGCCATCGTGTTAGCTCTGTGTGTACGTGAATTTCTGTGTTGTCTGGGACCACTGAGCAAGCTTACTGGGAGGTCATGTCCATGCCACTCAAGGAGAGAATAAACAGATGGAACAGAATATGAGGGAATGCCACAAGCACAGAAGATCCCGGGACATAGGTAGGCTATTAGAGAATGTCTACAGGAGGGTGACTAAAGGGGTGAGGAGCTAGTAGGCCAAGTCCTGGCAGGCTTAGTCTGGAGAAGAGAGCCCTCAGCTGTCTCTTGGGCCATCATGTAAAAGAGGGATTTGGATGGTTGTATAGAAAACCCGAGTATGTGGGCAAAGGCTGAATAAGACCTCATGATGAAAGAGAGAGATCTCC
Source organism: Mesoplodon densirostris (assembly GCF_025265405.1). Taxonomy (NCBI): domain Eukaryota; kingdom Metazoa; phylum Chordata; class Mammalia; order Artiodactyla; family Ziphiidae; genus Mesoplodon; species Mesoplodon densirostris. The sequence goes on along the minus strand of NC_082662.1, from coordinate 126,114,768 downwards.
CAGCTCAGAATGAAGGAGAAATTGCTCACAATTCAAACTGCCCCAGGAGACAGCGAGGTCCCCATCACCGAGGGACATCAAGCTTACATTGGGTGACTGACTACCTGGCTTCACTGCCGGAGAGAACATTCAGTGCTCAGATGGGGGTTGATCTCCTGAAATACTGAAATGTCCAGAGATTTTTACAGATTGACTGACTCATAAAAAAACTCAGAAAAAGGAGCTGAAGCAGGAAGAAATAAGAGGTGCTATGGTCCCTGATGGACAGTGTTTTGGGAGAATAGTGTTCCCTGCTGGGGAGAAACCAACAGTGTCATCCGAGTCAGGGAAAGGATGTCGAGATGGGATGGACCAGGAAGGCCTGAGTGCTGGACAAATGGTGTATGGAGGCCAGCTTTCATGTGGGTCAGAGGAGGATTTACAAACAAGCGAACAAACATCAGGGAAAAGAATGGCGAATGACTGGCAAAGACAGTCTTTCTGAGAGTTTTGCTTGTACACCAAGGGGTAGAACGGAAACACCAGGGTGGACCCACCTGAATGGGCCAATGATGTCGGTTGGGCGAGGCCCTGCGGATGATGTTAGTGATAAACAATGAACCCTTGAATTCAGAATTGCAAGGGCTTGTGGTATGACCTTTCAAAGAGCTAGAAAGGATTTAGAGGGCTACCTAAATCCTTGTCATTGCTTTGTGGTGAATGCTGACAGCACCTGGAGCTTAGTGGGTTAAAGCATTAAAAGTACATGGTTTGGGGCTTCCCTGGTGACGCAGTGGTTGAGAGTCCACCTGCCGATGCAGGGGACACGGGTTCATGCCCCGGTCCGGGAAGATCCCACATGCCGCGGAGCGGCTAGGCCCGTGAGCCATGGCTGCTGAGCCTGCGCGTCCAGAGCCTGTGCTCCGCAACGGGAGAGGCCACAACAGTGAGAGGCCTGCGTACCGCAGAAAAAAACCAAAACTACATGGTTTGTGTTTAGAGCGTTTACAGTGTAGAGTGAGGGGGAAAGTACCATGAGAAAAAGAATAATTCTTTAAAAACATATATATATATATATATATATATATATATATGGACACAGGGACGGGGAAATGTAAGCTGGGACGAAGTGAGAGAGTGGCATGGACATATATACACTCCCAAATGTAAAATAACTAGCTAGTGGGAAGCAGCCGCATAGCACAGGGAGATCAGCTCGGTGCTTTGTGACCGCCTAGAGGGGTGGGATAGGGAGGGTGGGAGGGAGTCGCAAGAGGGAGGGGATATGGGGATATATGTATATGTATAGCTGATTCACTTTGTTA